>NC_044390.1:81590168-82840168 GCF_006542625.1 Nomascus leucogenys | reverse complement strand
TTCAAACTGAGATACGTGAACTCCCAGTGGGTGTATATAGAATACCAGGAATACATAAAACCATGAATCATCATTGATGTGTATTATTCAAGGATTTGGGGAAAAGCATACCTCTTTAAAAACATTGAAGAAAATACAACAGTATTAGGTCAGAAGTCATTCAAAATGCTTATAGTAGACAGGCAAGTGGAGAATAAGTATGCTGGGCTGGGTTGGGGACTGCACTAAAGTGAGGAAGTCATGTTCCATCTTAAGAGGCACTCACTGCTGCACCACAGGCTCAGTAAATATTGTCGGATGAACTATTAAAAAGTGGTCACCTCTACTCGTGGCTCTGGAACTTGTTCCTGAAGGACAACACTATGCAAATTGCTCAGAGCCACAGACTCATACTAGCAAAAGTCAGTTTAAACCCTTTGACGCATTATGGGCATCACTTCCAGTGTCTGCCTTGGACACAGAATGCATAAGCTATGACAGCCTAGAGTTGTGTAAAACATATTCAACCACAGGATAGCATGATAATCACAATAGTTGCAGCCAACAGTGATTAGCAGCCTGAGTGATTAGTGATTGCCTACCAGATGTGTTAAGTGCCTTGTTTACATCATGTCACTGAATGTCCCCAACTGTCCTGTATGGTAGTTATTGTCATTGTTTGGCAGATGAGGAAACTGAGGTTTAGCAAGGTGAAGTCACTTGCTCAGGTCACATAGTTCGGAAGCAGCAAGCCATGCCTCACCCTCGATTCCACAGCCCAGAGCCTGTGTTCCTGGCCAACATGAAACATCATGAAAAGGCTGAGGTGAAAGTCTAGCGCTTCCTTTTATTATGCAGCTTGGTTCCAACTTGGAGCAGAAGCTGGGAGTCAATTTTCATACTTTCACATAAGCTTCTACCCATTGGTGTCCCCTCCTGTGGAATGAATTATTCCCTGAAAGATGAGTTTGTGCACCCTTGATGAAGAGGGAGCCCAGTGAATCTTAACAGCATTTTCAACATGCTGATACCCAGTGATGAGACCAGCATGGGTGTTCTCAAGGAACAGAAAACTTTCAACATGGGTTGAAATTATGAGATTGAACAATACTCAGTTTGGTGACCTGGTAATGGGCTTAGCATTTTTGTTTCTTTTTTAAATTGTGGTTTAAAAAACCCTTACATTGTCTACACTTTTAACAAATTTTAAGTGTACAGTATAGCACAGTTAAAGGATGTACATTGTTGTAAAGCAGATCTCTAGAACTTTTTCATCTTGCATAACCAGAACTCTATACCTTTTGAACAATAGCTCCTCATTTCCCCTTTATCTCAGCTCCTAGCATCCACCATTTGACTTTCTGCTTCTATGGGCTGGACTATTTTACATACTGCATGTAAGTGAAATAATGAAACATTTGTCCTTCTGTGCCTGGCTTATTTCACTTAGCATAATGTCCTCAAGCTTCATCCATGTTGTAGCATATGGCAGGATTTCTTTCTTTTTAAAGGTTGAATGATAATTCATTGTATGTATATACCACACTTTATCAAATTATTCATTAATGTTTCCACCTCTGTGCTACTGTGAGTAATAATGCAGTGAACATGGGTGTGAAAATATTTCTTTGAGATCCTGTCTTCAATCCTTTTGGATAAATATTTAGAAGTGGGATTGCTGGGGTGTATGGTAGTTCCATTTTGAATTTTTTGAGGAAACTTGATGTTATTTTCCATAATGACTCCACCATTTTACATTCCCACCAATGGTGCACAAGTGTTCCAATTTCTCTACATTTTTGTTTTTAAAATTATTATTTTTGATAATGACCATCTTAACAGGTATGAAGTGATGTCACATTGTGGTTTTAATTTGCACTTCTTAGATGATTAGAGATGCTGAACATATTTACATATACCTGTTGTCATTTATGACTCTTCTTTGGCAAAATTTGTATTCAGGTCCCTTGCCTTTTTTTTTTTTTTGAGGCAGAGTCTCTCTCTGTTGCCCAGGCTGGAGTGCAGTGGTGTGATCTCAGTTCAATGCAACCTCCACTTCCTGGGTTCAAGCGATTCTTCTACCTTAGCTTCCCCAGTAGCTGGGATTACAGGCATGCACCACTACACTTGGCTAATTTTTGTAATTTTATTAGAGACAGGAATTCACCATGTTGCCCAGGCTGGTCTCAAACTCCTGGCCTCAAGCTATCCACCCACCTCAGCCTCCCAAAATGCTGGGATTACAGGCATGAGCCACCGCACCTGGTTCCTTGCTCATTTTTTAAATTGGGTTATTAAATGCTTGTTTGTTTTTTTGCTGTCAAGTTGAAGGAGTTCCTTATATATTTTGAATATTAACCCCTTATCAGATATATGGCTTGCAAATATTTTCTCCCATTCCATAGGTTAACTTTTCACTCTGTTGATTGTCTCCTTTGCTGTACAGAAGCTTTTAGTTTGATGTAGTCCCCCTTGTCTATTTTTGGATTTGTTGCCTGTGCTTTTGATGCCATAATTAAGAAATCATTGCCAGTTAACTTAGCTCTTGACTGGATACATTCCAGAGTCTTTGATAGGGAAACTTCCGTACCTCTACCATTAGTGGCTTAAGGTCTCTGTCTCAAGTTGAGTTTTTCTAGAAGCATCTAGAATTTGAGGACCAATAGTGTAGTTGGGAGGTGATTCTAGGAATCACTGGTAGGGCAGTAAGGAAGTGAAAATAATGTATTAACAAGCATGTTACAACAGTACAATGTATTAACAAGCAAGTTACTGGAGCAACTGGGGCTCTATCCCACTGATTCTGGGTTGGCAGATAAAACACAAGGCTCCAGTTAAATATATATAAACAAGCAATTTTTTTTTTTTCTTTGAGATGGAGTTTCGCTCTTTCGCCTAGGCTGGAGTACAGTGGCATGATCTCAGCCCACTGCCACCTCCGCCATCTGGGTTCAAGCAATTCTCCTGCCTCAGCCTCCCAGGTAGCTGGAATTACAGGCGCCCACCACCATGCCTGGCTAATTTTTGTATTTTTAGTAGAGACGGGATTTCACCATGTTGGCTAGGCTGGTCTTGAACTCCTGACCTCGTGACCAGCCCGCCTTGGTCTCCCAAAGTGCTGGGATTACAGGCGTGAACCACCGTGCCCTGCCTAAACAAGTAATTTTTCAGTGTGTGTCCCACATGTTGCATAGGGCATACCTGTCCTAAAACTTGATCATTGTTTATCTGAAATTTAATTTTAACTGGCTTACTGTATTTTTATTTGCTTAATCTGGTAACCCTACGCTAGGGACTTCTGGGAGATGGTATAGAATATCCTTCAGTGTTGTCTCATCTCTGAGTTGAGAGGCAGGAGACCTAAGCATTTATCATCTATGTTATATTCGTCATTGGTTGAGGGCTACCCTTGGGCTAATTAGCTCATGAAATCATTCTGAACAGATGAAGGAGATGAAGAATAAAGGCTTGCCCAACCCCAGTAACCAGAGATTCTCTTCATCTGCCCTTGTGTAATGACAATGTGGAACATGGCAACAGAAAACAAAGTTTCTCCCCGCTTCCTCCCTCTCTCCCATCCTGTTGTCCACATAGTAATATGTATTGAGCGTCGTTTCGGTTCTGGATGCTATACTTGGTCATTTTATCTATATCAGAGGTGTCAGCCTATTTTAGGCAACAAAGTATGTTTAAAGCTCTGTTTTCAATTCTCAGGAGAGGGCATGGTTTTCTTGGGTAGTCTTCCAACATTCTACACTGGCAACAGATTCTTCGTGTTATTTAATGTTTTATAATATACAAATATTTAAGTGCAAATGAATGATCCTTTTATCTGTATGGTATAGCAGTTTGGGGCGTGAACTTTGAACTCAGAAATGGGTGTAAATTCTGCCCCCAGGGCTTGCTAGGTGTGAGATTTAGAAAGTGGGCAGATCATTTAACCTTTCTGCGCTTATGTCCCATGCCTGTGGAGTGGTGATGAGTGTGGTGCTTATTGTATAGGGTTGTATGAGAGCCTGGAGAAGCTAAGTCATGCTATAGTAATGACCTATCCCTAAATTTCAATGGCTTAGAGCAATATAGGGTTATTTCTTCCTCATGCTACATGTTCTTTGCACATTAGCAGGGGCCTCTTCTCTGTTATTCTCACTGTAGGACTAAGAGCAATATTCACATATACAAAAGATGGTTCAAAATAAATTAGATTGAGGAGTTGGAGCAACACCCACTTTTTTTTTTTTTTTTTTTTAACCTGATGGAGAGTTTAGTCCATCTCTAGATAATTCCAGATGGGATTTTCAAGGTCTGTCTTCAGTGGTGAAGATGACTACTTTAGGGACAAGCAACTGGAATTTGAGTACAAGAAGCTTTGGGGGAAGTGATTCCACCAGGGAGTACTGATAGAGAAGTGAGAAAATGAGAAAAGAAGGGAAAGGTGCCAGTACAGGGTATGTTAGTGGGCAAATATGACTCTCTAGGCAGCAAGGGCTCAATGGTGACCAAGGCCCCATGGTGGCAAGGAGAAGATTATGAGCGTCAGGGTCATACATGGGCAATTAAATGTTCCAGCAAGGCAGTGACAGGCATAATTTTAACCCACACTATATTGGCCAGAATTAGTCACATGGCTCAACCCAAATGCAAAGAGTACTGAATTGTGCAGTTGCCCTAAGGTCCAAAGGAGAACCAGACGTATGGTTGGGCAGTGCTTATGTCTATCAAAGATTGTTTCAGGGATTCAATGAGATAGCATTGCAGGGATTCAATGAGATAGTACAGAACCTGGCATATAGCAGATGCATAATAAATGATAGCTGCTCTCTTAATTATGATGATGTTTGCCTCAGTAGAATCCGAACATTTTAGGAAAAACCTTCTCTTCTAATAATGCTAATATTTACTACTCAATACTTTCAACATGCTGGAGACCCTGTCAAACAGCATCCTCACAACAACCCCATGAGGTAACGATTATTTTCCATCCTATCCTTCAGTTGGGGAAACCAAGTCTTAGTGAAGTTAAGTATGCTTCTCAGGCTCACAGCAAGTAAGTGGTAGAGCAGCCATCAAAACCCAAAGCCCATGCATCTGGCATCACACTCTAGCGTCCCCTGTCTGTACTGCCAGCACTTAGCATTGAGCCTTAAACAGAGGAAAGGCTCTGAATATTTGCAGAACTGACCGAAATAACTTTTTTTTCTGACTTCGTAAGTGCCTCAAAGACCTTCCAGCTACTCTTTCCTCTAACGTGCCTTCTCCTTAAAAATGGCAAGGTGCCCAATCTTTCCAGACTGTTGGCCAAGACAGTCTTCCTCTTGCCATTTAATTACTGTATGTAGTTCCAAGATCTGGCATTCCTCATCACCCAAATTCCCTTTGGATCTTCTTCTTTTCCTGGTCAAATATAGAGATATCTCTGCTGTCCTCATTACAATTCCAGGGCATATTTATAGGTACTATAATTCTTCCTCATGTAAAAATAAAAAGTGGGCAATAAGTTCCAGAAATGTCCTAGCCTATTAGAACAACCTCCTTAAAGTTTTAAGTGCTTGCTAATATCTAAAATTGCTACACTCTTAGGGTTCTGATCATTTTCCTATCCTAGCCATCTTAAAAACTATATTGGAATTTAATTTTGGGAGCCCTTTGGGAATTTAACTACTTCTCCTTCCCTTTATTCAGTTAAAGGCTGAAAATATTAGCTGATTCTTATCTGATTCTTTCTCTGTTAACAGTATGTTGAGGAAAGCCCCCTCCCACTCTGCGGGGTTTTTTTAAACCTTTTTTTTTTTTTTTTTTTTGGTGTGTGGTGGGGTGGTCATGGTAGACAAATAAAAATAATTCTGAGGTTATCTGAGAGCTGACATTCCATACAATAGCAATAAGAACGTTTTCCAAATTTAAAACTCTGATGGAGGAAGTGGGTTACAATAGGAGCAACCTTTGACCCTGACCAGTCATAATGGTTTCCTGGATTCAGAGATATTATGGGTTGGAGCCAAGGGTTTCAGCAGAGAGAGCACAAGATGTGTTAAACTTAGAACACAATGTGAGAGTTCCGGGTGGGGCCATTGGAGGACATCTTTCTTTCTTTCCGGTGGAAACGATTCCTTTACAAACAAGGAACTGGGTCTTTCCCACTGTCCGACCCGTGTCCGTGTATTTGTTCTGCTGCTGATTTTAAAAGGAATTTTGCATGTTTTTGAGATCTCCAGACTCTGAAAGTCTTTCCCTCTGGGGACCGTTTCTAAGGATGACTCATCCCCCAAATATTTATTGAGTGATTACTATGTGCCAGGTCCTGTTCTAGATGCTGAAATATAGCAAAACGTAGAAAATCAACCAAAAAGCCCCGTCCTTGCCAAGTTTCATTCTATAGCACAATTCCTCAACCTCGGCACTACTGACATTTTGGGCTGGAGAATTTTTTGTCGTGGGAGCTGTCCTGTGCATTGTGGGATGTTTAGCAGTGTCACTGGCAGAGCTACTAGATGCCAGCAGAGCAAAAAATTACTCTTTTTGCCCCCAAGATATGTCTGCAGATGCCATTCTATAGGGAGCAAGAATAACTGTTCTAAAGGGAGAACAGTTCTATAGGGACAGAGACAGACCGTAAACTGTGAACTATTTAATACTAAATAGGTAAATGATAGTTTGTTGATGGTCAATACATATATAGACTAGGTGAAGGGGAGTTGAGTCTCACTGGTGTGATGGGGATGGGAGATTATTGTAATTTAAATGGTGTGGTTGGGGAAGTTCTTATTGAGAAGGTGACATCTGACAAAGACTTGAAGGAGGCAAGGAAGTAAGCCATTTGGTTATGGAGGAAGAAGATCCCAGAAGGAGACAACAGCCAGTGGAAATACCCTGGGTATGCACTGGGCTGTCAGAACCACCAAGGGAATCCGTATGGAGTGGGGGGAGCTGGAGACAGGGCCCAGAGGGGAGGTGGGAGATAAAGGAAGTGTTCAGACTCTGCAGCATGGAGGCTTTTGTGGCCATCGTCAAGGCTTTGCTGTTCTCTGGGAGGAAAGGAAACCATTGTTTTATTTTGAACAGAAGCGTGATAGGATCTGCCTTAATGTTTTAACAGGACTACTCTGGTGGCTGCTGCCTTGAGAACAGACTTTATGGGGGCAAGGAGAAAAGCAGGGCCATCATAGGGCCACAACAAGTCAAACGTTGACGTCAGGCAACAGAGGGGCCTGGCCAGATGGCCGTAGGCTTCCACACACATCTTTCTCCCCTTCCATAAAGACGCATATACAGATCAGCTTGTAGCTGCCCCAGTATGGTAGACCATCAAGGGAAATTAAGTGTGAATTTGTCTTATTTTCCTTATTGTCTTTTGTTGTTAGACTCTGTCATAGGTAATGTCCTGATTTTCATTTTAGAAACAAAGTATTTGTAGATGGAAGATCAGATTCCCAGGTAATTATAATAATTAACAACGCATGATAGAAATAATAAACTAACAAGCACTTATTATATGACAGATGCTATGCTAAGCTCTTATTTATTCACTATCTAATTCTGTCAATAATCTTATGAAGTGGGTACTCATCATTTCTTCCACAGTCTAGATGAGGCAGCTGAGGGTCAGAATGTTTAAATGATTTCTCCAAACTTTCAGAGCCTCAAGCCTCATTGATTGGTGTGGGAGAGGGATGAACAGCCAGCTGATGTGGAAGGCGGAAGTTTCATGATTGCCAGGGACACCAGCCTCATGTTTGAACCGCCTCCCACCTCTCTCCTGAACTTGTCATAGAGACAGCAGAGAGGGGTGACAGAGATGAATGTAAAAACTCCTCTCCCTCAGCTCTAAACCTTGTTAGCTGGAACCAGAGATGGTGAGCTGTAGGTAGAAGACAGTCTAGAACTAATTCCCACCTTTAATGGATGGGGCTGGGGAGCAATGGAATTAATAGCTCAGGTTCTTGAATCCACAGGCCCAGGTTCAAATCCCAGCTGCACCATTTATGGGCTCTGTGATCTAAGTCAGTTTCTTCACCTCTCTAAGCTTTTATTTCTTCTCCTCTAAGATTGGAATAATAATCATATAGATGATATTTGGTGCCCCGCCCATAACCCTATGTCCCCTCTCACCTCTCAAGCCAACTACAGCTTAGATCGACAGTTCCCAAAATACTGACATTTAGTCTTCTGCCCAAGGGCTGTCTGACTGCAGATCCATGCTCAGCCCAGGATGGTCAGAAGTATCAGAGAGTTGATGCCCCCAGAAGCAACGTCAACTAATGAGGAATGAGGTGGTAAATAAATACCCCTTATTTATCCACTACATTTCCTCCCTGGGCCAACTCTGAGGTGTGTTCTCACAGCCCTTCAGGGGTCCATGGCAAGACCAGGCCCCAGTTACCCACCACGGTAACTGCTCAGCAAGGCACCATTTATATCTGTGCTCCTGCCTTTTATTCCCTCCAAGACTTCCTGGGGTTATTCCCAAATAAACCACTTACACACAAATCCTCATCTCAAGACCTGTTTTGGGGGAGGAAACCAGACCAGGACAAGTAGTGAGTGGTGGTCACCTCCTTAAATTGCTGTGATGGTTAAGAGAAAGTACATGTGTAGTTGTTAAGTACTTAGCATATTGGCAGAAATATATATAGAATAAACACTGGAAGAAATGGTGATGGTGATGATGGTAATGGGGGGGGGATGTGGAGGAGGAAGAAGAAGAAGAGGAGGAGAAGGAAGAAGAAGAGAAGGAAGGAGAAGAAGAGGAAGAGGAGGAGGAAGAAGAAGGAGAAGGATGAGGAAGGAGGAGGAGGAGGGGAGGAGGAAGAAGAAGGAGGAAGAGGAGGAGAGGAGGAGAAGAGGAGGAAGAGGGTGATGAAGATGATGGCTGTGATGAAACAAGGCCCAGAATGAATGAAGTCAGTGGCTGACTGTGGGGTGACAGGGTGTGGGGGCCAGGCAGGCAGATCCACAATGGAACCATCTCCTCTCCACATTTTCTCCTGCCCCCTGAGTTCATGGAGCTTCCTTTGGTGGCCAGTGCTCTCCAGGAGATACCCTCCCCTCTGCTCCCCTAGCCCTCCTGAACAACTGGCAGTCAGTGAGTCAGCTGAGTGCTCACCAAACACCATTCTGTTATAAGACTTGGTGGGAGGGACCAGGAATTTTAAAACCCAGTCCTTGCCTGAGCTATTCCTCTTTCATGTGGAAAGCCAAATCTCCTTCTATCCATGAATGTCCTTCTCCCTATTTTCCCCTTGGACTTTCACCTCGGGTTCTGCCACTGGACAAGTGGACACACAGCCTCAGGACAAGTCTGAATGTGTTGTCTCCAGACTGTTATTCAGCTTCATGTGTGAGGTGGTTGATTTCCTGTCTTGCTCATTCACTCCAGAACACCCTGTTCTTAGATCAAAAGACCTGGAAGTTTCCAAGTCAACAAATGCCATTATGTATTTTGAGCGCAGAAAACTTACTGAACTGAATTCTAATGCTCCCTTAGCCACTGATGAAGGGATTCAAGTTAACTTTTTGATTTGAGCAATGTTAACATTTGACTTATGAGCTCTAGAAGGTCAGAGCTGAAAGAGATCTCAGTGGTAACCCCTTCCAACCCTCCCTCATTCTATAGGAGGGAAGCAAAGGGACAGAGAGGTCACTTTACCAACATGCTACACTGGTAGAAAGTAATATATCCTAAAATAAAACTCACTTCTCTGGACTCTCAATTACTTTTCTCACTCTATTGTTACTCACTTCTTGTAGGCCAAGTCATCAAAAATGCACTAGGAGCATCTTTTGGTCAAGGACAAATCTCTTTGTGAACAGTTGCTTTCTTTTTCTCTGCTCTTTCATAAGTCTTGATTTTCATTTATCAGGTTTAAAAAAATCAGAACAACCCTATGCTTTGAAATAACGAAGCTGTAAAGAATTTCTATTTAACCTCAATGTCATGAAAGCATGAAAAGCTACATGTCGAAATGAATGGTAGGTTTTTCATTCTAAGTAAAATGTAATTCATCTAACTGATTTGATTGACTCTATTATACCTTCTGAAGCTTTGGTTTTTTTCTGGGTAAAATGGCCAACCCACTGAGCTATGACAGAAGGAAGAAAAGCCAGAATGAAGAGAGAAACTGAAGGAAATTTATAGAAAAACATTAGAGCCTACATGGATGAAAACTCTCTACTTTAAAACACTAAAGAAAGCTCACAGAGAACCAAGAAAATTACATTTTTGGCACCCATCTGAACTTCAGAATTATTCATTTGTGTTTGTTTATTTATATCTTACTTTATTCCTCCAGAAAGGAGCTGAAGGAGCAATGTCCTCCTTCAGATAAGATTATTAATACACAGCATTCATTGATCGTTAATCATATGCCAGGAATTGCATATGCATTATCCCATCCAACTTGTTTATCAAAGGAACTGTTGGAGGCAACTATTCTTATCTCCATTTGCAGGAGGTCAAATGGTGCCCCCAACCCCCTGCAAAAAAGATATATCCACCCAGAACCTGTGAATGTTTGCTTATTTTAAAAGAGTCTTTGCAGATGTAATTAAATTAGGGATCTTGAGATGAGATCATTCTGGATTATCTGAATGAGCCCTAAATCCAATGATGAGTGTCTTTATAAGAAGAGAAGACACAGACATGGAGGTGAAGGCCATGTGAAGACAGAGGCAGAGAATGGAGTGACGTGTCTAGAAGCTAAGGAGCTCTAGGGGTTGCCAGCGGTCACCAGAAGCTAGGAGAGAGGTGCAAAACAGATCCTCTTTCAGAGCCTCTGGAGCCTCCTCCTCTGGAAAAGCCCCTACTTTCACCTTGATTTAGGACTTTTTTGGCCTCCAGGACTGAAAGAGAATAGATTTCTGTTGTTTTAAGCCGCCCAGTTTGTGGCAATTTCTTATAGCAGCCCCAGAAAGTGAATGTACTCTTTTATAGATGAAGGTACCAAGGCCCAGAAAGGTTAAATAACGTATCCAAGTGCCATAGCTGGGATCAAATTCCTCCAATTTACAGCTGATCCAAACATGAGGTTGGATTTTTAAAAGCAGCATAAAACGCATAAAGAGCTGCATGAAAAACCATTCCACAAATGCTAATGGTTAACTATTTTAGGATGCGGAGGTTTGGGGTAACTTACTTTCTTCAGTATTCTTAGAAATACTGCTCACGGCCAGGCGCGGTGGCTCACGCTTGTAATCCCAGCACTTTGGGAGGCCGGGGAGGCTGAGGCGGGCAGATCACGAGGTCAGGAGATCGAGACCACGGTGAAACCCCGTCTCTACTAAAAATACAAAAAATTAGCTGGGCGTAGTGGCGGGCGCCTGTAGTCCCAGCTACTCGGAGGCTGAGGCAGGAGAATGGCATGAACCCAGGAGGCGGAGCTTGCAGTGAGCCGAGATTGCGGCACTGCACTCCAGCCTGGGTGACAGAGCGAGACTCCGTCTCAAAAAAAAAACAACAACAACAACAAAAAAATACTGCTCACATTTTCTAAAGTAATATTGACTATATAATTTGAAGAAAAAAATTAAATCATTTTTTTCTGAGGGGCAACCACAACGAGAGTGTTAACTGAAAAAGGCAGCACACAAGCTTGTAGACAGTAAGTAATACTACAATCGTGTATAGCAGTCCGTTTATTTTTCTTTCTAATTTTTTAAATTATACTTTAGGTTCTGGGATACAAGTGCAGAACGTGCAGGTTTGTTACATAGGTACACATGTGCCATGGTGGTAATATTCAAAATCTACAAGGAACTTCAACAAATTTACAGGAAAAAAACAACCCCATCAAAAAGTGGGTGAAGGATATGAACAGACACTTCTCAAAAGAAGACATTTATGTGGCCAACAAACATGAAAAAAAGCTCATCATCACTGGTCATTAGAGAAATACAAATCAAAGCCACGATGAGATACCATCTCACGCAGTTAGAATGGCGATCATTAAAAAGTCAGGAAACAACAGATGCTGGAGAGGATGTGGAGAAATAGGAACACTTTTACACTGTTGGTTGCAGTCAGTTTTTACAGCAACATCATGAGGTAGGTATTGATATGGCCCCATTTTACAGGTGAAGAGCCCACATCTCAGAATATACTGAGGACATACTGGAGCCATTGCATTTAAGTCTCTATTAAAGAGAAAATGCCCTTATTCTCTCCATCTCTTTAGACCTTTCTTGAGCCATATTGCTCGAAGCAAACATTTTTGTTCTCTCTCAGACTAATCAATGTTCAGGTCTGCAAGTTATGGAGGAAGGGAGGCCTGAATCTTCTTACCTCTTCCATTCTCAACCAATTTATTCTATTTTTAATTTTTCTTTTTGGAGACAGGGTCTCACTGTGTCATCAAGGCTGGAGTGCAGTGGCACAATCATAGCTCGCTGCAGCCTTGGCCTCCCAGGCTTAAGTGATCTCACCTCAGCCTCCCGAGTGAGTAGCTGGGACCTCAGGTGTGCGCTACCATGCCTGGCTAATTTTTTGTATTTTTTCGTAGAGATGAGGTCTCACTCTGTTTCCCAGGCTGGTGTCAACTACTGGGCTCAAGTAATTCACTCACCTTGGCCTCCCAAAGTGTTGGGGTTACAGGTGCAAGCCACCATGCCCGGCCAACCTGGGGAATCTTTTAAAAGATCACCTGGGGAATAGTTTTAAAAATGTAAGTTCTGGTGACAGAAGGACAAATATGGCATGATTCTACTTACAAGAGGTGTTTAAAATATTCCGACTTACAGAATTCGTTCTTTCTACGTGGAAAATCAGAAAGTTCCCTTAGTATTAAAGACTTTAATCTGGGTGTAAAGAGAAAAGACAAAGACATGAGATCCTAATTCCACTCTTTTAAAAAAACCTAGAAGAAGCTTTGTTCTCTTAAGCTTACACGAGAATGTGGATTTTTTCATTGGCAAGTCTAAACCTATTGTCAGCAATTTAAATCTACAGTCTGGGTCTTAGTGGCTTGGAACTGGCTTCTATCTGGTCCATAATTTAGCCAAGAATATAGAGAGAAATGCAAGCAGAATCTCTCATTTTTGGGGATTCAAGATGTCTTGGCTCAGTCACATTGGACATTTTGAGGATTCTGGCAGAAAAAATCAGAGAAAATTGGACTTGAAGGGCATCTTAGCCATAACCACCACTCTCTGCGACCTCACGACATGCCCAGCTCTATGGCACACACTTTATGGCCATCATCTCATGGAGGCCTTTGAACAAAACTAAGAGGTAAGCACTATCATCTTCAATTTCCAGACAAGTGAGCTGAGTCTTAGTAGGTCATGGAGCTTGGGAGCTTGGATGTGGCAGAATATTGGACTGAATCAGAAATACCTGTTGTCCTCAGGTCCTTGGCCCCTCTGTAGGGCTGTCCGTCCAGCCCTGGACATTCAGAGCTGTGTGTGAGTGGATGGATTAGAATCACACAGATTGAATGTCTTTTAAAATGCAGGAGGCGTGAACTTTGGAACATGCATTATGTCTAAAGGCATCAGCGATGTTATGGGGAAAATAATTTGAGGGAAAGCAGCAAAAGGTAATGGAATTAATGATCAATGTCAATAATTGGTGCTTTCTGGACCCAGGCTGCTTCTCACAATGGTGTGATCCCGAAAAAGTACTTTCCTCTCTCTGGGCCTCAGTTTCCCCCTGCACACATGTGGGACTTGTTCTAGAACACCTGAAGAATCTTTTAAAAAATATTAAGTTCCGGTCACAGAAGGACAAATATGGCATGATTCTACTTACAAGAGGTATTTAAAATAGCCCGACTTACAGAAGCAGAAATAGAAGGGTGGTTGCCACAGGATGGGAGGAGGGGGAAATGGAGAGTTTGTTCAATGAGTAGAAAGTTGCAGTTACACAAGATGAATAAGTTCTAGGGATATGCTGTACAATAGTTAATGTACAGTTAATGATATGGTGTGCGCTTAAAAATTTGTTTTAAAAGGATGAATTTCATGTTAAGTGTTCTTAACACACACACACGCACAAACACATACTGCAAAGGGATACAAGGACACCATCGGAGGTGATAAATATACTTATTACCTTGATTGTGGTGATGACATCATGGCTGTATACACATGTCCAAACCCATCAAATTGTATACATTAAGTATGTGCAGTTTTGTTCTGTATCAATTATACTTCAATAAAGCTGTAAACATATATAAGTTCTAAGATTTATCTTTGACTTTTAAATCCAGATCTTCTAGGAGACTCTTATCCATTAATTACTTAAACAAATATTTATTTATATTTACTAAGCATGTAGCTGCTGGAGATGAAATGGCCTGCTTGTGAGCGTTCCATCAGGAAATAGAATAGTGCACTCCAATTAGGGTAATTTGAGGAGTTTTCACAGAGAGACTAATACGAAGGTGTGGGCAGGATATAGGGGAAGCAGCAAGGATAGCAACAGTGGGGCTTTTACAATCTCTGGACCTGACGGAGTCGGGGGGGTTGTTCACCTGACCCTGGAAGGACAGGGTTATGGAGATGCCTCCTTAGAAGAGCCATGACCTTCACCGAGAGCAGTTTCTTAACCTTGGCACTGTTGACATTTGGGCTTGGGTAATTCTTTGTTGTGGGGGCTGTCCTGTACATTGTAGTCCCTGTCCTGTAACCACCAGATACCAGCAGCACCATCACCCCCAGTTGTGGCAACCAAATATTTCTCCAGACATTTCCAAATGTCCCTTGCGGGGCAACATTACACTTGATTGAGAAGCACTGACCTAGAGATGCATTCAGCTTGTGGGGATGCCACAGAGAAGTATATGTCACCCTATTCTCCCACTCCTCTTTCCTTTCAATTTCCTGCTGAGATTTCCCATTGGCCAAGACTCACCCAGAAGTCAGAAGTTCAGGGAGTGCGCTGCTGCACTCTGACAAGGCAGCTCTGAAGCTGAGAGCAGGTGGGGAGTGGTGAACAGCAGGTGCAATGGGGTGAATGGAGACACAGCACAGGCAGTGAACACAATCAGTAAGACCCCTGTGCTTAGGCACTCACAGTCTATTGGTGATAAAGGTGGATGGAGAGGCAGATAATACACACAAGAAAATTTCTGAGCATGATTAGGAGTATAAAAACAAGCCGAAAACCCAAACGATGCAGCAATTAATGGTAGAGCTCTCTGCGGAGGTGAGAGTTAAGCTAAGACCTGAATGATACGATGGGGCCAGCCTCTTAAATATCAGAGGGTGGGGACACGATATTCCAAGCCGAGGGAACAGCATGTGCAAAGGCTCTAGACTCTGCATTTATTTATTTATTTGTTTTTACTTGTTTCATTGATTTACTTTACTGGGGTATGATTTATATATATAGCAAGATATGCAAATATCAAATATACCAGTTGTTGAATTTTTGCAAATGTATTCACTCCTGTAACTATCATCCAGATTCAGATATAGGTCATTCCCACCTCCCCAGAAAGTTTCCTTGTGCCCCAAATCCTGCCCCTCTGTCCTGCTATTGTCCTGACTTTTATTACCAGGCAAGATTAGCTTTGTCTGCCTTTGAATTTCATAGAAATGGAATCACACAGCATGTACTTTCCTGACCCTGGATTATTTCATTCAACGTCAGGTCCATGGGATTCATTCATGTTGTTACACATATCAGCAGTGCCCGCTTCTTTTTTATTGCTGAATAGTATTCCATTGCAGGGATGTGCCACTGTGTGTTTATCCATTCTCCTGTGGGGGGATATTTGGGCTGTTTCCAGTTTGGAGCTCTTATGAACAAAGCAACTGTGAACGTTTGTATACAAGTATTTTTGTGGGCATATGTGTTCATTTCTCACGAGATATAATTTCAGGGTCACAGGGTAGAAGTCTTTTTAACCTTATTAGAAATTATCAGTTTTCCATTATATATATACATATATATACACATATATACACACATATATATATACACATATATATAATACATATATATATATATTTTTTTTTTTTTTTGAGACAGAGTCTTGCTCTGTCACCTAGGCTGGAGTGCAGTGGTGTGATCTGGGCTCACTGCAGCCCGTGCCTCCTGGGTTCAAGCGGTTCTCTTGCCTCAGCCTCCTGAGCAGCTGGGATTACAGGCAGCTGTCACCATGCCTGACTAATTTTTGTACTTTTTGTAGAGACGCAGTTTCACCATGTTGGCCAGGCTGGTCTCCAACTCCTAACCTCAGGTGATCCGCCCACCTGGGCCTCCCAAAGTGCTGGGATTATAGGCATGAGCCACCATGGTGCCCAGCCCCATTAGATTTTGATGTGAAGTTAGGCTGGGAAATCACCAGATGAGAGGGTTTCCCCGAAGCCCATTCTGGCTTGGGAATTCTAACATTCCATAGCGATTTTTCCTCCACTGATCCTAGTCTAACTAAACACAAGTCTATTTCTTGATCCATCACAGGGTCATCCCTCACCTTTATCCCCAGGTACCATGCAGCCCCAGGTAAACTGTGCCCGAGGGCCAGCCACATGTGCTGGGTACCTGGAAAAACTGCCTGTAGCGCCAGCCTCCCACCTCCTCCTGGGTGCGTGTGTATTAAATCGTGGTATAGTGGCTAATTCTTTGCAGCTTGCAGGTTGCTGCCTCCATTTCAGCAGACAGGAGGGCGCCCTGACACAGTTAAAGATCACAAGCTTTGATAACCTGCCCTTCTGATTTATAACAGTCCGGGTCTCCACGTTCACCTAATGAGGGGAACTTGGAGTGTCAACCTGTTTATTAAATGCTCAGAACCATGTGTGAGCCAGAATGAGGTAAGAAGTCAATCATATTTTCATTTATTCTGCGTGTCCCCTGCCTGTTCATTCAGGCCTCTCTCCCCGAGACTGTCAGTCTGCCAAACTATTTCTTTTCATCTCCAAAGGGGAGGACTTTAGGATAGATCATTTGCAGAGACGGTCGGGGTCCACAATGTTTGCACTTCCCTACTGATTTCATAGGTGTTTGGAAGTTAATGATACTCAACACCTCATGATTCTTTCCTATATGTCAAACAAAGACATGAAAGGGAAAGTGGCCAGAGGGGAGAGGTAGGGGGTGCAGGGTGGGGAAGACAGAAACGTATCCACAGCTTTCCCTTTCCTTCACCCTAGCCCTGGAGAGACTGGAGAGATTGTGAGTCTTAATGCAAATGGAAGATGGATTAATCTTCCTGAAGTTGTCGGGATCTAACGAAGTCTTAATTCATCTTTAATTCCCTTTAAAATAAAAAAAAAGCATAAATCAAAATAACAAATGGCCTGGCTGCTTTAATCTCCACTTGTTCTCACCCCCTTCCCCTTTGCAACTTGGTCACTGTCATTTTCTTAATCTCCGGAGATTCCGCCCTGATTCCTTTCAAGTGGCATCAGCTCTGTCTCTTAGGTTTGGTATTCTGGAGTTGGCATAAATATTTCTGCCTGTTTGAGGCCCCTGGCTGGATTCTGACCTTGGACATGACTGGGGGAGGGGGCAGAGCAGGCCACACTCTGAAGTTTACTTGGTAAGATGAGCTCTAGGTGGCCCAGTCTGAAGACCTGGGAAGAGTTCTGTAACCTCACATCTGTGACTCAAGCAGGCTTTACTGGAACTGCTGGTCTATATTGTTCTATTCTTGGATTCTTGGTGCTTTCTTGTGATACATGATGGTACATGTAACCATACTTGTTCATTAAGTGATACACTGTTTTATTTAAAATAACCTCAGGAGTAAGCTTGTGAATAATTCAATCTTCATATTCTTTTTTCTTTCACTGAAATTGCCTTTTTTTACTTCTAAAGTAAAAAACATACACACATTTTCTTGAGATTAGAAACTCTTTAAAATTTTTTAAACTCTTTACTTCTAAAGTGTACATTCACACATTTTCTTGAGATTAGAAACTCTGTTTTGTCCTTTGAGGGTTTATTTATATAAGAAATAAAGTAGTAAAGGCCTGCATGGTAAAGCAAAGGCATTTGCTCCAGATGACCAACGTTCAGGCTCCAATGACATCATCCATTAACAGTTTATACACCAACCCCATTATCACTGGATTCTCATTACATCCGTGTGGATCAAGCAGGACAACTCATTTCTTGCTTCCTATTCTTTTTCAGTTCTTGTATCTTGTATCTTGCCCTGTGCCCAGCTTAAAACAAATGCTACATAAATATTTGTTGAATGAGTGAACAAATGGATGGATGAATAAACAGAGTTGCCTGATTGTGCATTGTGCAATCTTTAACTTAAATTTGGTCTCTGTTTGTTTTTGTGTAATGGTCATAGAGATATCCTGGCTTGGGGCAACATGGAATAGCTGAACACCTGTGGTAGATTGGTGTTCATGTGGCCATGTCCGTTTTCTCTGTCTTTCTTAGTAACAGAACCTCCATCTTTAGCTGGACAATGGATAGCTGGAATGAAGACATTGCCCAGACTTCCTTCCAGCAAAGTGTGGCCATGTTCTGCCCATTGAAATTTAAGTGGTGGTGTTGTATGGTTAATGTCCTTAAAAAGACAGCTGGAACAAACCCCTTGCTTCTTCTCTCACTCCTCCATATGGTTGGAATGCAGACATGAGGGCTAGAGCCCAACAGCTATTTTAGACTGAGGCAGGAAGTTAAGAAAGGTGGCATGCCGGGCGCGGTGGCTCACGCTTGTAATCCCAGCACTTTGGGAGGCCGAGGCGGGCGGATCACGAGGTCAGGGGATCGAGACCACGGTGAAATCCTGTCTCTACTAAAAATACAAAAAAAATTAGCCGGGCGTGGTGGCGGGCACCTGTAGTCCCAGCTACTCGGAGAGGCTGAGGCAGGAGAATGGCGTGAACCCGGGAGGCGGAGCTTGCAGTGAGCCGAGATTGCGCCACTGCACTCCAGCCTGGGCGACAGAGCAAGACTCTAAGACTCTTGTCTCAAAAAAAAAAAAAAAAAAAAAAAAAAGAAAGGTGGCACAACAAGAAAAAAAAGCAGCTTGGGTCTCCTCTGATTATTAAACTGCCATATCATGCTGGATTGCTTGTCTCTGGACTTATTTTAGGAGAGACAGACATGAACTTCTAGTTTTCTTAAACTAATATTTTGGATGTTTCATCACATGCAACCAAACCTAATTCTAAGGAATTCAGTATGGTTTTTAAAGACTTGGAGTTTTGCTTATGGGTACTATCAGCTGATACAGGTTAAAACACCTTAGAGATAAAACACCTAGAAGGTAGCGGCTATAGAACAAATGGCCCACACTCTGCTGATTAAGAAACAAAAATTGTGATTGGTTGCAAAGAAATTAGTTTGAACCTTTAATGGAACAGACACGGTTGACATTCTATTTTCTGAAATAAACATATTAAAGAATAAAAAAAATGCTATAAGCCTGAGACCAACCTAGAGCTGATAGATAAACTTGTAGATCAATTTATAGGGGACATGTCAGGATGGGAATAAGCATGAAGCCCCCAGCACAGTACTCAGTGTGATGCAGTCACGTGGCACATGTCAGTTTCCCATATTCCAGTCTCTTGCATCTTCAGCATCTGTAGCTTTGCAGAGTAAGCAGAAACCAGGGCCAGCAGGGCTTATCCCGTAACTCTAAGGAGTTTGGATGCTATACTGAAGCCAGTAGAGAGGGAGTTAAAATTTCATTTCAGATGTGCCTATTAGAAGGATCCCCTGGATTTTCTCTGTGGGGAAAAAGATTTGCTAGTGAGTAGGAGGCGAGAGGCCAGGAAACTAGTGATGCAGCTGTTGCAGGGATCTAGGAGGAAGAGGATAGTGCCTTGGACTTGGGCAGTGGATGTGGGGAGGCAGAGGAGAATTTGGATGAGAGGGACATAGAGGTGGAGTCCACAGCATCGAGATGGTGGTTATCTGGAGGTTGACCTAGAAGGGTGCTGGAACAGTGAAGTGGGAGCGGAAATCATGGTGAGCCTCCAGGTTTTCAGCTTGAGCTGGATCTGTTGATGGCGTGTTCTCTGTGACAAGGTGGGAGAGAAGTATTTGAGTGAGAAGTATTTGGGTGAGACAAAGCTGTGTGTCAGACTCTTTGAGTCTGATGTGCCTTGTGAAACATCCAAAGTAAAGAAACACAGTAGACAGTTGGCCCTATGGGTGAGAGCCTTAAGAGAGGCCTGCACCCAGCTTGTAGGCTAGATCAGAAAGCGAGGCTGACATAACAGATATGAAGGAAATCTCCAAACTGCTTTCCACAGTGGCTGAGCTGATTTGCATTCCCACCAATGGTGCATAAGCATTCCCTTTTCTCTGCAGCCTGGCCAACATCTGTTCTTTGACTTTTGAATACTAGCCATTCTGACTGGTGTGAGATGGTATTTCATTGTGGTTTTGATTTGTATTTCTCTGATTATGAGTGATATTGAGCACTTTTTCATATGTTTGTTGGCCATTCATATGTGTTATTGTGAGAAGTGTCTGTGCATGTTTTGTGCCCACATTTTAATGGGATTATTTGGTTTTTGCTTGTTAAGTTATTTAAGTTTCTTATAGATTCTTGATATTAGAGTTGTGTTGGATGCATAGTTCGTGAATGTTTTCTCCCATTCTGTAGGTTGTCTGTTTTTTCTGTTGATAGTTTTGACCTAGCAATCCCATTACTGGGTATATAACAAAAGAAAATAAATCATTCTACCAAAAAGACCTGCACTCATATGTTCATTGCAGCACTATTCACAATAACAAAACCAGAATCAACCAAGGTGCCCATCAACAGTGGACTGGATAAAAAAAATGTGGTATGTATACATCATGGAATACTATGCAGCCATGAAAAAGAATGAACTCATGTTCTTTGCAGCAACGTGGATACAGCTGGAGGCTATTATCCTAAGTGAATTAACATAGGAACAGAAAACCAAAGATAGCATGTTCTCACTTATAAATGGCACCTAAACACTGAGTACTCATGGACATAAAGATGGTAACAATAGACACCGGGCACTACTAGAGGTGGGAGGGAGGGAGGAGGCAAGGGTTGAAAAACCAACTGTTGGGTACTGTGCTTTGCTACTTGGGTGATGGGATCATTTGTATCCTAAACCTCAGCATCATGCAGTATACCCAGCTAACAAACCTGCACGTGTACCCACTGAATCTAAAATAAAAGTTTAAATTATTAAAAACAAAAAGAAAAAAAACATGGAGGAGGGTGTGGATATATACAGTCTTTAATTAATTCTTTTTTTTTTTCGAGCCAGAGTCTCACTCTGTTGCCCAGGCTGGAGTGCAGTAGCTCCATCTCAGTTCAATGCAACCTTTGCCTCCTGGATTCAACTGATTCCCCTGCCTCAGCCTCCTGAGTAGCTAGAACAACAGGCATGTGCCACCATGCCCAGCTAATTTTTGTATTCTTAGTAGAGACGGGGTTTTACCATGTTGGCCAGGCCAGGATTGTCTCAAACTCCTGAACTCAAGTGATCCGCCCACCTTGGCCTCCCAAAGTGCTGGGATTGCAGGCATGCGCCACCGTGCCCAGGCCTACCCTTTAATTAAAAAAAAAAAAAAAAAAAAGATCCACAATGCAAAAACAAAGTGCCTATTGACCTGAGAGTCTTTCAGGAAGAAGATAGAAATGGAAGAAAATGTCGGTTATTTTCTTGGTGTGGGAGGTACGCTTTTCCATTCATTCATTCTGACAACACGTATTTATTACATTCTCACTATGTTCTAGGCACTGTCTATGGGTTGAGCATATGACAATGAACACAAGAGACAAAAAATCCCTGCCTTCATGGAGCTCATAGGGCAATGGACACTGTGGGAAACCCGAATGAGACATCTCTGTCTTGAGAGGATTGCTATGCTTGATGGCTCTAATTTAATCCATAGGGCTTGCAAAGGCACAAGAGGGTTGCTCATGCAGTTTGGGAAGATCTGCAGCCTCAGAGAGGGCTTTTATTAAGCTAACAAACATTTTTACGACCCCTCCCCTATGCTTTAGGCACCATCTTGGACCAATGATGCTTGAGCATAGGGAGAAAATATTAGAGCTTCTATGTATATATTTAATTCAATCTTTTTTTTTTTTTTTGAGCTGGAGTCTCGCTCAGTCGCCCAGGCTGGAGTGCAGTGGCGCAATCTCGGCTCACTGCAAGCTCCACCTCCCGGGTTCACGCCATTCTCCGGCCTCAGCCTCTCCGAGTAGCTGGGACTACAGGCGCCCACCACCGCGCCTGGCTAATTTTTTTGTATTTTTAGTAGAGACGGGGTTTCACCGTGGTCTCGATCTCCTGACCTCGTGATCTGCCCGCCTCGGCCTCCCAAAGTGCTGGGATTACAAGCGTGAGCCACCGCGCCCGGCTTAATTCAATCTTTAAAAATTTCTACTATTGAGTATGTTTCATACTGTGTGAGGAGTATTACTAAGTAGTGCATGTATATAATTTAAACATACAATTAAAATATACACAATTTAAAAATATAATTAAAATATATATCCACATACTGTTTTAGGAGGGAGAGTAAGCAAAAATATTTTGCTCACAGGGATGAATGATCAAGAAACTTTTTATAACTGTGGTTGGGGGTCAGCAAAGATTTTCTTAAAAGGCCAGATAGTAAATATTTTAGGCTCTGTCAGCCATGAGGTCTTTGCTGCAACTACTTAACTCCATCATTGTAGTATGGAAGCAGTCATAGACAATATGTAAATGAATGAACATGCTGTGTTCCAATAAAACTTTATTTGCACAAACTGGCAATGGATTGGATTGGCCTGCTTGTTGTAGTTTGCCAACCCCTGGTCTAAGCAATTACATGAGTAGTAACAATAGAGTGTAATAAATGAGGCAAGTAAAGAGTGCTATGAAGCATAGATCATTTTTGTTAGGAGGGTGGTCAGAGAGGAGTCACCTGAGGGAGTGATATTTACTGAGATCTGGGAGGTGAGCCAGTGTTACCTTGACAGAAAGGAGTTGTAGGAGTGTTCCAGTCCTACGGGAGTGAGAACACATACCCTAAAGGAGCTGGACGTGGCCTCTGCCTTGAACTGTAAGGTGCTGGGGGCTCCAACAGCAAATGGGGACAGATAGCCCTGGACTCAGGAGCCATTTGCAAATACCAGGCCTGATGGAGAAATGATGTTCAGAAGTCATGAGGCCAAGAGTGCTTCTCTGGAACTGCATTTGCCTCCCAAGACAGAATCCAGGGGAGGGCATCAATGAAGAGAGAAGCGGGATGGGTGGCTTCTGGCTGAGGCCGTTTTCTCCCTATCATCAACACCCTCCAGCAGGATGCAGCCACAGCGGCTGCTGGCCAGCTCACTGCTGGACAGTAGGGCTGTCAGTTTCTGATGGATCAAGAGTGCCGGAGGGAGGCTGTCATTCTTGGTCTCTGGGGTTGAGCTTCCATGCGCTTCCTCACCAGAGGCCCCTGATGAGGGGGCAGGTCACTTTCATCAGTCCTGAGGCCTCCCTCTATTTTTATGATGGAAATAAACCCTGCCCTTGGATTGCTATCTTTTTGCAGCTTGCAGGCAGAATAAAATGTAGAATCTGTCCATCCCCCTTTTCCTTAGCAACTCCTCCACCCCAACTGTTTGATACAGTCAAGATTTTATTCAGAAATGTAGAAACCTCTGGCTGAGTTTTTTCACTTTATTTTAACCTATTTGTTCTAGGCCTGAGGGAGAAGAGAAATGGATTGTTATTTTAGAAACCCATGTCTAGCCTCCCTCCTCTGTCAATCAGGAGCCTGTAGCTCTCTCTGATAATAATAGTATCTTGTGTATGTGTGGTGTGGTTAATAGCAAGTTTGCTTTCAATCCACTTCCTGTACTTTCCATGCTGTGCTGTTCTTTATCACAGGGAGCTGTGTTTCCCAGGCTCCCGTAAAGGGTTGGCCAATGGGAGAAGTACTGGAGGGTTGGGGAAGCAGAGAAGTCAGGGCATTTCTACCCCTCTCTCTGCTTCTGGGGGCATTACCAGAAGCTGCTGTCTTTTCTTCCCATGTTTATCTCCTTTCGGACAGCCCTTTCTTCCATTATCTCAACTGTGTGGGCAGCCCCTGACAGGGCTGTGGCACCTACTGGATACCCCAGCTCCTGGCTCTGGCAAAATCACTTTCTCTTGTTGTCCCTCCAGCCAAAGGGGAATCCTTATTCTCCAGCCTTTGGTTTATTTCAGCCTTTCCTGTTGGCTTATCAGCCTTTCCATGATCTAGGTAGTCAACTCCCTGTATTAAACTCCTTCTATTCAAAAGACCTTTAGTGATTTCTCTATTCTCCCTAGATCCTGAAAATTACATGCAACATCTCACAGTTAAAAGGTGCTGTTGTTCTATGATCTCATTTTAATTTGACATGCATGCCCTCAGGGAGGACATCAAGGCTGGTGCTATTACACCATTACACCATGATATAAAAAAGATAAATGGTTAAATATATTGCTTGAAGCCCTGGATTAAGGCAGCATGACTCCATGGAGCCAGGCACACCTTTGGATCCCAGCTTCATTGTATCTGTAAGGCCTCTAGTAACTCATTTCATTTTTCAGCTTTTTAAATCTCTAAATTGCTAATAAGAATACAGGTATCATGATGTTGTTCTATAAGACACTTAGCACACTGTCTGATACGTAGTAGAAGCTCAACAAATATTGGTGATTACAGTAGAACCTCTCTTTACCGTCCTCTGCTCAACGAAGAGTTGGCCTTCTCTATCCCCTCTGCAAGTAGACTAACTGCTGTGCAAAGCTTGTTGCACACTTTTGTAAATATGCACCACAAGATGAAAGAGAAGTGTGCAGGTTCTCTTTCATCTTGAGGTGCGTATTTACCAAATGTCAACCTTCTTGGTTCTCGGACCTCTTTGACTCAATTATACTTGTTCTAAAAAAATAACCTAACGACATTTAAGCTCCAGGACCTCACATGCACTGACCCCTCCCAGGGCCCTGTGAGGAGCTCTAGCAATGTGCTCAGGAGGTCATGTTATGTTAAAAAATTTTTCTTTTAATTAATAAACTTTATTTGTAGAGTAGTTTTACATTCCCAAAAAAGTTGATAGGATGTTAAAGATATCCCACAACCCTGTCCCCACACTTGCACAGCCTTCCTTATCATCAACATGCTCCCCGCATGTGTTACAATTGAGGGACATACATGGACATATCATCACCTGAGTCCATAGTTTAGATTAGGGTGTCACTCTTGATGTTGTCATCCTATAGGTTTGCACGGATATATGATGACATGTATCCACCATTGTAGTATCATACAGAATAGTTTCCCTACTCTAAAAACATTTCCTGTGCTCTGCCTGTTCATTCCTCTCTCCCTCTTAACCCCCTGGAAACAACCGATCTTTTACTGTTTCCATAGTTTTGCTTTGTCCAGAGTGTCATATAGCTGGATTTCATGCAGTACATAGGCTTTGCAGGTTGGCTTCTTTCATATAGTAATATGCATTTAAGTTTCCACCATGTCTTTTCATGGCTAGATAACTCATTTCTTTTAGGGCTGAATCATATTCCACTGTCTGGATATACTACAGATTATCCACTTACCTACTGAAGGTAAGTGGTTACTTCCAAGTCTGGGCAGTTATGAATAAAGCTGCCTACACATCCATGTCCAGGCTTTTGTGTGGATATAAGTTGTCAGTACATTTGGGTAAATATCAAGGAGTATGATTTCTGGGTTTTATGGTAAGAGTATGTTTAGCTTTTTTAAGAAACTGCCAAACTGTCTTCCAAAGTGGCTGCACCATTTTGCATTCTCACCAGCAATGAATGTGAGTTCTTATTGCTCCACATCCTCATCAGCATTTGGTGCTGTCAGTGTTTTGGATTTTGACCATTCTAATAGGTGCTTTGTGATATCCCATTGTTGTTTTATTTGCAGTTCCCTAATGACCTAGGCTGTGAAACATCTTTTCACTTGCTTACTCGGCATCTGTGTATCTTGTTTGGCAAGGTGTCTCTTCAGGTCTTTTCCCCATTTTTTTAAATCAGGTTGTTCATTTTCTTGTGGTTGAGTTTTAAGAGTTCTTCACATATTTTGGATTAAGTCCATTATCGGATATATCTCATGATGTTTTTCAACATTTTTCAAAATAAAATATTTAAATTGTATTGGTTAAAACAAGTCTCTTTTCACTCCTCCCAAATGTCAGGGGCCACTAGAATGACTGTTAAAATAAAGCTGATTTAGGAATATATTTAGACTGGCTTTAATGAGATATATTTGTGTGAGTTAAAGTCATTTCTATGTGCAGTTGTTTCTAGCCATCCCAATGTAGGAATGGGTTCTAGAACTGTTCCTCCTCTTACTATGCCTACTTACTGATGTTGTGATATTCAGGTGCAGAGTCAGAGAACATGTCACAATATGAATATGTTCTGTATTGCCTGGTACCAGAGGTATGTGGGTTGTGGAAGAGAAACTCTGAACTGTAGAGAATCAGAATGCTCAGTCATCGAACCCACAAAACTGTAAGAGGATTCCATTAGAATGACAACTCGTCAAAATAGAAGTTCCTTTCTAGCAGAAATTTGCTTGTAAGTACAGCTTTACCAAGTATACATACCCTATATTCCTTTTTTTGTTGAATGGGAATCATGTAAAATAGAATTTATCCATTTCTGTGGGTCCTGGGCACACCCTGAAGCAGTATACCAAATGGTGATTATTTCTGTACATGAAGTTGTGTATTTTATGTATTTCAAATATAAAAACAATTTAATCAACTATGCTTAAGAAAATACTGAATTATTCTACTCTTCCTCTAGAAAGTATTATTCCCAAATTATTGTGTAAAGAAGAAATGATTAAGAGTTTCTAGCCAGAAGTTGCAGGATAAAAAATATTTTAGTGATGTGAGAGGTAGTTAATTAATACAAATACTATGATCACCTTCTCTGGATTTTGTGATATTTGTAGTATTTTCATTTTTAAAAAAGCAGAAACTTGTGATTCATATTGTGACATTTTCTCATTCTAAATAAGCATCTATGTTTCGTAGATAAATTTATGTTTATAATTTTCTTTTCTTTTCCTCTGAAAGAGCTTCCAAATTGTATAAGCTTCAGATCCCACACAAGCTGAATCTACCCCTTCTTGTTATGGTAATTATGCAATTTAATAAAATTTCATATCAGCCAATAAAAATGAGTGTGTAAAAGAAGAATTGCATTCATAAAAATGAAACTGCATGCTTTAGAACACCCAATTGGATTTGAGTTGCTAAAAACACTTGCAGTTGAATTAGGTGTGAATGAGAAAACTTAAGAGATTAGGAGGAAAATAATCTTGATAATTTGGAAGGATTCTTCCTTTAGACTGCTTTGCAGCAACTTTTGTTTCCTACCTCAAAAAAAGCCAAAACCGCAGACTGCAGGTGAAGCTGCGGATGTGTTTTATAGAAATGGCAAAGTAGAACCCGGGTATTTGCTAACTGACTTCTCGACAGGGTGCTTCAGACAGCCTCTACCAATAGTTGAGAAATGGCAGCTGAGAGAAAACCTAATTGTCTTTTTTTTTTTTTTTTCTGGTCCACCTACTCCACTTTACAGATGGGAAAACCGAGGCCAAGAGAAGCAAAGTGTATTTCCTAGGGTCACACAGCCTAGGTCTCCAGACTGGATGTCCTTCTGTCTTTCTGCAGGTCTGGGTCAGTATCTGTAGCTGGGAGAGGCGGTGGGGTAAGGGAGAGGGCAGGCAGGAATTGGAGTCTTCCACAAGCCTAACTTGTTAGGGCGTTCATGATGTCACAATTAGGAAGGAAATGGAGAGGGGAGGCCTCGGAAACCCCCCAAAGGCCTTCTGATTGCGCTCTGCCGAATCCCTCCAGGAATTACTCCCTGGTCCTCTTACAGTGGCTGTGGTCTCAGCCTGAGACAAAAGGCCAGAAGCAGGAAGGTAAATCTGATGGAGCTTCCTCCACCAGCCCCACCCCTTCCCCAAATGTGCCCTCATTCTCTTGGATATAGAACACAGTTAAAAAAAAAAAAAAAAAAAAAAAAATCTGAGCCCAGTTGCCATGGTAACCACCTGTGGTCTGGGTTTCTGGAATCACTAGCCAGAGAAGAATCAGGAAAATACAGTGTGATTCTACTGGAAGACCCGCCACATTCCTGCTGTGTGGTGTCCTTGTTCATGAACAGTCTTACCCATCGGTGAGAACAGACAGGCAAGGGTGTGGGGCTATTGCACTCAGGACGGTGGAGGTCGGGACTGGGTGAGGTATCCCAGGTGGAGAGAACAGGGATCCTCGGGTTGACTGAATTCTCTACTGTTCCCTTGTGAAGCTGACAGGCCCAGGTTCAAGGATCAGAGGGCAGCTGGCAGTCACCTCCTTCCTTCCTCCCCTGGGCATGAGGAGGCTGAACTGGTCTGCCTGGAAACCCACTGTTTCCTTTTTGGAGGCTCTGGCTGCGGCTACCTATAGGGATTGGCATTCCAGCTGTCTCCCATAAAACCTTCACCTCTTTAAAATCCCCAGTTAAAGCCTAAGCCCCAATAAAAACTGCCAGGCTGGGTTTGGGGCAAGGTATCCGCATCTTCTACACAGGCCGAGGACGCTGTAATGAGCCTGACTAGGAGGCCCAGTCCTGGGCTGCTTCCCCTCATTGTCTGTAACTAAGCACACATGAAAGCGAGCTGTAGATTAGCTGAGACCCAGAGCATCTGAAAGACACACTCAAAGAGCCACATCAACCACTAAAGGAGTCGCCAAGAGGAGGCAGGGAGGGAGTCTTTAACGGTCCACTTGCAAGAGACGAAATTTCTGAGCCTTAGGAACTTGGATACAGCATGGCGAAGTTGCATTTTAAAGGTTTCAGGAGAAAAGATAAAAAGTTAGAGGGTTAGAGGTGACTGTCTTCTGGCAGCTTCCCTGAAATGCATGCCAATTAGACAGAATTCCTTGCACATCGTGAGTCCTCCAAAAAATATTTGTGAAATAAATAAATGAATGGGATATGGTTTTTCCTATCACACATTTCTGGAGCCAGTGGTCTGATTTGTTATATAATATGTCCTGCAGAGGGCAAGGCCAGGCAGGCACCACAATGGAAAGGGGCAATTCGGAGCAGAGACTCCCTTTCTCTGCTTCCAAACTTCTATTTTGCAGACTGTCCTGTAGAGTAAGTCTTAAAAACTCCAAGACCTACGCGGGCAAGATGGGGGTGTGTGATGGTTAATACTGAGTGTCAACTTGATTGGACTGAAGGATGCAAAGTATTTTTCCTGGGTGTGTCTGTGAGGGTGTTGCTGAAGGAGATTAACATTTGAATTAGCGGACTGGGAAAGGCAGACCCACCCTCAATCTGGGTGGGCACAATCTCATCAGCTGCCAGTGCAGCCAGAATAAAAAGCAGGCAGAAGAATGTGGAAAGACTAGACTAGTTTAGTCTTCTGGCCTGCATCTTTCTCCCATGCTGGATGCTTCCTGCCCTCGAACATCAGACTCCAAGTTCTTCAGCTTTGGGACTCGGACTGGCTTCCTTGATCCTCAGCTTGCAGATGGCCTATTGTGGGACCTTACCTTGTGATCGTGTGAGTTAATACTCCTTAATAAACTCCTCTTTATATAGACATCTGTCCTATTAGTTCTGTCCCTCTAGAGAACCCTAACACAGGGTGATGCATGAATAAGGTGGGCGGCGATGGGGGTGGAGGGGGCTCTGGTGGTCTGGAGAGCCTGTGTCCCATCCACCAAAGGGGCAGCCACTGCCCAGCTCCAGGCAGTTGTGGCTATGCAAGGTTTTAGGTCCAGTCACCAGATTGTCTGGCTTTTCAAGAACCTCTAGAACTCCAGATTTTTTTAAGGTGATATCTCCTACTTTAAAAATTATAGCAATGAATTCAAATTGCTAAAAGCACCATGTGGCCAAACCACATTCTGTTGAAGGACATATCTGGACCATGGGATGCCAGTTAGTGAACTTGGATTTAATGTTTTGCTTCATCCACTCGTCCCTATTTGTCGGGGGAGATGCTCAACCTGAGTCACGAAAGGTGAGCCGGATTTGGCCAAGTAGGCAAAGTCTGGACAAGAACGGCATTCCAGGCAGGGGGCACAGCAGGTGCAAAGGTGTGGAGAGATGCAAAAGCACCACGCCCATGGGGAAATGGAAGGTCACTGGGCATGGCTGACACCAAAGGAGCAGTTTGGATGGATCTTGGGGTGGGGACAAGTGGGCGATATGACATGAGCCATCCGAAGGGTGACAACTCTAGTTTTGATGGGCATAGCATCTTTGCTTGTAAAGAAACCATTTTATACCCAGTTGTCAATCAAGTTGATTTGACTTCTGACCACAGTGAAGATTTGGAGTCTATCTAAAACAGGAAGCTGGATGGGGCTTCCTTAACACCTGGTTCTGGAGCCAGATGATCAAGGTTCAAATCCTGGCTCCCTAACTGTAGCCATGTGACCTAAACTACTTATCCTCTCTGTGCCTCAGTTTCCTTATCTGTAAAATGGAGATAATCACAGATTGGATTTGAGGATTGAGGGAGTTAACTCTTCTAACAAACATGGGATGATGCTTGGTGCACAGTGAGCAATTGACAATTCCCCCCTCTTTCTATTATAACCTCTCTTTTCCTTCTTACCTAAAGGGGCCAGACACATTCCTTGCTGTCTGGCCCTGGCCTTGGCAAAACACGGTCTGTGAATCAGAGGTTTAAAAGCTCTTTTCCTGAGCTGAAGATTCTGATTTCGTGGCTGTGCACGCAGGAAATAAAACCCCGTTCTTCTAAATGGACTGGGAGAAGTATGAAATTACGACTAAGTTGGTTTGGAGCTTTTGTGTGGGTCTTTCACGAAGAGACAACCATTAATCATGCACAATTACCCTGACCTTGGGTGAACTACAGTCTCTTGAACACAGAAGATTTCACTCCCGGGGGGTGTGGAGATGCAAAAACGTCTGCTTACCATCGGAGCACAGAGAACCAGCGCCTAAATGGCCCAAGGTCCAGCACGCTTGTTTCTTAGCCTTAGAGACTCCCCTCTTTCCAAGATCTGCTTTCACACTCAAATGCCCTTTCCAAGGAAGCATGCATAGTTAGGGAAAATAAAAGGCTTTGGAGAATAGGGTCAAATCTGTCTCTGCTATTTAATAGTTGTGTGTATGACTTTGGACAGGGCCTGTATCCTCTCTTGTCGCCTCAGTGTTGCATGTTTAAATTGGGGTGAATAATGCCTATCTCATCAGTTCATTATGTGGACTAAGAGACATTAAAAGGGGTGCTGATGTGAACATCCCATTGTGCAGTGGAGCTCAAAGCCTCAGAGAGTTGAAGGCACTTGTGCGTGTTTGGACCCCAAGTTATCTGGGGTCTGACACATAGTGTTTGCCCAACAGATGATTGCCTCAGCCTAAGAACTGGCCTCTCTAGGTGGCCCCACCCCAGCCAGGAACTGGGGCAGAAGCCTTCAGACTCCATCATGATAGAGGATGAGATTTTGATGTGTATAGGTTTCCTCCCTCCTCTCTCCCTCTCTCATATTCTTTCCTTCCCTCCCTCCCCCCACCCCGCCCTCCCCCCTCCCCTCCACTCCCCATCCTCCCCGCCCTCCCCCCTCCCCTCCGCTCCCCATCCTCCCCGCCCTCCCCCCTCCCCTCCGCTCCCCATCCTCCCCGCCCTCCCCCCTCCCCTCCGCTCCCCTTCCTCCCCTCCCCCTCCTCCCCTCCCCCTCCTCCCCTCCCCCTCCTCCCCTCCCCTCCTCCCCTCCTCCTCCTACCTCCCCCTCTCCCCTCCTCCCCTCCTCCTCCCCTCCCCTCCTCCCCTCCCCTCCCCTCCTCCCCTCCCTCCCCTCCCCTCCCCCTCCTCCCCTCCTCTCCCCCTCCCCCCTTCCCTTCCCTTCCTTCCCTTGCCTTCCTTCCCCTCCCCTTTCTCCCCTTTCTTGCCTCCCTTTCTCACTTCTTCCTTTTCTCCTTCTTTCTCCCTCCTTTCCTTCTTCCTCCATCTCATCCTTTCTCTTTCCTTTCCACTCTTCTTTCCATTCTTAAACTCTTAACGAGCACGTGGGACAAGCCAGGCATTGGGCCTAAACACAGGATAATGTAAGACTGTATCTTCCTTCATGTCTCGCCGCAGGATGACATATGCAGCAGGCATTTAATATGTTGCCTGTCTTTTGTGCTGTGGAAATGATCATTAAACTGATTAATCCATCAAAACTCTTTCATGTTTCAACTTTCATTTTTTTAAAAACAAGACCAAACCAAGCATTTCCCCTCAGCTAAAATATTTTACATGTGGCCACAGTAGAAAATTGGTCCCTGCAGAAAAGTACTGAGAAGAATATAATAATTATTAATACTGCTGCCACTAAATTTAACCACTGTCCACATGATGCTGAATTTCCTTCCAGTCTCTTTCTTCTGCAAGACGTATATTTATTTTGTGTAAGTAAACTCATTCTGAGTGTATATATTTGTCCATTCTGCTTTCATAACAAGTATATTTTTCTATTAAGCAAGTGCAGTGTCTCCATTAGTCATTTATTTCTTCATTCACTCAATCAGCATATACTTTTGGAGCACCTACTGTGTAATTGTCCTAGATGCTGGGGACACAGAAGTGAATGGCATGAACCCAAATACCTGTCCTCTCAGATCTTACTTTCTAGTTCAGAGAAATAGTACACAAAACAAATGCATAAAATATATAGGTGTGAGATGGTAATACTAGATGTGATGAAGAAAAATAAAGCAGGAAAGGAGGAAAGAGTGCCTCTGTGTGTGTGTGTGTGTGTGTGTGTGTGTGTGTGTGTGTGTGTGTGTGTATGTGTTTAAATTGTAAACAGGGTAGTTGGAGAAGGCCTTAATGAGAAAATGGCACCTGGGCCTAGAACTGAAGGAGGTGAGGGAGTCAGCAAAAAGAACATCCAGGCAGAGGGAACCACCGTGCAAAGGCCCCGGGGTGAGTGTGTGCGGGTGCATTTGAGGCACCTCATGGAGGCCACAGTGGCTAGAAGGGAGTGGCCGGGAATGGGAAGAGTGCTGGGAGCTGGTGTCAGAAAGATAGCAGGGAGCAGATTTTTGAGGTCTTGTAAGACCTTGTGAGCTAGGGTGAGGACCGTGACTTTCATTAAGAGTACGATGAGAAGCTGTTGGAAAGTTTTGAAAGCATAAGCATCACGTGAATTGATCTGCGATTTTAAAACCGATCTCTAGCTGTTGTGTTTATTATAGGCTGTGATGATTAATATTAGGTGTCAACTTGATTGGATTGAAGGATGCCTAGATAGCTGGTAAAAGCATTGTTTCTGGGTGTGTCTGTGAGGGTGCTGCCAGAGGTAATTGACATTTGAGTCAGTGGAGTTGGCGAGGAAGACCCATCGTCAGTGTGGGTAAGCACCATCCAATCTGCTGTCAGTGCGGCTGGAACAAAGCAGGCGAAAGAAGGTGGGATGACCTTGCTTGCTAAGTGTTCTGGCTTTCATCTTTCTCCCAAGCTGGATGCTTCCTTCCGCTCTTCCTGCCCTTGGACATCAGACTCCAGGTTCTTCAGCCTTTGGACTCTTGGATTGATACCAGTGATTTGCCAGGGGGCTCTTGGGCCTTCGGCCACAGCCTGAAGTGTGCACTGTTAGCTTTTCTATTTTTGAGGCTTTTGGACTCAGACTGAGCCACTACTGGCTTATTTCTTCCCCACTTCACAGAGAGTCTATCATGGGACTTTGCCTTGTGATGGTTGGGTTAATTCTCCCTCATAAACTCTGTCTCATATATACATAGATCCTATTAGTTGGGTCCTTCTGGAGAACCCTGACTAATACATAGGCTGTAGGAGACATAGATAGAAGCCAGGAGCTCAGATGGAAACAAGCCAGATGAGAGGTGACAATCACCAATTCCTAGTATGACCTTCATTGTTAATGAAGGTATGATATTCTGCCATCTGGCTGTGTTATAATTTACCTAGTCATTTTTCTAGAATTGGACATGTGATTATTTCCAATTTGTATTCCTGTCCCACCCTTACTTATGAACCCACCTGAATAATTTTCTTCAATTCCATTCCCAACTGAAATATCATATTCTCTCTGACCCTATTAGGAAAGATTGTGTAAATTGAACAGTGCTTAGAAACAGGGCAGAGGCCTTTCTTCCTGGTGGTGTGGATAGGCTCTTTCCTGGAGAAATTAGGCTACACTGACAGTTGTGTCTCCCTTTTGCAGATTTGGGGATCTGTAGGGATGCTCTTGGTGCCTTACCTGATCCCCTGGATCCTCTTTGGCAACTGAGTCTTTGCATCTCCCAGCTGTTGTGTAGGGTGCTGCTAACTGCTCATACCTCCAACCCTTCTTCAGAGAATTGCTGTGGAGCAACTGGAGCCACTTTGCCTGCAGGAAACTGAGAGTTTTACATTCCCTTCCATGGCAGCCCATAGTCAGTGACTGGCTTATGCTGGGATACAAAAGTCAAGTCTCCTCATCTCAAGGTGTGCAGTGCCATTAACACCCCAGGGCTCCCGGTCGGATCAGGATGAGGCTAGATTTCACCTGAAACCACATTGTTGCCTGACTTCTCCCACTTTTCTATCTTGTTTCTTCCATACCAATATAGGTTTCTCTTAAGGGCACTCAATAAATCACTGGCACCTAATCCTTGTCCCAGGCTCTGCTTCTAGGGCATCTGGCCTAACCTAAGACAAGGCCATTTGTCCTATGTATAATCAGTCAACACAGATACAGACACACTACCTATTGTTTTCTTTATTCTCTTTACTTGCCTTGATGCCAATGTGCTCTGTTATGTCATTGATTCATGTGTTGATTTTTCAATTTAAACAGCACCCAGAAGTATAATGATACCCTTCCTAAATGCATAGTGTGTGTTTCAGCATCAGAAGATGTGGGTTTGAGTCCTGGCTTCCCTATTTTGCTAACTATACACCCTGGGCAGTTCCATGACCTCTTTGAGCCTCAGTTGTCTCAGCTGTGAAATGGAAGCAATAGTAATGCTATCTCAAGTAAGGCACATGAGAAGCACTTTGCTTCTGAGAACAGTTATGATTCACCATAAATATGACAGTTAAAGATGATAATCAGGGAGTATTGATCTGAATTTTCATCAGATTTCTGAGATATGGCTTTACATGGATGCTTGGCCCTTTTAATTTCATACATGAAAAATCTCTCTCCAATTCATAAATTTCACCAAAAATTTAGGCTCAGGGCCACCTTTATTCAAGGGTTTCAGGTACAACATTACCAGCAGGTGGTAGTGTGGTTATGTGTCCTAAGCAAAGCAATTTGTCCCTCATCTTCCAAAACTACTACAAAGGTTTTGTGATATATTCCATTCTATATACTCCTACTCTCTGTAAAAGCATAATAAAGTCATGCAGAATTCTCCAATGCAAATTGTACACTTGCCAAGATATTTCTAAAAATTCATTTGCCGGCTGACTAAGCAAAACTGTTTGAACAACTGCAACCAGACTCTCTTGGAGCAAAACCAATAAAAATATCAACCAGGTGATAAATTATGGAATGGATAGATTGGGAGGAAGTTTCCCTAGATGAGTTTTGAAGAAGGTTTATCATAGGAAGTGGATGAAACCCAGGGTGTTGTTTCCTTACAAAGGCCGGCATGTACCACTTGTCATACTTAAAATTCCATTCCATGCAGAATTTGGCCTACAGTAGGTGCTCAACAAATGTTAATAGAATCAATCAGTTCATCAATCAATCAGCCCACACATGCATGAATAAATGATTAAGGACTGTAATGGCAGAATGTATTTTATCTGTAGGATAAGCATTAAGAAACTCATCTGATATAGGCATGTGCTTTAGTATTTGGGGAAAATTAACTAGATTGAACAAGCAATGTAAATAGGGTTGAGGTGTCAATTATCTGTGAACCTCCTCTTTAAGCTGAGAGCTTGAGGAAGGAAATCGTTTGGAAAACTCTGCTGTAGCTGTTAGGAACTTCCTGGGCCCTAAAGAAAATCAGTCTTGACTCCACAGTGTGAAAGAAGGGAGGAAATCTTGAAGCTCTGATTTTCTTTCCCCCAATATACCAATTTCCCTCGGCCAGTCTTCATTCTCCATTCAATGATCTAACCTAGGCAGACTTGCAGCCCTCCTTCTAATTCCCTGTAGCAAATCTGAGACCAGGACAGGATGTCAAATAGCATCTCCCTAAAAGCTCTGGGATGGCACAAGGGAAATAAACTGAGAGGACATTGAGAAGAAATAGATGATTTGTCCCACTAGCTAAGTTACATTCCTCTTTGGCTTGAAGCGTCTTTAGGGTGTCTTTCTGCCTATTTCCTGGCTATTGATGAAGCAGAAGCCAACATTTTCCAACAAGCTGGAGGTATTCCTGATGACATCTAGGCTGCTTGAGGTTGAGATTCAGGGGAACTGGGCCTAAGGAAAGGAAGGACTTTTCCCTCTTGTGTTTGTGTTAGCTAAAAATGCAAATGACTGCAAATCATAGAAAACCTAATGACAGAGGCTTAAATCACCCACATATCAGAAGTCCTTGTGAGTACGCAGTAGATTGTTGGCATTGGCTCAGTAAGCCAATAGTACTCTTTTGAGAGCTCCTGGGATTCTCTTGGGCTCTCCCTTATGGTCACAAGATGGTTACTTCCTGCATTGCCAGAGGGGAAAGAAGCAAAGGGAAAATGGGAAGGTCCAGGTTAAGGCTGTCTCTTTTTACCAAATTATAATGTTTCCAACATTCTCCCTTGTGGGCTTTCATTTCTGTTTCCCGAACAGGACTAGTCCCATAGCTGCAAGGGAGGCTGACCATGTTCAGCTTTCTAGCCTCTACAGTGGATGGTAGCCAGGGAGAAGGGAGGAGGAATAAGTCGTGGGTCTCTAGTCAGTAGTGTTGGCCCAGTTTCTACAGCCTGCTCTCCAAGTTCCTATTTCTTACCTGGGGACCTGCATCTTACCTGATAATTCACATCTGGAATGCTCACATATATGAGAAGACAGCACTCACTTTCTGCCACAAGAAGCACCATAACAATCAGACCCAGATCTGTCCATGCGAGAGATACCCAAAGGCAACAGCTAACATCTGCTAAGACTTACTTGCCAGGCACTGTTCTAGGTATATCACATTGAACTTTTTAAAACCCTAAAAATGACTTTGAAATTACTCCGTTTTACAGATGAAGAAACCAAGGCCCAGAGTTGTTGAGGGACTTGTCTGACTAAAAAGAGACATATTTTGGATTTGAACTAAGGCAGTGTCATGGTCTTAGCCATGATCTTAGCTGCTATAGGCATGTACTCAGCTGAGTTCATTCAAGGCTGGCTTCTCTGCTGTAGCAGCAACCAGTGACCATTTTCCTTCTTAGTCACAGACATGCCTGGGGTCCCTGCACCACCCTGCTTTCAGGATCTGTTGATGCTATTCTTCTAGGCCGGCAGTAAAATGACATTTATGAGGATTTTTCCCTTTGAAGTGGGAGTGTTTGCGCATTTCACTTTAAAGCAAGGGAAAAAACAAGAGCTCAAGCAGATAAATAACTGCAGCCTTGGAGAAAGAGCATGACGCCTACGGATGCAGTCTCCACTCATATCAGGTCATCTTAGACGGAAAGATCTTTATTCGTCTCTCTCAGCTGACTCTTTTTATGAACTTCTTGCCCCCACTTCCAGCTCCTGTACTTATAAACAAACTGCCTACTTTTGATTCTTTTTTAGTTCTTCTCCTCTGTAAATGTTTCTTTCTTTTGCCCTGTATGTTTCTTTGGGGTGAAGGGACATGTTTCCCAATTCTCAGGTTACAGTATTTGCCCCGAAGATTTGGAATGAGATAGAATTTTGGAATATTGGTGTTGCCACTTACTAGCTGTTTGACATTGCGGGGGTGGCAACTTCTCTGAATCTCAGTTTCCTCCTCTATAAATTGGGCATGATAATATCTACCTCCAGGATTGCTGGGGGAGTCACTCTAGAATGGTAAATTTCCTGAGGAAAGGAATGTGCTATTTCTACCTTTTCTAGGCTAACTGCAGAATCTCATTGACCCTCCCTCAAATTTTGATATGTTCACTTACGTGTTATACATTACAATATGCTATCCTATCCTATTCATCCATTCTCCATCCAGCACCCATTCATCCATCCATCCATCATCCATCCATCTGTTCATCCATCCATCCATCCATCCATCTATATCTATGCATCTATAGGTGATGTGTCTTCAGAATATACCACTAACTTCTTCCACTGCTATTACCTGGGAAACTCACGCCATTTCCCCCCTGGATTGTTCCAGCAGCCTTTTAACTAGCCTTTCTGCCCTCACCTGTGTTGCCCTAAAGTTCTATTTTCAACACAGAGGCCAGATTTATTTTGTTAAAATATAAAATCATGTCACTTTTTGCTCCAAACCCCCCAGTGATCCCCATCTCACTCATTGTAAAGGCCTAGTTTTTATTATGGCCTGCCACCATCTCTGACCCCATCTCATACTTCTCTCTCTCTCTGTTCCAGCCACATGGGTACCCTTGTTGCCCCTTGAATCCTCCAGGCATGGTCCTGCCTTGGGGACCTTGCACCTGCTGTTCTTCGGGTCTGGAATGCTCTTTCATCAGATATTCTTGTAGAGTCCTTACTCCCTCAGGGCTTTGCACAAATATCCTCTTCTCAGTGAAATCTCGTCTGATGGTCCCATTTAATATTCCCACCCCGTTTCTACCCTCACAACTCATAAGCCTCTTCTTTTTCCTCTGTATTTTCTCTTTAGCACTTATTACCATTTAACATACTACATACTGTATTTATTGTCTCTCTCTTACACCATCATATAAACTTTGTGATGGTAGAGATGTTTGTCTGTTTGGTTCTTTGCTACATTCCTTTACTTACATTCCTATTACCTAGAAAATGCTTGGCACAAAGTAGGTCCTCAGAAAATGTGTTGAATAAGTTGTGTGTGTGTGTGTGTGTGTGTGTGTGTGTGTGTGTGTGTGTGTGTGTGAAACACCCACCATCATGTAATATTGGAAGAAAGAACCTTACCCAAAAGAAGTTTTATATATAAAAAGTCTTTACAGTATGTGTCCACTTAGAGACAGCAATATTAGTTTCCCAAATGTTTTCTGAGAAAATCTTCATGGATGTGTCTAAGAGCCAATTTAGCTCTAAAGATGTTCATTCATGCATTATTTATGATTAAAAAATGAAAACAACTAAAATGTCTGAATAGGGGAATAATTAAATGAATTAAAGGGTTCTATATGTAGGCATTTGTGAAATGCTGTAGTGCTAATTGACATAGAATGTCCGTGTCAGGTTAGAAAGCACATGAATGCATGAAAAGATACTGCTATGGTTTGAATGTTTTCTCCAAAACTCATGCTGAAGTGTAATTGCCAAGGTAATGGTTTGGGAGGTAGGGACTTTAAGAGATGATTAGGTCATAAGGACTCCACCCCTGTGAATGAGTTAATACTGTTATCACTGGAGTGCGTTAGTTATCAAGTGAATGGGCTCCTGGCAAAATAATCATCTGGTCCCCATTTTCTCTCTCTCTGTCAAGCACACAATCCCTTGCCATGTGATGTCCTCCACCATGTTATGATGCAGCAAGAAGTCCCCACTGGATGTGCCCCTTGATTTGGGATTTTCCAGCCTCCAGAACTTTGACTCAACTAAATCTCTCTTGTTTATAAGTTACCCAATCTCGGGTACCTAGAAGACAAGACAACAAAATATTAGCAGTACTCCATCTTGGGGAACAAGTGTCATTTTTATCTATCTGTGTTGTCTTGTACATTTTCTTTCTTTCTTTTTTCTTTTTTTCAGACGGAGTCTCGCTCTGTCACCCAGGCTGGAGTGCAGTGCCGTGATCTTGGCACACTGCAAGCTTCACCTCCTGGGTTCATGCCATTCTCCTGTCTCAGCTTCCCAAGTAGCTGGGACTACAGGTGCCCATCACCATGCCCAGCTAATTTTTTGTATTTTTTTTTTTTTTTTTTTTTTTTAGTAGAGATGGGGTTTCACTGTGTTAGCCAGGATGGTCTCAATCTCCTGACCTTGTGATCTGCCTGCCTTGGACTCCCAAAGTGCTGGGATTATAGGCGTGAGCCACCACGCCCAGCCGTCTTGTACATTTTCAATAATAAACTCTAATAGGTTTTGTAACTTAAAAAATAAAGTTTTTTGAAAGAAAGTTGAATAGCATCATTTCAAAAAGTGATCTCAGGTGAATTAGGACCAAACTAGCTCTATCAAGCTTAGAAAGCTGATTGTAATAAACAGTGAAGGCCAAAGGATTTGCATTGTGCAAGCTTCCCACCCTACCTATTAATGCCATGTTTATTCTTCCTGCTTGTTGATATCTGTGTCTGCAGAGGCTTAAACGAAGTTGATAGTCAAAGTAATTTATGTAGTTTGCTCAGTCAGACACATCAACTCTGGGGAGAAGGAAAAGACACATTATGCTTGTCTGATTGTAAATAACTCAGGTTGGGGGTTTCCATGGATATAGTTTATCTCGTGGCCATTCCTATCTTCTTCCTTAGGCCACTGCAGGCTTCAAGGAGACCCTGAGGTAGTAAATGGTGGCTAAAACCAATACTGCTGTTTACCCTTTTAAGTATTTTGAGTTTCTAACAGCTTCCCTTTTTAACTCCTTAGAGTGGAGATAGGGGTGGTGTGGAGTAAAGGTCAACAAACTTTTTCTGTGAAGGACCAGGTAGTAAATATTTTGGGCTTTGCAGGTCATAAGATCTTTGTCACAACTACTCAGCTTTGTGATTGTAGTGTGAAGGCAGCCATAGATGATATGTAAGCAAATGGACGTGGCTGAGTGCCAATCAAATTTTATCTATGGACACCCAATTTGAATTTCCTATAATTTTTACATATCACAAAATATTCTTCTTCTTTTGAACCCCTCCCACCATTTAAAAATGTAAAACCAATCTTAGATTGTGGGCATATGAAAGTAAGTGGTGGACTGGACTTGGTCTCTCAGGCTGGAGTTTACTGACCTCTGGTGTAAGGAATGGAATGGAGATTTATACTATTGAAATTACTATTATTTTTAATGATGTGGAAATAGTGCTTTTTTTTAGTAAAATAAATGAGTATACACTTTTATAACACAGGGTACCAGATGTCATGAAAATGTATATTTTTCTGATGCACAATATGTAATTTTTAAACTGGCTCAGATATTGTGTCAGATCAATTGATAACTGCAATATATAAAACATATGAAACTAATTCCAGGAAATACCTTATATTTATGTCCTTGGGTCTGAATTTCTGAGCTCTCTGTGTTTAGGGATGGAATTTGGTTTATTCAAAGAGTAGCAGGTTATATATCTTGATGGCTACATTAGCTCAATATTTTGTTTCCTTTCTGGAGCAGGTAAGCCTTACAGACTGTTTTAGTTTGCAGCAATTACATTTGCTTATCGCTATGAAACAGAATTTCATTTGAAGCCAGTTATTAATGTCTAAAATGCACTTCCAGGAAATAATTTTGAACATTTTATTTATTAAAAAGAACTCAATGTTTGTTCAAAGGCATTGATGTAATTTACAAAGTTCGATATTAGATATTTTATGAGGCAATATAAAAATGCCATTTTGCAAGGCCCCATTGCTTAATTGTACTGTGGCACATTCAATGTCAGTATAAGGTGCTATTTTGTATTCTGCTTTTATGGCACTAATTAGTAAGTTTATTAAGAGAATTAGCAAACAAAAAACCTTCCACTATTCCCAGCCCTGGATTCTTCTGATTTGCTGGTTTATTTTTATGAAATGTCTTCAAAAGGTACATAAAAGAAGCCTCTTTACTTATACACCCTTAGTGTTTCACCTTTATGGAAAAAGAAGAAATTTGGGAATTTGATTACATCTGGAAAATCTGGGACACATGATACTGTATCAGATCTTGCTATACCTCACCAATATTCTCTTTGCACTTGTCAAGTACATGCCTATGGTGCCAATGCAAGCACCTGAGACTCTCCACCTGAGGGTTTTCTCTTGGACTCAGTGAAGGGCAGGGTAGAAATACTGGGGAGTCCACACCCCAGGGGCAGTCCTTTATCAACAGTGGATGGGTGTTAGAGAATAAATACTTGTCTTCTTCCCCACTCAGGGAGCACAACTTTAAAGCACGTTCTATACAGTCTTTCAGAGTTCTCCATAGGATTCAGTTTCCAGTTGGCCACTGTGGGAACCTGCTCCACAATGCAGTGTATCAGTTATCTACTTCTGCATAACATGTTATCCCAAAACTTAGTGACTTAAAGCAACAAATACCTACTATTTTACAGTGGGGTAGGGTTTCAGATAAGGATTAGTTGGGTGGATCTGGCAGGTTCTCTCATGAAGTTGCAGTCAAGATGTTGGCCAGGGCTGTGATCTCATCTGAAGGCTTGACTGAGGCTGAAGCATCTGTTTCCAAGCTTACTCCCATGGCTGTTGGTAGGAGACCTCAGTTGCTCACTACACGGGCCTCTCCATAGGGCTGTTTGAGTGTCTTCTGACATGGTTTCTGGTTTCCTAGAATATGACAATGGCTGTCTACAGAAACTAACAATTTGTTCTTCCACTCAGTCTGGGACAATTTTGTCCTCTCTATTACTCAGGATAGACTAGTTGTTAAAACCACCACCACAATAAAAATCTTCAAAATGTCCATGGCTTAACTCAAAACAAGTTTGTTTCTTGCTTGGTGGCAGAGCAGGGGTGGGGAAGACCCTGCTCCATGCAGTCATTCAGGGTCCCAGGTGCCTTCCATACTGGGCTCTGCTTCCTTTTATTCTTTAGCATCTTCTCAATCCAGAGAGCAAATGAGGATTGTGAAAAGAACATGGAGCTCCTGAGAAAGACACTTTTGTTAGGGCAGCTGGGCTTGGAAGTGGCACACCTCAAGGCTGCCCAAGTTCACTGCCCAGAATTCACACTCATGTTCTCCCCTAACTTCAAAGGAGGCTGGGAAATGTGATCTTGTTGGGTGCCACGGGGAAGGAAGCTAAGTGGGTTTTTGGGGAGCAGCCAGCTAGGCTCTCCTACATCTTCTAACAACCCCAAAGAAATGACAATAACTCAAAATAACCCCCTTTATTGAGCTCCTTGACACAGGTCAGCCCTTTTCCATGTTCTGCCTTTTTTTTCAGTCTGATGACACTTTGAAGCAATAGGAGAAGCAAATGCATATGGCACTGACTGTAGTAACTGAACCCCTACAGCACCCCTGTTAGGGCTATTTGCCTTTTATATTATTTGCATTTTAGAGATGAGGTTTTTATTTGCATATTATCATTTGCATTTTAGAGATGAGGAAACTAAGACACAGAGAAGTTTGGTCAATTGCTCAAATCACACAGCTCAACAGTGACAGGGGTGGGATTTGAACTCAAATCCTGTGTCCTTTCTAAGCCATAGCTGGAGTGTGACTCCCAGGACTGGACCAGCCTTGTTTTGATCGTCCTTGGGAGGAATGAACGCAACTGTGCTGTCTAGTGTGATAAAAATCTCTGCAGCCGTTGGAGCTCAAGGAGGCTCTTCCCAGATTACCCCCCTTCCCTTTCCTAATGAGCCCGGAGACGCCGGCAGGACGGCGGCAGCCAATGGACAATTAGCGGAGAGGGCTGTCCCAAACGGGCTGGGCCCAGCATCAGGGCCCTAAGTGTCTGCTTATTAAATCACAGCTTGGCCTGGAGCCCGCGGCTCTGCTCCTCTCCTCCCCCCACGGGACGCCACACACAGCCCTTCTGGAGGCAGCCCCCTGGGATAAAGCTCAGCCCACAGGATCCGGGGAAAACACAACTAGAGAAAGGCAGGAAGACGTTCCGGCCCAGCACAAAGGCCCAGGCGTCAGAGGAGATGGGTGGGCACATTCCTCTGCACAACAGCAGAGGGGATCACCACGCACCTCTTGCGTTGGGTGTGAGGTCAGGCCTCTCACCTCTTTGAGCCTCAGTTTCCTCCTCTGTACAATGGGGATTTTCCAGTGTCTGACTCACCAGGATTACATGAAGTGATGCTCATAAAGGCTTAGCACCTGGCTTGGAGCAGTGTAGGGATCTGAACAATGCTCTCAGCTACTTAACAAAGTGCAGATTCATTGAACCAACCCCACACCTGGGGGCTGGAGCTATGGAATCTGCATCGTGTAGATTCTACACCAGGGCCAGAAGCACAATAAAGGTGGATAAATAACGCTTTGAACAGAAGTCAGCGAACTTTTTCCTCTAAAGGTCTAGAGAGTCAATATTTTCAGCTTTGCTGGCCACACTGTCCCAACTTCTCAACTCTGCTGATACAATATGAAAGCAGCCACAGACAACGTGCATTGAATGGGCCAGGCTGTGTTCCAATAAAACTTTATTTGTGGACACTGAATTTTAAATTTCATACCATTTTCACATGCCATAAAATAGTTTTCTTTTTTGATTTGTTTCTCAAGCCTTTAAAATATCCAAACTATTTGTAGCTCATAGATTATATAAAAAGAGGCAGTGTGTCAAATTTGGCCCAGGGGCTGCAGTTTGCAAACCCCTGTTCTAGAACAGTGCTGTTGCTTAGAAATATAATGTGAACTTCCAGCATGATTTTTAATTTTCTAGTAGCCATATTTAAAAGCAAAGTTTTTTTAAAAAACTAAATGAAATGTACTTTAATAATATAATCAATTTAACCCAGTATATATGAAGTATTAATTTTTTACTTATTTTTTGAGATAGGGTCTCACTCTGTTGCCCAGGCTGGAGTGCAGTGGTGTGATTCCAGCTCACTGCAGCCTCAACCTCCCGGGCTCAAGCAATCCTCTTGCCTCAGCCTCCCAAGTAGCTGAGACTACAGGCACCTGCCACTATGCCTGGCTAATTTTTTATTTTTTGTAGAGATAGGGTCTTACTATGTTGCCCTAGCTGGTCTCAAACTCCTGGGCTCAAGCAATCCTCCTGCCTTAGCCTCCCAAAGTGCTGAGATTACAGGCCACTTATTATCATATGTGCACCCAGACTATCATATAATCAATATGAAAGTATTAATGAGATCTAACTCATTTCAAGCACTCTGTAGCCACCTAAGCTGGTGATTCCACTAGTGGATAACACAGCTCTAGATGACGTGTTTTTTTGTCTGATGTCATGCCAGACTGGGTAGTGGCTTGGCCATCCTCCCATTCACAGAATGGAGAAACTGAGGCCCAGAGAGGAAAAGCAGCTTGTCTGAGGTCACACAGCAAGGTGAGCTGCACAAAGTGCTTACTGTGATTTCTCAGAGGCCAGGGTCTCTGCCTCTTCCACGTTTATGCCCAAATCCTGTTGCTACCAAAACTGCAACCCCGTTAATCCTGATGTCTGATGACCACCATCTTTCCAGCACACCCTCTCTGAAATGCCACCTCCCACAATTCCTTACCTCACAGGGGATTCCAGTGTCTTAGTTTCTTCCTATCCTTCACTTCTTCACTTTCCATCTCAACCCACCATTTCTAAGACCCAGAAGTCGGAGTCTCCTTGCTTATACTTTTGCTGTACTTGCCCTCCCTTCCTCCCTTAGAGTGCCTGGAGAAAACCTAACCCATCTGAGCTTCCTCACTCCTCTGTCCTTTTCTGGGGCTGCAAATTGCTGGGGGACCACCCTGATGGTGAGTTTGCTGCACCGACTTGCTAGGCTATAGCACCCAGATATTCAACAGCACACGTATGTAGTTGTTGCTATGATATGTGGTGAGCCTTGACAATCAGCTGACTTGAAGTAAAGGAGACTCCTCAATAATCCGGGTGGACCTCATCCAATCCGTTGAAGACTATACGAGCGAAAACAGGTTTCTGGAGAAGAAGAAGAAATTCTGCTTCAAGACGGGGGCATCAGCTCCTGAGTTCCAGCCTGCCCTATGGACTTTGGACTTTGCCAGCCACCACGATTGGTGAATCAAATCCTTAAAATAAATCTCTTGATTCTGTTTCTCTGGAGAACCCTGAGTGACACCACAGCCCTCTACTGTGCTGATTCTCTTACTTTGAATTCCTGCCCAATCCCCTCTAGAGAGCTGTTGGTGCCACTCAGAAATGCCATTGCTTTCTCACTGTCTCTTGTCTGTCTTCAGCCCCTGTATCCCTTCCTCATCCTGCCCTGACCACCTGTAACAAAGAAACACCCAAACTCCATCAAAGTCAGGACCCCCCTTAACCCTATTTTGTTTTGGCGCCTCACCAAGCCTCAATGAACATCCTAGATATTGACTTACTTATTTTGTTTGATGTCTGTTTCTGTAAGCTCCAAGAGGGCGGGGACTTAGCTTAGTTCCAAACCTAGAATAGTGCTGGCGCATAGTAGGGACTCAACAAATGACAGTTGAAAGAATTGCTGAAGGCATGAGCTCATTAAGTTACTTATTTTAGTTTTCTTCTGAAGTGGGCACTAGTATGAAACCCCATTTTACAGATGAGGAAACTGAGACTCAGATTTAAGTCACATGTCAACATCTGTAGGGCGAGGAGGTAGCAAAGCCAGATGTGAACTCAGGCCTGTCTCTCTGTCTGACTGGCTGAATGCTGCTGTTGACTTCAGGGTGCCAACCTGGCAAGCCTGCTGTGAAGTAATGGTGGGAAACAGTTGCCCAGTCAGCAGGGATGAAGCTGCTGGCTGCACTGAACTCAGAGCTGGGGCTGCAGGCAGACGCCGCAGCTTACGATTGTGAAACCTTGGCCAAAAACTTGCTTTGCTAAGCCTTGGTTTCCCCATCTGCACCATGGCAATCATCACACATACTTTCCAAATTTCTACTTTTACTAAATCTGCTAAAACCAGCCACATTCCTCATAACCACGGTCAGGACTCATCTTCTCTCCAGACTTCCTTTTCTGCTTCCCCATGAGCCCCAGCCTGGCCCCCTCGGGATCATAGACACCCTCACTCTGGTTCCTACTTAAGGCCCCTCTGCCTCCAGCTAACACGCCCAGACGGGGAGTGACTTTCCGTATTCCCTGGGGTTAGTTCCTCCATCATGCCACCTCCTGGATGTCAAGTCCTGGAGCCTCTCAAATCTTTCATCCTGGCAGCCCACTCACCCTGCAGGCCAGGCCCTACCTGCTGCTTGCCGTGCTGCATAACAGTGTGATCTGGCTCTGCCTCATACCGGCCAGCTTTGTAACCACACACAGCCATTTCCTCTCTTGGAGTCTCGGTTTGCACATCTGTAAAGTGTGGACACACTGCTGAGCTCATGGGGTTTATGTGAGCACTGAAAAGAGATGCAAAAGTGTGGACCAAGCATCGTCATGGCACATAGTAAAGACTTGTGCCCAGACTTGTGTGCTTCCTGTTTAAGTCTTAGAATCAGGTAGACCTGGGTTCGAACTCCAGCTCTGCCTTCCACTAGCCCTGTGGTCTTGGGCAGGCAACATAATCTCTCTGAACTTGTTTTCCCTTGTGTCAAATGTGGGTAAAAATGCTGCTTCTCTTATTAGGTGTCACGAGGATTATTTGAGAGTGTTTGTGGCAGTTGGTGCTGTAGGGCTCACAGTAGCCTTGGTTCTCCTCTTTTCCCAGGTACACATGTAGACTACATTTCCCAGCCTCCCTTGCAGTTAAGTGAGGGTCGTGTGGTGGAGTTCTGGCCAATGGAAGGTGGGCCTGCCTCTTAACAAACTCCTACATAATTCTCCATGCCCTTTCTTCCCTCCCCTATCAGCTAGATGCAAATATCCTGGGATATAATGCCCTAGAGCCCTGATTCTCAAAGTGTGGCCCCCTGGATCAGCAGCATCTCCCAGATACATGTCAGAAATGCAAATTCTATGTTCCAACCCAAGAACTACTGAATCAGAAACTCTGGGGGCGAGTGGGGCCCTGCAATCTGTGCTTTAACAAGCCCTCCGGGGGTTTTCGATGCATGCCCAAGTTTGAGAACTCCTGCCCTGGAGGATGGCAAAGACTCGAGTGAGAAGGAGCCTGGGTCCCTGAGGAGGTAGAGCACATCCTTGCTGCCCCATAGATAAGCTACTGAGTTGGGGGATTGCTTGTTATAGCAGCTAGTATTTAAAAAGTAATTGGCACAGACTAGGTACTGAAAAGTTGGAGTCTATTATTACAGGTTTAGCATGAGAGTTTTGGAGAACATTAAGGAGCTAGAGTGCAATGGCAAGGATGGGACGGGGCGCCATGCACTGGAGGAGCACTTGCAGCACTTGCATTCAGTAATAAACTCCTGTCTGCATTGCAGCTGCTGGGGGTAGGTGGTGGAAGGATATTGCCCACAGTGAATGACCTCCCCAGGCAAGGTGGCAGGAAGCCGGAGACAGGCATCAGCTCAGCATCCTCCAATTAGCTGCCATCCTTGACCCCATCAAGGCTGGAGGAAGTGCTGGCGCTTACCGAGCACTCAGGCCCACCTGCCTGGAGGGCTGGCAGACTCAGCAGTTGGGGTGGTGGCACCTGAAGGTCTCGGCCTAACAGAGCCTCACTTATTCCAGAGATCTGTAAAGGGTTAGTGGGTGGTGGGCAGGCAGGCGGAGAGGAAGTGTCAGGGAGCAATCACATGAGGTCAGGCTGACCTCTCAGCCCAGCCCCGGGGGCAGACATGCCACGTGTGGCCAGGCCAGATCTTATTTTCTTGGAGATCTGGGGAAGGGACTGCTCCAACAGTTGGAAAATTTCCACTTACCAGGAGCTGTCTGTGTAGTTGTGGGGAAGAATGTCAATCACTCTGGTTAGAGGGTTAGAGAGCATTTGCAGTCCACTACAATGCCCAAGGCCACCTGAACACCTGGGACCGTCCATGTGGTCCTCCCCACTCCTGATTAGCATCATGGAACACACTTATTGATCGCACACTGACACCTGGAATGGTCCGCTAAGCATTCCATGGACATCATCTCATTTACGACCCAGGATATCACTCCCTGCCTTTTACAGATGGGGAAATGGAGGCATGGTGAGGAGCAGCCACCTGCGTTGGTTGACTCCTGGGTGAAATGGTAAGGTTGAGATTTGAGTTAGGTGGGCTGACTCTGAGGGCCTCATTCTGTACTTTTTTTTAAATTGTGGTAAAACTGATGTAACATAAGATTTGCTATTTTAAATATCTTAAACGTACAATTCAGTGACATTAAGTGCATTCACATTGCTGTACACCCCAGGTGCCACTATCCATCTCCAGAACTTTTTCATCACCCCAAATTGAAACTCTGTATCCATTAAACATGCACTTCCCATTCCCCTTGCCCCTATTCCCTGGTAACGACCATTCTACTTTCTGTCTCTATGAATTTATAAGGGACCTCTTATAAGTGGAATCATACAGTCTTCATCATTGTGTGCCTGGCTTATTTCACTTAGCATTACATCCTCAAGGTTTATCCGTGTTGTAACATATATCAGAATTTCCTTCCTTTTCAAGGCTGCATAATATTCCATTGTGTGTATAGACCACATTTTGTTCATCCATGCATCGGTTGATGAACATTTGGGCTTTTTCCACCTTTTGGCTATTGTGAATCATGCCACTACAAACATTTCTGTACAAGTATCTGTTCGAATCCCTGCATTCTCTTCTTTGGGGTGTTTAGCTAAAAGTAATTATTGGGTCAAGTGATAATTCCATGTTTAAGTTTTTGAGGAACCTCCACACTGGTTTCCTCAGCGGCTGCACCTTTTTACATTCCCAACAGCAATGCACAGGGCAGGTTGGATTCTTAACCACCATGCTGTCCTTCCTCTCTGAGTAGCCTGCATTTGTCCTGCTATGGAGGACACCGTGCTGTCCTATCTCTCAGTAGCCTGCAATTTGTCCTGCTCTTGTGGAGAGGCAAAGACTAAAAAACTCTCCCTGCACCAAGGGGGCTCACGTCCTGGCAAGCGTAACACCTTGTCTTTATAATGCAATACCTGGGTTCAAGCCTCACGGGTGTGGGAGGCAGGCCATTTAGCATTGTTATCCTTGTTTTACAGAGGAAGAAGGTGACGCAGAGCAATGATTTGTAGTGCGCCTTAAGGTTACTGTTTCCATGGGACCATCTGGGACAGTGGAGGCCACCAGTACACTCCTTGTGGACCCCCTTCTGGAGGTCATAAGTAATGCACCTACCTTAGCCCCAGCTACAGGGCTGAGCCAAGGCCACGCCTCCAGGGAAGCTCCCAGCCAATGAGTGTATGTATAGGGGCTCTAAGGCGGGCCTGCCGATTCCTAGGAGACCCAGGCCTCCCTGCATGGCTGGCCTGGGTGTGAGGATGCCCCATCATCCTTGTCCTTGTGTTAAGACTCTCCCCCCAAAGCTTCTCTTCCCCTCTCCCCTTCACTCAAGGTCTGATAACTCTTCCAGCCTGGTCAGCCTTCCTCTTTATTTTCCTTCTCATTGGCACTTCCTCTAATAAAAGCCCTGAATGTTTAATCCTGTCTTAGTCTGCTTCCTGGAGAATTCGGACTAATTCATTGAACTTATGGAGGTTCAATCACCTCCTTTTAAAAGGGAGGAAACTGAGAACCAAGGACAAAAAGAATGCCCAAGGTCAGGCCTGGCGCGATGGCTCACACCTGTAATCCCAGAACTTTGGGAGGCCCAGGTGGGCGGATCACGAGGTCAGGAGTTTGAGACCAGCCTGGCCAATATGGTGAAACCCCGTCTCTACTAAAAATACAAAAATTAGCCAGGTGTGGTGGCACGCGTCTGTAATTCCAGCTACTCAGGAGGCTGAGGCGGGAGAATTGCTGGAACCCAGGAGGCGGAGGTTGCAGTGAGCCGAGATCATGCCACTGCACTCCAGCCTGGAGGACAGAGCAAGACTCCGTCTCAAAAAAAAAAAAAATTACACAAGGTCAGTGGAAGAAACAGTCATTGGAATTTCCTGTCCTGATTCTCAGATAAAGCCTGGTGTGGTGCATTATCTGACACCAGGCTGGGGAGGAGTTTTGGGATTAGGGTATTCAGAGGGAAAACTAGCGAGCTGGTGGTGGGACAGTCTCAGGGAAATGCCTTCCAGACAGACGGAAGGGTTAGTGCAGGGTCCCAGAGCAGGAGTGGGCCTGCAGTGTTTGATGGAAGTAGAGTGGGTCTCCCGCAAGGTCAATGAGGGATAGGGTGCCGGGAGTCAAGAGGTGATGTTAGTGGGGAGGACAGGGCTGCTGCCCCAGGATCCAGGCAGGAGTTCAGATTTCATTCTAAATGGGATGGGGCCCTATTTGAATGCTTTAAGTTGAAGGGTGTTGTGACTCGGCTTACATTTAGAAGTCACTCTGGCCACTGTGGGGAGAATGCACAGAGAGAATGCTGCACCTGTGATGGGCATGGTGCTCAAGTCTAGATAAGGAAGCTGGGTCAGGGTCAGGAGGCTGCTGCAGGTGCCCAAGTGAGAGAGATAGCTTTGGCTTAGACCGTGGAGAGTGAGGTGCGATGGTCAAACTGCAGAGGGAAAGCTAGGGGGATTACACTATGCAGAACTGGATGATCGAGCCAATGATGGGGTGTGGTGGGGGGGGGGTACGAAGAATTTGAGTGTCCCAGGTTTCTTGGCTGCTTGTGTACTCACTAAGAAACAGTCATTGAGACTTTTCACTTCCTGAAACTCTGCGGGATATTGACATAGAAAGGTTTTCTCCAGTCAAAACCTGCATGAGGCCAAGTATGGTGGCTCATACGTAATCCCAGCATGTTGGGAGGCCGAGGCAGGAGGATCAGTTGAGCCCAGGAGTTCGAGACTAGCCTGGGTAATGTGGTGAGAACCTGTCTCTGTGAAAAATACGTTAAAAATTAGCTGGGCGTGGGGGCATCACCTGGAGTCTTAGCTACTCAGGAGGCTGAGATGGGAGGATCCCTTGAACCTAGGAGGTCAAGGTTGCAGTGAGCTATTGCATTCCAGCCTGGTGACAGACCCTGTTACACACACACACACACACACACACACACACACACTTTAAAAAGCTGTATAATTTCACATGAAAACAAAGGGTCGCGATTTACTAAAAAGTGCAAAGCAGAAGGTAGAAGTTCTAGTTAATAAGTTTTACCTAAATGTCCTGAAAACTAGTGATTTTTTTTCAAAAAGCTATTTTTGTATTTATAGTTTAAATACCTGGGCTTGAACTCAGGATGGGTCCCTTACTTGCTGTGTGACCTTGGCAAGTCACTGCAACTCTCTGAGCCACAGTTTCCTCTCTGTAATTGGAAGCAATAATGCCTTCTTCTTGGAGATGTTGTGAAGAGTAATTAAGATATGTGCTCCAGGACAGAACCTGTATCTAGGCAATTTTTAAAACCCGAATGCCTTTTATACATACATTTCTAGGTTTATCATATTTGTATATTATTTACAATATATAAGTGTATTTTTTCAAAAAATACAACCAGCACTGTGATTATTACTTAATGTGAGGCTAAATAAAAAAATACTGATATTCAGGTGATACATGAATATTGTGCAAATGGAAAGTAGATGCATTGCCAGCCAAGGTTTGGGAGCACCGAGATCATGGATGCAAATGTGTTCAGTAACTTTGGGTGCTCAGTGGGTGCTCCAGAAATGCTGGTTGAATGCATGTCATTGGAGAAAGTATCAGGAAGAGGGGCCCTGGCAGCTTTTCAGTGGACTTCTGCCGTATCTCTGCCCTCAGCTCCTTCCCCTCTTTTTCCCTTCCCTCCCCTCCCGTCCCCCTCTCCAGTCTTTACAAGTTTATCAAGACTACTCTGCCCCCATCAGGGCTCTGGGCAGGTCCCTGAAGAAGATTAAACAAGATGAATATTTCATAGCCCTTGACTGACAACTGCCGAGGACCTGTTGTGGTTCTGGCGCCCACATCTAGTGAAGGAAGGGGGGCAGGCAGAGGGGAGGGGGAGGAAAAGCCCATAGACTGAGCCATTGATCCGCTGGGTCCAATCTGCACTGATGAAACGCTCAGCTCCCAGCTCCCAAGCCAAAGGCAGCAAGTAATGGGTTTTAAGAGGCACAGGGCCAGTGGTAGCCCGGCCACCCAGCCCCTTTGGGGCCCACAGAGGCACCACCAGGCCCCCAAAGACCCATTTCACTGTCTCTAGCTGTGGTCCCTCTGTCCTCATGGTGCCAGCCCAGTCCTTTTAACAAGCTGAACTCATTGTTTCCGACGCCTCCAACTCACTACCCCATTAAGGCCTGACGCCAGGCCCCTTTCACCAAGGGACCCAGATGACAGGGTGGCAAGGCGCCTCTCCGTCTGGGGACTCTGAGGAGGTGGGCAAAGACCCCAGGTAGCCTCGGAGTAATCCCATGGAGACAACTGTGACAATGTGGAATCCTCCCTTCCATCTGCTCCTTGGACACTGAGACTGGGGATAGAAGCGGTCCTGCTGATGAGGCTGAAATGTGGATTATTACTCTTCTTACCCCAGCTGTTCCTACATCCAAAGCTACTGACGCCACTTAACCCCACCTCTCAATGGAGGTGATGGATATTGAGAATGCCTTCTAGTATCTTGCTCTAGCAGGGAAAAAAAGAATTTATTTGGTGCTCCAGGGTTTTAAATGACTCAGTGACAATAAAATGCAAGCAGGGGCATTGCACTTTGGGCTGTGAAGAGTGTGACCTGGTGCATTAATTTCCTATGGCTGCTGTTATTAATAACAATTTACTACAAATTTAGTGGCTCAAAGCAACATGCAATGATTATCTTGTGGTTCTAGAGGACAGAAGTCTAAAATGGGTGTCACTGGGTTAAAACCAAGGTGTCAGCAGGGCCGCTTTCCTTCTGGAAGCTCTAGAGGAGAATCCATTCCTTGCCTTTTCCAGTTTCTAGAGGCAGCCTGCATGCCTCTGCTTGTGGCCCCTTCCTCCTCCTTCAAGGCCAGCAGCATAGCATCCTCACCTCTCTCTCTGGTTTTATGGTCACACCTCCTTCTCTGACTTTTTGATGGACCCTTGCAATTTAATGGGGATAATCCAGGGTAATTGCCCCATTTTAAGATCCTTAACTTAATCACATCTGCAAAATCTCTTTCGCCATATGACCCAGCGTATGCACATGTTGCCCAGATGAGGATGCAGACATTTTTGGAGGGTCATGATTTGGCCTATCACTCATGGCCTTGAACAGACGTTCTCTGACTCTGTTACTTGCTAATAACTCTATGACCTTTAGTAAGAACTTCATCTCTCTGAGGTTCAGCCTCTGCAAACTGGGGGCCGTAAGAGATGGCTTCTTGGGTCACCGGCAGATGAAATAATATAAATGAAAGATCTGGCATTTCTAGGTGACTTAATGTTCAATGATTATTTGTTATTTGGTGGGCATTGGTAATCTAACCCGAACAAGGTAGCCATTCCCTGCCCTGGGATGGAGTTACAGATTTGTGGTTTTAATCAGAGTGAGCTTTCTAATCTTTAAATTTTTACCATGCAAGCTTTTGTCCAAAAAGGTCAGTCGAGTTTATGGGCATTGCTCAGACTGAAGAGCGGATGGGGGACCTGTTGGCCTGGCACTGCCCCCATCCGCCAATTCCCCCACCAAACCCTTGGTGGTGCCTGTCGTGAAGCCATGGAACTAGTCGTTTCTGAGGCTCAGCTTTCTCATGTATAAAATAGGTATGATAAGGCCTCCCTTGCAGGGTTGCTGAGAGAGCCGGAAGTAAACCATGTAGAGTGCCTGACATTATGCATAGAGTAAGTGAATAATGTCTGGGACCAGGTGCTGTTGGTACCTTTACAAAGTCTCTTTCCCTTGACGCTAACCCTGACCCTGACTTTTGAGAGTTTTTCTCTCAACCAGCAGATGGACTGTGGAAGCTGTAGACGGAACCAAGAAAACCACACATTTGGGTCTTTCTTCTCAAACTCCATTGGGGCTTCTCTTAAAATCCCTTAACATCTGACTGCTCCAGAAGCCACCCTGGCTTTGCATTGTGGCGCAGTGAATGCCAAACCCCCAAGTCCATGAACCTGGATCAAAGAAAAAGACGGATCTGGAGAGAAAAATACTTGTCTTCCTTGAGGAGCAAGCCTTGAGTTCCATAGTATAGAGGGTATGAGGTTTTCCTTCACTCAGTCCTGGAAGAAGGACATGAATGAAAATGAACACGGTGGTCTTCCACCATTCCCACCACAGGGATGTCCTTGGGTTGCCACCACCTCTCAGTGTGGTTCAGGGGAGAAGATCTTGGACTGGGAAGCTGGCTGCCTGCATGCAAACCTCTGCTCTGGGCTTTCTGGCTGTGTGTCCTTGGGCAAGTAACATCCCCTCTCTGAGCCTGAGGTTCCTGGTTGCAACAGGTTGAAAGATCCCCTTGAATAAATAATGAATACAAGGGCTTAGCTCAGTATCTGACTTCCATCAATTATGTTCAGTAATTATAAGCAATTACTTCTTATTAGCCATCAAGCATAGAAAGCATGAAAAGTAAAAAACGACTTTAAGTAGCACCCAGTGCTAAAGAAATACCATGGTTTCTTTTCAATGATGCATTGCACATAGAGAGTAAACACAGCTTGAATCCTAACTTGCACACAGAAGACAGAACTCCCAACCTTTCCATCTTTGACTCCCAGGACCTCCTGGATCTTTAGGTTAGAGACACTTAAGGAAGCCCAGAAGGAGAAAGCTGAGTCCAGCCCCAGCCCTGCTTTTCTTGCCAGGCCATCAATCTTGGGCTTATCTGTGCTGTGGATGGGAGGCAGCGACAATTGGAGTGTACTTGTCCTCTGGCCCTAAGCTCTTGCCTATGTCCAGGTGACTCCTGACCTCTGTGGGTACTGCAAGGCATTAGAAGGAATGGAGAAAGAAAAGAAGAAAATATAGAATTGGAGCAGCCTGTAAGTTCTCGGATAACATCACCTATTTAATGTCAATTAGAGTTTTTAACAACCAATTGCTGTGCCATTAACTTACAATAGCAACCTTGGGGGCATGCCAGCATGCTCCCGCAGACTAGCCTGGGCAGCCAGTTGGTGCTGGGTGTGCAAAGCAGACTCAGATTGCAGACTGATTGCAAGTTGGCATTGCTTGAGCAGGGTGCAGGTGGCCGGGGAGCAGGGAAGAGGGTGCCCAAGGAGCAAGGCATTTCACTAAGTGGATATTTATAGCAGGGCTCCTGGAATAAATGATCCAAGGAGAGGGCAGGAGGGGTGAGCTTGCTGGAGGTTGGCCAAGCCTTGGGTGCTGGATCCTGCCAAGCCGCAATTGCAGTGGCTTGCTTCACTCCAGAAGCCTGGTTGCCCAGTGGTGGGAAAGATAGGGAATGCTTATTAGGGTATCAGGTGGGGGCAGCTTCACTTCTCTACTCTTACACTCCTAAATATGGACCTTGAATCAATTGTCAATTGTTTATTATTTGTGGCCTTTCATTTCCTTAATGTTAAAATGTCACGCTGGTCCAATAGATAGTGAGCACCATGAACATCATTTGTGTGTCTTTTTTTATTTTTATTCTTTGTAAAGACAGGGTCTCACTATGTTACCCAGGCAGGTCTTGAACTCCCAAGCTTAACCAATCTTCCCACCTCAGCCTCCTGGAGTAGCTGAGACTACAGGTGCAAGCCACCATGCCCTGCTAGTTTTTCTATTTTTTTTTGTAGATATCCAGTCTCACTCTGTTGCCCAGGATCATTTCAAACTCTTAGCCTCAAGCAGTCCTCCTGCCTCAGCCTCCCAAAGTGCTGGGATTATAGGTATGGGACACTGCACCTAGCCATTCACTGGCTCTGGTGGCCACCCCCAAAGATGTCCCTCAATAATGCCATCTTCTGGTATCCATGTCCTCATGAAGTCCCTTCCCTCACAGAGTAGGGCTGATCTGGGTCACCAATAGGATATTGTGGAAATTATCTTGGTACCTGCTGATCCTGAGTCACAAAAGTCACTGTGGCTTCAAGCTGCCCTCTCTTGGGTCGCATGCTACTATGGTTTGGCTCTAGTTCATCCCCACCACATCTCATGTTGAAATTTGATCCCCAGTGTGGCGGTGTTGGAGATGGGGCTTAGTGGGAGATATTTGGATTACGAGGAGAGATTCTTCGTGAATGGCTTGATACTGTTCTTGCGGTGGCGAGTGAGTTCATGCTCTGGTGAGACTGGATTAGTTCTCTTGGGAATGGATTCATTTAGAAGAGAGTGGGTATTTATAAAGCCAGGATGCCCCTTGGGTTTGGGTTCTCTTTGCACGTTCCCACTTTCCCTTTGACCTTCTCTGCCATGTTTTGATGCAACATCAAAGCCCTCACCAGCAGCTGAGTGGATACTGGCACCATGCTTCTTGTACAGCCTTCAAAGCTGTGTGCCAAATAATCCTCTTTTGTTTATAAATTACCCAGCCTCAGTTATTCCTTTATAGCAACACAAAATGGACTAAGAGATTTTCTCTGAGGTAAGCCGGATGCCATATTTTGAGGACACTCAAGCAACCCTAGTGAGAAGTCCACTTATGAGGAACTGAGGCCTCCCGCCATCAGCTAGCATCACCTTGTCCACCATGAGAGTGTCCATGGTGGAAGCCAATCCCCCAGCGCCAACCTTCAGAGGACCGCAACCCTGGCTGATATTTTGACTGCCACCTCATGAAAGATCCTGAGCCAGAATTGCTCAGCTAAGTGACTCCTGAGTTCCTAGTCCACAGAGATGATGTGAGAAAATAAATGGCTATTGTTATTTTAAGCCACTAAGTCTTGGGAATATCTGTTATGCAACAGTAGAGAACTAACTCACTAACCTGTTATTGGCTCTTTGCCCAATGTTTAGCATGGTGGACATCTAATAAATAGCTGTTTGTGCATGAGCACATAATATTATTCCATAAGGTTGCTTTGTAGGTTAAATGAGATAATCTATGGAGGCCCTCAGCATAGTGCCTGGTGCTGAGCAAGAGCTCAGTAAATAACCACCCCTGGCATCATTGTTATCTTCATCATTACCAGTATTAGTTGTCCATGTTGCCAGAGGCAGGCAGAGTCTCTGGTGTTTGACTCTCAGAGGGTTTAAGCAGTGTCTGAAGAAGAAAAATAAAGAGAGAAGCAGGAAATGATCAGGGAGAGCAGATTGAGGGAAAAAGACAAAGACTGATAAAGACGAGAAGAAAGTATAAGAGAAGTGCTTACATATGGCTTGTGGAGTCAGGAAACCTGGATCCCTGCTCTCACTCTGCCCTAACCACTGCGAGTCATCAAACAAGCCCTGTTGGCTCTCTGGACTCATTTCAAATGGAGTTACAATCCTTTGTCCATCCTCCTAGGGTAGTAGAATAGAAAAAATGAGAAGGGGTGAGTTCTGGTTCTGATTTTGCTATTACTTGGCTTTGGCAAGTTATATCATCTTCTGAACCTATTAAGCATATTGTGAAATAAAGGGTTTGGACTCAACAAGGAACCTTTCCAGCTCTGGAATCTAATAGCAGACTGATTTTTGCACATGGCATTTCTGCACATAAGGTGCTAAAGTGAAGGTTTTGCTTGGAGAGGGAAAATTGAGTGGATATTGGCAGAAGGGGGATTCAACCCAACGTCTGAGTACCTCTCAGGGTCTGAAATCACTCCTAGTACTCTGAGCCCTTTATGTTGGAATCCAGACAGAGGGACAGAATCTCTAGAAACATTTTGTTCATGTGGGTTGTATATGGCTAGATTCCATTTCAGTTCATTAGTTCCCATGCCATACTGGTTGTTATAGATTTTGCTTATCATGCACTGCCCAGAAGGGAAAGTTTAGGAGACATAGTCTCTCCCCCCACCCACTTCTCTCTGGCTTCTCCATCCATTGCTAATGTAGACAACTCTACATATTTAGAATTCATTGGCTCAAGAAGGAGTTATGAAGTGCCTCCTCTGGGCAGGACCCTGGGCATTTAATGGCAACCAAGAGAGACACAACCAGTGCTTGTAGTTGAAGCTTGTAGTTTTGCAGGGAGAGGTTTTCATCATCATGAGTATTGCAAATGGCAGTGTTATGGGAGTGACTGTCAGGCAATCTGGAAGTTGGGAGTGAGGGAGAATCTCCCCAGGAAGGAGGTGTTGCAGCTGAGACCTCCAAGGCCCTGGAATTTGGAGGATGGTCTCTGTGCCAAGGCAGCTTCACCATAGCGGTTAATAGTTCAGAAGAACAGAAAATCATGGCAGGGCTGCAAGCAGCTTGAATGAGGTGGCTGAGTCCAAGAAATTCAAGGTCACAGAGTAAGCTGATGGCTCAGAGTCTGGACTATTTCAGCTGCAAAAAACAAAAGCCTCCTCAGGTTACCCTGGGCCCTAAAGGGGATTTATTGAACACACATATTCAGGAGTCCAGAGTGGGGCTTACCTCAGAAGCTGTAGGGACCCAAAGGGTGGCCCATGTTCTCCCTATCTCCTTATTCCTGGGTTTGGCTTTCTTCTGTGTTTTTCCTTTTCTCTCTACCAGAAGATGGGCCTTCTATCCATTTGTGGACCATTCAGCCAGGAGGAGAAGTGACTGGCTACAGGAATCCCAGGCTCCACATATTCCAGCCTACTTGGCCACACAGCATACAAAATCCTAGGGAAGGATTCCAATTGTCTGGCTTGAGTCATCCAGTCGGAGGTCAGGGTGATGGTCCCATCAGAACCACTTGGAGTGAGTGAGCAGGAGTAGCCTCAAAGAAGGGGGGCACTTTTACCAGAATAACAGGGAAAGTGAGGCTGGAATGACAAAAACAACCTCTGTCTACTCTACAGAAACCAAGTTTAATACTCACTCTAGGTATAGTACTTGATCAATTAACATGGTTACTTCTTTGACCCTCTCCTAAACATCAAAACTCCTGATAATTTGGTCAAGTTAGAATGCCATTGGCCAAGCACAGTGGCTCACGTCTGTAATCCCAGCACTTTGGGAGGCCAAGGCTGGTGGATCACCTGAGGTCAGGAGTTCGAGACCAGCCAGGCCAATATTGTGAAACCTTGTCTCTACTAAAAATACAAAAATTAGCCAGGTATGGTGGCACATGCCTATAGTCCTAGCTACTTGGGAGGCTGAGGCATGAGAATCGCTTGAACCTGGGAGGCAGAGATTGCAGTGAGCTGAGACTGCACTACTGCACTCCAGCCTGGGTGACAGAACAAGACTCCATCTCAAAAACAAAGAGACTGCCATTGTTGTGTTTGAGGTGTGTGTGCGTTCGATTTCTGATTCAGGCAGATGTTCTAAAGAGGAAACCTCTTTCTAGCTATTCTTCTATTCTTTATCTTTTCTTTTCTTTTTTTTTTTTTTTTTTTTTTTTTTTTTTTTTTTGAGACAGAATCTCATTCACTCTGTCACCCAGGCTGGAGTACAGTGGTACGATCTCGGCTCACTGCAGCCCCTGGCTCCCAGGTTCAAATGATTCTCCTGCCTTAGCCTCCCGAGTAGCTGGGATTACAAGCGTGTGCCACCACACCTGGCTAATTTCTGTATTTTTAGTAGAGATAGGGTTTCTCCATGTAGCCCAGGTTGATCTTGAACTCCTGACCTCAAGTGATCCGCCCGCCTTGGCTTCCCAAAGTATTGTATGTAATACACGCTTGTAGGTGTGAGCCACGGCGCCCAGCCAAGGAAAGCTATTTCTTAAGGTGGATAATGGGTTTATGGGTGCTTCTGAAACTGAAATTTGCATACCATTTATCTAGGGGTGTTATTAAAATATAGATTCTGGTTCAGCGGGTCTGGGGTGGGGTCCTGAGGTCCTACATTTCTGGCAAGCTCCCAGGTAACGCTGATATTGCCTGTCCATGAACCACACTTAGCAAGGCTTTATATTAATTTAACTTTCAGACTAGGGAGGGAGAATAGGAAGAAAGATGGCTGTTTTAATAGAATCGAGTCAATATACAATCTCAGACTTGATGAAAAATTTAGAGATCATTTTTCTCTCCAGAAGCTCTTGCCCAGTTTCTGAAGAGCGGGAGACACTTTCTCTGTGTCTGCATTGACCACACTAAGACCTCCGCACCTTCCATGGGCATCTAATTGGGTGAATCTGGATGAATTTGAGAGTGGGGCAATAAAGTGGCGATGAAAGGACACCACGAAAGAGTTAAACCTTCTAGGAAGCAGAGTCCAACAGGCCCAGGCAAATGCAGAAGGGGTTGACCTGGCTCCAAGGGTTAATACTATTTTGTTTTCCAGGACTATTTGTTATATCAGGTTAGCGCAGGCAGAAGGTCATGGGGGTCAGCGGCCCCCCTCGCCATCCCCCTCCTCTCTCCCCTTCCCCCTGTCTCCTCCATTTGCAGCCTCACTGCCTCCTTTAATCGGATGACCCCGGACACTGAGCTTTCCTTGGGATTTTCTTGCCAGCGCCTTCAGCCTCGTTGCAGCCGACGCCAGCCGTCTCTCTCGCCCCGGCCCTCAGAGGCAGGCGCGCAAGCTAAAAGGCACTTTGCGAGAGGGGGAACCGTCTATTGCAATTTGTGCTGCGGTTTCTCTGGACAAGAGCGGATCAAGAAAAGGGTCCTTTGTCTTCTTCTGCCTTTTCTTTTCTTCTTCATCTTCTCTTTATTTCTCTTTGTATAAAATTGGTTTCCTCTCTTTTCCTCCTTTTGGTCATGTTTCTTTTCCTTATCTTCCACATTTGGATATTTGTATCTATTCTTTCCTTTCCTCTCTCTCTCTTCTCCTCTTCTTCCTTTATTTTTAGAAATTTCATCTCGTGAAATTGATAGCAAAAGGACGGATCTTCAAGGCAGCTTCGTCAAGGTTCCAATCCCAACCTGGTGAGGGTTCAAATCCCAGCTTTGCACCTGACAAATTAGAATAGGGCTCTAGCAGCGTTCTTTAACCACATTAAGCCTCAATTTACTGATTACAAAATGAAGTTAAGAATCTCAACCTAATAGGCTGTCAAAGTTAGCCAGAAAGCATATGGAAAGCACAGAGTCTGGTATACATGGGTGCCCAATAAATGTTAGTCTTTTCATACCCTTAAGCCTTTTCCCTTTCCTGTCTGCTGTTCCTTTTTTTTCCTTTAGCTATGTTGCTTTTAATAACTTTCTTTTACATTTCTGGAAAATTATCTACAGGTGGAGAATTTCTTTGCAGAAAGTATGATGGTGTCGTAACAGGGACCTGGGTTTGCCACTTAATCGCTGCACAGGCTTGGGCAAGTTTATTGAAATTCTCTAAACCCCACTCTCCTCTTCTGCAGAATGGAATAGGATTTCTTCCCCTCTGGTGCAGTGGTAAGGATTAAATGACATCATGTGAGGTGGCACCTATCACTGAGCCCCGTGGCCACTACTTAGTCTCTCTCCTGTCACTCACACCCTCTCAGACCTCTCAGTCAGACTTTATTTCTACTGTAACAGAGTGCATGATCAGTGCTCGCGTGGACAGGTTAAACTGTTAGTACTCATCCCTCTGTGAGCAATTTGTTCATCCATCTATACACCCATCCATCTATGCATTGTCCATCCATCCGTCATCTATCTGTCCATTTATCCATTGTCCATCCATCCTTCATCCATACATCTGTTCATCCATCCATCTATCCATACACTCATCCATTTACTTACTCAATCACCCACCTGTCCATCCATTTGCCCATCATCACAGTCACGCACCCACTTATACCTCTATCTCAATTTTGCACTTATTCATTCACTACTCCACCTGGCTACCACCCATCCTATCCCATCCCGGGCCATCCATCTTCGTCATCCCATTCATCCATCCATTCATACCATACTTCCCCATTGTATTCAACCTCACATTTATCTACCTATTCCATCTATTCATCCATCCACCCATCCATCCACCTATCCATGCATCCACCACCTACCCATCCATCCATCCATCCACCACCTACCCATCTATCCATCTATCCATCCATCCATCCACCCACCCACCCATCTATCCATTCATTCATACTTCCATTTACTCATCAATTTGTCACTTATTTACCTATGCATCCATTCATTTATTCAGACTGGTTGCATAATAAATAAGATTGGCCTAAATTATACCTTATCATAAAATTCTAGAAATTTCTAGAAACAGAAGATAGAAATAATAATAGCCACAACAGCAACATGATTTTGGAGCCATAGGTCCTTCTATTCAGTCTCCTCATGGAGCAGGTGGGGAGGAGGAAAGGGGCTTTGCTCTTGAGCACAGGACACATGCAGTTGGGTAGCTTAGTGGTTTTTAAACTGGGTCACAAGAATCCAAGGATTCTGTGGTTGTGTTAAAGGGCTTATTGACAGAAGGGCTGCTACTTCAAATAGAATGGCTCTCCACCCTGTCTTCCTTTTATATGGTCTCTGTTTAAGATTTAATTTGGAAAAAAAAAGTTACTTAGCTGTTATGGAAAATTTTTAAAGCACGAGTATAGTCACACATTTTAGATACTAAAGAAAAGTTCAGAAAAATCTGTCTTTTATCTTGCCAACCACAGAATAAAGAGGTAATCTCTCACTCATGTAGGGTTTTTTTTTTTTTTTTTTTTTTGGAGTACTTACCATAAGCCAGGTAGTGGGCTAACAATTAAATGGACCATCTCATTTAATCCAATAATGACTCAGTGGGGTTGGTATCATTATCTCCATTTTTCAGATGAGGAAACTGAGGCTGATAGACATCAAAGTACTTGCCCAAAGTCACACAGCAATTAGAACAGTGGAGTTAGGATTTGAACCTAGGAATTTTCTCCAAAATGCAGCCTGCCTGCAATGGGAGGCTAATTACCCTCTAAGTTGTGGCCAAAGGGGCACTGGAGAAGAAATAGCAATAGGGCTTTTGTTCTTATGTCTTTCTTGGTTAGTTCTTCATCTCCTCTTTCAGCTTTTACAATGAACACCAGAGGGGATGATGAGACTCAAATACCCAACAAACTAAAATTATAGATTCTTGGATTTAGAAAGGACTGAGGTTAGTGCTTTTCAAACTAGGTTCCCCAGAGACCAAAAGTTCCCCAAGATTCTTCAGTAGTTTCTACTGAACATGATCAGAGGTCACTGTGTCATGATGGATGTTAAACAGACCTGGCTTCATGTCTAGGGCTGGCCAGTTACTAATTCCGTGACCTTGTAGAAGCGACTTTCTTTCTTGAAGACTCAGCTTCCTCATTGGTAAAAGGGAGACAGAAATAATACTTATGTTATAGGTTTACTCTGAGAGTTAAATGAGAAAATGCGTCTAGAATGTTACATAGAGTTCCTGACATATAGTGACTGCTCAGAAATTTAGCTATCGTCTTCATCATTGCTGTCATCATTGTCATCATTTGTGGCTCCCTGTGAGTAAGAACCTGCATGACCAAATAGCACTAAAGCTAAAGAAATGGTCCAAAAACCAGTGACCTAAGACAACATGATCAGCAGTCCTTCCCAGATAATAATTATTTTTCCAGGATTTGTTTATAGGTCTTAAAGTGACTTTCAGGCCCGGTGTGGTGGCTCACACCTGTAATCCCAGCACTTTGGGAGGCCGAGGTGGGCAGATCACCTGAGGCCAGGAGTTTGAGACCAACCTGCCCAATATGGTGAAACCCCGTCTCTACTAAAAATACAAAAAATTAGCCAGGCGTGGTGGTGGGCGTCTGTAATCCCAGCTACTCGGAGGCTGAGGGAGGAGAATTACTTGAACCTGTGAGGCAGAGGCTGCAGTGAGCCAAGATTTCGCCACTGCACTCCAGCCTGGGCAACAAGAGAGAAACTCCGTCTCAACAAAACAAAACAAAACAAAAAACCCTCTGGTGTTAACCAATATCATTGCTATAGACTTAGAATATTTCAAAGCTGATGGCTGGAACTGGGTTGGAGTCTTATTGCCTTTTCTTGTTGGGAATGATCTGGGATTAAAAAAAAATTTTGAGTTTTCATTATTTCCCTAATTAAGAAGAGTGTGTGTATGAAAGAGAGGGGGATGAGGGAAGGAGGGAGGGAGTAAGAGGGGGAGAAAGAGGGAGAGAAACTTGGAAAAGCTTTCAAACCTTTCTGAATATAATTCCCTTGTCTATAAAATGAGGCAAATACTTCCAAGTATGGTTCCACCACAGGCGCTGGAGAGAGAATAAAATTAGAAAAGACAATATTTGCTGAAGGAGTTCCATATACCCGAACCACTAATTTCAAACACATTATCTCTCTCTATCCTCACTACAACCACAACTCCATGAAATAGCTATTATTACCCCAAATGACATGATGAGGAAGCTGAGGCTTGCACAGGTGCAGTAGCCTGCCCAAGGGCAGGTAGTTGGAAAGTACAATTCATTTGTTAATTCCCCAACTATTTATTTGGTACTGCGGAATTCACATCTCTGTGTATTTTAACTTCTGTCCCCAAACAAACGTATGCAGAAACCAAAATACCAGTTTGAGATAAGAGTGGGCTTGGCATTCACATTTGTGACTGTCTTGTTAGATTATTATTATTGGTTGTGGTAGTAGAAATAGTAATAGTATTTATGTCAAAGACAGAGCTAAGCAAATATCTCTTTGAGCTTGTTTTCAATATTAAATTATACCACTATTGCTGCTATAAATAACCACTTCCATATATTGAGCACTGGCCAGGTATATGTTCTTGATCTATGAGCTTTATATGGTCACCTCACTTCCATTCTAAGCAAATAAGTCACTCTTTTATCTCCATTTTACAGATGAGACATTTGAAGGAGTCAGTCCACAATAATTTCTGGAGCATCTACTTTGTACTATCTGCTGTTCTAAGCACTGTGGGTTCACTGGTAACAAGGACAGAACTACTATCCCCAAGGAGTTATGTTCTAATTGGTGGATGGGAGGACACAGATTAGGAACACAGAAACAAATGAGGTAACTTCTGTCACTGGTAAGTGCTTTCGAAGAAGAAATAGGGTCATTACATAGAGGATGATTGCTTTAGGTCAGAAAGGGAGGTGTCTCCGTGGAGGTAACATTTAGTCCAAATTTGAATAACGAGAAAGAGGCAGGGACCAGCAAAAGCTGCACATGCAGAGGTCCCAGGGCGGGCACAGAATGGATAGAGGTGGATTAATGGGTTTATGTCCCACAAGCTGTTCTCTGCACTTGAACTCAGGGCTGTTCCCATAACCAATATTCTGAACCATCCTATTCTACTGCCTGCCTGGATACTCCAACAACTGGGGAAGGCTGCAGGTAAACTATGCCTCTGCTGGGTATTTTCAGGGAGGAATTGTCCAGAGCTGTCATTTTCCAGGAAGCCAGCCAATCTCTTAGGAAAATGCCAAGGATGCTTGTCCCAAAAGAAAGTTGCAAAACCAAGCCTTAGATACCTGTAGCTCTTGGTTGGCCAAAGGGTAAAACTCTGACGAGAGCTCGTGGTCACGTCCACTGTAAAGCAAGTGAAGTTGTCTCATCCTGGGGTAGCTGTTAAATGTCATGCTTGTCCTCCCCAGGAAGTCCAAATATAAGCTGTGCATTTACGATGCTCTGGGTTGGGGAAGAAGGGGTTCTAGTATGTATAAGTTGGTAATTCCCAAACTTCAGTGTGCTCCCAAATCTCCTGGGGAATCTTGTGAAAACTGCAGATTCCCATTCAGTAGGTCTGGGGCAGTATCTGAGATTCTGCACTTCTAAAAAGTTTCTAGATGAGCTGAAGTCACTGCTCATGAAGCATACTTTCAGCAACAAGACTATACAATGCTGAGTATTTCAGAACAAAGAAGAAAGATTACAAAGCAGTGATTGTACCAGCCACGGCTGATGGAATATTTATTAATCACCAGATGGCCTTTCATTTTGCCCTTCTGAGATGGGTTGGGCATTGCCATTATCCCTGTTTTACAAGTGAGCCAACTGAGGCACTAAGAAGTCAAGTGCCTTGTCCAGTGTCACCAGACGGATGAGAGGTGGAGCTCAGGCTGTCTGCCTTCCAAGTGCACCTCACCGCCTGTGTCTCTTAGGCCCCCCACTTACCACCTGGAGGATAGAGTTTCCAAGTGGGTCAGAAGCTGCGCTCCAAAACTGGTTGGATTTCACAACTGGATTAATAGACTCCGTGCTGTCTCATTTTAAGTAGGCACACACCCAAAAATTTGAGGTTCACCTGTCAGGTGCAAGTGTTTCAGTGTATTCATTGCCAAGACAGAGTTTCTATGCCTTATAAGGAAGCATCCAGCATTGCCTTTGGAAGGATTTTAGGTGTCAAAGGAGTCCCACCTGCGGGAATCTTGACAGGCTCAGCTAACCTCATTTTCCAAAGACCTCAAAACCCAGTGGTCTGGATGAATGAGAATAAATGTTTTTGGGGCAACATGAACCTGAGAAGCTCTGCGTTAGGTTCCCACCATTGTGGAAAACAGGTCAGTGGAAAGCACCAGATAATAAGTAACTCCACAAAGGGATGATGGGCTAAATACAGACTTCTAGTTCTCAGGGCATTTGGCAGGGACCCTAACCTAGACCTGGACTGGGGGTTGTTGAGGGGGTGTCATGGATAAAACAATGTGCTCCCTGCCCGGGACAGCAAGGACGTTTGACCCCACTACTTATCTTCCCTGCTCGATTCCATCAGCTGCAGCCTGTTCCAGGGTTTATTCAGCACTGGCAAAGAAAGCAATGCCATTTTCTCGAATAACAAAGTATCAGTAAAGGTCGCCCTCTCACTGAGTCTCCCCGACGGCAGGTACAAGTTTCCAACCCATTAAGACAGATTCAGAGGGAACTCAGAAGTATCAAGGATTCCCCTCTCCTCCTCCCTCCGACAACCGCTGCTACCCCCACCCTAAGCCCTCCCCACCCTTCCTCCCTCCGCCCCGCCCTCCTCCCCGCCCTCCTCCCCCCAGGAGACTGGAGGAACTTGGCAAGCCATCTCGTCGCCAATCAATCTGTGGTGTAACAATTAGCACTTAGGCACCACTCATGCTAAACACACGCTTAGAAAACACTTAAAAAAAAAAAAAAAAAAAAAGAAGAGTCATCAGAGGTAGAAGCCAGGGCAGCACCGGTTGGGGGACGCCAGGGAGCGGAGCCAAGAGGAGGCCTGGAGAGGAAACAGATCAATGCACTGCGGAATGGAAAGCATCTGATACCCTATTATTGACGAGGCCAAAGCACTTTGAGGCGTGTTTCCACCGTAAGCAATTAGTCTGCGAGACCGCAGGAGTTAAGCTAACAGTGGTAGCCCCCCCATCTTCCAGTTGGATGACACTTTCATTGGGTAGCGAGCCCCCGCAGCAGTGGCGCCAGCCTGCAGCCGTAATGGGGCCCATCCGCGGAAGGCCGAAGGCTCCAGTCTCCCAGAAGGCCCCCTTCGAGCCCCCCACCCCGCCCCAGCTCCCCCCACCCCACTCCCAGTAACAGAATCCAGTCGACACAGAGTCTGTCTGCGCGCCTGCGAGCTGCCTAAATTGATTGTAATGGTTTTATCACGCGCAGAAAGAGCTGGCTGTTTTCTCGCCTCTGCTGTCGGCTTTCATAAACGCCCAGGCAGGAGGAAGTGATTCCTCTTCGGGAGCATTGAATCAGATGAAAGGCAACTTTTGTTTGTTGGCGAGCAACTCTCAGCCTCCGCCACTGCCTGTCTCCAGCCCTGCTCCAGGCATCCTCGCTGGCGGTGCACACAACAGAGACTCAGAGTCAGACAGCGTCCCCCAACTCACCCCACCCAACAAACAGCAGGGGGTGGGGGACTTGTTTCTGGAGCCAGTTCTGGGTTCATCTCTGGAGGCTTCAGTGTCTGGGGCAGGGAGTTTCAAGGACGGATTGGGTAGAGAGAAGAGTTAATGAAGATGGCAATGATGATCAGCAATGATAAGAATGAAGATGAGGATGGCTAGCATTTCTGAGTGTTTATCCCCAACCAGGCAGTGTGTTTAAGCACATCGTAGATATTTCTTGGAATTCTTACAGCGATCTTATGAGACGTTATTTCCTCCGTTTTGTAGTTAGGGGAATTGAGACATAAAGAGGCATGTGAAATGGTCAAGGTTATCCAGGGAGCAATGAGAGGAGTGAGAGAAATTAGAGCCCAGTTCTGATTCCTAATCTGGTTCATTCTCTATGCACCATATCGCTTCTTTAAATTTGGTAGGGCGAAAAGACATGCTGTCATAATACCTCAGGTACTGGGTATTCCCCAAGGATTGCAGAAATTTGAAACTTCGAATAATTTAGGCTTAAAAGAATCTAGACCCAGCCAAAAAAATTGAAAGCTAAATGAAACACCCTTTGGTCCAGCCCCCCCTTAAATATTCGCCAAGTTCTTTTTCATCACCTGCTCTCTAATCTCTCTGTTCCCTCAGCCTGGAATTCCGAACTGTACCCTAGATATGCTTGTGAGAATGCCTAGACAGTCTTCAAACGGAAGCTCTTCCTGGAAGCCTCTTTTTTCCTATCCCTTGCACCCTGTCTAGACTTCCATGGCCCCAGCAACATTTCTTTCCACTGTGTTTCTTTATTACCTATCTTCCCATTAGTGTTAACTCAGTGCGTATTTGTTGAGCTCTTACGGTATGCCAGTCTCCATATTAGGCTGAAAGCTCATTGGGACATGTCTTATTTATCTTCACATCCACAGTGCCTGGCCCATAGTCTGGCCCCAGCAAATGTCAGTTACATGAATGATGACCAAGATCATGGGCCAGCCCCCTGTTTTTGCAAATAAAGTTTTATTGGAACACAGCCACACCCATTCATTTATGTATCCTCCATGGCTGCTTTTGTGCTACAGTGGCACACTTGAGTAGCTGTGACAGTGACTGCACGTTCTGCAAGCCTGCCATTTTACTACCTAGCTCTTTACTAAAATGTTGTCTGATGACTGATCAAGGGGATGATCAGATAATTTTCCAAACTTTTCATTTTGTTTTCTGTATGTAGCTAGCATACTATTGTTGAATAGCTACCTGTGCAGTTTCTACCCTCTAGTAAATTCACTGGACACATGGATCTCATTTTCATGTCTCCCTGTGCCTATAACCTTTGGTAATACCCTCCTACACAGTTTGTGGCTTGAGCATGTGACCTGTTTTGGACAATGGGGTGCTAACAAACTCACTTCAGACACTGGAAACAGTGATTTTTTTTTTTTTTCTGCTAGTCACCACCATGACAACACCCCCTGCTGGAAAGGTATGAGTCATCCCAGCTGAGGACATCCTAAACCAGACAGCCCCCAGCCAATCTACCCACTGACCACAGATGCATGAGTAAGACAGCTGTACCTAGCCCACATCATAGAATTAGACAACTCGTCTCTAGACAACTAGACTCAAGTAAGATGGTTGTTGCTTTGAGCCACCAAGTTCTGGGTTAGTTTGTTACACAGCAGTAACTAACATACATATACTTATGGGTGTACAATTTATGACTCCAAACCAGGTGTCTTAATGAATCGCCTGCAGAAATGACCCAGGCATGCACCATGAAAACAAGAATTCCTTTGTGTGTCTTGGAGGTGGGTGAAGATGCAGTGTAGTCTATTGATTTATAATTTTTTTATAACTTTTTTTTGAGATGAGGTCTTGCTACATTGCTCAGGCTAGTCTCAAACTCCTGATCTCAAGCGATCCTCCTGCCTCAGCCTCATGAGTAGCTGGGACTACAGGCATGCTGTGCCTGGCACATTTATCTGTTCTTCCTACTTTGGAAACACCTCTGTATTTGGGGAAAGTGGTCAGAATCATTTAAAGAAGGTGAAATGCCAGTCTGCAATAAGTTTTCTGGCAATGTCAGGGAGTGATCCTGTGTTTTGCAGGAAGGACTAAGCCAAAGGATTTGATGCAACAGCTTTAGAAATTATCTGGATTTTACTGATCAGGGTATCCCTTAACTGCATTGGCAAAAATAACCAAATCGGGATGTAACCATGAAATTATGTGTCCGCTGTGCTTGTTTCTAATGTTGTAGAGCATGGGTCTATAAAAAACTACTGGAACATGCCATTCTTTGCATTTCAAAGCCTGGAATTTAACCAGCAGATAGTTTTCTATGTGTTCTTGAAGATTTCTTTTCTCTTCTTCTTCCCTCTGCTCTCCCGTTCTCTCTGTTCTTATCTCCTATTTCATGTTCTCAAGCTTCTCTGCATTTCTACACTGACTTTGGGGTAGAGTGTCAACTCTCTTTAGTACACCCAGCACGGTAGGAGAAACTGTGAGAATCACACTGAAGACAAATTCGTAATTTATTCCCCAACTAAAGGTGCTGACCCCTGCTTTTCATAAGGAAACACAATGGCTGTCATTAGCCCCTTGGTATTGGTGGGAATTTCCTGCCTACATTACATTCTGGATAAAATCTTTAAGGCTACAATCCAGGCACAAGCAGAAAAAATGGCATGAAGACCCTAGCTCCCAGCACCACTGCCCCGAAAAAAAGAGAATGTGACCAAGGTCAGAATGAACAGATGGATTGGGAGGAGAAAGTCAGAACTCCTATTCCACCCTGGAGCAGGACTCAGGCCTAAGGTGATAGGTGGTAAAGTTATAATATTTCTCCAAGAGTAAAGTGGGAAGGATGAGGATTGATAATCCCAAGGGCCCATGCGCTCTACAACTCTAGCCTGGGAGGATTCAAAGTGGAGTCCACTGTGATGATGGAAGGGCAGCTGAATAGCATGCAGTTAAAAGAAGTGCAAATGGATGCGCTTGTACCTGGCAAGTGAAGTCTTGAGTCTTTTATAAGGTGGTCCCTGAGTTGGTCAAGATATTACTCTCAGGGATGTTGGGAGCAGGGCTGTCTCGGGAACAGGTCTGCAGTAAGGCTGGGGGGTGGTGAAGAATGCTGGCAGATGGTGTGGGTGAGCTGCACAGCAATTTGGAAGAGAACACATGTTTCCAACCCAGATTCCCCCTGAACACTCCCATGGCCAGTGGGCTTCTATTTGAGCCAAAATGAGGCTCAAAGATTGGTTTACGTAATGAACTTGTGAGCCCTTTCTATCACATAAAACGCACCCAGGCATTGCTAGAATGAATTAATGAGCATGTTTGTTCATTTCCTAGGACTACCGTAGCCAAGCACGACAGACTGGGTGACTTAAAACAAGAGAAATGAATACTCTTGCAGTTCTGAAGGCTAGAAGCTACAAATCAAGGTGTTAGCGGGGCTGTGTTCTCTCTGAAGGCTCTAGGAGAGAATGTGCTCCATGTCTTTCTCTTAGCATCTCCTGGTTGCTGGCAATCTTTGGCATTCCTTAGCTTGTAGATGCGTCAGTCCAATCTCTGCCTCCATCATCACGTGGACCTTGTCCTGTGTGTCTTCACATTTTTCCCCTGTGCATGGCAGCCTCTGCCATTTCTCTTCCTTTTATTAAGGCACCCCCATCATATTGGAGCAGGGGCCACCCTAAGGACCTCATCTTAACTTGACTCCATCTGCAAAGACCCTATTTCCATATACAATCACATGCACTGGTATGGGAGTTAAGACTTCAATGTATCTTTTTAGGGGACACAATTCAACCTGTGACAACGTGAAAAAAATAAGCCTATCATGGAAGATATCTATGCATTGGCTTCTAGTGAGGAGTTAAGGAGATTTAAGGTATTCCTTATCATACCCCCTTAAGCAGATTTAAGGTATTCCTTGTCATACCTGCTCACCTCTGAATGCAGCTGCAGCTGCCGGGCAGAGGTTCCTGCAAACTCAGACTCAAATTGACAGTATGCTATTCAAGTGCGTACCACGGCCTCTGTGAAGCTGTAGGAAGCTGCCGAGGCCATGAGAAGGAGTCACTGGGGGTGACCCTCAACCAGTGGCAGGTGGAGTTGGGGTCTAAATGCCTCACCTTGATCCATCAACAGGACATTTCTGGAATGTATTCTGTACACTTCTCACAGCTTCCAACGGGTTTATATCCCATTGCCTACACAGCTGCTTCATATACGAAGTAGCCTCAGGCGGGCGTGGTGGCTCACACCTGTAATCCCAGCACTTTGGGAGGCTGAGGCAGGTGGATCATGAGGTCAAGAGATCGAGACCATCCTGGCCAACATGATGAAACCCCATCTCTACCAAAAACACAAAAATTAGCTGGGTGTGTTGGAGCATGCCTGTAGTCCCAGCTACTTGGGAGGCTAAGACAGGAGAATCGCTTGAACCCGGGAGGCAGAAGTGACAGTGAGCTGAGATTGTGCCACTGCACTCCAGCTTGGTGACGGGGTGAGACTGTCAAAAAACAAAAAACAAACAAAAAAAGTAGCCTCACATTGGCTTTTCCTTCTTCCTTGGCTCACTCTGTCCATTCCCTTGCACCTGAGTCCCGAGGTCACCTTGACCTCCCCACTCTGACCCTTCCCCTCCATGTTACCCCCACCACCAATAAAACTACCTGTATCCAAGTCCTTGTTTCAGGCTCAACTTCTGGCAGATTTCAAACTAAGCAGACAGACAGACAGAGAGAGAGAGAGAGAGAGAGAGAGAGAGAGAGATGGGAAATGGAGAAGACCAGAGATATTTGTTTTTAAATCTAGAGCCTAGCTCTGGCCCTTGAAAGAATGATAAGAACGAAACTGTTTGCTCTGTACCAGGCATGGTGCTAAGCATAGTATATGCACCATTTCTTATAATCCTACTGTCGTGGGTTGAACTGTGCTCCCCAAAATGATATGTCTACATCCTAACATCTACAGTCTGTGAATGTGACATTATTTGTAAGAAGGGTCTTGCAGATACACAAAAAATCAAAATTAATAGATGTTGCTGTGGATGTGGTGAAAAGGGAACACTTCTACACTGCTGGTGGGAATGTAAACTAATACAAGACCTATGGAAAACAGTATGGCAATTCCTTAAAGAACTAAAAGTAGAACTACCCTTTGATCCAGCAATCCCACTACTGGGTATCTACTCAGAGGAAAAGAAGTCATTATATGAAAAAGATACTTGCACACACGTTTATAGCAGCACAATCCACAATTGTAAAAATGTGGAACCAGCTCAAATGCTCAGCAGTCAATGAGTGGGTAAATAAACTGTGATATATATATGATAGAATACTACCATAGAAAGGAATGACTTAATGGCATTCTTAGTAACCTGGAGTAACCTAATCATATTCTCACTGATAAGTGGGAGCTAAGCTACAAGGATGCAAAGGCATAAGAATGACACAATGGACTTTGGGGATTCAGGGGAAAGGGTGGGAAGGGCGTGAGGGATAAAAGGCTACAAATTGGGTTTAGTTTTTCTGCTTGAGTGATGTGTGCACCAAAATCTCACAAATCACCACTAAAGAACCTACTCATATAACCAAACACCACCTCTTCCCAATAACCTATGGAAATTAAAAATAAATTACAAATAAAATTTTTTAAGAAAGAAAGGTCTTGTAGATATAATTAAGAATCTCAAAGATGAGAACACACTAGATTATCAGGGTAGGCCCTAACGGACAAGAATCCTTGTAGGAGGAACACAGAAGAGAGATACACATGAAGGAAGGTGATGTGAAAATGGAGGCGCTCTTTCTCTTCGTGAGGAGGCCGAGCTGCAGACTCAGAGATGCAGATCTTTGTGAACACCCTCACGGGCAAGACCAACACCCTTGAGGTGGAGCCCAGTGACACCATTGAGAATGTCAAAGCCAAAATCCAAGACAAGGAGGGCATCCTGCCTGACCAGCAGTGTCTGATATTTGTGGGCAAACAGCTGGAGGATGGCCGCAGTCTCTCAGACTAGAATATCCAGAAAGAGTCCACCCTGCACCTGGTGCTGCGTCTGCGAGGTGGCATTATTAAGCCTTCCCTCCATTGGCTTGCCCAGAAATACAACTGCGACAAGATGATCTGTGCCAGTGCTGTGCTCACCCCCGTGCTGTCAACTGCCACAAGAAGAAGTATGGCCACGCCGACAACCTGTGCCCCAAGAAGAAGGTCAAATAAGGTTCTTCCTTCCCCGCAGGGCCTCATGGCCCTGGGGATCAATAAAGTGTCCCTTTCATTGACTGGAGCAGAAAAAAAAAAAAAGAAAATGGAGGCAGAGTTTGGGGTAATGTGTCTATAAACCGAGGAGTTCCAAGGACTACTGTCACTACTGTCAGCCACCAGAAGGTAAGAGAGGAGCAGGGAATAGATCCTTCCTCCCAGCCTTCAGAAGAAACCAGCCCTGTGGACACTTCGATTTCCCACTTCTGGCCTCCAGAATAATGAGAGAATGGATTTCGATTATTTTAAGCTATCCAGTGTGTGGTCATTTCTTGCAATAACCCTAGAAAATGAATACACCTACACAATTCTATAAGTTAATGATTACTGTATTAATATTCCACTTTACACATGTGGAAACTGAGGCATAGGGAGTTTAGTTAACATCTGAGTGGCCAGGAAAGAGTGGAAATCTGAATTTAAATCCACCTGTCTCGTGCAACATCGTCCTCTTAACCATGCTCTAGACTGCCTTCCTGAGAGCCGACTGCATTTCTTCTGTGTAGAAGGAGAGTTGAAGGGAAATGAGAAGCAGTTTTTGTCATGGAGATTTGTATAAGACTAGGGTCCAGGCAGTTCTGTTTTAGGGCCCTGGGTGACAAAAGGCATGCACCATGGCTGGGTGCGGTGGCTCACACCTGTAATCCCAGCACTTTGGGAGGCTGAGGTGGGCAAATCACTTGAGGTCAGGAGTTTGAGACCAGCATGGCCAACATGGTGAAACCCCATCTCTACTAAAAATACAAAAATTAGCCAGGTGTGATGGCAGATGCCTGTAGTGTCAGCTACTTGCAGGGCTGAGGTACAAGAATCACTTGAACCTGGGAGGCGGAGGTTGCAGTGAGCTGAGATCATGGCCCTGCACTCCAGCCTGGGTGACAGAACAAGACTCTGACTCAAAAATAGACAAAACAACAACAAAAACAAAGCATGCACCAAGAAGATCATGAATAAACTTACTAAATGAGGGCTACCCCTGGCCAATCTAAGCAGTAACTAGTAAGGGCAGGTGAGTAGGAAATGATTCTGCAATTCCACAGGTAGGGGACATGAGTTAGAGACCTGTGGGTGTTTAAGTTAACATAACCTTCGGATCTGGAGGCTGGAAAGTCCTGGGAAGGCTTGGAATGATTGTCACCAGCCAAATGAGCCTTTGTTATATAGAGACTGTGTAGGCCATATTTTAGAGAGAAAGGTCACAGAGTGGGTGGGAGGAGGCCTTGGAGAGTGAGGTAAGCTTAGAGGTGGAGAGAAGCCAAGAAGGAAGCAGGCAGGGGTCAGGATTAGAAATTGGAAACAAAGGGCAAGTCCAACTTCTCGTGGATAGTCACTGCACCCGGACACACAGTGACTCTGCAGCCAGGTGGCTCCCAGCCAAGCCAGCTGGACTTGTGGGGCATAGGATATTCATGGCACTGCACAAGAATAAAGGGGATTGAGTTGTTAAGGGAAACTTTTAGATGAACTAGAGGGAATGTCTTCCTCAAAGTTGATGTGAATAAATGGAGAATCAGAGCTCTAAGAGGAAAGCTGGCAGCTTCAATCAAATTAGAAGCTTCATGGATTCATTAAATGAGTATTATGTGCCCAGTTTGGCACCTGCTGCTGGAGTCTTTTTTTTTTCTTCAGATGGAATCTTGCTCGGTTGCCAAGGCTGGAGTGCAGTGGCGCAATCTCAGCTCACTGCAACCTCTGCCTCCAGAGCTCAAGTGTTTCTCCTGCCTCAGCCTCCCAGGTAGCTGGGACTACAGGCCTGTGCCACCAGGCCCAGCTAAATTTTTGTATTATTAGTAGTGACAGGTTTTTGCCATGTTGGCCAGGCTGGCCTCAAACTCCTGATCTCAGGTGATCTGCCCGCTTTGGCCTCCCAAAGTGCTGGGATTACAGGTGTGAGCCACCATGCCTGGCCAGGAGTCTTTTAAAATAAGAGAAATTAAGCATGTTTGAAGAGATGTTTGTTGTTTGACTGAGGAAATAAAGATTATACATGAAACTCTCTGGAGAAAACGGCACAAGGGTGCATATTCACAAACAGAATGATGTATTTTAAATCCAACTTCCAAGGAAGATGAGAGAAGGTGGTAATAAGGTGGCCATAGGAGATAGACTCTTAGGTTGCAAAGGGAAGGCACCAAAGATTAACTTAAGCCCCAGCTGTTAAATACACATCACACATTACTATCTCTCCTCTCCTTCTATGACCCATGGCAGACATCACTAATCTATCATGGTACTCTTTCCTGTCCAGGCTTTATGTTTGCAGACACTGTACTAGACAGGCACTACCAGAGGTGGCATGAGAAGTGAAATCCCCTAACTCTCCTAACCTTAGGTCATGAGAGTTTATTTTATAAAAATGCAGGGAAGTATGAAAGCATAGGGAATAATACAGTGTTTCCAAGACTAGGCTATAGAGCAAGCCTTGTGGAAAACAAGACCAGTGTTTCACTTCCATTCTGGATCCAGCAGTAGTTCTAGTAACCTCAATTCACCCTGTATCTCCTTCAGAGAGAGAGGGAAAGAGAGAATCTGATGACTGAAATAATTTGTCATCAGCCAATATGGCATGACAGTGACTATCCTCAAGATAACTTATAGATGGCTGACTTTTATTATGAACCCCTCTTTCAATTACATTTACATTGAATGGCAACTCTTTAATCCAAGGGTCAGCAAACTTTAATGAAAAGGGCCAGAGAATAAAAATTTTCGGCTTTGCAGGCCATGCAGTCTCTGTCACAGTGACTCAGTTCCATCGTTGGAGCACAAAAGTAACCATAGATAATACACAAACCAATGAGTGTTGCTGTGTTCCAATGAAACTTTATTTACCCAAACAGATGCCTGTGGCCTAAAGTTTCCAACTGTTTTAACCAGTCGACTGTGGCCAGGGTAGTGGGATCACAGAGTACAATAATGACATCATTATGCAGAAAGAACTGTGTTCTTCTCAGAAGAAGACCACATGCTTTATGCTTTGCAGGTGTTGAGTGTTTAGTGGACTCTCTGGGGTGGCACTGGAGTCAGTAGCTGGGGCTATGCTTGTCAGAAACAGGTTCTAAAAGGTATCTGGTGGTTTTTAGTAAACTAAATTGCATTTATTTTTGATACTTTTTTTTTCTGATGTCTTCCTCCTTTTACCATTTCCTTTTTGTATATAATAGAGATGGGAAGTAGGTGGCTTGCCCGTTATCATTCCCTATTGCCTCAGTCCTGGCAGACATCACTAATCAATCACAACACTCTTTCTCACTGAGTCCATACATGACTCAGAATCCCTCTTAACATACAACAGTCACAACCAATCAGTCACAGGCCACCCTCAACAGGCAACCAGTTGCTCTGATAGTCAGAAGAAAGTAGAACAGAGGAATGACAAAGAGGTTTGAGAACAGACAAGTTCAAAATGGAATTAGAACCAAGATTTCCAACTCCTTCCTATCCCTGGGCTAAAACCCTGCTTTAACAGATTTACAGTAGACAAACCCTGGGGCAGATTTTTAAAAATTCCTTGTCAAGTTGTTAAACATTTTTCCTGTTTTGGCAGATGTTCTTACTCTGCCACTTTTAAGGGTCTGTGGAAACTGCATTTCAACTACTTCCTGGGGGAGCCTTTGTGTGAAGTCTAGTATATCTTTCTAGTTGAGCTGGGAAGAACATTGCAGCACAGATGTTTGCAACCCCTTACAGAGTTCCAGACCCGGCAATATCTATCCAATGTGCCCCTGTGTCAGGCCCAGAGCCCCAGCGGGCAGCCCCAGTGGGTTTTTTTTTTTTTTTTTTTTTTGAGACGGAGTCTCGCTCTGTCGCCCAGGCTGGAGTGCAGTGGCGCAATCTCGGCTCACTGCAAACTTCGCCTCCCGGGTTCACGCCATTCTCCTGCCTCAGCCTCTCCGAGTAGCTGGGACTACAGGGGCCCACCACCACGCCCGGCTAATTTTTTGTATTTTTTAGTAGAGACGGGGTTTCACCGTGGTCTCAATCTCCTGACCTCGTGATCCGCCCGCCTCGGCCTCCCAAAGTGCTGGGATTACAAGCGTGAGCCACCGCGCCCGGCCCCCAGTGGGTTTTTTTCCTGCTGTTGGAGCAGCCTTTGCTCCAGGCCAACTGTGTGGAAATGGCACCTGGAGGAACATTGCCTCTAAATGTTTCCCCTCTGGTCACCACCTTCCAACTCGCATTGTTATAGAGGAGGAGAAATTGGCTTTTAACACCATCCAGTGACCCTCCTTAAGCACCTGCTTCTGCATTTGATCTAAGAAATTGGGGAAGGTCAGATCTGGGCCTGGAAGGAGTGAGAGGTCTTGTCAACAGGCGATTCCAGCCGTGAGGGAACAGGAGTAATCAGAAGCAAGTCCGAGAGTCTGGGGCAGTCAGAGAGCTCACCTGGAAAATATTTCAGGAGAAGCTGTCATGGGCATTCTGAGTGCCGACAAGATGTGTCAGGGAAATCCACTGGGTGCTTTTAGGAAGCAGTCATTTTCTCTCACAGAATCTTGCTGGGCTTTCGAGTTAGGGGCCCAGAGGGAGTTGGCTGGCACTGAAGAATTAGCCAGAAGAATTGGAGCAGCAACTGTGGGAAAATCAGCATGTCTGGGGCTGGAACAAGGTTTTTTTTTTTTTTTTTTTTCCTAAATCCTATTTGCTCCCATTCTCCCTTCTCTGACCTCGCTGGTGAATGTAGTAAATGATTTGGCCTCTGTGCCCCCATTTGCAAACTGTGGTACAGTGGGGATGGGCACGGGCTCTGAATCACGCTTTTTGGATTTGAGTCCCAAGCCTACCACTTGCTAGCCGGGTGACGTTTGGCAGGTAACTCCTCTCTATGTTTGTTTTCTCATCAGTAAAATGGTAATAATAATAGCTCACACCTTGTAGGGTTGTTAGGAGGGTTAGAAGAACTAATTCAGGTAAAGGATTTGGAACACATGATAAGCACTGGTATTCACTTGGTGTGTGTGTTAGACTGTTCTTCCATTTCTATAAAGAAATGCCTGAGGCTGGGTGATATACAAGGAGAGGAGGTTTAATTGGCTCACGGTTCTGTAGGCTGAATGAGAAGCATGACGGCAACATCTGCTCAGCTTCTGGTGAAGGTCTCAGGAAGCTTGCAATCATGGTAGAAGGTAACAGGGAGCTAGCATATCACACATTGAGCATGGAAGCAAGAAAGAGAGGGAGGTGCATACACTTTTAAACAACCAGATCTTGCGTGAACTCACTCATCATCAAGGAGATGTCATTAGGCCATTCATGAAGGATCCGCCCCCATGATCCAAACACCTCCCATTAGGCCCCACTTCCAAGGCTGGGGATTGTATTTCAACATGAGATTTGGAGGGGACAAATATCCAAACATATCAGTATATATATGAAGTCAGGGCATGTAACCACCACCACAACCAAGCTATAGAACCCCTCTATCACCCTGAAAGATTTCTTCTTTCTTCTTCCCTCACCCCAACCGCTGCCAGCCACCGATCTGATTTCTGTCCCTATAGTTTTGACTTGTCCAGAATGTCATTTAAGGGATTCATTCCGTGTGTAGCTTCCTGTGTCTGACCTTTTTCACTGTGCATAGTGCTTTTGAGATTCACCCATGTTGTTGTGTATACAGTAGTTTGCTCCTTTTGATTGCCAAGTAATATTTCACTGTGATGGTCAGTTCTTGCATTACTATAAAGAAATACTTGAGACTGGATAATTTATAAAGAAAAGTTTAATTGGTTCACAGATCCACAGGCTGTACAGAAAGTGTGGTGGTATCTGCTTGGCTTCTGGGGAGGCCTCAGGAAACTTACAATCATGGCAGAAGGCAAAGAGGAAGCCAGCACTTCACATGGCCGAAACAGGAGGAAGAGAGCAAGCGGGGAGGTGCTATATGCCTTTAAACAACCAGATCTCTCAAGAACTTGCTATCTTCATGACAGTACCAAGGAGGAAATCCACCCCCACAATCCAATCATCTCCCATCAGGCTCCACCTCCAACACTGGGGATTACATCTGAACATGAGATTTGTGTGGGGACACCGATCCAAACCATATCAGTATGGTTGTTCCATATTTGGTCTATTTATTCACCTATTGAGAGACATTTGGGCCATTTTTGGTTTTTGGTGATTATGAAGGATGCTGTTGTGAACATTCACATACGAGTCTTCTTGTAGATGTATATTTCATTTCTTTTGGGTTAATACCTTGGAATAGCATTACTGGGTAACCTAATAAGAGTGTGTTTGCTACAAAAGAAACTGCCAAACTGTGTTTTCAAAGGCTGTACCATTTTACATTCTTACTTTCAGTGTATGAAAGTTCTAGTTGTTTCACATCATTTCTAGTATTCCATATTGCCAGTTTCTTTCATTTTCTTTTTCTGGTTTAAAATTTTATCCTTTCTGGTGGATAAGTAGTGCTATTTCATTATGGTTTTAATTCGAATTCCCTAATGATTAATAATGGTGAGCATCTTTTCATGTGCTTAGTTGGCAAATATATCTCTTCTTTGGTGAGCTTTTGGGTTTTTTAGGAGTGAGAACAGAATTTGCACGAAGCTGCTTACTCTTGTTCTTAATAAGACTGGAGTTCAAGGTAGAGGCCACATATATGTGTTTGGGTTTATTCTGTTTTGAGTGGTGGATGAACCTGCGTAACTGAAGGAAGCTGAGGGTTCAGATTGGTACTGGCTGCAATTCCTTCTGTTTTCTTCCCCCTCCCTTGGCTCTGCCTTCTGCTGTATTGACTTCATTTCTGGACTCCCTACAGCTGCCTCTGGCAGCTACAGGTCATCTTCTAAGGGGGAAAGATGGCAGCAGTGCTCTGGGAATCGCTATCTCCCCAAGCCCAGGGTCAGCACGTGGAACACATGCTTCTTTCCTAGCTTTCTCACTGGGAGGTTTTGTGAGGCTCATTAGGTCAGCTGGCCATCCAAGAACCAATCATTGTGGCTAATATCTAGGTGATATGTCTGCTGCGGGAGCTGGGGTGGGGTCCATGCTGGCTTCAGGGACTAAGGGTGGGGGACAGTTGAATACAATGAATTATTAGACCTAGCCTTGGGGGACTCCACTCTGGCCTCTTTGGGCTATGTCCCTTCCCACAGGTTGGGAAGTCCATGGGGCCTAAGGGAAGATTTTGCTCTGGGTATGTGGAATCCCTGAATTCCATACTTTTGTATTTCCAGGCCTTAGTCCAGGCTTTGCATAGACCTCCTTGCATCTGTCCTCCCAGCAGATTCTGATGCTTCTGGTCCTAGACCTGAGGGACAGTTGTTAAGGGGGTGGTGGGATATGGATGCAGTTTGGATGTAGAAACCAGGATACTCCTTGAGTGCACTTGAGTCCTGGGGGTATGGAAAACTGCAGTGGAAAGAAGCTGGGCTGCTTTCCTGACACTTCATGTTCCCACGGGAAACTCTGGAAGCCTGAGAAATCTAAATTCAAAGCTGTTCCCCTGGCCTCAGCTTCCTTCAAGGAACATAAAGGCTGAGTCTAGTGAGATGCATGCTAGGGGCATCTTATGAGCAGAGCTTGCCCACCTGGGACTTGGAGAGGTGGGGAGAAAGCTTGGGACCTTGTGGGACTTAGTTTGTCCTCCTGCCCTGCATGTAATTGGGTCCTCCAAGAATCCCATACCAAGGTAAGATTAAATATGCAAGCATTTTATTAAGAGAAATACCTATGGGAGGAAATAAAGCTGGAGCTAGCTGCAGAAGGCTGGGTGAACCATGCAGGTCTGACCCACAGTAAAGGAGAGAGGGAAGGAACGCAAGGTGGAAGTGTTCTAGACCATGGTGCAGCCTAAGGAGGTTCAGCAAAGCCATGAGGGGAGGAAGGTGGATCCTCAAGCCAAAGTCCATCATCCGTAAAGTCCAATGTGTATCAGGAGCAAACCTGCCTTAGTGTCCCTGCTGTTGTCAGTCACTGGCTGGGGGCAGCCCTGGGAAATGCAGCCCCTCTTGAGCAAAACGGTGATGAATGTCGTCGTTCAGTGCTGGGGTCCTCAGTCAACTTCACCTCCTGTAGTTAGAGGTCTGCAAGGTGCACCCTCATGGCCTCTACACCTTGAGACCTCACATGTTAGGGGTGGACCTGACTTGATCCCTAAATAAGGAAAGTTACTGGAAAACTGGGAAGTGGATCCTGGGGACAGCAAAGACTCCCAGTGACCCAGGACACTGGAAACGAGCAAAATTGAGATATCCTGGGCCTTAGGAATATTGCTTTGAGCTCCGGATGGCCAGGCAAATCAGGACTGTCTGTCTTCCACTTTGATAATGGAAACCAGGACTCCCAGTCTCTGGCCTTATCTCTAGTGGTAGTTTGGGAAAGCTCCTACTCTTACTAGCACATGAGTCACCCAGAAATCTTATTAAAATACATCTTCAAATAGCCTGGCGTGTTGGCATATGCCTGTGGTCCTAGCTACATAGGAGGCTGACATGGGAAGATTGCTTGGGCCCCGGAGGTCAAAGCCGCAGTGAGCCGTGATTGCACCACTGCACTCCAGCCTGAGTGACACAGTGAGACCCTGTCTCAAACCAAACAAGCAAAAGACACTAAAAATGCAGCTTCAGAATTGGCAGGTCTGGGCAGGGAATGAGAGGTGTGGTCCTCAGCCCCCAGCGGATACTGACGTGGGGGTGTACGGGCCACATCTTATGGAGCTCTGGCATGAAATGGGTACTTGAGAAATGGTAGTCCTGATAACCCTCGTGTTTCCCCAGAAGAGGGCTGTGTAGATCTTTTGCTCAGACTCCCCCACAAACATTTCCAAATGGGGTCATTTCTGCTGAGCTGTTGCCAACTGGGGAACAATGAAGTGACACGAAGCGGTGGCATGAAGAGAGGCTAATGGCCGACACGTGCTTCCCTCGGCAGGTGTGGGGAAAGCCGGACCGGCTGAAGGGGAAGCCTCTAATTTGCGAGGGAAGTTGCTGGGCTTAAACAGGATGCAGGGAGAAGGCTCCATCGGCTCTTGGGATTGTGCTTACAGAGAGCACACCAAGAGCAACAAAGGCCAACTCATAGAATCAGCGATGAATCTTTGTGTTTCAGCAGAAGGAAAGTGGAGCCAGGAAGTGAAGCCTTTCCTGGTCATTGGACTTTCCATGACGGGAGAGCCCCACTGGATGCAGGGGATGCCTCTGAAAAGTCCCGTTGAGCATTCAGTCCCATTTGCACAGCACCCGGCCCGGTACTGTTTATGCATCGGATTTTTTTAATCTATGTTTGTTCACTTAATGGCTGCTGTAACAAATTACCAAAAACTTGGTGGCTTAAAACCACAGGAATGTATTCTCTCCTAGTTCAGGGCGTAGGAAGGTTGAGATCGGTAGCACTGGGTGGAAGTCAAGGTGTCGGCAGGGCCACACTCCCTCGGGAGGCTCCAGGGGAGAATTAGTTCCGTGTCTCTTTCAAGTCCTGGAGGAAGGTTCTAATTGGTGAGGGACGAACAGACTGAGATACTACCTGTGTGTAGTGCTTAGAGGCAGCCTGCTTGGGTTTACATCTCAGCTTTGCCACTTGCCAAAAGTGTGACCTTAGGCAAGTTCCTTTTCCTCTCTGAGACTCAGTTTCTTCATCTGTAAAATGGGATTGATAATCATACCTGGCATCCTCAGCTTGTGTTAGCATCACTCTAATCTTAGCAGTGGTGGCTTATAATCTCTCTCTGCTCCATCTTCACAGCAATTCCTCCTCTATGTGTGTCAAATCTGCCTCTGCCTCCCTATTTTTTTCTTTTCCCCTTTTTTTGAGACAGGGTCTTGCTCTGTCTCCCAAGCTGGAGTGTAGCAGCGTGATCATGGCTCACTGTGCAGCCTCAACCTCCTGGGCTCAAGTAATCCTCCTGCCTCAGCCTCCCAAGTAGCTGGGACTGTAGGTATGTACCACCACACCTGGCTAATTTTTGTATTTTCTATAGAGACAGAGTTTCACCATGTTGCCCAGGCTGGCCTCGAACTCCCAGGCTTAAGTGATCCACCCCCCTCGGCCTCCTAAAGTACTGGGATTACAGGCATGAGCCCCTGCACCTGGCCAGCCTCCCTCTTATAATTAATGTGTTTAGGATCATTCCTACTTCAAGACCCATAACTTCATCCCATTTGCAAAGATGTTTTTATTTTTATTTCTATTTTACCATGTGGGGTAAAACATGGTAAAAAGTATTTAACATTCACAAGTTCCAGGGATTCAAAAGTGGATATCTTTCGGGGCACTAGTTCTCAGCCTACCATGTTATCTGTCTCCCCCATTAGGATACAAGCCCCTTGGGGGCAGGGATTTTATGTCTTGTTCACAGTTATGAACAAGTGCCTATAAGAGTTCCAGACATGCAGTAGAGGCTTGATAAGCATTTGCTAAATGAATGAGTGAATGAATTTCTAAGACAAGAGGAAGGAAGTTTGCTATTGAGAGACGCCTGCACAGAATCCTTTTGTGAAGCATTTTTGATCATCTGAATAACTGCCTTTCATTCATGCTCTTAAAAAAGTGAATCTTCCAGCATCTCAGTGACTCAGTGATGCCCCACCTTCCCTACACAGGTTGAGAGGTCATTCTTACCAAGAGCAGTAAAGACCAACTCATAGAATCAGCAATGAATCTTCGTGTTTCAGCAGAGGGAAAATAACCGCCTTTAGCTCACATCGCAATTGCTGTACCTTCTCATGCCAAAATTTCATTGAAAGTGTCTGAGTGCACACAAACACTGAAGCACCACCTATGTGAGGTGCTTAGAGACAGGTTGCCTGAGTTTACACCTCAGCTTTGCCACTTACCAGCAGTGTGACCTTAGGCAAGTGCCTTTTCCTCTCTGAGGAAATTGTCTCAGGGATAAATGAATGAACCATTTGGTGATTGGATGAACCCACAGTTCATCTCAGCCTGGCAGTTTGCCATGATAATGTGTCTTCCAAATGTGCACAGAAATAGTGTGGATCCCAGCGCAAGTAAGACCACTGGGCATTAATAACCAATAATTTGAGAATCGTGTGATGTTTAATTTTAATATGTGCATTTGGTCCTTCATAACTGGCTCCTCTTCAGGGTGTGTACTTCAACTCAGACAAGGTGCACTCAGGTCTCTCGAAGATGCCATTATAGATGTCTGCACATAAATGAGTGAAATGTAAGACTATCTGGTCTCTCTAAAGTAAAAGGAGGCAGTGCTTGGGGTCCTTGCCTTGCTTTCAGTCTTAATTAGCTCTCTTTTGTCCTTGCCCCAGCTTCAGGAGCTTACCAGTGTTTTGCCCTTGAGCCCTGAGTCCTTGCAAAGGCAGATGGAAGTTCAACTGGATTGAATTGGGGCAGCTCTGCCCACCAGCTTCTTCTCTCAGGCCTTTGGAGATGGATGTTTGGCCAAGACCTTGTCCAACTGGGGCATCTTGGTCCAACAGCCTTTTCTTGGAGGCTCTGGGGGAGAAGTGCTTGACTACTAGTCCAAAAGTGGAAATAGGGAAGTGTGACCTTGGCCAAGTTACTGAACTTCTTTGAGCCTCAGTGTTCTCCTCTGCATTGACTTGCTCTGAAATTCGAACAAAACAATGCACTTGAAGTCTCTACAATAGGGTCTGGGACACATTAAGCACTAGGAACAGCCTAGTTCTCCTATTCTCCACCTCTTCTTTCTTCTCCTTACAACCATTTGAGTTGGAAAGACCTGGCTTTAAATATCCGATCAGTTATTTATTTTTTAGCTGCAATTTTCTCATAGGGCAATAATAGCACCTTCCAGTGTTATGAGAAGTTAGACGTGTGATCACTGGAATTAGATAACCAGAGTTCAAATCCTGGTTCCTCCTCCTACCAACTGTGTGTCTTTGGGCATTACTTTCCCCCTCTCTGTGCCTCAGTCTCCTCATCCATGAAGTGGGGAGAATACTTCTACCTATTCTTTGGTGTTGTGTGAATTAAATAAATTATGCCAAGTGCTTACAATGGAACCTGGCATGTGGTCCGAGCTCAATCACGGCGTATTACTGTTGCTTTTTATTATTAATATTGTTAGTCTTCTTTGAGAGATGCATGCAGAGGATGTGACACCCACAGAGCTCAATAAAAGATATGTAATGTCATCTGAGCAATCTTCTGCAGGTCTGGGCAGGAAGGGTTCTCCCCTATTGGGGAATTGAAGGGACTATGGTCTTCATAGGGAAGACCATATGAGCGATTTGGAAAAAATCACAGGACCCTACAGGATGGGTATCCAGACTCCTAGCTCTAATGTTGAATCACATTCCATCACCAAGAATTAAATTATAGACCATTAGGATTAGAGGGATACTGAAGTATCACCTGGTCTACGATTTTCCAATCACTCAGCCTTTCACTCATTCATTGAATGTATATGTTTAAAACACATACTCTGTGCCAGCCGCTGTTCTAGGAGATAGAAGTGAATGCAACAGGCAAGGTCCCCGACCTTATGGAGCTGACATCCTGATGGAAAGAAGGCATCAACAGATGCAAAATAATATGCTCGTGATATGGACTAGGCAGAAAAATAAAGCAGGGAAGGGGGTAAAACTGCGCAAGGCTGGAAATGGAGTAGAGAATAGGGTGGTCAGAGATGGCCTCCCTGCCGAGTTGACATTGGAACAGACTCAAAGGAAGTGAGAAAGTGAGCCATGCACGTTGCCTGGGGGAAGAGCATCTGAGCAGAGGGAATGGCATTGCAAAGCCCCAGAGTGGTCAGGTAGAGAGTGTGTTTAAGGAGCAGTGAGGAAGCCCATGGGCTCAGAAGGATGAACAGAAGGTAAATATAGGTCAGGGAGTTAGGGAGACATGGTGACCAGAGCACACGGGGCCCTGTGGCCATCGTAAGAATTTGGCTTTTACTCTGAGTGAGATGGGAGCCATGGGAGGGTTTTGAGCAAAGGAGGGGTGTGATCTAACTATTGCTTCTTAATATTTAACACAATCACCCTGCCAGCCTTGCTAATAACAGGCTGAAAGGGGACAAGGGCAGGAGCGAAAAGCCAAGGTAAGAGGCTACAGCTATCTTCAATGATTCTAAAGATGGGGCAGGTAAACCAGGTTACCTGAGATAGGATTTGATGAGCTGAGGACCAGAATTAGATACTCTATATCACGTAGAGATTATCCTCTTTTCAACTTTCCTTCAGTCTATCTGGTTGGACTAAAAAGAAAGTTTCCCCATCTTGGAGTATGTCTTTAACATTTTCCCTACTGCTGCTAATCTTTTTTTTAATAAAATGAGAACAGCCACAGGTGAAACACCTTAGGTGGGCAACTGTATCCAACTAGAATTTAATAATGCACTTGCTTTCATTACATTTATTTTTTAACAGCTTTATTGAAATTCACATAGCATACAACTCACCCACATAAGGTGTACAATCTGTGAATATGTTTTTAACATATTCACAGAGCTGTACATCTATCACCACAATCAATTTTAGAATATTTTCACCATCCTTAAAAGAAATCTCATGCCTCTCTGCCATCACCCCCACTGCCCCCATCTCCTCCAACCCTGGGCCAGCACTAATCTACTATCTACTTTCCTTCTGTGTCTGTAGGTTTCCCATTCTGGACATTTCATATGAATGGAATAATAAAAGGCTTCTTTCACTTAGCGTCATTTTGTCAAGGTTAATCCATGTTGGGGTATGTGTCCATGCCTCAGTCCATTTTATGGTGAAATCATATCCCATTGCATGAATAAACCACATTTTGTCTATTCAGCTAATGACATTTGGCTTTCTACTTTTTTTTTGCTATTATGAATAATGCTGCTATGACCATTTGTGTACAATTAATTTGTGTGTGTGAATGTATGTTTTTATTTATCTTGGGGTATATGCTAGGAGGGGAATTGCTGGGTCATCACCATTTGAGAAACTGACAGTTTTCCATAGTGGCTGTACCATTTTCCATTCTCACCAGTGGTATAGGAGATCTCCAACTTTTCCACATTCTCCCTAACACTTTTTATTTGTCTTTTTGATCATAGCACTCTTAATGGGTATGAAATGTTCTTCCATTGTGGTTTTGGTTTGCATTTTCCTAATGACTAGTGATGCTGAGCGTATTTTCATGTGATTATTGGCCATTTGTATAATTTCTTCGGAAAGATGTCTATTCAGATCCTTTGCCTTGTTTGTTTTGTTTTGTTTTGTTTTGAGACGGAGTCTTGCTCTGTTGCCCAGACTGGAGTGCAGTGGTGCGATATCGGCTCACTGTGAGCTCCGCCTCCCAGGTTCACGCCATTCTCTTGCCTCAGCCTCCCGAGTAGCTGGGACTACAGGCACCTGCCACCATGCCTGGCTAATTTTTTTTGTATTTTTAGTAGAGATGGGGTTTCACCATATTAGCCAGGATGGTCTCGATCTCCTGACCTTGTGATCCACCTGCCTCGACCTCCCAAAGTGCTGGGATTACAGGCTTGAGCCACTGCACCTGGCCTGCCCATTTTTTAAATTGGGGTCTTTGTCCTTTGTATTATTGAGTTAGTTGTAGGAGTTCTCTGTATCTTCTGATACAATTCCCTCATCAGATGCATGATTTGCAAATAATTTCTCCCATTCTGTGCATTGTCTTGTCACTTTTTTGACTTGCTGCTTTTTTTGTAGTTACTTTTTTGACAAGTGATGCTGGTTTTCCAGTAAGAACTATGTTGTGAATTTCATCTTTAAGTGAATTTCATCTTTAAATGAATTTACCTAAAAAATGTGAAGCGGTGGCTGACCCCTTTTATTTTACACATGGGAAGACTGGGGGCCGTGAGAAACCCGAGGCAGATGTGGGGCTACCAGTTGGATGCCCTGATCACCAGCCCCTGCCTCTTTGCACCACCCTAAGCTTTGCTGGGGGAGGACACATGCCAGCATTCTATCCCATCGATTGTGTGTGCTTGTTGAATGAACAGGAAGGAGGCATCTTGTCTGTATGTTACAGCGCTTTCCTGTGGACAGGGTAGCTTTTCACAGTGCAGAGCAGCGTGATAGGGTGTCTCTCTGCAAGCTGAGTGTGTGGGCATGTTACAGAGCCCACTGTGTGTGTGGGGGGGGAGGGGGTGGTATGTGCCAGGGCACCCACACTCAGCTGTAAACGTGAGCTCGTGTGCACACATGCATTACATGTGAGCACTCAGCCAGAATGGGTGGGAATTAGGAACATGTTCTAGCTTTGCAGACTGAGCACAAGAAATAGAACATGGGATGTGTGTGTGTTCATACTCAGTTCAGGCTGACCTTGCTTTTGGCCTTGAGCTTCTCTGCATTCAGTCTTCTCATCTATAAAGCAAAAGAGAGCTGGGCTAGAACAACTCTCCCCACCCCTCTTTTTAACTGCAGGTTTAGTTCAAATGGAAACTGTGTATCAGTATTCTACCAGGAAAACTACCATCAGGTACAGTGGGTAAGAGGAAGACTCTGGAATTAGACCAGGCTTCAGCAGACTTTTTCTATTAAGTGCAAGATAGCAAATACGTTTGGCTTTGTGAACCATCTAGTCTCTGTCACTATTCTTCAACCCTGCCCTTGTAGCACAAGCAGAGCTAGACAATATATACATGAACGGACCGGGGCTATTTTCTAATAAAGTTTTATTTACAAAAACAGGTGATTGGTCATATTTGGACCCTGGGCCATAATCTGCTGACTCTGTGTTAGAGAGTCTGAGCTCATATCTCACCTCTGTCACTTTCTAGCTGTGTGACCTTGGGCAAGTTACTTAACCTTTCGGAGCCTCAGTTTCCTCATCTGTAAAATGGAGGTGATTATCCTACCTCTTTCCTGAGTTGGGGTGAGGACTAGAGAAGGTATTTCATAGAAACGTCCCTAGCGTGTAGTAAACATTCGATTAATGTTAGCTACTATAGTGGCATTCTTATGTATGTGCATGTGTGTGCCCATGTGTGTTCACTCTGTGGGTGTGCTTGGCAGGCATGCACAGGTTTAGCACACATTGCCAGCATGGGTGATCATGGAGATGTGCACACAGTGCATGCAATATGCCTACTGGTGCAGAGTAGATACATATATGGGATGTGTACTCATGCTGGTTATGAGCTGAACAAGTGTGGGAGTACAGACTTGAGAACACAGAGTCTGTGGGTGCATGGAAAGCTTGCATTTGGATAGGAAGCTGAGTGAAAGGAAGACAGTGGAGGGGGAAAGGTCAGACTGAGCCTTAAAGAATGGGAGAAAGACAGAGAAAAAGCCTGGACTTTGAAAAATTAAAATACAGGGCAGAGGAGATAAGTTTGACCAAGACTTAGCAGGAAGCTGTGAGCAGGGAGGAGCCTGGGGCCCCTGGGGGCTCTAAATGGGGGCAGGTCTGGAGTGTTCCCAGCCTAGGCTGGGCCAGAGGATGAGGCATCCATGGCTTCTTCCCACGGAGAAGGAGGTGCCCATTCAGCCTGTCTTTCCTCTGGGCAATCCAGAGCCCTGAGATCAGATCCTATAGTTTGAAAATGGAGAGGCCCTGAGCATAAAAGAGTACAGTGAGAAATGAACACGGGAACATGCACACCTCCAAGATCTACCCAGAATTTGAGAAGGTCAAATGCCAGCCACAGAGACCTGAATTCCTATCCAGATTTCATCAGGGCCTGCCTATTTGACTTCTATTTATTCAGTCTCCTTCACTTTCAATAGCCCGATCTCCAAGTGGAAGACAGTAACCATTTTAAAAAGCTAACAGCTACTGTTTCCTTCTAATGTATCTTACCATGTATCCATCAGATCCCTGGGCTTCATCTATGTGAATCCATTTAATCTTCACAACAGCCCTAGGAGGCTGATGCTACTATTATGCTCATTTGGCAGGAGAGGACACTGAGGCACAGACTGATTAAGTGACACAGATGGGATACCAACTCAGGCAGGAGCGCACTAGAGGCCTAAATCTTCACCACTTGATCCTTAGCAGATCATTGCACAAACTGCCTTTCAGCAGTGGCCATATATCCTACAAAAGAAATGTGCAAGGCGAGCGTGGTGGTGGGCACCTGTAATCCCAGCTACTCAGGAGGCTGAGGCAGGAGAATCACTTGAACCCGGGAGGCAGAGGTTGCAGTGAGCCGAGATTGCGCCATTGCACTCCAGCTTGGGTGACAGAGTAAGACTCCATCTCAAAGAGAAAAAAAAAAAAAAAAGAAAAAGAAAAGAAATGCGCACAGCGATCCAGTCTTTGGGGTTGGGAACAGGGGTAGGCAGGGATGCTAGGACTGAATGCTTTCTGTTAGACACTAATTCCTGTGTGCTTTTGGTTGCAAAATTCCATTTCTCATGTGGAAAAAATTGAGGTCTGGTGGTAAGTTGTTGGGTGTGACTCACTTGCTGCATCACTTATCTGGCCTTGAGTTTTGGAAGGCTGCCCTTTGATAAATGGTCAGAAGGGACCAATCATGGCTTACTTGGGTGCCTACCTTGCTGGCATGAAGAAGCCTTCTTGAGCCAAGATTTAATTAATTTTAGGAATGCAGCCAGAGGAAAGGAAATTTGTGTTTGTACCAGAAAACCATGCAGAGGTGACCGCGGCCTCTCTTCACTGAGCCAATCCGTGGTAGCTGGGGCACATCACTGACTTCTCGCTCTGTGTTTCCTTGTGAGTGTTCAAACATGTGGCATCTTCAGGGAGTGACAGGTGCAGTGGTCAGGGTAGTGCACTTTGCAGATCTTGCACCATGGGAGAGCCAGGCAGCTGCGCTGAAATCTAAGGCTGCATTCATAGGGAGACCATGCTTGTCACTGGCTCCCAGCTGCAGGAAGTCTTAGACAGGTGCATTTGTGGGAGACCTGGGACTGCTCTGATGGCCGACTCGGGCTGGAGAACTCCATGACAATCTTGAGGAAGCTTCCTTAGATGACATGGGAGCCTAGCACTCTGCTATTCAGCTTCCCTTCTCTTTCCCTTTCACTCAAGAACAGACTTATTTGTAGCCTGACAGCTCTCCCAACCTTTCCAGCTCCTCCCCAGTTTTCCCTCACATATCTTTCCACTAAAAATGTCCTTGTAAGTTTCATATCTTTTTGACAACTACATCTTGGAGGACCAAAGCTAACACAGCTGACGAATATCCACAATGTGCTGGATGGAGATTGTTTTCTGTCTGCCCCAAATTCACTGAGAAGCAAAAAGAAGCCTTGTCTGATTTCCCCAAAAGGCTACACTTATTCCTGCAGCAAAAGCAGATGATAAAGGTGACATTTGTCAGGACGAAGCCTGTCACTACAGATCATGAGGAGTTTTTCCAAGAGATTGTTAAAAACTCAGGTGCTTTATTTACAGTATTCTTACATCAGGCTTGGGTTCATATACTGGCTGTGGCCCTTACTAACTGGGCAAGTAACTTTGGCAAATCATTTACTATGCTACGTCTCAATTTCTTCATCTGCAAAACAGGGCTGGTACAAAATCTTGCTTCAAAAGGTGGCTGAGAAGAGTTGATGACACAGCTCATGGGAAGTATTGCAGAGTTCCTGGCATGTACTAGGTGCTCAATAAATGTTAGCTCTTCCTATTGGTGCAATGACTACTATTACTCACTTTTGTTATTTTATTCTGTCATCTGAATGGCCCATTCGGAGGAGAGATTCTCATCTCCATTTTACAGATGAGAGACTGAGGGTCTGGAGCATTAAAGACATGCCCACAGGCATCAGGAGAGAATATGATAATACCTAGGTGTGGAAATATATGAGACTGGGCATCCCGTTCTTGAAGACCTTTCAACCTCCCTATTATTTCCTACATGCTACACTCCCCTCGACCCACAAAAGATAATCCAATGTTGCTGAGGTTCTATCTACAAATTCTAGCTGAGTCAATTTTCAGTTTTCTTTTATAGTTTCGCTTGGGGAGGGCCATGAATTATTAGGTTGGTGCAAAGTAATTGCAATTTTGGCCTTAAAAAGTAATGGTAAAAACCGGAGTGAATTTTGCACTTAATAAATGTATTTCCCGCTATCCTTCCTAAGGACAGGCACACTCCTGTTGACTTCCAACTTCCCAGCAGAGCAGAGACCTGGGCACCCTGGCTGGCTCAGCAAAGGAGCTCAGTGAAAGAGCTGGCCCATGAAGGAATCCCTTCACAACCGAGCTCAAGTCCTCTTTCCAGTAAGATACGGTTGGAGTCTTTTGCCCACCCGTTGCAGAGACTAGCAGAAAGTCTCACGCTGGCAGAAACGTGGCCGTCCACCACTGGGTATCTCCGGAGTAAGAATGACATGCTGAATGGCTCAGTGACCACTTTTTACATTAGGCCACCAATAGCAGCTCCTGGAAACTGATTCTAGGATATGTTAGTCCCATATTCCCTAGCCAGAGTGCATGCTTCCCAAGGGCAAGAGGTATTCTGCTGCCGTTCACTTGTCTCCTTATGTGGTCAGCTACACACTGGATATGTGGCACCGGCCTAGTTGCTACTGAGGCTGGAGGCCAGTGGTAAGGTAACTGGGTCACAGTTTTTGGGGGTTCGGGAGAGGGAGCCTGCGGGAGGTGGGTGGGGAAGACTGCGTTTCCAGCAGATGCCTGCGTCAGGCCTGCCAGCTCCTTCAGCTCCTCCAGATTCTAGCTTCAAGTTGACAAGGGCTTTCTCCTAGGCCTCTGGCCTCCACCTGGGATTAGCTTGTAAGCAATCAGAAAGCACTTAAAGATACAAAACACCATGTAGAGATGTAAATAATCCCCGGTAATTTCACAGAGAATTAACTCTTTCCTAAGGCCATTAGACCTTCCCTGCCCAGGTTGCCTGGCTTGGAACTGAGTAATCATGATGTCAGCGTGTGTTAGATGAGAGAATAACCCGGAGAAGGTCCTGGTCCCAGAGCAGCATTGCAAAGACAAGGGAGACTGCGGCACAGGGAAGAGGAGGGGCTTGTTGAAACATACACTCCTGAACCAATATTGAAGTTAAAGCCAAAACCAAAACTTGGGCCTGGGAAGGCTTCTGCTTTCTGTTTGAAAGTTTCTTGCTTCAAGTAAGATGTCCAAAGCATTGTGGGTTGTGTAATACGGCAGAGCCCAGGCTCCTGAGTGGGAAACCCCTGTTTCTGCAACTTACCAGCTGAAGATCTTAGAGAAATACTTTGCTCTTATAAGACTCAGTGTTCACATCTGTGAAATGGGCTGAGATGTCAATGGAGTCAAACTTATAAAATATGTTTATGTAAGGATTAAATGAAACAGCGTTCATAAAAAGCTGAGCACATCTTAAATGCCCAATTACATAAGCAATCAATAGCTATTATGGCTATTATCATTCTCTCCCACACCTCCCCCATATTGGTACCTCCCGCTGCCTTCTCCAGTTGGATGGATGTTGAATCTATCTTTCTGGTTGCTCAGACCCCAAACCTTGGGAGTCATCTTTGGCATCTCCCTCTTACACTCTACTGTCAACCTATTGGCTATACCATACAATAGATCCAGAATCTACTCTCTCCCCACTTGAATGTCGTTCCCTGTTTCCACCCTGTTCTCTCCTGTATTACTTCATAGAGCAGGGATCATTAACCTATAGCCCCTGGGAAAAATCTAGCTTGCTGCCCTTTCATTGCACAGCCATGAATTAACAATGGGTTTTACATTTTTCAGTGGTTGGGAAAAAAGCAAAAGAAAAATGATATTTCATGACACAGAACAATTATATGAAACCCCAATTTCAGCATCCATAAAGTTTCACTGGGATGCAGCCCTGCCCATTCATTCGCACACTGAATATGGCTGATTTCGTGTTATAGTAACAATACTGGGCATTTGCGACAGAGATCGTATCGTTCACAAAGCCTAAAATTTTACTATGTGGCCCTTTCCAGAAAATGTTTGCCAACCCCCGTTTTAGATGCTTCGTGGGCCTCCCTGTGTCTATGTTTACTGCCCCATCATCTGGCCCCTACATAGCTTTCAGAGTCATCATTTAGATGAGGACGTATGAGGCCAGGCATAGTGGCTTGCACCTGTCATCCAAGCACTTTGGGAGGCTGAGGTGGGAGGATTGCTTGAGCCCAGAAATTTGAGACAAGCCTGGGCAACAAAGCAAGACCCCATCTCTACAAAAATTTCAAAAATTAGCCAGGCAAGGTGGAGCACACCTGTAGTTCCAGCTATTTAGAAGACTGAAGCAGGAGGACTGCTTGAGCCTGGGAGGTCGAGGTTGCAGTGAGCCATGATCGTGCTACTGCACTCTAACCTGGGCACCACAGTGAGACCCTGTCTCTATAAATAAAAATAAAAATAACTGATCATTCATTCCTCTGCTCATAGCTCTCCAGTGGCTCCTGAGTGACTCAGAATAAAGGCCAACATCTTCACAATGGTCATCGAGGCCCTACACAATCCACTCCCCAGTTCCCTTATTTCTTGGGGTCTCCTTTACCTTCTGGTCTCCCCCTTGCTTACATTGCTCCAGCCACACTGGCCTCTTTGCCACTCTTTAAACATGGCAAATAGATCTCTGCCACAGGGCCTTTGCACTGGCTGTTTCCTGACCGACAAGGCTCTTTTCCCGGAAGAAGAGGGCACATTCTCTCACCTCCTTCAAACCTCTACTCCAATCTCAATGAGACCTATTCCAATTACCCAGCTTAATCCTGTACCTTGCCCCACTCCCTTTGGACCTCCTGACCCCTCTTACTCTGTTCTACTTTTTTCGTTTTCCTATAGCATCCATCACCTTTTAAAGACCTAGCTAATCTCCTAGTCTGTTCTGTTGATCACTTACTGACTGTCTCCTTCCATTAAGGTGGGAAGTCCCCACTGGCAGATGTTTTTGTTCAGATTTGTTCATTTCTGTACCCCAAAGCCCCAGATAGATCCAGCTTCCAAATGCATGACCTGTGTGGTCACACAGGACCCCTGTGCTCAGAAGGACGCCTGCCCAGGAGGAACCTGTACTTGGCTCAGTGCTCTGTTGCCACCATTTTGAACTACCAAATAATTTTCAAGTAGCGAGTCTCACAGTTTCATTTTGCATTGAGCCCTGCCAATGACGAAGCCGATCGTGACTACAGAAACAGGTCAGGCACACAGTAGACACTCCGTGAGTATTTGTTGACTGAATGAATGATTCATATCATGATTTAGCTCCATGGCTTTCTTCCTGCCTCTCTGGGCGCTGTAGCTCCCTCTCCCCCCTCCGTCCCTCCCCCACCCTTCCCTTTTGAAAGAGTGTATACTGATGTAAGTGGACAAGGAAGAGGAGTCAGTCCGGGGATCAGGGAGCCGGGAGAAGATCGCCTGCAGCAACTGAGAAGACACAATTACTCCAGCAACTGCCCACCGACCGCAGCTCGGAGCCTCCACTTAATGTAATTGAGTGTGAAGGCCGGCTGGAGACACAGGCGCCCCTGCTGCCCCCTCTCCATAATATAGACACTATTGGTTGCTAATTGGCGCCAGTGGGCTGGTGCTAATTGTCCTAATGCACTCTGCTGGATGGAGGACGAGGCTGCGCAGGACAGAGGCGGGGGCTCCTTGGGAAATGGTGGGGGTGGTGGGCGCCCAGCACCAGCAGACACTGGTACAGTGTTCATAAAAGTTGGAACAGGCTTTAATTTTGCATCAAGTATTTAAGCGGGTTTGGGGTGGATATTGAGGGGGAGGTGGATGATGGAGCTTTGCTTGTGGTAACCCGCAAGGGGCCTGGGGAATAGGCCCCCTGCCATCCTTATCAATGGGTTATCCAGACGGCTGTGTCCCCAGCATTGTCTAATTAATTGTGTGAATTTCTAATGACCCTTTTAGCCCCCGAGCTCCTCCCCCAAGCCCCCAACCCCCGCCTCCTCATTCGAGCTGTTCCCTCTTGTTCTACTTGTTTCTGAACACTGTGCTTCAGTGATGAGACTTGACATCAGCCACAGAGGGAGGCAGCATTGAGCAGAGGGAAATGCAGGGAAGCTGGGGATGGCCTTGAACTCATCACGTGGTCTCAAGAAACTCACTATCTCTTCTGGGTCTCAGTTTCCCTAGCAAGTGACCGTTGGGCTAGTGAGTGTTAAAATACTGCATATCCTCCGACTGTGGCACCTAAGATCTTCTTAGAGACTGGAGAAATATGCACATATATTTGAATATATAGTTAAATATATCGCTATGTTTAAATATATGCATATATTCAAATATATGCATATATTTAAACTTGCAGCCAGGCTTGGTCTGCAGCTAATCTTGTTCTGCTTACTCTGAAATATATATATATTACTATATTATCCTAACACATACTATGTTTTTAATAATGACACAAAGGTGTGGTGTGCTGGTAAATGCTTAACAATTAGCTCTCCAGGGGAAAACATCATGAACTATAGCAATTGCTAATTTCCATGGTGTAAATATTGCCACCATAGTAGATGTCAGGCTGCCACTGTGATGTCACAAAAGGCAGACTTTGGAAGAAATGTGGATTAGCAAATTATTATATAGTATTTCCACCATACAAACACAATAGATGAAAATAACCTCAAGTGCAGTGACGATAGAATAACATAAAATAATCAGGAAGCAATGAGTTTTAAGTATTTATCATTTCTTCTTTGGAATAACTTAATTGTAAGTTCATATAATTTAATTTTTGATGATGGCTGCGGTTAATAAACACCTACCAAAAGTTCTGAAAACTTAACAGTGGCTTTCATGTGCCTGTGCAGACCAGACCCAGCACCTCATTGTGAGTGTGTGTGTGTGTGTGTGTGTGTGTGTGTAGCACACTAGCCATAAACGCCATGATTTCTCAGAGGGAGTGCATAGAACAAAACTCAGTTTTAAAAGAATTCAACTTAAAATCAATACAAAGATGAATATTGAATACAAAATGGCCTAGGTGATTTGTACATATAGTAAATATCATGAAGTTGTTACTCCAAAGAATAGATAGTTGACCTTTGAAAAACATGGATTTGAACATCATGGGTCCACTTATACATTGATTATTTTCAATAAGTATATTGAAAAACATTTTGGAGACTTGTTGCAACTTGAAAAAACTCACAGAAAAATTGCCTAAGTATCAAAGAAATTAAGAAAAAGTTAGATATGTTAACAATACATAAAATATATGTAGATACTAGTCTATTTTATCATTTACTACCATAAAATATAAATGTTTATTACAAAACGTTAAAATTTGTCAAAACTTATGCAAACAAAAAGAACATACAAGATGGCATTCATAGTCAAGAGAAATATAAACAAAGATAAAGATACAGTATTAAGTCATAACTGCATAAAATTAACTGTAGCCTATACTTTGCTACTGGGATAATTTTGTAGCCACACTTGTTGCTATTGCAATGAGCTCAAGTGTAAGTATCCACCTAAAATGCTATGCAACACTTATCATCATCTCCAAGTGAGCAGTGCCTCTCTCCAGTAAATTGCAGATTGCAATAAAAAGTGATCTCTCCCGGTTCTCACGTATTTTTCCTTATGTTTAGTGCAATACCATAAACCTTGAAAAACACCGTGGGACCCATATGAAGTGCCACTAGTGATGCTGGAAGTGCTCACAAGAAGCAGAGGAAGGTCATGACATTACAAGAAAAAGCTGAATTGCTTATTATGTATCTTAGATTGTGGTCTGCAGCTGCAATTGCCCGCCATTTCAGACAGACAATTCATCTTATAAACAGATGACATAAACTTGTGGTAATGATAAATACAGTACAGTGCTCTAAATGTATTTTCTCTTCCTTATGAGTTTCTTTTCCTTTTTCTTTTTTTGAGGCACGGTCTTGCTCTGTCACCCAGGTTGGAGCACAGTGGTGAGATCATGGCTCACTGCAGCCTCGACCTCCTGTGTTCAAGCTATACTCCCATCTCAGCCTCCAAAGCAGCTGGGACCACAGGCATGCACCGCTGCACTCAGCTAATTTTTTTTTTTTTTTTTTTTTTTTTTTTTTTTTTTTTTTTTTTTTGAGACAGAGTCTTGCTCTGTCGCCCAGGCTGGAGTGCAGTGGCGCAATCTCGGCTCACTGCAAGCTCCGCCTCCCGGGTTCACGCCATTCTCCTGCCTCAGCCTCTCCGAGTAGCTGGGACTACAGGCGCCCGCCACCACGCCCGGCTAATTTTTTGTATTTTTAGTAGAGACGGAGTTTCACTGTGGTCTCGATCTCCTGACCTCGTGATCCGCCCGCCTCGGCCTCCCAAAGTGCTGGGATTACAAGCGTGAGCCACCGCGCCCGGCCACACTTGGCTAATTTTTTACGTTTTCTTTGTAGAGACCAGGGTCTCGCTATGTTGTCCACACTGGTCTCGAACTCCTAGCCTCAAGTGACCCTCCCACCTTGGCCTGTCAAAGTGCCGGGATTACAGGCATAAGCCACCACGTCTGGCCCCTTTATGATTTTTTAAAATAACATTTTCTTTTGTCTAGCTTACTTGATTGTAAGAATACAGTATATAATACATATAACATACAAAATATGTGTTAACAAAACCAGCTGTTTCTGTTGTCAGTAACGCTTCTGGTCAACAGTAGGCTATTAGTCATTAAGTTTTGGGGGAGTTAAAAGTTATACGCAGTGTTTAGTGTCAGCACCCCAACCTCCCATGTTGTTCAAGGGTTAACTGTAATTTGGAAGGAGGCTTGCAGGCTTCCTCTGGGTGTCTGCAACACTTGTTGCTGGCAAATGAGCAAGGGTGGGAGTGGTTAGGGTGGCCAGGGTTCACTGCATTCTACCTTGCTTGCTAGAAGGCATGAAATGGCCATTTCACACCCTTTTCTTTTACTGATGATTTTGTTCTTTTTCTCCCTCTTCCCAACCCAAGGTGCCTACTTGGAGACAGAATCTCCATCTTTCTTCTTCTCATATTTCTGTCCCTTCCACTGGCTCTTCAACCTTTCTCTGGACTTGTTTGCATTGCTGGTGATGCCAGTGGCCCATTACCATGTGCCACCTACCATATGCCTTGGGGAGAAAGAGTGAGGTGGGAACGATCCCCTGGGGCTAGTGACGGAGACTTGACTTGAACTAGGACCAGCTTACACAAGGTGTAGGGAAATCATGGATGTTTTACATCCAAGACACCATTAGAAAAAAAAAAAAAACTACATTCATAATCGAATAGAATTTATGAAAATATTTATATTCCCAATAGATTGTATTTTATACAATGGTTCTAGGACACTAGATGTATTTTCAAGATGTGTTAATATAATCCATAGTTTTCATTTGAAAATGAATAAAAACAGTTATCAATTTCAAGTATCAGGGCCCATGAAAAGTCATACACTTCTATAATGACATGTAGGCTTTTAGAATTATTTTGAAATCTTGTTTTCTGAAAGCCTCTGAATAAATTGGTTTGACTAAGAAAAAGAGTTGAGATTCAGCAAAATGCTGGTCTTATTACAATCTAAAATTGGGGACTATTGAGAGTAGGTAGTAGATTTTCCGTATGTAACAGCGGGTCTATTTGTGGATTTTTGAGCTTCTGGCAGAAGTAATTCAGAGGATAATATTGCTAATTTTATTTTTTTAACTTTTATTTTAGTTTCAGGGGAAAATGTGTAGGTTTGCTGTACACATAAATTGTGTGCTGGGGTGGGTGGGTGTACAGATTATTTTGTCACTCGTGTAATAAGCACAGTACCTTGTTGGTAGTTTTTTAATCATCACCCTCCTCCTCCTCTCCACTCTCAAGTAGCCCCAGTGCCTATTGTTCCCTTTTTTTCCAAGACACCATTTTTCTCTCCACAAACAAATTGTCTCAATGTGCTTTCCCCTAGATTTGTCCCATGATGCTGTCATTCTTGCTTTTCAGTTCTAAATATGGACTAGGGGCTTGCAAACTCGAATGCCCCCAGAGGGCAGACAGGGATTCTAAATGCAGGAAGGCAAGCCAGCTGGGGCAAGACAAACTGGGGAGTCTATAGCCCTTGAGTTGTCAGTACTGCACCAGCCTCCTGCTCTGTGGGTGGCCAGAACTCTTCAAAGAAGCTGGAAGTGATGATTTGAACATGAACTTTCTTAAAGTCACATGAGAGCCAGACGCAGTCCAATATGGCCTGTGAAAACCTTAGAAAACTTAGAAAATATAAAGAAGAAAATAAAACAATTCATTTTTTTTCTAAAATAATTCATGAATTCCGGAGCCACACTGAAGAAGTCAGAGTCCCCTAAGGCCACCATATTGGAAATACTATGTCAAGAGACCAGGGCTTCAGGCGGTTCCAGCCCTTAGTTTTGTGGGTCAACCCATCTGAGGACCAAGTTACTGAGAACCAGAAGGAGGCATTCCCATACAACCCTGCACACATGGAAGATTCATTTTAAAATATTTATAATTTTTACTGTTTCAAGTCAGTAAGTTTGAGGATTTTTTTTTTAGTATAGCAAGAGATAACCAGAACATGGACTTCGCACTCCCGTGATATCAGCAATTCAATTGTTTCTACTTCTTAACTCTTAAGCATAATATTACAATGAACGTTGTTGTGTATTCACCCTTGCCTCTCTTTCAGATTGTTTTCTTAGCTACAAAATTGTTGGATCTATAGGAATCTGGATCTTGTTGAGGCTTATGATAACTCTTCAGGCAAATCACTGTCTCAGAAATTGAACGAATCTATGTGATAATTACTTTCCCAAATTACTCTCCCTAAAAGTTGAATCAATTTGTACCCTAACCAGCAGTGAATGAGAGTCCACCCCTTTGGGCACTTTGACATATGTATTTTTAGTTACGTGAGCGTGGCTGGTTCTGAGTTGTCGAGGGAAGAAGAGGAATTGGAGGAGGGAGCCTTAAGTAGCCTGGTCTTCTGACTGGACAAATGTGAAGGGAGGATGAAAATTCATTCCTAGTTGAGAGTTTGCAGTCTTGAAAGCTGAACTGCAGTGTTGCTGTTTACTGAAGCCATAAAAAGGATTTGCTGAGTTAATGTCTTGCATAAACAAGAGCTCAGTGCCTGACCCTGGTGAATATCCCTTACCTTAATTCATAAATTCAGGTGTATTCTCATGGTATCTTTCTTTGTTGTCGTAATAATCATACAGAAATGACATAAAACACAGCCATTGGCCTCTCCAGGGTATGTGATGAAATGTGGGCTTGGTGAATGTTGCTGTAATTATAAGCCAGGATTTGAGTGGTACAGCCTGAGACAGAAGTGGCCCAGACTAGCTGGGGCCAGGAATCTGTGGGGCGACAAATGCTGCACAGGAAAGGAAGTGACCTAGAAAAGAAATAACAACAGAAAAGGTATGAGAGAAAGATAAGGAAGGTCCTGTATCCGTCACAAGCAGAAGATTCTGTTCACAAGTTGAGCCTGGAGAGAAAATAATTTTCATCGGCTCCTAGCACCTGTTTATACCGTTACCACAACTAGATTTGCTTCTTCTGGTTGCTATTATTACCATTATAGTGTAAAGGCTAGAAATACCACTTATTTAGCACTTACGTCAAGCACAGCATCTAGTTCAGCACTATGTCACTAAATCCTTTGAAGAATCTAAGAGAAAGACTGTATACTTGTGCCCACTTTACAGATCAGGAAACTGAGCCTCCGAGAGGTAAATTGACTTGTCCAAGTGTTGCAGTCTGTTTCCCAGCCCTGGATGCAGCGGGATGATGTTGGTGGCAGGATGGGGTTTTCTTCCTTTCTCATTGCTTTCTTTCATTTTTCACTTTCTTTCCTCATTTTGCTTCTACATGAAAGGGAATATTTGTTAACACTGAGAGGAGGTATAAATTCTGCTAGCAAAATTGCACCTCAAAATTCCTCAGTACAGTGGATGCAGGACTGGCTACATAATTTGTGGTATTCAGTGCAAAATGGAAATGCAGAGTCCCTGCTCAAAAAGCAGGGAAAAGAGCCATTGAAGTTACAAAAATATAAAGCCGCTTCCTTTCTTCTGTGGTCTTTCTCTTGACTCATCATGGTATTCTAGGAAAATGCATTCTATCTAAAGAAAAAAAAGTTACATTATTAGAATAATTTTTTTTTAATTCATATTTTGATTCTGCAAAGCCAGTTTTAAATGCAGATACCAGAGCACCTGGCATTTCACTCTGATGCAGAATCGCCAAAATTGCCCAATTTGTGCACTGTAGCTTCTTCCAGGAAGGTGCCTGAAGCTGGCCAGAAGAGATCCACATAAGCCAGACTTGGGAAGGTTGGAAGGAGGAACAGAGGGTCACACTAGGGACAGAGCCAGTCAAGGGCATGCTTCTTAGGCATGGTATTCTTAGGTTGGTACATGCTCTCACAGGCACCCAGGAACCCTACCCTGCCATGCAGGGTGTGCACAAGCTCATTCAGGTCTGATGGCTGCTAGGTCCTCCTGCCATCCTCTCTTCCCTCCTGCCATCCTTGCTTTCCATTAGCCCCAACTCATGATGGATGAGTAACCCTCAGGGGTACTGCAACTTCTGCACCAGGATGCGCTAGATACCTGAATCAGCATAAATGAGAGTCTTGCCCCTGTTGAATTGCGGCCTCTGGCCAGTCTCCAGCTGGGCAGAGGGTGGTACTGCCAGCCCAGAGTGAGATGGCAGTCACCATGATCCAGGTGGACATGCAGCAAGGTGCATGCTCCTATCCTGACTGTCTCCATATTCAGGCCCCACTGTGAGTGGAAAGTAAAGCGACTGCTGGGCAGGGCAGGGAGGAGAAGGTGGAGGTGAAATCAGGGGAGAGGATGGCCAAGGAGCCACCCCAGGAAAAGGATGAGGTGGCGGGAGGTGGGATAGTTCATGAGCCCAGGATCCGAGGCACCATGTGTGCTCCCTTGTCCATTGGACCTGATTTACACAGACCACTAAATTCAGCATGAACCGTAAGATATGAGCCTCAAGCATGGGGCATTCCTAATGCAGGGCCCTGTGCCAGAGCACTGGTCACATGCTCCTGTAGCTAGTCCTGGGCAGGGTGGACAGTGACAGCAAGAGGAAGTTGTGTTTACACCACTTCTGGATTCTCAATCTTAATACTCATCTCCTTGTAATATTTTCTCCCTAGGGGGTGTTTACATTCATCATGGCCCAGAAACAAGGATATAATAAAAGGGTTGCTTCTAGAAAGTGCAAGACATATTAACATTAACGTTTATAATACAACTAATAATGATTAGTGTCATTTATTAAGCACTTACTATTCACCTGGCATTGTTCCAAGGATTTATACAACATGATCTGATGAGTATTATTTTTGAGCCCATTTTCAGATGTGGCCACTGAGGTACAGAGAGGCTAATGAACTTGACTCCCAGATCTGGCAGCTGGTAAGCAGTGAAGCTGCCATCATGACCTTGAGCAGCCTGGCTTGGCAGCACACACTTACTCATTGTGCCTCCCTAAGCGTTTGTTGAATGACTGAGTGATGGCTTTCAACAGAGCTGGAATCAGAATAGCATGAGAGGTGAAGAAATGCAGAATTTGTTGTAGGTGCTGGTTGAGTTAGCAATGGAATATTGAGGCTGGGCAGGGTTCTCCATCCTACAATTCTCGGAGAGAGTGAGACAATCAGAGGTTTGATGGGCTGAACATCCTATTCCCATTGTTTGGGAAGAGAATATGTGATGGATAAGAACAGTATCACTGGTCCCTAGAACACCACAAGGACCACAAATAGCAGAGGGAAGAGGGAGGAAGCCAGGGGAGCTTTCCTTGGGCTCTGGAGGTTAAGGCTGATGCTGAAGCCTCGGAGACAGGATAGAGTGGGAAACAGATGCCTCCTTTCCAAGGCAGCTGGGCCTGCCCCGCCAGGATATCTGGCATCTGGAATGGGAGATGGCAGCATCTGGTATGACATAAGGGTCACACCGGCTCCCCTTCCCTTTGCCTCAGCAGCTGCTTAGATTAATCCTTTCTCAACACACCTGCCTGCCTGTGCTGACATTGTTTCATCCAGAATAACGTGATGATCTTTCTTGCCATGATGGGGGTGACCATGCAATCTAATCATGGCTGGGCATCCACCCTGTGTCCAGCCCTAGGCCCGGCAGGGATGACCTTCCTGAGAGCCTTTCAAATAACACAATGAAACAGATTCTACTATTTTTACAGATAAGGAAAACTACACTTTAGAGGCTAACTAATACAAAGCAAAGTCTGGACTCTAGCCTGGCACTTGTCCTGACTTCAAACCTCATGCACCTCACAGTTACACCAAGCTACTTCCTGCAGCAGGGTCAGGAGCTTGTTAAGAGCATGTCCTTCGGTGCCACACTGACTGGGGCCTATTCCTGGCTTGGGCTACCAACTGTCCTAGTTAGCATGAGACTGAAGGGTCTTAGCTTTCCGTACTAAAAGTGGGACAGTCCTGAGAAAGTTCCTAGCTCCTGGCTGAATTGGGCAACTTAACCTCTTTGTGCCTCAGTTTCCTGATCTGTACAGTGAGGATAATGATAGCGTTTCCAGTGAGTGTAAAGCATTTTAGAACAGTACCTGACTTACAGTAAGTCTATGGGTTAGCTAGTTTCACTGATTTTGTTATTGCTGTTGCAGTTGCCAGTTCAAAATTTTAGAAGCAGTTTGAATACTGTTGTTAAAAGCTCAGACTTTGCAAACAGGTAGATCTGGCGCACCCCCTGCTCCTCCCTGGGATGGCTGTGTGGCCTTGATCTGTATTGCCCAACGGCTTGGCTCTGCCATTGGATGAGGCTAATGGTCTTGGCCAGGTGGTGCAGGTAAAGCCTTGGGCACAGTGCCTGGCGCAGGTGAGGCCTCTGTGCATAGTGGTAGCTTGGATTATTACCAGTTGCCTTCCTGTGAAAGCTTTCACCTTCTCCCTCCCTTTCTATCTCTTGCTTTGCTCCATCATCCTTTGAGGCCTCAATGCTACGTCATCAAGGGAACCTGAAACGACAGTCCCAGTCTTGAGTTGTACTTGTTTCTCCCAAAAAGAAAGGATTTCAAGAATCCCACCCCAAACTCTTGTCTGTGCGCAACCCCAAGCTCCTTTGATGGGGGCAGAGTTTGTCTAGCTTGGATTACTCTGCTCTGGAGGAGTTGAGGTCCAAGTGCCCTGTGGCTGAGGGACCAGTTGGCTTCCTCTTGACTATTTAGGGTGCTAAATTCTGGGAAAGGCAAGACCTACATGCAAAGATTAAGTTAATTCCAAATGAAAGTGAATCTCCTCTATGGCTAGGAGTTGAGTCTCTTTGAGGTGATGTGTCTTACAGGGAGCGGTCAAATTTTCCATTAATTCACTCATTCATTCATTCATTCATTCATTCATTCTCTTCACTATTACCTGCTGCATGCCCAGCCCTGGTTAGACTTTAAAAATGAAGTAGATGATGCCAGTTAGGCCTCAACCTGTTTTCCTAAAGAAATTACAATTTTTTAAACAACTTAAATATCCCAGTTTATAAGGATGGGAAGATGAAATAATCAAACGACTTGCAATATTTAATCTATTAATTAGTTATAGAAACTATATTTTAAATTTCTTACTATGTGGCTGGGCATGGTGGCTGACACCTGTAATCCTAGCATTTTGGAAGGCCGAAGAGGGTGGATCGCTTGAGCCCAGGAGTTCAAGACCAGCCTGGCCAACATGCTGAAACCCCATCTCTACTAAAAACACAAAAATTAGCCAGGCGCGGTGGCACACGCCTGTAATCCCAGCTACTCAGGAGGCTGAGGCATGAGAATCGCTTGAACCTGGGAGGCAAATGTTGCAGTGAGCCGAGATTATGCCACTGCACTCCAGCCTGGGTAACAGGATGAGAATCAGTTTCAAAAAATAAAAATAAAAAATAAAAATAAATAAATAAATAGATTTCTTACTATGTAACATAATACATTAATTTACAAATATCACTTCCTCGCCATTCTCCACCCCCATCACGTTTCAAAAAACCGTTCCTTCGAACTCGTCCCACGCATCTTCACGCTGGTGTCTTTTTCATCACTGAGGATGCTTTTTCAGGCCTCACCTAGTAGCCCTGATGGATCACCTTCACGTCCATCTATGTTGTTGGTGACACAGCCCTTTTTCTCATCTCAGCATGACACCATCATGACAGATGTTATTCTAGCCCACAAGAACCCACTCTTGTATTTGCTACACATTACGATAGATTTGTTTTATTTGTCCTGTAGATTTATGTTTATTCTGTCTGTTCTACATAGGCTTATTAACAACAATTCTAACACTTTCCCTTGGTAGATCATATTCTTGTGATTATCTACTAAATCTATGTTAGTATTTTTGCCTCCCTTTCTCTTTTTAAGTGATTCCATCAAGTGACTTACAAGTTTCTACAAATAACATTGACTTAGGTCATTTCAGACTGACATGTTGTATAGAATAAGGAATTGGGAGTGCATTACCCTCTACATATGCTACATGCAGTATGAAAACCTTTTTAAGGCCTGCAGGGTGCAGATGATAGTAACAAATGCTATATGGGAAGGCTTAATAGATTGGTTGGGCAGACAGGCTTCAATATCATCATTACCATCATTACCATCATCGTTATCATTAGCAGTCGCTGTAGCAACAGTGAATTCAACAATGCAAAAGCAATAAGGACTGTTTCACTCATGTTGCTGGGATATAATATTTAAGGAAAAAAAGAAAAGTCAGGTAGAATCTCTTCCCAAAGTTAAGGTTTGCTCTGGAAAGCCCACTTGGGAACTTTCTAAACTCCGAAACACTTAACCTGAGGTTATAGGAAATTGGGGTTCCTTTTGTTTTCCCCAAGTGTTCAGCACAGACTGTAATGTTCCAAGGGCTTGGGGGTTTGGAAACCTAAATCCAGGATCAGACAATGTAGTGGAATTAGTCCCACTTAAAGGCAACCATAGGGCAGGCTCTGTACTGGTACCATTCCCTAAGAGATGTCATTTCTCACCCCAGCAACTCAGGAGACAACTAAGGTATCCTCTGGTTTAAATTGCGGGGTGCCGGGACCAGTAGCTCACACCAGTAATTCCAGTACTTTGGGAGGCCCGAGGTAGGAGAATCACTCGAAGCCAGAAGTTTGAGACCAGTTTGGGCCACAAAGGGAGACCCTGTCTTTACAAAAAACTTAAAAAATTAGTTAGATGTGGTGGCTAATTTTTTCCGTTTTTTTGTAAAGACACACTGTAATCTCAGTTACTTAGGAGGCGGAGGTGGAAGGATCGCTTGAGTTTGAGGCTGCAATGAGCTGTGATCATGCCACTGCACTGCACTCCAGCTTGGTGACAGAGGGAGATCCGGTCTCTATAATAAATAAGTAAATAAATAGCAGGGAACAGACTAAGAGATGTAAGGACTTAGCCCAACGTCACGCGGCTTTCTAAGGCCTCCTTCAATCCACTGGGCATCCCCAGACCTTATCCTTTACTATTCTCCTTCCCTTGTTATTCTCAAACACAACACACTGTTCTCTTCATAGCAGAAATCACATTTTGTCTTCATGTGCTGAAAAACCAAACCAAACCCTTACCTCGTGTCTATCTCTCCTGGCCAGTCTCTAATCTCTGCCAGGGAAAGGTCTTTGTCCGTGTTGCTTGCTGAGTGTCTAGCATCTTGCATGAGGCTCAGCACATAGCAGATGCTTAATAGGCAGCCTCTATGCCATGAAGTAAATATTAGACTAGACATATGTTTCTACTGCAGGCTCCAGTCCAATAGTGGAATCTCAGAAGGGACAGTGCTCCTCTAGAGTTACAAGACTGGGTCCGTGATGCCTTTATCTGCGTGAGTGTGAGAATGGCTCCCTGATGCCATCTCCACTGTCAAAATTATGATGATAATGATAATGATAACATAATATTCCAGCTCTGGGAGAGAGAGAACCCTTTAGCTTCCTGACAGCTATGCTGAGGCTAAGCCAGATAAATGTCCTCCTTGCCCTTCATTGTCAGTGAGTTGACCTCCTCAGCTGTTAAATCTCAAATGGAGAGTCTCAGTTTGAAGGGGTTTGAACGGACCCAAAGGCATTCACATGGAAGGCAGTTCTAGAGCCTGGCGTGTCTCCTCCCATGTGCCTGGTTCAGCATTCTCCATCAAATGTTAGAGGAAGGGGTGGGGAGGCCTGGGGAAAAAATGTATTACTCTCAAGTAAATATAAGAGCAGAGAAAAAACAATAGCCTGAGTGTTAGGCATTGCATTGTGGACTTTATATCCATTCTTTCCAAGTGTCCCGACAATTCTGTAGGTACACATTTTGACCTCCTTTCTTTCTTTTTTTTTTTCTGTTTTTTTTGTTTTGTTTTTTGTTTGTTTATTTTTGTTTGTTTTGTTTTGTTTTTTGATTGAGTTTTACTCTGTCACCCAGGCTAGAGTGCAGATCTCGGCTCACTACAACCTCCACTTCCCAGGTTCAAGTGATTCTTGGGCCTCAGCCTCCACAGTAGCTGGGATTACAGGTGTGCGCTGCCACTCCTGGTTAATGTTTGGATTTTTAGTAAAGCTGGGGTTCCACCATGTTGGCCAGGCTGGTCTTGAACTCCCGACCTCAAGTAATCTGCCCACTTCGGCCTCCGAAAATTCTGGGATTATGGGATTACAGGCATGAGCCAATGCGCCCAGCCATATATAATGATATAAAAGCTCTGAGGTGTTGAGTGACTCACCCAGGGTTACACAGCTAGTGAGAGGCATAGCAAAGATTTGAGCTGAGATTGTCCAAATCTGAAGCCTGTTCTCTCCCGGAAACAAGACCTCTGCCCGAGCCCAGTCTGTGGCATAAATACTGACTACCTTCTGTCACCTGCAGGAAGTGGGAAATTAGTTCCCTTTGCCTCCTTCTGAGGAAAAGGAGGCTGAGGATGGGATGACTGATGATCAGGGGAGGCCCCCTGATCAACCAATAGGGTTTTAATTAGCCCTGCAGAACCTGGCATTAAGGAGTGAAACCCTTTGACCCAGCAATTGCACCATTAGGAATTTATGTAACAAAAATACACACCAGGACAAAGTTATATGTATGGGATATTCATAAAGCATTGTATGTTAGAGCCCAAACTGGACACAACCTAAGAGGCCAGCAAAAAGGGAGGAAGAGAACCTCTCATGGCACACAATGACAGGGGAGCACAGCCGCTGAGAATGCAGGTCCCTAAGCACGAGTTTGAGTCTGGATTCTATCACTTCCTAGCTGTGTGACTTTGACATGATGTGTAATATGATCTTTTTTGTAAAGAACTAAATATGAGAAATATTAAATTCTGTCTATAATGTAATTTCTTTCTTTCTTTTTTTAAAATCTACTCTACAAAGGCAGGTCTATGTAATGTAATTTCTGAAAGGATACATCCATAGTGGGTTAAATTGTGTCCTCCCACCCACGAAAATTCACATTCACCTAGAACCTCAGCATGTGACCTTATTTGGGAATGAGATTTTTGCAAATGGATCTTGAGATGAAATCATCCATTTAGAGTAGGCCCTAAATCCATTGACTGGTGTTTTTATAAGAGAAAAAGGAAGGAGATTTGGACACAGTGAGATACATAGAAAATAAAGTTACAGGCATGGTAGCTCACGCCTGTAATCCCAGCACTTTGGAAGGCCAAGGTGGGTGGATCACCTGAGGTCAGGAATTCAAGACCAGCCTGGCCAACATGGTTAAACCCCCTCTCTACTAAAAATACAAAAATTAGCTGGGCATGGTGGTGCAGGCCTGTAATCCCAGCTACTCCGGAGGCCGACGCAGGAGAATCGCTTGAACCCAGGAGGTGGAGGTTGCAATGAGCTGGGATTGTGCCACTGTACTCCAGCCTGGGTGACAGAGTGAGACTCTGTCCCAAAAAAGAAAAAAGAAAGAAAGAAAGAAAGAGAAAGAAAGAACGAACTAAGAAAATAAGGTAATGTAAAGACAGAGGCAGAGCTTGGAGTGATGCATCTACAAGTCCCAGAAAGTCAAGGATTGCTGGGAGCCACAGAAACTGGGACAGAGGCATGGAACAGATTCTTCCTCCAAGCCTCTGGAAGGAACTGTTCCTGCCATTACCTTGATTTTGGACTTCTGGTCACCAAAACTGTGAGAGAATAAATATCTGTTGTTTTAAGCCACCCAGGTTGTGGTACTTTGTTATGGCAGCCACAGGAAATTAATACACGTACTGAAATAATGAACACTCGCTACAAGAGTGTGTGGCTATGATGCTTGTAGGTTTCCAGGTTTTAGTGTTCCTAATTGTTGGGATATTTTAAGACCGTAAAATTTATTTTTAAATAATCAGCCATAAAGTTCAATCAGGGACTTGGGGTTTCATTCAGGCCCACAGAAGTGGGTTGAGAAAGAGAGAGAGAGAGACTGGGAGAGAGAAGGAGAGAGATTCTAGCCCAACTCCTGGCTCCTGTCCCCATATAAACCTCCCATGGTCTTGCACCTTCACCATGAAGCCTAAGTCCTCAGCAAACAGTTCCAGCCCATCCTTCCTGCCTCATGTTATAGCCCTTGGCTTCAAAACCTCAACCTGGGACACTCCTGGGGAAGGCAAAGCCCTTGCGGGGAAAAATCTTTTTTTTTCTTTTTTTAATAAAGTAAAAACCGTCCTGCTCACCTACAAGAAATTGTAGAAAAAGTTTATTTGCTGATCATTGCTCGAATCTTGAAATACAATGAGTTCACATGAATGTAACCAATTTGAATGCCAGTTGTGACTCCATGCTAGCCCACCACAGTCTAATTTGACATTATTAGTACAAATATATACGTAAATTAATTGCCATTAGCATATGAACTACCTTCTTACTTTCCAGCTTAATGTTGCTTCCAGTTTCAACCATTCATTGTGGAACTCTTAACTAGCCTTATTGGTCAAATGTATTCTGTTCAACTCAGAGAAGCATGGAAGTGGTCAGTAGGATTGGTGGTCCTTACTTGGTCATCACAACAAAGGCTGCAGTTTTGTACTTAAACCTACAGTGGACAGTGATCTTTTTTCCTATCCAAGCAGAGTACCTAAGGACAACTATGAATTCTGCAAAGGAAATGAGAGGGGACAAACAGGACAAAGAGGCAGCATGACCAGGCCACTGTGAGTCCTATATTTCAACAAGGGTAGGCCAGCCCAAATGGCTTTCCTTATCTACTTGAACCAATGGTATGTTTTTCTTCTGAAAAATCTCACCTATGGTTGCATTTCATTGCACCTAGTAAAATGTAAAGAATTTAGAGGAAAAAATTTAAAGAATCTCCCAAATTATTACATTTTCGGAAGAAGCATTATATATAGGTTCTCTGAAACACTATGTTTTTTCATTTTCTCCTCTGCCCCTGAACATGCAGATGTTTGAATCACTTGTATTTTTTCTTTGACAACTTTTCTTAGAAGTCTACACCTAAACCTTGTGTGTCTACCTCTGGGAAGGTCCTGACAGCTTTATCTGATTTTGCAAAAGTCTATCTCTAGGCTTCCCCCAAAAAGGATAACAAATTGCAGCCTTAAAGATGCCAGACCTATCAGCATTTCTTTATGATACCAGATACATTTGCCTCTGTGATTTTTCTCATCCTATCCTCTCCACTAGAAACACCTATCCTCTTTTCTCTGTCCTAGAAAGTTTTCATTCACCCTTTGAGGCCCTCACTCAGATTGAGTCAACTGATACATTCCTAGCTCTGGCCAGGGATGGGAAACGCGATGGTGCAAATAGCAGACATGGTCATGACCATCCTAGCAAGTGGGTTTCATTGCCGTCATCCATCGAAGGTGAGGTTCAGAGAGGTGAAGTCACTTGGCCCAGACACACAGCCAGAAATTGGCCGAGCCATGGGGCCCAACACGAATGCTAAGCTGCTTCAACTTCTTCTCATATGGCACCCAGCTCATGAACATTCTAAGTGGTCCATAAATATTTGCTGAGGAGGAGAGAAAGATAAATAGTATTTGTACATCAACTCATGCCATGTGGGCTGCTTGCATTTCTCACTTCATCCTCTCAACAAACCAAGGAGGTATTATTCTCCCTATTGAACCAATGGAGGAAGTGGAGTTCAGAGAGGGGAAGCAACTTGCCCGAAGCCACAGAGCATGAATGTGACAGAGCTGGGATACAAGGTGGCTCCTGTGTACTTAACCATTAGACCTGTCTACCTCTCACACTGCTAGAATCTCCTTGTTTCTGCAGGGTGAACTGAAACCTGGAAAACATGCTCTGCTTTTGGCCATCTCAAAGGTGGGAGGAGCCAGAGAAAATAGAGAGTCTCTTTGTTCTATCTCAAAGGCAAATAACATGAGTTCCCAAATTCAGGCCAATAAAGCAAATTTGCTATGGCCACTTCAGAGGAGGCACAACGGCTTGTCTGGGTCAGGGGATGCAGTGGGCATGAACCCCTAGATTGGCTAACAAGCAGCACAATTATGGTTCTCAGTGGATTCACACTGTTTTGAAAGGCCATCAGGCACTGAGAGGAAACAAGCAAAGGAGCATTACAAATTCATTACAGCAACTAACTGCTTCCATTCGTGCATGTGGCAGAGGACTCGGTGGCCAAGTAAAGTGTATGACTCCTTTGTCCACAACTCTGCTCTCTGGAAGCCGGGTCCTGGTCAGGCCACACCTCGTGGGAGCAGAGAGACAAATCACTTAAGACTGGGGACCTTGTTTTGGAAGCTGGTGGCTGTACTGGTGCAGGGGTGAGGGCTTTGGGAGGTGGTCAAGTCCTGCCTACCCTTGAAGGAAGTGTGTCTTGCCTAGAATCCCTGGTGCCCTGAGTGGCCATATTTTGTGCCATAAAATATGCTCTTGTTATTAGGGCAGGGCCCCAGACACCTTGATTCATTGAGTGACCAGCAACTGTGACCAGAAATTGACTGGCCTGAGTGGAATAGATGACGATGCCAATCCAATTCCTGTTTCATCAAATCGGATTTGGTACAATGAGACACTGTGCCAGGGGAGCTGTGAAAGCTAACTTGAAAGACCAGGAAATAGATGCCAGATCAAAGTGGCCATTTTGGGCCACTGACAACTGATGTTGTGGAGAAATTGACCTCATAAGAGGAGAAAAAAATAGCCAGGAGACACAGAGAGAAGTGGAGATGCATGATGGAGAGGTTGGGGGCCTGGGGAGAGGGGAGAGAGCAAAAGAAAAGGCAGCCGATGGGTTCCAGGTACCACTTTTGTTTTTTGAGATGGAGTCTTACTCTTGTTGCCCAGGCTGGAGTGCAGAGGCATAGTCTCCGCTCACTGCAGCCTCTACCTCCTGGGTTCAAGCGATTCTCCTGTCTCAGCCTCCAAGTGGCTGGGATTACAGGCACCTGCCACCACACCCATCTAATTTTTTTATTTTTAGTAGAGATGGGGTTTCACCATGTTGGCCAGGTGGGTCTTGAACTCATGACCTCAAGTGATCCACCTGCCTTGGCCTCCCAAATTGCTGGGATTACAGGCATGAGCCACCGCACCTGGCCAACCCAGGTTCCATTTTGTATTCAAAAACAAACAAACAAAAAACCTCACTTTTCCTCTAGGTCACCTGAGTAAATAAATCTGTTTCAACCAATAGGATCTTAAGAAATTGGTGGTCATCGTTTTCAGTGTAGGAGTCTCAACTCCATGCCCATAGGAGCCAGGCAAGTACTGTAAATGCCTGGTACAGGCTGGGCACAGAAGAAACAGGGAGCAATGAATCCTGGAGAAACAGAGGCCACATGCCCTGGAAGGAGGGGAAGTCCTTACTGAGCTCTGGCCAGCATTTGTCATAAGAGGATGTGGGTTTAGATGCTGTAAAGCTGGATTTTAATGAACCTCCTCTAATATGTAAATATAGATAACTGACCAGCTGGAGTGTCTCACGCTTGTAATCCCAGCATTTTGGGAGGCCAAAGTGGATGGATCACTGGAGGTCAGGAGTTCGAGACCAGCCTGGCTAACATGGCAAAACCTCGTCTCTACAAAAAATACAAAAATTAGCTGGGCGTGGTGGTGGGCATCTGTAATCCCAGATGCTTGGGAGGCTGAGGCTGGAGAATTGCTTGAACCTGGGAGGCAGAGGTTGCAGTGAGCCTATCACACCACTGCACTCCAGCCTGGGTGACAGAGTAAAACTGTTTAAAAAATAATAATAATTAAAAAAACTAAATAAGTACTGACAACTAATTTTAAAAATATGATGAGGGCCACACAAGCTCACTTGCGTATCTGCTGCACCCTTTGGCTTACTTTTCCAGTTTTTGGCATAGATTCTGGAACCTTTTTAACAACTGAATGGCAGTCAGCATAAGACAAATGTATCTGAGCTACTCACAGGCATTTAAGAAGCAACAGTCATTGTTTACAAAGTATTTTCCCCACTGTACAGACTCTGAAACTGGTGTTATTGTGATTTTTCAATTGAATTGTACTGAATTCAAAACCGTGATTTAAAAATGTTACTGGTAGGAAGTGAGTAGAGTTTCTATAGAATAAAAAAAAAATCAGGCTGGGCGGGGTGGCTCATGCCTGTAATCCCAGCACTTTGGGAGGCCAAGGCAGGTGGATCACGAGGTTGGGAGATCAAGACCATCCTAGCTAACACGGTGAAACCCCATCTCTACTAAAAATACAAAAAATTAGCTGGGCATGGTGGCAGGCGCCTGTAGTCCCAGCTACTCTGGAGGCTGAGGCAGGAGAAAGGCGTGAACCGGGGAGGCGGAGCTTGCAGTGAGCGGAGATCGCCCCACTGCACTCCAGCCTGGGTGATAGAGCAAGACTCTGTCTCAGAAAAAAAAAAAAAAAAAAATCTAACTAAATGTCTTGCAAACTACTCAGAGACCTGAAGTCCAGCCTGGAACCTCATCCTTGATACGTTGGTCTGCAAAGCAGCCTAGTGTGAATGGTCTTTTTTTTTTTTAAATTAATCTTACATGGTGAAATCCTGTCTCTACTAAAAATACAAAAATTAGCTGGGCATGGTGGCACATGCCTGTAATCCCAGCTACTTGGGAGGCTGAGGCAGGAGAATTGCTTGGGCCTTGGGAGGCGGAGGTTGCAGTGAGTTGAGATCACTCCACTGTACTCCAGCCTGGATGACAGGAGTGAAATCCTGTCTCAAAAGAAAAAAAAAAATCTATTTTGCTTATTAAACTGTAGTTTTTTTCCTAACAATTTATAAGCTTACCACTATGTATCTGAAAACATCAAAATTAATTTCTTTTCAAATGCTTTACTTTTTACTGATTTTTTTCATAACTTCCCTTTTTCCGGATCTGATTTAATTATGTTTTACTTTATTTCCTTGATTCTGCTGTCTGACCCCCCTTAGAGATTAGAAATTTCATATTGTAGTTTATTTGCTTACCGACATGCCTGGGTGATGAAGTACGGCCATCAGTCATATATGTGGAAGCATCTGCATTTATTTTTAGAAAAAATTATTTGATAATTAGGGTGTATGTTCATCTGGTATCCTTCTCCTGAAGGCAGTTCTATGCTGAGTTTGGAGACCAGTTCTGAGACCTGGGGTTTGCAGTTGGTTGTCAATGAAACTTACTTAAGTCCTTTTTTAACTTTTCACATGCATAAAATGAGGATAATCGTGCCTCCCATGGTTACTGTGAAAATGAAAAAGAGAATGAAGGAGAAGAGGAGCTGTTTAAAGTCAGTATAAATATTAGATTTGAGGTCAGTATTACAACTGCATACATTAAAAACACGACTTCTAGAAACTCAGGACATTGTCAGTGTCCACATGATACTGAGTCATTTGCTCGGCACAAGGAAAAAATTCAGCTCAGCATGGAGGAGAATAGCCTTTCTATGGCCTTCATTCATTTGGGAAGTGTTCATCACACATCTATGTGTTTTTGTGAATACAGGGGATCCAAGGTGAATCATGACAGCCATGGTTCCTGCCCTTATAGAGCTTACTGGCACACTATGATGAGGAAAGTCAGGGAAGGCTCCCTGGACAAGGTGTCATCTAACCTGAGATCTGAGAATTAATTGGAGTTAGGGGAAATGGGCTGCAATTGGAGGAGTGGAAAGAGCAGTCTAGGAGGTGGGAAGAGCATGGGCAGTAGCTCAGAAACAAGAGAATCTATGGAGTTTTATTAGTCACACAAAGCTGTGTAAAAATGCCACACTTCAAAATGTAATAGAGCAAAATAACAAACATTTATGATATCAGTATTGTGGGTTTGGAATCTGATGTATCTTTGCATAAGGCCTTCACTGACTGTTGGCTGGAGATATCAATTTCTTGCTACTTGGGCATCTTCAAAAGAACTGCTAGCATCATGGCAGCTTGCTTTCATTGCAGGAGAGAGAGACAGTGAGAATATGAGTATATAATAAATTTCAGAGTCTTTCTGTAACCTCATCTTGGGATGACATCCCATCACTTTTGCCATATTCTGTTCATTAGAAGTTAGTCACTACTTATAAATGGTAGCCAAACACTGGTGCTCACGGACATAAAGATGGCAACAATAGACACTGGGGACTACTAGAGGTGGGAGAGAGGGAAGGGGTTGAAAAACTAACTATTGAGTACTATGTTCAGTACCTGGGTGATGGGATCAGTCATAACTCAAACCTCATCATCACACAATATACCCATGTAACAAACCTACACATGTATCCATTGAATGTAAAATAAAAGTTGAAATTATGCTTTTAAAAATTAAAGATTAAAAAAGAAGTGAGTCACTGAGTCCAGTCCACACTCAAGGGGAATTGAGTCCACAGTCACAAGTGTGAATTCAGGAGGAAGGATCATTGGTACTATTTTTGGGGCTGCCTACCAGAGGCATGTGCAATGAATGAGAGTTTAGTCTACATGGAGTACACTGTGTGAAAGGAAGGGTAGTATGAGGGAAGACTGGAGAGGTGACTGGGCACCAGATTGTGCAGGCAAATAAACCATTTTAAGGATTTAGGATTTGATCCAAGAATAATAGAGAAACTTTAGGATTTGATCCAAGAATAATAGAGAAACTTTGAAGACAGTTAAGAAAAGCTGAGCTATAATCAGATTTTCACTTCAGAATGGTCACTCTGGTTGCAGCTTGTGAAATGGATTGAAGAGAGGCAATGGTTGTTGCTAGAAGACTACTGCTGTTATCCAAGCAACCAAGATGGTGGCCTCAAGTGGGAAAGTGGTAGAGAGGACAAAAAGAAGTGGAAGAATTTCAGGGATATTCAGGAAGTCAAATAAGCAGGACTTACTAAATAGATGTGAGAAAGGTAAGTTAGGGAGAAGAAGAGGTCAAGAATGATTCCTACAATTCAGACTTGGTGGTTGGATACATGGTGGATATTCCTTGAGGTGGGGACCGATAGAGAAAGGTGAGTCTGGGAAAGAAGATGATGGGGTTGGTTTGGGACATGTTGCATTTGAAGGGCCTGTGTGGTACCTCCAAGTGGAGATGGCCAGTGGGCAGCTGGCTCCTTAGTTTTCAGGACAGCAGGGAGTTTTGAGAGTCACCAGCATCTGCCACCTAATTGCAGCAATGGGACTTAATGAGGTTTCCCCAGAGAAGGCTGGTTTGCCTCTAAGAGGACAGGCCCAAATTGCCCAGAGTAGACGCAGGGCCCTTGAACAGAAACGTGGGAAAGGTGCCAAGATCCAGTGTAGATCTGCTGTCATGACACCTATTGGAAGAGGAAGATTAAACTCTATGGCTCTTGGGCATTGTCTTCTCTTTATAGTTTGCTATGATGCTTTGTTTTCTGAATTATATGATAGTTAATTATTTTCAGATGGTGAGTAGAGTGAGAATTCTATTTCTCTCGGTCTCACTTTCATTTCTGTTCTCTGAACCTGCAAATAGAAGTCAGGGTTTTGGGAAGAGATGGGGTGGATTGGGAGGATCAATTCCTTCACCACTGTAGGCTCATAGTTTACTCTGTTAGTTCAACACACAACTTTTTAGGGTTGTGGAGTATCCCTTTACCTTAAGTCTTGAAAAGTTTCAAGAAGCAGATGGATAGAGACCATTGTTTCCCTCTACTTAAACTTCAGAGATAATAGAACATACTAGTTAAAAGCGTGACTCCTGGGGTCACACTGTGTGGGTTCAAATCTCAACTTTGCCACTTGCCAGCTATGTGACCTTGGAAAAATTACTTGCTATCTTTATGCCTCAATTTCCTCACCTATAGAAAGAGCCAATAATAGGCTGTGTCTTATAGGGTTGTTGTAAATGAAGGAAAGACTTAGAATGGTGCCTGGCACATTAAAAAAATATTGTATATTTAGGAGTTTATTGAATAAAAATAGAACAAGTGCAGTTATGAGCACCTTTTGGGTTGCTGCCCAGCCCATAACTCTTCATTTCTGAGAAAGTGACTCTCATCCACCAGAATGATCCTTAGCAGTCATGCTAGTATCATGTGATCCTCCCTGGTTGCAGCTCATGGGATCAGGCATCAGCTTTAGAACCAAGTTGGGCCAATCAGGTTCTTTCTCACAGGACAAAGAGACATTAGCTAGTCTCTGTTGGTGGCTGCATGGTATGGGATGCTAATTTCTGTTATGATGTGGGGGGATAGAGAAAGCCTCTTGGCCATGGAGAGGCAAAAGGAAGCAAAGACCAGGTGATCACAGAGATAGAAGCTTGGAGAGAGGTTGTCTGGGCTCATGATGCCTTTCTAGTTCCCCCTAGAGCCAAACTGTCCTTCCTGCACTGACTTCTGCCAGACAGCTGTCTTTCCTTCTCCTAATTCCCTTTTGGAGTCTAAGCTAATTTGGGAGGTTTTGGCTACCTGTTACAGAAAATAATTTTCTCTAAAGAGGGCCCTATTTAAGATCTCTTCCTTTTGGCCCTTCTAATCTTATATTACCCTTCTGTACCCTGTTCTGTGTCCCAGGGGCTGCCACTTGCTGACTATACACAGTCAACAAAGCCTTCTGGCTTCCAAGTAAGTGATATGGTTTGGCATGTCCCTACTCAAATCTCATCTTGAATTGTAGCTCCCATCATTCCCACATGTTGTAGGAGGGACTTCGTGGGAGATAATTGAATCATGGGGACAGTTTCCCCCATACTATTCTCATAATAGTGAATAAGTCTCATGAGATCTGATGATTGTATAAGGGGAAACCTCTTTTGCTTGGTTCTCATTCTCTCTTGCCTGCCACCATGTAAGATGTGCCTTTTGCCTCCCACCATGATTGTGAGGCCTCCTCAGCCACGTGGAACTGTGAGTCCATTGAATCTCTTTTTTCTTTATAAATTACCCAGTCTTGGGATGTCTTTATCAGCAGTGTGAGAACAGGCTAATACGGTGAGTCAGCCAATGGGAATAGGGAAGGAGGAGGAGAGTGAGGGTGGGGTATTCAGTCCCCTGCCCCCCTTCCTGGAGAGTCTCTCAGGCTGGCCCTCCTCCTCAAACAGAGGCACACTGCTCAACATCACTTTCTTTTCTGGGTTCTGGTTAGCTTCCTTCCATTGTCCCTGGGGGCCCAGGGATGGTAACAGGTCAGCAGCCACTAGGTCCAGGTTTCTGTACTACACTTTGTGCTTGCCTTCCACCTACATCTTTCTGCTTTTAAGTATAGAACCTTCAAAACTAAGCCTGTCTGGAATCATCTTCATCTGGGTGTGTCTCTGCTTTTCTATTGTTATGCTAATGGATTTTCTCTTAAAGCAGAAAAATTGAGGCCCAGAGTGTGTTTATGTACAGGTGCCCTCTCTTTGCACAAAAGTGCGGAAACATGAGGGCTGAAACCATGCAAAGCAATCTTAAGCAATAGGAAAAATTAACAATTGTGCCGTGACCTTTGATTTTTTTCTCCAAACAGTAAAAAATCCCTTTACTGTTGAAAGTTAAGTGTATAGAAAAATGCAAACAATTAAAACTCTTATTTTGTACCCTGTACTTTAAAACACACAAAATATTGAGAACTATGTTTTATTTCTTTGTTAAAATCTTATCTAGTGGTTTGAACAACGCTTGCCTTCACTTGATCTGTAAGGAAAGTGAACGTCTCTTCAACACCTTGACAAGTCAGTCTCCTTTCAAGGTTCGAATTCACTTCCAGCATTTTATTCTTTGCCCTTTCAATGCTGTGGAATATCTCCAAGAGTTCCTTTAATGTGAAATTTCTTACTGATATTACCTTTTCTAGGACACCTTCAGCTTTTTCATCACTTTCCTCATTTATGTCAATAAGTTCACCTTCACCAAGTTCCACTAGCTGTCTATCCAGAGTCCCTCACATGGCGGCAGTGTCCATATTTCCACAGTCGGCTGTTTTCTGTAACTCTGTTTACATTTTATGTAAATTTAACTTCCAGCATTACCAGCCTTCTTGCTTCACTTTCATCTTTGTTGGTCAATTCCTTCTTTTGATGATACAGTTGTATAAAATGACATGCAGGTTGATCCCTAAGGGACAAGGAGGCAACACAGGGACATGTTTTGCTCTCCATGTCTGACCTGAATAACAGACCCACAGCGACCAGCTGCCTGCAGACTTGGAACAAAGTGGCATGATCAGTCACTGCTCAATATACACATCTGTTATTTCTGCTGTGACTGAAAGGCAGCATAGGTTGTATTTTATACAATCACACAATTAATATACTGCAGTAACTTAAATTTAAACCATGTCATTGGGGAACTGACGTTATTTAAAATTTGCAATAAGTAGAATCTATGCATATTGGAACCATGCATATGGAACTGTGCATATTGAAACTAAGCAGGGACTTCCTGTGCCATAATTGACTGCTTTCTTATGTGTTCCAGTAAATTATAATCTCCTTGAATGCAGGAATCATGCCTTTTTGTTTGTTTGTTTGTTTTGTGCTTCCAGAATCCAGCCCAGAAGGTGGCACAGAACTGGTGCCTAAGAAACACTCACTGAGTAAATGAATGACTTAAATTCCTCACCCAGAATCTCATATGTCATGAGAGACATGTGAAGATGTGATCCTAGACCAGAAGTCAGTAGACATGGGCTTCCATTAACCAGTGTGCCATTTACGACTACCCGTGTGCCATTTACGACTGATCTGTTTGTTCTTGGACCTTAGTTTTTCCACCTGTCGAGTGGGTGAAAAGAGTTAGATTGAATTTGCATTTTGTCTCAAAATGTTTCACAAGACAGTTGTCCTGAAAGCAGGATCTTAGAAATAGATTCTGTGCTCAAGTCAATTTGGGAAGCATTGACTGCTCTATCTCCCTTTCAGAATTCACAATGAACTTTAGACACTAAAGCTTCTGAAAAGTCCTGTAAGAAAGAAACAAGTTTCACTTTATTTGAGGCAGAGTTTCCCATCTCTCTGTTTCCCTCCTTTATATGATTTTACATGCAATGCGGCTGATATTCCCTAGACTATACTTTGGGACACCCTAGTGCTTTTCCATTTTAACATTTCATGGGTCTGGAAATCTATGGGGGCACTGCTATGCCTGACCCCTGGGCAGAAACACATCTCAGTGCAAGTTGTTGAAGGAGCATCTCCAACATGTCTCTTTGCAATAGAACACATGCAGATGAGCACACAGTAGCTGAGACAGCACAGGCTCCTCTCGGCACCTGGAGCTGGAGCTCTGCTGACAGCATAGGAGGCTGGCACACATGGGGCACACGTGTATGTACTGCTTTACTCCTTCCCATCTCTACATTACTTTCCAATTTAACGCATGTACTTGTGTACCTCCATGCTTCTGTCATAGACTGCAGATAACATCTCTCCTTATCTCTGACATGACTGAGCATTTTGGAGGTAGACATTAAATAGAAAAGCCTAGGATATTTTGCTTGTATTGATATTCCTGAGATGGCTTGTAGTTTCTGTGCTATAGATAGACAGATCATCAGTTGATCTCTGTCTCTCTCTCTCTCTCATCATAATGTTTTCTATAGATAGCCTTGGAAGGTGACTTTACTTGAAAGATGTGGTCATGTCATCCCTGAGATTCACTTAATAATCCTCCTGTACCATGGAGGAGGATTAAGGATGGCTGGAGAGGTGGTCAAGGATAGAGTAGTTAAAGAAGGAATTTAGAGTAAAAGGTCAGGGATAGGCTGATGGATTAAGGTTGAATGTGAGCAAAGAATGGGAGTTACAGTGAATTATGCTGGTGGGCTTTGCATGCTGCTATTCTATTGTCTTACCCTGAGGAAGGAAACTAGATGCCTCTGTGGGGGTTGCAGCCTGCCTAGAGAAATGTAGGTCAATGTGTGTATTGACTTTTCCGTGGTCCATATGGGTTTCATGTGCATGCACAGAATGTTCCATATTTTGGTTGTATTTTCTCTGTGTGTGTGCATGTGTGTGCATGCATGAATTTACACATTTGGTCTGTTGTTCTTTGATCCTTAAACTTATGTTTGAGCTCTTATTATGCACGTATTTCCATGATAAGTTCTTACCAGACTTTTCCAACATACTCAGTTGTCAGATGGACACACATTTCCCAAGTCACAAAACCGTCTCAAAGATACATAACCAGAAATGGTATTCCCTACTAAAATCCACTTTCACCAAGATGGTGGCTTTGAATGTCAAGTGGATAGGAAGGGAAAGATTTCTTAAGAGGAGGCCATGGCACTGGACCCAAGAAGAAGCAGACGTTATTAAGGAAAGAGCCAATGGCAAGACCCAGGAGGAAAACATAAATGGGAACAGACTGAGAAATGGATGAGTCATCAGAAGATCAACTAAACAACTGGATAAACAAATCACCAACCACAAGAGTCTCTCCTGCACCTGACTGTGCATTCAACCTGTTAAATGCAGGTTCCCAGGGCCCACTCTGGACCTTCTGATCATAGTCTCCCGGGTTGGACTCAAGAAGCTGTACTGGAGGTAGATAACTGTACAAAACTACCTATATCCTCAGGGGCTTTGTAAAGCCAGCCTGGAATTATCATAGGATGAGTCTTTAGGTAATTAGGCCAATTGGAGCCTTCTAAGTGTAGTCTGAGGCCCCTCCCCACCCCACCGCCATGCTCTTCATCAGATACAAGGGCAAGAAACACTGCCTCTATTACCAGGAATAACTTGGATCTGATTCGTAATCTTTGAGGACTCTGGCTGGGTTTCATTTTCTAGGGCTGGAGCTTTTACGGGAGGGCATTATCCTCTGTCTGTTTGTCTTTCTTCTCTTTTATGTCTTTCTGGCTAGGTAACACAGAGCTACAGCCTCACCTCTTTGAAACTGTTCCCTGCCCCTGCATGTCTAGTGTCAGTTTATAGTTGAGGCAATACAAGGTGAAGGAGAGCTGGATTCGAGGTTGACTTTGGCCTGAGGCTGTTTAGACTGCAAGCTTTAGAAAAGAAACTGTTCACAGTGGTGTGACCCAGCCCCAGTGACTCTTAAGCCCTGCCGTGGGATTTATCACGAAAGCCTCAACTAATAACACAATGCTATTTTGCTTCCCATACGTCTGGCATTGTGATGACACTCTTTTGGGAAGGAGCAACTACCAGGATTTGGTATTTCTGGTTCCTTGTCCAGAATATTTGCTAAATTTACCTTCATTGCTACAAAAATTTCTAATGTAAATATCCAATACTTAGAGGGAAGAGGGAAGCAACATTTATTTGAAGACCTACTATGTGCCACTACTTTATAACCATCGTCTCCTCTGATCCTCACAATAACCGTGTAAGGTTGGCATTTTAGCTCCTTCTTATAGAGATGGAATCTAAAAGAACAATGACTTTCCTTTCTTGGAGGGTTGATAAATGGCAGGGGAAGGACTCCAGCTGAGGTTTGGGTCTTCTGAGTATATATTCTTTCCTGGACACAACCCATCTTCTTGAGGCCAGCTTAGTCCTGGCAGCCTTAACTTGGCGCCCTGCAGAGCAGGAAGGGAGGCGAATAAAGGAAAAGAGTCGTGTGTTATCTTAAATATTACTGTGGTTTTTACAACACCTTTAAAGAAGAACCATTCTCAGTCCCCTAACTCACCAGTGTCTGGAAATGGAATTAACCAGACCACAAACTGAGTCATGTGCTCTGGCCCGTGAGGAATTTTTGCGAGGGTGGAACAATGAGAGTATTTTGGGTTTTCATCGGGTGTTGTACCTAACACCACAATGTCACCTGCTATTGACACAATGTCTTCTTGTCATGAATTGGGAAACATATTTGTTGTGGATTGGCAGTTTGGGTGAGAACTAGGAGGAGTTTGGGATTGCGGGCCTGGCAGGGGTTTTGCTGGAGAGGGTGTTGGGAAACAGGGAAACCACAGTGCAGTTGTGAGTGTCTCTAAGTCCAAACACTACTACTCTATTGTTGCTTTTCTGTTCTTCCTACTCCAAGTCACTCCCAGGATTTCAATTTTTCTCTTCACCTGTTAGGTGGGTTGTTGATAAGTTACAGAAAAGAGTTAGGAGCCTCAAGCTGAGGTAGAGCCTTTTTCTTGGAAGTGGGATGGGAAGAGGTGGAATCTTCTTGCCTTTGAAGGTGTTGCTTTGGAAACCTTCACAAAAACTGCCAGTCCATGAGATATAAATCATGTGAAGTCATTTTAGTGGATGATTAAGAACCTGGGTCCCAGAACTTTCTATGGTAATTTGAATGTTCTGTATCTGCACCCTTCGATGTGGTTACTACCAGACTAATACTGCTCTTTGAGCACTTGAAATGTGGCCAGTGGGATTAGGGAATTGGATTTTAAATTTTAAGTATAGATGCTCCTTAGCTTACAATGAAGTTACATCCCAATAAGACAATTATAAGTTGAAAGTATTCTATAAGTCAAAAATGCATTTGATGCACCTGACCTACCAAACAGCATAGCTTAGTCTAACCTACTTTAAACATGCTCAGAATACTTACATTAGCCTACAGTTGGGCAATATTCTAACACAAAGCCTATTTTATAATAAAGCATTGAATATTTCATGGAATTTGTTGAATATTATACTAAAAGTGAAAAACAAAATGATCGTATGGTATTCAAAGTATGGTTTCTACTGAATGTATATCACTTTCATATTATCGTAAAGTCAACAAATCTTAAGTCAAACCATTGTAAGACAAAGACCATCTGTACTGTACTTCAAAATTAAAGAGTCACATGTACATGTGTGACTCCCATATTAGACAGCACAACCCTAGAGTTTGTCGATTTCAAGAGTCCTGACTCTACCACTTTGTAACTGTGGTTTTCCTAAGGTATTAGGAAAGCTGTGTCACCATTATGAGCCACAGTTTCCTCATCAGTAAATAAGGTTGAAAATGGTACTTACCTATAATGTTATGTGAAGATTAAACAAGGTAATGTATTGAAGTGCTTAGCATGATGCCTGGCACCAAAGCTTTCAATGTTAGGGAGCAAAATCTGAGAAAGGAGGAGACTAAGGGGGTGGAGATATAAATGGATCTTGGTTGTCTACTGAATAGCCATTCCATCTTTTCTGCCTTAGAAATAGAGCTCTGATGTTTTCCATGAATTACTTGGTCAGTCATGCATCTCACGAGAAGACGAGTCCTTCCTCAGCTCCCATTTCACAAGAAGGTGGGTCCCTGAATCATGGCTGGTCTAAGCCAGGCATGATGGCTCCTTTCTGCCTTCCAGCTCTGAAATCATGCTAAAAACTGCTTAACTATGATGTCTCAAAGTCTTTCCTGCTTCTTGAAAGTCTCCAGAATAGGGCATTAACTATTCCACCAGTTACCTACCCTGAAAGCCAAAACAGGAATGATGTTTTAAGGTCAAAGAGGAAAATTTATTTCCATCTATCTGGTATTTCTTCTGTGCTTGAATTCTGGTTCTGCTTCTCCAGATCCTTCATCTTTTGCCTCCTAATGTTTCCCTTCATTTCCCACCGGATGACAATATTCGAAGTCCTTGTGCTTGGATGCCTTGTGACCATGGGACTTCTTGGTTGCTGGGCTATTGGTCTTGATGACTAGAAGCAACTCATGTGTTGCTAGGTTACTGGAGGCAGCCAATGGTCAGACAGACTTCTTCATGCCTTCTGCCTGGTGGAGGTGCAAGCTTTGAGGACAGGAAAAGGCTTTTAAATGGCCAAAGCATGGCTGAGTCTGTACTCATTAAGGCGTGATATACTCAAGGTCAACTAAGCTTGATGGGGCTACAAAGACAGGATGAAAGACAGACAAAATCATAAGTTTTCTGTTATGAGTTTACTGGATCTTGGGAGTGGAGGTAATATGTGTATGTGAGTGGAGAAGTGAGAATTTCTGAGAAAATATGATTTCTTGAGACCTGTTTCCTTTGTGATTGTTTACAAGTTTGTTTACTTTATATCTCAAAACAACCATCCTTCTCTACACACACCAAAGGCTTATAAATATTCGGGAGTTGACACTCATTTTAGTATACAAGTCATCAGCCTTTAGACCTGGACAAAATTGTAAATGGTATCCTGCTCCCAACTCATCTCCTTATCAGACTTATCTGTGTTACACAGCAGACATGAAAACTGAATCCACAGCTCGAGTCTTCCATGTTAGTATTTTTTTCCAATGAAACCTTTTTTTTTTTTTGACAGAATGTCACTCTGTTATCCAGGCCAGAGTGCAGTGGCATGATCATAGTTCAGGGCTTACAGCTCACTGCAGCCTCAACCTCCTGGGCCCGCGGACTCCTCCCACCCCAGCCTCCTGAGTAGCTGGGAAGCTGGGAATACAGGTGCATACCAGCACACCTGGCTAATTTTGTATTTTTCTGTAGAGGTAAGGTTTTGCCATGTTGCCCAGGCTGGTCTTGAACACCTGGGGCTCAAGTGATTTGCCCGCCTCAGTCTCTCAAAGTGCTGGGATTACAGGTGTGAGCCACTTTGGCTGGCTTTTTTTTTTTTTTTTTCCTTATTTGGAGTCAGGGTTCTTACTATGTTGCCTAGGGTGGCCTCAACCTCTTGGGCTCAAGTGATGCTCCTGCCTCAGCCTTCTGAGTGTCTGGGATTACAGGTGCACTCCACCACACCTGGCTCCAGTGAGATCTTTTGGCCCACACTCAACCACTTCTTACTTTCATCCTTCCTCTCCAGGAAGCCTTCCCTGACCTCACTCTTCCTGCCTGGGTTAGGGCCCTGCCTCCATGTTCCCATGTGTTTTGTTATCTCACAATACCAGCCACTGTATTGTACTTAACTGCTTACTTCTCCATTACCCTGATTTTTCCTTGAGTATAGAAGTGACTTTGGTTTACCATTGCCAGTGGTATATTGATAAATGTTTACCAACTAGTTCTCTCTTGAGAGAGATGAAAAAAAAGACCATGATTTATAGTGTCTGCCCCTTTCTGTGGTGTAAATACTGCTACCACTGTGACCACTTTCAAGCTACCAATGTAATAGCACTGAACACAAATTTGGGGAGAGATGTGCAGGAATACAGTGTTACTCTGTATTTCTACTATGCAGATATAATAGAGGAAAATAACTAATAGAAAAGTGTATAAAATGATCAGAAAGTGCTGATTTTTGACTAATAATTATTACATTTGTCTTTAATATACTTTATTGCAATGTAAGTATATATAATTTAAATTTTACCAATGGTGATGATAAACAACTGGCTTTTATATTTCCTGAATATGGAATAATTGACTCTTGTGAGACCTTCAAGCTGGCCCCAGTGCACCCCTGGACATTTGCGACTCAGAATATCCATCATATAGTGGGTACTAGCAGCATGCTTTGTTTTTTTCTTTAACTCCTGTTTCCTCCTTTTTCCACCTCCCCATACCCAGACAAAAGTCAGATTCAGTGCAGAAATTTTATACATCTATGAATTATAAGTTTGTACTGGTGAGACCATTCTAGTTGTTACAATTTTGAAATATTATCATATCATCTAGTAGAAAACTATTTCCTTGATCTCCCTAAGTGTCCTCCTCTACCCAGTGGCTACCTCAGCACCTCCCTTATGACTTCCAGACCTTACAGTGACACATCAATTTGTTGGGTTCATCCCTGACACTTCAGTTGCTCTTGAGTGTCTCTGCCTGATTTGGCTCCCCAAAGAAAGCGCTATGTTGACTGTTGCATTATCTCTCGTTGCATAACAAATCCCCCCTAATTTAATGACTCAAAACAACGTGTACTTATTATCTCAGTTCCTGTGGGTCAGGAATTTGGGCAGGGCTTAGCTGAGTGATCTATCTTAAGGTTTCTCACAAGGCTCCAATCAAGGTGTCATCCAAGGCCAGGGTCTTATCTGAAGGCTCAACTGGGGAAAGGTCTGCTTTCAAGCCCACGTGATGGTGGGAAGACCCAGTTCCTTGTGAGCTATAAGGCTGCGGGTCTCAGTTCCTCACCAGCTGTTGGCTGGAGGCTATCTTCAGCTCCTGGCCACGTAGACCTCTTAAATTGTCATCTTGTTGTAACAAAAAATGCAAACTGAGAAGGTGTGCACATTGAGAGTTGGCCAGCATGACTATAGTCCCAACTTATTGTAACCTAATCATGGAGCTGACATCCCTTCAACAAATTTGTATTCTATTAGAAACATTTTACTCAAGGGAAGAGGATTATACAGTATTGTGAATACCAGGAGGTTGGGATAAGTGGGATAATCTTAGGAGTCTATCAACTGCAGTTGTGAAACATTTTGAACATTACTTGCATGTCTTGCCTGCCACACTCCATGTGGGCAGATATTAGGTTTTGTGTATGACCATGTTTGTAATTGTCAGTACTTGACACATAGTAGGTACTCCACAATATTGCTTCCCTTCCATTGTTTCCATTGTTCTGTCTTTTCTCATTCTTTCATTCCATTTTATATAGTAAATTCAGTGTAGAGCCAAATATCTCTGTATGAAATGTACTTTCCTGAGTCAACCAGAGTCAACTTTAGAGTCATCTCAGATTCTATGGGATCCTTGCTGCTGCTGCTCTTTCAATTGACAAAGTAAAGCAAGAGTTGATTGTAAGAAGGATTTACCATCCCCCCCACCCATCACCAGGTCCCTGGGACTGTAATTCACTGAAATACCCCACAGCAGTCAGTGAACTTCTCCCAAACACTTAACTCATGCCCAAAGGGTAATTTACTTACCCGGTACCCTGGTTCCCTAAATACTCCTATAACAGAGATGTAATTTCTCATAAGGAGTTAGGTGGAAGGGACCCCAATGTAAAAACCTCGATGATCCAGGAACATGTATTTCCCATCACACCTTTTCACTAAATCTCTCTATTTGTGTATTAAAATAAAACAGCCTTGAATACCTATTAAATAGTACAAGAGATCATAACCTAATATTGCAACACAATTTCTCCTAGTACCTTGGGGGGAAATAATTCATTATTATTTTTCTATATAACTCATAAAATGGGGAAATGATTTAATACACAGAGTAGAACAAAATTGTTTCCAAAGTGACTAATTTTCACGATGTTTAAAACGATACTGCATTCCCTAGCATGGTTCCAATATCCTTTGACACTTTGGAAAGATTCTGGGGAATGTCACCAAGTGTGGATTGGGCTCTGGCCTCTCCATGTTTCCCTGTAGAGTTTCCGATGCATCTGGGCCCAGGAGAAAATTGTCAAGCCACCACCTGGATTCATGCTGCAAACACATACTCTGGTGGTTTCGCGACCTCTAATTGTCTGTCCAGGAAATCGTCTCGCCTCAACTCAGGTCCTGAATTTCACTAAAACCCTTTCAAAGTCACAAATGTTAACTTGGTTTGGTTTAGCATTTTGAGCCAATTTCTAAGAGCTCTTAGGGGAATAAAAATGACATATATAAAATTCCTAGCATGTAGCAGTGAGTGACACATACTACTTTCTAAGTGCCTGTTTCAAATGTTTTTACACATGATAGTTCATTTTGACCTTACACTAACTTTGTGAGGTAGGGATGATAGCTATCCCCATTTTACAGATGAGCAAACTGAGACAAATAGGCTTGGTCTCTCAGTCCATGCTCTAAGCCATGATGCAACATTACTTCTATAGAAGACCATCAAAGATCAGTAGTAATTCTTTTTTTAAAAACAAAAAACAAAAAACAAAAAACAAACAAAAAACAGGGGCTATCCTATTGCCCAGGCTGGAATGCAGTGATGTGATCTCAGTTCACTGCAACCTCTGTCTCCTGGGCTCAGGCAATTCACCTGTCTCAGCCTTCTGAGTAGCTGGTACTAGAGGCGCACACCACCACATCCGGCTAATTTTTGGTTTTGTTTTTGTAGAGACAGGGTTTTGCCGTGTTGGCCAGCTGGTCCTGAACCCCTGAACTTAGGCGATCCTCCCACCTTGGCCTCCCAAAGTGCTGGGATTACAGGCATGAGCCACTGCGCTAGGCCAGTGGTAATTCTTATTATCTGGATATTCCTTAAGACTATGGTAAACTCATCAAAGAGACAACCAGGATAAGTTCCACAGACTCACTCTGGACCTGTGATTTTTACACTGGATTTTCCACTGTGTTAGGTCTATGAGCTGCTGAATTAAAAAAAAAAAAAAAAGAAAAGAAAAAAATCTTCATGGTAATATAAGTTTGGAAAACTCTCAGAATTTTGGACCAAAGATTCTGAGGAGATTTGCAGACAAAGAATTTGTTTAATTTTATTTAAAGAAATGATTCTCATACTTAGTTGAATGTGGAGTAATTTTGTTTAGCATATTATACACAGCCTCCCCTTTCTGTGGACAAGGGTTCCACAGACACACTCTGAGAAATCCTGCTCCTTCTAGGTAGTTAGAGGATCAAGCCTCTCCCAGGAAAGCAATAGACTCTCACTCCTCCAGGGTCTTGCAGAATGGGGATGGACTTTCTACAGCATTAGGATATCCCAAGACTACATTAAGGTTCCTAAAACAACAGTAGTAAATGGAACCTTCTGGAGAACTTTGCAAGTGCCACCAACTATGTCTAGGGCTTTCTGCATTTTAGCCCCTGGTCCTCAGCTGAATGGGAAGACACCAGCTGGTGTTTTCCATGTGTCCTCTTGCCTGTGGATGTGTTTTCTGATGATGTCTCCAGTAGTGACCTTTGGAGAAGTTGTGGGTAAAATGAGCCCCACACATTTCCTGCTTTGGGGAGCAGAGTTGACAGAAAAGCTCAGAGTAGTTGCCTGTCTGGACCCTCGACTGCATTCCTGCTGAGATCATGTTTCCCCTGAGCTGTGTGCAGCCAGTGACCAAGCCTGGGGACAGGATATGATCTCAGGCCATGCCTGCAGGCTACAGGCTCCTCTAACAGAGGGTGTTAGCTTGAGGTCTCCCCATTAGCCTGGTCAAGACTTGGGAGTGCACGGTGGTCTAAGGCTCTTCCCTCCAGTCTTTCCTTCCCCTTCTCCTTTCAGAGGTGTCAGGCCTGCACTGTGGTCTGAAGGGTCTCCCTGCCTACTCCTGCTTTTCCTTCTTAATCCTTCATGGACGCTTCCCTCAATTAACTGCTTCCACATCTAACCCTGCTTTGGGGTCTACTTCTCAGAGGATCCTAAGACAGAAGCCAAAACATCCATGCCTTCTGCTGGCATCTGAGAGCTAGATGGCCATGTTCCAGGTTCGGATCCTGCTTTTGTGGCCTGGAGCAGGAGTCTGCCAATGATAGCCCATGGACCAAGTCTGGCCTTGCTGTCTATTTTTGTAAATAAAATTTTACTGAAACACAGCCAGGCCCTTTCATTTATCTACTGTCTATAGGGGCTCTCATGTTACAAGGGCAGAGTTGAAGAGTCACAGCAGAGATCATATGGCCTGCAAAGATGAAAATATTACATTTATTTACTGGCTGTTAACAAATAATGTTTATTACCACCTGAAAACACCCCATGATCAACACGTCTGGTTGTTTCAATAGAGTTTGGATAAATAGCCTGTCACCTACCCTTAGTTTCCATCTATTTCTTTAAGAAATAAGGAAACTGAGAAGCAGATATTAGAGTTCATTTGACAGATTGTTGTATGAGTACACTCAATTCATTTCAAGGCACTGGGACAGGCATTCTCATTTGTTCAACTTATGTTTACTGAGCACCTACTAAATACTAGTTGTTAAGGTAGGAGCCAGATTGGATACATTCATTCATTCCTTTTAATAATAATTTACAGAGCCCTGACTTTGTGCCACACTAGGCAGGGGAGACATAAAGGTGGATCTTATGTGGTCTCTGAGGAGCATCTCTGTTGGGGGCAGATGCTGTTGTTGAGCTCCTCACCACTTTTTTCTTTACTTCTCCTTTACAAAACCCCCAATTTATTTAAGCGACAGTGAGCCAAGCCCCAGAGAATGATCACAATTGATCTAGGTCAACATCAGCAAACCCCTTTTCCTTGGCTAACGATTGGTCCAGAATAGACAATTGGTTCAAAGTTGGCCAGTAAGATACAAGCAGCATCCTGATACAGGTTTGCAGCAAAGATTTCCTTCCATAATAAAAGATGTCTGTAAGGACAGAACCCTTTTCCGCCAGCCCCAGTTCTCCCTACTTTGAATTCTATCTTCTGAGGGCTAGATGTCAACAGAGACAGCAGCCACTTTGTGACCATGAGGGGAAGGCCAGGAGAATATAGAAGCTGTCCAGATCCCTGCCATCATCAGCCACCCCAAAAACTTCAGAGTTGCCTAAGACAAGATTCTTGCTATGTGAGAAAAGTAACCTTCCATTCATTTGAGGCACCATCAGCTGGACATTCTCTTCCTTGCCTCTCAGAGTACCCTCAGTGATGCTCTCTCCCCGAGAACATATTTCTATTTTTTATTTTTATTTTTTTAGAGACAGAGTCTTGCTCTGTCGCCCAGGCTAGAGTGTAGTGGCGTGATCTCGACTCACTGCAACCTCTGCCTCCCGGGTTCAAGCGATTCTCTTGCCTTAGCCTCCCGAGTAGCTGGGATGACAGGTGCGTGCCATCATGTCCAGCTAATGTTTTGTATTTTTAGTAGAGATGGGGTTTCACCATGTTGGCCAGGCTGTTCTCAAACTCCTGACCTCAGGTGATCTGCCCACCTCAGCCTCCCAAAGTGCTGGGATTACAGGTGTGAGCTACTGCGCCTGGCCTCCAAAACCTTTTCATTCAAATCCCAATGGCCAACCAAGTCTACCCCAACCTCATCATTCCCAAGAGAGGCTCTCCCTGAGATAAGCTTTTTGAGATGTGACCTTATTTTCTCTCTACCTTATTCTCTCTATGTGCTTATTCTTGTCTTGAAGAATATTCCTTTGTGGGCCAAACCTAGACCTAATAATCAAGAATATAAAAGGCAGACCGGGGCACGGTGGTTCACGCCTGTAATCCCAGCACTTTGGGAGGCCGAGGCGGGTAGATCACCTGAGGTCGGGAGTTCGAGACCAGCCTGATCAATATGAAGAAACCCTGTCTCTACTAAAAATACAAAATTAGCCAGGTGTGGTGGTGGGTGCCTGTAATCCCAGCTACTTGGGAGGCTGAGGCAGGAGAGTAGCTTGAATGCTTGAACCAGGGAGGCGGAGGTTGCGGTGAGCTGAGATCGTGCCATTGCACTCCAGCCTGAGCAACAAGAGTGAAACTCTGTCTCAAAAAAATAAAAATAAAAATAAAAGGCAGATCAACCCAGCAGTCTACAACCTTGGGAAGCTTCAAAAGGAGAGAAATCTGTTTCTCATTTGCACCTGGGCACTTCCTTTTGCAGTCGGCAAAAGGAACCGGGGCCGTGGAACTGTTGCAAGGAAACCTACCCAGCACAAGCCGCTCAAAGCACAATGCAGACCTTTCAGAGACAAGACAGGCTGGAACATGAAAGAAACTTCACATCCCTGGGACCATTGCGTACCATAGTGGTAGGCATGAGGGTAAAGATGGGAACTGGATAAGAGAAGTGATGTGTTCTGGGGTCTAGAGGGGCAAGATGCAATACAGTCGGCTCAGTCACCGTTTTTACAAATCACATTACTCAGAGCCACAAGGAAATAATTGATGTGTAGAGATGCTTTAATTTTACTCTGTGTTTTACAATATTTACAACAACCTAACGAGGGCAATATTACAATCACTGTCTTGCAGATGGGGAAACTGAGGCTCAGAAAAGTGAGACTTGCTTGGTGCAGAGATATGATTCGGATTGCCAGAGTCGATGATACAAAAGCCCACATGGACTCCACCTTTCCCTGTGTTTCCTCTGTGATTTCAAAGGCTTCCAGAGTTTTTCTCTTTCATCCTGTCACTTGAATCAGGAGGAAACTTGGATATTAAAAACACCTCCAAATAAAAGAGCTTACTGCTATAATAATAATGACAAAAAATGATAATAATAACATAGTTACTATTTATTGAGTGCTTAGCATGTACCAAACACTGTGCTCAATTTTTTCTCTTGATTTTTTTTCTTCTGATTTAATTCTCATACCAGCCCAAGGAAGTGACAATTAATAACATTTTACATGAGAAAACTGAGATTTGGAGAGATTAAGGGACTTACCCAAGGTCCCAGGACTTGTAAATGGCAGAGCTGGGACTACCCTAGGTGTATCTGATGCTAGATACACATCCCTGGGACTATTGGCTGTGGTGGGGATGGGGTGAGGGTGAGGATGGGAATTGGGTAAGAGAAATGACGAGTTCTGGGGTCTAGAGGGGCAAGAGGCAATATAGGTGACTCAGTCACCCTTTTAATATAGCCACGGCCTGTTAACTTCACTGGATTCTGCCTCTCTGAAGAATGCCTCACATTTGTCTCCATCTCTCATTATAATGTTTAGCCACCTTTTGGTGATCTGTTCTATCTTCTACTTCACATCTCTCCTGCTGATGTTCATGCCCAGGTTCACTTCTTTTGCCCTCAATGTAGATGCCAAATGGGCATGTGTTTGTGTGGGCATCTGCCCATTCTATTTTTCAGCTGTTCTGTGTTTGGCATGCATTGGGCGTATTAGAAATAGGAGTTGGAGGAAGCAGAGGCCTCTGGGGATTGAAGAAGGGGATGTTATTAACTACAGGCTTTTCTAGGGGAGCCCGTGTTAACTATTATGAGCCAGCAGGTCAAGTGCTCTAAGACAGCCACATCTGGTCAGCAGCTCAGCTCACTGCTTGCAATTTGTGGCTGGAGCTTTTTTCCCATCTTATGTGGAAAAGCAATATGATCACAGAATAGAGTTTTAAAGGACAAATGACACAACAGCTCACATAGCTGTGACAAAAAGCGGCACACCCTTTGTGTACACCCTGGCAAGTGCACCAGGAGAGCTACTTAGCTCTTGCACGATGGCTACCTGTCCTGCCATCTAAGGGAAGAAGGGTCTGAATCAAGCTTGCAACCTCCACATCCTTTTCCCACCAAATGTGAGGCAGGGATTCATGGTTACAAATCGGGCTGTGGGGTTCAGAAAAATCAGTGCTAGGATTTCAGATCTTTCCTTGTGTACTCTTGAAGAAGTACCTTTATGTCCCTGAGCTTTGGTTTAGTCAGTTGTGAGGTAACAATGGCAGTCTTCTTACAGGATATATGTGAAATTTGAACGAGGTCTCGGAGGTAAAGAAAAAAAAAGTTTGCACAATATTGGCACATAGTAGGCACTCAGTTAATGATAGCAGTCCTGTGGCTGTGAATATAAATTCTGGAGGAAGACGATAGTTTTATTGGCATCCTTTGGAAACTCACACTGCTCATCCTAGTTCCAGAAGACTGTTTTCTGCAAATGTGCAGAATTTGTAGTAAATGGGCATGTTTTGATTCGCAAAAAAGTCATCTAATAGTAATTGTTAGCAAAGGTATACATTACAAGAAATTTTTAAGAATAAAATGAAAAACCTGTCCAATCTAACCAATTTCACAATAAGCTCTTTGGTATGTTTCCTTCCTAGCTGTCCTTTAGTGCATGCATTGGCAAACATTTTTTCTGTAGAGGGCCAGATAGAAATATTCTCTGCCTTACAACCACCTGCTCTCTGTTGTAAAGATTCAACCTTGCCATTAATAATGCATGGCCATGTTCCAATAAAACTTGATTTTGAGCACTAAAATTTCAATTTTGTGTAATTTTCAGGTGTTATGAAATATTATTCTTTTTTGATTCCCCCCATCATCATTTAAAAATATAGAAAATGATTCTTAGCTCATAGGTTATTCAAGAGACAGAGTAAGCTGGATGATGCCTATAGATCATAGCCAATTCACAAGAAACTGTGCCTAAATATTTGCAGGCCTTTACACATATATTGCACACTTAGATTCTAACAATATGTATAGTTCCAAGTCCTGCTTGTGACACTTGTGGATCTGAGCATTGTCCCATGCCACCAAACTGATGAAAGCCTTATTTTTAATGGCTGTTCCATATTTCAGTGTGCAAGTGTCCATGATATATTCTTTAACAATTTCCTTTAGTTTGCAGTGTAGGTTGTTTCCATTTATTTTGTTATTAGGGGCAATGCTGTGATGAAATTTAATCTATACCGTCTACATGGAAAAAAGATTCTTATAAGTTCCATAGAATTCTGACATTGTCTTTATCCCCCACTCAGAACAATCCTCATCCACAGACCATGGGGAAAGAGCTGTGCAGGTTGCATCTAGCTCTTTAGAGAACAGAATGAATTTTAGAGTAACTTTGGGATGTGTAGATGGAAACTTGGCTAACTCATGCCCCCTCCAACAAACATCTTGGATCCTGAATCCCATCTTCTTGCCCTCCATCCATTGTGGCCTACATAAGCAGCCACTCCCAGATGCCATTATGGGAAACTGAGGTCCATAGAAGTTATGATTTTGCCAAAGGTCATTCAGTAAGTTAGCAGTGGCATTAGATTTAGAACTTACAACACCTTAGTTTCTAGGGTATGTTGGTCAAGTATCTCGAGCAGATAAATTTTACTAATAGAAAAGGAACAATAATGATACCGTTGTATGTGTGTGTGCACACACACACTAACACGCGCACAGGAAAGAAAGAAAAATGTACTCTGGCCCATCCATTCTGTGCCAATTTCCCCTGTTGGGACTTAGTTTAATCCAACCTTTTGGCTTGTTCATCATATGCACCAATTTATTCCTTTCCTGGAAACAAATCGAGGTGTCTCTTGAGCTCATGTACACTCCCACTTCCCTCACCTCCCCATTTAACATTTTCCATATGTGTATTAACCTAATGGGACGCCAGCTCCCTTGTTTCCCGAGATATCTGATGCCTGTATAATGTTCTTGAGTGTTTAAACCTCAGCAGTATGAAAAGTCTTTCTCTTTTTCTTCTGCCCTTACATGAATGGGGGCATTTCTTTGGAATCTCATTTCCTTTGTGTGTGAATCCCATTCCTTTATTATTACTGCACGTACCTGGCCAAAAACTCATTTCTGGACCTCTGAAATCACTTTGTCTCCATCATTAAGAGTGAGAAAGACCCATGGAATTCCATGAAATTCTGATAATGGATCAGGGGCTGAGGAGTCTAATTATTTGGACAGTTGTTTATGGCTTAAATAAACATTTGAGAGGATTAACGGTTTGCAGATTGGAACACTGAGGCCCTGAGGGTTCATGTGGCTTGTCCAAGGTCACACAGCATGTTAGGAGCATAGAACAAGCATTCTGAGTCACCCAGATAAATCTAACTCTAGGCCACCCTCACAATACAGCCAGTGAGAAGAGAATGAAGACTCATCCCCAAATTCCTGGGATTAACGTGAATAGCTGTAAGCCAGAACTTGAGAATTCATCATCCCTTATCAGCTTGGTGCTTCTTGTCATGAGTAGCTTATGGGATGGGATATATATACATGCACACACACACACACGCACACACACATCTATATGTATATATGTGTATATGCATATGTGTGTGAGATATGGTTTGACTGTGTCTCCACCTAAATCTCATCTTGAATTTTAGCTCCCATAATCCCCACAAGTTGTGGGAGGGACCTGGTAGTAGGTAATTGAATCATGGGAGTGGGTTTTCTCATGCTGTTCTCATGATAGTAAGTTTCATGTGATCTGATGGTTTTATAAAGGGCAGTTCCCTTGCACACGCCCTCTTGCCTGCAGACATGTAAGACATGCCTTTGCTCCTCCTTCCTTTCTGCCATGATTGTGAGGCTTCCCCAGCCATGTGGAACTGTGAGTCCATTAAACCTCTTCTTCTTTATAAATTACTCAGTCTCGGGTATGTCTTTATTAGCAGAATGAGAATAGACTAATACAGTGTGTGTGTGCACAAATATATTAGATGTAAATATGCATCTCTGGCACATATTTGTTTTAAAAAACAAGTAGAGTGAATTAAGTGGCTGGGCATGGTGACTCACACCTGCAATCCCAGCACTTTGGGAGGCTGAGGTGGGTGGATCACTTGAGGCCAGGAGTTTGAGACCAGCCTGGCCAACATGGCAAAATCCTGTCTCTACTAAAAATAAAAAAATTAGCCAGGTGTGGTGGTGCGTGCCTGTAGTCTCAGCTACTAGGGGGCTGAGGCAGGAGAATTGCTTGAACCTGAGAGGTGGAGGTTGCAGTGAGCCAAGATCATGCCACTGCACTCCAGCCTGGGCAACAGAGTGAGACTCAGTCTCAAAAAACAACAACAATAAAAAGAGTGAATTAAAATCAGTAAGCAATTGAGAAAGTTGAATACATTAATACATTTGAAGGGCTCAAAATCTACAGAAACAGTTATAAGATTTTAAGGTAAAAAAACACTATTCTTACATTATTTATTAAATGGGGCAATAGCAAATTGAATATTTACATTATTAAAAGTCTCACTTTTGTAGTCTTTAATAGGCATTAAAAGTTTTTTGAAAAATAACAATATTGATAATAACGATGGGAGCTCACTGTTGCTGAATCCTTACTCTGAGTCATTCAAAAAGTCCCATTGGTTCTTTCAACCCTGTCCAAGATTTTCTTTGCATGTGGCATCCTCTTACTGCATGAATGATCTGGAGAGCCTCTAGATGGATCGATTCTTGCATGCTATTTCATCCCTTCTTCCCTTCTAATTCAACAAATACATATTGGCTCTTAGTATGTGCTAGGTATTGGAGAAGATGGAACATAAGCTGTAGCTGCCATACTTCCCAACTTTTTGACCAAGTCTGGATTTGAAGTGGTCCATCTTTTACTTAGTCAAGCCAATAATCTCAGTTGAGGTTTAGAAAACATGCTTAATATATTAGGTTGGTGCAAAAGTAATTACCATTACTTTTAATGGCTAAAACAGCAATTACTTTTGCACCAACCTTAGCTGGGGATATATGTCTCCATAGTAAAAGGAAGCTGTGGACTGGAATGTTGAAACCAATAACAGACTTTATCATTTCTCATTCTTCTTCAGCTATCCTTAAATTACTCCTCAAACAACTGCTTCTTGGCTTGGGACTTAGAAGTGACTTCCCTTTTGCCCCCATTCCAAGGTGAAGGTCTTTGACCCTTCATTCCCATGTTCTGTTCCCTGTGTTGTAGGCACTAAGAGAAGAGCAGTGGACAAGTTCAATCCTTGTGCTCATGGCAGTTACAGGCTGGTAAGGATGTCAGCCACAGCGCCAGTCATTACTGTCTGAGCTCCAAACTCACCCGCTATGCTCTGCCCTGTAATGCTAAGGCCAGGACTCTGAACATGTCATTTATGCTTTGCCAGAGGCCTCCTCTTGGACTTTGCCAATGGAGAGCAATAGAGGGAGATTAAATGGCTTTGAAGATGTGAAGGGACTTGCGCTTTCCTGTCTACACGTGGCTCCTATGAGCACTGGGTTACCTCCTCTACTCTACTCTCAGCAGCAGTGGCGCTTTCTCATATCAACAGGTTAATCCCATTGGCATTTTTCCCCAGTGGTTTGCATTTTTTCCCAATGATGTTCCCCCTTGGAAACAACAGTACCAGCCGACAGTGCCCCTTCCTTCGAAATCAGGGATCCAGCCAATGGGAGCCCTTTTCTGAACTCAGAATCACTAGCCGAGTTTCAGTTTCATGGGGCCCCTCCTTTAAGTTTCTAAGTTTTAATAATTCTAACATCTTCCCTTTAGTCCCTAATCCTAGGACTGGTAGCAGTGTGTTTTAGTTGCTACCTTTGAGATAACCAGTTTCAACAAACAACTGCACGCCAGCCTCAGCAACAGAATGAGACTCCATCTGAGGGAGGAAAAGAAGATAGAGACAGGATGAATTGTGTATTTTATGAGACTTAATATGTTTAAAGTATCCTTGTTTCAACATGCAATCAGATTAAAATAAAAAACCATAAATGGCAAATTTTACATTCTCTTTTTAAGTCTTCAAAACCCAGTGAGCATTTCAAAACCCTGTAAGTCTTCGACACCCAGTGAGTATTTCATACACGCAGTACATCTGAATGGGAACTCGACACACTTCAGGTGCTTAATGTGTCCAGTAGTTGCCATATTGGACTGCACAGCACAGCTCTAAAGCCTGATTACCCAGATTCACATTCCAGCTCTGCCACTAATAACTGTTTAACTTGGCTAAGTTTTTGAACCTCTGTTTCCTCATCTGTAAAATGGAAATAACAATAGGTCCCACTTTATAAGGCTGTAGAGAGCACTGAATAAGTTAACACATTTAAAGAGCTCAAAACATACAGTATCAATTATCAAACTATTTAAAAACAACCATCCTACTGTCAAAGGTGTAGAATCACTTAGGCCAGGCATGGTTGTACGTACACCAGCCAGACATTTGTTGCTGGCGTCTTCTCAGCAAAAGACTTGGGGACTAGAAGAGAGGATAATTTTAAAAGTGTGGTTTAGAATCCAGTATATGAGTTTACCCCAGACCTTGTACGGTTCATGGGGTCTTAGAATAGTTCTAAAGTCGAGAATCCACTTCTGCCTCTGTCTCAGCCCTGTTTTATTTTCTTTCCTTTGGCATTTCAGGGAACTCTGAAGCTCATAAAATGGGAAAATCCTAATCAAAACACGAACATTTCTCATTTTGGAACTAGGGCTTAGGAGGAAGCATTCTAGAGTCACATAAACATGGGGAAGGGTTATTCTAATCCAATCAAATGAAAACTGGCAATTAAATTATGAGGATGCTGCCAGTACACCCAGCTTAGGCCAAACCCAACTTGCTCCTGTGGTGCTGAAGACTGTCTCTTCCTTCAAAAGACCAGGCAGCCACGGCAATGATCTCCCTTCCTTTTAATCCAGGGATAGACACACATGCCCTGAGCTTGGGCTTTGGGCTTTAATGAAAACATGGAATCCACTGGGAAAATAAACTCGCTCTCCTCTTGACCCCATCTGGACTCCCTCCTCCCTCTACAGAGGTGATAATTACTGAAGGCTTAACACCGCTCCTGTATCTTTATATACCCAGTCCTGGGAGGGAAATAACAAGAATTCTTAACACTTCAGAGAGCATTTTCCTTGGGGGAGAATGCAAGGGGGTTAGGCAGGATGAAGGAAGTTCCTTGAGTTCTGACAGTGGGGCTAACTAGAAGGAGGTAGACAAGCATTGGTCACCTGCAACAGGATGGTAGACAAAGCTTCTTCCCATGGCCCTGAATCCCCACTGGTAGGGGTGGAGAAGCTCAGGTTTTAGCCTAGGTGAGGCTTTCCTATTTAACTGTCCAAAATGCGTCCCTGTCAGTAGCTTCCATTACTCTTAGAAGGAAAGCGGGTCTTTTCACCAGAACCAGTAATGCCCAGAATCTGATGCCTCACTTTGGTGTGGGCACCTGCCCTGGAAACCTTTCCATTTTATGGGCCTCAGGGCCTTTGCACGTGCTATTTGCTACATCTTCAGTCTATTTGCTTTCCTTTCTCTCCACCTTTTACCTTTCTACCTTATTTTAGGTCTCAGTTCAAATGTTACCTTTTTAGGAATGGAAATAACCTTAATATTTACCAATATGCACTAGTGGAATATGTTGTGGTACAAGCACACAATATAATGCAATGCAGTTATTTTTCCTTTTTTTTCTTTCTTTTTTTTTTTTTTGAGATGGAGTCTCACTGTGTCACCCAGGCTGGAGCGCAGTGGCGCAATCTTGACTCATTGTGACCTCTGCTTCCCGGGTTCAAGCAATTTTCCTGCCTCAGCCTCCCAAGTAGCTGGGATTACAGGTGTGCACCACCACGCCTAGCTAATTTTTTTTGTATTTTTACTAGAGGAAGGGTTTCATCATATTGGCCAGGCTGGTCTTGAAATCCTGACCTCAGGTGCTCCACCCACCTTGGCCTCCCAAAGTGCTGGGATTACAGGCATGAGCCACCATGCCCGGCCAATGCAATGCCATTTTATAAAAGAATGAAGAGGCTCTTTCCATAAAAATAAGAAATAGTCTTCAAGAAAATCTAATGTAAGAAAAGAAAAAAATGAAAGGCATAAATATTATGTATAAGAGGCCACCATATGTGTAAAAACAGAAATACATATATAGTTTTTTATATTAAAAAACTTCCCGTGTGTGTATTTGGTAGTATGTACATAGACTATTTTGCTGGTCACTGAAGGGCAACAGGCTAGTCAGAGACGACACCGGTGGCAGCCAAGTGATCTTTATTGGAGAGGTAGAGGTCAGGTCATGCGGGGGAGAGAGAGAAGAGAAGAGAGGAGGAGAGAAGAGAAGAGAGGAGAGGAGAAGAGAAGAGAGAGAGAGAGAGCTGCTGGTGTGCTGGGTTTTATATCCCTTGGGCCTACGTGGGGTGGGCCTAAGGGAAGGCGGGAGATGCTTCTTTCTGATTGGCCCTGCTTTGGCGGGTTCAGACAGTGCCTGGTCAAGGAGGGGAGAAGAACCTGGAACCGGCGCCATTAAGGTACCCCTGTTACCTAACAGTCACCTCTTAGAAAAACTGGGGACAGGGAATACCTGGATATCCTTTTATATTTCCTGTCTATTTAGTGACAAAGCAGGTTATAAAAATGCATGCCAAATATTATCCTATTTTTACATAAAATCATATACCCACTCATACAGAATAGGACTGGACAAATATACAACAAAATATATGATTGTGGAGCAATTTCTGGGGGTCGCTTTTTTCTTCTTTTGTACTTTCCATTTTTTTTTTCCCCAATGAGCGTATTATTTTTGTGATTTGAAAACTAAATCATGACATAGAAGCAGTGAGAGGCAGTTCAGCCTCAAGGTTGAGGGCACAGATTCCAAGGCACACTGCTTCCGTTTGAATCCTCGTTTGTTGCTGTCTGTGTGACTTTGTAAAGTGGATTAACCTCTCTGTGCTTCTGCTCCTTCATTGGTAAAATAGATGTGATAATAACAGGATGTAGCTCTTAGGAGTGTTGTGAGGATTAAATGGATTTATATGTACGTGTGTATGTGTATATGTGTTTGTAAAAATAAATACAACGTATAAATATAAATCCATTATTGCAATTTATTTTGGAGGGGGACAGGGTCTCGCTCTGTTGCCTAGGCTGGAATGCAGTGGCATGATCATGGCTCACTGTGACCTTGACCACCTAGGCTCCAGGGATCCTCCCACCTCAGCCTCCCACTTAGCTGGGACTACAGGCATGCACCACCATGGCCGGCTAATTTTTTAATTTTTTTGTGGAGATGTGTTCTCCCTCTGTTGCCCAGGCTGGTCTTGAACTCCTGACCTCAAGCTGTCCTCCCACCTCAGCCTCCCAAAGTGTTGGGATTACAGGTGTGAAACACTGCATCCTGCCTACTATAGCAGTTTCTGTTATTATTTTTATTTTTAATCGAAATATGCAAGATGTTCCCTATTTTTAAATGTGCAAAATAATAAACTAAATTTTAAAATATGCATTATAACAATTAAAAATAAATGGCTATATGTACATCTAAAACAAAGCCACAACCTGATCTTTTCTTCCCTGAGCTGGTCCATCAGTGAGAATGTTCCCTTTCCAAAGCATGTAATCTTGACCGCTCTGGCATGGTGCTGTGGAAACCCTGGGGGCAGTTATCAGCCTGCCACCAGACGCCCTGAACACCCTGAACACCCTGGAGCTGTGAAATGTCAGGTGCCAAGAGCAAGTATTCTACATTTATCATCATGGCTGATACTTTTCGATCGGTTTCCGTGGTGAAGGAAAGGGAAGGCCCAGAACAAGTTCGCGCTGGCATCTTCCTTCAGAGCCCTGGCCCCTGCCTGGATGGGTGCATGCTGACTGGCTGACTTGGTTTGACAACTGGCTGAGCAGCTTTGATTAATTAAATATTTCACTCCAAATTTGCAGAACAGCATCTCCTGGCAAGTCCAGCAAGCCCACATAACGCCTGTAATTCTGGGCTAATTAGCCTAGCAGGTCATTGGCTGGTGTGCTGTTGTCTGTTTAACTCTTAGATAGGCTGAAGAAGTGTTGGTTTTAGAAAGGAAGGAAAAGGTTTAGGATTCAGCCAGCATGTCATTTTGCCTGGTACTAAGATTTCCTTCTAGTCACCTTGAAACCCCAGTAACTTCCTGTGTGGGAGCCTTACTATGTGCTAAGTATGTTAGGAGACTTGACTTCTCATTTAATCTGATCAGTAAGAGGAACATTTAGGGTTTCTGTTGCAAGGGCTAGAAAACTCAGTTCTGGTTGGTTTGTGCCAAAAAGGCATAATTGAAAGTTATATAGTTGTCAACACTATTGGCTTCTGAAATTGAAAAATCCTGGGGTCAAGCAGCTTCAGGAATGACTGGATCCAGCACCCAGCTGTTGTCCTCAGTGTCTGACTGATTCCCTCTCTCCTGCGCTGGCCCCTTTCTCACACTGCATCTTTCTACAAGGACACAGGATGGTTGCCAGGGCTTCAATCCTTATTTCTCCTTAGCTTTGTACTCCAGAGAATCAAAGCAAGAGACTCTTTTTCAGAAGCATTAGCAAAAGTCTCAGGATATCTCATTGCCTCTTGAAGACTCGTGTGCCCATCTCCAAGCTAATCCCGGAGACCACAGGATGCATTGTACTAATCATGCTCATCAGTAGGGTTCCCCCACCCAAACCACAGGGGTGAAAATTGGGAAGGGAATTTTTTTCCCAAAGAAATTCAGAGTGCTGCTTTTTATTTATTTTTTCTTTTTACAAATATTTTTGAGACAGAGTCTTGCTCTGTCACCCAGGCTGGAGTGCAATGGCACACTCGTGGCTCACTGCAACCTCAACTTCCTGGGCTCAAGCGATCTTCCCACCTCAGCCTCCCTGATAGCTGGGACTACAGGTGCATGCCATGACGCCTGGCTAATTTTTGTATTTTTGTATTTTTATTTTTTGTAGAGATAGGATCTTGCCATGTTGCCCAGATTGGTTTTGAACTCCTGGACTCAAGTGATCTTCCTACCTTGGCCTCCCAAAGTGCTGGGATTACAGATGTGAGCCACTGCACCAGGCTATGTTGCTTTTTAGAAGGGCGAATGGATATTGAAAACGAACAGATGTTTATAAGAGAGGAATATTATTAAAATTCCTACTCTACAGTTGAGAAAACTAAGATATAGAAAGGTTACATTACTTGTCCAAAATGATACTGTGGGTCCATGCTTTGAATTCAAGTTGGCCTTACTGCTGAGCCTGTCCTTTAACCGTGACCCTCTACTGCTCTCTTGTCCTGCCCTCCATGCCCATCTATTACACCATCTAGTTGCCTTCCCCTTGTTTCATCACATTCTCATCTATAGACCTGGAAAATGTAGATCCTTAGCTTTATACAAAGTTTATTTTTAAACAGTGGAGAACCTCACTACAGAGAATTTATGTCAGGAATCACTTTCTTTCCAGATGAACTATATAGGCAGTCATTTGTAAATTCTGTGTTTTTGTTCATTTCATTGATATGATGACGCATATGGTACATGGATAATGATAACAATAGCAATACTACTATCACTATCATTGCTATGGCTACTGCTACTAGCTAAGAGTCGTCTTAGCTAATGCCTGGCATGATGTTAAGCATGTCTGCATTTAATTCTCAAAACATTTTTATAATCTAGCTACTACCATTATGCCTACTTTATATAATAATTTAAAAAATCAGAGGATGGGTACAAAAAAAGTAGGAAGAATGAATTATACCTACTATTTGATAGCACAACAGCATGACTGTAGTCAAGAATAACTTAATTGTACATTTAAAAAAACTAAAAGAGCACAACTGAACTGTTTGTAACACAAAGAATAAATGCTTGAGGGGATGAGTACCCCATTCTCCACGATATGATTATTTCACTCTGCATGCTTGTATCAAAGCATCTCATGTACCCCATAAATATACACACCTACTATGTACCCACAAAAATTACAAATTAAAAAATTGAACAAACAAAAAAACAGAATAACCTCTGTGGCAGCTGTTTGTCAAAAGACAAAAGAATTGCCTTTATAATAAAGGACTTCCAAATGACAAATAAGAAGTTGTACATTGCACCACTTTAATAAATATTCTGTAAAAAAATGAAAAGAAAAAAAAAGAAAGAAAAAAACACAGGTACAGAGAGGTTAATCAACTTGCCCAAGGTCACACAGCAAGGAAGTGGCAGAGCTGGATTCAAACCCTGTCAGTCTGGTACTGTCTCTCATCACATTAAGCTTGTGATTTCACTGGCATTGTGCTAAGTTTAGGGGGGGAAAAGATTTACAGAAAAATAACAATACATCTTAGCGCTGGTACTTGTGCTGTGTGGAGAGGCATCAAAGAATGACAAGTAGGTTTAGATTCACAGTTGCTTGGAGTGAGAACAATAGCTCAGAGTCCTCCACACTGGTGCAGGAGTCCCTTATATAGGGAAGCAGAATTCTTTTGGAAAGAATCCCCAAGGTGCCATGATTGCCTCACTACCAGCTAAGGGCCCTGGCCATTGTTGTATGCCTGATAAGTCCAAACTCATTTGTTATCCTGTTTAGACCATGGCAGTTACCTTACCCAAGATGTGCCAATTAGAGGTTTCTCCCTGATAATTTAGAATAAGGAGAGAAGAAATAAAATACACAGCCACTCACATGCATATTGATTCATTCCCTTTTAGTGGTAGAATAAATAACCTGCAAACCTGGGCACAGTGGGATGCCTGCTATGCAGGTCGGAGAGGCAACTGGAGTCTGTTTGCAGTTAAAGAGAGAGGAATGAAGCCAGCCCGTAGCCAGAGACAGAAACACAGGGTAAAGAAAAGGTCCCACCTGGGTCCCCAAGGACCTTTTTCCTGTTCTAGTCCTGCCACAAGTTCAGCTACATCCCAACCTAGCTATTTCGAGTATCTCCTACCTAAGAAACCTCCATCAGATTTCTGTCACTTACAACCACATGAATCTAACCTACTCACCCGGCTTAGTCTCAAATGCTCAATTTCTCCGCCAAAGGCTGGGTCAAGCCAACAGAGCCAGTGAATGTTCAGGGGGACCACATCCAGGGCAGGCCTTCCCTTGAACCTTGAGGCTCAGCTGAAACTGTGGTTTCAGACAGCAACCTAAAAGAACCCTTACCGTTAGAGCCAGGTGAACCAACATGGATTTCTTTCCCCACAAGGTCAGCGAAACCTGGCACAGTGATTTCCCTTTGTCAGCAGTCAAATTGATCATTTTCTCAGGCTGCCTGAGTAATGCCAATTCCCAAGCCTTATATGTTTGCTATAGAAAGCTGTCTCTTCTCCTGGATGCCCTGGGGCCTTGTTAAACCTCTCTCTTCAGTGCAAGGAGTCAATGTCCAATCTCAGAAATGGCCCCATCTCACAATCCATCCAAGGGGGTGGGCAAGATTAAAATCCCTGGTGTCACTGCTGGAGTCTCACTGTCTCTCTTTAGGGTTGATAGTTAAAAATTCATGGTTATTTTCAAAGAAGAAAAAAATGCTTAAACTGCTTTCCTATTTGCAAACATTCCCTTTTTGATTCAAAATCAAACTTTTGTCTAGACAGGCAAGGGCTTTTTGCTGACATATCTTGCCAGTTCAGAAACCTTTAGGTTTTCCAAATGCAACATCCCCGCCCCTTCCAGGCCATGGGTCTCCAGCATCATAGTGCTTCCAAACACATTCTCTGAGCAGCTCAAAGCAGAGCTAACTAGATGGGGAGGCCCAAGATGAACATTGGCAGGTTATTCCTTTGGCTCTGTCATCTTCCTTAACAAATTATCTGCACTGGCAGCTATACAGACTCACTAGCACAGTCTAGCTTATTTTTATGCTTGAAGCAGCTGATAAAAGACTCTTTATCACCCAATTGCTGCTGCTGTTTCTCTTTCTCCCTCTTCTTCTTCCTGTTTGTCTTCTCTTCTATTCCATGTAATATGTGTTCACTTTAGAAAACGTAAAGATTGGATAAGCACTAAGAAGAAAATAAATACCTCCTCCCATAATATTATCCTTTTAAAAATTTTCTCTGAAGATATATACATATATCCTGTCTTAGTTTATTTTCTATAACTTAGTCTATTTGCTATAACTGAAACCACAGACTGGGTAATTTTTAAAGAATAACAATTTGTTTAGCTCATGATTCTAGAGACTGAGAAGTCCAAAAGCATGGTGCTAGCATCTGGTGAGGCCCTTCCTGCCATGTCATGACATGGTGGAAGGCATCTCATGCCAAGACAAAATCAGCATGCTAGTTGAAATCTCTCTTTCTCTTATAAAGCCATCAGTCTCATCCTGGGGGCTCCACCCTGATGACTTTATTTAATCGTAATGGCCTCCTCAAAGGCCCCACCTCGAAACACATCAGTGTATGAATTTAGGAATTAAGTTTCCAACACCTGAAATGTAAGGAAAACATTCAAACCATTGCATACCCTACAGATGTCTACATGAGTATCTCAAAAATTGTCCAAAAACTTTGCAACTTAGTCAATAAATTTTATTATCTCAGTTTCCACTGGTCAGGAATTTAAGAGCAGCTTATCAGAGCATTAGTGGCTCAGTATCTCTCATGAAGTTACAGTCAGATGTTGTTGGGACTGCAGTCTCATCTGAAAGCTTGATTGGCTCTGGAGGATCTGCTTTCAAGTTTGGACACTCCTATGGCTGGGAAGTTGGTTCTAGGTGTTTGTAGGAGACCTCAGTTTCTCACCAGGAAGACCTTTCTTTCCATAAGCTGCTTGAGTGCCCTCACAATATGGCAGCAGGCTTCCTTCAAAATGAGTGATCAAAGAGGAAGCAAAACAGAAGCAGCAATGACATTTTTTATTTAGACTTGAAGACATACTCCATCATGTGTGCCATATTCTATTGATCACAGAGACCAACTCTGACATAGTGTGGGAATGTGGATGAAGACGACCCAAGGATTAGGAGGCAAGGATCCTTAGGGTCCATGCTGGTGGCTAGCTACCATTATAAAAAATGTATGATATCCATAATTTTTAAACAAAATATAGTGCTGTAGTCTATATAACAACTTGCCAGCCATGTGAGTGAGTCATCTTGAGCAGATCCTCCAGCCCCAGTCAAACCTCCAGATGACACTGTGTCCTCAACAACATCTGACTGCAACTTCAGGAGAACTTCAGAGACAGAATTGCCCAGTCAGGCCACTCTTGAGTTTCTTAGCCACGGACACTGTGAGATAATACACTTATTGTTTTAAGGTGCTAAGTTTCTATGACTCGCTGTTTTCAAAATCAGTGTGGTGTGATCATCTCTTATTGCAAATAAATATAATTTTATAGCATCATTCTCAATGGGTCCCTAGGGAGGCAGTTGGAAATATGTGTTGTGTGTAGGTGGGGGTGTTTTAGGTAGTGACAATAACTGGCAGACACTCTGGAATTGGGTAGGAGCCAGGTAAGGGAGCTGTGATAAACATTAACTATTTCTGCTCACCTATATTTCCAATTGTCTTCTTCTTTAGAGGATATGAGGTGATTACATTTCCCCTATCATTTAAAATTAATTATGACCATGTGACTTGCTTGGCCAGTGACATGTGAGAAGTGATAGATGTAACTTTTAAATGGAAGTATTTAATTGCCAGTGCACATCTCTACAGCTCTTTCTTCTCTTACCAGAATGGTCATGGAAGCACGTGTCTACACAGTGCCTTTGTCAGCATGAGCCACTGAACAATGACAAGCAGACACTCCTGTTGAGGGTCTTACCTGTAGCATGAACAAGGAAGGAAATTTTGTTGTTTTGGGTCACTGAAATTAGGGGTGTTTTTGTTATTGCAGTTTAACCTCATTCACCATGACTAATGACTAATGCACAGTCCCAAGGCAGAAGGTCATCCAGGTCTCCTAAGAGTGGGTCCAGAACCCATCTGCTGTCAGACCTATTCTTCACCCTTCTCTTGCCTGACTCTGTATCTCAGGAGCTGGTCTCTGCAAGCTGCAGGTCCCAGCTTTTCCATCACTTTGTTTGCACTGGTGGTACTCATTACATATTGGAGGGCAGGGGACAGGGAATGCCCAGAGTATTTTCTTCCCTTCTGATATGGTTTTGGTGTGTCCCCACCCAAATCTCATCTTGAATTATAGTTCCCATAATTCCCACCTGTCATGGGAGGGACCTGGTGGGAAGTAATTGCATCATGGGAGCAGGTCTTTTCCATGCTGTTCTCGTGGTAGTGAATAAGTCTCATGAGATCTGGTGGTTTTATAAAGGGGAGTTCCCCTGCACCAGCTCTCCTTGCCTGCCACCATGTAAGATGTGCCTTTGCTTGTCCTTGCCTTCTGCCATGATTGTGAGGCCTCCCCAGACATGTGGAACTGTGAGTCCATTAAAGCTCTGTCCTTTATAAATTACCCAGTCTTGGGTATGTCTTTATTAACAGCATGAGAACAGACTAATACACCTTACTTTTTGTCCCGGGACACTGCATCTTCTTTTTGTATTCAGCAGTCTCTACAAGGCCCATTGTGGTTCCACTTCCCACCAGGAGACCCCAATTCTGGGCTTCAGTCACATCTCCTTTTCCTTCTGTCCCCCAGTCTTGGGGTGGCAGGAACTCCCTGCTTTGGTTAATCTCTGAGTCGCTCACCATCCCCTTTGGCCTCTCAGATTTTCCATCCCTTGGGTAATCCCTTCCCTGCATTAAAGTCCCTCAGTTTCACATATCCACAATGGTTTCTGTTTCCGTGATAGGACCCGAACTGATACGGAGAGCTGACTCTGTTTCAGGGACTGTGGAAATACAGGGAATACAGCAAAGAATAAGCCGGACCCAGATCTGCTCCCATGAAAACTTACACTCTGATGGAGCAGACAGGCTTACAACAGTGATTACTGCATAAAGGGGTATTACAGAGCCCTGTATACCTGGGACCTCTAACACGGTCTTGGGGATCAGGAAGGACTCCTTGAGTAAGCAGCATTTTTAAGCTGAGATCTGACCTGCCTAACAAGAGTTAGGCATGAGAGAAGTTTTTAGAATTCCCCGACCAGGAGGTAGTGGCCAGCCCAGCTAAACTTTTTGGAGCCCCTTTGCTGACTGACATCAGGCGTGTAGCCAGCAGTGCTGGGTCTGGCTGTTCCCTGCTCCCCTGTGACCTGGCACCTCCACTCATTTTGCTTCCAGTGATCAATCGATTGCCAGTTGCACTCAATCTGGTGATTTGGATCCAGCAGCAGATGTTTCTGAGCACCAGTTGGTTCTGCAGTGAATATGGCTGTGATCCCAGGGAAAGCACAGCATAATCATATTGGGTTCTTGGCTCCTTCGAGAAAATGGCCAGAGAACATGGAGATTGTGACCAGAATATCCATGCACCCACCTTCGATTTCCTCACACATGTTCTGAGCACCTGCTTGGAGCCCAGCATTCTGCTAAGCATTGTGGTGGGAAATGGCCACACAATCAAGTAAAACATTCTCCCTTTTCATGAGGAACCCATGGTCTAATGGGGGAGAAAGGAACCACAGAGAAAACAATCGCAGTGTATTTCAAAGAGTACATAGGGAATGAAGAGGAGGGAGTGAATGACTACCAGGGTCATCAGAAAGAACAGGGTATTGAGGAATGAGTAGTAGTTTACCAAGTGAAGGAAAATGAAGTATTCCAGGCAATGGAATAGTATATGCAAAGACAGAGATCTGAGAATAAAAAAAATTCATTGTGGTGGTGTGTGCCTATAATCTCAGCTACTCAGGAGGCAGAGGCAGGAGAATCGCTTGAACCTGGGAGGCTGAGGTTGCAGTGAGCCGAGATTGCGCCATTGCACTCCACCCTGGGCAACAAGAGCAAAACTCCATCTCAACAAAACAAACAAACAAACAAACAAACAAAATGTAGTGGACGTGTTATATACAAAGACTTGTGAGCTGAAGTGTAGGGTGCTCAAAGTATAAGGCACATAGCTAGGAATATATGAGGAAAATGTGGGAGGGTAGTATAGGGCCAGATCATGAATGGCTTTGAATGGCAGGCTGAAGAGTTTGGACTTAAATATTTTAGGAGATTAGAATGGGGAAGTGCTACGGCCTCACCTGTATTTTAGACCAATTGAACTGTTTTGTACAGGAAGGATTAATTTGTTTATTCGACAAGTATTTATTGAGTTCTTACTGTGTGTCAGGCATTCTACAAGGTGCTGGGAATAGCAGTGAACAAGACAAATAAGCACCCCACCCTTCTTGAGCCTTCAGTTTAGTGTGGGAAATAGATAACAAACAAGAAAGTGAATACACATGCACACGTGCGCACACACACACACACACAGTGGTGCTAAGTGCTATGAAGGAAAATAAACAGAGCAATGTGATAGTAACAGCTGGGTACTACTTAGATATTCCAGAGCTGGCCTTAGATAATCTGGGGGTCTGGGGGTGTTCCATGAGGAAGTTGTTCCTTTGAGATAAAGTTATTGTCCATGGAAGGAGATAAGATTGAATCTGAATGGAGGACAGATGAGAATTAGTGTAAACGAATGTGAGTTATGCAGAAAGAAGGGGAGATTTGGGAGACCTAGAGAAGGTGACATACTCAGGATGGGACACATTGAGTTTAAGCTGTCTATGACAGGGACACATCATGTCTTTACCTAAAGTTGGGTCATTTTTTTCCTGGCCACACAAGTAGACTTCATTTCCCAGCCTCTCTTGCAGTTAGGTAAGAGCATGTAACTGAATTCTGTTCAGTGAAATATGGGTAAAAGTAGCATATATGCCTTCTAGGCCTGGCCTCTAAAACTCCCACATAATCTTCCAGGACTTCTCCTTGCTCACCTGCTAGCCAGATGCAAAAGATCCAGTAGAGGATTCTGATATCCTAGAGCAGATTTTTTTCAACTGATATTGTGGGCCAGATGATTCTTCGTTATGAGAGACTGTTTTGTGTATTATAGGGTATTTAGCAGCATCCCTGAACTCTACTAACTAAATGTCAAGTTGCCTCTGCCTCCAGATAGTCAAAAGTATCTCTAGACATTGCCAAATGTTTCTGTGTGAGAATCACTGCCCTGGAAGATGGCAAAGCCATAATACAGAAGCTGCCTGGGACCCTGAATGACTAAGTGGAGCAGAGCTAGCCCTGCTGATTTGCACTGGACTGTGAATGAGAAATACATCTTTATTATTATAAGCCCAAGAGATCTGGGTATTGTTTGTTATAGCAGCTTAACCTACCCTAACACATCATTCACATCTGGAGCTCATTTAGGTCTGGGCTGTAGTTCCAGACTTTGGAATTATCCATCAAAGCTGAGAGAGAGCATGGAATGACCAAGAGTGAGATGAGAAAGGCTTGAGACCTGAATGCTCAGGAATAGAACATTTAAGACAAAAGAGGAGGAGGAATCCCCAAATAAGGCCGATGACAGGAGGTAAGAGGTCAACCAGCAGAGGGTGGTGCCATAGATGCTGATGGAGGAAAAATTGGAAACTCAGCAGGGAATATGGGTAACAGGAACTTATTTGAATTGCTAGCTCTCAAGTGAATGTTAACTCAAATCTAGAGACTTACGAATCTGGGAAATAAATAACAACCAGCATGGAACAAAGGCATAGAAGGTCAGGCAGCTGTTTTCCATCCTGGCACATGCCTTGGCTCTGTAGGCAAATCACTCTTCTCTCTAACTGTTTAGAGAGCTTTGTTATGTTTTCCCATTAAAGATCACCATTGCAAGCCTTGCAGGATAAATGAAGCAAAAATCTGTGCAAGGCTTCAATCTGGCTTTCACTCCCTTACAGCCCAACCCTGGCCCCCAAAGAAAGGTGTTATGTAAATAAAAAATACTGTCATTACAATGTGCTGGACAAGTGTTTGATAAGGATCAGAGGAAGGCTGGGGCCCCTAATGACCACTAGTGGTGAGGGAGGTATGATTCCATCCTTGTGTTTCAAGAAAAGTTTGTAAAGGAAGCCATGTGGCAGAGACTCACTGGGATGGTTTAAAAAATGAAGGAAATTCCCCATTTCCTGGTTGTAAGAAAATATGGGTGGAACAAGTCTTAAATGAGCTGATCATGGCTCTGACTTTGATGTTGGATGAATGACAATGATCTCCAAGGCAGGAACACAATGTAATGAACTTGCCTGGCTTTTCCATGAAAAACAAAATCACTGAAGGGGTCTTGTGTTGGAAAACAAAGGCGCTCTGACTGCAGGGCGGGGAAGAGGAAGGCTTGGGAGGTGTTCTTAAGCTGTAGCTAATGGGAACGAAGGCATGAGGGCTACTAGCTTGAAGTGGTGGGGCCCTGCTGGATTTTGTAGGGGCATCTGCAGTGCTACTTTTTTAATTTAGCAAACATTTATGAAAGGCCTACTGTGTGTCTTGACTTGTACCTGGGTCTGTTAAGACAGAGATCAATATGCAAATCCACAGTCTAATAGAATAGTTAGAACACTTGATTCTTTTCTCCCTTCCTCTCTCTCTTCTTTCTTCCTTTTTTTTCCCAACCATATTTACTGAGCACCTACTGTGTGCCAGGCACTGTGCTGGCAATGGGGATATGATAATGGACACAGTAGATATGGTTCTGTCTTCAAGGAGGCCAAGGTCTAGCTGGGAAGACAAAGCAGTAAACAAGCCACATGAGAAAGTGCGTGTTAAGGGCTATGAAGTACAGAGAACCCTGGGTGCTCATTGGAAGCATGAGAGTGGGGAATTTGGCAATAATAAAGTAGGCAGGAGAAGTTGGGATTAATTCCATAAGGGAGGCCAGGCTTCAGAGGCAGAGGAAATGACATTGCTTAAGCTGGGTTTTGAAGGATGAAGAGGAGCTCTCAGGAAGACAGGATAGGGGAAGGGCTTTCCACACACAGGGGAACAGCAAAGCAAAGCCATGGAGGCTTGAAAGAGTAAACCGAGTTTGTGGCAACTACAAATAATACAGGATTATTGGAGCAGAAAGTTCAAGAAACAATAAGACAGGAGCCCTGAACAATAAATAGGAGTCAGATCATGGAGGGCCTTTTAGACCAAACTGTGAAGTTTATTCTAAAAGTAATAGGGAGCCATAGAAAGACTGTGAGCAGGAAAGTGATATGATCAGGTTTATGTTTTGTCAAAAGCCCTCTGGCCACTGAGTAGATGACAACCTGGAAAGGTGAGACTACAGAGATGAGTCTGGAAACCGCATACCAGATGGCATGTGAGGTCAACCGTGGCTTCAGGTCAACCTTGGTTCTGCAGTTAGAAATGTGGAGTGAGGGTCTCTGCCCTTTCTATAAACTGTTGACTTCTTGCCTTGCTACTGGCTGGTGGCAGAGTCTTGGGATAATTGTGTTTCAATTATTACCGTTGCACATTAAAATATGCAACCATGAGTCAGGTGGTCAAAGCCATTGCTGGGTGGTTGACTGGAGGGTTAGGATTAGATTGGGGTTAAGAATTGGATCCATTACTCAATTTCTCCAATGCGTGATATGGCTTTGGGTGCACATGTGGGTGTGAGGCTACATATTTCTCCCTAGAGGTATGCCAAGAAGACACTGATCTCAAAGGTGAAAGCTAGCCTTCAGGGGTTTCCCAAACTGCCCCTTCAAAAGGAGACGGAAGCAGAGTTTGTTGGTTAGGAGTATCCATTTGATCTAACCTTTATCTTTTAATAGTTGTGCAAATTACAGAACCTGTATCCTCTTTCTGAGCCTCAGTTTTCTTCATCCGTAAAATGAGCACAAATGTGGCATGCAGTAAGTGCTCATTCAGTATCTCCTGACATTTTTAGGTATTTGCAGGCTTAAAAATCAACATGTCATTTTGGCCTTTCTTTGAATTTGTTTTTACTGCAGTGTTTTCTTATGTCACCACCACATTTTTTCTTATCAAGCCTCATTCTCAAGCAAGTTATCAATGATGCCTAGGTATATTCCTGTTAACAGAGTAAAGTATTGAGTTGGGTTGGAGGCTTTTCTCTAAAGAAACAAAATCAATAGTGTGTGTGTGTGTGTGTGTGTGTGTGTGTGTACATTTATCTTAAGATTTTAATAAGGAACTGGCTCACATAATCATGGGGGCTGGCTAGTTCATAATCTGGGGGGCAGGCTGGAAGGTTAGAAACTCAAGTAGAAGTTAACGCTTGTAGAAGAATTTGGTAGAAAGGAATTTGGAATTTTAAAAAGGAACTAGGAGCCTCGAATCAGCACCATAACCCCATCAAACAGAAACATGTCCTTATGTGCACTAAGAGTTGTACCCAGAATGTTCTCAGCAGCAAACAACTTGAAACAGCTTAAATACCCACACAGCATAATGGATACATGAATTACTATGTATTTTCACAGTAGAATACTGTCTGCTGGTGAAGTATGAAACGCTGCTACATGCAAACACATGGATAAATCCCACAGACATAGTATGGAGAAAAAAACCCAGACACAAAAGAGTACAGCTCTATGATTCTGTATATTTAAAGTTATAAAGGTAAAAACTAGATTATAGGGAAGTAGTCAGTATATTCACCTCTCTTGGTAATTGCACCCTGATTTTCCCACAGGATACCATTCATTCCCTCACTTCTAGTCTTTGACTTCCAAAGGGAAGGGACCTACTCCTTGTCCCAGTTTGGTCAATCAGCAAATTTCATCTCCTGGTCCTCAGGAATAGATACAGGGTCATGAGACCCAAGGCAGTCCAGTGGCAACCAGCAATGCTAGAACTCTGGCTGGAAATAATAGGAAAGAAGAACTCTTTTCTTTTTTCTTTTTTTTTTTTCCGCTGAGATTGCAGAGCTGGTAGAATATCTGTTGGGAACTGCTGGTGGACATCTTGCCACCATGAGATGCACCTACTTAAGAATTAAGCCAATACAAGCAGGCCTGAGACATGGCTTCAGCCAGTCTGAGTTGATTTCCCTACAGAGGGACAAGGAAATGTCTGTCTGTTCTAAACCACATCAACACCTGGGTGTGTGACAGCAAAGGAGTGAGGATGCTGGGGTCAAGGAGTGATGAGGATTCACTCTACATTTCCTGCCATTGCCATTTTTCCTGGCTGGTAAGGACTCCAGTAAAAAAGACCTGAACTCACCAGGTGCCACAGGACATTCGAAAGTGCATCTCCTTCTCCTACCCACTTTGTCTCCCAGATCTCAGTTTTTCCTTCCGTAAAATGGGTATGCTTGGGCAGTGCAGCCATTCTGGTTGGGCAGCATGTTAATTTCTGTTAGTTACTTCCCTATGTCTGCTCCTGGCCTTACTGAAAACTTCAATGTCTTAATAGTAAAATAATCGGTAACGTGTTGGGCACTCGATATGCGCAAAGCACATGCGAAGTGCTTTATCAGGGTTGTTACCCCCTTGAACCCTCAGGGCACTCAGCCCACAAGGAAGATGCTGTCCCTATCTCCCCTTTGCATATGGGGGCAGTAGCCAGGGAAGAAGGACACATGGGTCAAGGTTCGTGGACTGCCACACAGAGGTGAGCCAGGACTATTTTTCATGAGAGCTTGCTTCCAATTCGGTATAGCCTTCCAGTTTCCCAGTGGCTTTTATCTCCTCATTAATTCTCACCTGATTTCTGGAACTGATTTCTTATTCCCATTTGATAGATATAAATATGAAGTTTCAGCAAGGGGCAGGGAACTTGCCCAAAGCCACACAGAGCTGCTGCTGCTGCTATTTATGATGCTAATGATTGACATCCTATAAGGAGCCCTCAATTAGGTCCCAGTTACATGCAGCTTAGGCGAGGGAGGTATGATTATTATCTCCACTTTACAGCTGAAGATACTGAAGTTTAGAGAATGACATCACTAAACCCGAGTTACTTGGCTGATTATGATGGAGTTAGAATTGGAACCCAGGCAGTTGGGTGTCCCAGCCTACTCTCTTAAACACGGTCATATGTTCTCTTTCCAGAAACAGATCTGAAGCCAATCCCTGAGCCTCCTGGGCCGTACACTGTCCCACTATTTCAAAAGAAACTCAGTGAGGAGAGGGCAGAGGGAGAATATGTCCAGCATCTCAGCCTCATTGTTTTCCACTTGGCAGCCCCCTCCAGTTCAGGTAAATAGAAGAGATTCCGTCATTGTTTGTCCCTGGTCCTAATGACTTTCGTCTTTGTGTCTTCGGAGCCAGACCTCACCCCTGGGAAGCTGGCCTGGGGCCTGAGAGGCACCAGCCGCCTCTGTGAACAATGGTCTTTGTTCTTCACACTTTCCCTATCAAAGCCTCACAGCAGGGATGGCCTTCAGAGGCGATGGGCGATGTGATAATTCCTGTGCCAGGGCTGAGGAGGGGGGCAGGAAAGGAGGGGTCAGGTCCAACTTTGACCCAGTTAGTTACTCTGGGGTCTGCTGTCCTGCCCTGGTAAGAATAAACTCAGCAGAGGCTATGAATAGCTTGGGCTTATTAGCTCATCTTGTCTTCTGTGAATTGTTCTGTTATCTTCTGGGAGTAGCAAGTCTGGAAATGATGTTGGTGGACAGGGAATATTAATAACAATAATAATAATTGATGATGATGATGATGACGATGATGATGCCTGGGTATATTTATTGTGCTCTTACCATGTTCTGGGTATTCTGCTAAGAATGACATATACATTTACATTTACATTTACAATGCATTACATTTACATTACATTTACATTTAAACCTAACTGCAACCTTGGAAGGTGAAAACTGTTATGTCAATTACTATGCATGCTCATTGTAATTCTCCATATTTTTCAGATGAAGAAAATAAGGCTCAGCCGGGAGCAGATAAGTTGCCCCAGGTCATAGAGCTGGGCCTTGAACCCAGGTCTATATGACTTCAAAAGCCAGTCCTCTTAACCACTGGGTTCAGATGGCTCTTTGTAACAATGAGCAGCATGAGAAATGGACAGAGGAGGTGAACTGGGGGCAGGCACACTAGAGTGCTCCCAGTAAGTTGAGTCATGTGACCTTGGGCTGGTGCCTGTAATCGCTAAGCCTCTTTGTCCTCATCTGTAAAACAGGATAAGCCATCTTAATGCTTGCAATCTCATTGCAATGCAATGCCTGCTGGTGATAGAATCTGCCCTAGATGGTTCAAACTATGAGAGTTTAATTAAGGGACTACTTACAGCGGGGTGGAGGGGGTTAATCACATGAGGTGCTGAGGCATCAGGAGTCTAGCAACAGTGGAGAGCTGTTCACATCCATAAGCTGAAGTCGGAAGAAAAGAGGAAGGGTTTCAGGAGCCCAGGCAGGGCTGGGGTCATGGTGGATGAGTCACCTGGCACAGGTCAGGGACGGACACACCCCTCCAGAAATGTGGTTCTGAATTAGGGAGGAAACAAGGAAGAAACACCTGGCTTTTCTCCTTCTTCCCTTTGATCTCCTGCCAGTGCTTCCTATTAGATGACCCCAGCCAGAAGCACACCACAGGGGTGCTAGGAGGTGTCATCCACAGGGGTCAGCTTCAGGGGCACAGGACAGAGAAGGGTAGAGAATAGGGGGAGCTGGCAAATGGAGACTAACTGCAGGCCCATCTTCCAGGGTCCTTGTGCAAAGCGAATAGGGCTTTTTAATGGAAAGCATCTAGTCTGCAAGAGGCACACAATAAATCAGTTCTGTGACTGGAAAGGGTCCTGATCCAGACCCCGAGAGAGGGTTCTTGGATCTCGTGCAACGAAGAATTTGAGGTGAGTCCATAGAGTAAAGAAAGTGAAAGCAAGTGTATTAAGAAAGTAAAGGAATAAAAGAATGGCTACTCCATAGACAGAGCGGCCCCAAGGGCTGCTGGCTGTCCATTTTTATGGTTATTTCTTGATTATATGCTAAACAAGGTGTGGATTATTCATACATCCCCTTTTTATTTTAGACCATAGAGGGTAACTTCCTGATGTTGCCATGGAATTCATAAACTGTCATGGCACTGGTGGGAGTGTAGCAGTGAGGTTGACCAGAGGTCCCTCTCGTCACCATCTTGGTTTTGATGGGTTTTGGCCAGCTCCTTTACTGCAACCTGTTTTATCAGCAAGGTCTTTATGACCTGTATCTTGTGCTGACCTCTTATCTCATTCTGTGACTTAGAATGTCTAACCTTCTGGGAATGCAGCATAGTAGGTCTTAGCCTTATTTTACCCAGCCCCTATTGAAGATGGAGTTGCTGTGGTTTAAACGCCTCTGGCAGCTCTATTTTGCAAAGTGTGTACTCGGTGCCAGACACAGGACGAAGCCCTGGAAATCCTTGTTTGTATACAATGGTGTCATCTTTTCACAGGAGGCAAAACGGCATCCCCACCGAGAGGGCAGATGCTGGAGCCAGATAGCCTGAATCCAGGCCCTGCTCTTCTGCTGCCCGGTTTTATGACCCCAGGAAATTCATTTATTCTTGTGCCTCAGTTTCTTCATCTGCAACAACAGTAGTACCTACACCTCACAGGGATTGGGAGAGGATCGAATGAGTTAAAACATGTGATGCTCTTACCCAGTGCCTGGCCCCTTGTCAGTCCTCAGTAAATGCTGGCTATGATATTTCAAGATGCTTACATTCAAGAAGGGCTGTCAGACAAATCAACTAAGTGCAAAGTCTGATGTGTTTTCGCAGTGTAAGGAGTGGGTATTGATTGGGGAGCACAGACAGGAAGCCTGTTTCGATCAAGTAAGACCTCTCTGAGGAGGTGATGTTTAAGCTGAGACCTGCTGGATGAGTGAGAAGCTTCCAGGACCAGAGAAGAGTGGTCTGGGCAGCAGAAAGAGCAGGTGCAAAGGCCCTGAGGCAGAAACAATTTGGGATGTTCAAGGAACAGCAAGAATACCATCAAGGGGAGGAGAAGAGTATTTGAGGTTAGAGAAGTGTCATGGGCCTTGTAGGCCAGTGCAAGGAATTCAGATTTTCTTCTGGCAAAAAAAGAAACTCCTGGAAGGGTGTTACAGTGAGAAGTGACATGACCCAATGTGCTCATCTGGGTCCTCCAAGATGCAGGTGCCAAGACGAGATTAAATGTGGAAAGGTTTTTTTAGGGGAAGTGCCTGTTGGAGAGAAAATGGAGAGAGAGCTGAGAAAGGCAGGAGAGCTAGCTGGAGGACTGGCATACAGGTCTGATTCCTAGTGAAGGAGATACAAAGAAGCTTGGGTGGAAGCATCCCAGGCTGCCAAGCTGTCCAAGAAAGATTCATCAAAGCCATGAGGAGCCCTTGAACTATGAAAGGAATTCTGTGTCTCCCAGGAACGGGTCTGCCTTAGTATCCTGCTGTTTTCAGACATTGGCTGGGGATGGCCCACAGAACACACAGCCTCCTGTTTGTGCAAGGAGCTCCAGAGCCCAGCAGCTGGGCCCTCAGGCCATTGGGCTCCCCGTTCTTGTTGTTCCACGAGGTGCATTTTGCCCCATTTGACTTGCATTTTCAGATGTGCACTTGGGCCATTCTAAGAAGACAGGCTGAGAGGGTGGACAAGAGGTACACTGATGACCGTTAAAGGCTCTAGTACCAAAGGCCTATGCAGGGGGCTGTATGGGCAACCCCAGATGGGGCTCAGTGTGGAGGCCAGACAGAGGTGTGTGCCTCCCGGTGAGCTGGGCCCTGCCTGGCTCCATCCCTGCCTGTCCAGCCTCCTGACACCCCCGCAAATCCCCTGTCTCCCCGGAGGAAGTCAGGCCTGTAGCCTGGCTTCCTGCTATTATGCCATTTTTACAGCCTGGACTTGATTTAGGTGTTACGCTCTTGCTAAGAATATGCCCTGACACTTGAAAGGAACTTTATTATTGTCCTAATTTGTGAAGAATTAGTTGTTGCTTTTTTTTTCCCCCCTGCTCCCCTTTCTTCTCTGCAGGGTCAGGCTGGAGCCGAGTTATTGTTGTTAAATTTAGATCTGAAACTATATTGGGCCTGGGCTGGTGTCTCTATGCTTTCACTTCTTAAAACAGGAAGGAAGGCCCCAGCTGGGGGGTTTCATAGAGCCAAGAAGCTGCTCTGAAGGCCTCGGGAAATGTGTTTTGGTGGAAACTACTAGATATGCTTAGAAAGGACCAGATTCAGAGAGTGTCTTGGTGTGGTTAAATTGAAAGATTTTTCCCTGGCCTTCTGATATGCCTGTGAGCCAGGTCTGCAACTATGGTAGGTTACAGCATGGGCAGTGAAAGCCACCTGACTTTGGACGGGAAACTCCTGCTCAGCTGCCTCATTGCCTCAGTTTCCCAATCTGTAAAAGGAAGATCATGATATTGCCAGAGGCTGGTGGTAGATTAACTGAGGTAGCATTAGTAAAGTGTGTAGCGGAGTGCCTGAAGCATGCATAGGTAACATATATGAGCTCTGGGTTTCCTGGCTCGTGGAGCTCAAACTTAGAACAAATCAAGGAAGGTCTTAGAGATAAAAAGAATTCCATGGTAAAGCATTAATTCATCAACTGAATGAACTTACTAGTTACTTGAGAATTAATACCAGCAAGTTATTAAGAAATAGCAAAAATCATTTTGTGATACTAGCTAATGTTGACTGAGCGATTTCTACATGTCTGGAACCAGCTAAGTCCTTGATATATGAGACAGCACAGAGCATAGTGACGAGTGGGGCTCTCAGAGCACTCGGTTCACAATCCCAGCTCTGCCCCTTAGCAGCTGTGTGGTCTTAGGTAAGTTACTTTACCTCTCTGAGCCTCAGTTTATTTTATATTTTGAGATGGGATCTCACTCCCTTGCCCAGGCTGGAGGGCAATGGCACAATCATAGCTCATTGCGGCCCGGGCAACAGAGCAAAATCCCATCTCAGAATAAAATCCAACATCTTGACGAACCTTCTGAGAAACCCTCAGCCAGAGCCACCCAGTTAAGCCACTCCAGAATTCTTGGTTCACAGAAATGATATGATTTCTTTTTTTCTTTTTTAAGCAGCTAACTTTTGGACTAACTTGTTACATGACCATAGCTAACTATATGACCTTATGTAATTTGCTTGACCTCTCTAAGCTTCAGTCCGATCATTTGTAAGATGGGAATAATAGTCTTTCTCTTAGGGGATTGTGGTGTTTAAATAAAATAATTTTTTAAATAATAGCAAATGTATACGTAGTGATTTCTAAGTACCAGGCACTTTACATAAATTAATTTCTTAAAGCATTGACAAATTACCAGAACTTTAAAGTGTTGGTAAATGGTTGGCCCACATCTGAAGGCTGGACTAGGGGTGAAGGATCTGCCTTGGCTGTTTGATAAGAGGCCTCAGTTTGTTGCCATGTGAGGTTCTCCTCAGAGCTGCCTGAGCATCCTCACAATATGGCAGGTGGCTTCCTCCAGAGCAAGTGATTCAAGAGAGAAGGAAGAAGCCATACTCTCTTTTATGACCTAACCTCAGAGGTGACATACTATCACTTCTGCCATATTCTATGGGTCACACTAACCAATCCTGATACAACAAGGGAGGGAATTGAACAAAGTTGAGATGCCAAGAGGTGGGAAATATTGAAGGCCATCTTGGAGGCTGCCACCCTGGTCACCCTGTGGGTAAATGATGGAGACAGGAATTGAGTTTAGACTCTGCATTCTGCCTTGATTGATGTGTCCTGCATCTGCTACACACCAGGGACCCATCTGCTACACACCAGGGACCCAGAGCCTTCAAGGTGCTCCCAGGCCAGGAGAAAACTGATGAACAATGGAGCAATTGCCTCAGGGGCAATTGAGTTTAGAATGTGGGCTGTGAGAGCTCAGCAGAGGGGGTCCTTGTGCAGACTGGGGGATGAGGAGAGTTATTCTGGCTGAGAGGCTCGAGAAGAGCAGTTCTGGAACAGGAAACAGCATATGCAAAGGCCCAGGGGTGAGATAATGGGGTTTACTGCAACTGAAGCATGGAGTTCCTCTTGGGGAACTGTGAGAGATGAGGATTGAGAGACATCCCCAGGGTCACTTTCCATAAGGGCATTGTAGGCTACGCTACAGAGACTGGGCTTCATCCTCAGGGTAGTGATAGCCATTGAAGGTTTTTGATAAAAAAAGAAAAATGTTCAAGTTTATATCAGCCACAAGAGCACAGGACCTGAGATTAGAAATAAGACATCAAGTCTCCATTGGCCTTTGGTTAGACCATCTTCGCTAAATCCCTGCCCCACTCCTAGCTCCAAGGTACTCAGATCTGTAAAAGGGGGACAATCATTATACCGACCTCATGGGCTTGTGACGCCATGGAAGTGAGAGGCATGAGGATGAATAGGAAAATGTAAAGGGCTCGACAGATGGGAGTTCTCCTCTGAAATCATTGTAGAGGTGTTGGTGAGGCAAAGGATAGGCCAAGAGACTGAGAGATCAAGAGTGGGAAAATGGGAGACACACTGGCTTTGTCTCCAAGGCCCCCTCTGCAGCCAGACTTTTCTCAAGATACCATTCCTACTTGCCTATCAGTGGGGTGTGGGCAGGAGAGGAAGAGCCAGGACAGATCTGAGAGCAAGTCCTTGACCCTTGAGCTACATATACTTGAGGAAAAGACCTCATAGAACTGGAAAACCCAGCACTGCCAGAATCCTGGCTTCTCTCTTTGCAAGCTACATGATCTGGAGCCACCAATTAAACCCACTGACCTGGGGCCACCAGTTAAACTCACTAAGCATCCATTGGATCATCTGTAAGATGGGGATACCCATGTCAGCACCATACGGACAGGAATCTTTTCTGTCTTGTTCAGCATTACATTCCTAGTACTACAGCAAATATTGGCACACAGTAGTTGCTCATTAAATGTATGTTAAATGAGGAGAGGAATTTTCACTGCATGATTATCTAGAAATCTAGCTTCTATGGCTATGGCTCTATTGGGAGATCTAGCATGTCTATCCCTCCTTATCATTGTTTATGCTGTTCTCTTTTTCTAGAATACTCTTTCCCGTTTCTCCATTCATGCAAGTAAGCCAAGCCTTCAACCCCACTATGTTGAAATGGCCTCTGCTTCTGAGTTCCCTATGAATACGTAAGGAAAAACCCCTGGACCCACCGCCTACTAGATTTGTGACCTCAGGCAGGATCTATGACCTCTTTGTGACTCAATTTCCTTATCTGCTAAAATGGGGATAATGTTTCTACTTATAACCCATAAGGTTGTTTGAAGGTTAAAAAAGATAGTGCCCAGCACATAGTAAGTGCTCAAATGTATAGCTCCAAGTTTTATTAATCTCCCCCTCCAGGAGAATCCAGAATCCTTGGTGCTTCTGTAACTCGCCCTGCTTCCCACTATCCTTACTATCATTTCTGCAGGGCTTCATTGTCTGTCATTTCTCCAACAAACCAAACACACTCCTGCCCATGCAATTCCCTTTGCCAGAAACACTGTTCCCTCAGATATCCACATGACTGACTTTCTCACTTTCTTTAAGTCTCTACTCAAATGAACACTACGGTGATAACAGGCCTTCTGGACTCTCCACTTAAAATTGCATTGCTCTCCCTATTAAAATAGATTCCATTCTCCAGTCTTAGTTTTCTGTGTGGCATTCATTTCCACTTGAACACATCTCGTCTACCATATTCATTTATTCACCTTATTTATTTTGTTTTCCGCCACTTGAATGTGAGCTTCTGAGGGCACAGATTTTGACATTTATATATATGCTGTATCCCCAGTGGTCGTTGAATGAATTAACAAAAGAGTGAAGGATTGAATAATCTATATAAGAAAGGGGAGGTTTGGGAGGGAGGGCATTAGCACAAATATCTAATGCATGCGGGGCTTAAAACCTAGATGACAGGTTGATAGGTGCAGGAAACCACCATGACACCTGTATACCTATGTAACAAACCTGCACATTCAGCACATGTATCTCAGAACTTAAAATTTAAAAAAATTAGAAAACAGACATTTGTTTCTTCCACTGTATTTGCCATATATAGGTCCTGGAAAGTTAGAGCTACTGGTCTTCCTTCAGGTGAGAGGAAGAAAAAGGGCTCAGAGAGGTAGAAGCCTCCTCCAGTGACCACACAGCCAGTAACAGCAAATACTTAAATATCATTCACTACATACTAAGGACTGTTCTAGACTACTCATTTTATAAGAGATGTATATTATTTACCCAGGGATGCTATAACAGAATGCTAGAAACTAGTTGGCTTAAGCAACAGAAATGTATTGTCTCATACTTTTGGAGGCTGGAAGTCCAAGTTCAAGATATTGGCAAGGCCATGCTCCCTCTGAACGCAGCAGGAATAATTTGCTCCAGGCCTCTCTCCTAGCTTCTGGTAGCCCTTTGACTTGTGTCAGCATAACTTCAGTCCTCACATGGTGTTCTTCCCGTATGCAGGCCTGTGTCCAAATTTCCCCTGTTAATATTGAATTAGGGGCCCATCTTACTCCAACAGGACCTCGTTTTAACTAATTAAATCGCAATGATCCGATTTCCAAATAAAGTCACATTCTGAAGTACTAGGGGTTAAAACTTCCACATATAAAATTTGGGAGGACACAATTCAATAACAAGAAGGAAACTGAAGACCATTATAATTGTTTGCCCAAAGTGAACCCAGCTAGTAGGTGGTGGAGTCGCTGTTTGAACCCTGGACACTCTGACCTGGAACCATGACACTGAATGCAACCGTGAACTTGAGCACCCAGAACTGGGTCTGAGTGCTGTGTTTTTGCATTGAGTTGGCCTAGAGGGGAGAATGGTCAGGGAGGTTAAAAGAGGAGATGATTATCCAGGCAGGTGGTTAATACCCAGAAGCTTGGCTATCCGTCAACATACAAACGAGGAAAGCACTTCCCAGTGGAGGCAGCAGCAAGAGGGTGCAGAGGTGATAGAGATTGGCAGGTAGCACTTCCTCTCACCCCAACTCCATTACCCTCCCCCCTTCCCTGACCCCACCCTCCAGCCCACCACCTGGATAGACAGCAGGAGACAGCTGTCTGATGTGGGAGAATGGAGCTGAAAGAGGCTGCTGAGAAGGGCAGAAACATGGTTCTTTTGATGACTTTGTAGATTTTCCTGCACAGAAAGACCTTCCCACTTCTTCGAAGGATGGGCATGAGGCCCAAGCAGAGATGACAATATCTCTCCTTCCTTTTTCATAATTCAGAAGCCTGTCAATCACTGGAGGGGACCAAGGCGGGAAGGGCTGGTGAGGGCTGGGGGAGATGCAGATAGGGTTATGGAAGCAGAGAGGAAAGGCCCTCTGCTGTACTGACTCCTTGGCCACCCAGCTGATGTCATAAGACTCTTGGAGCATGTGCCACTGCCACCATCCGAAACCACCCTGGCTGAGGGCAGCATGAAGGCAGGCTATGTGTCTAATACATACTTTTTTAGATGTGGTTGGTGTCGCATAACCATCTAGAGGTTAGTGGGATTTACTTTAGTCAAGACGTTGCCCCCAGATTATCACATTTAATCCTCACAAACCCCAAGAGACAGATATTTTATTTCCTTTTTACAGATGAAGAAACTGAGGCCTAGAGAGATGAAGCAGAGCCAGGATTTAAACTCAGGTGGGCTGGCCTCAAAGTTCATGCATTTCACCATTGTAAACATCCACTTTCTGAAGGTTGAAAACTTCCAGCTCGCTCCAGCAATCTCCTTGCCATTATCTAAACAGTTATTTCATTAATTAGGAGCTTGAAGTTCTCTAATGGAAAAGAGTTATCTAATGGGAAATTTCATTTGTGCTTCTGATATGTCCATTTTCTCCATCTGCAGCCATCATCCTACACAAAGTCTCCATCTCTTTTGGTGTTGATGGACAACCTTAGTGGCCTTAATGAGCCTCTCAGCTCTTGCCTCCTGTTACTCCATTCTGCATGGAGCAACCTGAGTGATCTTTGAACAAACACAGATCTAGGCAGTTTCTCAATAACTTAAAAGCGGAATTACCACATGATGCAATTATCCCACCTACATATATGCCCAAAAGAATTGAAAGCAGGGATTTAAAGAGATATTTGTACACCCATGTTCATAGAAGCATTAGTTGCAGTCGCCAAAAGGTGCAATCGGCCAGGCGTGGTGGTTCACGCCTGTAATCACAGCACCTTGGGAAGCCGAGGTGGGTGGATCATGAGGTGAGGAGATCAAGAGCCAACATGGTGAAACCCATGTTAGTATTTTGTACTAAAATACAAAAAAAAAAAAAAAAGCCAGGAGTGGTAGCACATTCCTGTAGTACCAGCTACTGGGAAGGCTGAGGCAGGGGAATCACTTGAACCCAGGAGGCGGAGGTTGCAGTGAGCCGAGATTGTGCCACTGCATTCCAGCCTGGCGACAGAGTGAGACTCTGTCAAAAAAAACAGTGCAATCGACCCAAGTATCCATCTGTGGATGAACAAAATGTAGTCTATACACACCGTGGAATATTATTCAATCTTAAAAGGAAGGAAATTCTGACACATGCTACAACATGGTGAAACTTGAGAACATTATGCTAAGTGAAATAAGCCAGTCACCAAAAGGCAACTACTGTATGATTCCACTTATCTGATGTATTTGGAATAAATTCACAGACACAGAAAGCAGAATGGTGGTTGCCAGAGGCTGGCGATGGGGGCAAGGGGAATTACCATTTAATGAGTATAGAGTTTCAGTTTCTGCAAGATGAAGAATGCTAGAGATGGATGGTGGTGATGGTTGCACAACAATGCGAAAGTATGTAATAACACTAAACCATATGCTTAAAAGGGTTAAGATGGCAATTTTTTGCTATGTGTATTTTACCACAGTTAAAATTAATAATTTTTAAAAACCTGAAAAATCAGATCATGTCAATTGGCTGCTTAAACTGTGTTAATAGTGCCCTTTGCTTTAAGTATAATTTACAGTGGGCTGCAAGATCTAGGTGACCTCTCCTCATCTTTCTCAGCTCATGTCTTAAAGTAAGGGAGTGAGATTTCATAATGTTCCAGTGCTTGCAACAGAGATAATAATCATGGTTATGATAATTATAAAGACAGATTCTAAGGTGGCCCCCATGACCCCAGTGGAGAGGAGCATGACTCGGGGGAGGTGGTCCTGTGATCAGCCAGACCTGAATGTGAATCTCTGCTTTGAAATTGGCCGGCTGGGGGATGAGAGCAAGTGACCTCCTGACTCTGAGTTTCAGCTTTCTCCTCTATAATATGGACTGGCAATGCTTACGTTTGCATAAAGTCACTGTGCCTCATATGACACTGTGCCTCACATCTTGCTAGTGCTCAGCAAATAGTGTCTACCCATCTTGATTTTTCTATTCTCCTGTCTCTCCAGCTGTAAGCCCCGTATGGAATGAACGATCCAAGGCTATAAGTGAGGTTGATACTTCCAAGGGTGAAGATGTGAGTTCTTTCCAGTGGATCAGGGAAGGCTACTTGAAGAGGGAGGATCCTGGTTGGGTGGAACGTAATTGTCAATGTGGAGAGCTACAAAATGAAGGTTGGCAAAGCACAAGGTCTATTAGTCTTTTCCACATCTGTTTGGCTGTTCTTAGCAAGTCATGTTCCTTGCTAAGTTCCAGGCCCTGGGTGCAGAGAATGACCTCTCTCCACACTCATAGTCTAGTGAAGATCTCCATGAAAGGTCTCTGCGTAGTAATGTGGGTTTCATATAGTGTGGTGACTAAGAGCACATGACCTAGAGCCAGACGGCCACAAAACCCAGCTGTGTGACCTTGAGCCCATCCCCCTCTCCACAGTGTCTTCATCTCTACAATGGAGATAATTGCACCTGCCTTAAAGGGGCATGCTGGGATCCAGGGAGGCAATCCGTATAAAGCACCTGGAGTTATAGCAGGTGAATCCTAAGCTTTCGAGAAGCCTTAGCTGTTGTTAATATTACATCTTGCCTGGCCTTATCTGGGTTTACAGAGTATTTTGAACCTAAGCACTTTTTGATGTCTGATTTGCATCACCATGAGATACTCCTTCTTAATCCCTTCTCAAACCAGAGCTCCTTGTGAGCAGGCATCCCATCAATTCATCTATTTCTCCTGCACCTGGAACCAAGTAGGTACTTTATAAATGTCTCTGGAGTGGAATTCTCAAGAGTGGCAAGGAGAGGAAAGAGGTCATGAGGAACAAGGAAGCCTTGGAAGGAAGGAACGGGTTTTGGGTCATTGCAGGAGGTGGCTCTTCTGCACAACTCTAGAAGAGAACTTTATGTCAATGGAACAGGCATTGTTTTTAATCATTTAGAAATGTTATTATGAGAAGGGGTCTATAGGTGTCACGAGGCCCCCAAAGGAATTCCTGGCATGTGAACTTCCAGAAGGAGGCGTTAAATAATTGGTGAGAAGAAGGACCCTTGGGGTCTCTCTCCCCTTTCTCTTCTCACCCCCTCATCTCTTTCTCTCTTTTCCTCCTCCTCCTCTTCCTCTTTCTCTCTGTCTTCCTACCTCCCTCCTTTCCCCTCATTCCTCTTCTCTCCTCCTTCTTCCCTTTCATCTGTCTCTTGCTCTCTCTGAGTTATTGTGTTATTCTTGTGCAGCTGACATTGCTTTCTTTACCTGTGAGAGCATACCTGGACAGTTGTGGGTTCCCTCGGTGTGTGTGTTTATATGCCTGGATGGCTCTGTATATATCTCCGTGCATATGTAGTATCATATATATTTGTACACCTGGTAGCTGGCATGTTCTTTTTGGGGCCCTGGGAGTTTGTGTCTGTGTGCATGAAGGGTTTCCTCTATGTATGTGTGTGTTTCCTCTATGTATGTGTGTGTGTTTACTTAGATGCTTGTGTGTCTACTACACCTGGGTGGCTTCAAGCTTTTGAGTGTGTACACTAGGATATTTATCTGTATCTGTGTGTCTCTGCATGTCCTCTCGATGTTTGCTTTTCTCTGTGGGTTTATGCCTAGATATCTGTGTGCTCCTGACTACCTCTAAGGGTGTGACCCCTTGTGCGATACTCCTGGAGGTCTGTGTATTTCTCTATCTCTTCCTTTCCCAAGAAGCTAGGATTTTTCTGCCATTGCACATCCTTGAACTTGTCAAGATGATGCCAATAGGTTGAACTTTCATGATCTACACCACAGGTTGGCAAACTTTTCCTTAAAAGGTAAGACAGTAAATATTTCAAGCTTTGTGCACCACATGGTCTTTGTGACAATTACTTTCATCTCTGCCTTTTAAAGTCTAAGCAGTCTTAGATAATATGTAAATGAATGAGTGTAGTTGTGCTCCACTAAAACTTAATCTGTGGACACTAAAATTTGAATTTCATATCACCTTTATGTGCCATAAAATACTCCTTATTTTTATTTTTGAGATGGAGTCTTGCTCTGTCACTCAGGCTGAAGTGCAGTGGCACGATCTCGGCTCATTGCAACCTCTGCCTCCCAGGTTCAAGTGATTCTCCTGCCTCAGCCTCCTGAGTATCTGGGATTACAGGCACATGCCACCATGACTGGCTAATTTTTGTATTTTTAGTAGAGACAGGTTTTGCCATGTTGGCCAGGCTGGTCTCAAACTCCTGACCTCAGGTGATCTGCCTGTCTTGGCCTCCCAAAGTGCTAGGATTACAGGTGTGAGCCACTGTGCCCAGCCAAAATATTATTATTATTATTATTGTTATCAACTATCTAGAAAGGTGGAAACTATTCTTAGCTCACAGGACATACAAAAACAGGCAGTAAGTGGATTTGGCCCTCAGGCCTTAGTTTGCAGACTCTAGGTCTATACACATGGAATGGGCATCCCTCCTTTATCCTCTTCCTGCCTAGTGAGAGTTGAGTGTCAAGGGCAACTGCTTAACCCTTTGTGGGCTTGGCACACAGACCTGCAACCTGCCCAGGAGACCTGGAGACTTGAATCTCTGCTTTGCAATTGACTGGCTGGGGGATGAGGGCAACTGACCATCTGTCTCTGAGTTTCAGCTTTCTCCTCTATAATATGGGCTGACAACGCTTACCTTGGCATAAAGTCTTTGACACTGTGCCTAGCACATTGTTAGTGCTCAGCAAATAGTGTCTACCTATCTGTGTATATTTCTGTATTCTCCTGTCTCTCCAGCTTTAAGCTCAGTCTGCAATGAATGAGCCAAGGTTGTAAGCAACGTGGGTACTTCCAAGGGTGAAAGATGTGAGTTCTTTCCAGTGGATCAGGGAAGGCCACTTGAAGGGGAGGATCCTGGCTGGGTGGAATGTGACTGTCAATGCAGATGGCTACAAAATGAAGGTTAGCAAAGCACAAAGTCTGTTACCCTTTTCCACATCCATATCAGTTTGGCTGTTCTTTGTTGTCATGTTCCTTGGTAAGTTCAGTCCTGGATGACAGAATGCTATGATCACCTATCCCCCAGAATTTATTGAAGATCCCCTTGACTGGGCTTTGAAGCTAAGATCTGTTGAGAACAGAATGGACAAACCGTCTACTTTTGAGTCCCAGTTCTGCTACCTACTAGCCTAATTACTTTTGGCAAGTGATGACATCACCTTTTCAAGTCTCAGTTTCCTCACCTGTAAAATGGGTCTACTAAATGCACCTTCTGCGTAGAGCTGTTGTGAAGCCTCAGGACATGGTGGGCATGCACTTAGTACAACTCCTGTTGAATATGAAATGCTCAATAACTTTGGCTACATTTATGGTCATTCCCAAGTACAGTGAACCCATCAAGAGGGGAAAAAAAGACTTCTGTCAAAGTGACCTGGCTTTTTGTGATTCAGCTTTTGCTGTGCTTTTCAGATTCTTAGGTTACCTGGAAATATGACTCTGGCATTTCTATGAGATTCCCCAGATAAAAACCTGGGTAGTTATCGCCTTTGCCCCTTTAATGAGCTATTAAGTGGCTTTGCTTAAATAACAGAGCAATTATTTTTTAGAATGCTGGCCTCTGGGGCCCTCCCCGGTCTTGGAGCTTTCACATCCCTACTTGCTTTACCAGGGTGACAAATGGAGACATCTCTCTGCTTCTTCCTCCTCCCAGGGATGAGAGGCAGGTAAGACCATAGGTCACTGAGGGATCAGTCTTGGCAAAGATGCATGCAAGTAGCCCTCAGAAAGTTGCCCTCAGAATTTAACCTACACGTGTGCCCTACATGTAGGCCCCTGGAAAAAGGCCTGCTCCTGTGCCCATGGCTAAAACCCTGGCTTCTTCTTGATCGTCCTTCACCTGACATCATGGTAACCTGCATGATGTCCTATGCCAAGGGTTTAACCACATTTTGACTTAACGTGTGTGACTTTTTAAATCTTGGAAATACTATTGCCTACCATGCAGTGGGATAAACATAAAACCGAGGTTCAAATCTGCTCTTGCCACTTCCTAGCTCTACGACCTGGGAAAGCTAATGAAATTCTCCTAACTTTGGTTTCCTCATCTGTTCAATGGGGCCAATAATAACTTGGAGAATCCATTTTAAACAGCCTGCCCAGGCAAAATGTCCCCAGGTCTTCCTTTATTTTGTCACAATCCTGCTCAATAACCTCCCACGGCTTCTTGCTACCTTTGGAGTAAAGTCTAAGGATCTTACTCCAGAATTCAATGCTTTCCATTATGCGGTTTGGACTTACTTTTTCCTATCCCATCCGCTTCCATGAACCACCTGATCTATTTGAATTGGTTTCTTCATGGCTTCACTATGCCATGCACTTTCAGCCTCTTGGCTTTTGCTCATAGGTCCCTGTTACACGAAATGTGTTTTCTGTTCCTGCTCATCTATCATAACTTCTCCTGTCTGTACCACTTACTAGCTGCATGACCTTGGGCAAGCCACTCGGCCACCTACATGAAACTTTTCATCTGTAAATGGGGGAATCATAAAATGACATACTCAGGGTGCTCTATCCAGGAGTCAGCACAATATTATGTGTTAAAAGCAAAGCAGGGTGCCTCATGCACAGTAAGCTTGACAGTTAGCAGTTATTGGTTTTGCTATAGCTAAAATCCTTCTTCGTCTCTAAGCACCTTTCCTAACAACTCAGGTTCCTTTTGATTCTTCTCTCCTTACAGCTTTAAGAGCAATGGCCTCCATGAAGCTCCCTCCAGCAGCCAGGCACCATGGATATCTTCCTGGCCTTCCAAGCAGACCACACCCCCTCTTGGCCCTAGGGGGTTTCCTTCTGAGTGTGATGTGGGGTATTGATTATGGCCTCTGATGTCCTCACAAGTGTGCCTTATCTCTTATTCTTGTAGGATGTCTCTTACCTGACCCCTATGCCAGTATCATGATTCAAAGCCTGAGTCGAAAGTTCCTGAATTCTATCTCCAAAAGCAGCCTTTTAAGCAGAAAGGTCATTGTCAGGATCTTTAGAAGAGAAAGCTTGGAACAGTCACCCCCAGGAAATATTCTAGTTTTGCCAGATACAGGAGAATCAAACGAGTAAGGGAAAATATCTATGCAGTAAAATGGTTCTTCCGATGCACACTTGGCTTTAGACTTTGCAAAGCTCTTACACTCAAATTACATTTCTCAGTTAAGACTCCAGCACCACTGTGAAGTGAATACTGTTGATTCCACTCCACAGGTGGGCAAACTGGTTTGGAGAGGTTAAGTGAATTGCCTAAGTTCACACAGAAGGTAAGTAATATAGAAGGGGCTTGAATTGAAATTTTCTTTCCCCAGATTCCAAGCACTTTCAAATACTCTGAACTTACTGTGTCAGAAATCCGCCTTTTTAGCTGAGCACAGGGTCACGAGGCATAAACAACTACGTTGTCCAACTTTACTTGTACTGTGGCCATGCAATTAAGCTCTGGTCGATGAAATAAAAGAAGAGCTGATATGTGGAACTCCTGGGAAGACAGGTTTTTGTTGTTTTTGTTTTGTTTTGTTTCTTTAGTTGGAGTCTTGTTCTGTTGTCCAGGCTGGAGCGCAGTGGTGCAATCTCAGCTCACTGCAGCCTTTGCCTCCCAGGTTCAAGTGATTCTCCTGCATCAGCCTCCTGAGTAGCTGGGATTACAGGTGCCCACCACCATGTCTGGCTAACTTTTGTGTTTTTAGTAGAGGTGGGGTTTCACTGCGTTGGCCAGGCTGGTCTCAAACTCCTGACCTCAGGTGATCTGCCTGCCTCAGCCTCCTAAAGTGCTGGGATTATAGGTGTGAACTGCCACACCCGGCCCTGGGAAGACAGTTTATGGGGTGTTGATCTGGCTGGGAGAAGCCTATTTTGCCCCTCTGCCTTTCCTTCTGCTTTAAGCTGCAATTTGCATGTGATGGCTGGTGCTCTAGCAGCCATTTTGAACCAGGAGGCAGCCATGAGACTAGATTATGTGCCAGAAAGTAGGGCAAAAATTGAGTCTTGGGTCCCCCATGTCCCCACTCACCTGCCATGTCAGCCTTGATCTGCCATCTCTCAACTTCTGTTAAATGCTGAAGAAATAAGCTTCTACCTTTTTTTTGTTTTGTTTTATTTTTTTGAGATGGAGTTTCACTCTTGTTGCCCAGGCTGGAGTGTAATGGTGCTCACTGCAACCTCTGCCTCCTGGGTTCAAGCGACTGTCCTGCCTCAGCCTCCCAAGTAGCTGGGATTATAGGCACCTGCCACCATGCCCGGCTAATTTTTGTATTTTTAGTAGAGACGGGGTTTTACCATGTTGGCCAGGCTGGTCTCAAACCCATAACCTCAGATGATCTGCTCTCCTCGGCCTCCCAAAATGCTGCGATTACAGGATTGAGCCACTGTGCCTAGCCTAACCTACCTTGTTTAAGCCACTCTCATGTTGGATTTTTCTGTCACTTGCAGTCTTCTTCCTCCTATACTTGCTCTGATTCTGGCTCTTTTTAAATGTTCTTATGGCATCTTGTATGTTTTCTTCATAACACTCATCACAGCCAGAATGCATTATTTATTTTACAATTGTTATTTAATCTACATTTCCAATAATGTGCAGTCCATCGAAGGTAGGTAGGGACTGTATCTTTTCTTATTTGTTGTTACACCTTGGCACATGGCAGAGGGCCAGGCCAGATGAGGCACTGATGAATATTTATAGAATGAACAAATATTCCTTGCTCCCAACCTCTCCAATAGGTCCCAGGCAGTTAACCCAGGGAAAGGGAAGCCTGCATCTTTCTCTCAGCCTCACATGCTCACTTCTTCTCTCCAGTGGATTCCCTTTGCTTGCAAATGCCAGGACTTTCGGGATGAACTAGTGCTACTGGGAAGAACCAAATTCAATACACTGAAAATGTATATTTTCCTTTGTCTCCAAGTCTCTATCATGTGTCTTCGAAGTCACCTTTATGCTTAGCTATGAGAATAAGTCTAAGAAAGATGGAAAAGACAAAAGACCCCAAGGGAGCAATTCCCTTTTCTGATGCACTTCCAGTTCACCACTAAAAACAAAGTGAATTTCAGGCAGACAGTGTAGGCACAAGTGTAGAACTTACTGAGCTTGTGCCATTAGCATCGCAATTGAGCTGCAGGACCTGACATTGATGCAATCTACGTTCATTTCCTAGACCTTCCACTTTCTACCTGTGTGACCACAGACCCTTCCTTTGACCTCTCAGAGCCTTGGTTTTCTCATCTGCAAAATGGAAACAGTTAGATTTCCCACCTCATAGGTTTGTTGTGAGGATTAAATGAGGAAATTTGAGTGTAGAGTGTAGCAGAGTAAATTCCTCTAAACTGGGAACTATTTTTATATTTTTATTCACTTTAATCCATTTAGAAAGGCTCGCTGCTGTGACTGTTTTGTAGCACTGATCCCATTCTGGGCTTCTTGAAACCTTCCAGATGAGCTGAAAATTGACTGTGATGGATGATGGCGCCGAATTGGAAAGAAATGATTCATTCTCTATCAGCTGTGCAGATGATATACAATGCAAAGTGCTCATGTCTAGCCTCGCTCCCCTCCCCCCTAGTAAACCTCTTGTATTCTCTTAGCAGGTGTTCGTTATTCCCTTGCCAAACATCCAGATAAGCGGGTCTGTTTTTATCAAAGGGCAGAGAATATAGGGTCCTTGGACCACGGTGTGCATACAGGAGTCTTTTAACAGACAGAGTAGCTTTCATGTGGCCTTGTGGATGACAAACAGCTAATCCTTTTCACCAGGTTCTAAGTTGAAAGGACTCTGGTGTGGGTTTGGTGTGGAACCTAAAAATCTATCACTTACTTTACTGATCTTACTGTTTCCAAGCAGTGCCTGCTTGCATTCTGCTTGGAATCAAATCCAAAGGTTTCACTAAAATGCTGTAAGAAAGAGGACATGCTCTAAAAGGGTGCTGAACTCTAAAAGGGAGCATAAAACTTTGGTTTTCGGGATTCTAGATTTTTAGCTGTGCAGGTTATCCAACAAAAAATGATGGGACCCCATGGATGCTGGCAAAATAGAGTTGCATCTAATAAACATGTTGGATGCTTGCACCCAGTCAACCATCAGTACCCAGTGGTTCTCTGAAAGTGGTTAATGGAAGATTACAGTACCCCATGAGAAAGTGTGGGCTAGTTATAGCAGCCAAATAAGCTGACTTTTAAAAAACGGAGGCAGAACTCACATACCATAAATTAAACCATCTTAAAGTGAATAATTCAGTGGCACTTGGTATATTTACACCGTTGTGCAATCATCATCTCTATCTTGTTCCAAAACACTTTCATCACCCCAGAGGAAAATTCTGCACCCATGAAGCAGCCACTCCCTTTCTCTCCTGCTCCCAGCCCTTGGCAACCACCAGTCTACTTTATATCCTTATGGATTGGTCCATTCTGGAAACTTCATAAAAATGGGATCATACAGTATGTGACATTTTTGTAACTGGCTTCTTTCAGTTAGTGTAAAGTTTCCAGATTCATCCACCTTGTAGCATTATCAGTACTTCCTTCCTTTTTATGAATGAATAATATGTCATTGTATTTATAGACCATGTCTTATCTGTTCGTCCAGTGATGGGCATGTGAGTTCTTGTCACCTATCCGCTATTATGAGTAATGTTGTTATGAACATTTATGTACAAGCATTTGTTTGAGTATCTGTTTTCAGTTCTTTTGGGGATAGACATCAGAGTTGCAGGGTCATATGGAACTTTTTGAGGAACTAACTAATCTGTTTATACACACATGTGGTACACTGCTGGTGGACTCTCAGAAAAACCTGGGGTGGAGAGAGCTCAGTCAACTAAGCTCTTGCTTGAGCAAAGAGGAAGAGTAGCCAAAGAAAGTTGGGGTAATTATTGTTATTGCAAACTTCTCTAATGCTGTAAGTACTAGGGAAAGGTTTACACTGGAAATACAGAATTTTCCATTTTGTACAAAGTGCTTCCCTTTCCTCATTCTCTATTGATTTCCCCAGTAGTCGTTTGTGAACAGAGAATTGGGAAGGATGTGCTAATTTTCTTGGGAATTTACAGATCAAGGGGAATGTCCTAAACATGATCCTGCCTGTTGCTACATGAAGCAGGTGTTTACGCAAATCTTTGGTGCAAATAGTTGATGTGGAGTCTGGCACTTTCTGGACCTACACTGGCTGGAAAAGCTATCAAGTGCATGCAAGAGCTGCCCCACACCTGACCTCTGTTTGTGGACAACTGTGGCTCCATACAGGGCGGGGAAGCCACCCGCTGTAGAACATCAGCGTCGCCACCTCTAATTGTTGGGCTGGGAGCGAACTTCCTGAACTGGGAGGGTGTTCTCAACCAGGAATCAGCACCCTGTCATGCTTACTGAGGTTCCACGGAGAACCCAAGTCAAGTTCTTCCTGGGTGGGGATCCTAGGAAGGGGCGAGCTGAACATGGAAAATGCTCAGGGCTTTTTCCACCTTCCTCAATTTCTTCCCCTCGATTCCCTCAACAGATGATAAGCTCCTTAAAGGTATGGACCTTATTTTCACTGTTATTTTTATCTCCACTGATAAGCAAGCAGAATGTGTTTAACAAATGATAATGAATAAATGAATGTATGCATTAATGACTTTTATCTTTTTCAAAGTCCCTGGACAGGAGGAGAATGATATAAAATATGAATAACAGCCTTAGCCATCAAAAAGAGGTTCTAGGTAGCTCTGTGCTTCCAAGATTTTCTCCTATGATTGATCCTGTCAACACTCCAGGAATTTAGGGCCTTCCCAGCTGCTGTTCCCCCTATCTGGATGCTGTTCCCACAGGTAGAGTTCACTCTCTCATTTCTTTCCCATCTCTGCTAGATACCAGCTCCTTATAGAGGTTTTCCCAGACCACCACAATAAAAAAAATAGCAGCCCCTAGCACTCTAAATTGTTTAAGCCAGTTAATATTTGACACATCCAAAAGAATACATGTAGCATCTCGTTAAGTTAGAAAGAACCAATAATAAAATCACACCTTTGAGTCAACTCAACTGAAGAGCTGAAACACATCACAGCTGTTAGAGCTGTTTCTGCTCTCTGCTCTAATCCCATCTGCTTTCCTGACCCCAACTCTACCCAAGCATCACTGCCATTGTGGATTTTTGTCCTTTTCTGGGCTTTGTATATTATGTAGCATTTATCAACACCTGATGTATCATATCATTATTTATTTGTGAACTTCTGGTCTTTCTTTCCTCAAATCTAATCTCCATAAAGGCAAAAGGTGTTGTCTACTCCTTGTCTTTACAGTGCCTGGTACACAGTAAGTCCTGAATAAATATTTACTGAAGAAAGAAATGAATGAATCAATGAATGAATTAATGTTGGTTGTGGAAATCTTTTCTTATCCATGATTGTTGCTTCCAAGGCGGGGGGCACAGATAGGCATCTTTGAGGCTGGTCTGTGTAACTCATGACCGGTGCTAGGCTTCTCCTGGCTCCCAGATGTCTGTATTTATTTCACGTTAATTTTTTCCACCATGATTTAATTGCCTCCCATACAACCTCCACACACATATTCATCCCTTCTCTGCTTGGTTACTCCTCTCCAGCCTTCAAGGCTCAACCTGGGCAGCACTTGGGAATGATTTTCTCCCTGTGCCTAGGCTGGGTTTGATGCTTCTTCTGGGCCAATAATAACGTAGAGAATTTATTTTACAACGCCTGCCCAAAGAGTCCCCCAAACCTTCCTCCATCATGTCACTATCCTGCTCAATAACCTTCCATGGCTCCTTGTTAACTTTGGAGTAAAGTCTATGCGTCTTATCCTGGGATTCAAGGCTTTTCATTATGTGGTTTGGATCTACTCTTTCCTGTCCAATGTCCATCTGTGAACCACCTGCTCTATCCAAGTTGGTTCTCAGTGCCCCATCTAAACTTCTTCTGGGCTTTCTCCTTCCTCTCCAATTTTGTCATCCTCATTTTACAGCACTGTCCTTATTATTTTGCTTTTCCCTGAATGCCACAAGAACTTTATTCCTGCAACTGCCCTTCATCTCTGTGTCTCAGCACCTAGACCATAGAGCTCTTCTAAGAAATGATGTGAAGGGAATGAATGATCAGGTGACTTCTGTTTCATCTCATCACACAAGGAGAACATTGAGGAGAACCCCAAGAAATGAAGATTTATAGCTTTAGCATGAAGAATAGCTATTCTGAGCAATTGGCTTGGTTTTGTGCAGCTATTTGGAACCACACAACTTTCTAATTCCTCTTTTCACATTGGCTGGCAGGAAGCTGAGGGGCAGATGCATGGTCCATCCTGGCAAATCAACAGAACATGTGAGGAATCTCAGCCTCCTTTTCTGCTGTTTTATGCCCTTGCCATTGATAATAATTTCACGGAGAAAAGTTGTCTAACCCCATTTTACTTTGGGCTATTTTTGTTGCATTTTACATAGCATTGAAAGTGACTCAAAGACCTTTCCACAGTAAGGCAATACATGAGCTAATTCTATTAGTTTCCTTTTGCTGTGATAACAAATTATTGCAAGTTTAGTGGCTTGTACAGTTGGAGAGATCGGAAGTCCAAAGTAAGTCTTATGGGGCTAAAATCAAGGTGAGGTTTTCTGGAGGTTCTAGGGAGAAACAGGTACCCTGTCTTTCCCAGCTTCTAGGAGCCACCTGCGTTCCTTAGCTTGTGGCCCCACATCACTTTCTTCTCTGCTTCTGTCATTGCATTTCCTCTTCCTGACCCTCCTGCCTCTCTCTTATAAAGCCCTTTATAATGGAATTGGTCCTGCCTAGATAATTCAGGATCATCTCCCGTCTCAAGATCCTCAAATTTATCACATCTGCAAAGTCCCTTTTGCCACATAAGGTCACACAGTTACCAGTGCCAGGGATTCTGGGGATTAGGAAGTGGACATCTCGTGGGTTGGAGGAGGAGGGACGGTATTATGCAGGGGACTACATCAACTTGTCAATCATTTAAGTTACTCCTGATATGAAGTGGTACCTGGTGACCTGGGATTTTCATCAGGTAGTGTAGTAATTATCTTTCACGAACTCTTAACAGGAACAATGAACAAAAGTGAGATGGAACTTTTATTTCTGAAGTTCAATCTTTCCAGGGAAACCAGGGTGTCATTCTAGATAAATTAAAGAAGTAAATCCATCCTGAGTCCACATCTCAATGGCCTCCCCTCCTCCACTACTGGAATTTCCCAGTTCATCCTCCTCGCCCCCCTCCTCTCTGCTCTTCTCTAGCTTCTTTTACAAGGAGGTGCCCCGGCCCTTAAGCAATTCTCCCAAGATCAAAACCTGTGAGCTTTCCTCAGCCCAGTGTGCCCCGAAGCTGACACCTCTCCTGGTGACTTGGAAGCACTGCTAACACCCAGTTTTAATTAACCAGCTGAAGAAGTGTTGTCTTAGCAGAAAGTCTAAAGCATTTTGAAATAAGTTCTTGACAATTCAGCTCCCAAGGGAAAGTCCAGCTTGCCTTTCTGGTTTGCCGTGTTTAAACCTTTTGATGACTCTGTAAAAGTCTGACCTTCTCGGGCACCATCAGGCAAGATGCTTGGAACAATCGCTCTTTCTCTTTTGCATTGTGATTTTCTTCATATTAATTCTCTCCCTGGTTGCCCCCAGCAACAGTCCTTTCTTTCCCTGCAGAGCCTTACTTGCTCTGTTAAATCCAGTCACTCCCATTGATCAAGCAGATATTTCTGGATGTGGCAATCAAATTCAGGCCCCAATGGGAGTATAAACATTATACGTTGTCTCTATTCCTGTAGTGCTCCTTCCAGGCACTGCTGCAGTGGAGAAATCTGAAAACAAAAGGCTTAAAAACCCTGACTATGTTTCTCTTACAAGATCGAAGTTTTCAGATTCTATCTTGCCCAAAGAAGGAAAGTCTGGGGACAGAGGCTGGCTTAAGTCTCTTGATTCACTTTATTGGCTGTGTACACTTTAGTAAATTACTTGAACTTGTTGAATTTCAGTTCCCTTTTTCGGGGGTAGGGTGGAGACACACACATATGCAGGCACACACACACCAGGGCAAAGATCTATGACAACAAAAATATATTCCTGAAACTTGGCTCCTGCTACAAAACTTAAGTAAATACATGCAGAGAAGCATGGATGAGTCGGGGGAACAGTATAGTCAGAATTAATGGGTTATGCTATTATTTACCAGCTGTGTAGAATTTTTATTTTCTCTGTCTTAGTGTTTCCTCATCAGTAAAATAGTCATAATAATGTCACCTCAGAGCTAGTTGGGACTTTAAATTAATTCATATGTGCAAAGTGTTTAAATGCATAAGCAATAGCTATCATTATTTTTATTATAATTCTGTAAGATGGAGATCATCATTAGAGATTTATGCAAAGGACTGGGTGGTAAAAGGAATACAATAGATGTTATCTATTATTATCATGGACAGTTGTTCTATGCATTTGGGGCTGGGTTTAAGAAAATGTGATCATGGTTAGTGTGGAAGATGGATAGAGAGGATTTAAGTTTGCTAGTCCAAAGTGGTGGAAATGTTTAGAAAAGACAAGAGGAACAAGAGTTTTCACATAGGTGGAAACTGACTGGTAGAAAGTACTTTGGGACCATGATTGAGGAGACTGAATTAGATACCAAAGCAAAGATAAAGAATTACATCCTTCCAGCTGAACCTCCGCACTACAGATGATGAATGATAGAAGTAATTAAAGAAAAATCGAGCTGAGATGAACCTTTTCCCTTTTAGCTCATCATAAGCTAGTAGCTGCTTTTCGTTGGTCAATATTTACCTCCTGAACTGAGAAATGGGAGTCAATACTTACTTCCTATTGTTAGTACATCTATTTTCTGTACACTACACGTAAGCGGCCTATACACACAGGCACCAATACATTAATAGCTATATCAATAGAAAATCAACAATAATCATTTATTTTTAATGGTCATCACCACTGAAACACCAAACAGTGCAGTATGCTTAAGACAAAGAAGGAACACTTAGCATGATAGATGTCTGTGGATAATTGATTTAGGTTAACAACTTCCTTTCCTAATGGTGCTAATTGCGTTAATCAACAAGCTGATTTCATCAGAGACTTTCAAAGGCTCATCCTGGAGGTTGCCAGCTCTTTCTCTGGTTGATGAGTTAGTTCCCCAAGTGAAGACACCCAACCTCGATTTATAATCATCAGCAAAACTGTTTTAGTGATGGCTTACAGTCCAACCAATTAACCTATTCAGCAGTTTGTGGCTCTGTTAGAATTCATGGGCCTGGTTAATTGGGCAGATCAGGTCTAGTGCAGTGTATATTTGGTGCTGGTGCTGGTGGTGGTGGTTTGGGCTACCCAGAATTTTTTTTCTCCTTAATGTAGTCCCTCAGTTTCCTTTACGGGCAACTCACCCAACTTCATTCCGTGTTCTTCCAGTGGACAGAGAGTCTATGTGTGAAACCAAGAGACGGTCTCTTGGAAATTAAAATCTTCAGCAAAAAGATCCAAGGGTAAGAGAAACAAATAGACTTAGAACACATTAACTTCAGTGGGAGTGTCCAGACAAATCTGCCAGCCTAGTAGGTACCTGCTTTCAAGGGTTCCAGGAGAAATTCCTAGTTGCTAAACCTTAGTCCTTGGAGTTCTCCCATATCCTTTTAGTGGAGTCCCTTTTGGCTTATGTTACCAGAGTCAGCTACTGTTGCTTGCAATCAAACAGTCACAACTGGTTCAGTTGTCAAACTGGCTTTATCAATTCTAATTAATTGATAATGGCTACATGGAGTGTTGTGTTAAGAAGGATTCAGAGAATTCATCCAAAAACCGCAAAGAGTGTAGCACTCAATTAGAAATACTTGCATAGAGGAAGTGTTGGGGGAAGACCAATGTAGGGGGTGGGGTAGAATATTACTAATGTCAAATACATGCCAGGGGCCTGGAGGCATACAACACAGTGGTCAAGGAGGGTGGAGGAAGGGGATCTAGAGCCAACATGCCTGAGTTCACATCCTGCTTCTCCCACTTCTTAGCTGTGTGATCTTGAACAAGTCACCTAGTGCTCTGTACCTCAGTTTCCTCAACCGTACAATGAGGATGCCAACACACCCTTTGTAGGTTGTTGTGAGAATGAGATTGGTTAATAACAAGTAAAGGACTTAAGATAATCTATTTGGCCCACAGTAAGGGCTCAATAAAATATTACCCACTACTGCTGTTGTTGTATCATTGTTACACTTGGGGTGTAGATGGTTGCAGCCTGGGAAGTGAATGAATGCCTGAATAGATAAAAGAATAGATGAGTTGTCATTTTGAAAGAAAGCAATCAATTCCAGAGTAATCTGCAGATTAAAGTCTGTGGCCATTGCCATTATTTCCTTGATTTGATTCTCTGAAGTCATCTTTCTACTATACACCTGTATGCAATTTGGGTCCAATTTTCCTTTATTAGGGTTTCTATAGGAGCTAAAACTACAAGATCAAATGTTTTTTTTTTTTCTCTCTCTCTCCTTCTGTCCCCCTCTCTGTTTATCCCACACCACTCCTGTATTTAAGCCAATGTTTCTATTTCACATCTGCTATATCTTTTTCTTTAAATAGGTCATATTGAAAATATTTATTTCTAGCCATTTCCTTTTGCTCACTGCTAATATACGTTGTTTTGAGAAACTATTTCTGTCTTTTTTCTAAAGCAAAGGCAGTAAACTCTAAAAAATCCCAACTCCTTGGAATCTTAATTTGTCTAATTCTTTATAGGAAGCTTATTTAACAAATTTTAATCCTGATCCAGGAAATATTCTATATACACATCTAATACAAATAGTATCTATCTATCCATCCATCTGTCATCTATCTTTTTAAACTTTTTTATGTATGTATGTTTGTATGTATGTATGTATTTTTGAGACAGGATCTCATTCTGTTGCCCAGGCTGGAGTGCAGTGATCACAGCTCACTGCAGCCTTGACTTCCTGGGCTCAGGTGATCCTCCCACCTCAGCCTCCCACGTAGCTGAAATCACAGATGCTCACCACCATGCCCAGCTAATTTCTTTTTTTTTTTTTATTTTTAGTAGAAACGAGGTCTCACTATGTTGTCCAGGCTGGTCTCAAACTCCTGAGCTTAAGCAATCCTCCTACCTTGGCCTCCCAAAGTGTTGGGATTACAGGCGTGAGCCACTGCACCCAGCTTACCTATTTGTGTTCTCTCTTATATTTATTAATTCCCTTTTCTTTACAACAGCTAATGTTTATTCATCTCTTATTATGTGCCAGCCACTCTGCTGAACACTTCTCATTCGAATGTCCTAAAAACCTAGGAGGAAAATGCTCGTTCCCCCTATTTTACATATGAGGAAACTGAGGCACAAAGTAGTCCACCAACACTATGACTAACGGTGGACAAGGCTGTCATCTGGACCTGGGTGGGTCTGGGTTCCACAATGCCCTGCTGCCTCCAAGAGCTGCTTATTTTCTATTTATTCATTTTTATTTATTTATTTATTTATTTTTATTTATTCATTTATTTTTGGGACGGAGTCTCGTTCTGCCACCCAGGCTGGAGTGCAGTGGCACAATCTCAGCTCACTGCAAGCTCTGCCTCCCGGGTTCACGTTATTCTCCTGCCTCAGCCTCCCCAGTAGCTGGCACTACAGGCGCCCGCCACCATGCCTGGCTATTTTTTTTTTTTTTTTTTGTATTTTTTAGTAGAGATGGGGTTTCCCTGTGTTAGCCAGGATGGTCTCGATCTCCTGACCTCATGATCTGCCCCCCTTGGCCTCCCAAAGTGCTAGGATTACAGGCATGAGCCACCACACCCAGCCCCAAGAGCTGCTTATTTTCAAAATGTCATAAACGTAGAAAGGCAGAAAGAAGAAAATAAAAGCCTACCATCTTTTGAGTAAGTTGAAGGATGCTTATTTTGACATATGGGATTAATAATGACCATAGCTGGTAATTATTGAGTTCCTGGTTAGTGCTAGGCATGGTGCAAATGCTTCATAAGATTATCACATTTGATTTACACATTGGGCCTCTAAGGTAGGTGCTATTACTGTCCTCATTTTGCGGATAGAGAGACAGACACTTCCAGTCTTTTTTGGGGGTCCCAGAAGTGATGTCCTGACCTGAGACAAGATATCAGATGAAAGTGCTTTATTTGGGAGTTAATCCTGGAACACTGGGTGGGAAGTGAGCAGGTCACCTCTGCAGGAAACGGGCTCAATCCTCCCCAGGAACACTGAGAGTCAGTGCAGGGCAGGCACTGCAGAGAAGAGGCCAGCTCCTGTTTGTCAATGATTGAGGGCCACTGGGTGGAAGCACTGATTCAGGCCGCTTCCTCCATGGCCTGTGCACAGGCAGAAAAAAACCTCAGGCTGAAGAGTCCAGGTGCTGACAGCTGTAAGTCTGACTACTTGCATTGAAATAGGAAAGTGAAATAGAAATATAAGACTCAAGAGCTGGGGGCTGGGAGGGCACATGGCATTCACCATACTCAGGTGGTTAACTTCCTTACTCAAGGCTACACAGCTACTACCTGCAGCCAGGTTAAAAAGCCAAGTCTTTGCTTGTTCAAATAATCTGAGAGAGTTGATGGGAGTGTAAATTAGTTCAACCACTGTGAAAAATAGTGTGGCGATTCCTAAAAGACCTGAAAAACAGAACTACCATTCGACCCAGCAATCCCATTACTGGGTATATACCCTAAGGAATATAATTATTCTGCCATAAAGACACATGCATGCATATATTCACTACAGCACTATTCACAATAGCAAAGACATGGAATCAACCTAAATGCCCATCAGTGGTAGAGTGAATAAAGAAAATGTGGTACATATACACCATGGAATACTATGTAGCCATAAAAAAGAAAAAGATCATGTCCTTTGTAGGAACATGAATGGAGCTGGAGGCCATTATCCCCAGCAAACTACCGCAGAAACAGAAAAGCAAATACTGCATATTCTCACTTGTAAGTGGGAGCTAAATGATGAGAACATATGGTCACAAGGAGGAGAACAACAAACTGTGGCCTACCAGAGACTGGAGCGTGGGAGGAGGGAGAAGATCAGGAAATATATTATAACTAATGGGTACTAGGCTTAATACCTGGGTGGCAAAATAATCTGTACAATAAACCTTCATGAAATGAGTCTAGCTGTATAACAAACCTGCACATGTACCCCTGAACTTGAAAGTTTTTAAAAGTTCCCCTTAACAAAAATAATCTGAGAGAAAACTCATGGGTTCCCTATTCCCTTGCCTTACTTGTCTTTCTCCAGTCATTCCTTATCCTCACCCTGGCCAGGTAAAATCCGTGGACCTCATCAGCTTCAGCAATCCGTGAAGGCTTGGCTTCTGGGAAATAGAAGAGAATACTGCATTTCATGTTTTGTTTTGTTTTTACCAATTTGGTGGGTGGGTGGTGGAGGCTTGTCTGAGACACTAGTTCCTGTTGACTTCTGATTAAAAATGACTTCAACTCAGTTGCCTCCCTTCTATTGAAGGCTAGTGCATTACCATTAGTAAGAGTATTGACGTTTAAAAATGAGCCTGTTACTGAACCTATTTAACAGCTATTGAACTACCCATGTTTAAATATTTACTCTGCGCGATTCCAACCTGTTGGTCCTTCTTCGCCTCTGACATTGGATAGATTGTCAGAACTTCCATCTCTGCAGCTTCCGTGAAAAGAACACTTCAAACATTATAATATTGATGGGTACATTCAGGAGACTGGGTGTTTAAAGAAAGTGGATTTTATGGGTAACTGAGATTTAACATAAAATCTGGATACCTGGCACATCCAACCTTTTGTGTGGGTAATCTTTGTATCTCATTTCTTCATTCATTCATTCATTCATTCATTCATTTCGTGCCTACTGTGTGCCAGGCACAGAGTAGTGAGCTAGGCCAGCCTAGAGAAGTCTACGAAACTACATATTTCCTCGTGTGTCTTGTGATCCATCATTTAAAATATCTCCTTTCATCCAAGTTTGAAGGTATAAGACAGAGTTTCCCAAATATTTGGGAGTCAGAGGTTGCTTTGAGAATGTGATGGAAGGCAATGAGATTTCTCATACGAGCTCATCATTTTACCTCCATTTTCAGTATGGTTGGTTATTCATGGGTCTCTGGATTCTGAGAGTCAGGGAAAGAACATGTGGATGTTACTTCTGGAAGTTCTGTCTCTGTTTACTAAACTTCTAATAGGCAATCATTTTTCTCCCCATTTGTTTTCTAAAATTTGAGCAAGAAAAATGGTATCTCTTAATTGAAAGTTCTAGCCCTTTAGGAATTTATACTCTAAATGCTAGTTCTTTGTGTTTTCCAGCTATTCATAAACTCATTTTTTTTGTTTTTCCCCCCTTTTCCTATTTTTTCTTTAAAATTCTTTTTTTCTTCTTTTTTAGAGACAGGGTCTGGCTATGTTGCTCAGGCTGGTCTTGAACTCCTGACCTCAAGGGATCCTTCTGCTCTGGCTTCCCAAGTAGTTAGGATTACAGGTAGGACAAGCTATTGTGCCTGGCTTCCATAAATTCACTTTATATGAACAGTAAAAATCTCCTTCTCTACTTACAAGAAAACAACCTTACTTTATACTCATACACAGAGATTCAAACCCTCTGTCATGATTTATGAACGTTTCTCTGTAAAGGTAAGAAGTGATCCCTATCAGCATTTAAACCTTGCTCAGAGTTTTGAATCACTACAACCCCTGCCAAGCCTGGTTCATTGCTAAAGCACTGGAACAATGGAACAAAGCCTACTTGATGGCAGTTTGACATCTGAAATTCTATTTCTAATTGTAAAATTTTAAAACGTTTAAGATCAGTCTGTTTCTGATGCAATGTATAGTACATTTAAATTGTGGAAAGCTTATTAAAGTATATACCCATAATATTGTATTACATATGTTCACATATAATAGTTTCCATTATTGATCATTTAGTATATATTATTTTTTAAACATTTATTGTAGGTTCAGAGGTACACGTGCAGGTTTGTTATATAGGTAAACTGTGTGTCACAAGGGTTTGGTGTACAGATTATTTCATCACCCAGGTAATAAACATGGTACCCGACAGGTATTTATTCTTATCCTCTCCCTCCTCCCATCCTCCATCCTCAAGTAGGCCTCAGTGTCTGTTTTTCCCCTCTTTGTGTCCACTTTTTTTTTTTTTTTTTCGAGACAGAGTCTCTCTCTGTGGCCCAGGCTGGAGTGCAGTAGCTCAATCTTGGCTCACTGTAAGCTCCACCTCCTGGGTTCACGCCATTCTCCTGCCTTAGCCTCCCGAGTAGCTGGGACTACAGGCGCCCACCACCAGCCTGGCTAATTTTTTTGTATTTTTAGTAGAGATGGGATTTCACCATGTTAGCCAGGATGGTCTCGAGCTCCTGACCTCGTGATCCGCCCGCCTTGGCCTCCCAAAGTGCTGGGATTACAGGTGTTTTAATTGTTTAGCTTCCACTTATAAGTGAGAAAATGAAGTATTTCGTTTCCTGTTTCTGTGTTAGTTTGCTTAGGATAATGGCCTCTAGCTCCATCCGTGTTCTTGTAAAGGATATGATCTCATTCTTTTTTTATGGCTGCATAGTATTCCATGGTGTATATATACCACATTTTCTTTATCCAGTCTACTGTTGATGAGCATTTAGATTAACTCTATATCTTTGCTATTGTGAACACTGTTGCAGTGAACATATACATGCATGGGTCTTTATAGTAGAATGATTTATATTCCTTTGGGTATATACCCAGTAATGAGATTGCTGGGTTGAATGGTAATTCTATTTTAAGATCTTTGAGAGATCACCACACTGTGTTCCACAATGGCCGAACTAATTTACACTCCCATACTTGCATTATTTCTTTTAATTCTTGCAGCAGCACTATGAGGCAGGTATTGTTATGAGTCTATTTTTTAGAAGATGAAAAAGAAGTTGAGAGAGAATATTAATCCAAAGATACTTGCACACTCATGTTTATAGCAGCACAATTTGCAATTGCAAAAATGTGGCACCAACCCAAATGCCCATCCATCAACAAGTGGATAAAGAAACTGTGGTGTATATATATATATATATATATATATACACACACACACACACACAATGGAATACTACTCGGCCATAAAAAGGAATTAATTAATGGCATTTGCAGTAACCTGGATGGGATTGGAGACTATTATTCTAAGTGAAGTAACTCAGGAATGGAAAACCAAACATCATATGTTCTCACTCATAAGTGGGAGCTAAGCTATGAGGACGCAAAGGCATAAGAATGACACAATGGACTTTGGGGACTCAGGGGGAAAGAGTGGGAAGGGGGTGAGGGATAAAAGACTACAAACTGGGTTCAGTGTATACTGCTTGGGTGATGGGTGCACTGAAATCTCACAGATCACCACAAAGAACTAACTCATGTAAGCAAGTACCACCTGTTCCCCCAAAACCTCTGGAAATAAAAAATTAAGAAATAAAAATAAAATACTAATGTTTTAGGATAAAAGAAAAAGAAAAAGAAATCCAAGTAAAAGGTGGTGAAGCCAGGATTTGATCCAAAGGTCTCATGCACCAAATCTCATTTGTTTAATATCATTTCCATTACCCAGAGGCAACTTTTGTTAACATTTTGGTGTCTTTCTTTATTCTTGATTCTTAAAACTTATTTAAAACTATTAAATATTTTATTTTGTATTCTGCCTTTCGTCCTAGCGTCAGAAGTCTTTCTTTTACATGTCAGTAAAAGCTTTCTAAATATTTTTATTTGCTACTTAATTGCTAGCTAACCATTCTGCTATTAATGAACTTGTAGGGCCTTTCAAGTTTCTTGTATTTTATAACACCGTAAAGGACGTGTTTAAACATGAACATTTGTGTAGACTGATTTTGAAAATCAGGTTGTGGATCTGAGTTCGATATGTTTGTTTTTTCTTTTTGTTTTTGGTAAGTCTTAGGGAGGGCAGCATATTTTTCAAGTCGAAAATGAGTCTTTGAATTTTACCTTATCTCTCTGCCCTAAGCCAATTTCTCAAAGTATCTTAAAGATACTTGACTCATCTTCTTTTCTACATTGCCTAAGTGAGTTTTTTATTTTATAATGTTTGACAACTCAAATAATATTTTTGAAACATTTGAAGTATGGGCTATCTCATACCATCTATACATGTAGGGAATTGATGAGCAGGAAACCCCAAGAAGTGGAATATTTAAATGAATTTGATGATTGGCCTTGGAGTGTGTTATATGGATTACCTTGTAGGTTGCATTCAGCTAATAATGAAGTGATTTCGTATTCTCCAAATATTTGCTGACTCCAAATGAATGAAGAATTTGAGAGATATTTGCTGTGTAGCAAAAGCAAGCCCATGTGGTGATTTGCTTAAAATCCCACCTGTATTTTCTCTCTAATCATGTAACTTGTCACTGTGTATTATAGTTTCTGGTAGATTCATCTTTATCCTCCACTAGATCAGGAATTTCAGGAAGCCATAAATGTACATCTGGTATACCGTGGCTGATAATATAATATCTGGCACATGGCCAGTATTCAGAAAATTGTGTTAGAAGGAAGCAAACAAGTGAGAAAGCCAGTCGTAGACAACCTTGCAAAAACAATTCTTGAGAAATGACTCTGCTTGTTAGGAACCATCATACATTGGAAAATTCTTAAACCTTCTTTTCAAGCATTATAAGAGAGAACGTTTTAGAACCATAACACTTGCAGAAAATGGCGAACTTAGGTGGCCTCTGGGGTCAGAACTTTGAGGACATGACTGAAATGAGTTCAATCACTCTTTGAGTTATCAAAACTGCACTAATTCTAGGCTCACCCTGAGGAGGGGGGTTTCAATCTAATTGGGGGGAAACCTCTGCCTTGACAAAAAGTCACCTGTTTATATCCCATGGACTCTAAGAGGAACTGTCTCAGGCCATGAAATGCAGGCTGGACAAGCCCTTTCATGCCCCTTCACAGAGCGCTTTCTTTCTTTTGTTTTTGAATTCATAGGATGTCATAATCCTTACAGGATGGTCTGGCCCAAACCCTTCACCTGCTAGAAGGGGACACTCTGGGGTCAGCCTCTTCTGTTCTGACTCAGATAGCATCTCTCGGCGCCAATTGTGCAATCATTGGCCTCGCGTGACTCCTCAGTTTGCTCTTCGTCTTCTGCTCTCCTCACAGGCTGTGAAGGACAAGGATTAATTTACGGTGCTATGAAATGCACTGGGCTTATCAAGGGTTTTTATGGGTTAATATCCACAAGCTTCACCTCCCTTACCTTTGGTCCTGGAGATCATGTTTACAGTGCAGGCTTGAACTTAAGGGATGGGGTTAGGTGAGGAAGAAGGCAATTAAAGGACTCACAGTCACCTGCTGGCCCGTTCAGAGCAGGTAAGACTTGCCTAGGTGTGGGCAGGGGGCCCTTCACCCAGAGCCCTATCTCTGGAGGAAGATAAATTCACAGTTAATAAAGATAAGGGCCTGAGAGAAATGCCATTCAGGACTGCATTGCCAGCCCAGCCCAGCCGATCAAAGCCAACAGTGACTAATTCTCTTAATGGGAAATACCGGGGGTCAGAGAAGGTTTTGTGTCACAGGGTTGGTGAGGAAAACCAGCTTGGGCAGGCATGGCTTTGAACCCTGCCTTCGTCACTTAACAGCCACGAGATCCTGAGCAAGTGTTTTTGCCTCTTTAAGCCTCAACCTGCGGGATCTCTCTTTCTTCTGTCTTAGGCCTCTTCAGAGCATGAACTATAATGGTGTATGAAAAGCAACTGGTGCCATGCTGGGCACAGGATAGTTAATCAATAAATGTGAATTTCTCCCTTTACCCCCTTTCCTCTTTTCTTCCTTTGATGGTGCCTTTGAAAATAAACTCATTTGGAGGCTGGGCGCGGTGGCTCATGCCTATAATCCCAGCACTTTGGAAGGCCAAGGCAAGCGGATCACTAGAGGTCAGGAGTTCGAGACCAGCCTGGCCAAGATGGAAAAACCCCGTCTCTACTAAAAATACAAAAATCAGCCAGGTGTGGTGGTGCACGCCTATAATCCTAGCTACTTGGGAGGTTGAGGCAGGAGAATCGTCTGAACCCAGAAGGTGGAGGTTGCAGTGAGCCGAGATCACACCACTGCACTCCAGCCTGGGTGACAGAGAAAGACTTTGCCTCAAAACAAAACAAAACAAAAAAAACTAAATTGATTTGGTTTGCTTGTATCCTTTCATTCATTAAGCCACTGATTCATGCGACAGACATATAAAGCACTTACTAAGTGCCAGAATCCAGTCTCAGCATAGAGCATATTTAAAATATCAGATGCAAAATTTGTCCTTATGAAGCTATGGTCTAAAGAGGGGAAGAAACGTTAATTCGGATAGCTACCACGCATTGAACACTTACGACATGCAGTACTTTTCCTGCATTTACTCATTGACTCCTCATAACAACTCTCTGAGGTAGATACCATCATGATCCCATTTTATGGATGGGAAAACTGAGGCACGGGGTCATGAAGTAACTTACCCCAGATGCCACAATTAGTAAGTGTCAGAGTATAAGTGTACCCGGTAGCCCGTGTGCAGAAAACCACTGGGGTGTTACAAGAAGATAACTATTAACCCTTTGCACTTGGCGATTTACCCATTTGGGGGCTGTTGGTGGAATTTGGCTAATTTGGTTGTCCATCCCCTTGCTAATCCAGAGTGTGTGGTCCGTGGCCTGGCAGCATGGACATTCCCTGGGAGCTGGCAAGAAATACTGAATCTCAGGCCCCACCTCAGACCTGCTGAACCAGTCTCATTTTGACAAGCTTCCAGGGGATCTATGTGCCCGCTGGAATTTGAGAAGTGTTTGTTTATATGTCTAAACTGTCTTTCCACTGGTATAATTAAAATAACAACTAAAAAGCCACCCAGGTAGTGCTATTGTACAGCCCTGAAGTCACTGGGTTGAGGAGACATGTGAGATGCCCATAGGAAGTAGCCTGGGCACCCCTTAAGTGGCTTGACCCCATATTTCTTCAACCCCCTTAAGACTCTGCTATCACCTACAGTGTCTTCCCTAAAGTCATCAGCGGGGTTCAAATGTGCCTTGGCATAGAATCTCCTGCAGTGCTTCCTAAGCAGAGATGTTGACCTGCAGAATGTGCCCTGTTGTGGGCATGGGTGGGGTTAGGGTCAGTTTCTGGTCCACTCTCCAGCATCCTCATGGCCCTCATCATTATCTGCAATGACGTGAGTCACTCAACTGCTCACCTCTTCACCACAGAGTCATTCCATTAGACTGTCACTTTCATGGGGGCAGCTATTTACCTGGCTCAATTAACTCTGCATCCCAGCACCAGGAAGAGACCTAGCACATAGGTGTTCAATAAATATTTATTGAATGAATGAATAAATGCAGAAACCTATTCTAAACCTTTTTTTTTTTTGAGACAAGGTCTCACCCTGTCACCCAGGCTGGAATGTAGTGGTGCACTCTCAGCTCACTGCCACCTCCCCTTCTGGGACTCAAGCAATCCTTCTCTCTCAGCCTCCCGAGTAGTTGGGATTACAAGCATGTGCCACCATGTCTGGCTAATTTTTTCTATTTTTTGTAGAGATGTGGTTTTATCATGTTGCCCAGGCTGGTCTCGAATGCCTGGACTAAAGCAATCCTCCTGCTTCAGTCTCCCAAAGTGCTGGGATTACAGGCATGAGCCACTGCACCTGGCCTAAACTTTTAAGTAAATAATTCCCAAACTTTAGTGATTGAACAATGATTAGAAATAAATTATGTGTCACACCCTGCAACTGACCACAGCTCTTCAGGGTGCCTAAGAGGGCTGAGATTGGAGAACAGCCCAAACTTACCCATTATATTAATTTAGTACTGCTGCTGCAACGGAATTACCACAAACGCAGTGGCCTGAAACAACGCATATTTACTATTTTACAATTCTGGAGATAAGAAGTTCTAAAATCAAGGTCTTGGCAGGGCTGCATCTCTTCTGGACACTTTAGAGGAGAATCAGATTCGTTGCTTTTTTTTTTTTTTTTTTTTTTTTTTTTTTTTTTTTTTTTTTTTGAGACGGAGTCTCGCTGTCACCCAGGCTGGAGTGCAGTGGTGGGATCTTGGCTCACTGCAAGCTCCGCCTCCCAGGTTCACGCCATTCTCCTGCCTCAGCCTCCTGAGTAGTTGGGACTACAGGCGCCCACCACCACGCCCGGCTAATTTTTGTATTTTTAGTAGAGATGGGGTTTCACCGTGTTAGCCAGGATGGTCTCGATCTCCTGACCTCGTGATCCACCTGCCTCGGCCTCCCAAAGTGCTGGGATTACAGGCGTGAGCCACCGCGCCTGGCCCGCTTTTTTTTTTTTTTCTCCTAGAGGCTGCTCACAGGCCTTGGCTCACGGCCCCCTTCTGTTCTTCAAAGCCAGTAGTTGCATTGCCCTGATCTCTGCTTGCCTTCACATCTCCTCTGTCTCTGGCTCTCCTGCTTCTTTCTTATGAAGACCCTTGTGATGACATTGGACCCTCCTGGGTAATCCAGCATAATCCCCTCATCTCAGGATCCTTAGCTTAATCACATCTACAGAGTCTCTTTTGCTCTGTAAGGTCACTTGTTCACAAGTTCTGGGGATTCCAGGGATTAGGATGTGGAAATCTTTGGTGGGGGGTTGGGCATTATTCTGCCTAAACTGACTTTACTGCTCACCCCAGAATAAAAGTGAGTTGAGGCTGGTATCTCCTTGGAGTGGTGTCTGCTATGTAGATCCATCACCGCTCATTTATCCCAGGCTTTTTCTGTGCGATGACTCTCTGGGTCTCTTCCATTTCATTTCCTCCAGGATCCTTCCTCCCTTTTATGCCACCTTTCTTGGTACTTTAGATTCTTAGGATATTCATGCTGAACAAATATTCATTTTTATTATCAATTTTTTTTAGGACAGGGATATCCAACCTTTAGGATTTAGTGTTAATCACTAATTGTCAACTAACTGTCAATCACTAATGAATCAACTAAGATTGTCCACTTTGGATATGCCACCTTGACAAGAGCAGATTCCAAGGGTCATGGGATACATGATACTTATTATTTTCTGGTGATGGGTGATACTTATTTTGGTTTTTGTTTGTTTGTGTGACTTTTGTACCACCCATGAAGATAATTTGAATACTCTTAGAAGGGTAACCAAACTAGACGAGGATCTTGGAACATCTGAGAATAAACCTGAAATCAATTCATCACATCTATTACATGAAGAAATGGTTTCTTTGGCTCAAAGCTCACAAGGTGGATCCCAAGGGAGAAACAGAAAGTGGCTTAAGAGAATAAACCCAGATCCATGGTCCGTGAATGGCGCTACCCAATGTCAAGAAGTGACAACCTGGTTGTGAGAAATATATCTTGGTAGGCACCCTTTTCTCTAGAGTCCAATGAGGATAAACTATAGCCTTGACTGAATTCAGCAAAGAGTGTAGGACTAAGTACTGGCACCAAAGCCTTGCTCTCAAAGTCCTGTCATTCTAAAGTTCCAGAACTTTCTTTAACTTAGGCAGTGCTGTCAGGCAGAGGCTTTTGAAGGGCCAGATGGGACCTGTGGAGAAGAGGTTAATTCTTATCACACTTGGGTCATCTCTCCTCACATCTCTTTATAACTCGTGAGATACCTGGCTCCTGACTGACTGTGTCAAGGAGGGTGTGGCCCCCACGTCTGGGCCTCCCCTCTCCTGCTCGTGGGGCCATCATGTTCTGATTAGTATTAATAATTGATTTATATAGCACCTTTTACAAGCCTGCAAATACTGTCTGCACCCAGCCTGTGTGTGGACACACGCATCACTTCACTCTCAGATGATAAGCTGCCACCTCACGGGGTGGGCAGGGAGGTGCGGCGGGCGCCAGTCACCTCGGTGGCGCCAACGACGTGACAAGGAGACAGTTTGCTGGAGGAAGTAGGGCAGCACCTTATCTCTGCTGGCTGGGGTGGGGGACTGGGCAGAGGTGATTCTGGGCTTATAATTAATAACTCGAAGGGTTGGACTTGTGAGTACTCCAGGTCAGGAAAGCATCTTTTGGCATAGGATAGGGTTGCTTAAGTACCCCATTATTTAGATGAAAAGAACCCAAAACAAAACCCTGAGATGCTGATGGAATAAAAGAATGCCAATGGCAGAGATAGGGTAAAGCCAACACATCTGTGAGTCACATCAGCATGTAACCTGGGGCCATATGCCTTTGTTTCCCCTGCCAAGCTGAAGCAGATGGTGGAAGATGGTTATTCAAGGCTTACGTCATTGGGTGCCATATTGTATGGGGCTTGGGGTGCTCATCTTACATTTTGAGATATCCTAAGTTAGTGTTTGAAGGAAGCTGAGGGTTTACAGGGCCCTCATGTGAGCTTTGAGAAGTCCTGTCATAAAGAAACTCATTAAATTTAATTTAGTTCAATATTTCCCAAATCTACTTGATGTGATCATTTTGATGAGCATCTGCCTGTTAGAGTTCATTTAGGATCTTTACTTATGTTTTTGAGAAAAATCAGCATCATGTAGTTAAGAAAATGAGTTCTGAATTAAGTCAATTTTCTAGTGGTCTCAAATGAGATCATTCATGTAGAGACAAGTTCTACAACTTACTAGGTAGGTAATCATGGGAAAGTCACAGACCTTCTTGTCACCTCAGTTTCCTCATTTATAATAGTACCCACTGCACAGGGATGAGGCACAGTGCCAGGCACATAGTATCTGCTCTGTAAAGATAAGCTATTTCTTATTTTATCATCATGAGGAGCATCAACATGTCCATCATCTTCATCAAATAGCAATGCTCTCTGAGGAGAAATGAAACATCTTGGTAGATCAAACAACAACAACAACACTCAGTTTCCCAGAAAGGAGGGATGAGATACAGAGAAAGGTTTCCATGTTTGCTCAGATTCTAGTGTCCTATTCCTTGGGAGGTCAGTGGGGAGAATCCAGACTCACCTAGAAGTAAAGGCCAAGCTCAGGAATGAGTCAGAGCTCTTGAGTGGCCAAGTGGAAGGATTCAGAGACCAGGAATAAAGTAAGAATTCCCTAGGAAGCCATGCGATGGGGTGTGGACTGAGATGAGGAGGTATCTAGAACTTTGGCAGAAACATCTGGATTAGAACTTTTCAACTCCATTCCACCCAACTCTAGTCCATGTTCCATGAACAAAGGGTGGCATTACCAAGTCAATAGGGGGATGGCAGCACGTGCTTCCCCTCTTGGAGAGTCAGGAAGCTGATCCATGTAGTAAAAGCTTTGAGAAGTCTTGCAGTAAAGAAACTCATTACATTTAATTTAGTTCAGTATTCCCCAAACCCATTTAATTCCTGGACTACCTCCTTTATTTTATTTTATTATTTCATAAAATAATACATATTTTTACCTAAACATACTTTGGGAGAGATTGTTGATTTAGACCATGAGAATTTGGAAGAATTGTCTCTTCCAAAGCTGGAAAAAAAAAATCAGAGATTTTAAAAATCGAATCTATGTGTTTTTAATGTATCCTACTTGAACATCTTTTTTTGTTTGTTTGAACTTGTAAAGAGACTCACCACCACTTCTAGGTTATTGTGTTTGTGTTTGTGTTTGAAGTGTTGGTCTGGATTTTGCAGCTATTTTAAATGGCTTACTTAAAGGATGAGGAGGGAGGAATAGCCATGTTCCCAATTTGTGATAATGTCAATACTATTTATAATCCTGTTGATACTAGTCACAATAATGTGTTTTTATGATCATGTCAATACTATCTGTGATCGTGCCAGTACAATAGTAGCAACAATTGTCATTGCTGAGTGCCATTTATGAAGTCCTGTCTGTGTACCCTTCCCTATGCAAAGTTGGTGACATGTGTTATGTCATGTAGTTCTCCAAATAGGAAAATGAGGAACAGAAGAGATAGGTAGCTTGTCCAAAATCATGTCACTAGACAGTAGCAGAGCCAAATTTGAATCCAGAACCAACCCTAAGAACAAAGCCATGGCTCTCATGTTGCACCTCGCATGCAGTTGCTAATTCTTCCTTCCTCCCTCCATTCTGAATCCTCTCCGAGTGACTCAAGGGTCTTACCCTAGTATCAGGAGCAAGAGCTGCTCTGAGTGATTGGAAGCTGCGGCTCAGGACCTAGAAGGCTGCTGAGTCACCAGCAGGCTGTGCTGTGGCGGAGGCAGCCTTAGCAGGGGTAGATGCATGCAGGTCTCAGGCTGCTGGGGCTCTGTCCTGTGGACCTTGAACTTCGGGTGCCAGACACAGCTGTGTGTTGTCCAGGTGTCACTTTCATTTTCTGAGGCCCACACTTGCGCACACTCAGAGAGACTTTACATGGGCACCTTCTTGTTATTTACCCAGGAGGGGTACTAGCCACTCTGATTTGCCCAGGACTGTCCTGGTTTTAGCACTGAGAGTCCTATGTCCTAGAAAACCCTTCAGGCTCTGGCAACCGGGGACAGTTGGTCACTCTAAATAGGTCCTTTGGTCTATATAGAGCCCTCAGGTGAGACTTGTTTAAAGGCAAAGGGAAGCTAAGTTCAGGGCCTTTAAAAATAAGCAGTTTCTGCAACAGAAAAATGCAGTAGAATGTAGGTCAATTCTGACTATCAAAAAAAAAAAAAAAAAAACACTCAAAAACCCTCACTGGAAAAATTAAAACAAAAATTTTTTAAAAAACCTCACCAAGTCTTCTTCATTGAATCCAGCACTTACTAATTCAATAAAAGTGCTTTTAAAATAATACTCTTCTACTCCTCTGTTACTAAGTTGTGAGTGTTTAATGCATGCCAGGCTCCTTGCTCAGCCCCTGATGTACAAAACTTCATTGAATTTGTGCAATTACCCCAAAAGGTAGGCATTATTATTATTATCTTTTCTTTTTTTTTTTTTTTTTTTTTTTTGAGACAGGGTCTTGCTCTGTCACCCAGGCTGAAGTGCAGAGGCACAATCTCAGCTCACTGCAACCTCCGCCTCCCAGGTTCAAGCAATTCTTCTGCCTCAGCCTCCTGAGTAGCTGGGATTACAGTCACCCACCACCACACCTGGCTACTTTTTGTGTTTTTAGTAGAGATGGGGTTTCACCATTTTGGTCAGGCTGGTCTCAAACTCCTGACCTCGTGATCCACCCGGTAGGCGCTATTTTTATGCAGTTTGACAGATGAAGAAACTGAGGGTCAGTTAGATCACTTGCCTAAAGTCACAGCTAGGAGGTGCCTGATGCAGGTGACTTAGACTCAGGTGACCTGAGAGCAGGCTGTAGGCACTCACCACCCACTAGGCCATACTGCTCCCTCCACTAACTAGTGATGGACACTTTAAGAAATGAATATCTTTGGCTCATAATCATACCAGAGTATGAGCTTTCTGAGGGTAGCTTCTTATTCACGAATGTATCCTCAGAGAACACAGCATGGGGCTATGCACATAGTAGATGCTCAGTTAATGTTTGCTAAATTGTATTATAGTGAAAAGAAATTTATATTTTCTTTGCCCATAGCAAAAAAATTATTTTGCAGAAGTCCTGGTCTGTTTTCTTTATTTATCCACCAGAATAAAAGCCATTTTAGTAGGGGGCGGTGGTTCACGCCTATAATCCCAGCACTTTGGGAGACTGAGGTGGGTGGATCACTTGAGGTCAGGAGTTCAAGACCAGCCTGGCCAATATGGCGAAACCCCATCTCTACTAAAAATAAAAAAGTTTACCTGAGTGTGGTGGCATGTGCCTGTAATCCCAGCTACTTGGGAGGCTGAGGCAGGAGAATCATTTGAACATGGGAGGTGTAGGTCGCTGTGAGCCTAGATTGCACCACTGTACTCCAGCTTCGATGACAGAGCAAGACTCTGTCTCCAAAAAAAAAATCCATTTTAATATATCTGTCTCCATATAAGATTATAAACTCTTGTCATATATGTACATATACATAAACACACACATATATAAACATATATACAACACACACCTAATACATAATATATATAATAGGCATTATACACACACACACATATACATATATATTTATTTATAAAGACAAGCCCATACTCTTTTATTCACCTCTGCATTCCAACTATTATCACAGTGCCTGGCACATAGCAGGAGCTAAATAAATACTTCCAGAATGAAAGAATGAATACATGCAAGCTGCCCACAAGAAAAACTCTGAATACAGAGATCTGTGTTGCTCCTACGGAAATTTCCCCACATGCTGTTTAAACCACATCTGGGCCTCGTGTGAGTCCAGCAATTTCAGTACGGAGGGCTGGGCTACATCAGTTATGAAGAGATTGTCTCAGGATGCCTATTTCATGGCAGAAAACATGCAAACACACTCTCCATTTCCTCTTTAAGCTGCTGCCATCAGTAACTGCTCCAGTCAGTCCCGCTGAGAAAGGGCAGCCCAGGGGCTTCAGGTTTGGGTCCCAGAGAATATCTGCAGATGAAGAAACTATCAAATCATAATAGCAAACACGCACACAGCACTTTACTTTGTGCCTGTCTCTCTGCTGAAATGTTATGCATAATTAACCCAATTATACTTCACAACAACTTGATGAGGTTGGTATCATTTAATCCCCAATTTACAGATAAGAAAATGAAGACTTACGAGGTCATGTAACTTGTTCAAGGTCACAGATCTTGTAAGTCTGGCTTGAGCCCATGGTCCTTACTCCTTTAAGGCATTCTCTATGACCTGTAAAGCAAAAGATGATGGGGCACTTGGGTGACCATTCCCATAAATGCTGCTGTGTGGTATATATTATGCAAGGGGCTGATATTCCCAAAGAATACTTATTTTTCAAATGGCACAGAAATATTAATAATCATCAATACCAATAGCTACCACCATTGAGCAGTCCCTATATATGCACAGCTTCTGGCCATTTGCTTATTAGTATGACAGGAGGTAGGTGCTTTTTCTCATCTCCACCATATAGACAAGGAAAGAAACTGAGGCAGAACAAGAGACAATGGCTTATGCAAACTCAGACAATAGAAAGAGAGTAATTGGGATTTAATCCAGGACTTTCTGACTCTATACCCATGCATGAACGCATACCATAATACTTTATTATCTTAGAAATAACAGGAAAAATGTGGGCTCAGTAGGTGAGAACTCCAGGAAGCTTGAGCAAGGGCTGCATTTCTTCTACTACACCAAAGCAAGCATGGGTAGGTAGCAAGAGAAGGTGATGTCTGAAGGATGGATCATACTATGCTCTGGAAGCATAGACCTGCCCCCAGTTTTCCGAATATGCCACGTGATCCATGACTCTCTTGACTTATGCTGTTGCTTCTTTCTCAAAAGCCCTTTCCACTCTCTCCCACCTCCCACTGACTACCTGTTTGACCAATTCTTCATCTTCATGACAGTTCAAATTATTGCTGCCTCTGCAAATTATCCCCAAGCTTCCCCAAACTCCACCCTGTCACCTCCAGTAGTCCACTTCATTAACCCCAATTCTATCTAGTTCTAGTCTCTTTTCGTCTAAATTTCTCTAGTGGAGAGGGGAACACCACTAGTTCTCTAAGACGTCCCTTAGGTAGAAAGAGCTTTCAGGGTCAAATATAGTTGGGGAGTGCTGCTAACTGTATGCTGCCAAGTCAGGGAAGTTTACAAAGAGACACTTGCAGAGTAAAGGCCCTGAGAAGTCCCGCAGTGAAGAGAACAGCATTTCATATTTGACAATGGAACACTTCTCCCAGCCAACTTTTCTTTGGCAGTAACATCCTGTTCATGGAGCAGATTGCTGTAGTTATTTATTTGTGGACCTGCCTCCTCTACCTAATTGTGAGTTTTCTTCAGAGATTGTTATTTTTTTATCTCTAGATCTCCAACACTGGGTTAATGTTTGTTGTGTTGAATTAAAGCGGTTTCACAGGCAAACCTAAGCGGAGGCAAAGCTGCCAAATCCTGTATGCAGATGCCACATAGAAGGAAAGCTTGTCCCTCTTTCCACCCTCACTGCCCCACTGGGCATTTGGCAACCTTCACACGATCAAATAATAAGCTTCCTCGCCATCAATCTCCACGGATGTGGGTGCCCTCGGGATGTGACAACTCATGAAAATTGTGGTTGAACACATTTTAGCTTTTCTTTCTAAATTCCCAGACTTTGTCTTTTTGAGCTGTCTCCAGAATCTTCCCAAGGGGGATTTTCCTTGTTCCCGTAAACTAGAGATTTATGTTCCTCATGTAGACTTTTCCCAGCTTAGCTGAATTCTTAGTTGTGGGTGTGTTCCTTTAGGCGGAAGTGTGTGAAGCAGAGGACGTTGGAGAAACTGCTTTGTAGTGAGATTCTTAGACTAGTTCTTACCTGCGAGGAATAATTTGCGAGGTGACGTGGTGTAGTGGAAAAGACGTTGGCTTCTGGAATCAGAAGAGCCTAGAGTTTGCCTCCTGTAGCCCTCTGACTCTGGGCATGTTCCCCAACCTTTCGGATTCTCCTCCACATCCTTATCTACAAAGTGGGAGTGACCACGTGTGTCTTGTAGGATGTGGAGAGCACAGCTGTTATTGTTATGCATTGTCTTCCCTTTGGATCCTGAGTCCTACTCTTGTTAAGGCCTCTCTCCACTCTCATCATCTCTTCACCACCACCATCAATTCAACTCACTTTTGGTGTTTTGTTTTGTTTTGTTTTGTTTTGTTTCTGCATCCCTCCTTCCAGCTGTTCCAACTTTATAACCTTACCTTTCTTCTTTCATTCATGTGCTCGATATCCTACTTAACCTGGTTCTCCTTATGAATCTTTTTATTTAAAAATCTCAATTTCTGTGTATTTTTGAAAGAAAGTCTTATTTTGTACCTGTAGGTATTAGTGGGCTTAATTAAAATGTAATCAGTTGAATCGATCCAGCTGTTAGACCTAGGACTTTTGCCAGAAAACAGGTCAGGACGTATGTTTTCAGTACTTTCCCCCCACAATTTGGCATAACTTTGATGGCTGAAATAATGTTGGGCCACAGTTGTGTCACTGAATGCCGGCCCTAAAGGGGTCTTGTTGTCTCGCACCTAATAGCTTTCAACAAAAGAATTTGGAAAAAGCACATCAAAGCAAACCATGCAAAAGCAGAAGAAAAGAAGTGGCTAATATAAAATCAAACAATAAGGACAAAAAATGATCAAAATTTGGTAAGTAAACTTAAGAGATTATTGTTTGAGAAACAAATCTTAAAAGAGCAAGTTACAGAAAACTTAACAAAGAAAAAAATGAGGAAATCCAAATACCCCAAGTTAGTGGTGAGAAACAGGATATGAAGATATGAAGGGGATATTTAAAGTTATAGGAGTGTTATATATATATTTCTGCATCAAGATTTCTCAACCTCAACACTATTGACATTTTGGGATGGACAATTCTTTATTGTGGGGCCTATCTTGGGCATTGTGGGATATTTAGTGGCATCTCTGATCTCTACCCGCCAGATGCCAGTAGGACCTCCCACCCCTAAGCTGTGACAATCGAAAATGTCTCCAGACATTGCCAAATGTCCCCTGGGAGGCAAAAATCCCTTCCTGCTGAGAAACACTCTTCTATATTAATCACTTTTTAAAAAATGTAATGACATGACAAATTTTCCAGGGAAATATTAATAAAATTCATTAAAAATTAATATATGTGTGTAAGTATACAGGTATGTATGTGCCTCTATACATGTAGAGAAACCAGGGAAAACATTTGCACAACTAGCAATATGTCCTCTTTAAAAAACAAAATCCTGAGTCAAAGGAATTTATCAGGGAAATATTTTCCATCTTCAAGAGAAAAGAAGTCATCATTCTCTATAAACTGCCAAGGTGACCAACTGTTTTGGTTTCCCAGAGTGGTTTTCTGGGATGTGGTGCTTTTGGTGATAAAACTTGGAAAATCTTAGGGAAATCAGGACAGTCCTAAAACCTTCCCATAGATAATGGCAGAGAATACACCAGTGCAGCACTAAAATGAAAAACTGCAGGCCACACCCACTTATAAATATAAATAAGGACATAGTAAACAAAAAAAAATCGACCTTAAATCATGCTGTATATAAAGCTAATGTTTTTATTTGTTTGCTTAAGAAGCTCTGTTCCGATAAAATTGTTTGTGAAGTCTCAATTTGTTGCAACAGTGGTACTGTGAACAGATCCTCCTTCTGGGTCTTCTGAGTCTTTTCCAAAATCGCAACCTCTCCTTCTTTCTTCCCCAATCTTTCCCTAAACCCACTCTCACATATTTCCTGAGGGGCTCCATGGAGCTCCCAGTGCCTTCTGGAGCACAACTGGAAATCCTACATTAGAAGGATAACCACCATGGTAAAGTAGGGTCTATACCAGGAATATAAGATGGTCCAACAAGGTTATTTTGACGCAGGTCAAAAAGGAATACTGGTAAATTCAAAATCCATGTGATTTAAAACAAGAATAATAAACAAGCTTTCATTAAACTAGAAGTAGAAGTATGCTTCTCTAACATAATACTGATTTTCTTTTTCAAATCAACAGAAACATCATTTATAGTGGAGGCCTTCTCATTGAAAGCAGAAATAAGGATGCTCATGGTTACCTTTTAGTAATTTTTAAGAAGTTTTAGTCAATGCAATAAGGCAGGAAGAAAACTACATAAGATGAAGATAAACAAGAAATAGAGACATAAAAATATATGGAGGAGGTGGAGGTGGGCAGATCATGAGGTCAGGAGATCAAGACCATCCCAGCTAACACGGTGAAACCCCATCTCTACTAAAAATACAAAAAAACTAGCCGGGAGTGGTGGCGGGTGCCTGTAGTCCCATCTGCTCGGGAAGCTGAGGCAGGAGAATGGCGTGAACCCAGGAGGCGGAGCTTGCAGTGAGTCGAGATTGAACCACTGCACTCCAGCCTGGCCCACAGAGCGAGACTCTGTCTCAAAAAAAAAAAAAAAAAAGAAAAAAAAGGACAATCACATATAGTGATTAAAACCATGATCTTAAAGAATAGAAAGAAGTATTGGTGATAGATAAAATGAAAAAAGTTACAGAGTAATCTAAACAGCATGATAACATTTTTTGCCACAACCCCAAATATATAGATATCTACAACCAAGCAAGAGTGTAAAGATAGAAGAAAGCATATAGTGCCCATGGTTTTCTGATTGGTGACTTTTATTTTCTTCTTTGCACATTTCTTAATGTCCTGAATTCTTAAGTGTTGCTGCTTTAGTCATAAGAAAAACATTAAAAATGTTATAAACATAAGTTCAATCTGGCTGATCAACAACCTGACTGTTCTTTGAGCAGTCTTCATTTTTAACACATAATTATTCACCTATGTTATTTAAGATTTGTCAAATCTGTAGGTCAGGGATAAGCAGAATGTTTAGTGGGATGATGAAGGCTCAAAAGAGATTCTGATCCATAAATATTTTCCTATGGGGGCTTCTCAGTGCATTTGAAATAAATTGTTTTAGATTAAATATTGTCCTTTCCTTTCCTCTCAAAATTCAAATACCTCTAGAAGAGGTAACAGTATGAGACCTCCAAGGTGCTCAATAAATATTGGTTGACTTGAGTTGAATCGAAGGCAGCGGCAGTACAAGATAACTTTGTTTATGACATCAGTTTTATCTAATAGGTGTAATTGATTTTATTTCTGGGGCTATTCTGTAATTGGGATGTGAAGAACAAGAGCACATAGGAATGCTCAGTATAAAGGTATAGCCACTGAAAAATAGGTAAAGAATGGAATACGGGATGCATAAAGCACATTTCTCTAAGCACATAGTTTTTCTCAGATTCATCCTTATAATTGCCATATTCTTGGCAGATAGACATTTGATTGGTTGTTGATCCTAATAAAATATTCATTCATCCATTTATTCATTCACTCATTTATAGCCCTAAGAAGTCCATGAGCCCTGTGGTTTAATCTCTAGTCTCTATCACTGTTAATGAAACAAACAATCAAAAATTAATCTCCTATAACTCAAGTTCTTTATTTGTATTTCCTGTACACTGTGAAACAGACATAAAACCTGTGGGCCATGGACGATTTCTCTTATTTCTATTCTCTCTTCTTGTGATTCTGTATAATAAAATCAGTAGAGCAACAGTAGAAGCCTCTAAGAGAGAAAGGGAAATAAGCTGAAGGGCTAGACCAGAATTCTCTGTGTGTGTAGCCAGAAGGACAGATGCCTGCTATATGTTAAGCACTGTTGGAGGTGTTTGAGGTATTTCACATCCCTTCTTAATTTTTTTTTTTTTTTTTTGAGATGGAGTCTTGCTCTGTCACCCAGGCCAGAGTGCAGTGGTGTGAACTTGGCTCACTGCAACCTACCTCCCGGGTTCGTGCAATTCTCCTGCCTCAGTCTCCCAAGAAGCTGGGACTACAGGTGTGCACCACTAAGCCCAGCTAATTTTTGCATTTTTAGTAGAGACGGGGTTTTGCCACGTTGGTCAGGCTTGTCTCAAACTCCTGGCCTCAAGTGATCTGCCTGCCTCGGCCTCCCAAAGTGCTGGGATTACAGGTTTGAGCCACTGTGCCCAGCTCCTTCTTATTTAATTCTCATACTAACAATACAAATTGGATAATTTCATCCTCATTTTGTAGATGATGAAATGGAAGTTTATATCCAACATATGTACTGACTTGCATATATCTAATTTAGGATTAAGATGAGCATACCTCCCACTTTACTTTGTTCAGTCCCACAGTTTACTTCTGTTGTCTTGATGTAGTTGGTAGTAGCGTCTTTGGATGATTGGATAAAGAAACTGGTATTTATATGCAATGGAATATTATTCGGCCATGAAAAAGGGTGGAATCATGTCTATTGCAATAACATGAATGGAACTGGAGGCCATTATCTTAAGTGAAACAACTCAGAAACAAAGTCAAATATCATATATTCTCACTTATAAATGGGAGCTAAATAATGTGTACACATGGACATAGAGTGTGGAATAATGGTATTGGAGACTTGGAAGGGTGGGAGGAAGGGAATAGGTGAAGAATGAGAAATTACCTTGGGATGAGAATTTATATTGTCACCTATTAGAACATTACTAGCTTCAAATTACAAGAAACAGAGATTCAGAAGAATTAGACATCAGGGATTTTACAATCTCATAGACCAAGAAATGCAGTTAAGATGGTTCCAGGGTTGAGTAATTCAGCAGCTCAACAATATCATTGAAGTCAGAAGCTCCTTCTGTCTTTTCCTTCACCAGCCCCTCTAGGTTGCCTCTGCCTCTGTTGGTTGTGCCATTTCAGGTGTCACTTTCTCTCATACACCCATGGCTGACGCCAGAAAAAGGTCCATTCCTTCTGTGTTTATTTATAGAGCAAAGAAACCTTTCCAAGTAGCTCCTTGCAGATGCCTGCTCATGGGGGTCACATGTTTTCTCTTCATCCAATCATTAGCAAGAAAATGGGAGGAGGAGGTTACATGATTGGCTTTAACCAATCAGGATTTTTTCAGCAACATAGGAGCAATGAAAGAAAAACTGGGCTCTTCTAGAATGGAAGATGTGGAAAGGGGTGGTTGGGGAGGCCAAGCATAGCAACTGCTACCAACTAGTAAGTGAGGAGAGGCCAGCCAGTTCTAAAGGACCACGGAGACTACTATTTCCATCTCCCCAGCCGCCCTCCCTTAAAAACTGTGCCCTCCAAGGGGTTATGTCTGAAGGTTGGGCTTGGTGGGGTAGGTCACTGCTTGAGAGAAAATGCAAACCAATAGCTATAACAATGTAATAAGGCTTGTAGGAGCCTATGAAGGCACTGAAGGCATTCAAGAAACAGTGGCTTTTTTACAGTGTTAAAGGGTAAAGAGGAGCTTGCTCTATAGCTGTTAGTAGGGGCCAGTGCTGGGTATTTCAGCTAGAGGGAGCTGCGTGTACAAATAGCTGGAGATGAGAAAGAGCCTAGTGTGTTCACAGAGCAAGCGGCACTGCGGTAGTGATAGAAGAGAAGCTTGGGGAGATGAGCAGAGCCACATCCCAAGGGGCAGGTGTAACTTGACAAGAGGAGATTTATTCCTGGGGAGTCATTGACAGGTTTAAACCTGAAAGCGGTCAGACTTCCTATTGCTCCTCTAAAGAAGTTCTATTAGCAAGGAGTCAAGACTTCAGGGTAGATTTCTTCCTTCTTTCTTTCTTTCCTTCCTTCCTTCCTTCCTTCCTTCCTTCCTTCCTTCCTTCCTTCCTTCCTTCTTTCCTTCCTTTCTTTCTTCTTTCTTCCTTTCCTTTCCCTTCCTTCCCTTCCCCTTCCTTCCTTCCTTCCTTCCTTCCTTCCTTCCTTCCTTCCTTCCTTCCTTTCCTCTCTCTCTCTCTTCCTTCCCTCCCTCCCTCCCTCCCTCCCTCCCTTCTCTCTTTCAGATGGAGTCTCACTCTGTTGCCCAGGCTGCAGTGCCGTGGCATGCTCTCAGCTCACTGCAATCTCTGCCTCCTAGGTTCAAGTGATTCTCCTGCCTTGGCCTCCCAAGTAGCTGGGATTACTTGGGTGGTGTGCGCCACCACATCCAGCTAATTTTTGTATTTTTAGTAGAGATGGGGTTTCACCATGTTGGCCAGGCTGGTCTCCAACTCCTGACCTCATGCGATCTGCCTGCCTACCTGCCTTGGCTTTCCTAAGTGCTGGGACTACGGCCATGAGCCACCGGACCTGTCCCCTTTATTTCTATTTTTGTTTAAGGGGCTGGAAATCCCAGCTGGTGTGTTGTAGAGAGATCACTCATGGCTAGGGGTGAGGTGCACACCTCTGAAAATACTTAATTCTGGAACTTTTACAGAAGAAGGACATCTCTTTTCCCCATCTATGTATTCTTGAGACTTTGTGGCAGAGCCTGCTATATGTTCTCTTCTTTTGCCTCCTGGGCACAAGCTACATTATGTTCCCCAGTGTCTCTGGGAGTTGAGTTAAGACTCTGTGACTAAGTTATGGCTAATGGATGGTGGCCATTAGTGATATTCCCAACTTCCAGGCCTGGCCCCTAAAAACCTCCCACATCATCCTTCATGCTCTCTCTTCTTATCTACTTACCAAAAGAAGAAGACTTTAAAGACAAAAAAAAAGGCAGAGCTACTAAGTGGAAGGATTCTGGGCCCCTGAATGACTACATGGAACAGAGCCCTTCACCAACTTACATTGTATTTAGTTGTATTATGATAAACCACTGAGACTTCAGAGTTTTGTTTTTACAGCAAATAAAACATACCTTGCAGGTGTTTGTGCACTCTTGAAATACGAAGGAAAGTGGCAAAACAGCTTCTTGATAAAGTCAAAGAAAATATACTGAAGTATGAGGAAGAGTACATTGATGAAGACTCAGAGGGGGCTTATCTGTGAAGCAAAGACAAGGAAGTCTCATCTTGCTTGGCTGTGGTGAGGGCTGCATGATACTATGTATGTAAAGCACCTAGCATGAGCTGTCTCTTAATGGAATAAGTTAGGAAAAGTGTTTTGGAGTTGGTAACTGTCAGTTTTATAAATATCTGTAAAAGAGAAATAATAATATTTACCTGGGTGATTTTTTGTAAGAATTAGACGATGCTTTTAAAGCACTCACTTGGTACAAGGCCTATAAAATAATATGGAAGCTTCTATAACAGTAATTACTGCTTCTTATCGACATTACTGCTCTAAGACATGACTGGGCTGTGACAGCAGGAGGTTTTAGGAGGGAGAAAGCGTTTCAGGCTGGAGCTGTGTTGGGAGTGATGGAGGGAGGGGCAGAAAAGCAGGGGGGCGGCAGGGGGAAGGGGAGATGAGATGCATGACACCAGGTGGAGCAGTTGAAAAGCTCTGTTTACAGCCCGATGACCACTTCTGCCCAGGCTGAACCTGGATCCTTCCAACTGCCACTGGGCACACATCTCTGCAGCATGCTGGCGCCTAATCATATCTCGAGTGCTGTTTCCAAGAAGCTCAAAGGGCTTTCTGGAAGTTATCTGCTGGCTTGACCCAGCAGCCCCATGTTATCATTCCCATCTCACAGATGGAAAAACAGGACACCGAGTGGTAAACCTACTTACCGAAGATCACAGTGTGAGTCAGTGGCCTGCGTGCAATCAGATTCTAGATTTCTCCATCGCAGGCCCCTCCTGTGGCTCCTCCAGGCTAGCTTTGGGCTGGGCCGCCAAGCAGGCTGCATTTCTTTTTTCTCAAAGAGAGCCACTAAGCATCCAGATTCTGCATGTGATTTAATTATTAGCCAGATCCTGATCTTTGATGACAAGAAGTCTGATTTACAGACTAAATATTCTCCTAGGTGCTGGCGGACATTCTATACTTTTGTTCCTAGCATTTATTATAAAAATGTTCATATAAACAGGAAAGCTGGAAGAATATTAGTCAATACCTGTGTGCTTAGGAGCTAGATTCTGCAATAGACACTTTGTTTTATTGTACTTTATTAGCTGAACTACTTGCTAAGCAGAGAGGTGAAGTTGTCATCTTTGAAAATGATAGTCAAAGTAAGTGACGTTATTAAAAATTATTTCAATATCTGCAAATGATTAAAAAATTGTCTTAAAAAATTTAAGGCTTTCAACTCACTGGTAGACTAGTATTTGCTATCAAAGTGAGGTCACAGTAGATTTCAAGAATGTTTGCATGCTTAGTATAACCTAGCATGAGTCTTTAAAAATAAAATGTCATGGCATTTCACTAGATTGGTCTAGTTTTAAAAAGAGAAGACCCCCTCTCCAAAACAAACAACAACAAAACCCAGAGATTTGGAACAGGGAGTGTGGCCTACCTGCAGCCCTGGAATAAAGGATACACTTACTTTAAGGATACTATGTATACGTAGTGACTTCATACACATTTAGGGGAAGTGTGTATGAAGTCAAAAGATAGAAACTGCTTGACTAGAGACTTGAAAGGGCCAAATAAATCGTTAGATTAAGTGTCTTATTTTATGGATAAGGCCCAGAGATGGCAAGTCACAGAGCAAAGGCCTTTAACTGACAGTATTAGACCAATAACTTTCTTATTTATCTATTTGTTTTTAGATTTAAGATCTCACTATGTTGTCCAGGCTGGAATGCAGTAGCTTTTCACAGGTGCAATGATAGTTCACTATAGCCTCGAATTCTTGGCCTCAAGTGATCCTCCTGCCTCAGCCTCCCGAGTAACAGACTACTGGCATGCACCACGGTGCCCAACTAGACCAAAACTTCTTATACTGGAGGCAGAGTTGGTGAAAAATGCTCAAATGGCCATAGCATTTTGTCTCCCCTCCCTTCCCCCAACTCCACCCATCCTGGAGGCTTCAACACACAGGCTCTTTCTTTACAGGGATATGTGAGCTTAAACAGTGAGCACTAGTTATGACTGCTGCCACCAGAATAGGTGCCAGAAATAGCCCTTTTGGGGCCTGGCGTGGTGGCTCATGCCTGTAAGCCCAGAAATTTGAGAGGCCAAGGTGGGTGGATCACCTGAGGTCAGGAGTTCAAGACCAGCCTGGCCAACATGGTGAAACTCTGTCTCTACTAAAAACACAAAACTTAGCTAGGTATGGTGGCGGGTGCCTGTAATCCCAGCTACTTGGGAGGCTAAGGCAGGAGGATTGCTTGAACACTGGAGGTGGAGGTTGTAGTGAGCTGAGATCGCACCACTGCACTCCAGCCTGGGCATCCTGGGCAGCTCCATCTCAAAGAAAAAGAAAAAAAAAAAAGAAATATCCCTTTTGGGGAGTTGGCGGAGGGGAAGTGTTGGCTGGGCAAATTGGCTTGAATGTAGATCTGAGCTGCCTTCATGAAGCAAAGCTGCCCAATGAATGTGCTTTTGGCACCACCTTGTTGACCTTCTTGGCCCAGTGGCTTCGCCCCAGATGCAGTTTCTGAGATGCTGACGCATGGCAGCTCCTGAGCCCCCTTGTTGTTTAACTATTGATACTTTCTGGATGCATCCCCTGATCAGAAAAACGAATACACAAATAAACCCTATGTCACTGTTCTTCTCCCATCACTCCTGAATTTATTCAAGCGCAAAAGGGGCTGGTTCCCACTGAGATCCCTGCTTGCATGTTTGGTGCAAAGCAGACCACCAGGCCAGGACCCATTCAGATAAATCTAGCCCCATCTCTTGACCCCCAGAGCCGTCTCAGAAAGGGTGTTTTCTAAGCTCCTGGCAGAGGCTTGCACTGCAGGAAGGAAGCAGCAGAATCTCACATCCCTGCTGTATCAGTTTGTCATCTTTGGCCTGTGCAACCCTCGGAAACCTTAATCTCTCTGGGCGTCAGTCGGGATTCTGTCCCCTGCACTAAACTCATTTAAGGCAGGGGGCTGTGTATTAATAATGAAGATAACCAAACAGCCCAGGCTGTGATATTCCCTGACCTGCCCCCAGGCGGGCCTTAATGACTGTTTGTGAAGTGCGCCAGAGCCTTAGATGAAAGGCACCCAGGTGAGCACAGTCCTGCCCCCTGAAGTCAGGACACCTGCTGAGCCTGGCCCCTTGTGGGGTCCAGCTGTTCCTGCAACCGCTGGCTCTGAAGGCCTTGGCCCCTGCAGGCGGGCCGGCCGTGGAGAAAGTGCCACAGGACGCTCAGATGGGGCAGGGGACACGCAGAGTTATGGGGAGGGGCCCAGGGGGAGAAAAGGAAAGGGAAGATACAGATAAATGAGTGAAAGAACGGAGAAGTGACAGGGAGTTGGGGACGCAAAGAGAAAGATGCAGAGAGAGAAGGAGAACAGGCAAGGACTCGGAGAGACAGGGAAGGGAGAGAGAAGAGGAGAGGCAGGTCAGAGTCAGAAAGATGGAGAGAGGGAGAGAAGACAGACACAGGGAGAGGGGAGGGACTGGCTCCAAGTTAGGTGAGGAAGAGAGAAATAGAACAGGGAGACAGGGAGAAACTAAGAGGGGATGCTAAGAGAGAGAAGAGAGAGACAGAATCAGCTGGAGGTGGAGAGAATCAGAGAGGTGGGGAGTGGGAGACAGAAAGGTCAGGAAGTGCACAGAGACAGGTACAGGAGACAGGGGGCAACTGGAGACATAGACACACACACACACACATGCACGCGCACACACGCTCGCGGCGAGGGCTGGGGAGGGAGGGAATTTAGGGGAGAGGCGCAGACAAGAGACAGACATGGGCAAGTCATACACTTTCGGGAGAGACATCGCAGAGGGAGAGGGAGAGGAAGGGCAGGGGAGGGGAGGGGAGGGGAGGGGAGCCCGATCCAGCTGCCCACCCACCCCTCGGCCCTTCCCCAACGCCAGCATCCTGCGCCCCTCCCCCGCCGCCTCTTATCAGCGGCGAGCGCGGCGCGCGGCGGCCTTGGGCGCGAGGCGGCGGCGCGGCGCGGGGCCTGATTGCAGGTGCGCCGGCGCCGCCGAGTCTGCAGCGGCCGCTCAGTGGCCGGCCCGGCGGCCGGGCGGGTGGCGGCGGCAGGCACGGCGCGAGCGGGGGCGCGGGGGGCGCGGCCTCCCCTTCGCACGCAGGGCGGTAGAATGAGCCGCACGGCCGCGCGCCGCTCGCCCCGGGCCAGCCGTGAACTTGCCGGGGCCGCCTGCGGGAGAGGCGGGCCCCGCTGGCACCTGCCGCCCTCCGCTCCCAACCCCGTCCACGCCCGGGGCTCGCAACCCACGCGGACAGGAGACTGCTGGCTACTGGCATTGTCACGATGCTGCTGTGTTTGAGCAACATCTATCTTGAGAGAGATTAATAAAAACAGCGACGTTTTCCAAAGATGTCACTGTTCACAGGACATCCATTCTTTTTTACTTGCTTGGCTGAAGTTAGCAGAGCCTTGAATAGCAGGGCCTACCTGGCTTTGCATCTGAACTTTGCCTTTTACTAACTGTGGCCTTGGGCTAGTGTCTCGCCTCTCTGCGTCTCTATCTTCTCCCCTGGGAAACGGGAAGAATAAAGGTGTCCGCGTCACAGAGATGCCAGGAGGTTAAAGACAGGCAAAGATATAAGTGGTTCAACAGTCCCCAACACATAGAAGCTGTTCTGTAGGACGGGGCTGGTGTTATCATCATTAGTGGGGCTGGGGAGGGGTTGACAAAGGAGCTGGTGGACATCCACCTTCTGCTAACCCCAAGGATCGGTGCCTCGAAGTCTCCTTCCTCTGGGCTGCAGGAGGCCAGGAGTCCTGGGTGTGCCTGCTGGCTTCCCTCGGGAATGGCCAAGTCAACTCCTGGCTCAGGGTCCCATATTCCTTCTCAGAAAAATGGGCCTTGGGCCATCAACCCCGACTCTAATAACCTGTCTTTCCCCGAGGGTTGCCGAGGATCCAAGGGTAGGGTGGCTACACGCCTGATTTGGTATTGATATCTGGTTCCATCTCTAAGAGCTCTGTAGCTTTGGACCAAGTCATGTGACTTCCCCTAAGGCGCAGCTTGGCAATAGCAGCAGTGGTGCCTAGGGGTGTTGTGGGGATTATCTGGGTGATGCAGCCCTGGAGCTGGGACTTTCAGACCTCCCTGTGTGAAGTCCTGCAAGCTGAGAGCCTCCAGATGACCCATCTTAAGATCCACCCAAGCATGCACAGCCAGGACCCGCTCTCCCAGCTGCCCCCAACCAATGATTGGGCATGGCAGAGGTGCTAGAGCCCAGCCTCTCTTGCCTGGTTTGGGACTGTTCTGATGGGCGATCTTTGCGGGCCACTCATCATCACCAGGCAGAGACTTTCTCGGACCGGAACAGACCTATCGCTGCAGGCTCTTCCTGCCCAATCCTCCTTCCTTCCCTTCTTGACCTATGGGACCTGCATCCTGATGTGCAGGTTCTCCTGGACTACTCCTGCTTCATTCCCCTTTATCCTTCACAGACATCTCCCGCGGTAAATGTCTCATTCCCTCTAGACTTCCGCTTCCCAGAGGACTGAAACTAACACAATGAATTAATATGTAAAAGACTCACATGAAAAGCCCCCAGTAGATGCTAGGAACTATTATTATTATTATTACTATTATGATGATGCATTCCTGCTGTCAGCATTCTAACTGAATATCCTGAGCAAATGAGCCTTTTCTTCCTTTCTGTCCCATTTTCTCTCTATTCTGCAAACACTTCCTGAGAGACCCTCCCAGATGCCAAGCTGCATGCTTCCTGCTGGATATACAGAGCTCAGCCCCTGCTCTCTCCCTGCCCAGCAGGGGAGACAGAGAAGAAACAAGGATGATAAGCGCATGGATAGGCAGAAGCAGCAAAAGGCAGCAGGCTGGAGGAGGGAGGAGCAATCAAGGAAGGCCTCCTGAAGGAGATGACATGTGTGTTAAGTCATGAGAGATGAATGAAGTTATTCAGATCACCCAGACAGACGGGAGGATCCATACCCAAATAAGTTAGGCAAATGAAACACAAGCCTATGGTGGGGCCAGGTGGGAAGTTTTCTGTTGGGAGGGTTTGAGAGTCTTTCTGGAAAGGGTGACATTTAATTTGACACTGTGGTATAAATACGAGGGCTGTGTTGCTGAATGGTTAGATGAATGGGGGTCTCAAACTAGTCTGCTCACTAGAGCCAGGCAGGTCAGAGACATGAGTGATGGGGAATAAGGAGGCCCCTTCATCTGCCAGGGGTTGGCTGCTCTCCATTTATAGTCAACGGTTGCCACATGGAAATGCAAGCCCAGGCGATTAGATTTTCTGATTTTGCGAGGAGAGCTGGATATTTTAATGTGAAATTTCCCATTTTCTTTTATCTTGATGACTCAGCAAAAAAAAAAAAAAAAAAAATTAAGGGAAATGTAAATAAATCCAACAAACACTGGGCAGGTTGAACAAAACATATCCATGTGCCAGATTTGGCCCTGGAACCACGAACTTGAGACCTCTGGGTTGAAGCCTCGATGTTGGAAGAGAGGGCAGACCCGGATATCAGATCAAACAGGACCTTTGATGGACGAGCAAGCATTTTACTCTTCAAGTATTGACAAGGCCTCTGACCACCTAGCCTCCCTTGAATTTGAGCTCTAAGCTTTTTGGGATTTAGCATGAACTTTAACCCTTCTCTTAAAATCAGCTGCTCCGGAGACAGCCTTGTGCAAAGGCCACTGTGGTTCAAACAAGGAGACCCAGAGGGTCCTAAGGCTGCAAACCCCACGTCTGAGCACTTTCTTCCAGCTCCTGGTGGGTTTGCCACAGGGCAGAAGGATGCGGAGCTTTCTAGAACCACAGGCTTGACTCCCATTTCTCCCTCACTAAAATGATGGCTCTTTCCTTAATCCTTTCTTGGGGCTGCCCCATCTTTTCCAGTTTTCATCATCATTAGGACTGGGGCATGCTGACCCACACACTGAAATGAAGCAAATCAAATAAAATATAAACAGACCTGTCGAAATCCTTTCAAAACAGCCAAAGGGAAGTTCTCCCAAATTAAGGAAGCGCCTAAGAGCACAGTAGTCAGAAAGAAAACCTTTTAGCTGAAACCAAGAACATTCCCAACTGAGGTATTTCATTATAATAATGGCCCATCTTGGATAGGCAATTTAAGAGAAAGGTTAGTGGCTGAATACAGTTCTTGCCCTAAGAATGCCAGAAGGCTATACAACAGGAGCCTGTACATTCTTCAGTTGGAGGCAGGGAATTTGATTTGATACACGTTTATTTCCCTGGTTTTGAAGCCTAGGCATTGCAGATAGTCTTTGTTTTCAGACTTCCAAGGGCGGCTTGGCTGACAGACTCCGATGGGAGTCTTTGATTACTTCCGACTACCCATTAGTTAATTGCTCAGAGGTGAGGAGCTTACAGGGCAGGTCTCTGATGATCCTCGGGGTACCCTACTTGCAGTGGGATTAAGTCAGTGAGATGGAGCACACGCATGCCTCCAGGTCCTTGTGAATCCACACAATCCTCCCTGTGTGTCCCAGGGAGAGCAGACTCCAGCAAGAGCCCAGCCATGGCAGTGTGGTTCTGGGGCCTCCAGAAGGGGCGACAGGCCTTGAGAGTGTTTAGTTAACATGGAGGAGGGAGACTTCCATTCATGGATGCACGCAGGGGCTATTTACTGAGGGCCTACTCTGTGCTCCCTGAGGGCGTGGCCACAGGCAAAATGGAGTTGATGCTCTCAAGGACTTGGTTCTTTCCTGGCAAATGGCTACTAAATAGATACTTATACAAATGGCTTGATTCTAGGTATGACATGTGCAGTAAAGTAGGACAAGGTGGGCATTAATTTCCTATTGCTGCTGTGACAAAGTACTACAACTGGGTGGCTTAAAACAACAAAAAATATATTCCCTTGCAGCACTGGAGGCTGGAAGTCCAAAACCAAAGTGTTTGTGGGGCGGTGCTCCCTGTGAAGGCTTTGCAGGTAAAACCTTTCCTTGCTCCTCTGGCTTCTGGGGAAACCTTTGGCTGCATCACTTTCTGTTCTGTCTCTGTTGTCACATGGTGTTTTCCCGTGTGTCTCTTCTCCTTTTCTTATAAGGATACCAATCCTATCAGAGCAGGGCTCACATGGTGACCCCATCTTAACTTGATTCCATCTGAAAAGACCCGATTTCCAAATACGATCAAATGCTTAGTTCCTAGGGTCAAGACTTCAACCTATCTTTTGGGGGGAAACAATTCACCCCCTACTAGCATACTGGGAGAACTGATGTCATTTTGTGGTGGTAGGTCAGGGGAGTTGTAAGGCTTCTCTGAAAAGCTGAAGCCTAAAGAATGTATAAGAATGTGATGTTTGTTTCTGAGGAGTGGAAAAACATTGAGGTTAGGAAGGGTTTGCCCAGGCAATAAAGGCAACCAAGGAAACAGGAGAAGACCCAGTGATTCTTTCCAAAGTCTTCCAAACTTGTGTCAACAACCTTGTAGCTAAATCCATTCCTCCCTATCACACCAAAAATATTAACTGGATGCACTTTTATTTATTCCTAAGAAATTTCTTCATGCTAGGCTTGTGTCTGGCCTTGTACCTGGGCCTCAGGTAAAGATATTAAAATCAAACCAAGGTAGAGAAATTAAAATCACGTGGAAAGTGTTTTTGTGGATGTCCTGAGTGAGAAAATGGAAGGGATGCAGATAAAAGTAAGAGGTGTTTCAACAAAGGGGAGAAGAGACTAGGCTTTGGAACATGGAAAAATGGGTTTGAATTCCACTTTTCTTGCTTCTGAGCCTGCGTGAACTTGGCCACAGAAGGTAACCTATTGTTGCCTTGGTTTCTTATCAGCAAAATGAGTTACTAATAACCCCTGTGACTCCAGCTTGCTGTCCAGAATAGGTGAGTTACTGTCAGCAAAAGACAAAGTACTGTGGCTCACATATAGTAAGCATCCAATAGATGGTGATTGTCATGAAGACTTGACCAGGGAACTAAGGAGAAATTATCCACACATGAGATGTTAAATTCTAAAAGACATAGCCAAATAGCAAGATGGAAATAGAAGTGATAGCACAAAGCAGAGAATGCTTAGATGTTCAATGAATTGAACAAATAATAATTGGCATAAGAAGGAGACTGAGCTTGGTAGTGGACGTGTTTCCGATGAGATGGACTCACAGGGTCAGTAGGATTTAGTTATGCAGATGGTGGCAAGGGGAGGGTGTCCCTACAGAGATAATGGGGTGAACAGAGTCATGGACTGGGCAAGTTTTAGGTGTGCTTTAAAAATAAGGAATAGTTTGACTGGAAGCAGGTGGCCCAGTTGAGAAATGAAATCCTGGCCCATGTTTGCAAAAAGGAGCTTGGGGCTCATAGTGGTTTCAAAACACATCCACAAATTCTTGCTACTCTCCCTATCAAGAGGTGGATGCTAATTCTATCCCCTTGGATATGGAAGATCTTTGTGACTTTTGGTAGAAATGATGCTATGTGACTTCTGAGGCGAGGTGGTGAGGTCATAAGGAGGTGCAGCTTTTGCCTGGCCCTCCCTCTTGAGACATTCACCTTTGGAGCTTTGAGCCCATGGTAGAGGCAACACAGAGAGAGATGACAGAGAGCAGAGGTGTCCAAGGAGCCCGAGCTATTTGACCCCCAGTGGTTTAATCTCCCCAGCCCAGGTGCCCATATATAAAGGAGAAAGCCTTCAAGATACCTCCAGACCCTGCCACTGACTCTAACACAATCCATCCTGCTGAACCTAGTTGCTTCCTAGAACCATGAGAGATGAGAATAATACATGATGGTTGTTGTTTCACGTCACCAAGTTTGGGGTGGTTTGTTCTGCAGCAAGAGATAAGCAGAGCAGGGCTGGACTGTGAAAGTCAGCTTGAAGGGTTTGAACAGTGGCCAGTGGGAGCCATGGAAGGTGTTTGAGCTGTGAGCAAGATGAACAAAGTGGTGCTTTAGGAAGATTAATCTGAAGACTTCCACCAGGTAAGTGTAGAATAAGAAGAGATAGATATGAAGACAACTGTTAAGCAGTGGTTAGAGGGTTGAAAGAATATTAACTGTAATTCTTAAATGGATGAATCTGCTGAGATTCTGGCTATAACCCAAAACATTTGGGGTGGATTATTTTTTCACCCTTTCAATTGTAATCCATCCCTGAGAGTTGAGGATGTGGCCAGGCCAGGGCATTTGTCTGCAAGTAGGGTCCTGCCTGCTGCAGGGTAGGGAGTGTCAGAATTGTCCCAGGACAGATGACAAGGAGAAAAATCATTGAGGTGGAGACAAGGATGCAAGAAGGCATTGTGTGAGGTCTCTAGGCCTATCTGTACCTCTCTCCCAGCTGCCGGATCTGGGCTTGTGTGCATGAGTAGTATCTTAAGTGAGTTGAGGATTAGCAGGTAAATCTTGGTGATTTACCACATGAATCACCTGGTAGCACATTAACATAAAACTTCCAGCCTGGGGTGGCAATTAGTGCAATTAAACAGCCTAAGTTGCTTTGGAGTTGAAGGTACCTCCATTCATAGGCAACCTAGCAGATATACTGGGGGAAACTGGGGGAAAAAGTCCTCACAGGTAATTCCAGGCTGGAGTCCTTGGGAGCAGCCACAGAATGTGCATGACCCTTTTAAAAAATGTAGAGTCATTTTTGGGGGAGGCAGGCACAGGGTTGGAGGGACCTCTTGTGTCTTAGACTTTCCTCTCAAAAGCCGCAGCAATTGACAGAAGCTGATCAAAAGCATTGACCAGGACAGTGATTCTTCTAAGTGTGGTCCAGCTCTGCTTGCGTTAGGATCATCTAGAGGCATGGCTTCCAGATGCAGAGTCCAAGGCACCACTCCAGACCTACGGCCATAAGAGTGGCTGGGAGTTTGGCCTGGGAATGGCTTTTTCTTCTTTTCTGAGACAGGGTCTTGCCCTATTGCCCAAGCTGGAGTGTGGTGGTGCAGTGATGGCTCATTGCAGCCTCAACCTCCTGGACTCAAGTCATCCTCCTGCCTCAGCCTCCTGTGTAGCTGGGACCACAGGCACATGCCAGCATGCTCTGCTCATTTTTAAAAATTTTGTAGAGACAAGTCTCACTTTGTTGCCCAGGCTGGTCTCAAACTCCTTGGCTCAAGCGATTCACCTTGGCCTCCCAAAATGCTGGGATTAGAGGCAGGAGCCATGACACCTAGCCTGGGAACAACATTTTTAACAAGCACCTTAGTGCTTGCTCTGAAATTTGAGAAATGTCCTCAAGTATTTTAAGAGAAAATTTCTTCCTGGATTTCTATCCTAGTTTGCACATGAAAAGAGTGTTTAATTTTCTTTTTAGTTATAAAATTAACACATGTTTACTGCACCCAATTAGGAAAATCTGGTCTGCTTTTAATAAGTAATTAAAGATGGAACATTCACAGAATGATTCATCTGGAAATGCTCACTGGATTGTCTTCTACTTACCAACTTACATCTTTGGATAGTGATTTACAGCTAGGTTAGCTAAAGAAGTGAGAGGGAAGAACATTTCTAACTTGCCTAAGTGGCCAACCACAGGAGAGCTGCCAAGCATGAGAACTCTAGTTTGAACCCCTTAGAAGTTCCTGGGACAGGCCAGGCTGGAACAGCAGAGTTATAATTGAATGGGTGAAAAAAATAATCTGTCCCAAATGTTTTGGGTTATAGCCAGAATCTCAGCAGATTCATCTATTGAAGAACTATTTATGACGTGCCTACTATGTGCCAAACATTTCTGAAACACTGGAGATGCAGTAGCAAACAGATCTTGTGATTCCCTCCAATTCCGGATTCTGGTGGGGTGAGGTGCTTACATTGGTTGCAACCTGGCCCAGGGAAAGTAGGTCACAAGAAGAAAGCAAAGCCACATTTATTCACCTTTTCAGGAAAAGCTTCCCCTTAAGCAGAACTTTCTCAGAACCTTGGACAAAAGGCAATTTCGTGAAATGCTGTTACAGAGATTTGAGAATCTCACATACTTTGTAAAGTGGGGGTTGACAAATAGTGATCAAGAGGCTAAATCTGGATCATTGTCTATTTCATGGGAACACAACCAGCCTCATTTATTTATTTACATATTGTCCAAGGCTGCTTTTGTGCAATAGCAGCAGAGTTGCATAGTTGAGACAAAGACCCTGTGGTATGCAAAGTCGTAAAGAGTTACTATCTGGTCCTTTCCAGAAAAAATTTGCCAAGATCCTACTGGAGAGAATGCCGCATGCCTCAGACATTTAGATTTTCTAGGCAGTCCATAGGATTGGGTAAGAGAGTGAAACATCAGGTCAGTCTGGTGCTCTGGAGTTTAAGAAGAGGAGGGACCTCCTTCTGCCTCTGCAATCTGGCATGCATCTCTCTTGCTAGGTGGCATTCTTGGGCTTGTTGAGGTCACATGACAATTCCATCAAAGGTCACACACTTTCTGTGCTCTGTGGACTTCCCTTCAGGCCCCCAAATGATGTCTGGGAGTCTCACCTTAATCCACCAACAAGTCCTGAGTGGGAATTTAAGCCTTGTTTAGTTCTTGAGCCCCGTGCTGCAGATCTGCAGATAACTTGGGAGCACAGCTGCCCTTGGGGCCTAAGGTTGATAGAGATCAGGCAGAAGGTTGTTAGGGAAGACGCAAGGAAGGGCCATAAACCATCTTGGCAAGACTCCCATGCCAGTTACTGGTTAGATTCTTCCTTATCCTCCATCTGCCAGGGTTCCTCTTTGTTGGGGGCTGTAATTACAGGTAGCAGGGTTGCTAAGAGGCTTTTAATCCCTAGATTTACTGGTTGGTTTTATGCTCCTAGGTGCTTTTGCTCTTTTATTCTCCAGCAAATTGGCTAGCTGCACGAGAAGTTCAAACCCTTGGTGTATTCTGCCTGCTGGGAGGTTAGTGATGCTTTGTGAAGGCTGCCAGCTTCCAAGGGGACAATTGAATTGCCCCAGAGCTGAGTTTTCATCAGTTTCCCAAGCTCATGACTCAAAGGGCCTTGACCAAGGGCATGGAGAGGAAAAAGGAACCGGGCGGACCACGAGCAGAGGTTTAAATCTCACCTCCACCTTTGGAAATTGTCTGGCCCTGGGCAAGGACAAAGCCTCTTTAGACTTCAGTTTTCTTCTCTGTAAAACGACCGAAAAAGATGGTTGAGAGGATTGAATTAAATGCCATATGTTGCCAGCCGTATCGTAGGTACTCAGTAAAAGTGAGCCTTTTTCCCTGTGGCATCTTCTGTTCTGAAACCTTATGTGGTTCCCTTCTACTGACCTGATCAGACCTAAGAAGGAAATGAACCAGTGGAGAATGGGGAGAACAGTGTTTCAGACCGAGTGGACAGTCAGCACAAAGGCCCACGGAGAGTGTGGGGTGTTCGGGCAGCACCTGGAAAGCTGGGGTGACCAGCAAGGGAGACAGGGGCAGGAATTTTGGGGTGGGCAAATCAGCAGGGGCTGCATAAAGAGTTTGGATCTGATGAAAAAAAAAAGGAGATGCTCTAAGCAGGAGAGCCATGTGATCTTGCAACAGTTTAAGATGATTGCAGTCTGCTGCAATGTGAATCCTGGCACACCCTTCTTGTAAGGGCTTGCTGGGTGGCTTTGTCCAAGTGACCTTCCTCTGTGCCTGAGGTTTTAGAAATATCGTAGATCTGAAAGGGTTGGGGAAAAAGCCTGTTCTCTTTCCAAGGCCAAGTTGAGAGCCTGGGATTCTTGGCTGGTGGTGCATAAAAGCTCTGTGATTCTGCAGGAAAGAAAGGCATTGGGCACAGGTGGTGGTGTCTTGCCCATGCTCTTCCTGCTGGTTGCAGTTGTCTCCATGACTTCAGCCCAAGGAGGACAAAGCACACAGTGTGGACAGTCACTAAAAATCATGCTGTGTTCCCTGTCAGATCGATCTCACCTTAAATTGTGGCCCTGCCACTTTCTAGTGTCAGGTCTTTTTGAGTCTTGATTTTTTAATTTGTAAAATGTGAATGATAGTAGCCCTGACTTTATAGCATGGGTCTGAACATTGAGAGAAGTATTGCATGTCATATAGTCATAGTCATTCATATACCTGGTATGCACTGCTATTGTTTTTATTAGCTGCAAGACTACTGCCACAAGTTTTTCCTTTTGATAAATTTGAAAAATAAAGGACAAATATAATAATAGTTCCAATATTAATCAGGAATTCTAGAGGGACAGAACTAATAAGATATATACATATGTGTGCGTGTGTTTGTGTGTGTGTGTGTGTATATATATATATATAGAGAGAGAGAGAGAGAGAGACAGAGGACAGAAATGACTCTAGTCAGTTCTCTAGAGGGACAGAACTAATAGGATATATATATATGTATATATCCTATTAGTTATATATATATATATATATATATATATATATGAATTTATTAAGTATTAACTCACATGATCATAGGATCCCACAATAGGTCATCTGCAAGCTGAGGAGCAAGGAGAGCCAGTCTGAGTCCCAAAACTGAAGAACTTGGAGTCTGATGTTCAAGGGCAGGAAGCATCCAGCACGGGAGAAAGATGTAAACTGGGAGGCTAGGTCCATCCTGTCTTTTCACATTTTTCTGCCTGCTTTATATTCTAGCTGTGCTGGCAGCTGATTAGATGGTGCTCACCCAGATTAAGGGTGGGTCTGACTTTCCCTGCCCACTGTCTCAAATATGAATCTCCCTTGGCAACACTCTCACAGACCACACCCAGGATCAATACTTCGCATCCTTCAATCCAATCAAGTTGACACTCAGTATTAACCATCACAGTTCCCAACAATTCCAATGTCCAGAATTTTAAGAAGTGTTAATACTTATAGTTTTACATGTTGATTTGTGAAGTCTCATGGGCTTTGAATGTGAGCCCAGTGACAAGGAAGAAGCTCAGATTTTATTCTTAGATGGACAGCTTCCTAGCTGTTGTGAATTTGGGCAATTCATGTTACCCCTCTAAGCTTATTTCTTCATCTTTAAGATGGCAATACCTCCTTCAGAACAGTGATAATTGATATTTATAAGGAATGTCATAGAAATTACAATTCAAATAGTTTAGTGTTCCGTGCATGTTATTCCAATTCCTTGAAAGATGGTCATTTATACAGCAGATAATGTGACAGGACAGCATACTGTATGCTTAAATATGGGGTTCAGTATTCTAAGTGTCCAGTGTAGCCCCTGTCTGGCATACTGTAGGTGTCTGGTTTGAGTTCCTTTTCTTTGGCTGATGTGAACTCAGTGCCTGGGTTCTGAAGTGAAGGCTCAATGTTCTCTCTTTGACACCTAATCCTCCTTGAAAACTGGGCCATAGTTGATCTTTCCAAAAAGCGAAAGACCCTTTGCTCTGAGTCTCAGTATGGTTGGGATGTCAGCATTGTCCCCTGGAGCCAGAGGACCTGGGAGAGGAACTCCTCCCTGGCTCAGGGCCTGGACCACTGCCCAGGAGGATGTGTCAGCTCGGGGGCCCAGGCTCGACCAGGGAGAAGCTCCCCTTTGCAGTCCTGGTGCCAAGCAAGGCTCACTGCGGTCACTTGCAGGCCCCAGAATGGTTCATCGAGGAAGACTTTCCTTCTAATCTCCCTGAGCCACCCTTGCCCCTCCTATCCATTCAATGAGAAGCTTTTGAAAATCAAGACCAGATCATACCACTCACCCAGTTTCAATCTTCTGGTAGCTTCCACCGATCCTGGAGTAAAATTCAAAATCCCATCATGGCTCATGCAGCACAAGGCCACATAATATAGTGGTCCAGGCCTTCCGGGGTATCTGTTTTGCCCCTCTGTCTAGACCAGTGTTCTCAGTGGGGGGATTGTGATTTTGTTCCTGGGGGACAGTTTGGCAATGTCTGGTTGTCACAACTTGAGAAAGCGCGATGTTATTGACAGCTAATGAGTAGGGGCCATGGGTGCTGCTAAATATCCAACAATGTGCAGGGCAGCCCCCAACCACAAAGAATTATCTAGCCCTAAATGTCAATAGTGTCAAGGTTGAGAAACTGGTATAGACCTCACCTCTTCCAGGAAGCCCTCCCTGAGCTCTCTGGATTGAGTAGATACATCCCTCAGTTCCCACACATCCCTAATCATTCCCATTGCAGCCTGCATCACTCTGCATGGTTCTTCGATTCCGAAGAGCCTGTATGTCATGGCATCTATATCTTTGTCTTCCTTCCCCTCTAGCTTGTGAATCCCCCTCTCCTTCAGGGGAACGGGGATCACATCTTACCCACAGTTGGGTCTCCAAGGTCCAGCATAGAACCTGATACATTGTGGGCACCCAGGATGTTGAATGGATGAATGAATGAATGAATTAATTAATGAATGGAACAACAGCCTGAGACTCAAGAAAACGTATCTTCTTCCTTGTCCCCATTGTATTCCCACTGGGTGTGTCATTAACCTTGCTCTCAGTTTCAATCCCTCCTTCCAAATTGGCTTAATAAATTATCCATATAGCCTGATCCTTGTGAAATAGCATGAGCTAGCTTGGATGGAAGTGTACTGAGCTCTATGTGGGAGAGAAGATCTACCTTTTTGCACTAAGACAATATTATTTTCACGTGTTACTCTGATAATATCTGTTAGCCCTCTGTGCCTAAGGGAAGCCCTGGATAAAGAAAGGCTTCGTGCTCTGAATAGCGGAGCAATAGTCTTGTGGATCTTAATCTCTTATCTGTGACTTTATTTTGGAAAACTGTGCTCCTAGCTCCACCCTTGTCCCCAAGTCCATGCTAATGCCTTCAACAAAGATCCCTGGAAGGGGAAATATAATTGAGTTCCTCCTAGCCAGGAATCCACACTCCCTCTCCCAGTGGGTGGAGGGACTTGTGGGTCCCACCCTTCATTCATTCTGGTACTATCAGCTCTCTACACACCCTTGAGAATCACCATGTAGAGTTTAAAACAATGGGGTTTGAAGAGGAAAGACAAAACAATAGATTTGGGGTTCTTCCCCTCAGCCAAGGTTGTTCAACCTTGGCACTATCGACATTTAGGGTTGGACAATTCTTTGTAGTGGGGGCTGCCCTGTGCATTGTAAGATGCTTAGCAGTGTCCCTCCATTTCACAATGGCAACTGTTGGCATTTGGATTTGAGTTGGGGGAGGACGTTGATGAAGATTTTCATCTGTGTCAATAATGTAGGAAAGAAAGATTAACTCTTGGAAAACCTTGGAAAAGATGGTCCTGAAGTCTAGCCTTAAATTTTTCACAAGGCAGCTAGTGGCCTTAGGCAAGTCAATGGACTTCTCTGAGTCCTAGTGTCGTGATGGATAAATGAGATATCTATTCATTCTTCACTCATTCACTCACTCACTCACTCACTCACTCACTCACTCACTCACTCACTTTCATGGGTTTAACATCTAAAACCTGGTCATTGCTATCCTATTATGTATGTGGCTCCTATAATGACTTAATCCTCAGACCATTCTGCAAAGTTATCTCTCTGACCTCATCTCCTGCTCTCCAACCTCCCATCCACTCCTGGCTTCCTTGTTGTTCCTCCAGCACACTAGGCAAACTCTCACCTCAGGGCCTTTGCACATGCTATTTCCTCAGCCTGAAATAGCCTTCTTCGGGTATCTGCATAGTTTGCTTTCTCATCTCTTTTACATCTTGTCCTGAAATGTTACCTCCTCAGTGAGTCCTTTCTGGGCCCTTTATCTGAACCTGCTACTGCAACACACCACACACACACACACACACACACACACACACAGACACACACACGTGCAAACACATGCTGTCTCTCTCTCTCTCTCTGTCTCTCTTCCTAGCCTCCTTCCCTGCTCTAATTTTTCTTTGTCTAATTTGCTATGTAGTTTTCTTATGTATTTTATTTCTTTATGGTCTATCATGCTACACAAGAGTGAGGGTGGAATCTGTGTTTGCTTCGTTCACTTGTTCACTGACCTATCTCCAGTCCCTAAAACACTGCTCAGCCAAAATTAGCACTCAAATACTATTTTAATAAGTGAATGGACAAGTGAATGAAAGGAATTTATTACTTTTGTTTTATAGAAACTGAGGCTCTGAAGGGTTGAATCATTTGTCACTGCAAATAAAAGGCAGATCCGAATTTGATTCTTCTTCTGCCTGTCTCCTGAGCTAATAGGCCCTGTTGAGGTAACTGACACCCTTTGCCTGGCTGGAGGAAGACAGGAGTTAAATACATAATTATGTATAGAACAAACTAATTGTGATTTTAGTAGAGCTGCTGTGGACAAGTGTAGAAGCTTATGGTGAATTCATCGAGGAATTGATTCAAATATTTAGGACCACTTTTCAGATCTCTTTATCTTTTTAACAAATGAAGGGGGGCAATCCTATCTCAACAATAGGATATCAATGTCCATTGCCATTTTAACAAAAGCCCAAATGAATGAAGGGAAAACCATCACCGACAGCATGTTTATCCTCATTGTTTCAAAGCTAACCAGTCACGGCATTCTGTTTTTTAAATAGACTTTCTGAAAAACAACAATATCCGCCTGCCATCCACACCCTCCCTAACTCCTCCAAAACAAAACTGCCATAAATAGGACTTGGGAAGCAATCACTGGCTGGTGCTGACTCAAATATGAACAGTAGAAAGTTCAGACTGCATCACACAATGGCAGGTTCCTGGAGGGAGTCCGTGTGTGTGTGACTGTGTGTGTGTGCATGTGTGTGTATGTGTGTTGGCAAGGCCAGGGGTGGTGGCTAGAGTCTTTTCAGTTGCAGAACGAGGCCTGCCCACCTTGTTTTTTGAATGCTCAGATGCACACAGAAGTAAAATGTGAGATTCTGATGTATGAGGCAGGAAGTTCCAAGGCCGTGACACCTGCTGCTATTGATGGCAACATAAAAGCTGGCACACGTGGCCTTCCCACTGAGGCTGTCTGATGCACCAGGTCTGGCTGTCCTTGGAAAACACTCACATTGTGCGCTCTGAGGTCTTAGGGGATGTCCTTGGCCTGACCTCTCACAATAAAGACAGTGGGCTGTCACTGGGAGCTTCTCCCATGCAGGCCCTGTTCCAAGCATTTTGGGCAGCATACTGACTCATTCAATCCTCAGGACACTTGGAGGCAGGGCCTATTTCCTTCCCCTTGCTTTGTAGGGAAGGTGTAGGTCAAAGAGGTAGAGTGACCTGTCTCTAGGCACAGAGCTAGGAAGTGGCTATAATTTGCATAAGGAGAGCTGCGTCCAAAGGTGGCATCAAAACCTCCCCATATACTTGCTCACACCCTTGGGCCTCACCTGACTTTTATCCAGTGTTGCAAAGGCCATTGCTCTGAAAGAAAATAGTGTCAACACCCCTCACCACCCACTAATTTAAATATCTATTGATTCCCTATTTAGACAACCCTGATTTCTGGAAATCCTCATATCAACCCTCTGGTGGATTGAACTAGCCATTTCCAGCCCTGTTGTTTAGGCATAGAAATTCGGGAAAGTGAAAGAACTTGGATAAGTTTCTATAGCCAGGGAGTGGGTAGAGTCATGATTTGAACCTAAAAATGTCTAGGTACAAAAATGTCTATATTCATTCATGTCTATATTCTTTCATGAGTTGATTCATGAATGTCTTGGATGTGGTCCTTGCTCTTACGTTCTCCAACAATTTTTGTGTTCTATTGCCTTCTACTAGTCATAATAACCTTGCTGGCTGATTTTAGTTTTCTCCCAGTTCTAATTTGTAATCTGAGACAAATTGTGTCATCTGTTTGTGCCTCAGTTTTCTCATCTGTAAAAGGAGAGGATCACGTTACCTGCTGACATCAAGATGACAAAACGATCATGATGACAAAATGAGCTCATATAAGCTTACAATTACATGTGGCATGTGAACAATTATTGTTATTATAGCTGCTGCTATTATTATCATTATTTCCTATTAGAAGCTGTTTTTCCTTTTGTCCAACATAAACCTTTCTATTGAGTCAGTACTATCTCTTTGTCATTTCTACCTACCCATCTTTACTTATTCAGGACCCTCCTGCTTCAAACATCCAAATTCTACCACCTTTCAAGAGCTGCCATCTTCATGAAGCCTTCCCTGGTTTCTCTAGGTCTCATGGTCTTGTTTCCCATCTCCAAGTCACTCCAGCCTATGCCAACCACCTCATCACAGGATCCTGTGCTGCCATGAGTATGCCCTGTTTCCAGAATGTCACTGTCCCTTCTCCAACCCTACTAATAGGGCATAGTAATAGTAGTGCAGTATGGCACACATACTAATAGGTGTAGGCCAAAGAGGCAAAGTAGGTCAAATAGGCATGTGGTGTACCATACTGCCCTACTATTAGTGTACTCTATTTCCTGAGTAATGGTCCTCTCGTGAATCAGGTGCTGATATCTGGACTTTGTACTCTCTTGGCCAGAGAGTGAAGAAAAGTGTCAAGACTGCTGTTGGGTACAGGGAAGATCACTGGCCTTTGGGTCTGACAGGGCTCTGGGTGTGTATACCAGCTTGACAGACTATCATCATTCAACTTCTCAGGTCTTCTTGTCAGGTTCCTTGTCCATTACATGGCAGATAATAGTAGCTAATTTTTAAAGGTGGTTTAGAAGTAACCAGTGGGAGAATGAACATGTAAGTGCTTACAGCCGAAATTGGAATAGAACTTCCTTATAACCAGGAGGTTGAGGCTACAGTTGGCCATGATCGTGCCATTGCACTCCAGCCTGGGCAAGAGGGTGAGACCCTGTCTCAAAAAAATAATAATCGCAGCTCAATATTGATCAGGCATTTACTATGAGCTAGACTTTGTGGTAAAAATTTTATATGTGTTATTTTCTCATTTAAATAATTATTCAAATGACACTAACAGCACAAGCAATAAAAGGAAAAATAGACAAATTGGACTTCATCAAAATTAAAAACTTTTGTATGTCAAAGTTAACTATCAAGGAAATAAAATTATAACGCATGGAATAGGAGAAAATACTTGCAAATCATATATCTGGTCAGGGGCTAGTATCCAGAATATACAAAGAACTGTTATAACTTCAACATAAATAACTCAATTAAAAATGGGCAAAAGATCTATATAGACATTTCTTCAAGAAAATCATACACAGGCCGGGTGCGGTGGCTCACACCTGTAATCCCAGCACTTTGGGAGGCTGAGGCAGCTGGATCACTTGAGGCCAGAAGTTCGAGACCAGCCTGGCCAACATGGTGAAACCCCGTCTCTACTAAAAAATACAAAAATTAGCTGGGTGTGGTGGCAGGTGCCTGTAGTCCCAGCCACTTGGGAGGCAGAGTGCAGTGAGTGATATCACACCACTCCACTCCAGCCTGGGTGACAGAGCAAGACTACATCTCAAAACAAAAAAACAAAAGAAAAAGAAAATCATACGCAAATGGCCAATGCTGAACGTCACTAGTTATCAGAGAAATGCAAGAAAAACAACAATGATATCCCACTTCACACCTACTAACGTGGCTAGAATCAAAACGTCAGAAAGTAACAAGTGTTTATAAGGATGTGGAGAAATTGGAACCCCCATAAAATGCTGATGGGAATATAAACTAGTAAAGTCACTGGGGCTAACAGTCTGGCAATTCCTCAAATAATTAAATGTAGAGTTAAAACATGACCCAGCAATTACACTCTAGGTATATACCCACGAGAAACGAAAATGTATGTCCACATAAACACCTGTACATAAAGATGTATAACAACATTATTCATCCTAGCTAAAAGGCACAAGCAATCCAAATGTCCATCAACAGATGAATATATAAACAAAATGTGGTATATCCCTACCATGAAATATTAGTGAGCCATGAAAATGAGTTAGGTGCTGATACATGCTACAATATGGATGAACTTTGTAAACATGAGGCTAAGTGAAAGAAGCCTCATGAAGCCTCAGAGAAAATTTGTTTCCTCAGTACAAAATGATAAGAAGATAGCCTAGAGACCATGAGTTTCTCCCCTTTTATTTCTCAGATGTAGAAATCAAAACCCAGGGAAGTGAAGGGGCTTTGCCCAAGGTCATGTAGCAGGTGGGTGGCAAACCAAGACGAGAACTCAGGCTCCCAGATCAGGGTTTCCGCTCCAAACTGCTCCCTGGCTTCATTTGTCCCATCAGACCTCCTGGTCCTCAGATGCATCTCATACCGATCCTTTAGAACAAGCTTGTCCAACCCAAGGCCCATGGGTCACATGCAGCCCAGGACAGCTTTGAATATTGCTCAACCCAAATTTGTAAAGTCTCTTGAAACATTATGAGATTTCTTTGTGAATTTTTTTTTTTTTTGCCCGTCAGCTATCATTAGTGTTAAGTGTATGTTATGTGTGGCCCAAGAAAATTCTTCTTCCAGTGTGGCCCAGGGAAGCCAAAAAATTGGACACCCCTGCCTTAGAACATCACTGAGTATAGGGCTTGTCTCTGTCTTTGGCTTCGACACCTATTGGTCCTGAGAGCCAACCTGTACTTGGATCATGCTAGTAACTAAGATGCTAGATGAACTTGTTCATCTCCAGCGTGACAATCATTCACTTAGCCATCAACACCTGGCCCGCTGAACTGTTGGAAGGATTTAGAGAGACAAGGAATTTGCCTTGTGTGGGTAGATGCTGAAGATGCCCTCTGGGGTTTCAGCATTTAATGTTTTCTCCTTGTCTTCTGATTTTCTAAAGGGAAATCTTTCTTCTCTTTCTCTTTCATTAGTGGAATAAAAGGAAGGAAGACAGACACACAGAGAGAGTTTGCCCTAGTTACTCAACAAAGGCGCACCACAAAGATCGTGTTTGTTCATCCCCGAGGCCTTGGGGCCCTATTAGTCTTCCTGTAATCTTCAGAGTGGCATTGATGAACTCGAAGCCCTTCCTGCTCACCAGTTTTACCCTCCTTCCTCCCCCTTCTTCTCCCCCCATGTCTTCTAAGCTTCCAGGGCTGCCTGGTGACTTGGGCAGAGCCCTGTTGCAGTGATTTTGCCAGTCAGCCCCACCTGTCTCTGGAGTGCTGAACTTTTCACTTTTGAAGGAATCTAAGCCCCTGTAGGAGGAGCCCTCTCACCTGCCGAGGTTGCCTCATCTGGTCTCAGGGCACTGCCTGGGAATAATAGCAACGGCAACACCAGTTAGTAACTGCTACTTCATATGGCCAGTTGACCACATGCCAGCCACTGCTATTATCTCTGTCCTCACACAGCTCCACGAGGGATGCATCCTCGCATCCCCATGTGACAGCTAGGGAAACTAAGTCATAGAGAAGTCACTCAGCTTGGGTTCCAGCACTAGTGTTTCATGGCTGCATTATATATACTAGGCGCCCTACCAAATGCTTTACATGGATTAACTCATTTAATCCTGTTTATGGCCTAACCAGGTAGTTACTAGCGTGATCCTTATTTACGGAGTGGAGAATACTGGGGGACAGAGTGGCTCAGTGACTTGCCCAAGGACACACAGCTAGTAGGTGACAGAGCTCTATGCTGTTTCCCCAGCAGCAGTGACTTTTGTAAATACCTTATGGAATGATAAAGACATAAGTATTTAGGGCTAGATGGGGCTGCAAGGAACACCCAGCTGAAATACTACAGGTCAGGAAATAAACCCAGACAGGCAAAGCAGCTCATCTAAGGATATATAGCTGGTTAGCTGGGGAGTTTCTGGCAGAGTTGTGGAACAATAATAACAATAATTAGTGTATGTACCTATTTAAAGATATTCTTATTATTATTTTAAAAATTGGAATGAACTTTGGAGACCTTTTATAAATGCACACTTCATTCTGTGCAGATCAAATTGTAAAATTGTTAAAATAATAACTACTAGTTAAGCACACTGGAAGGGGCATTTGTGAACACCCTTCACACATATAACACAATGCACACATAACACATATAACATACATACAATGCACAATACAGAACATGCAACACAATGCATATAACACTCACACAACACACACTCCTCTTCCTTCTTTGAGTGGCACTTTGGTATTTGGTGTGTGCATGTGTGTGTTTTTTTCCCCATAGATGGTCATGGGATCTATGCATTAGAGCAAAGTATCTTGGCTACCCCCAAGTTTAGTTTTCTGATACAAGGGTGGCATGGACAAAGGACAGGGAAGGTGTGGAGAAAAGGACTTTGGAGCAGATGAATGGGGGCAGCACAGAGAAATGTGCAGGGGTGATCCCACCTGGGAGCACTTTGGCGGAATCATTTCCTAGTTTTCCAGCCAAGAATAGAATGGCGCCAGAGGCTCGGAAAGCCTGCATGCCAGGGCCGGTAGAGGTTGGGCAGGGTAAGCCCCGGGTGACAAACAAAAAGCTAAAGACCCTCCAGATGCCTGTTTTTAATCTAAGCCTTATTTAGGACCCAGAAACTGACCATAGTTCATCTCACTGGTCTCCCAGAACAAAGTATCCTTATGTGGGAGAGGCACAAGGTCGTATCTAACATTAAATCACACCATGAAAAATATATTCCTTTTTCCTTATTTCTACTCATACCTTTAGATTTCTTCAGTGACATGTTTCAGTTGGATGCTAATACTTCTTTACTTCCTCCCCATCACCTGCTAACCTCTCTTAGAAAGAGAGCATCCTTCAAGCCTTGGGCCCTTGTCGGAATCATCCAGCTAGAATTTAGCAACAATGTTTTGTATTTTTTGTCTTTATTTTTAAAATTTATTTTAGACAGAGTCTTGATCTGTCACCCGGACTAGAGTGCAGCAGGCCCATCATGGCTCATTGCAGCCTTAACCTCCCAGGCTCAAGCGATCCTCCCACCTCAGTCTCCTGAGTAGCCGGGGCCACACGCATGTGCCACCATGCCTGGCTATTTTTTTTATTTATCCTTCACTTTTTATGTAGAGACAGGGTCTCACTGCCTTGCCCAGGCTGGTCTCAAAATCCTGGGCTCAAGCGATCCTCCCGCCTCAGCCTCCAAAAGGGCTGCGATTAAAGGTGTGAGCCACAATGCCCGGCTGTCTTTATGTTTAAGATGACTTTCTATTTAAAGGATTTTACTCTAAATACATTTCCAATTACTGTAGCAATATAGAGTTTACCTTTTGAAATAAATATATTTAACAATAAAGTGAGTTGGCATAAAGAAAATCATCAAGTATCATGGTATATATGGTACATAGATGTTACAAAAATCATGAAGGTAATACAAGAATGCTTCATGTTTGGGGGCAATATCAGTCTAGGTGGAAAATGAAGAGACAGAGGACAGGGTTAGCAGGGATGGAGTGGTGTCTTTTTTGATTCACATGAGGGTTCTGCCTGTGCTAGCTCTGGGCCTAAAGTGGGCCTTGGGTAGGGAGGGATTTGGATGGGGTCAGGCAGGATAAGCTTGCTGCTGTAACAAATAACCCCAACACTTGAGTGGCTTCACCCAATGGAAGATCATTCATCTCACACTAAAGGCCAATTGGGTGGTCCTAGTTAGTGGGATGTCTTCTACATGGTCATTGAGAGACCCAGGTTCCCTCCATCTTGTGACTCTACCTTCCTCTAAGGCCCCAGGTCCTCTGAAGAGGACCTCATGGGCAGTTTTTATGGGCCAAACCTGGATGTGACGCGTTCCACTTCTGCCAAATCCCGTTGGCCAGACTCTGTCACGTGGCTACCCCAAACTGCAAGAGAGGCTGGCAAATACCATCTCATTGTCTACCCAAGAGGAATAAGAAGTGAGTTGGGTGAGCAGACAATCTGTCTCTGCCCTAGATGGTTAGCTAATTTATTGACTCAATATTATCGCATGCCTATCATATGCCAAACGATTTTGCATCCCAATTTTATCTAAATAGAATTTACTCTTTTCCTGTGGATTTGGAGATAATGTCTGAAAAATGAATTGCACTTACCATAGTCTATTTAAATGATCTTTTCAGAAATGATGACCCATCTTCAGCAGAGGTTCTGGAGGAGAAGGGCCATATCTTAGACATTATTCTCAAATACCTAACCTTGAGCCAGGCACAGAAATGTTTTGTGGAAAAGAATATAGAAAAGAAGGTTCTACAGACAATGACCACATCAGACTCACGTTTGGCTAACAAGTTGTGTTGCCTGTGAACAACCACATTTCTCACTCACGTCATGGGCTCTTGAGCCCGGGACAGAGCCCAAGGCTGCAAAGAAGCAGGCTTCTGGCTCAGCTCCCCCATATCCCTTGTTGTCATGGGGACATGCTGTCTGGCAGCTGTCAATCAAGAAAGGCTGGGAATCCTAGATGTTCTTCTGGGCCTCCTATTAATGGCCTGATATCCTTTCTTTTACCCAAAGCAGAACTGTTATTTTACCTTTTATAGGTGGTATCTTCTGCTCAATAAGATCTGTGTGAACTCACCTGTTGAACACCTCCATGGGCAAATTCCTTTAGAGAGTAGGGTTTAGAGAGTTTCCTAGATGAATGGTGAGTATAGATAGCTCTTTCTAAAATGCTGAGTACACCCTGTCACTGTCTAGCTTTAAACAATTCATACATCCATTTTTCATTCAACCATCTAATGTGTATTGTGGATTAATTCAGTACTTTCAAATTATACATAGTCCTTGTGTATGTTGTATCTTTGGACACCCACTTTGGGGATAGCTTGTATTCTGGGTGTTCTAACTCCCTAACTCCAGAACACCTCACAACCACTCATAATGTTCTAGGGTATTACTATCTTCCTATTCGTGTTATTCTATAGTTCAGATCACATTATAAAGAGTATATCCTTTAACATATATCCCAAAACATTTCCCATGTCAGTAAACATTATTTGTAAGTATTATTTTAATGCCTCCACAATATTTAGTTATTTGTCAAGGATTATTAAGTAGGGGAGGCATACTCAGATTATATTTCTTTTCTAAACTTTAGAATGCTGGTTCCAGAACAATAGGGAGGATGGGGGATGGGGACAGAAACAGATGAGAGAGAAGGAAAGGTCGGAGGCTGGAGGAATAGTCCAGAAAAGAGCATTAGAACTAAGAGGAGCCAAGTGTACTGGCCGAGGGTCTTGGCCCTGGGACCAGTATGTCTGCATCTATATCAAAGTTTGTACGCTTACCATAATAGCCGTGTGGCTTTGAACAAGTTACTTAAGCTTCCCTAGTCTCAGTTTCCTCATCTGCAAAATAGTTCTAACAATGGTGCTTATGCCATTGAGTCATTTGAGAGCTAAGTGAGATAATTCATGTAAGAATGCTCTATGAAATATATCATAATTTATGAATGTAATAGTCTGTAATTCATGTAAAACTACTCTTGAACAGTGCTTGACATGTAGAAAGTGCTCTGTTAGCCGGTGTCCTTATGGTAGCTGGTAGCAGGACAGATAGATTGCAATACATTCCAAATATAGACGGCATGGCCAACTGGTAAAGCATGGTAGTGGGGACATCAACATGATTTTGCATGACTGGGTGGGTGGACAACAACCTTAAGAGAAGGATGGACAATGGGATGTGAGCTTCATTGACCCCTTGTGACCTCCTAGCTCCATGTCCCCAACAGTGGGTAAGGGACTTCTCTGTGCTCAACAAGTCCAGGATCTGGCTTGGCTGGGCTTGGCCTTAAGAGTTACTCAGGGTCAGGATACATATACCCTCTGCCATCTCTCTCCTTCATGCACCAATTTGAAGAAGATTCCAGGCTCTAAGATGCTTGATTGTGGGAGACCTCAGGACAGTAGCCATTTCTACATTGGAAAATAAAAATGGGACTGCACCACCTTCTCTTTAAATCTTCCCTCGGGTCTCTTTGCTCTTATGATGCAAGCTGAGCTCCTTAGCATGGGCTTTGCTTCATGAGTTCCCCTGAATGCAGACACTGAGATGGAGTCTAGTGCACAAGATGTTTCTGGTATGTTCTTGGCATCAATCCTTGTGCAATGGCAGGGAAAGGAGCAGGAGTGGGTATGAACAGAAGTGAATGGAGATGCAGTTGACAACAGCCTTGGCCAGGCCATGGGGAGCTTTGGAGCTAGAATGCTCTTCAGCATTGTCCCTTATTGGACTGGGATGGCCAGATCTTTATATTTCTACATGAATCAGTCATGGGATGTGGGTCTCTCTGAGAAGGGGTGTGGCTGCAAAGCTGTTCTCTGCTACTTGGGGACTCCTTGAAGGGGTTGATGGATGAAGGCCAACTGCTGACAGTGCTCTCAGAAGCCAGAGCACATTTTTTCTTAAAGAGGGATCTAAGTGTATCTCTGTGTCCACTTCAATGGCCTGCTAGACCCTCCTTGATCTGGGCCTAAAGAACTCCCAGTCTTTTCTCACCTAATTGACTTTTCTCTCTGATCCAGCCACCCTAGCCTCTTTTCATTGCCTCAAGTGCCACGTGATGTTTCATGCCACAGGGCTTTTGCTCATGCTCTGTCTGAGATGATCTTTCTACCTGTTTTGATCTGACTGATACCTACTTGTGTTTCCAGTCTCAATTCAAATGTTACTTTCTCTTGGAGGCCCTCCTTGAAACCTAGATAACATTCAGGGTCCCCCATTGCATACCAGCATTGCCCATTGGACTTTTCTTTCATTGTTTGCAGTTCCAGGTATATTTGTTTGAGTCTTTGCTTGGTAGCTCTTTTTCATACTAGACTGAAAGCTCCATGAGTGTAGGGTTTGGGTTCCCGGCCCATTGAGACAATCAAAACTGATTAATTTCTTCTTCTGTCATCTCTGGGCAATGGAATACCTCATTCTTTGACATATTTCTTATTTTGATTAAAAAATGCATTTACAGGCATTAATATTTAAAACTTCCACCATGAGGACACCAACTTGGAGGATGTCTCATTGTTTATCCTTTCAGCCACAAATCACAAAATATTTTTTAAAACGGCTCTAGCAAAAGGCAGACCTAACTTTAAATCCTCCATCTGCCACTTGATAGCTGTGTGACCTTGGGTAAGCTACTTCACTTCTCTGAGTCCCTGTTTTCTCATATGAAAATTGCCCCCTCTTAGGATAAAATGGGACATTGTCCAGAGCCCAGCATAATACCTGGCACAAAGCAGATGCTTGATGAATATTACTTGCTCCTCTTCCCAGAAGCAGGGGATTCAATTACTGCCCTAGTGGCTGTCTGTCAAGAACAGCAGCAGGAGACCAGTTTCAGACAAACATGCTGGCTTAATTGCCTCACCCTTCTTGCTGCTGACCTCACTGGGGCCAAGGCTTGTTTGCCTTGGAAGATGTGCTGATGGCTCCCAAGGTGGTTTGTTTAACTGATGGCCTTTGAGGGCTGGGGCAAGGGATCAGGAGACCCGGAGGCTCCTGGTCAGGTCAAAGGGGTTTGACAGACAAGTTGGGACAGAAGTCTAGTGATGCATTGATTGAAAGTGGAGTGACTTGTTAATCTCTGTTGATTTTGGAAAGATGGCTGTATGTGCCACCTATGAAGACAGGTGGGGCTTTTTCATTCCTTGGTGATGGCTTGGGTATTTAAACACTCCAGACAGGAGGATGTGTATTTATGAAGGAAGCAATTTTAGGCAGTTATTTTCTAGGCCCAAAGAGTCCCTGGCATCACATTCCCACTGTTCTAGATGTTGGATGGCAGATGTTGGTAATGAGGCATCACATCCGGTGCCCTGAGGGTCACATAATCTCTTCCTTCTTATTCATAACCTTGATGAATTACTATCTGTTGGACTCCCATGGTGAACTAAGCACTAAGATCTAGAATGGGTTGCAATTGGGTTCACTAATCACATTTGGTGTGTCTCTCACAAGCAATGTGCAAATTGAATGATAATGTTTAACGTACCCAAGGAGTTTATTATTAAAATGAATCTTATGGGAAATTCTACAATAATGTATTAATTATTTTGCTAAGTAATCATCTTTATAATTTGTTAACTGTGTAAATGTATCCGTTGGTCATCATCCGTCTATCTACCCACCTTTTCACTCATTCATTTACTCATGCACTCACTTCTTTGTATGTTCATTCATTCTTTCATTCACTCATTCATTCATTCACCAATTTATCTGTATAGTCATTCATCTATTCCTCCATATGTTTAAGTATTTATCTATCTACCCAGCTATCTATTCACTCTTTTTTTGAGATAGAGTCTCACTCTGTCGCTCAGGCTGGAGTGCAGTGGTGTATGATCTCAGCTCACTGCAACCTCTGCCTCTGGGTTCAAGTGATTCTCCTGCCTCAGCCTCTGGAGTAGCTGGGACTACAGTCATGTGCCACCACGCCTGGCTATTTTTTTTTGTATTTGTGGTAGAGATGTAGGTTTGCCATATTGGCCAGGGTGGTCTCAAACTCCTGGCCTCGAGTGATCTGCCCACCTTGGCCTCCCAAAGTGCTGGGATTACAGGTGTGAGCCACTGTGCCCAGCCCTATCTATCTACTTTTAATCCAATCATCCATGCATTTATACATACATCTATCCTTCTATTTTTCTAACCACCAACCCATTTATCTATTTATCCACCCAACGTCTGTCTGTTCATTCTATTCTTTTTTCTCATTTTAAAATTTATTTATTTATTTTTTTACTTTTATAACTTTAGGTAGTACAAGTGAGTTCTTGTTACATGGATAGACCGTGTAGTGGTGAAGTCTGGGCTTTCCGTATAGCCATCACACCAATAGTGTACCTTGTACCTATTAGATAACTTTTTGTTCCTCACCACAGTCCTACCCTCCCACTATTCCCAACTCCAGTGTCTATTATTCCACTGTCTGTCCCCATGCATACACATTATTTAGTTTCTACTTATGAGTGAGAACATGTGATATTTGACCTTCTGCTTCTGAGTTATTTCACTTAAGATAATGGCCTCCAGTTCCATCTGTGTTGCTGCAAAAGGCATGGTTTCATTATTTTTATGGCTGTGTCGTATGCCATGGTGTGTGTGTGTGTGTGTGTGTGTGTAGTACTTTATATATAATATATATATAACTTTATATATATTATAATGTAGCACATTATATATAGTGATATTACATATTAAAAGGTTATAATTATATGTACTATATATTATAGTACTATATATAAAGTATCATATATATGTGTATGTGTGTATATATATATAATGTGCTGTATTTTCTTTATCCAATCATCCATTGATGGACACTTGGGTTGACTCCATATCTTTGCTATTATGAGTAGTGCTGCAATAAACATTCAAGTGCTGGTGTCTTTTTACATAATAATTTCTTTTCTTTTGGATAGATACCTCATTCGTTCCTTTCAAATTAATTATTCCTTCAGCAGGCTTTTACTGAGTACTCTCTCTGTCTCTAGTTCTATTCTAGGCACTAGAAAGATAAGTCCCTGGCTTTTAAGAAGCCCATGGTCTCATGGCAGAAACCAATATATAACTAGACAATTATCATCCAGCAAGACAAGTGAAAATCAGGGTTTTGTAAGGTTGGGCATACCTTTATGTTCAGTAAATGTCAGTGAATTCTCCAACTCCCCAAGTGTCTTAGGAAAAACCCTCTTTTAAGTTGAGATGGAGGGAGCATGTGAAGCTAAGGGTAGATGCCAAGTTAACCCTTCACTTTTCAAAGTCTTTCACTCCTTTTGCAAATATCTGTCGGTTTTTCAACCCTTTCCTTCTTTCAAGCAATCTCACTTCTAGAAATCAGCTTGGAAATAACCCAAGTATCCAACTACAGAGAACTTTCCATACATTATGGTACTGCTAAACAATGGAGCACTGTGCAGCTTCTGAAGTGCATAAGGTAGAAGTTTATGAACTGATATGGAAAAGAACTCAAGCCATATGCTTAAATAAAGAAAATGAAGCCCCAAACAGTGTGCCTAGTACAATCACTCTGCGAGGATTATGTGGGATGACACACATGTGACCAGTTTCTCCCCTCTTTGTAATAGATCATTTTTTAATTTTTGGCTGCAAAGAGAAACTTTCTGGAAAGTCAGCTTTGACTTGCTTTTGCACTCCCAAAAAGCTAGAACGGTGTCTGGCACGTAGTAGGCACTCCATAAATATTTGTTGAATGGATCAATGAATGCATGATTGAACAACAAACTTGTTTTTTGGGGAGACATGGAATTAAAGATTTTATTAGGGACTTTGGCTTTCATTATATTATATAAAATATATGAAATGTTTTATTATAAAACTTTTAAAATTTAAAAACAAAGTGGAAAAAAAAATCCCTGAAAGTCTTCAACCCTCCTGCTCTCCAGGAAGGGATTGTACAGTTGGGTGACATGCCTCTGCTTATCCAAACTGTTTTTCATGTCTAATTAGAGAAGGGGGCCTTCTGTGTTTTAAGCTTCCTCTCTCCCAAGGGGGAAATGCCAGACCTGTTGGAGAAAACAAACAGCAGCCTGTGTGTGTGTGTGTGTTCCTGCCCAGGCGCTTGGGCCTGTAAAACCTGGACTCCCTTTCTGGGGTAGGAACCTACGTTAGGGAGCTGTTGACAGTCCCTCTGTGTGAACTCTTGCACAATTCCAGGGACAGCTCAGCAGCTTAGAAAAAGGAAGAAAACAAACAAAAACATAGGCTGAGTCTGTTTGTTCTGAGGAAACTAAGAGAGGTGTTTGACAGTCAGTAAATGCCAGCTTGGCTGTTGTTTTTAATCTGTAACATGGGAGGCAGAGGTGGGGTTGGGAGGGAGGAGGAGGACAAAGGGGGAAATGTGGAGAAAGGAAGGGGAGTGCTGGGCAGGGGCTCCTCAATGATGAGTGCAGCCAAAGTGGGTTACATTGGACTGGTTAGGGGACTTCTGAGGGAGCTGAACTGGGACTTATCCTGTGAGTTTGTAGGTGGCAGGGACTGGGTCTCAATCATTTATTCATTCACTTCTCTATTTATTCATTCATCTCATTTTTCAGTCCTTCACTCCTCCCTCCCTCCCTCCCCACTCCCTCCCTCCCCACTCACTCCCTCCCTTCCCTCCCTCCTCCCTCCCTCCTTCCTTCCTTCCTCTCTCTCCCTCCCTCCCCCTCTTTTTCCTCCCTCCCTCCCTCCCTCCCTCCTTCTTTCCTTTCTCTCTCCTTCCTTCCTTCCCTCCCTTTTCCTCCCACTTTCCTTCCTTCTTTACTCCCCACTTTCATTTCTTCCTTTTTTCCTTTCTCCCTTCCTCTTTCCTTTCTCCCTCTTTCCTCCCTCCCTGTTTCCTCTCTCCCTCCTTCCTCTCCCTTCCTTCCTCCCTTCCATTCCTCCTTCTTTCCTTACTCCCTTCTTCCCTCCTTTCTTTCTCCCCTCTCTTTCTCTCTCTCCTTCCCTCCTCCCTTCCTCCTTCTCTCCTCCCTTCCTCCTTCCTTTCTTTTTTCTTTCTTTTCTTTTTTCTCTGTCTTTACAACCACTTACTGAGTGCCCACTACATGCAAAAAACTCTTCTGCGTGCTGAGGAATGTGACAGTCAAGAAATCATTTAAAGACTCTGCTCTCATGATGCTTCCAATAGGTTGTAGAGACACAAGCAAGTGTGTTAAGCAGTTGTAAATGCTAAGATGAAAAATAAAGTTGGATAAGGACAAGGCATCCTGATCGGGGGCTGTTTTAGTAAAAAAAATCAGGGACCGTTTTTGGACATTTCAAGGGAGATGTGATTGAAATGAAGGAAAGAACCATGTCGTTCTCAGGGGAAAGCATTCTGGAGAGAGCGAAGAGAAAATGCAAAGGTGAGAAGTGCCTGGGGTATCCGAGGAGCAGCAAGTTGTTCAGTGTGGCTGGAGCAGAGAAAGCAGGGACAAGGTGTGAGGTAATGGGGTCAGGGAGGTGAGCAAAGGACGGATCCCATAGGGCTTTGCAAGCTATGGTGTGGGTTTTATTGTAATTTGACCTCAGGTCATTGGAGGCATTAAGCAGGGCGAGGGTATAATATGGCTTACATTACTGTAACAGACATCTTGCTTGCCTTGTGAAGGACAGAACATAGCGGGGCACAAGCGGAAGCAGAGAGACCATTTAGGAGGCTGCTGTAATTGTCCGGGTGAGAGATCATGATGCTCAGGGCCAGGGGGGTCGTGGTAGAGGTGATAGGATGTGGAAGGATTCTGTGTGTACTTTGAAGAGAGAATCAATAGGATTTGCTGATGGTTTGAGTGTGCATTGAGAAAGACAGGAATCAAGGATGAAACCAAGGATTTGTGCTGAAGCAACCGACTCAATGGCTTCTGTCTGCTGAGATAAGGAATACTGCATTGTTGACTCTGTACATGTACCTGGTATTTGCTCAGTTAATGTTTGCTGACTGACTGGATGAATGAATGAAAGCTATTTTGGCGGGGGGCGGGGTGGAGGGTTGGGGGATTGTCTTAGAATTTCTGATACATTCAACAAACATTGATCAATTGTCTACTATGTGTTAGATTCTGTGCTCAGTGCTGTGAAATATATCAATTCATTCAAGAGACATTCAGTGAGTTTTCTGATTTTAGGAGCTGGAAGAAATAAAAGGGAATAAGATAGATATGATTAAGCCTCTATAAGGACTCACTTCTAGATAGGGAGGCAGGTGTTAGACATGTAAAGAAACAAGCAAAACATTTCCCAGCTGTATTATCAAACAATAAAATAATAAAGGAGAATAAATAAAAATAGTGTCCAGGGAAGGCATCTCTAAGGGGGAAACATGTAATCTGAACCTGGAAAATGAGAAGGGCTGAGTCACATGTAGAAAAGAGAAAAAGCCATCCAGGCAGAAAGAATAGACAGCTCAAAAGGCCTGGGGCAGAAATGAGCCTAAATACATAGCTCGCAAGGCAGAAAAAAAAAAATTTGTGGCTTGAGTTTAGTGAATGGGGCAGAATGATGTGAGATAAGGCTGCAGATGAAGGCAGGTGCCAGATATAATGATGAACAAGACAGAGACCTTGCCTGCAAAGACTTACGGGCTGCTAGAGGAGTCAAAGGGTAGATAAAAATGGTGAATAAAAGAAAGAACCTGCCAAAGGACCTAAAAGGTGGCCTTGATATTAGAGCTAAGTGTATGCATAAGGTCTTGGTTCACACAAAGGTATGGAAGACACATTCAGTTCCTTCTAATCTTCCTCTTACTCAGCATCATAATAACATTTCTGAAATCAGAGCAGGTCTACATGGCAAAGAAGGAAAAGATGTTCCAGTGTGGATATCCTGAAGCTACACGTGTGTTTCAGACCAAATCCCCAGAACTACAAGCCTCAGGGAAACACATGCCAGGCTGTACAGGATCCTACGTGCAGTCCTGCGGGGACCCACTGTGCTGAAGACTGATGCATTATTGGTCTTTACTCCAGTCTTAAACATCTACCACAAGTGAAAGTGTTTTTTTCCTTCTTTCTTTATTCTTTTTTCTCTATTGTGAGCCTATGGGGTTCCAGAAAGTATTATTCATTCATTCAAGAAATATTCGTTGAAGGCCAGCTCTCTTCCAGGTACTATGCTTTGTGCAAAGGAGACTCAGTCTTCCCTTGTGGAGTATGCACTCTAATGAGATCAAATGTCATTAAAGAGGTAAGTAAAATAGTTTGCATAAAGGGTCATGGCAAGGAGAAGTTCGGGGCTAGAGGAAGCACCTTGCCATGGAACATCAGGGCAGACTTCTCAGAGGCAGTGACATCTATTCTGAGATCTGGAGAGGGGGCAAATAAAGGTAGCTAGATAAAGTGGGGTGAGCAGCGTGAAAAGTAATCCAGCCAGAGGAGATGGATATTAAGCAGCCATTCATTCTTGTGAGTATTCCAATATGTGATGATTCAAAACTCTATCCTAAACCATATCACACTCCAAATAGAAGCTGCCATAACTGGCACAATGGCAAGTGTAAGCTTTGGGGTCAGTTGAGCCTTGGGTCATATCTCAGTTCTTTCAGTTACTCTCTGTGTGAACTTGGCCAGATCATATCACCTCCCTGGGACTCAGTTACCTTGTCTTTTAAATGGGGGTAATAACATCATTCTACTCTCCGGTTTGAAGGGATTTAATAAGGTGACATATGTAATGGGCCCAGTGCCATGTTGGACACATAGTAAGTGCTCAAAACATCATAGCTATTTTTCTTGTGCAAGAATAAATTGGTACTATAAAAGAACTGGCTGAATCTATTAAAGTTGAATATGTGTCTTTCTCCGATGCAACAATTCCACACCAAGGTGGAAAATCTAATGGAAATGTGCTCAAATGGTCATAAAAAACATGTATCAGAATATTCATAATAGCACTATTTATAGTAGCCCAAGCTGGGAACTGCCCTGATGCCCATCTAGAGTAGAACAGATAAACTGTGGTAGATTCATGCACTGGAATACTACACCGAAATGACCATGAATAATCTCCAATTCACCCAACAGCATGTGTGAATATCACAAACAGTGTTGACTAGACAAAGTCAAAGACAAAAGATGACATAGTGTATGATTCTATTACATAAAGTGTGAAAACAGGTAAAAACCAATCTGTGATATTGGAAGTCAAGATAAGGGGTACCTTGTGGGAGGAGGTGTTAATAATAGGAGGGGGCATGAGAGGGACTTGTGGGAGGCTGGTAATGTCCTTTTTGGGTAATCTATGTGTCTGTTCTATGCTGTGTTCATTTTGGAAAATTTATCAAATGGTAAACTTATGATCTGTTCATTTTTTTTACTTTTGGGATGTTATACTACTTCAATTAGAAATCTTAAAATATAGCTATTCACATAGTATTCACATAAGTACATAAGTCAATGAAAGCTTCCATTGTTCCGACATTTCAGGCTGGACTCTAGACCCCACTGGATGTTAATGTTGCTTTGTAGAATTTTTAGTCACATTTTTTCCCCAGCATGTTAGCCAACCAGTGGTCAGTGGCTACTCTTTCTGCTCACCGGTCTGAAAGCAGTGCCTGCTCTAATGACTTGTTCTTTCTTCTGGATTCTGTCTTGGATTTGATGGCTTTGGTCTTTAGCCAAATTGTAACTGACTTACCAGAGTTCTAATTTGGCTTTCTGTCTTTAAGAAGCTCTAAAGTTCTCGTTTGGGTATCTGAAGGTGGATTATTTGGGCATGGGCTTTGTTGATTGAACTGCAATATTTTCTCTTGATTCTTTGAGTCAGGTAAGCTATGATGTGAATCATTGTTTTGTCCTGAGCCAAAACTTTGTGGGGGAAAATTAGCAAAAGCAAGAACTCTCAACTGTATGCAATATTCTTCTAGCACCTCTGGACATCTCATAGGCAGTCTAGAGAAACAACAACATTTAGTCCGCAAAATGGCTCATTAGCTCCTTCTCCATGTTTCCATTTTATGATCCTAAAGATTGGGTTTATCTTTCATGGGCAGAGATATTCTATTTTTACTTTGGAAACATTGACCTCTGCTTTGCCTGTGCATTTTTTTTTCACTCAACGCAACTAAATGGGCTGAGGGTAGATGAACAATTTTACAGGAGTCTGAGCAGAAATAGTCACATCTCCCATTTACTGTATGCCAGGCACTAAGTGCTCCTTTTATAAGCTCATAACAAGAATCCCAAAACACAAGAATAATCACTGTCTATATTTAACAGATGAGGAAACTGAAGTTTAGGCAATTTCATTAATTTGTCCAAGGTTGCCCTGGCAAAGAGCTAAAATGGGATTCTCACTACATTTTGATTCTTACACCCTTGATCTTAACTATAACACAATTCAACATTTTTAGAATTCACCCAATTTCTTGGCATCCAATTTCCCTCATCTGAAGAATGGGGCTGATTAGACCCCTCTTTCAGGGTTATTGTCAGGATCAAAGGAAACAAGGCACTTCTAAAAAGTAAGTGGTTCTTGTTCCTACATAAATTAGTTCTAAAGCAATACTTCCCATCAGTTACTAAGCTGTGTAAGCCAAGTCCTTTCCCTTGCACAATTCCAACCTCAGGGTATTCATCTAAGAATGTTTCTTAGATGGTATAGAGGTCCTGGTGTGAAGAAGAAAGACCAGAAAACTGCTGGGACTGAAGAGAATGTAATCTTTAGTAGCCCTGTTGAATTCATCCATAGGTAAATTCTTCCAAAGAGAGGTTCAGCCAATTTCCAGAGGAATGATAAGGAAAGTTGGCTCTTTCTGAAATATTGAGTGCATCCTGTCACTCTTTGGCTTAAAAGAGTTCATCATTCATTCATCTAATGATTGTCAAATATTAAGATTTGGTAAGGCATAATAATAGTAAACCACTTACATTCTAAGCCGTGTCCTAGGTAATTTACAAATATTTACTCACTTAATCCTCCCAACAGCTATACAATATGAGGTTGGATATAAATATGTGCTTTGATTATATGACTTGAATCTAGACAGTCTGGCTCCAGAGTCTGTGTTTCTAATCACTGCCCTATACTGTCCTTCAGTCTCCTGTGATCTGTTACCAGCTATTACCTGGAATGGTAGCTCCCTAGTGGGGATGTGTAACCCTGGGTTGGAGTGACATTTATCACTACTGCAACATGTCTACCAAACATTACACACACCAAACATTTTCTGCGAATACAGGAAAGGGTCTTACAGGCTATGTAAAGGCATTCAGATGCTCCCTCCAGATTGGAGACCACACCTCTTCATGTGAACACGCATATTTATCCCAATATTGAAGGGATTGTACCTTTCTCTGTACCCATGTAGACTGATATGCTTTGAGGACAGGGTAGCATGATGTTTAAAGCTGTATCCCCTACTCTGTCAACTTTGAATGAATGGATGTATAAATGAATGAATTGTGTCTTTTCTCTTTCTTCCTGCCTACCCCACTTGTACACTATGTGCTCACCATGTTGAAGTTTATCTTTTTCATAGCTCATAATTTTTGAGTACTTACCAACTGCCAGGTGCTGTGATAGGTGCTTATCCCACAGAATCTTCATAACTACCATGGTTTCAATGATGGTGTCCCCTCTAAAATTTATGTTGAAACTTAATCCCCAGTGCAAGAGTATTAGGTATGGCCTTTGGTAAGTGATTAAGTCACCATGAATGAGATTAGCATCCTTATAAAAGGGGTCAAGGTTGAAAGAAACACCTTGTGGCCCTTCCATCCTTTGCCATGTGAGGACATAGCATTCATCCTTTTTGGAAGATGCAGCAGTGAGGTGCCATCTTGGAAGAGGGAATAGGGTTCTCACCAGACACCAAAACTGCCTGCTTGATCTAGGACTTCCCAGCCCCCAGAACTGTGAGGAATAAGCTTCTGTTGCTTATAATTACCTAGTCTGTGGTATTTTGGTATAGCAGCACAACTGGATCAAGACAATAACCCTGAGAGGCTTGTAGTTGTATTAGCCTCATTTTAGAGAGAGGGAAACTGAGAAGAAGAGAAGATAAGTAATGTGTTTATGAGAGGTAGGCCCAGGAGTCCCCATGGTTTTCCTGGCTGCACCATACCATTTCATAGCCCCTGCCTTCGCTCAGGCTACTTCCTCTGCTTGAAGCACCTTGTTCCTCACCCATCCTGTTAGCTGGGCGCACACCTCCCCAATTTTTCCAAGGCTCAGATAAAGTCTCTCTTTTTCTATGGATTCTTTTAAGCTCTTCTCAAGGAGAAATGTTGATTCTCTCTTTGGTGCCTCCACTGTTTTTACTAACACTTCTTTTCCTTTTCCTTTTAGCCATGTAATAACTCAAGCACACAGAAAAATACATACAGAGAATAAATGTCACAAACACCTATAGGTAGACATTTAATGAACATTATTTTCTCATACTTTTTTCAGTTTTTTTAAAAAATAAACTTTGTATGTACTTTCTCAAAGGGAGGAGGATTTTTTCCTTAGGCAAAGATGATCTACAAGGGCAAAAGAAAAGTAGATGAAAAGTAGTTGAAAGGAAAACTTGCTTTATTACACTGATAATTATGAAAATAGGTCATAAAATCTCACTAACCTGAAATAACAGTGAGACTTTACATGTCATAAAAATTAATGGGAAGTACCAATTATTAAATGTTATAAATTTGAAAGCAGTTATAATTTAAAAGTTCATTTCTTTTGACCTAGGAATGCTTCAGTTAGAAATTTGTCTTGCTAAATAATCATGGATGGCTACAACAGTTTACTGTCAAGGAAGTTCATTGCAGTGTTGTGTAGAACAGTTAAAAAAATGGAAACAACTAAAATGCCTAAGAGTAAAGAGGCTGATTATAAAAATCACAGTTTATTCTTACAATAAAATTCTATGCAGCCAATAAAATGTATGCTGCTGAAGAATTCTAAATGTAATAAAAAGTTATTCAAAGTTATTTATGATACAGTAAATTAAGATGGCAGAATAAAGAGTACAATACCAATTTTATGAAAAAGACACTAATAAATGTTTGTATCTATAGCTACGTTTGCAAGTTTGTAATTAATTATATACAACTATACCAATATCTAGGTGACAGAATTATGTGTAATGTTTTCTCTCCAATGCTTCTGTATTTTATAACAATAAACAGTCATCTTTGTAATTTAAAAATAAGTTATTTAAAATGGAAAATATTAATCGTATAGACAAAATAATTACATTATTTTAATGCATTGTACATCTTACATGCTCAGCAGCAAATGAGTCTTGGTAAGTATAAAGAACTATCTACATCAAAATTACTTTCCAAAATGGCCTTTGTTAAAAATGTGTGAGATCAGAAGGTCTTAGGTGGTGGCTTATTTCCCAAATGTGTTGTTCCTAATCTGACATGTATGCTGTTGAATTCTGTGAAGTTCATCTGAAGGATGAACTTAAATGTGATTTGATGATCCCTGCCCATCCTGTAAAACTGGAATCTGAATATTCTTTTAAGAGGGTGGGGGCTTTGTGATCAGTTATGCACAACTGGCAGGGTGGGGATGTGTCTAGGATCTGGCTTAGGTTGGCACTCATGCTTGGCTGTAGAGTAAAATGCTGGAGCGACTGGGAAATAAGGAAGTGGCTGAGATACAGGAAAAGGGAAATGCAGGGGCTACCAGGGCAGCAATAGATGTGTTTCCCACAGGGCCTTCATCAGCGCAGGAAACAGAGGCAAAGATATTGTTGTGAGACATAGATGGGGGCCTCAAGTATATTGTTCCAGGTGTGTGGCCTGTGATCATCGGGGGCAGAAAGGAGAGGTCTTAGGCTGTGTCAGAATGAGAATGGCCTTGGTGGCCCGTGAGCATTGGGACCACCAAGGGACATTCTAGTGGAGATCTGAAATAGGTCACTTCTCACTTCCAGGATCCAAGTTCCTCTGAGACCTTGTAGCCCAAGGAAATTAGACTGGGCATTGGAATCAGACACACCAGGCTTTAAGCACTACCACAGGCTCTCAGTCTCTCTGAGCCACAGTTTGCTCATTTGCAAAATGAGTAAAATAGGACCTAACTGTCAGGGTGGTTGTTAAGATTAATGGCGATACTAGGGTTAACATGTTTACTGCAGTGCGTTTTCAAATTAAACTCTCAGTATACAACATATGCTTTCCTTGAAAGCACAGCAGGATAATCCATTACTCACGGTACAATATATTTTTTTAAAAAAATTACCTTCAGGTATAACAATGTATCTGGGTTTATGATGACTATCCTCTACACCTCTTTCTTTTGATTTGTATAAATTGCCTGAAAACCAGCCTACCCGTGAAAGGTATTGAAATGTTGTTAATATATGGATTCGAGAATCGAGGAAATCATTTCAGATTCATGGGATCAGTTCCTCTAATGCAATATGATAACGTATTTCAATCAATTTGTGGGGATGTGAAGGAAAAAAGCCACCACTATCAAAACACTACTTTCATCATTACCTTTACCACCACCATTTTTATCACCACGTCCATCACCACCACCACCAAGAGCAAGACCATCACCACCACCACCAGCATTAACCCATCAACACAACCACTGTTGACATTGTTAATAATAATGGCCTTCACGTCTTTGCCAACACCACCATCATCACCATCACCACCACCAACAACAATAACAACATAAAGAAAACCAGGAAACCTCACTTTTCTGTCCTGAAGATAATTCTTAACCATATTTAAGGCACTGTGCTAGGTGGTAGGGAATTAAGGATGAGTAGTAATGGTCTCTGTCTTCAAAGGTCTCACTGTCAAGTGTATAAAGCGAAAATGGGTGCTCTTATAGGGGCGAGTTACTAGTGCCTAGATGGAGAGTCAATGTATAACTGGTTGGGGGTCGGAATAGATGAATGTGGTCCATTTCGATAGAAGAGGTAGAATTTTAGAAAGTCCCTAAAAGATGTGAAATTTTCCCTTGACCAGAAATGGCAAATGGAATGTTCCTACTCCATATCTTCTGCCCGTGGTAGACATCCATAAACCACCACAGCTGACTTTACAGCTGAGCCTGAAGATGGTGTATCCACCTGAATACAGTGCTAAAGGCAGCCCAACCAGCTACCATGAACTGGAGTTGGCTCTGAAGAGAAACACTTTTCACCTGCCTTAAGTGAAAAGGCAAAAGTGCCTTAGGGCAGGTACCTATCTTGCTAACTGTTACATCCCCAAGGCTAAGCCATGAGCTTGGCTCCTAGATGGCTTTGAGTAGTACTGAATGAGTGGTTGGATGAATGGGGATGAGAGAGTACTCCATATGGAAGGCAGGGCATGGGTAGAATTCTGATAGCAGGAAACTGCAGTGTGTGCTTGGGGAACAGCACACAGGTTTTGAAAAAGAATAAAGAGGGAGACAAGATCCTATTTTGTAGGCCCTTGAATGCAACTACTAAAGGTATTTGAGAAGGAAAATAGGATAATGTAAACTGCTTAGATAACCTGCATAAATAATAGTCTAGTCACAGGTGGTAAAGGAGTCTACAGATGATGCTAATAAGAGCTAATTTCCTGGATTCCTTGCTGTGTTCGGTTCTGATTGTTTAAAAATCCTTCCAGCAATCCTTTGAGTTGGTGCTATTATCATTTCCATTTTACAGATAAGAAAACTGAGGCATGAAGAAAAGTAACTCACTTAGAGTCACACATATAGTAATTGGTCATGAATATCCGAATGGGTTAAATCCCTTTCTGAATGAAATTGAAAAAATATTCTTTCCTTGTCTCACAATGTTTTAGCTAAGTTTTCTTTATTTCCAGTTAGAACCAAAGAATTCATTCCCTTCCTTCTGTAGCAGTGGGGGGCAAGAAACTCATCTCTTATGAAGCTAATGGCAGCTGTTCTTCCCTCTCACCCAGCTGTCTTTTCCTGAAATAGGATAGGACAAGAATTCTAAACTTTCAGATACCAGGGAAAGAACCCTGGATTTGGAGATCTGAGTTTGAATCCCAGCTCATCCATCATACTCATCTGGGTAACCCTAGCAACCAACATCACCACTCAACTCTGCTCCTCATCTGTCCATGGAAACATACTCATCTCCATACTTGGTTCATATGATCCTGGTGAGGATTGGTGAGGTTGTCTAGATGCATTAAAACATTTTGTATAATGTGTACACATATAGAGTCTGCAATCTATTTGTCCTTTGTGGCAAGTACCATGCTCATACGAATATAGTTATTTCTATAATAAAAATTATTATTTAATATTTGGCTCTTGAACTCAGCTGGTAAGTGGTTGATTCAGAGACCCCTGATGCACTCTGCCCATCCCCTTGCCTTGGCTGTCTTTGATTCCAGCTGCTGTTTGGTGTCTGGTTCTATGCAGGGTCTGACCAGATTTCACGCAGGGGCAATGCATAGAGTTCCACCTCAGGTTCACTCTGTATACCTCTTGCTCCTGGCCCCAGGTTTTTGCTTTTGTTGTCACAGTCTGGAACTCAGCAGAGAACCAAGTCTTCACCCGCCTGTGTGTAACCTGGAAATGGCGGGAATTTAATGCCTGTTCAGATGAGCCTTTGATGAATAAGGGATGTGAGCAGGAGATGAAAACTTCCTTTTCCTTCTTCCAAGGCAGACGAGCTGAGGCATATTCCCAGTGGCTTCTTGGACAGTTCTGTCCTTTCATGGTGGCATACTCAATAACAACACATTCTTGTATTAGCTCTCTTCCCCCTGCAACCCCTCCCCCGCAACTCTACTCCTCTAGCTCTCATTTGTTCCCTGGGATCACATCTGCCAGCAAAGTAAAAACACATATATCTGTTTCAGCCTGTTTTCTGGGGAACCCAGGCTTAAATAGTTGGCTCTAGCATTTGGATCTTTGACTATTCCTCCTGTCACCCACGCATCTATCCCTCACTAAAGAGACTAGCGCAGTGTCTGGCACATAACAAGTAATAAATAAATACTTAATGAATGCATGAATAAATTAACAAGATGCTTATATCTGTAAGAAATTACACAAATAATTGGATTTATCGATCTAGGTAGCAAAGTACAGTGGTTAGAGGGCAAGGCTTTGGAAGTGAACAGCACAGTTTGAATACCAGCCCTGCCACGTATTAGCTGTGTTATCCCGGGCAAGTTACTTGACCTCCATATGGCAATTTTCTTGTCTGTCAAATACATAGAATAGTAGGTCAAACATAGGAGGGTTCAATGACACCCTTCATGTAAAGTATTTGACACATAGCCATAAATCAATCATTGAAATTATTATTCTTAGTAATAGTAGAAGTACAGATATTACATGACAAATAATATATCAGAAAGCTCTAGGATATCAGAAAGACACATGTATGACTTTGGGCACATCACTGGATGTGCCTTTATTTTTTAACTTGCTTTCTGCAGGGACAATAATTGCTAATCCACCTACAATTTATGTGATAATTATGAGAGGATTTTACAAAGCATAAACAGTGCTAAAAATGAAAATGACTTATTTTGCTCTGTGATATTGGTGGTGGATGGCACCGACCAGAAAGCATGTCTGATGGCTGGAAAAAAAGGCCTTTCCTTTTGGAAGATGGAAATTCATCTGTCATTTCCGAAAAGTGATCTCCCTAGCTGACCACAGTGTGATCACCCGCTGAGATGTAAATCCGGGAGACAGGCAAAGGGAAACCGGGTTCCTGGAGGCCCTGAAAGGTGAAAGCTGCGCCATATTTCACATGTGGCTTAAGCCCATTATCGCTGATGAAAACAAGATTTTTAAAGGACATGTTCCTTTCACTCTTCAGCTTCATTCGATGAACTTTTGACCAAAAGCAGGAGTGTTGTGTGCAGCCAAAAAATTCCTGCTATTTCCCACGATGTCATTGGACTGAGATATAGGATAGATTTTTTTTTAATGTAATCTGCAGAGTAGAGGTGCTTCTCATTTGATAACATGTTATCATCTTGTCATCTTAACATGCAAGGTACCGCCCTTACCTCATTTTATTACATTGTGTTCTGTTGTTTTATATGGTATTGCATTGCATTGTATCTGTTGTAGTTCCCTCTTTCATCCCAGTCCCACTCCCATCTCTCTCCTTCACTCACTGAAAGCATCTGAAGGCATTCTCTTTTACATGTCTGAAATATGACCTTAAGTACTTTTCCTTCTAAAACATACAGTATGGTTTTGTGCATGTGCTTGATTTACATAAAAGTCATTGAGCTATACACCTTACTTTCCACTTGAATTTTTTTATTCAACATCATGTTTTTAAGACCTCTCCTTGTTGCTGGATGAATATATTAAAATATATGTGTTTATTTTTGTGCATGTGTGTGTGTGTATTTATTTCCAACTAATGCATAGAGTTTCATGCTACACATTCTTTAGAGCTTCTGCATTATTCCTATAGAGGTGGTGTATTAGACAGGGTTCTCTAAAGGGACAGGACTAATAGGATAGATGTATATAAAAAGGGGAATTTATTAAGCAGTATTGACTCACACGATCAGAAGGTGAAGTCCCACAATAGGCCGTCTGCAAGCTGAGGAAGAGGAAGCCAGGCTGAGTCCCAAAACCCCAGAAGTAGAGAAGCCGACAGTGCAGCTTCAGTCTGTGGCTGAAGGCCTGAGAGCCCCTGGCAAACCACTGGTTGAAGTCCAAGAGTCCAAAAGCTGAGGAACTCGGAGTCCGATGTTCAAGGGCAGGAAGCATCCAGCATGGGAGAAAGATGGAGGCCAGAAGACACAGCAAGTCTAGTTCTTCCATATTCCTCTGCCTGCTTTTATTCTGGCCTCTTTGGCAGATGATTAGATGGTGCCTACCCAGATTGAGGGTGGGTCTGCCTCTCCCAGTGCACTGACTTAAATGTTAACCTCCTTTGGCAACACTCTCACTGATACACTCAGGAACAATACTTTGCATCCTTCAATCTAATGAAGTTGACACTTAATATTAGCCATCACAGGTGGATACCTACGTTGTTTCCAGGTCCTTTCCACCACCACTACCACCAGGCAGGTCTGTGTAAGATTTTCCCAGGAAGTAGACTGTTGGATCCTAAGATATATCTTATTTAAATCAGAATAGATTTTATTCAAGTCATGTTGAAATAAGCATGTCAAAGCCACTTGGTAGGTAACTTTCTCGGAACCGTTCCTCTCTATGAGTGTACATTTACTTGCATTTGTATAAAGAGGGGTTTAAATGAGAAAATATCTAAGGATTCTACCACTATTAAGATTCCATGACTAATTTTCAAGCCAGCTGTGTTTATCAAACAAATGCAAGGAAAGTTGGATGAAATCTGGTAGTCCATCATCCAAATATTTGGAAGTAACCAGATGTTCAGCATCTTGTAGACACCACCTAGGAGGCCTTTGTCAGTGTTCTCAGGTATATTTGTGTTATTTTAGTTTCCTAAGAATTCTCCTTGCTCAGAGAGATGGTATAGATTCAGGTTTGAAAAGATCCTGCAATACCTTAAGAATTTGGGTTTCAACTTAACTTAGGCTTGGCATCTATGTCTGTCTGTCTGTCTGTCTATCTATCTATCTATCTATCTATCTATCTATCTATCTCTATCATCTATCTACCTACCTATAATTTATTATCTACCTATATATATATCTATATCTATCTCTCTGTCTGTCTAGCTACCTGTCTTCTTTTATCTATCTATCTGTTTATTTTGGGAGGGATTCAATACTATAGGGCTAATGAGAACATTGACTCTGAAGTCAGACAACATGGTACCAACACATGGGGGGTCAAATAACTAGCTGTTTGCCTTTGAGCAAGAAACCACTTGGCACCTCAGTTTCCTTATGTACATGATAGAAAATGAAAGTAATAATTCTGACTTCATTAGCTCATTGTGAAGATCACATGCAATCACATAGAGTAAGAATATAGCTCAGGACCTGGCACAGGTCCTGTGGTCATTTACAAAAAAAAAAAAAAAAAAAGTCATAAATCTTTTGACACTCTTCTCATGGGAAAATAGAAAATACAGTCTATGACCCTTCCAATTGAATCTAGGTGGGCTTTTGATTGCTTTCATGAATGAAGTATGGCAGAAGTGATACTATGTGACTTCCAGGGTTAGGTCATAAAAGGCAATGCGACCTTCCAGGGTTAGGTCATAAAAGGCAATGCCACTTGTGCCTTACTTGCTGGGGCAACACTGAGCCACCAGGTGAGACATCTAACTACCCCTAGGCTGCCACAGTGGGTGGGCTACTGGGAGCTATGTCAGCTGACAATCCCTCCTGCATCCAGCCTTCCAGCCATCCCTGTCAAGGCACCAGACACTTGAAAGTAGATTTTCTAGTCCCAGCTGTTTTAAAGTTTTCCCGCTTGACTCTAGACATAGTGGAGTAGAGCTCACCCATTTCCTCTGTGCCTTGTCCAAATTTTTGACTCACAGAATACATGAGATGACCGTTGTTTTATGCTACTACATTTTTTTTTTTTTTGACAGGGTCTCACTCTGTGTCACCCAGGCTGGAATGCAGTGGTGTGATCACAGCTCACTATAGCCTTGACTTCCCAGGCTAAAGTGATAATCCTACCTCAGCCTCCAAAGTAGCCAGTATCACAGGCATGTGCCACCACATTTGACTATTTTTAAAATAATTTTTTTAGAGATGGAGTCCACTTATTGCCCAGGCTGATCTCAAATGCCTGGGCTCAAGCGATCCTTCCACCTTCCCCTCCGAAACTGCTGGGGATTACAGGTGTGAGCCACTGAGCCCAGACACTACTACATTTGGGAGTAGATTATTATGCAGTAATAAAAATGAGACCACCCTATACTATTCATATCACTTGTATCTTTTGGTACAATGCAGATATTATGCTTTCTGGGAAGAGGTGTTCTACCGTTGATAGTATCTAACATTTATTGAGGGCTTACTGTGTGCCTGGTACTGTGCTAACTGCTTTCCAGGGATGTATTCATTTATCCCTCACCATAGCATTATGAGGTGGGTACTATTTTATTTATATTTTAGAGATGTGGAAACAGAAGCCTAAATAATTTTCCCAAGGTCAAGTAGCAACAAGTTGGTAAGCCTGAATTTGAACTCTGGTCTCTGAGGCACATAATGAGTATTCGTAAAATGATTGCTTTGGGCATTACAGTGGTAGGGATGGCTTTCATTTCTGGTGACTTGGGAGAACATTGACCATGAGACAATAGATCAGAGAAGTTTCCATCCTCTACTTCTCAAAAATACCACCCCCTTTCTTACTTCTCATATGAAACTGACCAGGTTTTGCCAGAGAAACAATGTGGCATCAGTTCTTCCCCAGGTGGGGTGAGGCTTCCTAGAGAAATCCAAGAGAAAAGGCCCTCTATGTTTCTGTCACCAGGAAGGAAAATTCTCTGCAGAGGCATAATGAACAGGCATACAATTTCCTAACATGGTGAGTCCCCTCAGAACTGAGAGAGTGCCCCCACATCTGAGGGTGCCGGATGATTGGGACTGAGCAGGTCTGGAAACGGGTAGAAGACCCTTACGCCTCTTCTCCTCCACCCCCACCTTACATCCATAACTTAAGTGAGCATGACCAGAAAGCCACTAACAAAAACATCTCCACCAGCTCTATTTACCCAGCTGTGTATCTCAGGATCTGTCTCTGACATTTTTAATACTCTCTCATTTCTCTGTCCTCCAAGGATTCATTTGAAGCAGCCCACAGGGACGGGTGACACTGAGGAAACAAAACCCAGGCCCCCCGGCCTCCGACTGAGCGGTGCAGAGCATGCTGGGCGATCACCTCCACCTGAGGAGCACAAAAGACCCCAGGAGTGGAGGAAGCTGGCCTGAGGCCAACCGGACGTAGCAGACTTGCTGGGTCCAAGGAGGGAGGTCTGGTGATGGAGCCTCGGGTACATATCCTTCCGATCCTAAGGTAAACAGCGCTTGGGGCTTTGGCTACAGGGAGGGTGTGGCCCACTGAAGTGGGTGGTACAAGGCGGGTACAAGGCAGGCCTTCTGATTTTTTTTTTTTAAACTGTCTTATGAATTATACTGTACCTACAGAAGAAACACAACAGGAAACTTAAATGAATGGCTCAATGAAATTGCAAACATTTGCCCAGATCAAGACCTAAGATGTTATTAGGTCCTTAGAAGTCTCCCTCCCGCCCTCTCTAAATTGTTTCCTTCATCCATACCTTTCCCCAAAAGTGACCTCTTTCTGGATTTTTAACAACAGTTTTGTCTGCTTTTTCACTTAATAGAAATAAAATGCCTTCTTTTGTGGCTGATTTATTTTCCCGAACACTGTGTATATGGGCTTCCTTTCTGTTGGGTCTGAAGCTTTTGTTTGTTTATCATTGAATGTCACTTTGTTGCATGATGATATGATTATTGATTGATTCTTCTGTTGAGGGGTATTTGATTTATTTGGGGGTTAATGTGAATAGTATCATTATGAATATTCTTTTCCCTTTCTTGGTACACTCATTTCTGTTAGGTACATACCCAGGAATGGAATTGCTCGGTTAAAGCATGCATGTATATTTTTATGTATGTCAAAATGTTTTCAAAAGTGTTTGTACCAAATTATATTCTACCACCAACGTGTAAGAGTTCGGGTTGTTCCACATACTTGGCAGCACTTGGTATTGTCTGTATTTTGAATTTGCAGTAGTTCTGGTAAGTGGGCAGTAGTATCTCATTGAGGCTGTAACTAGCATTACTATGATTATTATTGAGGCTGACCAACAGTTTATATGTTTGCCATTCTTTTGGAGATCTTTTATGAAATGCCTGTTTAAGTCTTCTGCCCATTTTTTGAAATTGGGTTATCTCTCTTTTTCTTACTGATTCCTGAAGCTGTTTACGTATTCTGAAAATGAGCCTTTACTAGGTGGTAAGTGTTGCAAATATCTTTTTCTTTTCTGTTACTTGACTTTTCACTGTTTTAATAGTGTGTCTTTATGAACAGAAATTATTATTTTATACACACACACACACACACACACACATATATATTTCCTTTAAATTTGATTTTTGGGGAGTGTCTTTTGTTTTTGTTTAAGAAATCATTCCCTGCCTGAATAAAATTTTTTTAAAAAACTCTCCTATAGTGTTTTCTAGAAGCTTTATTGTTTTTACTTCCATATTTAGATATACAATATATCATTTTGTTCTTTGATTTTTCTCGCATCATACAGCCTTCTTTTCTATTCCTGGGATATCCCTGAATCCCATGTCAGAAAAGACGTGCAGCTTTATGACTTATCAGCAAAAGTGATAGCAACAACAACATTCATAATAATCGAGATGTGTGCAAGACCTTGTGACACACATTTCCATCCATTAACTGATTTAATTCTTTCATATCAGCCCTTGGAAACTGTTGAAGTGAGCGTCATAATGCCCATTTTAAAGATGGAAAGAGTGAGCCTTAGAGAAAAGTAACTTGCCCAAGTTCACATAGCTGATAAATTAGAAGAACAAGGAGATTCAAATATAGATCTGCCTGGTTTCAAAATACATTCTCCTTTTATCCCCTGGTGTTGATTAAGATGCCTTGAGGTTACTAAGTCCCTGTTACTCACAGTTTTGTGTAAGATTTTCCAAGAATCTTACAGGAATTTTGTGTGCAGCCAAAAATTCCTGGTATTTCCCATGATGTCATTGGACTGAGACATAGAATAGGTTTCTTTTCATGTAATCTGCAGAGTAGAGGTGCACCAGAGAGTTGGGTCATCAGAGGGTTGACATTTTGACTTGCCTAGGGAAATAAGAGTTTCTTTACCTCTGGTCCTCCCTCATCCTCTGGGAAGCCTCGGATGCTTTTTTATAGCCTGGCTGATCTTATGGTAAATGATACAAGCAACAGCTTTTAAAAATCTGAGTTGCTGCTTCGAGTATTAGAAATGCCTCTAGAGTTTGGTAGTTAAAGCCAGAGCAGATGGATAAACACTACTAGCTGCCAAAGGTGGTGCATGATGTCGATGGAGAACAGGCAAGGCAGGTCTTTCGTAGGGGACAGCCGTTGTTTGACCTAGCAGTGCCCTCACTTCTTCAGGGACTGGTGCTCCTTTGATAAATTGCTTCTGCCTCCTCTCTAAACATATGGTTTGAATAGAGGCCGTCCATGCTAGCTCCCCACCCTCTTGGGCTGGGTGATTGGTGCAGCATTGGACACACCATCCAACAGAGCCAATGGGGTGCCTTCCCTGGGATTTTTCCAACCAAAGCAGGGAAAGAAAGTCTGTTCCTATTTTGATACATCTCTGAGGAACACTTCCCAGGCAATAAATATCTATGAAATGAATGAATGAATCCCCACTGCCAAGTGAACTCTCAGAGGGTATCTCTGTACATAGTGAGAATTTATCATGCTTTTGGAGAAGTACGTGACTAAATTAGGAGAGCATGCGCTGTGTTCATAAATAGGCATGTAAGAGAGTAAGTGAATAAATAAACAAGTGAATATATACTCTGCAATTCTGATTGTTTATATTTCTCATACTGATAGACATTTGCATTTCAAAGAGATCCACTTTGTTCCAGTTATCTTTGCTGTGTAACAAAGTGTCCAAAAACTTAATGGTATAAACAACCATTTCATTAGGTAACAGATTCTGTGACTCAGAAGTTTTGATAGGAGAAGGTGCAGACAGATGTTCTCTGCTACAAGATGTCTAAGGTCTAATCTGGACATAATTCAATGGCTGGGATATGTAGGTGCTAAGCGAAGGGATTTCTAGGTGATCCCAGCTCCTGGGACCTTTAAATCCTAAACCAGACCATGGCACTCCTCTGTTCAAAATGAACAGCTCACTCCAACCTCGTGACCTTTGCACTACAGCCCCCTCTGCTTGGAATTCTCTGCTACAGAAATCTGCAAGGCACATTTACTTACAGGAGCTGGGATCACTTAAAAATGCCATCGCTTAGCACTTACATATGGCCTCTCCATGTGGCCTGGGCTTCCTCTTACAGTGGCAGCCTCAGGGTTAGTTGGAACTCTTACATGGTGTTTTAAGGTTCTAGCATAAGTGTCTTAGTGGACAGGGCAGAAGCGGTATTGCTTTTTACGAAGTTACACAATATAACTTTTGCCATACTCTATTAGACTCTACTGGTCAAAACCTTAGAAGTTACATAATATAGTTTCTGCCATACTCTATTAGACTCTACTGGTCAAAACAGTCACAGCCCACCCAGGTCTAAAGGATGGGAACACAAATCCCAACCGCTGGATGGGAGGGTGCAAGGTCATATTGTAGAAGAGCATGTAGAATGGAAAATACTGTTGTGTTCAGAAAACAATCAGCCACATGATTTAAATCAAATAAATTGGTCTCTGGGGGAGTTTTTAGTTTTAGGAAGATATTTCTCAGGACTCCTGAAGTCAAAGCTTTAAGATGACCTCTTAGAGGATCTGTATATACCCTAGCACTGTCTAGAGCAAACTATTCCACCAAGATTTACCAATGGAAATAAGACATAGTGGGTCGAATAATGGCCCCCAACTATGTCCACATCCTAATCCCTGAAACCTGTGACTGTGTTATCTTACACGACAAAAGAGCCTTTGTGTGTGATTAAGATAAGAACCTTGAGATAGGAAGAGGATAAGAGAGAAGCAGAAGTGTCAGAGTCAGAGAAGGAGATGTGATGCTGCAAAGAGGGCTGAGAGAGATTAGAAAAATGCTACACTGCTGGCTTTGAAAATCAAGAAAAAGTCCACAAGCCAAGGAAAGTGAGAGGTCCCAAGAAACTGGAAATGGCAAAAAGCGGATTCTCCCCTAGAGCCTCCAGAGTGGATGCAGTCATGCCAATGCCTTGATTTTCAGCCCAGTGTAACCCACTTTCAGATTTCTGACTTCCAGAACTTGTAAGATAATAAAATTTTGTGGTCGTATGCAAATAAGCTTGTGATTATTTGTCACAGCAGCCACAGAAGACAGACACATACAAGAAGAGCCCTTCAGCTTGCTGCCTGGTTTTGACTCAGACTTGATGCCCTCAGAACTTGGAAGATGCAGGTTGATTGCTCATTGGTTGCTCACTTTTAGGCAGTCTGCCTTATGAAATAAGCTACAGTGGATTCTAAAGCTGTACTGAAGTATGTCTAAGGAGAAAAAATCTACAAGGGACCTCAACGTTTTTTTCTCAATCCTTCATCACTGAAGTGCTTTAGAATCTTGCTACTCAAAGTGTGCTCCCTAGCCAGCAGCTGCAGTGTCATCTTGAAGCCAGGTAAAATGCGGAATCTCAAGGTGCACCCCAGAGCCACTGAATCAGAATCTCCATTTTAATAAGATCCCCCGGAGATGTATGTGCACATTAAAGTTGGAGACACTATTTTAGAGATCTTATTGCATCACTCCATCTTTCCAGAAGTCTCCAGAATAAAGGTGAGTGTGGTTGTTTCCTTCTTTAAAATAAAAGAAGTGGCCTCAAATTTGAGCAGGCATGTCAAAACAGAACTAATGTTCCCAGCTACTGATGCAGGGAGTCCAATTCATGATACATGTGGGGCTGATCATTGCCACTTAATGCTGCTTCTAGGCTGAGCAGAGGACAGACACCTGTGTGCTTTCCTCAGCAAATATGTACAAAGCAAAGTTTGCAATGTTTTAGGAATGAGGCCAGAGGTTTCACCCAGCTGAGGAGCAAGGCTCTCTCAAGGATAGATAAACCAAAGAATTCTCCTCATGTTTCCTTCAAAATGGTCGTAATTTAATTTCTGTCCAATATTGTCTGGGTACCATTGCAGACTCTCAGAAGCTGGTATTTTGTTTTGTTTGAAATTCATGCTGTTGGGCTGTTTCAACTTAAATTCTCCCTAAGTAAAACTGTATAAATGCCACGTTTCTAAGTGTGCAAACCCCTAGAAACACACATATGGTGTGTACCAGAAATGTGGTTGTGGAAGAGACAGGCAGTAGACTGTGGCAAGAGAAAAAAAGTAGCCTCAAGACTTTTTTAGGCCAAGATACTTTGGGTAGATACTCGGTCGAATTCTGCCTTGATTCCAGGCCCAGTGATTCTCCTTTCTAGAAATGAATTCAGACTTAGAACTACCTAAGAGGAGAAGGAAAATGTTGAGGAACTGAAAAGGAATTCTTGAGAATGAGAAAATGACAGCATCAAAAGAAAGGGGAAAATCATTCTTTTGCCTGGGGAGGTAAATTGCTTTCGTTTTCCACTTTTTTTTCAAATTTTATTTCCTTTGATGATGTTGCAGGGTAGCAGAAGATTTTGACATCTAAGGCTCAGAACTAAATATAGGGGCTTTCTTAAAGATGTGTGGAACTCTGATGGTTGGATTTTTCACATTGGGTTTTCTTTAATCACGCTAAGACTCTTTTAGGGGCTGAGTTTCTGCATGATCTATTATTGTTCAGAGTAAGGGAAGAAGGATGGTTTGATTTAGAATTGGTTAAAAAATGAATTTTAAAAAACAGTATCGTGTTAACAATCAATACAAAATTGTGTCTAACCAATTACACAAACAACTAACCAAAGCCAATTACCATAAAGCTTAGTATGTAAATATACAAACTCCTCAAGATGGCAGGATTACAAGTAAGTTGAAAAATGTAAAAGAATGGGGGACAGACTCTTAAGAGTCTCTGGCAGGCACTGTGCTGGGGTTTTGCACACATTATCTTCCTTTATCCTCACTACATTCTTACAACGTGTGTTGTTGTATTCCAATTTTACTGATGAACTGAGCTGAAATTAACTGAAGCTTATTTCCTTGTGTTCACAAAGATGAAGTATGAAGTTGAGATTTTAAGTTAGATCTGTGACTTGGGCTTTCTGGTTTCTGTGGAGCCTCTCCTTGTTGATCCATTTTACAGATAAAGAAACTGAGGATCCGCAATGGAATCATCCAGCATTATCCATCTTTTTTTTTTTTTTTTTTTTTTTTTTTGATGGAGTCTTGCTCTGTCGCCCAGGCTGGAGTGCAGTGGCGCAATTTTGGCTCACTACAACCTCTGCCTCCTGGGTTCAAGCGATTCTCCTGCCTCAGCCCCCTGAGTAGCTGGGACTACAGGCGCATGCCACTGTGCCTGGATAATTTTTTGTATTTTTAGTAGAGATGGGGTTTCACTGTGTTAGCCACGATGGTCTCTATCTCCTGACCTCGTGATCTGCCCGCCTTGGCCTCCCAAAGTGCTGGGATTACAGGCATAAGCCACCGTGCCCAGCCTCATCCAGCTTTTAACAATGTTGGGCTTCAAATTGAGGAATCTCTGTTGTCAATGTTAGACCTTGTGGTGGATTAAAATTGCCCATATGAAGGAAGTTCTTTATGGTGATGAAATAGTTCCACATCTTGACTGTGGTGATGGTTACTTGTGTTTATATGTGATAAAATTTCATGGAACTCTGCATACGATACACACACACACGATTACATGTAAAAACTGGTGAAGTCTGAAATACGATCTGTTCCTGAGTAAAAAGTACTGCAGTCAATTCCCTGTTTTTGGCAATATACTATGATTATGTAAGATATTAACACTGAGGGAAGCTGGGTGGAGTAAAAAAACAGTCTCTCCATTTTTTTTTGCAACTTTTTGTGAGTGTTGTATAATAACAAACAAACAAAATGACCACTCTGCAAATTCTTTAATGTTCCTCCAATGGAGAGGTGGTGTCTCTGTTCCTTTCCATCAGATCTGGGAAGATTCTGTAACTGCTTGGCCAATAGAATACAGTTAGAGTGATGCCGTGTCAGGTTTCGGGCTCACACTCTCTGTGGGATCCCTGCACCATTTTGCATAAAATCTGACTCTCTGAGACTGCCACACAGAGAGGCCATGTGCAGCATTGCAGTCAACAATCCCAGCTGAACCTGACCTTCCATCCATCCCTGCTAAATCACCAGTCACATATAGGGGAAGCTAACTTGGACCCTCCAGACCAGCCCACTCTCCAGGTGATTAACACTGATGAGTTCCATTGATACCACTCAGTGCCCACCCGGCTGAGTCCTGCTCCAATTCTTGACTCACAAAAGCATGAGGCCTAATAAGATGATTATTTCTTTAAGCCTCAATGTTTTGGGCAATTTTCTGTAAGACAATGGATAACAAAATAGACTTTTTGTTATCTGATAAAGAAAAACAAGGCTGATGAAAGGTGGTTAGATATGTAGAATTAGATGATGTGACATAGGCATATGCCTTCCTTTCATTGGACTGAATACTGTAGGTTTCACCTTGAACACCACTTCCTCCAGGAAGCCTTCCCTGATACTGTAGACTGGATTTTGAGATGCCTCCCTCATGCCTCTCCTTCCCTACCTTGGTTAGCAGGCATCAGAAATATCCTGATGTTGTACTTTATTTCTCCCTTTCCTACTAGATAGTAGACTCCATGCAGGCAAGGACTACTGTTGGCCTGTTGTTGTTTTTAAGTGTTGTGGATACATAATAGTTGTATATATTTATGGGGTACATGTGATATTTTGACACACGCATACAATGTGTAATGATCAAATCAGGGTGACTGAGATATCTCTCACCTCAAGCATTTATCATTTTTTGTATTCGGGATATTCCAATTTCACTCTTCGAGGTATTTCAAAATATTCAATAAATTATTGTTAACTATAGTTACCCTATTGTTTACCAAACTCCAGATCTTATTCTTTCTATCTAGCTGGATTTTTGTGCCCATTAATCAGCCCTCTTTTTCTCCCCCTCCCCACTACCCTTCCCAGCCTTTGACAAGTATCATTCTACTCTCTATCTCCATGAGATCAATTTTTTTTTTTTAGCTCCCACATATAAGTAAGAATATATGATATTTGTCTTTCTGTGTCTGGCTTATTTCACTCAGCATAATGTCCTCCAGTTCCATCCATGTTGTTGCAAATGATAGGATTTCATGCTTTTTATGGTTGAATAATAGTTCATTGTGTATATGCGTCACATTTTCCCGATCCATTCATCTGTTGATGGATGCTTAGGTGGATTCCATATCTTGGCTATTGTGAATAATGCTGCAGTAAACATGGGAGTGCAGATATCTGCAAGGACTACTTTTGCCTAACATCATTACTCCACTCTGTCTAGTATATAACCTTCAATATGTGATCGCTGAATGAATAAACAAAGAGGTGAATGCTCTCCCAAATCCGCCTTAGCTCCAGCCTTCTTCGTTATTTCTGGAGCTTTAGGGCAGGTAAGAAGGTTCCAGGTGTGTCTCCAGTACTTCTGAGACATCAGCCTTCTCTCTGGGACTCCCAAGATCCTAAGTCCACAAATCCACCTGGTAGGCAACAGCTCAGAGGCAGCAGGAGGTGGGAGGGCAGGAAGGCAAGAGGTGTACTTGCCAATCCCCTACCAAGCTGGTATCTCCTGGTTTTCCTCTATCCTGCTCAGCTGCTTCAGCCAGAGGAAGGCTGTTGCCACAGGCGTCTGCCTCCTAGGTCATCACCAGGGAGCTCTCTAGTATCACTAGGTGTTTGTCCCTGCAGTGTCCTGTGTCCCTGTTTAGATCCCGCCAGGGGGTGATCTGGCTCCTTCCGGACTGCCCTTGAAAATTTCAGTCACACTGACATAACAAATATTTACTGAGCATAACTCTTTAGCAAGGCTCTGGGCTGGGCAAACCCTCAACCTCCAGGAGCTTAATATCTCAGTGGCATCTCCATCTAGTAGAAGATGAGAGATGAGAAAAACAAAAACATAAACAAAAAATCTGAACCACTGGCCTGTTCCTAAAGAGGTCTAATGGTAAGCTGGAGCCAGCACTCATGGGCTTGCAAGAATCAGCTGAAAAATTTTCAAGAATTTCGTGAGTTAGTTGTGAAGCCATCAGTAGGTTAAGATTGGCCATGGTGAGAATATCTGCATGGAGAAAATCAGCAAAGACTAGAATCAAGCTCCCTCACACCATCAAGTTTACCAGCACACCACTGCAAAATTCAAGTCCCCTCTCGACTTGTTTTTCTATCTGAAAAATGGAGATATAAGTCCTTATCTCCAAAGATTTCACAAGTATTAACATAGCATGGTGCTTGGCATGTGGCAGGTGCTCAGGAATGACTCGGGCTTCTCTCTTCTTCCTGATCTAATATTGAAAGTTAACAATGGGTTCAATTTTCCTTTCAATGTATGGATTGATGTATCAACATCACTGAACAGGAAAGAGTATACATTTTAAGACAGAGCATGGGACTGTTTCCTGGGGTGAATAATTCTACTTTGGAATGTTCCTAAAGTTTTCCAGGATCTTAATTCTCCCACTCTAGTATTAATAATGGAGTAGGGAGGACAAAGTCAGGCAGAGATACTGAGGGGGCCAATACGTCAGTGTCTGGGTAGTTTTTTAGTTGTGCAGTTTAAGACAAATGTTTGAACAGATCATGACACTCAGGATACTTCTGTTTGGTCATTCATTCAAAAGCACATTCATACATACATTGAGCATCAGAATAGGGAAGTTACTCTCTGAGCTAGACTTTGGATATGTAGCTCTAAACAGATGTGTTCCCTGAAGACAACCATGAAGCAAGTCATTAAAAGTACACAGGTATAATTGAAGGAAAATACAGGCCACTGCATGGGCATATAATAGGTGGGAATAATTTTAGTTGGGAAGGCTCCTCTAAGGCAGTGACATGTCAGAAAAGATTCAAGGGAAAAAATGCTCTTGTCAGGCTAATGGGACACGTGGCAGACAGACTTTAGGATGGTCTCTGTGATCCCTGCTTCCTCATACCTCATGTTATCCTGTCTCCTTGAATGTGGGTGGGACCTGTGACTTGCTCTAACTAATAGAACAAGGCCAAGGTGACATGGTGTCACTTCTGTGAAGCCATTTCATAAGACTGCAGCTGTTGTCTTGCAGGCAGACTCTCTCTGTTGCCATCTTGGTTTGCATGCTTAGATGAAACAACTATGTTGGAAAAGCTTACATGGCAGGGAATGGAGAGTAGCCTCCAGCCAACAGCCAGCAAGGAATGAGGGTTCTCAGTCCAACAGTGCACGAGGAACTGAATCCTGTCAAAAGCCCAATTGTTTAGAAGTGGATCCTTCCATAGCTGAGCTTTCAGATGAGACTCCAGCCCTAGGTGACAACCTGATTGCAGCCTTTTGAGAAACCCAAAGCAGAAGACCCAGCTAAGTCAGGCCCAGACTCCTGAGCCATAAGAACTGAGATAATAAATGTATTTTGCTTTTAGTTTTTGTTTAAGCTAAGTTTGTGGGTGATTTGTTATGCAGCATAGCTGACTGATACAAAGAGTGAGCAAGAATGTGTTCCAGGCATAGAGAACAATATGCATGTAGGAGGCAAAGAAAATAGAGTCTGAACGTGGAGGAAGGCCAGTGTGATGGAATGAATACAGGGTGATGAGAACTGAGTCAGGAAGGTAAGACCAGGTCATGTCCTGCAGTCCCATATGGGCCATGGAAGAGATGCTGGCTCTTATCTTGGGGACTCTGGGGAGTCAATAACAGCAAAAATGTAGACTCAACCCAAATGCCCATCAATGATAGACTGGATAAAGGAAATGTGGTACACACCATAGAAAACTATGCAGCCATAAAAAGGAATGAGATAAAAGCTGGAAGCCATTATCCTCAGCAATCTAACACAGGAACAGAAAACCAAACACCACATTTTCTCACTTATAAGTGAGAGCTGAACAATGAGAACACATGGACACAGGAAGGGGAACAACATACACTGGGACCTGTGAGGGTGGGGGGAGGAAGAGCATCAGGATAAATAACTAATGCATGCAGGGCTTAATACCTAGGTGATGGGTTGATAGGTCCAGCAAACGACCATGGCGCATATTTACCTATGTAACAAACCTGCACATCCTGCACATATATCCTGGAACTTAAAATAAAATAAAATAAAATAAAAATTGAAGTGCAGAGCTTAATAAAACTTGCTTTCTAATATACCTATCTGGCTGCAGTGTGAAGGATGGATTGGAAGGGCAAGGCAAATGTGGCGAGACCACATGGGCTGCTAAGTAAGATGCCATGGTGGCTCAGACTAGGAAGTGAGAGTAGATTCATGGAAAATTGGACACTTCCAAGGAATATTTTTGAGGTTGAGTGGGTAGGATTCAATGACAGATTAGACATACACAGAGGAAAACAGGACCACCTATTGAAATGAAGGGAGAAGTTGGTGGTTTGAGTCTTTTAAGGGAATTAGAACTACTGGATCAGTCTGGGGAGCTTGAAGGCTCATGTGAATGTTGGCCTTTTGATCTCATCTTCTCTATGGGGTTGTTTTCACCTCCCTTGGGCAGGACATTTCAGGATTTGCCTAGCTACTGAGCCCAATTAACACACTGTGTAAAGATTTCATTAGCATATGGAGAAGGCCTGGGTGCAAAATAAATCACCATGTCATTTTGCTGATGCTAATTATTTCATCTAAAAACAATCAAGAGTGTGACTATTGCTTATCAGAGAAAAGTTGTTTATCTCCCCGGGGGAGCCAAGTCAGAGCCAAAATGATATGAATTTATTTGGAATATATGAAGTTCCCTACCATCACATTGTTGATTTAACAGGGATAGATTATTTGCAAGAAGTGTGTGTGTGTGTGTGTGTGTGTGTGTGTGTGTGTGTGTGTGTGTGTGATCTATACAGGAAAGTGAGCTTGATCCTTGCCCTGAAGGAGGTAAGATTCTATTTAGAAAGGAGGGACATGAATGCATTTTTCCTTCATTTATGTGTTCACACAATTTTTTTCTCTTTAGCTCATTTGTAAAGGCTTTCATAATTATCCTAGCAAGTTGCTAAACTTTTTGTATCTTGGTTTTCTCATGTGTGAAGGCTGGCTGTCTGCCCTTAAAATCTAGCTTTCTGAGTTCAGGTCTTGCTGGAGCAAAGTCAGGTTTTCCTACTAAAATATAAGCTCCATGGAAGCAGAAATATATTCATTTTATTCACTGCTGTGTCCTCAGTGCCACAGGAGACTGCCTGACTCAAGAAGTATTTGCTGAGTAAATAAATGACATAATATGTGTATAGAATATGACCTCTAGAAAGCTCAGAAAATGGCCCCTGTTTTCATCTTTCTCTTCTTCCTTGCTCACTCTTCCTTCCCTGCTCTGTTCCTCTACCTCTGTCTTCTCACCCCCCTCCTCCATTATCTTCCTCTTGGTTTTGGGAGAAAGAGGAAAAGCACCCTCTCTCCCTGCCGGGTGATTTATTGTTGGCTTGCCCAGCATATGTAAACCACATTTATTTCTTTTCATATTATGAAATCAGAGGATTATACTGCTATGGGACCTCAGTTCAGTTCCTCCTTTGAAAGAATATCTATATTTTGGGAGGTCATTGGTGAGTATCACAGCTCTTCCTTGGTTTGGATACTATTTGCCTCAGCTCTGGAAAAACAAAAAATTACCCTGAGAATTGAGAGGGTGAGCAGGCTAGACTTTAAATCACTGCTGCTCAAAATGGAATACTCATAGTTCCTTAATGATTCATCCATCCATCCATCCATCCATCCATCCATCCATCCATCCATCCATTACTCATTCACTCACTCACTCACTCACTCACTGGTTTATTTATTCTTCTACCCAATAGGTTTGTTAATCAGCAATGTGCTCAATCTTGTGCTAGGAATGGGGAGTATCATGGTGACCAAAAAAGGTAAAAGTTCTTCCCCTTCTTCTTGATAGCCTATAAATTACCTGAACAGTGTAGTGTAAAACTGTATACCAGGAAGATGTTACATCTTTTTCCTGAAGAATTTTCTACTTCTTAATAGCCTATAAATTACCTACACTGTGTAGTGCAGGTAATATACAGTTTTACTCAATAGTAAGCAACTGACATGTTAATTCTATTGTAAAGTAGACGGGCCAGATTTTTCCACATTGTTGCAAACAGCAGTATTTTCTTCTTTATTAGGGCCAAATAATATTAATATATATTTGAATATATATAAAATATTTTGTAAAAATAAAACATTTTCTTCATCCATTCATTCATAGATGGACATTGAGATTGCTTCCATGACTTGGCTATTGTAAATAATGCTGCAATGAACATGGAAGTGTAGATATCTCTCTGAGATTCTGATTTCAATTGTTTTAGACATAGACTCAGAAGAGAATTGCAAATTATGTGGTAGTTCTGCTTTTTATTTCTTAAAGAACCTCCATACTCTTTTCTATAGTGGCTGTACCAATTTACATTCCCAACAACAGTACACCTGGGCTTTCTTTTCTCCACATCTGTGCCAACACTTGTACTGTTTTTCTGTTTTGGATAATAGCCAAAGCAGATGTAACAGGTGTAAGGTGATAGCTCATTGTGGTTTTGATGTTTATTTCCCTGATGATTAGTGATGTTGAGCATCTTTTCATGTATCTCTGGGTCATTTGTGTATCTTTTTTAGTAAAATGTATATGCAGTTACATTGCCATTTAAAAATTATATACATGTATATATGGACGTGTGTATATATATTATATATGAGTGTGTGTGGAGAGAGAGTTTGTAAGCATTCCTTATGTATTGAGCTATTGACCTTTCATCAAACATATGGATTCTAAATATTTTCTCCTGTTCCAGAGGTAATTTGGTTGATTGCTTTCTTTTAATTTTGTTGATTGCTTCCTTTGCTGTGTAGAAGCTTTTTCATTTGATACAGCACCACTTGTGTTTGAGCTTTTTTTGCCTTTTAGTGTCATATTAAAGCAATAATTGCCAAGACCAGTATCAAGACACTGTTCCTCTATCTTTTCCTCTAGAGTTTCAGGTCTTATGACTACATTTTTAATCATTTCAAGATTATTTTTGTGAATGTTGTATGAATGTGGTCCAGTTTTATTCTTTTGCATGTAGATATTCTGTTTTCCCAGCACTATTTCTTGAAGAAACTGTTCTTTCCCCATTGTGTATTTTGGACACCCTGGTCAAAGATCAGCTGACCATACATGATAGGTTTATTTCTGGGCTTTTCATTCTATTCTATTTGGTTATATATCTATTTTTATGCCAATATCATATTGTTTAGATTAATGTAGTTTTGTAATATATTTTGAAATCAGGAATTGTGATGTCTCCAGTTTTATTTTTCTTGCTCAAAATTGCTTTGGTTATTTGGGATCTTTTGTGGTTCCCTTTAAATTTTAGGATTGTTTTTCTATTTTGATAAAAAAATAGAAAGAAAATGCCATTGGAATTTTTATAGAGATGGCATTGAATCTGTAGATAACTTTGGTTAGTGTGGGTACTTTAACAATAACAAATCTTTTGATCTGTAAATTTGGAATATTTTTCCATTTTTTTGTGTTTGCTTTAATTCATCTCATCTATGTTTTATAGTTCTCACTATATGAGTCTTTTACCATCTTGGTTAACTTTATTCCTAAGTATTATTTTTATACTATTGTAAATGGAATTGTTTTCTTAATTTCTTTTTGAATAGTTTATTGTTAGTGTATGGAAGCACTATTGATTTTTTACGTTGATTTTGTATCCTGGAAATTTACCAAATTTGTTGTTTTCTGTTTGTTTTGTAGGTCTTTTGCTCCTCCCTTCCTCTCTTGCTTCTTCTTTCGTGATTTTGTTTTTGTAGCTACATACTTTGATTCTTTTCTCTTTATCTTTTTTGTATCTATAATAGTCTTTTTTTCCTTTTGGTTGCTATGAGGCTTGCATAAAACATCTTATAATTGTAACAGTCTATTTTAAGCTGATACTACCTAACTTTAATTGCATATAAAAACTCTACACTTTGTCCCCCTGCCACAACTTTGTATAATTGGTGTCATAATTTACTTACTTTTCTATTGTGTATCCATTAACAATTTTTGGTAGCTATAGTTACTCTTAATACTTTTGTCCTTTAAATTTTATATGAGGGTATAAAAGTTAAAAACTGATTTGGGCACCACCATTACAGTATTATATTATCCTACATTTTCTATATGTTTGCCTTTACCAGTGAAATTTATACTTTCATATGCTTTTATTTTACTGTTAATCTTCCCTTTGTTTCAACTAAAGAAACTTCTTTTAGTACTTTTTTTATGGCAGGTCTAGAAGCGATAAACCTCAGTTTTTGTTTGTCAGGTAAAGTCTTTATCAATCCTTCTCTTTTAAAGAACAGTTTATCTTGGTGTGGCATTCTTTTTTAGCAGTTTTTAAAAAAATACTTTGAACATATCATTCTACCGTCTCTTGGTCTGCAAGGTTTCTGCTAAGGGATCTACTGATAGTCTCATGCAGATTTCCTTGTACATGATGAGCCTCTTTTGTTGTTTTCAAACCTCTCTCTGTCTTTGATTTTTTATAATTTAATTTTAATGTGTCTTGTGTAGATCTCTTTAGGATTAGCCTATATGGAATTCTTTAGGCTTCATGAATCTGGATGCCTATTTCTCTCACCAGATGTAGGAAGTTTTTTGTCATAATCTATTTAAATAAACTTTCCTTCTCTTTCTCTTCTTCTTTTGGGACTCTAATAATCCATATTTTTTTTTTGGTTTGATAGTGTCCCAAAAGTCCCATAGATATTCTTCACTCTTTTCACTCTTGCTTTTTGTTCCTTTGACTGGATAATTTCAAATGGCTTCTCTTAGAGTTCACTGATTAAACTCAAATACTTGATTGTATTTACAGATGAAGTTCTGCATTTATTTTTTCAGTTCAGTCAGTGTATTATTTAGCTCCAGAATTTCTGTTTGGTTCCTTTTAATTATTTCTTTATCTTTGTTGAACTTCTTATTTTGCTTATGTATTGCTTTTCTGATTTTATTTAGTTGTCTATCTGTGTTGTCTTGCAGTTCACTAAGCTCCTTTAGGACAACAATTTGGAATTTTTCATCAGGCACCTGACATTCTCATTTCTTTAGATATTCATTTCTTTAGCATTTGTTACTAGAGACTTATTTTATTTCTATGGTAGTATTTCCCTAATTCTTTGTAATCCTTGTAGCCTTGTGTTTGTGATTGTGCTTTTGAAGAAGTAGTCACCTCTTTTGGTCATTACAGTCTGGCATGGAAGGCCCTTTATTAGTCAGCCTGGCCAAAGATTCTGAGTGAGCTGTTTGGTGGAGACCACAGAGGGGCCCACTTCCAGGATCCACAGGTGGGTGGGCAGATGGACTTGGTGCCTGGGTCTATGTGTGGGTCCGCTGCTGGCCTCTGCAGGTAAACTTGCTGCCAACAGGGTCTTTGGGTGAACAAGTCTTCTGCTGAGGGCCACAGACAGGCAAGTGGGCCTGGTACTTGGACCCACAGGTGGGAGGGCTTGGTGCCAGGGTCTGCAGGTTGGTGGGCCTATTGCTGGCATCTGCAGGTGGTCCTCTTCCCGGGGGTATGGACAGGTGGTCCTGCTGCCAGTGGCCAAGGACAGGTCTTCCACTGGGACTCCAAGCCAGCTGTTGAGATCTGTGTGCTGATTGTTGAGAGGCCTTGCTTCTTTTTGTTTTTAGCTACTCCCAAGCAATCTAACTGTGTTGGCTCCCTCGGTGTTCTGGATAAGGCATGACAGAAGTAGGCATGTCAATTAGCTCCCCTGAAGAGCGTTTTCCCACCCTTCCTGAAGCAGTAAACTGAGGTGGTCATAATTGTGCCAGGTGATCTGTGATCCCTGGCCTTATCTGATTGGGCCAGTGATAGTTTATAGGCACAACTCAAGTCAATCTTTTTTTTTTTTTTTTTTTCTTTTCAGGAATTAAGTTAAGAGACATGGGACTAAGGACAAAGAGTCTGTAAGGTCATGCACGGTTGGACCCAATGTCTCCTGATGGCTGATAGCATGCAGAAAAAGGAGCAAGTGTGTAAAGTAACCTGGTGGTCAAGGGAAGAGAAATCAAAGTGTGATATAGCAGAGATGAGCAAACACATGACCCATAAGAGAAGGACTGATGGTCCCATAGAATTGCATTCTGCTTCTTAAAATTGGGTTTGTTGAGATTCCTCAATTTTATGATAAACCCTCCTTGCCTAAGTTAGCTTAAGCTAACCTGTCTGAGTGTCAGTTTCTTAAAATCTAATTAAAGGTTGCTAAGATAAGAAAAGAGATAGAAAAGAATTCTAAGACATGATTCTTGCCCTCAATGAGTTTACTGTCTAATAAGAATAATATCAAAAATTACAACAGCAATAGGTATCATTTACTGAAATCACGCTATATCTCAGATTCCTTGCATTACCGTATTTGAGCCTCATAATCCTCTGAAGTACGTAGAACTATTTCTTTTCATTATATTGACAAGAAAGTGGGGCTTAGAGAGAATCAGTTACTTGCCTGCAGTCACACAGCCAGTACACGTTGAAACCTAGTATGGAAATTGGTAGTCTGCCTCAGAGTCCTCTCTCTTAACAACAGTATGCTTGGCTGACTAGTTAGAGAAATAAGAAAAGTAGAATCACAGAGAATCAAGTGAGTGGCAAATGAATAAAAGTGACCATATTATGCAGATTCAGAGAAGAGAAATGCGTACCATGGGCTGGTGATAAGCAGAGAAAGGCAGTTAAGTTTTGGGGACCTGAAAGGATTGCATCAATAAATTAAAGTAATTTCACGATAATGAATTTAGATTTAGAATGCTTATTGATGGATAGAACTGAAGTTGATAGTTTTAAGGGAAACATTTTGGTCATAGGTATCAAGAACCTTAAAAATGCCCATAATGTTTAGCAAATTAATTCTACTTTGGGGAATACGTTATGAGGAAATAATATTTTATTGATGAAGAAGCTGCCCTACTGAAACCCAACTTATAACACCAAAGAGTTAGAGACAACCTAAATGTTCAACATGGGGGACTGGTTAAAGCATGTAACATCCACTTAATGACGAGCTATTGCCTCTCATTTTCAATCCCATCCTTCTATGCTTGGCTTTGTGATCCTGGGGATAAGACTGTGCACCCACTTTTCTGTGAAAAGTTGTGCCAGTAGGTGGGTGTGAAAAACAAATGAGAAGCCTGGAGGAAAAGAAGAGTCTTGCTTCTTCCTGGTCGAAAGATTACTTTCAGTAGCAGCTTTCGAATCTACTTTGCCGTTTTCCACTCTATCGAAACTAATCTCACTGGGCTTCCTCAAGGATTCTAGTAAACCATCCAGATAGTGCCTTATTTTCAGAAGTCTGGGTCTCTGCTATGCTGTGCCTACCTTTAGTCTTACAAATCAAGTTTAATGGTACCAACATCTTTCCTTTGTTCTCTGGTCATAGGTGTGGACATTGCTTCTCAAGTGGCTATTTTATGCCTTTTCGCTTTACTGTGATTGATCAATAAGCCATGCAGGATGATTCACATTGCAGAGAAAACTTTATCCTTCTCCTGCTACTGGTGAGTTAGCAAATTTTGGGGTGACAGTCAATGAGCTAGCCACCTCCAGGAGATAGTAAAATTAATTTTGACATGATACATAAGATTCTCCTCTACTACCTGCTGAACAATTCCTTATGTTACATTCTGTCTTGGTATTAGCTCGTTCTGGCATTGCTATAAAGAACTACCTGAGATTGGGTAATTTATAAAGAAAAGAGGTTTAATTGGCTCATAGTTCTGCAGGATGTACAGGTAACATGGCTGGGGAGGCCTCAGGAAACTTACAATCATAGCAGAAGTTGAAGGGGAAGCCATGTCTTACATGGCTGGAGTAGGAGGAAGAGAGAGTAAAGGGGGAGGTGCTACACACTTTGAAACAACCAGATCTCATGAGAACTCACTTGCTATCACGAGAACAGCAAGGGGGAAACCACTCCCATGATCCAATCGCCCCCCAGGAAGCCCCACCCCCAACATTGGAGATTACAATTCAACATGAGATTAGGGTGGGAAGAGAAATCCAAACCACATCACTCTCTTAAAATAACTGTGTGCTATCTGTCTCTAGCCTGGAGCCTGACTGATAGAGACAACTATGCAAAAATATATGTAACATGTGGCAACATTTACTTTCTAATATTAAATGGGTAAAAATAGGAAGCAAAACTGTAAGAACAATATGGCTGGAAGCTTGTTTGTAATGTGTAGGAAAAAAGAATAAAAACAAATGTAAAAAAAGTGACCAGTGGCAGCCTCCAATAATCAGTAAACACATCCACGGGATAGAAAGTCCCCAAGATGCTACGTGGCTAAATCCTTCTCCTGCTGTATCTCATGAGAAGCCAACATGTCTGGATTGAGACGCTTCTGAATTTTTCTCTACTGGCTCTTTTCCTTTCCTTGCCTGCCCCCTTTGGAGACATGTTAGGGTCCTGGGTATCATCTACAACACAAAGAAACTTGGGGAGGCTCCCTTTGATGTGGGCATGGTCAGGGACGGAATCACTTTAGGAAGACAGCCTGATGGATCTTGGGCCCCATTTCTATGACAACAAAGCTGCAAGGCCTGAAAGTCTGATTTTGTTTTGGGATGTGGCGGCTGCTAATTATAGGCAGCTCCATGTCCCTTTGCTCTTCCCTAGAATGGTCTCTATTTGTTGTCAAGATTTATTTACTTTCTTTTTTGGACTTCAGTCCTCCTACCCTTCTTGCACTTTACCCTTAAATATGTGAGTGAATATATATATATGTGTGTGTCTGTGTGTGTGTATGTCTGCATTCATTCATGTGTGTGCTGTATATATGTGTGTGAATATATATAGATGTGTGCACTCTCTATCTATATTTATATATACATTTATATATAGATAGATAGAGAGAGAGAGAGAGAAATCTTTGTTGTATTTAGTGCTGTGTGCTTTACTGCTTGTTATGGAAACCAAAAGCCAGATTTGAGCAGAAGGGCCCAAGGTGTCCCTTAGCCCAGCTGTAAAGCACAGGAAACAATTTTGGGCCCCAGGGATGATGAGGAGAGATGAAAGGAAGAGCATATAGGAGTGGAAGGGGGTGAGGATGTGCGAAGAAGATGAGTTAGACGGGGCCCACTAAGGCTCATTCATCAGAAGACGTACATGTACGTGAGTTGGCCAGGGGCCTCTCTTAGCAACTGGCATATCTTCAGTGGAGATTCTCTATGCTGCACTGTCTGCTTCCTTCTTTCCTAGAGTTTGATCTGCAAACTTGTCTGCTTGGAAGGCTGATTCTGCCTTTGGGGCCCTGGTGAGTCCTTAGGAGGAAACCCTGGCGGGCCTTCCACAGGCTCCCTCCTGGGACTGATGCACGCACAGGCGGTGAGGGAAGAAGGAACCTTCCTTCCTAGTCTCAGTCTAAGTCACTTCTGGCCAATATGGTAGCCACTAGCCACATATGGCTATTTAGATAAACTAAAACAAAATAAAATAAAAAATACTGTCTTTTCTCTATACTTTCTGCTCAGTGTTTCTGTAAACCTAAAACTGCTCTAAAAAGTGAAGTCTATGAATTTAAAAAAAATTTAATTCCTCAGTTGTCCTACACACATTTCAAGTGCTCCTAACCACATAGCGACTGGTAGCTATTGTATTGGATGAATAAAGCAGATGTAGAACATTTCCATCATTCTAGAAAGTTCTATGGAACAACTTTGATCTCAGTAATAGTGTACTCTTCTGGACTAATCCTTACACATTCCAGAGCAAAGAGAAACCATTCATTCAGCAAATATTTGCTCCTTGCCAGAATTGTTCTGGGTGCCTAGGATTTCGTTGGGACAGACATACTTCTGCCCTTGTGAAGTTTATGTGCTGGTACATCACAGGTGTTAAATAGATACAAATGAAACATGACTATGGGGAAAAAGAAAGCAGGTGAAGGAAGATAGAGAAGGCTGGGTGCTGGGGTAGTGGAGAGGGTTCTATTTGATAAAGGGTATTCAGAGAAGGCTCACTGAGAAGGTGACAGATGGCAGAGCAGTGGCCTTAAGGAAGGGAATGAGGGAGTATGCCTTGCAGATTTCTGTAGCAGAGAATTCCAAGCAGACGGGGCTGTAGTGCAAATGTCATGAGGTTGGAGCATGCTGCTCATTTTGAATAGAGGAGTGACATGGTCTGGTTTAGGATGTAACAGAATCCCTCTGGCTGTGAAGTGGAGAATACGGGATGCCACAGAGTGACCAGTAAGAAGGTTGGTGCCACATCCCGAGTGAGAGGTGATGGTGGCTTGGACCAGGGAGGTAGCTGTGGGAGAGGTGAGACGTGGTCAGATTTCAGGTGATACTCTGAAAGTAGAGCAGGTAGGACTTGCTGCTGGATTAATGTGGGGTGAGAGAAAGAGGAGTTGAGGATGATGAGAAGGATAGAGTTTGCAATTATGGAAATGGGGTAGATGGCGGAAGGAGTGGTTATGCAGGGACGATATTCAGTATAGTTGTGGAAATAGCAAGTTTGAGATGCCTACTAAATATTTGAGTGTTGATCTCTTTATATGAGTGTATTCATTCAACAGGTATTTGCTGGGCTCCAATACATATCCAGGACTCAGTCATTTGCATATAAGAGATGAGCATAACTCCTTATTTTCAACTTTCTCTAATTGATCCATTAAAAAATAAACATCTTTTTTTTCGCCTTGTTTTTGCACCAGCTTGTATTTTAAACTCTATATTTAGCAGAGCACTGGGATGACTGACTTGGTCCCTTGATTCAACCTTTTTTTTTTTTTTTTTTGCAGTTCACCTAGTTCACAGCCAGACACTTTGCTGGGTTGCAGAGACATTAAGAACATAAAATGCCAGCCCAGCCCTTGATAAGCTGACAGCCAGTGGGAGTTGCTAAGGCACAGGACAAAGCACATGGGCTTTGGGCCCATCAAACCTGATTCATAAAACTGGCTCTACCGTCACCAGCTCCTTAGCCTGGGGCCACACACTTAACCACTCTGAACTTGTTTGCTCATCTGTATAATGGAGCATCTGACACCCAACTCACAGGACTGTCAGCAGGATCAGAGAAAATGCGTATACATTCACCTGCACAGTACGTGATATATGTAAGTGCTTATTTAATACATGGTGGTTAGCATTAACTTTACTGTTACCAAATGAAACAGACGCATAATAGGAAAAATTCTGATATATTGTGTTAGGCACTTTTAAAAACAGATCTAAATAAAGTGTTAGGAGACAGGATAGCAGAGGGTAGGAACATGGGCTTTGGAGATAGATGTTGATTCCAAACCTAGCACCTCCATTCATGCAGTGAGTTGACACTGGGCAAGTGCCTTGGCATTTTGATTTGTAAAATGGGCACAATTACCCATTAGTACCAACTCACAGGTATGCTGCACATTCTTTTTTAAAGAGATAGGATCTGACTCTTGTCACCCAGGCTGGAGTGCAGTGATGCGATCATAGCTCACTACAGTCTTGACTTTCTGTACTCAAGCAATCTTCCTGCTTCAGCTTCCTGAGTAGCTGGGACTACAGGCAGATGACACCATACCTGGCTAATTTTTGTACTTTTTGTAGAGATAACATCTTGATTTTTTGCCTAGAGTGGCCTCAAAACTCCTGGCCTCAAGTGATCCTCCTGCCTTGGCCTCCCAAAGGGCTGGAATTACAGGTGGGAGACACCTTACCTGGCCTGGAATGTTGTGAATTTAAAGGGGATGACACATACAAAGGGATTTGCACTTTTTTTTAGCTATAGGGCTTGCTCAATAAATGTGCATTGCTGCTATTTCCATGGGAACACAGGTGGCCAAAGAAACCTTTTAAGAGGGAAAAAACAAATCACAGGGAACATGCTCATATAAGAAATTAGGGAAAGAAAAGAAATAAAACAAAACAAAGCCTTTTTTTTTGCTGGGTATAGGAAGCATCCCAGGCTGCTTCATCACTGCCCTGTCCAGTTCTGACAAATATCTTTGACATTCCCAGAGAGAACACTGAGACCCTTCAAGATTTTAAATTCTCCGAGAAGTCTTCAAAGGTCTATTTTGACTGCAGTAGAAGACTGACTGATATCTTCGGAATGGTTTTGAAGTTCAGTGGTAAACATGTCTTTTGGGCTGTATTTTTATCAAGGGACATGTAAATACACCAGCGTGCCCTCTCCCTAAGTCCCCAGGAGCCTTGATGTTTTCCTAGATGTCAACTCCAGCACTTCCATGACTGGTAGAGGCAGTGGATGCTCGTTCTAACCAAGGTGGTGCAATCAGTTTGTTGTAGGTGTAGTTTTCTTGAACTGGTAAATTGTCCAAAACTCTCACTGATTGTGCAGTCAGTCGCTCCTTGTGCTACTTGCAGACTTGGCTTGTGGCCTGACCAACTTCACGTTTACACAGGCCCGAAGCTTGCCTGCAAACATCATCAGGGAGCTAGAGATGACGGGCAAGGAGTGATTCATATCTTTGGCCGTGAGGTGCTTAAAGCAACTCATTTGTATGCTTGGGGTAACCCCCATCAAAGTTAAGCAGGCAAGGTGAGTCTTGCTCCATCTGCTCTCAGTAAAGAGATGGCATCCTGCTGGTTATCTTGTTGACATAGCTGGTCCTGGTTAACCAGGTGAGGCAGAGTGTGAAGAGCTTCTTCTGGCAATCAGGCAAAGCTGGTTATGAACTCTGATTCTGCTACTTAGTACCTGTAGCCAAATTACTCAAGTCTCTCTGCTTCTCTAGTTCCTCTCTTGCAAAATGATTTATGAGTGGATTAGATCTATAGATGGCAACATTGTCATGAAAGACTGTTGTATGGATTGAACACACAATAATGTATGCCCAATACCTGTTCAATAGGTATTAATAAACTCATATTTGCTGACTGTGTGCCAGGCACTGTTCGAAGCACTTTACATTTATCAACTCATTTAATCTTCCTAACAAGTCCATGAGGTTGTGTTATTATTGTCCCCATTTTACAGATGTGGAAACTGAGGCAGAGTGGTGAGGTCACTTTTCCAAGGTTACACAGTTAGTAAGTGGTCAAGCTCGTATTTACAGGATGGCAGACTCCAAATTTCATGTCCTTAATTACAGTTAATACTCCCTTTCAACAAATGATCCCTGTTAGAATTTTATCAAGCCAGTCTTTACTGGGTGTCCTTGTGAGTTTGAACACCACTAGGAATCCAGAAATAACCCCAAGCTTGTCTTTTTCCTACCATGAAAATAAGTGACTGATCTCCAGCCATCAAGATCTGTATAATTCTATACACTTATTTATAGCAAGACATAACTAAATTCCTCCCAGTCAGTCTCTCTCTCTCTCTCTTACTCCCAGAGGGCCTTTCAGTAGCTTATTTGGAGTGAACGCCATCCAGGAAAAAAATATTTAGTTAAGAAAAACAGGAATTAAGACATCAAGACAGGTTGCGGACAGGACCTTTGATCTGACCAGAAATAAATATAAAAGAAGCTGCTGAGAAGTCTCTTGCCTGATTTCCATCTAAACCACTAGAAGTCAGACCCAATTCCTGAGGCTTCGGGCTGGCCCCAGGACTCGTGAGGACTGGGGTATGATCACCACTTCGCAAGGGGAAGCCAGTGGCTCTCTAAATCTTCCTAGAGTGCCCTGTGTCCTGAGGATGGGGTTGGGCGGGGGAAACTTCCATCGAAATCAGGATGGAAGAAAAGTTCCTGAGGTGAGTCTGACTTGGTGGGGCAGTGGAAGATAAAGCTCATTGACAATGGGCTTTACCATTTGGGAAATGGTAGCAAGTGTAGCAGGCATTTGCTCATCCCTTCCCATGTACCAGACACTGTGCTAAGTACTTAGATCCATCATCATACTTCACCATCACAGCTACCCTAGGAAGTACGGAGTATAATTATTTCCCTTTTATAGATGAGAAAACGGGTTCAGAGTGTCTTATCAGGTTGCCCAGGGCCATAATAGCTAAGGCACAGCAGGGCAGAGATTTGAATCCAGGTTGTATGATTCCAATACCTGCTCATTTAACCAGTAGTCTGTTCTGAAATAATGACTGGAGCCTAGAAAGTTGAGTTTCTCAAAGGAAATTTTCTAGTTTGCTAATTTGGTTCTAGAGCTGCAGGACTGTAGGGGCAGCAAAATGAATATTGCCATTTATTGAGTACCTGCTGTGTGTCCAGTATCATAGGAGAGATTTTTGAGGGTCAAAGAGGGGTATACAGGCCAGGACTTGGGGAAGGAGTGAGTGAAGGACAGGGAGGATCCAGAGATGGCTTGATTAATAAATGATGTGGATGCTGCTTGCTGAACTAACTATTCATCAGATTAGGACACTGAAAGAAAATACCTGGGGGTGAGCTGATGAGGAGATACTGTGATTGTCTTCCCAGCAGCCATTCCCTTTATTTCGTACAAACGGATTTTGCCCCTGCTTTGGACTGTTCTCTAAAAGTGAGCCTGTGACCCAATTCTAATCAATGAGACTTGGATGGAGGCTATGATGACTCTAGAAATGTTGCTTATTTGTTAATCAAAGAAGAAAGTGATTCTAGAAAAAGGCCTCGCCTCTCTCCTAGACTTTCTACCTCTGACTGAGCTCATGATGCTTGGAGCTGTGGCTACCATTTTGAAGGCATGAGTTGATGAACAGGAAGGGAAGTGAATGCGTTGAGCTTGGGGGAGTAGATGAATGGGGAGGGCTTACCTTGATGTCCAGTGGAGTGGCTGCCCCAAACCTGGAAAGCAACCGCCTGTCTACAGATGTCTGAAGATGTCCAAATTAAACATCTCCAAGGTTTAATGCAAGGTGAGCTGGCTTTTCTGTTAATTGCGTCTGAAGGCATCCTAACTGATGCTGATGTAAGTTTAGTCTCTGGTCTCTTAAGCATTGGAAGTCCCTGTGAAAACTTCCTGATCATGATAAAAAAAAAAAAAAAAAAAGGAAAAAAGAGAGAAGTGGCAAAAGGGGAAGGTGGAGGCAAACTATTCACTGTGCTGGGAGAACAGAGTGAGGAGGTTTGAATGTGGTTGCTGGAACTGAATGATAAAAGGCTTTCGAACAATCCAAATCTAGAGCCTCCCAATAATAGCAATGTAGAAATTGGCCATCTGAGTCAATGTCTGGTTCTCACTCAGGCCAGAGTAGGACGAAACACTTTTCCTACTGCCGTGAGAAAGCATGGGCATTTCTCCCTTGGTATCTGTTCTCAGCATGCAAGTTTCGGATGTCAGGACCGTCACAATGAGAGGAGAGGGTTCATGAAATCATGCCAAGCCAAGGGCAGTGAAGCTAAGACTAGGAACCTGGGTAGAGGGAGCTTCTCTGATTTTAGGGCCCCTCCCTACCAGCCGGCTGGAGTTGGAGGTACTCTCAGCAAGGGGGTTTACCAGCATGAGTAAAACCAGTTTCCTCTGTGCTGTGCTCCCAGGCAGCCAGATGCAATTTACTCTCCATCTCTACCCTTCCTTGCATCCCATCTGCAAGCATTTGAGTGTCTTCTAGTTATGGGGATTGGAGACCTGACCTCTTCCTCCCTCTCTCTTCCTCTTCCCTCCCTCTTTCACTTCCTCCTGCGACATCTGAGAGGGGCTAGCATCCTGGTTTGTCACAGTTACAACCTTTGAAAGTCTTCCCCACCCGATCTCCTTCTCCACTTCACTCCCCCATCCCTGGTTCGAATACTTTCCCGTGTACCCTCCTATTTGGCACCAGATGTTAGAGGTTACAAACTGGCCGCCCTGGCTTTTACATCCTCCTTTATTTTACTTGCCGCCTGTCTTTCCGCGACTCTGCCCACAATCCCCCACCCCCATCCTGGCGTGTGCGTGCTGACCTCCATGTGCTCCCAAATCAACTGATTGCACCGGAATCCACTTAAAGGTGAAAGGATAAAGCAATTTTCTTCAAGATGTGGCCTAAACTGTTTAGTCTTGGAGGTCTCCAAAGGGCAGAAATGAAAGGTCCCCCCACCCCCACCTCTGTCCCAGAGAGCCCAATCTGGGCTTGCCTCCGTCTGGGTAATTTGGAATAGCTTAATCTTCTGTCTCTGGGCAGGTTTGTCAGACCTCTGCAGAATTAGGCCCATAATGCACGGGCAGTGTCGGTGATTGCCTGGTTCACTGACTTGAAAATTAAAAGAAAAAAAAACCTAAAAACTGTAATAATCAGTCGTTTCCACATTGGAAAGTCTGGAGGCATCAATCCGAAAGGAGAAAGATGTAATGCATTAATCTGACATGAGGACAATGGGGTGTGACTTTATATATTTAATTGTTAAGTGAGGTGATTGTAAACTGGGGTTGGAACCAAAAGACAGACGTCTGCTGTCAGTGTACTCCACTGCCAAAGCACACACAGATGGATGGATTTGGCCCTTGAATATTTTTGATTGAGGAATGTTGGACTGTGACTGTCTAAAGGGCAGGAAGGTGGGGGCTGCATGCTCAGAGGTTCCAGGCTCCAGAATTATTACACAGACCCAGACTCAAATCCTGGCTCTTCTCCCTATTAACTGTGGCCCTTGGACAACTCACTTCTCTCTGAGCCTCAGTTTCCTAAAAAACCTGCTGGGAGAATTGATGGGGTGAAGCAGTTAGCATGCACTTGGCGCCTGCTACGTGACGTTACTATTAATTAGCTTTAAGATTTGCCTTCCTGGCCAGGGTGTTGAGGTGTGATACACACGGAAGGACAAGAGAGCCAGAGAGGTTTTACCTTCCTCATAGGAGTGGTTTTAGGTTCCCTTTGTCTCCAGTCATGTTTCTAGGCAGTCTGCAGGGCACACTGCTCTGGCTAAGCACAGCTCTAAGCTCCATTGTAATCACCTGGTGGCTTATCTGTTTCCTCCAGGAGACAGTGAGCTTCCTGGGGGAAAAAGCCATGCTGAGCTTGCTCAAGAGCGTAATCTCCAAGCAATTAATTCACATAGTGAATAAGTGTGACTTTGAGCAGGTGACTTTATTTGAGCCTCAGTTTTTCCAGCTGGAAAATGGGACTCAATGTAGTAATTTTCCTGTAGGAGTATGGTAAGAATTGAATTAGACGATCCCTCAGCAGTGCTTGACACATAGTGAGTATCAATGCATGTTGGCTGTGTTACTATCACGATTATTCCAGTTGTCCTCAAAGAGCTGTCCCTTGTGTCTCAGACATCCCAGTTCCAACTCTCCTTACCATCTGCTGGTAGTACTTTCTTCCCTTATGGAATCTCTGTTTAGCATCAGCATCCCGTGGGGTCGAGGTGCTGGCAAACTGTACTAAGTGAAAGCTAAGAGAGCTTCCTCTTCTGTTCTCCCTAATTCTAGGCAACCATCGAGTCTTTGAAAACCCAAGTGAATTTCGATCTTTTTGCCAAATGCCTTCACATAAGTTTCAAGCTATACCCAGAATTCACAGTGGTATGGGCAATCTATTTGACCTCATAAAAGCCACTTAAAGGCAAATGTGTACACCCAGCAATTCCACCTTTCCATTTCTTCCCAAGAGAAATAGTTGCAATGCTCATAAAGAAGCACATAAAAGGATGTTCACTGCCATCCTGCTTGCAGCAGCAGAAAACTGGAGACAGCCTGAATACCCACCAGTAGGAGACTGGTTAAATAAATCATGGCACGTCCATGCAATGGACGCATGCTCAGCAGTCTTAAGCAATGAGGATGATCTACAGAAGGGTCTGCAGGACATATTGATAAGTGAAAAAAATTGCAGAACAATTGCATTGATGTAAAAACAAAATTAAGCATCACATTGAATGTTGCATGTATCAGTGCACAGATGCACAGAGAAATGTCTGGAAGGATGCCCAGAAAACTAGTAACAGTGAAACTAAATTAATTGGGTTGGGAGGGAGACAAAAAGAAATCAGAGAGAAGTTTCACTGCCTGTTTTTCTCCCTGAATGTTAGATTTTTTTTTTTTGCAATAAGAATTTACTATGCATTCCTACCATAAATGGGAAAATGAAACACACATAGGAAAGGTTAAAATTACAACTCCAAAGAACATAAGCTCAACACAATTCCATAAAAACGAACACATCCCCAGTGACTTGCAACACTAGAATGAAAATAAGTTGTGACATATTCTCACAATAGAAAACGACATGCTAATAAGAATAAACAAAACACAATTAGACACAACGACACAGATAAGTCTTGCCAATGTAACAGTGAGTTAAAGGAGTTACACACAAAGAACTGTGCTATATAATTCCATTTATAGAAAGAAGAAAACCAGGCAAAACTGGAAGGGGCTGTAAGGAAGCTTCCAGATGCACAGGAATGCTCTTTCAAGATCTGGGCACAGGCTACACCAGTTTGTTCAGTTTGTGAAAATTCATTACGCCGAACATTTATGATTTGTGCACTTTTCTGTCTGCATGTTATACAACAGTAAACGTTTCCCCAAAGGTCAATACATTAAAAAATGCTTTTTTTTATATGACAGGGGATAAAAGCCCTTTATCTTCCTAGAAATACCACCATAAACCAGTCTTAACCATTTTTGAAGCCTTTAACACAAGTAAACAATCATTTATTTAATGAAGGGAGGAGTCCATAGCTTTCATCAGATTTTCAAAGGGAACCTTCACCCCCTGAAAGATTAAGAACAAATGCTCATGCTGTTTTGCAGAGGCTGGAAAGGTGGGGTGGGTGATTACCTCCCCCCAAAAAATAATCTTGAGTGAAATTTATTTCTCGCACTAAAGGTAACAGCCACACAGTATCCAGAGAAAGGATGCTGGAAGTGGGGAAGGTCAGGGTGAGTTCCTTCAACAGCCGCCCCCTCCAAGGTCTTGGTCAACCTTGCTTGCTTTCTTGCTGGCGGATGTTCACCTTGCCATTCCGCACACATCTGCGGTTTATGGCGGTGTGTGATGCTTACAGGGTGATTTATAGCAAGGCTCAGGCTTGGGGAAAAGGTTTCTAGAGGAAGGTCCCCCCACACTCGTTTGTAATTTAGGGGCATTTCTTGAATTCCCCAGCCCATTGGTTCCTGGCAGAAAATGGATGTGGGTCGTTTCTGGGATAGATGCTCCCCAACATATGTGTCCCTGTGAAGAGAGATGGATGGTCATGGGAAGTGGCTGTTCCCCATAAATCACAACATTTAGAAAACATCATCTCTTCTTATGAGATATGAGAGAGGGAAGAGAGAGGGTGGACTCACGTGCAGGACACTGCACAGGAAGCGGTGGGTTAGGGGGCAGAGGGGAGAACAGGGGGCTGCCTGGGATATGGCAGCTTAAAGAGGCTTCGTCCCGGCAATGGCGTAACATCACCAGGCCACATGGTGGATCTCTCCCTGCATTTTCGGAGTCTTTTCTGACTACCTGGCATTGGGATGCTTTGTCTCTTTCCTGGGCTCACTCCCTTCCCATCTTTTGTTTCCCTCTCTGATCTGCGTAGGGGAAAGGCGTGTATAGACCTGGGTTTAAATCCCAGCTCTGTCTCTTACCAGCTGTGTGAACTTGGGTGTGTTATGTAAGGTCCCGGATCCTTAGCTACCTCATCTAGAAAATGGAAGTACTAATGCTGACCTCATAGGATTCTTGTAGGGGATTCAATGAGATGTTAAATGAAATTAAGTGCTTTTTACAGGACATTTAGTTGACTCTCAATTCGTAGTAATTACTACTTTTATTTTATTTTTAATTATTATTATTTTTTCAAACGGGATCTTACTCTGTTGCCCAGGCTGGAGTGCAGTGGTGCCATCATGGCTCACAGCAGCTTTGAACTCCTGGGCTCCAGTGATCCTCCTACCTCAGCCTCTGGAGTAGCTGGGACTACAGGCACATGCCACCATGCCTGGCTAATTTTTAAAAAAATATTTTTGTAGAGACAGGGTTTCGCTGTGTTGCCCAGGCTGGTCTCAAACTCCTGGGCTCAAGCAATCTGCCCACCTCGGCCTCCCAAAGTGCTGGGATTATAGGGGTGAGCCATTGCACCTGTGCATATTAATGACTATTTTTTAATACCTTCCTGCATACCCATGGTTCTCAACAGGGGTTGACTTTGTCCCCAGGAGATTCTTGAAAATGTCTGGAGACATTTCTGTTTGTCATGCCACATTTGGGGGAGGGTCTGCTACTGGCATCTAGTGCGGGGAGAGCAGGGATGCTGCCAAACGTCCTACCAGGTGCAGGACAGGCCCCCACGGCCGAAAACTGTCCAGCTAAAATGTCAATAGTGCAGAAATTGAGAAATCCTGCTTTAGGCCGGACATTCGGTATTTTCTGTCTTTGGTATTCCCATATTGTTTCATCCATCCTTCCCTTTTGGCTTTATATCATCCTGGATGATGAAGTTATTAATAGTTGTCACATTTCCAACATTATTATTAGACATCAGAGATTGGGTCTAAATTCTGGCTTTGCCGCTTACTGGCTGTGTATCCTTGGATGAGTTACTTAGGCTCACTGAGCCCCAGTGTCCTCACCTCTAATGTTGGAAGTCGACTATGAGGATGAAATATGATCATGCACAGGAATGACGGCCAGAGCACTGCTCAAGAAAACATTGTGCATCGTCAATGTCCTCAACAACCTTGAGAAGCACGTGACCTGCTGGAATATCGAAGTGCATGGCCGGCTCATTCCTGTGTCCTAAAGTTCTTCCTCTCTTGCCTCTCCCATGACTTTCTCCTAGTCCCCTCTTTCTCCTTTAGTTTCTTTTCCTCCTCCCTTTCATTTCTTCTTTTTTTTCTGGCTTACCCTCAGGCAGGAACAGAGGGGGCCCAAACCCTCTCTACTGTGGTTACACATGCACAATTTCAAAGCCTGCTTCTGAAGACAATGTGGCCTGTTTAAAGGAGAATGATTCACTTGTCTGGTTTCTCTTTCACTCCCTGGCTCTGGCTATTAAAGTTTGGTTCCTGTAGGAGGAAAGGGCGAACTTTGAACATTCCTCAGGGCCTTCTTATCGTGTCACCCACACCCCGGCTTTCCTCCCTTGGTGGTGAGACTTGGGATCAGAAACTCTTGGTCAGGCTGCCTTCCTCTCTCCTCATCTGAGCCCCATTCGCCCTGATCTCCCTGCTGACAAGCAGCTGACAGCCATGTGCAGCTGGGATTCCCTGTACATCTGAGCACCACCTGCCCGGCAACCCCCCAGGACCGAAACAGAGAGGAAGGCTTCTGTCCTTGGCTACACCCCTGCCTCTTCTTCTTCCCAGGAAGAACCTCACCTCTCAGGGGCTCTGCTTAACCAAGATCCACTTAAAGTAAGAAGAGAGCCCCATTCAACACCGATGAAGTGTATTCAATAAGCCAGGCACATTGCTAAGTGTTTTACATGCATTATCTCATTCAATCCACACACCCACCCAGGGGGGTGGCCATTTTGTCATCCATATGTTAAAGAGGATGAAACTGAAGCTCACAGAGACGTAGTCACTTGCCCAAAGGCACACATTTACCAAGCGGAGAGCTAGAATTTGGACCCATGTTCCTCGGATGTCAGAGCTAAGTTGACTAACTTGTCCAAGTTTGCCTGGGACTTTCCCTGGTTTACCACTAAAAGTCTCAGGTCTTGGGAAACCCCTTAGGTTCCTAAAAGCCAGGTTGTCCTATAATCAGAAGGAGAGGACGCTATGAGACCAACCCTAGTACTACGAATTCCAAGCATTTTTAAAGAATAATATTCCATCCATTCCTCTCCCTCCTTCATTCCTCCCTCCCTTCCTCCCTCTCTTCCTTCCTTCCTTCTTCCCTCTCTTCCTTCCTTCTTCCCTCTCTTCCTTCCTTCTTCCCTCTCTTCCTTCCTTCTTCCCTCTTGCTTCTCCCTTCCTCCCTCCCTTCTTTCCTTCTATTCTTCCTCCCTCCGTTCCTTCCTTCCTTCCTTCCTTCTTTCCTTCCTTTCCTCCTTCCCTCCCTCCCTTCATCTTCTCCTTTCTCCCTTCCCTTCATCCTCTCCTCCCTCCCCTCCTCCCTTCCTTCCTTCCTTCCTTCCTTCCTTCCTTCCTTCCTTCCTCTCTCCCTCCCTTCCTTCCTTCTTCCCTCCTTTCCTTCCTTCCTTCCTCCCTCCCGCCTGCCTGCCTTCCTTCTTCCTTCCTTCCTTCCTTCCTTCCTTCCTTCCTTCCCTCCTTCCTTCCTTCCCCATGTGCTCTACTGCCGGAGAAGAGATTGGGCCAGCAGTGACTTTTGTGTGAGAATTAAGAACTACTTAAAATTGACAATGCCTGGGTTTGGAGAAAGCCCCTTTCTGGTGCTGAGGTTATGCACAAGTCTTGCTCCTCTGTGGACTTAAGATCTTCCCAGGACGTTCCTCAGCCCTTCCCTGACATCCTTTCTACCTGTGGTCATGTTTTCCTGGGTCAGCTTCTGTTTTCTAAAACATCACTTGGCAGTGGGAGCTGTGGGCTTGGTTGATGAGATCCAGTCACACAATATGTAGAACTAAGCCTGGTACTCAAGGCTCTTTGGGATCTCTTCCAACCTTACCAATCTGTGGGAGAGTGACCAGCGTGTCTCTTTTTTGCCTCATTTTTCACCATATGCTACTCAATGGTTCCAGCTTGTCATCATCATATCAGTTACTAGAGAAAAACCTTGTTCAGAGAAGGGAAGACTTAAATGAATGGGCAACAGGCCTAATGAGAAAGGGGTGTTGGGTATGGAAAGCTGTGGAGGGAATCTGACATTTATTGAATGACTATTGTGTGCCATACGCTACCACCTTTTATTTCAGCTAACCAGCACAACAATCCTGTAAACTTAGTGTTATTTTTGTGCACATTTTATAGAAGAGGTAACTGAGGTTCAGGAATGTGACATTACTTGACAAGTTCTTGTATCAAGGAAGGGATGGACCCCCTAGGTTTAAAGGTTTCCTGAAACCAAGCTGCCAACCACAATGCTGCTATTGGTCAGGGTTCTGGTAGGAGAGAGGAGGCTCATTCCACAAGAGAAATGGAAGAAAATTTAATTAAGGGAACCTTTGCAGAAATGTGGGCAGGGTGAAAGGAAGTCCATATGCCTAGTGAAACAACCAGGGATTGGTGATAGTCTGAAGTGTTACCTACTCTAGGCCAGAAGAGATTAGTATAGGGAGGCAGACATTATTAGAACCAGAACAGTAGCCACAGGAAAGGGCCTCTGGACAAGATACGTTGCCTTAGTCATTGCCCATCCCAGACCCAGCAGAGAGACAACCGAGGGAATAAACACTCTGATATCTCCCTTCTTCCTCCTTCCTATTCCCTGTGAATGGCTTCCAGTGGTCAAACACAACTGGAATTCTGAAGACAAAGTATCCTGTTCCTGTTGACCTTGTAGGACAGCCTTACGGGGTGGAAGTTGAGGTGCAGGCTTGAGCTGGAGTGGTAAGCTAGAATATGCAGCACAGTGACCTATTGCCTCTCATATACACCTAATTTAAATGATAACAGATTAAACCTGCACCTTCCAGTGGTTGTTTTTTGTACTGTATTTATGCAACTGTATTTCAGTAGAAATAAGAGAGTGGGCAAACTTAACAACAGTTTGACCACAGACCATAAATTCCTGCAGTTTAAAGATTCTGGGAGCAGATCTCTCTGGAAAATATGACCTGGGGCCAATGCGGTCATGGTGGACCCACGAAACTTCCTTAGCCACAGGAGTTTTGTTAAATAGTCTTTGTAAGTTTATGCTCTATCATTTCTTGGATGGATTTAAAAATTCACTCATCACTGCTGAGACAAATTGTACCAAGCACAAGGACCACTGATTGAATACAACAGAAGCAAACTTTTCCTAATGAAACAAGAACACAAAGGAGGCCTCCCAAAGATGGCTTCTTTAGAAAACAGAGAAGGAAGTAAAACAGACAGCCCACTAGGATGTGAAGACAAGAGCCTTAGAGAGAGCCCAGAGCCTTCCACAGGGAAGGAAAAGGGAGAACAAAACCAGAAAAAACAACTCAAAACAAAACCACCCATTTCTGATTTCCTGAGTTTTCAATATGGGGATCATTAACAGGAGCATTCTGGCTAATCTTAATTGCTAGGGCCGAGGAAGGGAATTGCCGGGGTAATCAGATCCCAAAGCATACAGGGCTTTATAGATTAAAGCAAAGTTATCTCCTAATCCCATCAAAACGTCATAATCTTGTGTCACAGCAGCATCTAAACACAGCCGATTGAGATGCCACGAGTGCTGAATCTGGGATCCATCACAGCCTTGCCGTCCGGAAAGCAAATAACCCCAAATGAGAAGATTGGATTTAGTGTGGTCTGGAGATATTTACTACAAAGGCCTAAGCCCTGGCTCCCTCTCTCCCTTGGGCTTTGCATAGGGAAAATGCTAGTGTCCCCAGATGCATTCCTTCTAAAGAAAATTTTCCCCAAATGGAAATAGATTCATCATTTTTGCTGATTATAAAATTAATGTGTGCCTGCTGCAAAAAAAAAAAAAAAATGCAGTCAATACAGAGAAATAGGAGGAAGAGAATAAAAAGCACTCAATCTCACCAGCCAGAGTAACTATTGTTAGTCTGATGTGTTATCTTTTCAGAGCTTTCTTCTGTGCACATGCACACATATATGTACAATACATATCCTCCCTCCCTCTCTCTCCCACACACACCCTCACACCCACACACTCTCTCTGATCCTCTTGAGACATCTGTATTCTTCTCTTCCACTCCTAAGATCAGTGCCTGTGCTCTCTGTGTGGACTAAGCACGGCCGATCCATAGCTCTCACCTCTCCATCTGCTTAGTTTCACCAACCAGCAGAGACTGACTAGTATCTTTGAATTCCATTCCAAATCCCAACGAGAGAGGATCCAATGTGCCCTGCTTCAATCAGTTATGACATGACCATAGGGTCGCATATACATACACAACTGTTATACAACGAAGTACCCCTGTTGGAAGTGGGGAGGAGAAAGCAGGGGACTGGTGGCAGATCCCAGCATCACCCCAAACAACATCTAATACATTTTAAGTGGTCCTAGTTCATACCCAGCTCCTACAGAGAAGAAATGGCCTGCGAAAGTCTCAATTTGCAAGCTGAAACTAGCGAGTAGCTCACTGAAGTCTGAGATCCAGGACTTATTCTTCCAAACTCTGGGGTTGCTCTGTTTTATCAGTTAGGCCTCCACTATGGAAATGTCACAAAGTCATATAACAAATAAGAATTTGAGGCCAGGCACAGTGGCTCACGCCTCTCAGTTCTTTGAGACGCCAAGTTAGGCAGATCACTCGATCTCAGGAGTTTGACACCAGCTTGGGCAACATGGTGAAAACCCATCTCTACCAAAAAATACAAAAATTATCCAGGTGTGGTGGCACATGCCTGTAGTCTCAGCCACTTGGAAGGCTGAGGTGGGAGGATCACTTGAGCCTGGTGGGGGCAGAGGTTGCAGTGAGCAGAGATCACACTACTGCACACCAGCCTGGGCAACAGATTGAGACACTTTCTCAAAAATAATAAAATAAAATAAAGAAGAAGAAGAATTTGAGAATACAAAGAAAGATAATTGAATACTCATACAACGTTTTATATATAATTTCGGGGAGTTCAAAGACCCCTTTAACTTAGAAGTTTAATTTATGGGCCGGGCACGGTGGCTCACGCTTGTAATCCCAGCACTTTGGGAGGCCAAGGTGGGCGGATCACGGGTCAGGAGATCGAGACCACGGCGAAACCCCGTCTCTACTAAAAAATACAAAAAATTAGCCGGGCGTGGTGGCGGGCGCCTGTAGTCCCAGCTACTTGGAGAGGCTGAGGCAGGAGAATGGCGTGAACCCAGAAGGCGGAGCTTGCAGTGAGCCGAGATTGCGCCACTGCACTCCAGCCTGGGCGACAGAGCGAGACTGCATCTCAAAAAAAAAAAAAAAAAAAGTTTAATTTATGGATCCAATATTAAGAACTCCGTTTTAGAGGAAAATAATACCCATGTATTTAAAATATTCTTCAATATCAAATTGAAGTGTCTTCTACTTGTGTTCAATGGAAAAGCATATTCTACCCTCTCTTGCAAATTGATGATATTCAGGACCCACAAGCTGAAAGGGTTTTATCTTTTCTTGATACTGATGCAGAAGTCCCAATTCCTGGAATCTCCAGCTACAGAGACCTTCAGAAGACCTCCAGGATTCCAGCAATATCAGGGTTGGTCACCATCTTTGAATCACTGGCGTCTTAGTTTTCCCTTCCCTCTCTCCCTCCTCTCCTTCTCTTTCTCTTCTCTATCTACATGCTGAAGTTTGTCTGCCTCTGCCTGTGTCCTTTCTTTTTCCTTCCTCTATGTTTCTTTTCTTCCTTTCTTATTTGAATGCTTTTAATATACATTTCACATTTTTTATGGATCAGTTTTGCTGACATCAGAAACAGCTAATAAAGTTAACATAGCCTAATTACAATAATAGATCGAGAAGCTATTCAAATTGTCTTTTGCTGGGGGCTCAAATCTTTGTGTCTTGGGTTCAAGCCCAGCCTCTGAGACTCCCTTGCTCTAAGTTTTCAGATATTCCTCACCTCACTTGGACTACTTTCTCATCTGTAAAATGGGTGTGAAAAATACCTCTACCTCACAAGGAGGTCAGGAAGCTTCTGAATAAGATAACATATGGTTTAGCTGCCATCAAATATTAGAAAGACATCATGTTAAAGAGGCACTTGATTTATGCTATATAGATCCAGAAGGAAGAATTAGCAATTGTTAAAGTTGAAGGAAAGTTGAGTTTGGCTCAGGGAAAAGGAAAAATTGCTCAGAGCTGTCCAAAAGTGGAATAGATTGTCTCAAGAGATACTAAGCTCTCTGCCACTGGGAGTATCCAAGACAAGGCACAAAAACCAATGTGCTTGGATATTAAAGGAAATTCTAGGCACTGTGTACCAGTGTTGACCTCTGACTTCCCTTTTAGTTCTAGTATTCTTGATGCTTAATACTCTTGCATTTTTATACCATACCCTTTATTTTCTGTTTTCTTTTCCAGAATCATGATTGTTGTTTAATTTCACAGAGCTTTGGGAGAGGTGGGCTGATCTAGAGGTGAAAGACACTAGAATGTCTGAATTTGAAAACTTATTATTCCCTAACAGCAAGATAATTGTCTCCCTTCTCTTGGCCTTCGTTTACTCAGCTTGGCAAGAGACAAGCATGCCCCACTCTGCCTCTCTACCTGCACTGATCCAAAAAAGGTACTGTATTAGTCCGTTTTCACACTGCTGATGAAGACATACCTGAGACTGGGAAGAAAAAGAGGTTTAATTGGACTTACAGTTTCACATGGCTGGGGAGGCCTCAGAATCATGGCAGGAGGTGAAAGACACTTCTAACATGGTGACAGCAAGAGAAAAATGAGAAAGAAACAAAAGCAGAAACCCCTGATAAACCCATCAGATCCCATGAGACTTACTCACTATCACGAGAGTAGCACAGGAAAGACCTGCCCCCATGATTCAATTACCTTCCTCTAGGTCCCTCCCACAACACTTGGGAATTCTGGGAGGTACAATTCAAGTTGAGATGTCAATGGGGACACAGCCAAACCATATCAGTCCACCCCTGGCTCCTCCAAAAATCATGTCCTCACATTTCAAAACCAATCATGCCTTCCCAGCAGCACCCCAAAGTCTTAACTCATTTCAGCATTAACCCAAAAGTCCACAGTCCAAAGTCTCACCTAAGACAAGGCAAATCCCTTCTGCCTATGAGCCTGTAAAATCAAAAGCAAGCTAGTTACTTCCCAGATACAATAGGATTACAGGCATTGGGTAAATACAGCCATTCCAAATGGGAGAAACTGGCCAAAACAAAGAAGTTACAGGGTCCATGTAAGTCTGAAATCCAATGGGGCAGACAAATTTTAAAGCTCCCAAATAATCTGTTTTGATTCCATGTGTCATACCCAGGTCACACTGATGTAAGAGGTGGGTTCCCATGGACTTGGAAAGCTCTGCCCCTGTGGCATTGCAGGGTACAGCCTCCCTCCCAGCTGCTTTCACGGGCTGGCATTGAGTGTCAGCAGCTTTTCCATGCACACAGTGCAAGCTGTTGGTGGATCTACCATTCTGGGGTCTAGAGGACAGTGGCCCTCTTCTCACAGCTCCACTAGGCAGTGCCCCACTAGGGACTCTGTTGGGGGGCTCCAACCCCACATCTTCCTTCCACACTGACCTAGCAGAGGTTCTCCATGAGGGCCCCGCCCCTGCAGCAAACTTCTTCCTGGGCATCCAGGCATTTCCATACATCCTCTGAAATCTAGGCAGAGGTTCCAAACCTCAATTCCTGAGCTCTGTGCACTTGCAGGCTCAACACCATCTGGAAGCTGTCAAGGCTTGGGGCTTCCACCCTCTGAAGCCACAGCCTGAGCTATACATTGGCGTCTTTAGGCCATGGCTGGAGTGGCTGGAACACAGGGCACCAAATCCATAGGCTGCACACAGCATGGGGACCCTAGGCCCGGCCCACAAAACCACTTTTTCCTCTTGGGCCTCTGGGCCTGTGATGGGAGGGGCTGCATGGAAGGTCTCTGACATGGCCTGGAGACATTTTCCCCATGGTCTTGGGGATTAACATTAGGCTCCTTGCTATTTATGTAAATTTCTGCAGCTGGCTTGAATTTCTCCTCAAAAAATTGGTTATCCTTTTCTACTGCATCATCAGGCTGCAAATTTTCTAAACTTTTATGCTCTGTTTCCCTTTTAAAATGGAATGCTTTTAACAGCACCTAAGTCCCCTTGAATGCTTTTCTGCTTGGAAATTTCTTCTGCCAGATATCTTAAATCATCTCGCTCAAGTTCAAAATTCCAAAAATCTCCAAGGCAGGAGGAAAATACCACCAGTCTATTTGCTAAAACATAACAAGAGTTACCTTTGCTCCAGTTCCCAACAAGTTCCTCACGTCCATCTGAGTTCCTCACGTCCATCTGAGACCACCTCAGCCTGGACCTTGTTGTTCATATCACTATCAGCATTTTTGTCAAAGCCATTCAGCAAGTCTCTAGGAGGTTCCAAACTTTCCCATATTTTCCTGTCTTCTTCTGAGCCCTCCAAACTGTTCCAACCTCTGCCTGTTACCCAGTTCCAAAGTTGCTTCCACATTTTTGGGTATCTTTTCAGCAAAGCACCACTCTACTGGTACCAATTTACTATATTAGTCCATTTTTATACTGCTGATAAAGACATACCCAAGACTGGAAAGAAAAAGAGGTTTAATTGGACTTATAGTTCCACATAGCTGGCGAGGCCTCAGAATCATGGCAGGAGGTGAAAGGCTCTTCTTACATGGCAGCAGCAAGAAAAAAATGTGGAAGAAGCAAAAGCAGAAACCCCTGATAAACCCATCTGATCTCATGAGATGTATTCACTATCACGAGAATAGCATGGAGATGATTCAATTACCCATGATTCAATTACCTCCCCCTGGGTCCCTCCCACAACACGTAGGAATTCTGGGAGAGACAGTTCAAGTCGAGATTTGAATGGGGACACAGCCAAACCATATTAGGCACAGTGGGGAATGTCTTAGTAGGAAGGGTTGGTTAACCCTGTGATGGAAGTTGGTGCACATACTTGGAAGTGGAATTAGGCTAGGGGTGAAGTGTACTACATAATAAGAGGAGGCATTTGAGGTTCCATCAGAAGAACTGCAGGAAGAAGGGGAAAGAAGCCAGGTACCACATTGGGCAAAGGATGGAGAACACTTTCCTCTGATGGAAGCACAAGGAGGAGTCAGCTATAGAGAAGACTTGCCCAATGAGGAGCTTTCATTGTTTTTTTTTGTTTGTTTGTTTTGTGTGTGTGTGTGTGTGTGTGTGTGTTTGGTGAGTGTGTGATGTAGACATCCTCTCCCCTTTGCCCTGTAGAACCTTCAGCAAAATCTACATAGCTCACCACTGAATGCTTTTGATGAGAGCAGTTGTCTGCATGAACACTGACATCAGGTGAAACAGAGAAACCACGTGGGGCTGGCTGACTTCAGGCTTATATGTGTAAAATGAGGAAGGTAGATGATCTCTCATCTACAGTGAAGGGTGAATGCAGACAGCATGGAACATGTAGCCGGCTACTCAGTACACGCTTCTTGAATGTATAAGCTCCCCATAGAATGTGAATGCAGTCTTTTTCTGGAACTGTTGCATTTTTCTCTCTGAGCAATGACCAAGCACTCAGATTTTTCTGAGCATTGGATTTCACATTTACCTTGGCCTGGAGAGTGAGGCAGGAGCAGCTTGTGCATGCTGGGGAGTGCTCCAATACCTCTCTTGATCTTTTTTCCCCAGCCCTATCACACTACAGTCTCAAGCTAGTTCTGGCAATCTGGACTTTTCACTGCCTGAAATCCAATCCAACAGAACTTTTTCTCATGGGAGAAAAACATTAATAGAGCTATTCAATGGAAATGTCTAGCTCTGAGAGGCATTTTTTTTTTTTTTTGGAAGGAAGGAAGACCATACTATATTACTGAGATAATTTTTCCCCTTCTTTCCAGAAATCCTATGATATCTCTGGATATATTTCTCTCTCTCTCTCCCTCGTATTGTTTTTCTGAGGCAATAATTGCTAAATAGACTAATTGCACACCAAAACATTTTTATCTACTCTAATGTATTCTGCTCTATGAATGACTTCAACAGAACAGGTGCAAGGTACAAGCTGGTGCTGTGCAGGTTTCCTTTCAACAGGAATTTTGTTTTTGGAGGGTTCCATAGATAAATCAATGCCAAAGGTTCATTCAGCCAACTACCTTTTACTCCCTCTGCCTAGGACTAAGTGATACAGTATTGAGTCCTTAGGTTAAGAGAAAGTATAGGTTAACACAGGTGAGAAGCCATTACCTTTCTTCTCTCAGCATTAACAGTATGAAAAACATTTGCCTAAAATTAATTTGAAGTCAAATTCTGTCTTTAGCTGGGGTGAAGGGAGAGACGGGAGAATGGAGGGAAAAAATAAGGGCTATGGGTACTTTACCCGTGAGTTGATGTGTCGCTTCTCATTTAAAAAAAAACAAACTCACAACATGGCATCTCCAGTGTCAAATACTGTCATGTGATCTAAGGGTGTCTTCACTACAATATGTGGGCTAGTTGTTTGCTGAATACCATGGAAGGCCAAAGCAGATAGTGGTTGAAAACCTCTTTACCTGACAACCTGAAGTCCAGTTTTGTAGAACTGGGAAGCTGATTGGAGAGAGAGAAGCACCTCCAGGAAACTTTTGCTTATAGTGGCTGCCATCAGGAATCTGAAAGGGCATCTGTAAGACAACAGATAAATCAGCTCAGCAAGAAAATTAGTTTGTTGGGTTAAAAAATCAGTTAGATATTGTAATAATACATGCTGACTAATGATATTATAAAAAGCTATTAATAATAATTATAACCATTATCAGTTGAATATTTAACAAATACCTGGATTTGACTATAATAAAATTAATTGACAGCATATGATGAGTATTTACCATGTTCTAGAACTCTTCTAAGATCTTTGTTGTATATTAAATCACTTAATTCTCACAACAATCCTGATATGGCTTGGCTATGTCCCCACCCAAATCTCTTCTTGAATTGTAGCTCCAATAATCTCCACGTGTTGTGGGAGGGGCCAGTGGGAGGTAACTGAATCATGGGGGCGGGTTTTGCCTGTGCTGTTCTAGTGATAGTGAATAAGCCTCATTAGATGTGATGGCCTTATAAAGGTGAGTTCCCCTGCACACGCTATCCTTGCCTGCCACCATGTAAGACATGCCTTTGCTTCTCCTTTGCCTTCTGCCATGATTGTGAGGCCTCCCCAGCCATGTAGAACTGTGAGTCCATTAAACTTCTTCTTCTTTATAAATTACCCAGTCTCCGGTATGTCTTTATTACCAGTATGATATCTAATACTGACTAATACACATCCCATGAGGTAGGTACAAGTAATATATAGATGGGGAAACTGAGACACAGTGAGTCTAAAAAGAGATATGGTTAGTATCTGAATTAATCCTCATTGTGATCTCTTGAGATAGGTAGCATAACTCCCATTTTATGGGTGGGGAAATTGAGGCTGTGCAATTTGCCCAAAATTGCTCACACAGCCAGAAAGTAGCAGAGGTGAGGTTTGAACTTAGGTCTGCCAGGGTACTTCTAACACGGTACCATCTTTCCTCCTGGGCTGGCCTGGCATCTGTAGACACACAGTGGGATGGCTGGACATGCTATTCATTCTTTACACTTCTTCCCATGACACCATACTGATCCCGAGGGGGAAAAAAATGTTGAGATGTTTGGAGGGATTTTTAGCACCTGAGTATCTGCTGCCTCAAATGACCTGAAATGAGAACCAGCAAAAGAAATGAGGTCAGAATTTCACCCTCATAGGATCTTGCTCTTCTTTCTCTCTTTATCTTTCTTCTCGTACCCCTGAAAAGCCCTAAAAAAGGCAATTTGGTGATGCAGATTCTGCAAAAGATACCATGGAGGTTAATGAAATATGATGAAGCTCAAAAGCAGCCTTTAGAGCGGATGAGGACCTATCAGAGATCCATTGCTCCAGCACCTGTTTTGAATAACCTTTCATTTCCCCTGATCCATGCTGCCACCTTTGTCAAACACTAAATCATTGAATAAAGTCTGTTTCTGTGTCCACTATTCTATCTCTTCGAGCACATTCTCTCAACTCTTCCTCCAATGCATATGATCTGATTATTGTTGCTAGTTAACATTATCATCTGGAAAGGCATATACTTTCATCCTTGGAAAGAAATTCTTGGCTAAACTTGTACATTTACCCATCCAAAGGAACTTGGAAACTACTTTGCCACCTTCCCGCCCCTTAGTGGCAACTCACAAAAGTAATCACTGGTATTTTGTTTTAGAATTGCATTGCATCTTAAACAATTGGAAGGAAATGACATCTTTAGAACGCTGAATCTTTTCATTCAATCAAATATTTTCATATGCCTTTTAGGAATGTTTAGTAATTTTTTGCATATGGTATTATACATTTTGTATTGTTTTCTAGGCATTTAATAAAATTGGTTGCTATTGAAGCTGAGTCCCTTTTATTTTTTAGCCATTTGTTGCTGTTTAAGAAAACTATTGATTTCTGAATGTTTTATGTAGTATCTGGCAACGCAACTAAACTCTTTATTGGGTTTTGATGATTTTCAATTGTTTCCTTTGTGTTTTCAGGTAGAATATTATATCATCTGCAAAGGACATTTTTTCCTTTTTTATGTCTATTAATCTATTTCTGTCTTATGAATTCTTATGTTGCCTACATCTCCCAGGAAAGATGTTAAATGCTAATGGTGAAGTGAACATCATTGTCTCAGTAGGTTGATATAAAAGTAATCGTGGTTTTTGCCATTACTTTTGCACCAACCTAATATTTCAATTCTAACAAAAATACTTATACAAGTCACTATTAAATAGCACTCTGCATGTGGTTTTAAGATAGGCAATCTTTAGAAAGTTTTATGAAAAATATCTATCCTTCTATTCCAAGTTTTCTGAAAGATGTTTTGGTAAAATGATGTTGATTTTTTTTAATGCCTTTTATGAATCTATTGAAATTATTATACATTTTTACTTTGGTATACAGATGAGCTATTTTATATTGTATTCTAACATAAGCCTTCACTGAACATGAAGACTCATGTTTTCAACATAATATTTAAGTTAATTAGTAATCATTTTTGCGTTTATGATTCTAGGTGAGATTAGTCTGTAGTTTTCTTTTCTTGTATCAGTTTGGTCTTCTGCTGTGTTGCCAGTGTCACAGCTGCAAAGAATGCAGTACACAGTGATTCATCTTTCTCTATGGTCTGAAACAAATGTATACGTATGGCATGAAAATTACCAATGTATCCATGTTGAAAAACTGACTATTAAAATTGGCCTCTGAATCTTTTTGGGGGATAAAGTTTTTGAATACTGTCTTCTATGATGCCTGTTCAATGATGCTTGTCCTCTGTTTCTTTAATCTGGTAACTTCTACTTCCAGAATATGGATTATTTTGTTGTGATGTAAATTATGTGTGTATATTTATATAGTGTGCTTTTTATTTTAAACATTATGGTTGTACAAACCGTATATCTGATAAAAGGTTAATATGCAAAACATATAGGCCGGGTGTGGTGGCTCACGTCTGTAATCCCAGCACTTTGGGAGGCCGAGGTGGGTGGATTACCTGAGGTCAGGAGTTGAAGACCAGCCTGGCCAACATGGTGAAACCCGTCTCTACTAAAAATACAAAAATTAGCTGGGCATGGTGGTGCACGCCTGTAATCCCAGCTACTCGGGAGGCTGAGGCAGGATAATTGCTTGAACCTGGGAGGCTGAGGTTGCAGTGAGCTGAGATCGGGCCATTGCACCCCAGCCCGGGCAACAAGAGTGAAAATCTGTCTCAAAACAAACAAACAAACATGAGGAACTCCTACAACTCAATAGTAAAACAAACCCAAACCCCAAAACCCAAAACCAAAGAACCTGATTAAAAAATTGGCAAAGGATCTGAGTAGACATTTCTCCAAAGAAAATATACAAATGGCCAACAGGTGTATGAAAAGGCGCTCAACATCATTAATCATCAGCGAAATGCAAATCAAAACAACAATAAGACACCATCTCACACCTGTTATCTCTTATGTATCACTTATTATCTCACTCCAAAGATAATAAATGTAAGTGAGGATGTGGAAAAAAGGGAGCCTTCGTACACTGTTGGTGGGAATGTAAATTGGCACAGCCAGTATGGAAAACAGCATGGAGGTTCCTCCAAAAATTAAAAATAGAAGTACCATAAACTCCAGCAATTTTACTTCTGAATATATATCCAAAAGAATTGAAATCAAGATCTCAAAGAGATATCTGCACTTTATTGCAACGTAATGTTCATTGCAACATTATTCACAATAGCCAAGACATGAAAGCAATCTCAATTCCCATTGATGGATGAGTGCATAAAGAAAATGTGGTATATACATATACTTTTATTGAGACTTTAAAAAGAAGGAAATCCTACCTTTGTGACAACATCAATGAACCTGGAGACCATTATGCTAAATGAAATAAGCCAGGCACAGCAGGACAAATACCACATAATCTTATGTATACGACGAATCTAACACAGTCAACCTCATACAAGCAGAGAGTACAATGGTGATTGCCAGGGGTTAGTGGGAAAGGAAATGGGGATCTGTTGGTCAAAGGGTACAAAGTTTAGTTATATAAGATCAATAACTCCTAGAGATCTACTGTACAGTATAGTGCCTATAGTTAATAATACTGTATTACATACTTAAAAGTTTGTTAAGAGATTAGATCTTATGTTACCTGTTTTTATCACAAAAAATAGTCATAACAAATAAAAAGGGTGGGAGAAGCCTTTTGAAGGTGATAGATGTGTTTATGACATTGATTGTGGTGATGTTTTCACGAATGTATGCCTATTTCCAAACTTCTCAAGTTGTATACATTAAATACGTGCAGGTTTTTGAACATCAGTCATACTTCATTAAAGTGGTGAAAACTAACCCTCATGTTTATATTTTTCTCTTTCTGTTTTCTAATATTATTTGTAGTTTCTTTATTCTCTCAGCTAGTTGTGTGTGTGTGTGTGTGTGTGTGATTTTTTTTGTATAGACAGGGTCTAACTATGTTACCCAGGCTGGTCTTGAACTCCTGGACTCTGCTCAACAACCCTCCTGCCTTGGCCTCCCAAAGTGTTGGGATTACAGGCATGAGCCATTATACACCCAGCCTCTCTCAAATAGATTTACTTTACTAAATATCAACATTATTCAATACTTATGAACATTTGTAATAGCTACCAATGTGTGAGGCACTGTTTTTAGCACTTGACATATATAAACTCATTTGAACCTCACACCAACCTAATTAAGTAGTTGGTAATTTCCTCCTTTCTACAACTGAGTTATTGGACACACAGAGAGGCCTAATGACTTGCCAAAATCACCCAATTAACAGGTGATGGAGGTAAAATTGAAGCCCAGATTATCTGGCCATAGAGCCTGGGTACATGGAACAAAATGTGTGATAGCTTAATTAATATTTAAAAGGCAGAAGAATTGATCTTACTGGAAAAGAGAGAAGGGAAATAAAATGATATGCAGAAATGTTAAATAGGTCAATGGTCTACCTTCCAGGAGGATTGATCCAAGAAATTTTTCCATTCATTTATTCATTCATTCATTTACTCATTAATTTAACTCACTATTTGATAGATGCTTTCCAAATATTTATTATACTCCTAACAACAATTCAGCCACTAATCCAGGTGCTTGAGAATCCTTGCCTTTGTGGATCTTACATTCTAATTAGTGGCATGGAAGCAAGGGGAAAGTAGAGATGACAAACTTTTTGCCACAAAATATAACATGTAGATGGCATTTGGATACATGATTAGGCTACTAAATTCTGCTGTGCATGTGTATTTCTAGTCAGCTGTGTTTATTCTATAGATGATCCTGTTCTACAAATAGTTACTAGCATGTGCAGGGCTGTATTCATCCATTCTGTCATTGCTATACAGAACTATCTGAGACTGGGTAATTTACAAAAAAAAAAAAGAGGTTTAATTGGCTCACATTTCTGCAGGCTGTACAGATTCTGGGGGAGGCTTTGGGAAACTTACAATCATGATGGGAGGCGAAGGGGAAGCAGGCAACATCTTACATGCCCAGAGCAGGAGGAAGAGAGCTAAGGTGGAGGTGTTACACACTTATAAACAACCAGATCTTGTGAGGACTCACTCACTATCATGAGAACAGCAAGTGGGAAATCCACTCCCATGATCCAATCACCTCTCACCAGACCCCTCCTCCAACATTGGGTATTATAATTCAATACGAGATTTGGGCAGGGACACAAATCCATATCAAGGGCCCTGGAGTAAATGTAGGAGCCAGACAAGCACTAGATGAGGAAACTGAGACTTGAATAATTTAAATCATCTGTCCGACTTCTCATAGGAGATAGTAGAGCTGGACTTATCTATGTGACTTTCACAGGGAACAAAGAATTGGAGTCTGACACACCTCCACAAGGGCTCTGCACAAAAGAGAAATTAATCCAAATTTGTTGAATGAATGAATGATATAATTCCCAGACTTCCAGGGAGGTGAACATGATTTTAGAGAATTCCAATAATCAAAAGCTCATTCTGAGAAAAGATGAAATCAACCTCATTGCCCGTAGGAAGCAGAGACATTTAGCTGGTACCAGGAGACCTTTAAATAATGACGTGCACACTCCAGGCGCTCTCAGATTGAAAGAGACAAGCATCTCAATGGCTTTCCCTGGGCCTCACCTCCCCCTTTGGTCATCAAGGCAGACTGGAACTGCAGACGGGACCCGCTGCCTTCAACACGGGCCTTGCATTAGATGCGTGTCAACAGAGATTAGCTCAGCCTCACATGCCACCATTTGCCATTTGTTAGGCCACCTTCACCAACCCCGTAATCTAATCTTGGCTGGAGCAATGCCTCTTCCAGGTTAAATGTATTAAAGGAGCCGGGGGACGTGGGCTGTTCAAGGCGGCCGTGGCTTCTCCCTTTCTGACAAGCCTGACCCCACTCCAAACCCCTCGTCCCCAAGAGACGCCAGGGGTCAGAACCTCCTTGGTGTAGAAGGGAGCAAAATGCTAACAGAGAGAGACGAGAGGATATTGGAAACATATTCTCTGGGCCTCCGTGCTTTAGAAATTCGAGAAGAACAGGAGGTGACAAGTTAAAGCTTTCACTGCTGGAAATATTTTTCTTTTCCATGTTTCAACAAGAATTTGATAAAGATATTTGTGAGGTTGGAGAGGAGAGGAGGAAGCAGAGAGAGTCCTAAAGCAGATGGTACCTGAAGGAAGGGAAGGATACTTTAGACAGCTTTAGAGGAAATTTATGGGGGACAACTTTCCATGGCACACATCCATTCTTATTACATGTGTTTTTAAATCATGTGACATTTTTAAGCAAGTAAATGTTTCATCAGCAAATCATGCATTTATTTTTCCTTTGAGTTCCTTTGAATCCCTGACTTGGTGTAGGGGGATATCTGTGTAGTTTCCTGCTATTCTCACTCCACTTTATTAATAGAGTCGAGATGAATGATTTTCCTTTTTCTTCTGAACATACCTGGAACCCTCCAACTCCTGTGGTTGTTCTCATGATGTTTTTCCTGCCCCCAAATCTCCCTCTACCCCCATTCATCATTCATCTCTGCAAATCTAAGTTTAGTAGGTTTTATCTCCTATTTATCATTTTTTAACTCCATTCTTGAAAAGTTTGAGAACCACTATCTTGGGCCAGCCACCATCATTTCTAAGGTGGTATCAAAAAAGTTCATTTTTAAAATATTTAAATTCATGTACCATAAGAGAATGGCACAGGTCTCAAGTGTCCAGCTTAATAAATTGTCACAAACTAAACACATTGTGTAACCAGCACCCATGAGAAACAGAACCTCATCAAACCCCTTATATCCCTCTTTGCCCGGGGGCAACTGGTATCTGGACTTGTAACACCATAAACTAGTTTGATTTCTTTTCATACTTTACCTAAGTGGAATTTTAAGGCATGCCCTCTCTTGTGTCTTATTTTTGTGAGTCATTTGTGTTATTGTGGGTAGTTGTAGATCATTCTTTTTAATCTCTGCATAGGACTCATTGTGTGAATATGCCACAGTTATTCAATTATTTCTTAATTCTACTATTAACAGGCATTGGGCAGTTTTCAGTTAGGAATTCTTTATTTTTATTTTTAATTAATTAATTAATTAATTTATTTATTTATTTATTTTTCAGATGGAGTCTTGCTCTGTAGCCCAGGCTGGAGTGCAGTGGCGTGATCTCAGCTCACTGCAACCTCTGCCTCCCGGGTCCTGGTTCAAGCAATTCTCCTGCCTCAGCCCCCCGAGTAGCTGGGATTACAGGCACACGCCACCATGCCCAGTTAATTGTTGTATTTTTAGTAGAAACGAGGTTTCAACCTGTTGGCCAGGATGGTCTTAAACTCCTGACTTCGTGATCCGCCCAACTCAGCCTCCCAAAGTGCTGGGATTACAGGCATGAGCCACCGCGCCCCAGCCAGGAAATCTTATAAATACTACTACTATGAGTAGTCCAGGTCCTATCTTCTGGTGCGCATATTATACACCAGAGAGTTCTTTTTCAAATCACAAAAGTCCAGTTGTTCCCCTCTTTCAAATGATTTAACAGATCCTCATTGCTTTAAAGATAAAGACCAAACAGATTTCAAGGGTCTAGGGAATCTGGCCTCTGCTTTCTCTATCCCAACAACAGGTATCAGTAGCATAACTGTGTGCAGAGACCAGACAGGGAATACAAATGAGAGAAGTGGAAGACAAGTATGAGGCAGTAGAGATGGGTGGAGACTATGGCAAATTAGAGAGACAAGAAGTAGAAGATACATGTTCCTCGCTGACAGTTGACACATGCAAATCTGGGCCCACTGTGGCCAGATTTTCCCCCATTTAAAAAATAAGTTGAAAGTTTTTATGTTTATGTGAAATCTGCCCATTTTTAAATGATAACCATTTCAAAAATATTTTTCAACAGTACATGAACGCTCCCAAACACACATTTTAAAGGGTAGCGTCTGGCTCTTGAATCTGCAGTTTGGAACCACTGGCCCTTATTTATCCTTCCAGACTCTGAATTCCTATTACCCCCTGCATTGCCTACTGAACTGCTCTTACCTCCTCAAACTCCCCATGTTCTTAACCCTGAGCTTTGCATTTTCTATTTCTTCTGCCTGGAGCATTTTATCCCTTGCAGACTCTTTCGCTCTTAGTCACCATCTTCCATCAGGAAATCCCATCTGAATCCTCGAAATGAGTAAAGGGATCCTCTGGTACATTCTTAAGGCTTTCTGCCTTACTCTTGTCATAGCACCTAAAACAGTGCCAGGGACTTCAACAGGGCCAGGCACATAGAAGGTGCTCAACAAATAGTACATGATTAATGACATTTACATAACTGGAATTGTGTTTACATGTCTATGTCCCCTATAAATAACAAAACAGATCCCTGTCACATCTCTGCTTAAAACCTGCTGTGAACTTCTTAACAATTTCAACAACAAATATTAGAATCTCAAATGGCGACAGGGACATGGCGAGTAAGAAATGTGTAAAGCAGACTAAGGGGAACGATAGGGAGTCACGGGGACTGTGGCAAACTGAAGAGTGCCTGAAAGATCCTTGAGTAAAGGGAGAACATCTTCATCTTCATTGCCCATCACAATACCCGGAACATGGCAGATCCTCATTAAATATATTCTCACTCTAGGTTTTCAAGGGATCAGTGGAACAATTCATATATGGGGTACAGTATTTCCTACCCACTCTCCAGAATGGCATACACCAAGGATAGGGTAATAAAAGGCACATTTGGCAATACAACTGAAGGCAGAGAGAGCGAGAGAGCAGACAGGCCTTTAGCATCATAGCACATCGATAGGTGAAGAGAAACTGAAAGTCATACTTGGAAGATGATGTGACACCATCCCCATTGTCCTTTCCAGAGATGAGCCTGATGGACTTGGATTACTGACAACCCGCAGCAGAAGCTGAAGAGGTGAGGGGGCGCCCTGCTTAGGTGAGAAAGAGATGGAGAGAACTGAGCCATGGAGAGGGATGGAGGAGAGAGCCCCAAGATGTGGTCATGAGGTAGGAAGTACCTGGTTACAAGGAACTGGGGTGGTGTTTGGAAGAGAAGGTCAAGGAAGGGTGCCCCTGAGGATGTGCCTTTTGTACTTTGTTAAATAAATAATGAGAAACGGCCATGTCTCAGGCAGAGAGAAGCTCAGGAACAAAGATCCTGGGACAGGAACCGGCTTGGCATTTTGGGGAAACAGAAACAAAAGCCAGGGGAACTGGGTGGGTTGAGGCTGGGGAGCTTGGGACAAGGTGGGCTCTGAGCAATGCTCCAGAGCCGGGTGGGAATGGAGCCTCAGTGCCGTTCTGCGGTGTGTGGATTTTACTTTCAGTTAGGCAGGAGCTTGCTCATTCTGACCTCTAGCTCTCTGCTTTGGAGGTGACTCAGCTGCCCCCTTGTTTTTTCTCTGATTCTTGGCTTCTGTTCCTAGTACCACTGCTCACGCTCTTTCCTCCATGCCTGGGCCCCACCCAAACCCACTGAATCATTCTTTCTGGAGGAGGAGCCCAGACTTGTGTAAGTACCTAAAACTCTGCATGTGATCCTCAATGTACATTCAATATAGGGAATCAGTGGATCTCTCTCTCTCTCTCTTTCTCTCCCTCTGTCTCTCTCTGACTCTGCTTCTGTCTCTGCCTCTCTCTCTCCCCCTTTCTGTCTCTCCCTCTGTGTGTGTGAATACAAACATGCATACATATATGTATCTGTATCTATATACACAGTATTTATATACATAATTATATATATGATTATCTACCCATCCATTCACCCCACCTATTATCTGTGTATCTATCTATATCTATCTATCTAATCTAATCTATCTACCTACCTATCATCTACTATCATATAGCTATCCATGTTTGTTTTATCTATCTATCCATTTTTAATTAAGCAAAAAAGAAAACTCCAAAGAGTAGTAAAATGACATCATCTTTATGTCTCTTAGTATAACATTGATATAAACAATAAAAAGGAAACACAAGGAAAGAAAGAATGGGTAGGTCTCACTAAATAAAGACCTCATTTTGCTATCATTTGCAACACTATAATGATTAACCAGGTACCTGAATATTTTGGCAGATTCATCTGGATTTCCTTAGGAAAAATTTCCAGAAGTGGAATTGCTTACTCAAGGAGTATTAAGTTTTAAAAACTTTCAATACATATTGTCAAATTGTTCCCTTAGCACTTACACCAAATCAGGTCTCCCCAGTATTATTTATTTATTTATTTTTTAAAAGATAACTAAAAGGCAAGAGACATACTGGAAATAATTTTAGCTACATATATATTCAACAAAGGGTTAAGTGCTTTTTTACATAAAGCAGTCATAGAATAAGCAAAATTCTAAAACCTCAAAGGAAAATAAAATGGAACTGGGACATAAAGTAATAAGTGAAAAGAGAATGAAAATTTCGCTAATGAATATTTAAAACTATATATATTCACACACATTAGTTACCAGAGAAACACAAGCCATAATTGCAATAACATATTTTACTCTCAAATTTGTGATTAAAACCTACTTACCATTCTTGTGAGAGTGTGATAAAATGGACATTCATAGAATGCTGATGGGAATCTGAGTTGGTATAAGCTCTATGGTAGCATTTTGACACTGCATAGCAAAACTCTTAAAAGCATTCATTTTTCTTAACTGGATGATTCTACTTTTAGTGTGTTTTTCTAAAGAAATAAATATGCAGAAATATTTTGCCGTCAGCTAATTCATTGTTGCAAATAATAGCACAGTTGGTATGACCTTTATGGAAAACAGTATGGAGGTTTCTCAAAAAATTAAAAATAGAGGCCGGGCGTGGCGGCTCACGCCTGTAATCCCAGCACTTTTGGAGGCCAAGGTGGATAGATCACCTGAGGTCAAGAGTTCGAGGCCAGCCTGACCAACATGGTGAATCCCCGTCTCTACTAAAAATACAAAATTAGCCGGGCATGGTAGCGCATGCCTGTAATCCCAGATACTTGGGAGGCTGAGGCAGGAGAATTGCTTGAACCCAGGAGGTGAAGGTTGCAAGCTGAGATTGCACCATTGCACTCCAGCCTGGGCAACAAGAGCAAAACTCCATCTCAAAAAAAAAAAAAAAATAGAGCTACCGCATGATCCAGAAATCTCACTACTGGTTATACATCCAAAGGAAGTGAAATCAGCATGTCAAAGAGATAGCTGCACTCCCATATTCATGGCAGCATTAGTCACAACAGCCAAGTTATGGAAGCAACCTCTGTCCATTAACAGAACAACATATAGATGAAGAAAATGTGGTAGATATACACTGTGGAATAATATTCAGCTTTATTTTAAAAATCCTGCCATTTGTGGCAACGTGCATGAAACTGGAGGACATTACGCTAAGTGAAATAAGCCAGCCACAGAAAGACAAATATTGCATGATCTCTCATTTATATGTGGAATCTAAAAACATTTAACCCATAGAAACAGAAAGTAGAATGCTGGTTTTCAGGGGCTGGTGGAGGGGGTGTTGTTGTTGGGGAGATGTTTGCCAAAGGACACAAAATTTCAATTAGATAACAGGAATAAATTCAGAAGATCAGCCCTACGACAGAGTGACTAGAGTTAATGATGTACTGTGTTCTTAAAGAAGAAAAAATACAATGGCCAAAAAAATTAGAACCTGAATATTCAACAAAAAAGACTGGTTAAATACATTATAGAATATTACAGCCTGAGAAAATGATATCGTCTATAAAATCCAAGATATAGAAATGATAAGAAAAAAAGACAGTATGCGACAATGTGCGTACACAGTGATCTCCATTTAAAACACAGTCACTCCCAGCTTATGCAATAGTTTTTATTTTGGAAAATCTTGTGCAATTCAAATTTTGCATAAGTCAAAAAGATCCTTTGTAGTCACTGCATATTTTAAAGTTGCAAAACTTTTGATGTACCTTTTGTGTGCATGTAATTCGAACTGTCATTCAAATATTTTCCTTTTTATTATTGAAGTAGCCAGGGTTCACACGAAAGGGAGCGAAGAGTTTTTTGAATATCCCCCATAGTGCCTCGCTTTGTGTTGGTTGTTTAATCAGTGCTTGGTAAACACTTGTTGGATTTATTTGTAGGAGGCTGTGATGGTTTTACTGATGCTTATCAAATATTTCTGGCTCTTCATCTTTCCCAAATGTAATAGACAACCTCAGATCTCCTTGTATGTAGTTAGGGTCATGTGATTAAATCTAGCCAATGAGTTGTGAACTTCTTGATGGGCATTTAATGCCAGTGTGAGATCCACCAGAGATCTTTTTTCCTCTGCTCTTGTGAATGGCACTATTCCAAATGATGGTTCCTCCATTATCCTTATTCTTAAAGTGAGGATGGCTTGGAGCAGAGCCCTCAGCCAGCCTGTGATGAACATGTAGCATGCACAAGAAATGAGCCCTTGTTATTTCAATCCATCAAGATTTGGGGGATGTTTGTTACTGCCACAAATCCTAGTCCCTTGACACTCAAAGAGTGACCTGCAGACTGGCTGCATCAGCCTCATCTGGGGGTTTGTTAGCAATTCAGAATCTTGGACCCTTCTTTCAGACCTACTGAATCAGGGACTGCATTTTTTTGTTGTTGTTTTTTTTTTTTGTTTTTTTGTTTTGAGACAGAGTCTCACTCTGTCACCCAGGCTGGAGTGCAGTGGTGAGATCTCAGCTCACTGCAGCCTCTGCCTCTTGGGTTCAAGTGATTCTCATGCCTCAGCCTCCTGAGTAGCTGGGACTACAGGGATGCACCACCATGCCCAGCCAATTTTTATATTTGTGGCAGAGACAGGGTTTCATCAAATTGGCCTGTCTGGTCTTGAACTCCTGACCTCAAGCGATCCACCCACCTCAGCCTCCCAAAGTGCTGGGATTACAGGCATGAGCCACTGCACCCAGATCTAGGAGCTGCATTTTAATAAGGGGTCTCAGGTGATCTGTGCACATAATAAGAATCCCAGAGTTCTGCTCTGGCCTAGCTGGAATGATACTCAGGCAAAGGGAGGCAGAATCGTGGAAGTTGAGAAGTGTATGCAGAAGCCTGCATTCCAGCAGGTAAGTCACTTAGCTTGTCTGAGTCTCAGTTTTCTCATAGAGATTAAAGTGAGAATCCAATAAAAATAACGTACGCTTCATAATGTATATTTTAAAATAAAATATATTATGTATATTTATCTATTATATATATTTACCCATAATGCACGTTCAATAATGTACATCATGGGTCCTAGTAAATGCTCAATAAATGACCGTGGGCATTATCATTTCAGAAAGAGTATAGATTGCCACATGCCAGGACTGGAGTCTTGGCTTTCTAAAGATCTTTTCCATTACCTCTGCGGCAAGAACGACATCTTCTAAAGACTCAGGATGGCCTCTAATGTAAGGATTCAGTAAATATTGATCAATTAACCCACCCACGATGAGGTTCCTGTCAACCACTTAATCACCTTCAAATGGCATGTTTATTTACTTAATTCTTCTTCTGCCCTGTTTCTGCAGCTTCATGGCCTAATTCCCTGATCTTCCAACCAGGAGGCCTCCCCAGGCCTGAAAGAAGTGTTTGTAAAGGTAAGAACAGCTGTTAGCTTTGCATGCTTTTGTAGGATCAATGTTCTATCCCTCTTATGCCTACAGAGGGCCACTTTCTCTGAGAACTATGGAGAAATTGTTCAGCAGCAGGTAATACACACACACACACACACACACACACACACGCTTTCTATTTCTATCCAAGACGGAGAAAAGTGAATACCCCAGGGAAAGGACCTGGGTAAACACAATGATGATTAGACTGTTCACCACTTGCTTTTCCTGGAGAGAACCATCTATAGTATGTTTGTTCATTCCACCCTAAATCTTCCTGTGAGGAAGAAAATGCAGGGATTATTTATCTTTTTGTATTATGGAGAAACTGAAGTTAAGTGGCTCCCTAAGGCCATAGAAGACAGTGCCTACCAGGCCAGTGTTTGGAGTCAGGCAGGCCTGAGGATGAAGCAAGGGACCACCGAGGACGAACCTGCGGCATCCTGAGTGCAGTATTTAACTCTCTAAGCCTCAGTTTCCACATGCAGCTCCCCCCGGCTGGGAAAGCCCCGCCCCATGCACTCTGTGATGTCGATTTTGAGTTGTTTTTAAAATCAAGGGGTTGGATGCAATTATCTTTACAGAACTTTCCCATGCATGGAGCGTTAACTCATCTAATCTTCCTAATGAGAGGAAGAAATTGAGACAGAATCAGAAGAAATATAGGGGAAGAGAGAGAGAGAAAGAGACAGAGGGAGAGCTGCTTATGGGAAACAGCATTTCATCCTTTATTAATAACAACCACATAAACCCAAACTACATTCAAAAAAACTGAAGCCCACTATGAGAAGGAAATGATGCTGAGTCTCTGACATGGGGACCAGCAGTCCCAGTTTGCCAGGGACTAAGGAATTCCTAGGACATGGGACTTTCAGTGCTAAAACGAGAAGAGTCCCAGGAAACCAAAGGTGAGTTGGTCACCCTCATCTTTGATCAGGCCACAGAGATTACAAACTGGCCCAGAAAAGGTGGCATTTCAGGGAATGCTGGGGCATATGTAAAAGAGAGTGTGGCTAGAAATTTCAAGAGAGGAATTGAAAATCTCCATGGGCACCCACCACCCTCCTTCCTCATGCATGGCCTTGTCTGAGCTGAGGTTTGCAAGGGTGGGGTTGCTGGGCCAGGGGCTGGATCTGTTTTTGGTAGGAGAGGGAGATGGAGAGAGAATGGGAGGAATTGAAGCACAGAAGCTCTTTAGAAGACAGACACCAACTAGTAAAACTTTAAGAATAAATTCAAAATTGGAAATCATGAATGTATCACAAGACATTTTTTAAAAAGATGGGGATCATGTAATTATAGAGGAGATGAAGGCTTGCTTTTCCCTGGTATTCCCTTCTGGCAGGGAAAGAAACCAACAGGGCAACTTCATCACGCTGATTCCTTCACGCTCTGGCAGGCAAGTGATAAAATTATCAGATGAGGGTCCCCAGTCTCGTCTCCTACAGCCACTTTCGCCAAGTGTGCCGTGTCTAAAATAATGAAGGTGGCTTGATTAAATGTTCACTGGCTGCAACCGCTGTGCTAATTTGGAGATGGGCTTATTAGTTTAATGACCGCTCCAAATCATCAGAATTCATTAGCATTAGTGCCGAGGCTTCATCCGACCTCAGCCCAAGGCTCCAGGCTGCCACCGTCGCCGTCGCCGTGTCTCTATTTATATCACCCCTACTTCTCAGGGAGGACAGTGTGTGTGTGCGTGTGTGTGTGAGAGAGAGCAGGCACGCATACATGTGTATATGTGTGTGTACACATGCAAGCACCACAACTGGGACTTTCTATGCACTTGATCTGCATAATGATTTTTAGCTTTTCTTCCCCCAAAGAAAAGTTGTTGTAGTCTTTTTCTGTTTTTCACGCCTCCATACATGTGCAAAGAGGGGCTCTTAAAGTGCTTTGGTGAAATATTCTTTTTCATTAGACTAAGGAGGGGAAAACCCAAATTGTTTACAATGACCCACAGGCTCTACGTGGCCACCTACCCTCCACCTGCTGGGGGGCATCTGATTTCATCTCCTGCATGGTTCTTTTCCTCACTCTCCTCCAGAGGCACAGACTTCCCATAATGCTCCTAAAATATACCAGGCATGATTGCCACCTCAGGACCTTTGCACTCACCGCCCCTTCTGCCTGAAACTCCTTCTCAAGATAGCATCATGGAATACTCCCTTACCCCCAATTGTTGTTCAAATGTCACCTCGGGGAGGCCTATTCTGGCCATCTTATTTAAAATCATAACCGCCCTAATACCTCCCCCTCCACTTCACTCTGCCTTATTTATTCCTATCAAATACACTATGTAATTTACATACATATCATATTTAATGCCTGACCCCCCTACACACACTGTGTCACTGTTGCTTGTTTTGTCTACTGTTATATTCCCAGTGCTTAGAACTACCAGAGAGTTGGTGCTCAATACATAGTTGTTGAATGAATAAATGAATGATCCCATAAATGCATAAGTGCTGTCAATATACAAGGAAATAAGGATCACCATGGACTCAGGGGAAGTCTTTTATTGGTTGCCTCTCAGCTGAGCTGTCACCGGTGGTGTTACTTGGCACAGATGAAGGTGAACAGGCCAATGTAATTCTCTCTCTTTCTGTAAGTTAGCTGGGAAGACACTGAGTGGAGGTGACAGGGAAGTTTGGGAGCCAAAAGGTTGTACAGAGAGATTGTGTGGGGCAAAGCTAAGGCCGGAGGAACCATGGTAACTTGAAGCTGCAAGGAAGGAAGTGCTGTAAGGGACAAGGAAGATACACAGGTGAGGAAATTAGGAAGACACTCAAACGTGCAAAGTGAATAGAACTGAGTTACATTAAGAGAGTAAAGGTCTCCAAATGACTGGCCCTGGGTATTTACTCCAGCGACATGGTAGCTAGTATCACCTTCCAAGAGGTTTTTCTCTACCTTGCTTTTGTTTGGGGTGTTCCATGAGATTTTCCCTTTCATATCTCTCTTTCTATCCACTACTGTCTTGGGGTTATAAAGTAGGTTGTTAGACAATAAAAAGACCCTTGCTAAAATATAGGGGCTGAGAATTCTAACTTGTGTTTGACTTGATTCTTCTTTTTCTCATCTGTAAAATGGGTCAGCTGTGGGTCAAATACTAGTGGTCTCCAGAAACATAGCTTAACCCTTCAAGGAACAGAGAGGTCTACAGATCTCTGCCCCTGTGGGTTCATACAGAGAGAAGGGGTATAATGAGAGATGGGGTATAATGCAGAAAGATGTTTTTGAGTGCAATTACTTTGTCTTTAAAATAAACTTTTAATTATGACAAAAGGGATAAGGATTCAATGTAGAAAACACGGGAAATGCAGAGATAATAAGGAATATTTTGTTCCTTGGAATATTTTGCTCCTTCCTTCCCTCCCTCCTTCCTTCCTTCCTTCCTTCCTTCCTTCCTTCCTTCCTTCCTTCCTTCTTTCCTTCCTCCCTCCCTCCTTCTTTCCCTCTCTCTCCCTCTCCCTCCCTCCCTCCCTTCCTTCCTTCCTTCTTTCCTTCCTTCCTTCCTTCCTTCCTTTCCTCCCTCCCTCCCCACTCCCTCCCTCCCTCCCCTCCTCCCTCCTCCTTCTTTCCTTCCTTCCTTTTCTTTCTTTCTTTCTTTCTTTCTTTCTTTCTTTCTTTCTTTCTTTCTTTCTTTTGACAGAGTCTCACTCTGTCACCCAGGTTAGAGTGAAATGATGCAATCTTGGCTCACTGCAACCTCCGCCTCCTGAGTTCAAGCAATTCTCCAGCCTCCCAAGTAGCTGGGATTTCAGGTGCCCGCCAACACGTCCAGCAAATTTATATATTATTGGTAAAGACGTGGTTTTGCCATGTTGGCCAGGCTGGTCTCGAATGACCTCAAGTAATCCACCTACCTCGGCCTCCTAAAGTGCTGAGATTACAGGCCTGAGCCACCATGCCTGGCCTTTGGTCCTTATTTCTGCAAAGATTATCTGTCACGAGTATTCCTTGATTCTAAGGTACACACATGCTCTCCTGATGTCTGAGATCAGGACACATCTTAAAATAAAGGATAGGTACATATATTTAATATTTCACACCACTCATCTCATACCCCCCTAAATAAAAGAGGACATCAAATCAATATTGAATCTTATAATGAAAATCATCTTAGATGAAAACATAACACTCTCTCTCTTTCTCTCTCTCTTAGAAAAATGGCATCATGCTCTTTGCTGGTCTGCTTTTTTCTCACTTCATTTTAACCACACCAATATCTGGAGCTTTGGCCAAACAACTTGGCTTCTAGAAAATGTGGTAGAGAGTTTTCAAATGAGTGTGAGTTTTGCCCTTCCCTTTAACTCTCTAAATTGGTTTCTTAGGAATTAATTCCATAGTTCTTTTTCTAGATAATGTTTTAAAAAATATCTTCACATAAAAAACACAGTCCTTTTTTTGTTTTTTTTTGAGATGGAGTCTCACTCTGTCACTAGGCTGGAGTGCAGTGACTAAATCTCAGCTCACTGCAACCTCCGCCTCCCAGGTTCAAGTGATTCTCCTGCCGCAGCCTTGCAAGTAGCTGGGACTACAGGCGCCCGCCACCACACTCGGCTAATTTTTGTATTTTTAGGAGGGTTGGGGTTTCACCATGTTGACCAGGATGGTCTCAATCTCCTGACCTCATGATCTGCCCGCCTTGGCTTCCCAAAGTGCTGGGATTACAGGCATGAGCCACAGAACCCGGCAGATCCAATCTTAAACTTACAACTTATGAGTTTTGTGACCTTACACAAGAGTCTTAATCTTTCTGGACTTCACTTTTTTGATCTGCATAATGGGAACAGTAATAGGACCCCTCTCTGTGGGGTATCTGAAAGGATTATATGAGGTAATGGATGTAAACAGCACTTATGAAAACACATAGCAAGTATTCCATAAGTGGTAGCAATATTAAAAGGTTAAACATTTGAAAAAAACCATGTAAACACAAAGAGAAAAATAACAATGATCTGCAATTTTGTTACTTAAAATGAAAACTACCTTTTAATTTATATTCATCCACATTTTCTGTACATTCTTAAGTATTATATATACACCCAGACACACACAGGCATGCACTTACATGTCCATAAAAGTGAGATGAAACTGTATATACCTTTCAGTAAACAACTTTTCCCATTCTCCAATAAAGTATAAATATCTTTCCAGGTCAACTCCCTTAGATCTTTTAAATTCCAAGAACAAAAGATACAAGAAGCTCTACCAAAATACAAACAACAAGCAACAACAACAACAATCTTCCTACCTTGATGTGTACATCTGTAATTGTGGTGTTAAAGTTGTGTAGGGAAAAAGGGAGAAAGCTTCATTTGTCTTCCTCCAGCTTGAGTTGATAGTTGGTGATTGGACTAATGGTCCCATGTACTGTTGTAACTTCAGGAACCGCCGTGAAGCAAGGATTCATCAAAGAGGGGAAGTGAGAGGATTTCGTTTGCTTATTTAATAAAAAAAAAATTAAAAAAATAGAGATTTCCTTTAGCTTGGAGGTATGGTTTAATTAGAATGGTTTTCTCCTAGGTTTTTGTGCCCTCATTCTCCACCCCTCCTCCATAAAGCCTGCCTGAGAAATGGCTTCTTAAATATGGATAAAATCATCCTAATTATTTAATCTACTCTTATGGAACACAGCAAGTGGAAGAATGCGCCCTCAGTTTGACCTTCTGTGGTAGAGGAAAAGAGAGAAAGTCTAGATTTAAAAAAACGAACAAACAAATACAATGACAAAAAGCTCTTCTTTACTTTGACTGTTTTGCTCTTGTCTGCTTAATTTCTCTTAACTGTGGGCTCCTTGAGGGAAGATACCCCATCAGATTTATTTGTGTACCCTCAGAACCTCCATAACACAAGGTACAGATCTCGGAATGAATAAGTGAATGGATGAATGAATGTAAGACGGAGTGGTTTGCAAAATCACTGCCAACTTTGCTATTTTTCTTTTCTATTAGACATGATCAGTAATAGAAGACTACTACATTTTATTCGTCTAGGGAAGGGATGTTCTTAAACTTAGGTTTCCTCTACCTTCTTTCCTCAGAAAGAAAAAACAATAAAGATTCCTATGAGGAAATTATAATAAAGAGGAGGCCATACACAGTGTTACATAACTCAAATTGCAAACTGTGATTGGTTTTGGTAGGGAGGTGGGATTTGGGGGATGAGGAAGAGACTTCCTGCCAACAAGCTCCTCACATTTCGGTGCCCTAGGTAATCATCCACTGGAAATCCTCTTAAAGCCCACGTTCATGCATTCCACATTTAAAATGCATAAAACTTTTGATGATTCAAAAAGGTTCTGCGAAGTTGATGTGGTGGTCAGGGCCATGTGAATCCTAGGCCATGTGAATCCTCATACCCCATAATATGTCTCGAGGGATTTCTCAAATCCCACGTTTACGAAAGTGAGCCTTATGCCCTTCTGTACACTTACACATGTTTAAAGGATTGTCTTGAAGTGTGAAGAAACAAAGGTGTGGGAGTCAGAGCCCATTTCATTGTCTATGGAGCCAGGATCCCAGCAGAAAAAAAAAAATGCATTCAGCTGTTTAACTCAGAGACATTTCCATAAGGACTATTTACAGAATTGTGAGCTGAGTTAGGAGAACCAGAAATGGATGATGAAGCACCATCAGGGATTTCTAACAGCAGGAAGTTGTCACCAACCCTGGAACACAAGGGGCAGTGGGAGGAAAAGGACTCTTGGGGTCCAATGAAAGCTGGAGCCATGGAGGTGAGGTCACCCAGTGAGTGGTGTAGACATGGGGAGCCACAAACCCTTTCAGATATATAATACAGAAGCAGAGAGGGAGTAGAGGCATTGATACCCAAGCTGTCTCTCTTGCCACCCTCAGTCTTCTGCTGGTGTTTATCGTTGGTCAAACCCACCTGAAAGCCAGGGGTAAGGGAACATGAGTTTTATAGTCTGCATGCATCACAGAGAGGGCAGAGCAAGGTAGAGAATTAACTTTTGAGATGAAATTGGAGTTAGAATAACCAGCATTCTTGATTCAAGGTGGTAAAAGGGAAGGCAATGCCACCTGCCTATTAGTTGAGGAGTCTGAGTTGACAGGAACAAAGTTTACTGGGTGATATTCTCGTGCAGAATCAACATAGAAGCTCCTCATTCTTTGGCAAGAAATGTTTCCTCCAATTGTATACATTTGACATTGGTCCGAGTGATGGATGGAGAGAAAAAATAAAGGATACTAGGTCCTCGGCGTGTTGTTTCACATGAAGACCACAAAGATTTTCTAGCTGAGAGATGTATTCTTATGGTAACCAGCTTCTAATAGTCCTATCCCTGTGTAGTTTCCTCCCACATTGTACCAGGGTTGGTCTGACCAATGGCATACAGCAGAAGTGATGGTGTTTCAACTCTGAGATTAGATAACAAAAGAAATTGCAGGTATATTATCTCTCCCCCATCCCCCCCTTTCCTGCTCTCCTTTTTTCTTCCTTCCTCCTCCCGGCTCTCTTCTCTCCTCTCTGTCTTTCAACTGATCACGGGGCGGTGGTGGGGGGCAGGCGGGGGAAGCTATTTTGGGAGCAGCCCTGAAGAGAGACCCACATAGTGAGAATCTGAGACTTCCTTCCAACAGCCGCGTGAATAAGCATCAAAATGGATTTCCCTCAGTCAAGCCTTCAGATGAGATGATAGCCCATCTGACTACTTGACTGCAATGTCATGAGAGACTCTGAAGCAGAACCATGTAGTTGAGCTGCTTCCAGATTCTTGACCTTCAGAAACTGCGAGCTAACTTTGAGGTTAAATGTGTTTGCTCCTTTTCAGTAATGATTTGTAACATGCATTGGAACCTTTTATTTTGTGCTTATTGTAATCTTTCACAAAGCCTGGGATTCACACTCTCTTAACTGTGTAACAAGGTCCTTGTCTAGCCCCTGAGACTCAGTTTCTTCAATTTTCAGTGACAATCACAATAATCCTATCAAAAGGGTTGTCCTGAGGATCAAATTGTTGTCCAAAATACTTATAGTATTCTAGGTCCCTAGGACAGTGCCTAAAACAGAGTAACTACTTAACAAACTTAGTTGTTATCATTAAACAGGGAGAAAAATGGGTTTCAAATACTATTTATAATTAAGAGCATGGCGCCAATGAGACCTGAGATTACAGTTTGCCATTATTGCATGGTCTATTTCAGCTCTTTCTCTTGCCTCGAAGACAGTTCTGTTCTCTCACAATTGCTGCAATGCACAGTTTCCCAAAACAACATGCAGTTCTGCCAACCTCAGAGGCCTGGAGCTTTGAAACATCCCCCTCCTGACCATGGAGAACTGGCTGTCTCCACTCGCGCCTCCTTGGCAGAAGGGGAATCCCTGATTTTCTGGACATGCTTTGTCACTCCCTGGGTGTTAGCCAGATCTTGCTCATGATTTCCATTCTCTAATGACTCGGGGATGAGTATGTGACTGAGTCATAGGGAGCCGGTGGGGTGTGGGTGGCTGTATGGTGTTTATACTGAAATCACAGGGGGTTGGGGCTTCATAGAAAATAGCAACAATGAGTAGATGACCGGTTCGGATGTGAGTTCAGCAAACCACCAAGGCACGTGTATACCTATGTAACAAACCTGTGTGTTGTGCACATGTATCCCAGAACTTAAAGTATAATTTAAAAAAAGAAAAAAAAAGAAAATAGCAACAATGAATAGGGAGTCAGAGCAGCTCACCCAAGCTCTGTCATGTTTCACACTTAACCTGGGAAAATTCACCAACTTTCCTTGTTGCTAAAAACTGCCAAGTTTTTCAATCAGTAAGAGCATCTTCTTTCTCTCTAAGAATGATGTAAAGAGCTCTATTAATAGCTTTTGTCTTGAAGCTTGAGCTGGCCTTCATGACAATCTTCCCACTTTGGCAAGCGAGTACATCCATTTCAGTTTTCAACTCTCCCTTACTCCCCAAAAGCAGGTAAAAAAGAAAAGCAGCAATGAAAACAGTAGCTGTCGTTCTGTGTCAATTACCCTCTTAGGCATAGAAAACTCTGGAAAAGAATGGAAGAAAATTGCCAAGTGGACAGAAGGTTGAATCCCAGTATTTTCTCTCCAAAGCAATTCACCTTTCAGACTACACATATTCAAAAAAGCATATGGGCCGGGTGTGGTGGCACATGCCTGTAATACCAGCACTTCAGGAGGCCGAAGTGCGGGTATCACATGGGGTCAGGGGTTTGAGACCAGCCTGGCCAACATGGTGAAACCCCATCTTTACTAAAAATACAAAAATTATCCAGGCATGGTGGCATACACCTGTCATCTCAGCTATTCTGGAGGCTGAGGCAGGAGAATCACTTGAACCCAGGAGGCAGAAGTTACAGTGAGCCAAGGTTGTACCAGTGCACTCCAACCTGGACGATAGAGTGAGTGAGACCCTGTCTTAAACAAACAAACAAAAGCATATGTACAAGCACATATTTAGGGTCATGCTGTTAACAATAGTGAAAAATAGGAAGCTACAAAAATGACCATCTATTCGTGACTAATTCAACTAATTCATATACTTTCAAAAGTGGTATACTCTATAACCATTAGCAAGAATATGCTATATTTATTTGTATTATATACCCAAAGGATTATAAATCATTCTACTATAAAGACACTTGCACACATATATTTATTGAGCCACTGTTCACAATAGCAAAGACTTGGAATCAACCCAAATGCCTATTAATGTTAGACTGGATAAAGAAAATGTGGCACATATACACGATGGAATATTATGCAGCCATAACAAAGAATGGGTTTGTGTCCTTTGCAGGGAAGCCATCGTTCTCAGCAAACTAATACAGGAACAGAAAAGCAAACACTGCATGTTCTCACTCATAAGTGGGAGTTAAACAATGAGAACACCTGGACACAGGGAAGGGAACATCACACACGGGGGCCTGTTGGGGGATGGGGGGCTAGGGGAGGGAGAGCATTAGGACAAATACCTAATGCATGCAGGACTTACAAACCTAGATGATGGGTTGATAGGTGCAGCAAACCACCATGGCACGTGTATACCTATGTAACAAACTTGCATGTTCTGCACATGTATCCCAGAACTTAAAGTAAAATTTAAAAAAGATAAATAAATAAAAAACAAACAAACAAAATCACACACGGGAATGTACAAAATATCCTATTAAGTGAGCCACACCACAGTATAATAGGAATAGTGTAGTTCCATTTCTGTTTTGAATTATCCTCTGAGTGTATATGTGCATATATTTATTTGAATAAAAAATTTAGATGTCTGGAACGTTACACACTAAACTATTAACAGTAATTGGGGGTGGCCTGGTTTTGGGAAGGATCAGAAGAAAAACAGCTTTTACTCTCTAAAAATCTCTAAAATTCTATACTGTTTGAAATGCTAACAACAAACATATTTGTGGATGACTTTTAATTACTTTTTATTAACCAGCTTAAAAATGGAGAGGTATAAGACATGGTACCCTGGGTTTCTTCTAGTTTCTCTGCAACAAACTGGTTATGAATAACTAGCTAGTTTTGGAGAGAGGCCCAAAGTATAGGAGAAGGGGAAAAAATGAAGGGATGTGGGAGAAAGAAAAGAAGGAAACTGGACAGTGGGAAGAGAAAATAACTACACGAGTATAGTCCAACAGGAACTATGGAAGAATTCTAAAACTGTAGACTCACCTGGAAGTTTGCTAAAAGACAAACTTGGAGCTCTAGCCCTGGAGATCTTGAGTCAGTCGGTCTAGAGAGGACAGGGGAAACTGCATTTTAATGCTTCTCCCAGGTGTCTCTCATTAGAAACCATAAACAATGGGGTTAAGGCCCGGATCCACAACCACTGCCTCTGCAACCTTGGACAGGCAGCTTGACTTCTCTGTCCCTTTGTTGCCTCATCTCTAAAAAGAATTCCTTACACTCTCATTCTCAAATGTGAGTTTGTATCACAATAGCCTGGAGGGCTTGTTAAAATGCAGATTTCTGAATCTTTCTGCAAATTTCTGAGTCATTGGATCTAGCAGTGAGCCCGATAAATTTGCATTTCGAACAAGTTCAAGCGCTGTGGATGCTGCTGGTCTAGAAGTCACTTTTAAGAACCAGGACTTTACCATTGAACAAGCCACAGGTTGCTGTAAGTAAGGTACAAATGAAATCATACGTGAGTGAGTGTTTTGAAACTAAAAAGTCTCATGTCACGGTGGTTAAATGTATCATTAACATCCTGCCTCCTCTACTTACAGCTTTACAATTTGAGGAAAATATCATATAGTCTTCCTGAACGTTGATTTCCACATGTCTAAAATGGGTATAACATTTGATAGAAGTGAAATTTCCGTGAAATATGCATGAATTCTCACATGATTACCACAGGAATGCTGGGAAGATTAAATCATTTTCAATGGATAAAGTGTCTACCTGTGACAATTTTTGCTTTTATTACTGTCAGTGCTAAAATACTGTAAATGAGGAAAAAAAAAGATTTAGGCCCAAGGGGAATTCAGCTATAATTTATCAAGCCTCATCTGCATGCTCAGGGGTGGCCATTCAGTGAAAATGGAAGTAGCAGGAATCTCTTTGCCAAACCACAGCAAGAACTCAGGCACTGGGCTCTGGATCCTGATACAGGTGCACTGTAGAGTGGGTCATGTGACCTTGATTCTAAGAACCATTATTCCCTTGCTTGGAATTGGAAATCTGACAACTTCCCCTTGGGACTCTTGAGAAATCAGCCAGTCAACATGATCAAGAGCTGGCTGGAAAGCCAGGCTCTTTTCCTCCAGACCTATTTGGGTCTTGAGGCCTTGAACACCCATGGGTCCCTTCTCCACTCTGAGCCCAGTTCACCCTCTGTGTCCCAGTTTTTCCATCTCCCAAACCCCCAGATCTTCATGCGGGTTCTGCGAAGAAGTGGCAAGAACACAAACCCTGACACCAGCATCCTGCCCATTGGTAGGCAAGCTCTGCTCCTCCCTGCTGCATTCTGATGGGGAGGGGACAGATGTAAGAGTTGTTGAAAGCATTGAGTTAACCCAAGGGAACCACCTGGCACATAGTAGATGCTTTCCCAATGACATCTGTTGTTCTCAACACTCCACCATGCCTATCTAGTCACTGTCCCTTCCAGGGACACCCTAAAGTGGCTGAAGGACTGTCCTGCCAGGGACGTGACCTGGCTCCTCCCTACTCATGAGTTTCCTGCCAGCCTTTCCCATGACGTCTTTCATTGCTTTTCAGTCCATGATTCATCTAAGCAAATGCTTAGTGTTTTTCATAAGCATGCTCACCCCAGTTCTCCATCATCAGGGCCACCCAGGAATGCTCTTTTAAATAACAGATTCTTCTTCTTTCTTCTTCTTCTCTCTCTCTTTTTTTTTTTTTTTTGCCAATTCTTGGGCTCTAATTTTAAATAACAGATTCTTCTTCTTCTTCTTCTTCTTCTTCCTCTTCTTCTTCTTCTTCTTCTTCTTCTTCTTCTTCTTCTTTCTTCTTTCTTCTTCTTCTACTTCTTCTTCTTTCTTCTTCTTCTTCTTCTTTTTTGCCAATTCTTGGGCTCTAATTTTAAATAGAAGATTCTTCCTCTTTTTTTTTTTTTTGGCCAATTCTTGGGCTCTAACTCAGATTATCTGCATCAGGTTCTTTGGAGATGAGGCCACTTCCGCATCGTTAACGAGTTCCAAGGATTCTCATGTACGGTAAAGTTGAAGAATCACTGTTCTCCACGATTTTGTGTCTGTACCGGAGAAGTTGGCTCAGAGATGTATGTATATTATTATCATATATTCTTAAAGCTATTTTGATAGATAACATCAATAACAATGACTGTAATCATTGAGTATTTACTAGGTGTGAGACCTTATAGCAAGGTGCAGGCTGCAAAATACAGCCCACTCGCCAAATTCAGCTCACCTCCTGTTTTTGCAAATGAAATTTTGCTGGGTTCTGTACTATCTATGGCTACTTGCATGTGCCACAGCAGCAGAGCTGAGTACTTGCAAGAGGACCCCAGGGTCAGTACAATGGAGAATATGTACTCTTTTCCCTTTTAAGAAAAAGAGTTTGCAGAACTCTGCCACAGAGATGAGCACAGACCCTGTGTGCTCAAAGATACTGTGTCCACTCTACCATGAAATCATGGTCAGCCCTTAAAAGTGATGCCATAGAAAAACAATTTCTGCTACTGAAAAATGCTCATATTGGAGAGTTAAGTAAAAAACACAGAGAGGCTAGATTTCAATCTTGAGCAATTATTGCTCTGTGCCTCACTCTCCCTATTGGAAAAATGGCAGCAACAAAAATAGTTCCTCCTGGCATTTGTGAGGATTCAGTGAGAAGACTAAAGTAAAGGGCTTGGCCCCATGTCTGACACATCATAAATGCTCTAAAGAAACCCACAGTCATTCTTTAATCTGCATGGTAAGTAAGATTTTCATTCTCCCCAAGTTGCTTGTCCACTTATACTAAATGTTTGACAAAATTTTACAAAAAGTTATGCATGCCATACAAAAGAACAAAGTCATGCCCTTTGCAGCAACATGGATGGAGCTGGAAACCATTACTCTAAGTAAACCAACACAAGAACTGAAAACCAAATGCCTCATGTTCTCACTTATAAATGGGAGCTAAACATTGAATGCACACAGACATAAAGATCAGAACAACAGTCACTGGAGACCACTAAATGGGGGAGGGAAGGAAAAGGGCTGAAAAACCACCTATTGGGTACTATGCTTACTACCTGAGTGATGGGATCATTTGCATTCCAAACCCCAGCATCATGTACTATACCCATGTCACAAATCTGCAGATATACCCCCTGAATCTAAAATAAAAGTTGAAAAATTTTAAAAAGTTATGCATGTGCTTGCATAGCTGTATGATAGGCAAAGGCACCTGTTTGCTGTTTGCTTGTTTATTGTCAGGATGGGTCCTGCCTCCTGGAACTTTGCTCTATCCCCACTTACTGTTCTGCAGGACCTTATGATTCTCAAAGCAAATCACCTGTAAATTGCTCCCTGACACAGTTTCCACTTGCCACCTGCGATTCTATTTGCCTGTGTATTTTGTTGATAGCAAATGCCTCTGTGCCTTTATACAAATTCCTCTTTTCTTCATCTGGTCTTGGTTTCTCTGCCTTTAAAAGGGCGGCATTAGGAGGAGATGGTCTCGGAGCCCCTTTCCAGCTTTCACATTCCACTGCCCTGGGATGGCGAAGCAACTTTCACACTTGAAGTTCCCACCACGTCCAGCCTCCTCGTTGTGCTCTGGGGAGAGGGAAGCCTGTGAAGCCTGTGAAACAGAGCTTCCCTCCTTCTGGGCTGCTGGGCGTGGTGACCCTTTCAGCAACTCTGGGATCTGGATTAGGAGCGTGAGCAATGCCCCTAAGCCCTGCACTCTATTTAATTTCCTTGATTTATAGCCAGGATTTCTCACACCTCCAGGGTAGAGAGGTACTGCCATCTCAGTCTGATTCCCAGGCTGAGCCCACAATTCCTGGGCCTGTTTATCCACCTCTTGCTACAACAGAGTCCATCTCCAGGGGCCATTGTGCACCTCTTTTGAATGAGGTGGCATAGCCAAGCCCAGGCTCCTCTCCACCCACTAGGATTTCCTCTCGTGGAGGTGGCTTTAGGTTCTGATGATGCACACATCCTAGCCCTGAAGGCTGCCCAAGGGACAACGTGTGAATTTTATCAGCAACCCCCAGTGGGGCCTCCTTGGACCCCTAAGATCCCATTTGTTTGTCTGACATTGGGGGTGGAGACCAGCACAGCCCCAAAGGTAGAGCTTGGTGAGTCTTGGGGCGGCTGGAGGATGTGTGCAGGCCAGCAGTTGGGAGCAGAAGCCCTGGGGAGGGAGAGTTGGCTCCCGCTTCAGTTGGCAGTCCTTCTGGGTTAGAGGGGAAGTTGAGAAGGGAATCCAGGATCTGACAAGACCCAGGAGGGGAGGAGGTCAGGATGGGGAAATAAGGATGTGAGAACTCTGTCCTCCTTTCTCATGGCTTTTTCCTTTAACTGGAGCCAGGTTTGCTTCCAAAGCAGCTGGTGTAACCAAGCTGAGGCCAGGGAACTGGAAACCTAGGCAAATCCACAAACAATATGGATGTGGAAGTTGTCGCTGTGTATACAGTAGGTGTCCTCAAAGATGCAGGAAGCTTACCTCCCACTGGTCCTTTGCCCAGATGCCAATGTTGACGCCTTGGGAACCCTTACACAAGTCTGTAAGCAGCTCAGTCTCCTTCTTTCTTTTTCTGCCTCTTTCTTCTCTTTTACTCATTATTCTTCTATTGTGGTCCTCTTTTCCTAGCTTTCCTCTCTCTTCCCAGCTTTTTCTCTCCCCTTTCCCTTGTTCTCCTGTCATTCTCACTATCTCCCCGTCTTCTCTCCCACTCCTCTTTTATATTTTCTTTCTTCTTTTTATTCAGTTTCCTCTTTGTCTATCACTTGTATCCCCTTCCCTTCTTCTGTTGCACTTCTTTTCCTCCTAAAGCAGCCACCCTCAGTGTGGTCGCCAGGCCAACAGATCAGCATCACCTGGGAACTTGTTAGAAATGCGGATTCTCTGACTCCACTCCAGACCTGCGGCCTCAGCCACTGCCGGAGTGGAACCTGACAATCTGTGTTTTCGTAAGCCTCCAGGGGAGCCAGTGCAAGCTGAAGTTTGAGAATCATGATATAAGAGGAAAATGGCAATTTTCAAAAAAATTGGAGTATCTTTGAGTGCTGATCCAAAAAGCCCTCATTTCTAAACATGTAAAGCCCTCCTGTACCCATTAGCTAATTTGGACGTTGGACCACCAGCCTGGCTGAGATGCTTTCAGAAACAACACAAGCAATTACACTCAAGTTCTCTGATTACTATCAGGCTGCTAAATCCCCTCGGCCAAACTATGTTTTTCGTGTTCCTGGACTCTGCCTTGCTTCCTCTCCTTCTCCAGTTGCTTTAAGGAGTAAGACATCAGGGGACACTGGACCTTGTATCCAGCAGCTCATAGTCAGGATCAACATTTGGCAAAGTGTGTTCCTCAGATATTGATAGGGATATTAGCAGAAAAGCGTACCATAGTCAAATACAGGTGGGGAATGCTCAATAAACAGATTTCTTGATTGCAGAATTTTTTAGAGTCCAAGTGCATAGTGGCTCTTGGTTGTTTCTTTTTTTTTTTTTTCCCAAGGCAGAGTCTCACTGTGTCACCCAGGCTGCAGTGCGGTGGCACGATCATGGCTCACTGCATTCTGAACCTCCTAGGCTCAAGAATCCTCCAGCCTCAGCCACCAGAGTAGCTGGAACCAGAGACGTGCACCAGCATAGTGGCTCTTAAAAGAGGGTCGGTGCTAGTAGCATATCCTGAACTTAACCACAGAGCTCTATTTTCCACTGGGCATTGCACAGGATAAGTACATTTGGAAGATGCTAATTTAGGAGTTCATAACCTTTCTCCTCAGGAGTGTCACCTGTCTTAGGCAGTGTCTGGTATGGAGGAAAGGAACCAAGCTGGTGCTCAGTAGAGTATTTTGACCCTGAAAGGGCCTGTGCATGAAGAGAAAGGGCATGTTCAGGAGCTCCTGGACCTCCTGACATGCCCACCTGTTGGTGTCTAAGTGGGTGATGAACAGCCTTTTGTGCTCAGATGGTGAAGCCAGCTTCCCTCCATGATACTGACTATACTCTGATTTCAAGAGGAAGAATGAGAAAACTATCCTTAAGTTGCTCTTTCTTAAAGATGCCCAGAACATATCCCTGGATATTTTCTTTCAGTAGATCTGGCATGAGGTCTGGGAATCTAGATTTTTTTAAAGTTCCCAGGGGCTTTGGATATAAAATGAGGGCTAAAAGCCACTGGTTTACATGAATCCATGCATGGTGTTTAAATAATGATACGTTCAGGGAAATAGAGAAACCAGAGCTATGTCCATAACCTTTGAAACAGACATAAGGGAAGACAGCCAGATCCTTTTTCTAACATCATACATGGCGCCCTCAACAGGGAAAATGGACTGTGGTTTTGCTTGGGGGTGGTAACATTGAGGTGGGAGTAGAGAGAGAGAGCTTCTTATTTTCCTATAAACCTGAAAGATACAAAACCATGGTTTAGATCAGTGACAAATAACCCTGTTTTTTTTTCATCAGGAAGAATTATTCAGGAAAAATAAAACAATTTTATAGCCCATTTTTTCCATTAAACTTGAAAATAGTTTTATTGAGTCCCACAAGGGGGAAATGTGTTTTTACCATTGAGATGATCAACCTACTTTTAGCAGCAGAAATCTTTTCTCAAGAGAAGCCTTATATTTAAACTCCAACATATACCATATTAAAAAAGGTCACACTGCTTGAAGAGTAGATGGGAGATCTGAGGTCCAAATAAGTGGGTCATTTTCTCACTGAGTTTTGGAGGTAATACAGGCATTTTGGGGGAACAAGAATGGGAAACCTATATCCTACTTTCTGGATTCCTCCCCCGGCCAAAGTCAATGAGAAAATCAGCACTTCTTTCCCTCCACAAAAATGTTATTTTCCAAGAATATTAAATAGTCACATGACAGCAGCTTCCGAATTTTTAACACGATACCAAATCTCAAACTACATTTATTTTAATGAATTGAGATTCTAGCAATTGCACTTAAAAATCCTCTTTAATTTTTAGAATTCACATCACTTAAACTTCTACAGAGACTTCTTAGTTGTTGCTGTTTTTAATCTGGGATTTGATAGAGTTCATGACTTTTTCATCTCATCTGAAAAGACTACAGCAACAATAACAAAACAAACAGTGTATACTATCCTTATTCTTGCAGGAAGAAGTAACTGGAACAGAATCATCTGGCAAAATCAACTGAGAAAAATGGAAAAAAAGGTACCACCTGGCTTCCTTACTAGTAATATTTTTAGTGGCAATAATACCCAAATAATGTGGATCCCAATCAAGGTAATAAACAGATCCACCACCTTTCAAAGTTTTCTTGTGTCCCTTTGTGTGTGTGTGTGTGTCTGTGTTAAGAACACTTAACATGAGATCCACCCTTTTAACAAATTTTTAAGTACACATTATTGTATTAACTGCAGGCACTATGTTATACAGAAGATCTCGAGAACTTATCCATATTGCATAACAGAAACTTTATACCCATTGAGGAAACAGCTCCTCATGTCCCTCTTTCCCCAGCCTTGGCAACCACCATGCTATTCTCTGCTTTTATGAGTTTGGCTATTTTAGATTTCTCATAGAAATGGGATAATGCAGTATTTTTCCTTCTGTGACTGGTTTGTATCACTTAGCATAACGTCCACCAGTTTGATTCATATTGTATGTAAATGGGAAGATTTCCTTGTTTTTTTAAGCCTGGATGATATTTTGTTGAGGTTGCTTCCATGACTTGGCTACCTGTGAGTGCTACTTGGAAGTGTAGATTATCTCTTCAAAATCCTCATTTAAATTCCTTTAGCTATAAACTCTGGAGTGGAATTGCTGGATCATATGGTAGCTCTATTTTTAGTTATTGGAGGAACTTCTATTTTGTTTCCTAAAATGGCCATACCAATTTACATTCCCACCAATAGCGTCCAAGAGTTCTTTTTTTTCTACATCCTTGCCAACACATCTATTTTCCCTTTGAAAATAGCCATTCTAATAGGTGTGATGTGATATTTCATTGTGGTTTTGATTTGTGTTTCCCTGATGATTAGTGATATTGAGCGCCTTCTCATATATGAGAGGACTTCAAAAATTCATGAAGAAAAACTTCATCTTTTATATTAAAAGATAAAAACAAAAAATGCAAACTTTATTTTTCTCAACATAAGAATCATCAACTTCAAGACACTTTTGCAAGCAGTAATGCCAGCCATTTAGTCCATCACTAAAGAACCAAGGGTCTTGGGGATTTAACCATGTTAAGACAGTATTTTTTATGTTATTCACTGAAGAAAAATGGGTCCATTTAAATATTTTTCAAGATTAGGAAACCAAAAGAAGTCAGAAGAAACCAAATATGGACTGGAAGGTGGATGCCTAATAATTTTCCATTCAAAATCTTGCAAAAGTGCACTTGTTTGATGAGAGGAATGAGCAGGAGTGTTGTTGAAGTGGAGAAGGACTTTCTGGTGACGGTTTCCCAGGTGTTTCTCTGCTAAAGCTTTAACTAACACTCTCATAATAAGCAAATATTATAATTCTTAGGCCCTCCAGAAAATTAACAAGCAAAATGCCTTGAGCATCCCAGAAAACTATTGCCATGACCTTGCTCTTGACTGCTCTGCTTTTGCTTTGATTGGACCACTTCCACCTCTCGGTAGCCATTGCTTCGATTGTGCTTTGTCTTCAGGATTATAATAGTAAAGCCGTGTTTCATCTCCTGTTACAATTCTTCAAAGAAATGTTTCAGAATCTTAATTCTACTTGTCCAAAATTTTCATTGAAAGCTCTGCTCTTGTCTACAGCAGGTCTGGATGCAGCTGATGGTGTTGGTGCCATTGAGTAGAAAGTTTGCTCAACTTTAATTTTTCAGTTGAAATTCCATAAACTGAGCCAACTGAGATGTCTGTGGTGTTGGCTATTTTCTCTGCTGTTAATCATCGATCCTTTTCAATTAGGTCACACACAAGATTAATTTTTTCCTTACAAATCATTGCGGATGGTCCGCCGCTGTGGGCTTTGTCGTCAACACTGTCTCATCCTTTCTTATAGAGAGTTATCCATTTGCAAACAGCTGATGTCTTTGGGGCATCATCCCCATAAATTTTTCATAAAACATTGATGATTTTACCATTCTTCTACCCAAGCTTTACCACACATTTGATGTTTGTCTTTGCTTTAATTTTAGCAGAATTCATGTTGCTTTGATAAGGACTATTCTCAAACTGATGTCTTATCCTTCCTAGTGCCTCCAACTAGATCCTGTTGAGACATGTTGTAATAAGTTAGTATAAGTTTATTTCCATGTAAAAAATTTTGAAATCCATGCCTAGTTTTTTTTTGTAATACACATCTTCCATGAACATTTTGAATTCCTTTTGTACTTGGCCATTTGTAAATCGTTGGAGAAATGTTCATTCAAATACTTTTCCCATTTTAAAATTAGGTTATTTGTATTTATGCTATTGAGTTGTAAGAGGTTCTTGTATATTTTGTGTATTAACCCCCTATCAGATAAACAGTTTGCAAATATTTTCTCCCATCCCATAGGTTGCCTTTTCACTCTGTTGATTATTTCCCTTGCACTGCAGAAGCTTTCAATTTGGTGTAGTCCCACTAGTTACTTTTTGCTTTTGCTGCATATGCTTTTGGTGTCATATCCAAGAAATCATTGCCTAGAGTGAAACTTCTCAACCAAGAAAAGCCTAGCACCAGATGGCTTCACTGGTGAATTCTAGCAAACATTTAAAGAAGAATTGATGCCAATATATTTCAAGCTGTTCCAAAAAATTGAAGAGGAAGAAACCCTTCCAAACATATTTTATGAGGCCAGAATTACCCTGTTACTAATGCCAGGCAAAGATACTATAAGAAAAAAAAAACTACAGGCTAATATCCTTGATGAACATAGATGCAAAAATTCATAACAAAATACTAGCAAATCAAATTCAACAGCACATTAAAAGTATCATACACCATGAAAAGTGAGATTTATCCCTGGGATGCAAGGATGGTTCAACATATACAGATCAATGAATATAATATCCCATATTAAGAGAATGAAGGTTAATAAGCATATAATCATCTTAGTAGATGCAGCAAAAAGCATTTTACAGAATTCAACACCCTTTTATGACAAAAACTTTCAGCAAATTAAGTGTAGAAGAAACTTACCTCAAAATGGTGAAGGCTGTATATGAAAAGCCCACAGCTAACGTCATACTCAGTGATGAAAAACTGAAAGTGTTTCCTTTTAGATCAGAAACAAGACAACGATGCTCACTCTAGCTACTCCTATTAAGGATAGTACTAGAAGCCAGAGCAATTAGGGAAAAAATGAGATATTTAAAAAGACATTCAGATCAGAAAAAAAGTAAAATTGTCTCTATTTGCAGATGGCATAATCTAAAGACTCCACCAAAAAAGTGTTAGAATTAATAAATGAATTTAGTAAAGTCACAGGATACAAAATCATCATTTAAAAATCAATTGCACCAGGCATGGTGGCTCACCCAACATTTTTGGAGGCTGAGGTAGGAATATAGCTTGAGTTCAGGAGTTTGAGACCAGCCTGAGAAACACAGTGAGACTCTATCGCTACGAAAATAAAAAAAAAACAACAAATTATTCAGGCATGGTGGCACACACCTGTAGTCTCAGCTACTCAGGAAGCTGAGGTGGGAGGATTGTTTGATCCTAGGAGGTCGAGGCTACAGTAAGCCATGATTGGTCCACTGCACTCCAGCCTGGGTGACAAAGTGAGACCCTCTCTCTCTCTCAAAAAAAAAAAAAGCTACATTTCCATACACTAAAAATAAACTATTGGCAAAAAAATTAAGAAAATGACCTTATTTACAATAGCATCAAAAAGATAAACATGCAAAAACAATTATGTTTTTACAAACTACCAATAAACACATGGACACAAAGATTAAAAAGTACAATACCATTTACAATAGTATAGCTACAAATCTGATAAAGCATATACAGGACTAAATGATATACATATACTAAAAAATGCAATATGCCAATGAAAGAAATCAAAGAAGGTCTAAATAAAAGGAGAGACATACTGTATTAAAAAAATAAAATACTTAGAAACAAATTTAACTGTAAAGGCACATTGGTACAGTGAAAAGTACAAAACATTGATGAAAGCAATTAAAATGACACAAATAAATGGAAAGAAATCTATGTCATGGATTTGAAGACTTAATATTGTTAAAATATCTACACTACCCAAAGTAAATCTGTAGATTCAATGCTATCCCTAACAAAATCCCAATGACTTTCTTTTATAGAAATAGAAAATGTTCTCTTTTCTTTGTTTCTACCAGGGTTAAAGAGAGACCTTTTGGGAGGAGTTTGAAGGGGGAATGTCCTTGACTATGTGGAAGAAAACTGAGGATGGTAAAGTGTTCACTGGAAGTGACATGGGGTGAGCCATGAAATGCATCCTCAATGACATCCTTTGATAGACTCAGATAAAGAATGAAATTCCTTTTCATTTCATTGATTGGCTGTTTGATATGGTTTTGCTGTGTCCCTCCCCAAATCTCATCTTGAATTGTAGTTCCCATAATCCTCACGTGTCGTTGGAGGGGCCTGGAGGGAGGTAATTGAAACACGGGGGCAGTTACCTCCATGCTGTTCTCCTGATAGTGAGTGAGTTCTCACGAGATCTGATGGTTTTATAAGGGGCTTCCCCCCGACCCCTATTTTGCTCATTCTTCTCCTTGCTGCTTCCATGTGAAGAAGGACCTGTTTTCTTCCCCTTCTGCCATGATTGATTGTAAGTTTCCTGAGGCCTCCCCAGCCATGCAGAACTGTGAGTCAATTAAACCTCTTTCCTTTATAAATTACCCAGTCTCAGGTATGTCTTTATTAGCAGCATGAGAACAGACTAATACACTGTTGAAGGACAATTTTTGAATGCTTCGTCACTCAGAGGTGAAAAATCAAAGGGCAATTATGCTGCATTTATAAACAAGTGTTTTTGCTACATTTCTTTAAAACTACTCATGATTTAACATTTTAAAAAATTAGAACGGCTATGCCATGACTAGTGAATAGGGAGATGTGAATAATACACATCTTCCATGAACGTTTTGAAGTCATTGGAGCCTTTAGTAATGGACTAGATGGCTGGTATTATTGTTTGCATAATCCACGTGTTTGGAAGGTCTCAGTTCCTGGGCTACCTTACCCTTGCTCCTAGTCAGTCTGAATCTTGTGCACCCCAGGGGGCTTAGAACAGTGGTTCTCCAATTGGGGTACCTGGACTAACAGCAGCAGCATATCCTGGGAGCTTGTCAGAAATTTACAACCTTGGTCTCCATCCTGAACCTGCTGCATCAGAAGCCATGGGGGTAGGGCCTAGCAACCTGTGTTATACTAAGCCCCCCAGGACATTCTGGTAGTCACTCAAGTTTAAGCACCCCTGGCCTTTTCCAAGGTTTTGGTGGCTAAGCCTCTGTTACAAAGCTGCCCCTTTTTCCTGAATTCCCCTCTCTAACCCTGGCCTCACCCTTAATTACATGGCAAAAGTGTGCATTGGGGGTTAAGAGTTCAGACTCAGAAGTCAGAGTTCTGGGTTCTAAATTCAGCTGTATCCCAACCAGCTGGGTGACCATGGCCAAGACAGGTAATTTATTTGTATTTTGATTTCTTTACCTGTAAAGGGGGGATGATATTAATAATAGTGTTTGTCTACAATAGTGATTGCAATGATTAAATGAGTTATCACATTAGGGAACCCAAGCAGTGCCTGGCACGTAGTAGGTGCTCAAGATATGTTACTGGTCAGGAACAGTGGCTCACACCTGTCATCCCAGCATTTTGGGAAGACAATGGGCTCAGATCACTTGAGGTCAGGAGTTTGAGACCAACCTGGCCATCATGGTGAAACCACGACTTTACTAAAAATACAAAGAAAAATTAGCTGAGCTTAGTGGCACGCACCTGTAGTCCCAGCTACTCGGGTGGCTGAGCCAGAAGAATTGTTTGAACCTGGGAGGGAAAGGTTGCAGTGAGCCAAGATCATGCCACTGCACTCCAGCCTGGGTGACAGAGTGAGACTCCATCTCAAAAAAAAAAAATAAATATGTTGCTATTCACAGTTATCAGTCTCCCACCTAGCAAGTGAGTGCCTTAGGTAGAGAACACGTGCTCTGATGGATTTTTGTCTATGCGGTGCCAAGCTGCAGGCTAGATACCAAGTAGGCACCCCACTGCATCCCCCTTGGTCGTGGTTTGCCATCCCTGGCTAAAGTTTAGATCTCGTCCATTTTACTTGTTAAAAAGACAAGGCACTCATTTTTTCTTTTCTTTAATTGAACACTCTGTGCATGCCAGGCACTAGGCCAGGCCCTGTGCAAACATTACCTCACATAATCCTCATTGCCAGTCTAGGAAGAAAGGAATGCCCTTACGTAACAGAGTAGAGGATAGACTGAGAGACGCTCAGTGGTTTCCCTGGTGTCAACAGCTGGGTAAATGGCAGAGCCAGGATTAAAAAGCAGGTGTGTCTGAATTCAACATAGAGGTTTCCTCTAGGGAAGAAGAAGTGAACTCTCTAAGATAAAGACTGCCTTTTCCTTTACTGGAAATACTCTTGTAAACTTTTCTAATTATAATGTGACCTATATTTGTTTAAAACTTCAAACAACATAGAAATATGCATATATGGCAAGTGGGCATATTCTAGTAACTCTGCCTACCAAGAATAAACACTTTGGTAATCCAGTAGGCACAAGTCTGATTTTTTAAGTACATATAAAAACACAGACATTGACTGTTTTTCTTAATAAAAAACAAAATCTTACTTTACATCTTTTTATACATTGCTATTTTTAACTTAATCTACTGGGACATCTTTGCATGTCAATACATCCATTTGCTAATGTCACATGGATTGAAAATTAGATCTCCTGGCTCCTTCCAGCTCTGTCCCATTCCAGGACCATTTTCTTTATGCCAATTGCCAATATTTCTCAGCCAAAAGCTGAGATTCTTGGCAGAGTTTTTCACTTGACCCAGTGTACCTTCATGTGTAAATAGGCTGTTCTCTAATTATAATTCATGATGTTTGCATGTAATAGAAGTCTTGCCCGAGAAGTGTTAACTTCATTGGATATCAACCACAGAATTTTTTTCTTCCAAATCACCACCCCCCCTCCAAAAATAGAAAAAAGGAAAAGAAATGGCCAGGGCTACAGACAGGCCTTTATTTCTAATACATTGCCTGAGCACTTGTATTAGGTCATGTTTTCTCTGGCGAGAACTGCCCTTGTATTTTTTTTCCTGTCCGTTTAGTCTATAAATGAAATGGAGTTACTGCCCCCATTAAAATGGAACATTGTGCCCTTAGTTTGCTCTTAACGGGTGGGAAAACCCCATTAAGTGTTTGTGAAATATGTCTTAAATACAGGAATTTTAATCTAGTGGTCTAATAAATCCCTCTCCTCTACTCAAATGAAAGTCTTAGGTTTTCCGGCATCTGTTCAGTTATTTGTTCACCAAAACTTCTTTACAAAAATCTGACCCTGAGAGCTATGAATTAAGGACGTTTCTTCCATCGGGATTTTTTTAAAAAAGATATCTTTCGAAGTAAGAAGGAACTTTGACAGGTGTATTTCATGGTAAGACACTATTTTTGAAAAGTGCCTGGAATTCTTGCTCTTCTAGGGTAAAAGCCATGAAATCTCTATGACTGCCCCAGGATGTGACAACTCATAATATTCTAAGACCTAAGACTTCGTAAAATTGTAAGTCCATTCCTTTGCCACAATGTTCAATGGCTTCTAAAAAGTACACTCTCCTTTGGGACCATATTTCACGGGAGTTGGAAAGTTTCTCCTTAGCACATCAAGCTGGATATAAGTAGATTAAATTCATCTCTTCTGCATATTTCTCCTTTTTTTTTTTTTTTTAGGGAAAAGGTGTTTATTAGGAAACTCTGAGTATATTTTCTGGTGTAAGTTCTATCTTTATATTGGAAGCAATGGGAGAAGATGTACACTTACATTTGAGGTCAAGGTTTATATTTTTTAGCCCCAACAATTTAATATTTCCTAAAATCAAGGGCATTTCCCTTTATAATAAAAATATAACTATTAAATTCAGAACACTGGTATTGACACATTGTTACCCTATAGTTCTCAGATGTCATTCACGTTTCCCTATTGTCTCTATGATGTGTTTCTAGGCTGGCACGGTGGCTCATGCCTGTAATTCCAATACTTTGGGAGGCTGAGGTGGGAGGGTTGCTTGAGCCTAGGAGTTCAAGTCCAGCGTGGGCAACATAGCAAGACCCATCTCCACACGTAATAAAAAGATTAGCCAGGTGTGGTGGTGTGCACCTGTAGTCCTAGCTACATAGAAGGTTGAGGAAGGAGGATCGCCTGAGCCCAGGAGGTCGAGGTTGCAGCAGTGAGCTGTGATCACACCATTAGGAGACCCCATCTCAGAAAGAAAAAAAATGATGTGTTTGTAGCCAAAGAATCACACGTTACATTTGGTTTTCTTGTTTCTTTTAGCTTCCTTCCAGTCTGGAGCAATTCCTCAGTCTTTCCTTGACTTTCCTGTGTGGCCAGTGTATTTCAGCAGAACGAGGTAGAATATACTTCAAAATAAACAATATCCATGGGGATCCTACCTATGCTGTGACTTTCAAAATGGGATGGAAATAGGAAGGGAGCATGTTCCAGCAAACATCTGGGATTGATACTTCTCAAAAAGTTCACTTGAAATCCATGGTTGTGATGTGATTCATTTCCTCTTGCCTAAGGGGTAGGTCTCACTGCTCAGGTATTCATTCACTTACCAACTTCCTTCCTTGCTTTATCCCTTCCTTCCTCCCTTCTTCCTTTCTTCATTCCTTCCTTACCCTTTCCTTCTTTCCCTCCCTTTTTCTTTCCCTTTTATCTTTCTTTCCTTTCTTCCTTCCTTTCTTTCTGTCTTCCTTTCTTCCTTTGTTTCTTTTTCTTTTTCTTTCTTCTTTCCTCCTTTCCTCCTTTCTCTTTCTTTCTTTCTTCTTTCTTTTTTCCTTCCTTCCTCCCTCCCCCTCTTTCTTTTCCTTCCTTTCTCCCTTCCCTCCTTCCTCCCTCCCTCCTTCCCTCCTCTCTCTTTTTTCTTTCTTTCCTACTTTCTCTTTATTTCTTTCTCCTTCTTTCCTTCTTTCATTCCTTCCTTCTTTCCTTCCTCCCTCCCTCCTTTCCTTTCCCTCTCTCTTTCTTTCCTTCCTTCCTTCCTTCTTTCCTTCTCTCTTTCTTTTCTTTCTTCCTCTCTTTCCTTTTCCTTCCTTCCTTCCTTCATTCCTTCCCTCCCTCCCTCCCTCCCTCCCTCCTTTCTTTCTTTCTTTCTTTCTTTCTTTCTTTCTTTCTTCTTTCTTTCCTTCCTTCCTTCCTTCTTTCTCTTTCTTTCTTTCCTTCCTTCTTTCTCTTTCTTTCTTTCCTTCCTTCTTTCTTTCTCTCTCTCTTTTCTCTTTCCATTTATCCAGGCAGCAAATATTTGAGTGTCTATTAAAGATAAGGGGGAAAAAAAACATAAATGCACTTTCCCAGTGAGTATGGACCTCAGAATCCTTCTCAACACAGCATCTCCAACCCATTTCTTCCTATAGGCATGCTAGAGGAAAACATAAGAAAGCACATCTTAAGTGGCCAGGGATTCCCACACACCATGTGAAACAGGGCCTTACATGCAGAAAATACTTATGGAATTAATTTAACCTGGTGTTAAATAATCTTTCCTTTCAGGGTAGGAGAGGAGATGAGTCAAAGAGCAAAAATAAAACAGAGAAGAAAAGCACATAATATAATATTGAGTCAAGTATGTGCTTGTTCCTTTTGTTGCCTATCCTGAGGAGGACAGATGCCTGGAAAATTCGAGTTGCTAAGAGCTGGGGATTGTCCCAGATACTATTATGAAGATAAAAGAGGAAGTGGAACTGAGTTCATTAATAGTGACTAAGAAAACCCTTAATGCTTGTTTTAGTTTGTGATTTTAGAGATCATGCCCGACCAATCGGTTCTGCCCTGAAATAGTTTCCTGTCAGAGTCTTGACACTTGAAGATTTGATCATTATTCAGAGTATTTGTAGAAGTTCTTTTCTGAGTGGAGAGGGGGAAGAGGAGTGTAATACAAAAAATCTTGCTTAAGTTTTTGGAATAATTTTTTTACTGGTGACAAGATCTATAAACTTTGAGGGTAGATTTAACTTGGGGAAAGAATAAAATATCACAGAGAAATAATCATTAAAAATAAATAGATGATTTACTTGGTTATACTAATCTAGAGTCCAACAACTAAAATGCAATCATGATATTTTGTTAAAAAAAAAAAAAAAAAAGATAAATGGGCTGGGCACGGTGGCTCAGGCCTGAAATCCTAGCACTTTGGGAGGCTAGGGCCGGTGGATCGCCTGAGCTTGGGGGTTCAAAACCAGCCTGGGCAACATGGGGAAACCCTGTCTCTACTAAAAATACAAAAAATTAGCCAGGCGTGGTGACACACGCCTACAGTCCCAGCTACTCAGGAGGTTCAGACAGAAGAATCACTTGAACCTGGGAGGCAGACGTTGTAGTGAGCCGAGGTCACACCATTGCACTCCAGCCTGGACAACAAAAAAAAAAAGAAAAAAAAAAGGAAAAAGCCTCAGTGAATAATAACGATTTTTTGTGCCTCACTTGTAAATGCCCATTTAGACATTTCCAAAGGCCGTGTTCAAAAAGGAATTCCAAGAACATTTGGTGGGAAGGGAATGGCATCGTATTTGTTCTGAAGAAATACTTGTGAAAAGTGGTCATGTGACAAACTCATTCAGGTAAGGTGACTAAAAACCTACGTTGTCACTTTATCATTGCCTCCTACTTCTCTTTTGACTGGTGCCTAGAAAAGAGAGAGAGAATAATCCACAATTAAGATAAAGATTATTTTAGGGGAAAGGGAAAGGAAGGAATGAGAGCAAAAAGTGGGCCCTGGGGGTATTTTGAGACTCTGCTTTTGGCCATGCTTTGCTGCCATTTGGCAAGGCAACCCTGGCCTTGTGTGCTTAGAGCCATCTGACCGACGACGGCCGGAAGCTGACTATGACAGAGGCTTGAGATATTGCAGATCGGGTTGGGGAAGGTCAAAATAATTAGTCATTGGAGATGATATGAGGAAGAGAAGGAGGGGGAGGTTGGGGGAGTGGGTGCAACAGAAACAGTTCTAGTGTTGGAGCCGAGGAAGCCAACTCTGAAACATTTGGACCTTTGTTGTCTGACATTGCTTTTGCAGCTCCTTCTTCCTTCCTCCCACCTTTGCCTTCCCCACCACCTCCTCCAAACTCCCCTGCCCTCTATCTCTGGCCCCACTGATGACCCCTCCATGTGAGTCGTAGGCTTTTACTACCCATGATTTCTTTTCTCCAAGCAAAAGAGAGAAGAGTTTATTTCATTCTCAGCAGCATCCCTGGCCAGCCTTGTCAAAGGTGAGATGCTCCCAGGGTGACCTTCCTTTAGGACTGCCATTGGGCGGGTCGGAGTGGAAGACATTCCAAGAAGCAAGGGGGCACTTTCTGAAAGCGCTTTTATTACCCACACTGCTGCCCTAGCCCTCCCCCATCATTCAGCCTACTTTGAAATTAATTAATGCACAGCTCAGAGAATGCAGGCTTTATCTAATAAAACCTCTCCCTTACTCTGCCCTTGCTCTGAACCTATGCCTCAAGCATTTTAGTGAATTTGAGGCTGTTGACATGGGTGGATTGACAGCCCTTGATTTGGGAGGCCTCCCTCTTTGACTGAAGACAGGTAGAGACAGTGGTGGTAGTAGCACCCAAAACAATCTGGCTGTTTCTCTCTCTCTCTCTCCTGGAAACACCCAGCCTTGGGGGCCAGGGCTGAGCTTAGATGCTACCTTCTCTGGAAAGTCTTTTTAAGGTCATGGACATTTGTGATTCTCAAACTTTGCTGCGTGTTAGAATCATCTGGGGGAATTTTAGAAAACCTGATGTTCAGGTCACATCCCAGACTAACCAAGCTAGTTTCTGTCTGTGTGAGTCTAACGAGCAGCTAAGTTTGAAAACCAATGGCCAAGATCAGTGCTTCTTAAGCTTTAAGTTGCAAATGAACCCTCTGAGTGAAGATGTTGTTAAAATGAAGATTCTGATTCAGTAAGTACGAGGTGAGATCTGATATTCTGCAGTTCTTGTTTGCTCCCAGGTGACAATGATACCACTGATTGACAGACCACACTTTGAGAAGCAAGGTTCTATAGCAATGGTTCTCAATTCTTATTGCACATCAGAATCACCCAGAAGTCTTGCTGAAACACGCACTCCTGGGCCCCATCCTTGGAGATTCTGCTTCAGTAGGTCTGGGTGGAGGGCCTGAGAATTTGCATTTCTAATAATTTCCCCAGGTGACTGATCCAGGAACCACAGTTTGAGAACCACTGGCCTAGACTGCTTTGCTCATGCCCCTGCCAGGTCTTCCAGAGTGCCTAAGCTGACTTCGTCGCAGCAGTCATTTATTCAATCAGCTGGTGTTTACTCAGACACTTCCCATGCTCCAGGGGTTGTACCGGGCACATAGGAGGCGGTGCCTTGTAGCTGTTGTCAGCAAGAACTTTAAACGTGGAAGATGCGTTGTAAATTCCAGCCTAGGCTTTTTAGCTTCCTAACTAGGACAGATCGTTTTATCTACACAATCTGTCATAGAAGCTATTATATGTTGGAAACTCTGGAAGATCTATAATTACCCTTAACACTCAGCTCTACTTTGTAAGTTACATTTATTTATTCTTTATTTCTAAATAGGATTACCATGGCCAGTGCCTTTCTAACAATTTTAGAGTCATTTTATTCGTGAGATTAATGGTTTGAAACTTGGGTTTTGTCAGAGATCTCTAGACTGACCTCTAGAGATAGGTATGTTAAGAATTAACAGCCTTTAAATTCTGGGATACATGTGCAGAACGTGCAGGTTTGTTACATAGGTATACATGTGCCATGGTGGTTTGCTGCACCCATCAACCCCAAATCTACATTAGGTATTTCTCCTAATGCTATCCCTCCCCTAGCCCCCCACCCCCCAACAGGCCCCGGTGTGTGATGTTCCCCTGCCTGTGTCCATGTGTTCTCATTGTTCAACTCCCACTTACGAGTGAGAACATGCAGTGTTTGGTTTTCTGCTCCTGTGTTAGTTTGCTGAGAATGATGGTTTCCAGCTTCATCCATGACCCTGCAAAGGACATGAACTCATCCTTCTTGATGGCTGCATAGTATTCCATGGTCTATATGTGCCACATTTTCTTTATCCAGTCTATCATTGATGGGCATTTGGGTTGGTTCCAAGTCTTTGCTATTGTGAACAGTGCTGTAATAAACATTCATGTGCATGTGTCTTTATAGTAGAATGATTTATAATCCTTTGGGTATATACCCAGTAATGGGATTGCTGCATCAAATTGTATTTCTGGTTCTAGATCCTTGAGGAATTGCCATACTGTCTTCCACAATGGTTGAACTAATTTACACTCCCACTAACAGTGTAAAAGTGTTCAGTGTTTCTTTAACAGTAAAGACATTTTCATTATCAAAGAATGATATTCATGTTTTTCTAGAAAAGCTATCATTACTCCATTTGTTTAAACTTTGATCTTGAATAAAAATAAAACAAGCAAAAAAAAAAATTAACAGTCTTTGGCTGGGCGCAGTGGCTCATGCCTGTAATCCCAGCACTTTGGGAGGCTGAGATAGGTGGATCGCTTGAGGTCAGGAGTTCAAGACCAGCCTAGTCAACATGGTGAAATCTGTCTCTACAGAAAATACAAAAATTAGCTGGGTGTGGTGGAACGCACCTGTAGTCCCAGCTATTCAGAGGCTGAGCTAGGAGAATCGCTTGAACCCAGGAGGCAGAGGTTGCAGTGAGCCGAGATCATGCCACTGCACTCCAGCCTAGGTGACAGAGCAAGACTCTTTTTCAAAAAAAAAAAGAAAAAAAGAAAGAATTAACAGCCTTCTTTCTAGAAGCAGGGATCTGCCCAATTAGCAAAGAGATGGGTGGACCAATGCTGGCAATAGAATCCTGAGATTAAAGAAATTGTTATTCAATGAGAACACATGGACACAGGAAGGGGAACATCACACTCCAGGGACTGTTGTGGGGTGGGGAGATGGGGGAGGGACAGCATTAGGAGATATACCTAATGCTAAATGACGAGTTAATGGATGCAGCACACCAACATGGCACATGTATACATACGTAACAAACCTGCATGTTGTGCAGATGTACCCTAAAACTTAAAGTATGATAATAATAAAATAAAAAAACAGAAAAAAAGATATTGTTATTAAAAATATCTCTAATGTCCTTTGAAGTGAGGAGGCTCATTGCCTTTTCCCATTTCAAGAACCTCAGCAATTCTGAGGCACCAGAATTTTCCCTTTAAATCTAACTTCTGTCTTTCTTACTTTATTGTCAGTCCATTTTTAAGCCAAATTACTGAGATATGATTCACATTGAAAAGCTGTGCATATTTAGTGCATACAACTTGATGAGTTTGGAGATAAGTGTACACCTGTGAAGTTATCACCACAATCAACACCATAATCATTTCAATCACCTCCAAAAGTTTCCTTCTGCCCTCTTTGTTTAATATGGTTATTATTATTGTGATAAGAAGACAATGTAAGATCTATCCTTCTAGCATATTTTTAGTATACAATAGAATATTGTTAACTATAGCCACTATGTTGTCCTCTGGATATCTAGGACTTATAATCAAAACTTTGTATGACTTGACCCATATCTCTCCATTTCACCCTCCCTGTAGGCTTGGCAACCACCACTCTGCTCTCTGCTTCTGTGAGTTTGACTATTTTAGATTCTTCATAGAAGTGGGTTCATGTAGTACTTGTCCTTCTGTGCCTGGCTCATTTCACTTACCATAATGTCCTCCAAGTTCATCCACATTGTTTCAAATGGCAGGATTTTCTTGCTTTTTAAGGCTGAATAACAATTCATTATATGTATATACCCATTTTCTTTATCTGTTTATCTGTCAGTGGACATTTAGGTTGCCCTCATGTCTTGGCTATTGTGAATAATGCAATTCTGATTTCAATTCCTTTGGATATACGCCCTGAAGTGGGATTTCTGGATTATATAATGATCTATTTTTATTTATTTATTTATTTATTTATTTATTTATTTATTTATTTATTTTGAGACAGTCTTGCTCTGTCACCCAGGCTGGAGTGCAGTGGCACCATCTCAGCTCACTGTAACCTCTACCTCCTGGATTCAAGTGACTCTCCTGCCTCAGCCTCCCAAATAGCTGGGATTACAGGCATGTGCCACCACACCCAGCTAATTCTTTTATTTTTAGTAGAGATGGAGTCTCATCATGTTGCCTGGGCTGGACTCAAACTCCTGGCCTCAAGAGATCCACCTGCCTTGACCTCCCAAACTGCTGGAATTATAGGTGTGAGCCACTATGCCCAGCCATGATGACCAATTTTTAACTTTTTGAGCAACCTCTGTACTGTTTTACATAGTGGTTGCACCAATTTACATTCTGACCAAAATTATACAAGAGTTCTCTTTCTTCCACATCCCCACCAAAACTTGTTATCTTTTTAAGACAATAGCCATTCTGACAGGTGTGAGGTGAGATCTCATTGTGGTTTTGATGTGCATTTCTCTGATGATGTTGAGCATCTTTTCATAACTATTGGTCATTGGTTTGTTTTCCTTGGGAAAATGTCTATTCAAGTCTTTTACCCCTTGAAAAATCTGGTTCTTCTTTACTTCCTTCTTTCCTTTCTTCTGTTTTTCCTTCCTTCTTCCCTTCCTTTCTTCTTTATTTCTTTGCTTTCTCTCTTCTTTTCTTTTCCTTTCCTTTTCTTTTCTTTCCTTTGTTTCTTTCTTTCTTTCTTTTCCTCTTTCTTTCTTTCTTTCTTTCTTTCTTTCTTTCTTTCTTTCTTTCTTTCTTTCTTTCTTTCTTTCTCTTTCTTTCTTTCCCTCCCTCCCTCCCTCCTTCCCTCCCTTCCTTCCTTCCTTCCTCTCCTCTCCTCTCTCTCTTTCTCTCCCTCTCTCCTATTAAATTGTAGGAGTTTCTTATATCGTTTGGATATCAACCCTTAATGGTATATACAGTTATGGTTTGCAAACATTTTCTCCCATTCTGTTAGTCGTATTATCATTTTGAAGTTTTTTTGTCCTCTGAAGAAGGTTTTTAGTTAGATATAGTCTAATTTGTCAGTTTTTGCTTTTGTTGCTTGTGCTTTTGGCGCCATATCCAAGGAATCATTGCCAATGTCAATATCAAGGATACTTTTTCCCATTTTTTCCTGGGAGCTTTATAGCCTCAGATCTTAATTTAAATATTTAATTCATTTTAAGTTTGTTTTTGTGTATGGTGTAAGATAAGGGTCCACTTTCATTCTTTTGCACATGGATATCCAGTTTTACCAACACCATTTATTGGACAGAATACCCTTTCTCTATGTGTGTTCTGGGGACCCTTGTCAAATATCAATTGACTATATATTCACAAGTTTATTCCTGGGCTTTCTATTTGTTCCATTGGTCTACATGTCTGTCTTTATGCCAGTACTGTATTGTTTTAATGCCTGTAGCTTTGAAACATATTTTCAAATTAGGAAGTGGTGATACTTTCAGCTTTGTTCTTCTTGTTCAATAGTGCTTGGTTTCTGGGTAACTTGTGGTTCCATAAGAATTTTAGAATTTGTTTTCTATTTCTGCAAAAAAAATGCTGTTGGGATTTTGATAGGATGGTATTGAAACTATAGATAGCTTTGGGTAGTATAGACATTTTAAAAGTATTAACATTAATTGTATCAGTCCATTTCATTTAGGTGTCATCCAATAGTCTGAAGGCTTACTGAGGATAAGAATTATGTCAGGGTATTTCCCTTTTATCTGTCTTGATTAATGGGTTGGTGCATAGTAAATATTAACTGAATGAATGAATGCAGAGATGAAGGTTAAGGGCCTTGAGGAGGGTGGTGGAGCTGGAATTTGGACCCAGCTCTATGTAAGTTTAGAATCTCTGCCCTTCCTAAGAATTAATTTTTGCAGGCACCTGAATTCACTCATATGTCATTGAGAAGAGGCTATGGACTCAAAAGACTGGAGTCCTTTTCTAACAGCTTTGAAATTATAAAATGAAAAGAATGAAGATTTCTTTTAATATATTGAAAAATTTTAGCACACCATAGAAGGGGTTTTCCTATGTTATTGGAGATACTTCTAGGTCATGCATTGTCATAGCAAAACTACAAATACTTAATTATTTTTCTACCTTACCTAAAATGTGTTTACCACTCTAGCAGGTTGCTCTCCTAATGACTGCTATGAAGCAGAGCCGTGGGTTCTTTGTATGTCCCAGCCTACTAGAGTCAGGTGGAGCCATGTCTCCAATTCTGTCTATTGGGCTGAGAGAAGAGGGAATACATGTCATTCCCATGCCAAAGCACACAAATCAGATGTGGGTTCTCCATGAGCTCTCTTCCCCTTCTGTGGTGACCATGGCAGGCTAATATTGCAGATGATGCAGCTAAGACTAGGTAGTCAACGGATCCTGCCATCATCCTGGATCCTTGAATGGCTATGTGGAGCAGAGCCCCCTTACATTACCTGCTGGGCATACAACATGAATAAGAAATCAACCTTTATGATATTGAATCACTAAAATTCCAGGGAAATTGTCTGCAAAATAGTCTAGCCTCTTTTGAATAATTTAACTCCCAACAGAACAAGCCAAGTTTGTTCTCTCATGGGGACCTTTGTTAAAATTGATGGTCTTCCTGAATTATTTTCTTTTTGTAGCAATTCAAATTGTACCCGGCTCCCACCACCCATTTAACCTGTGACACCGTCATTGGCAGCCATAGTCAACAAGGATTTATTCCTGTAGTTCATTCATTTCACAAATATTTCTTGAGTATTTATTATGTGCCAAGTAGATTAAATAAAAATTAATGAGCCTAAGTACTGAGATAGAGAAAGTACATGTTTCCTGGCCTTAATACCTCTCTAGGACCTTTTTAGTCTCTGATTACCTTATTTTTTCACAATGTGTTTATATGATCTTCTGCTATAGTTTTATGAGTGTTTGGCTGGCCAGGGAGGATCCTGATGTTCTTAAATAACCTTTCTTTTATGCCGTTTTCTTCTCTCTTTTCTCTTCTCTGTGAATTTTTGCTGCCTTAGGCTGTCAAATAAACACATTGCTAGGAGGGTCACCTGAACCTGTAGGAACTTCCTTCCTGCCAAGAAGCTGGTTCATTCATCACCGAGCATCATCGTCATGGAATGTAAGTGCACGCTTTGCTCTGGGCTCTCACTCCCACTGGGACTTGGACCTGGACTCAGTCAGCTCCTTGATTTTCAGAAGGGAGGCTGACCCCGTGGGGTAGATAAAAGCTTGTTTTGTTAGTCGTCACCACGTGGAAGCTGTGTGTATGTGCCAATTTACACAGCATCAAGGTGTTAGGTTTGCTACCTGGAGTTTGGCTCCATCAGGTAAAGCACTGCAGGTTTAGGGAAGCTTAGTTTTTCCTGGCTTTGATGTTCTCCTCTAGGCGGAAGGGGACCTGTAACAGCTGAGTTGAGAGGTAACCCGTGATACCTGGAGCCCAGATAGGGGAAATGCCCTGCTTATTGCAGCACAGCGAGTGGGGATCAGAGCTGGAACTAGAAGCCAGGACTCATGGATCCTAATGCAATGTCCATCCTTTCATATCATACTCTCTGGCTACGCTTTTCAGGACAAATATTATAATTATTTCAGCCTCCCTTATGAGGCAAAATTATCTAAATAAAAATAATAATTAATAATGATAATTTCTCCCATATAGTTAACACTTAGTCTATACCAGGCTTGAACAGGGTAGACCATATACTAAGAGGGTAGTAGGCCCTCAATAAATAATAATTGGACGGGTGAATGAAAGACAGCATAGCAAAGTGCTTAAGAGGTGGGGTGGGGTTCAAATCCTGGCTCATACATTTACAAGCTGCAAGACTTTAGCAAGTGAACACAACCTCTCTGTGCCTCATTTTCTGCAATGTTCACATTGGCATAATAATATTTATAACCATTGAAAGGATTGAATGAGGTGGTGCAAGCAAACACTTACTGGCATGCAGTGGGTGCTTGATAACGGGAAACCCATTACTATCCTTATCATCATCATCGTCATTGTCATCATCTTCACTCTTGCTTAGAGTAGAGGGAGGAACAGAGAAGATTAAAGTTAGAGGCAGGAAGCCTACTTAAGATGCTATTGTAATTATCCACTCAGTGGCTGCCATTACTGAGCCCCTTCCACCTGCCAGACACTGTGCTAAGTGCCTGATATGCAATATCCCTGGTAACGTCATTCTGAGTTTTATGTGCACATTAGACAAAATAAACAGCAAGCAGGATTCAAAATATTTGTCCCCACTCCAAAAACAAACCTGCCTGTGTCATCACCATGAGCCTTGTCCCAACATCCTAACTTTGTAAGGCATTTTCCAAAATCAGAGAAGATTCTGCACAATAGAAATTTGGATGCTGGGCCACTGAGAGTTTCACAACTTGTGTCCCCAAAGTATAGTGCCAGCCACCATTCTTCTATGGGGATTCTAGTTTCATCAACTTTATCACAGGGGTTGCTGGAGAAAAAGTCATAGATGTGATAGATACCCTGAAGTCAGAAACAGCTGTGCCCAGTAGCATCAAACATGAATAGGACTCTGAGTCAGTCTCATATTCTTTTCTCATAGGAACTAGCGTTTCTCCTTCACCAAAGAAAAATGCTTAGGGAAGCGTCACCCTGCCATATGTCAGCCTTGATGGATGAGCCAGTGCTACAATGGATTTACCAATCCCATAACATTGTATAAAAACTTTCTCAGACCTAGCCACAATTTTGGTATTCTTTCTGAGGACTTTGGAGAGGCAGACCGATCCTTTCATTGGTCATCTGAAAAAAAAAAAAAGAAAAACGAGTCACTACCAAGTCGGCAGGGCTGAGCTGGGGTCTGTGGAGAAATTTCATGTATAAGTTTGGTAAAGCTTCCGGGTCTTCTGGACCCAGTGCAGATCTTGACAATTCAGAACAGTCCTGTGAATTGCTCTGAGGCCATCTCCATGTAGTTCTCCCATGCAATGAGTTACATCTCCTCCTGAAGCTTTCATGGGATGAGCAATTTGACGAATAAAAACAAACAAACAAACAAACAACAAAAAGTTGAGACTTGAGTGCAAATTATTATTTGGAAATCTTACCTCCTAATGACCTTATTTCAAAGGCAGTTTACCGAGTCTGGTTGAAGGTATGAAGGTAAGAAGTACCTCTACAAATTTATGTAGGGTGGAGGTGGCATGTCCAATTGCCCACATGACACAGTGCTTGTGCAATGCAAAGAACGTTCAAGAATCATCTGCTGTAGAAATGACAGAGAAGCTTCTTCTCTAAGTCTATCTTTTATCAGTGGGTAGTGGCTCCCTGAAACTCTCGGCTGAGATAGATCCTGAGACCTCATCCGGGTTCAACAGGAAAAATAAATAAAACGATCAACTAGTGATGTCTGTTGTGGATGTGACAATAGAGAGTTACGACCTGTGAGCCAAATATATACTCTCCTACCTACCGTCCAATTTTCTCATTTTCTAGATGGGCAATCTGAGTTTCACATAAAAGTTACTTGCCCAAAGTTACATAATGTACTACAAGTTAACTCCACATTAAGTTAACGCCAATGTATCTTTTCTACCACATTACAAAATTTAGCTCCAATCACCCATGAGAGGAAAGCAGGCTGATTAAAGAAAAAAATTGTGTGTGGCCTCGCAATATAAGTTAAGTTTAGTTTGCTGGTTTCCACCAACATCTAACATATTGGTGACTTATGCATTGTGGTTTACTTTAAAGCTGCCCCCATGTTTTTCTTTGCAAAGAGCCTGAATTATTTTAACGGGCCACTTTGAGCCAGTCATTTACAAGCCATGGGAACTTCTTGAATTTACACAGTCAGATTAAAGTTATTGTGAAACAGGGTGATGCAGCTTTCACAGAGGATATCCAAGCGACAGGGGTTGTTGACTTGTTATTTGTTGAGTGATGGGCCCTAAACTTCCCCCAGTGATATGTTATACCACCCTGATCCTTTTTCTTCCATTTCCATGGTATCCTCTTCCAGACTGGCTGGCGCAGCTGAAAAATAAACACTGGGTGTCCCCCGCATATGGTGTGAGGAGTGGGAAGAGAGGAATTATATTTATTTTAGATGCACCCTGGAGATCTTGACACTAATGCATTTCTATCTCTCTTCTCAATTCTGTGAGTGGACGCTTAATATGATCTCTGGTTATTGCAAGGGAGGAGGCCAGTGTGACAGCGAATCTGGGATCCAACCCAGACAAACAGTGGGAAAGTAAATATCTTGACAGACCAGTATGGAAAATTCTCCTTTCTTTAGAAGACAGATCTGTCCTCCTTATTTAATCCCCGGCACAGCTGCTCTAGTCAGGGCATAGAGACATCAAATGAAAATGGATTCTGATTTGGGAATCATAGGGGCAAATCTAATTTCAGATTATTCCTTTTTCCACAGTCTCACCCTGCTGGAGGTTCGAGCCAAGACATAGAAAGAGGACATTACCTGGGGCAGGAATCAATTGCCTATCACTGGGGATGCCTGCAGATCATTGTCCAGAGTGGCTGCTGTTCACTGAGTGCTTCCTCTGTGCCGGGCACCTTGCACACCTTATTTTCAGTCTCCGCAGCTGCCTTGTTGAGGTTGGCTCTCTATTCTTCTGTTTCACAGTTGGGGAAACTGAGGTTCAGAGATGTGAATGAATTTTCTCAAAGTAACATTAGGTATTGGTAAGATTTCATTTATCCATTCACTATTAAATATTATTAAGTAATTACAGTGCTTTAAGAACTCCATGTAAAGGGTGGATTTGAGGCAAAACTTTAAAAGCTGAATTACATAAGGAGTTAACATTGCAAAAAGCTTAGAAATTTATGTTCCAGGTGGAGCGAACAGAGGTTGTGTCTTTTCGGTTGCAAGTAATAAAATCCAGAGGCTATCTCGAGGGAAAAATAAAGCACTAGATGGTCTACCAAAGATAGAGGGGCAGGTGGATTTTGGGAAGGGATAGGAATGAACAGCTAGAAAAATGTGGCTTACATTTTCTCTCTTATCTGCCCCTTAACTTCATAGCTTTCTTTTTCTCATGTGTAGAGTGATCAAAGATGACCACCATCAAACTCTCATATTAAAGATTAAAACACAAAAATAGGCCAGACACAGTGGCTCATGCCTGTAATCCCAGCATCTTGAGAGGGTGAGGCAGAAGGATCGCTTCAGCCCAGGAGTTTAGGACCAGCCTGGGCAACATAGCAAGATCCTGTCACTATAAATAATAACAAGATTAGGTGGAAATTATGGTTCATACCTATGGTCCCAGCTCTTCAGGGGGCTGAGGCAGGAAGATCCCTTGAGCTCAGAAGTTTGAGGCTGCTGTGAGCTATGATTGTCATTGCACTCCAGCTTGTGTGACAGAGCAAGACCCTGTCTCAAAAAAAAAAAAAAAAAGACATCTAAATAGATAAATAGAGCAACTCTCCCTCTCAGAATCCTGGGCACAAAATTTCTATTGGCTTAGCTTCTGTCAAGTGTTTAATCCTAGTCACATATCAGAGGCTGTGGGTGGATGGGGTCATATGATATAATATGGCCTCAGGGGGATTGATCACTGTGGGTGAAGGACTCAGTTAAGGTGGCATTAGAAGGTGGACAGATAGCTTGAAAGATGCTGCCTCACCCAGTTACAGAGCTAAAAACCAGACCTAAGTGTGTCTAAGTCAAAACACTACAGTTGACAACCAACTTCACATCTTCTATCATTTCAGAGTAGCACAACACTGGTCAAGAAAGCCCCACATGTTGGTAATTTGTGCCTCCCATATGGTCAATGCTACACTGCGAGGAAGCATGCTGAGCATGACAGTATGCTCTACACCTGTATGGCTACCAAGTTTTGGTTGCGTCCGTATAATGGAGTGGTTAAGAGTCCGGGTTCTGGGGCTGGAACGCCAGAATTTGAGCCCCAGCTCTGCCACTGTGTGCCCTTGAGAAAGCTAGCTGCCCTCATTACATGTGTTGGTCTTCTCATCCATAACAGGCAGATAATATTAGTTTCTAGCTCAAGGGATTATTGCCAATATCAAATGAATGAGTACAGATTAAGACTTATTGAACAACAGCCAATAAAGGCAAGTTATTTTGAGATACTCAGACTGGACACCATGGGAAGCAATGAGGAAAGACTCTCCCACACAGAGACATGGTGTGATAAGTCAGGGGTTGCAATATTCCGGAAGCTCAGTCACCATAATGAAATGATAGGTCCAGGAATGATGGACACAGTTCCTTTGGAATCATGTTCCAATTACCACATGGAACCATGGTCCCAGATGCTGACCAAATCTGCTGGCCCAGCTTGGCTTCATTAGTCCCCAAAGATCACCCAGACAGATCAAAGAAAACGCATCCTCAACCAGCCAGAGATTGCTCAACAAACCAATGACTGTCCCACCAGGGATTGAAATTCCAGCTGCTGGCTAGGTCTGGAGAAAGAGGAGGAGGTGGAACTGTGTCCTTTTTTCCAGTGTGGACTGAGAGCCAACCATGTGCCAAGGCTGGGAGGAGGTGCCGAGGTTGCAGAAAGAAAGGCCCAGTCACGGAATTCAGAGAACTCAGAGTTCAGTGGGAAAGACATGGGCATCCACAATTATATGGGACAATTCAGGTTTTTCATTGTTCTGGTAAGAATTTAGTGAGATTATAAAAATAACAATACCAACAATAACAATAAAGTGAGATTAAATGAAATGCAAAAATAAAATATGTAATTTCATGAAGAAGTTAAAACCGGGGAAAATGAGAGAAGAGGGGATAAAATGTAGCTGGAGTTAAATTAGTGGCTGAAGTCAAGAGACTGGCTTTGGAGCCTGTGGTCTGCCTCTTCTGAGACAGCACAGTGAGCTTGAGAAAGATAGTCTACCTTCAGCATCTCTGCTTCCTCTTCTGTAATGTGGGGATAACAAAAATCATATGTGCATTTTGTGGTGAATGAACGACAGCAGCTCTACACAGCACCTTACACAATGTAGGGCCTATTAGAGGTGGGGATGAGGTTTCAATTATGGGCTAATCGTGCAAAGCTTGAGATCACAGTGCTTTGCCATTCACCTCTTCCCCCTAAAAGGGTCCTAATAGAGGGAGCTTTTCACATAAAGGAATACCTGCCAAGCAGGAAGCAGGCCACTGCTTTATTAATAACTGATATGAATGAATAACCTAGCCAACATTCAATGGCACCAAACACTGAGCTTTCTAGCCTAGGTTTGGGATATAAATGAGGGCTTGGTTTGGGATATCAATGAGGGTTCCTGCTGCTATACCCTCATGGCAAGTTTCCAGCCAGACTAGCTTCCTCATTTCGGAGAAGGAAAAATCAGAATAGCAAACAAAAAAAGCACATATACATCATTTGAGTTGGACATACAGTCCCTGAGAATAAAGACTACAGCCTCTCTTGTCACTAGATTTGGCCATATGTCTAAGCTTTGGCCAGTACATTATAAGATCTTTCCTAAAAAGACAGCTAGCTCAGGCCCTTGTTTATTTATTTGTTTGTTTTCATTTGTTGTTCCTTTCTCCTTCCTGCTGGTTTTGGAAGGTGAATAGCATGGTGACAGTCCTGGCAGTCAACTTGGATTACATGAACCTGGGCCACATCCTAAGGAAGGCAGGGCCAAAATCTGGAAGGAGGCTTGGCCTCTGGGGACTTGACCTGCAAAAGCCTCCCATTAGCTCTAGACTTCTTCTCTTCAGATTTATATATGAGAGAGCAGGACACTTCTACTGCGAGTACACTGCTTTAGTTTGAGACTCTGTTACAACTAAACTTAGTTCTAATGACACAAAAAACTTGGGGCTTAAAAAATATAAATATCAGTATCTAGAATCATAATTCAAAGTCATGGCTTTCAAAAAATACATAATTGAATAAGACATGTTCCAAAAAAGTTCTCTGCTTGTTATTCTCTCAAACTGAAAAGAGTCTTTGAGCCTCCGCTGGGTGTCAGGTGCCAGCGGAGGATGTTACAAAAATCCAAGGATGACTGACATGCACAAGGATTTGTTTTATGCATCACTGGGGCTTTTGTTTCGTGTTGGAAACAGCATATGAGGTAGGTTTGAGTATGGGGAGAATTTGAGAGAGAGAGAGAGGAGGGAAGGAGAAAGAGAGTGGAGTTAGGGTGGAAACTAGTGTTTCTAGGAGAGTTAATAGTAGGACTAAGACAGGCATAGTGGCACACACCTGTAGTCCCAGTTACTCTGGAGGCTCAGGTGGGAGGAGGACTTGAGGCCAGGAATTTGAGTCCAACCTGGTCAACATAATGAGACCCCATTATGCAGAATCTAAAAAAAAAAAAATAGTAGAACCAAAGGACATGAGAGGAAAAGCCCTTTTCCCAATTTCAATATTTAGCCATGGTCTTTGTTTAATAAGAGAGTCTCTTTAATTGCTTAATCATGATGACTTGATTCCCAATTCCTGTTCTCTGTGTGACCTGACACAGGCTCTGATACACTGTCACTTCCCGGTAGACGATGGATGCTGCAGTTGTTGTTAGATATTCAGACCAATGCAAGCAGAAGAGCAGGGCCCACCGGTAGCACCTTTTGTTCTATGTATGTTTTCATTTCTCATTTGAGGCATTGGGTATTCGTCTCAATATAACCCAACACTAGCTCCTGCCCTGTATCTTCAGGACTGTAGCTTATGGTCAAACAGTTTAGGTAATGGATGACTCTAGGGAGGGCCACTGACATCATCTACAGTGTGATTCGCACTGGGATTGTGCAAGAGGCTCAGTTTACACAATCATTAGGAGAACTTTGCCTAGTGCCTCTCATTAGAGGAAAACATGGAGGGGACAAAAACCATTTCATCTTTTGTCATTCTTTGGCCCAAACCCTCCACCCCACTGGAATGCCAGCTTCAAGAGGGCAGGGATGTTTTGTCTGTTCTGTTCACTGCCATATTCCCAGTGATCAATAGTAAAATGAATTATATTTGCAGTGTTACTTATGGAAACACCTTTATTCCACGCTGAAATCTCTTGGAAGCTTCCTTATCTCAACCACGTGCCATAAAGTCATAAAGAAAAAAATAGAAAAAAAAAGGAAACTTGAAAATGGGCAGAACAAATGCTCCTGTTCCCTAAATATACTGCTGGTGTCTAGCGCTGTGTCTGATTTCCCCACCATTTTATTTTTGGCCCTGAGCTCAGAGGCTTGAAGCATTAAATCATCACTAGAGAAAGGTAAGCACAGGCTGTTAGAACAGAACAAGTTCGTGGTGTTAACGGACCCTCCCAGCAAGGATTGTGATCTGGCACTGTGAGAAGAGCATCTTATTGTGTGTCTGCAGCCTGAGAAGACAGCACCCTGGCATGGAAAAGTGTGGCCTGAGGCTCTGGGTTGCTGGGTTCGCTGTAGAGTTTATTCTCTCATGTAGTCCCCCAATCATCACACCCATGCAGTACCCTGACTCATTGGTTATTGGGTGTAATGTCTCTCTATTCAGTAATGGGGATTCTTTTCTCTTTAACTCGGTAGCAACTCAATGATAACTGCTACTTCTTGCAAAAAAGCATTTACAAGCTCCACTTCTGCCCATTCATGGGAAAACACACACCCGACTTTGGGTCAGTACCTGCTAAGTGTTCCAGGCTCTGTGCTACACACAGAACAGGCGCTGTCTCATCAGTACCGTACCACACTCCTGTGAGTCAGGAAGAATTAGCCGCATGTCTAGCCTCCCCAGAGAAATTAGGAAAACTTCCCAAGATAGTGCTACTAGCTAATATCTGTAGAACTTATTGCATGCTCAACTAGCCCTTTTCAACTCCCACAGCCACCCTAAGTGAGAGGTAAGGGTAGCTGTGCCCATTTTACAGATTACATAACTGAGGTGCAGTTACTCAGGAAGTGAGGGAACCAGGATTCAAGTCAGCCAGTCAGCACCAGAACCCACACACTGAATCTAGTCCTGAGGTTGGGGTTGGAATCCAGCCCTTTCTCCTGGTCTGCAGGCCCCAGTACCAGGAGCTCACTCAAACTGGTTTTACAAACTCCTTTCAGAGATCTGGCATACAAATGAATGATGCAGGCTGAGGGTATACAGACTTTCTATTGTTCCTGAAACATAGCATTGTCTCAATGTTTCTTTGTTTTTGTATTTTTTTTTAATTAGGTAGAGATGTAGGTACCGGAAATACATTACTGTATTCTTAGCTCTGTGAATGCCAGAAAACAAGTAAATGCAGATAACATAGAAGCAGAATCTGAACTCAGGGAACAGCTTTCCTTCCAAACAGTTTGCCTTGCATGCATGTGGTGAACAGGGAACACTTTTACACTGCAGGTTGGAATGTAAATTAGTACAGTCACTATGGAAAACAGTATGGAGACTCCTTAAAGAAATGAAAGTAGAACTACCATTTGATCCAGCAATCAACTACTGGGTATTTATCTGAAGGAAAAGAAGTCATTATATAAAGAGGGCACATGCACACACATGTTAATAGCAGCACAATTCACAATTGCAGAGATATGGAACCACACTAAGTGCCCATCAATCAACGAGTGGATAAAGAAAATGTGATATATATACACCATGGAATACTATTCAGCCATAAAAAGCAATGAAATAATGTCTTTTTATAGCAACTTGGATGAAGCTGGAGGCCATTATTGTAAGTGAAGTAACTCAGGAATGGGAAATCAAATATGGTGTATTCTCTCTTATAAGTGGGAGCTAAGCTGTGAGGACACAAAGGCATAAGAGTGATATAATAGACTTTGAGGACTCAGGGGAGAAGTTTGGGAGGGGTGAAGAATAAAAGACTACCTACTGGGGACAGTGTACACTGCTTCAGTGATGGGTGTCCTGAAGTCTCAGAAATCACTACTGAATAACTTATCCATGTAACCAAAAACCACCTGTACCCCAAAAACTACCAAAATTAAAAAAAAAAAACATAAAGTGGATGACTCATCACCAAAAAACAAAAAAACCAAAAGAAGTTTGCCTCGGAACTTGGGGTTTTCACAAACTTGCTGAGCATCACCTAAGTCCTGTGCTTCCTAAGGCTACAGGCAAGAATGTTAGAGACTCTCTTTCAAGTTATTTAATTTTTGCATCTTCCATTAAAAAAAAAGTGAAGGTGATGAATCACAGATAGATAAAAAGCTTTTGCAAACATGAGCTTCTCTCTGCAGCAACTGGCCTTCAGAAGGCACATTGGGGCAGCCTGCAGATCGGCCTGCAATTCCTGGTGCTAACTGTTGTTCTGCAACTGGAATTAAGGAACCAGACAACATGCCCAAGATTTATGGATTCCATTGTTTATGATACGTGTTCCTCACATATGTTCCCTCTGTCTCACCCGACAGGGAACACCACATCACAAGGTCTGTGGGAGTTGGAGAAAACTCTTGCTGACTCCCTGAATATGGTCCCAGTGGGAACCACCTTGGGGAGAGGCTGTCTCCAGCTGAACCCTCCAGTGCACAGTATGCTTGGTTGCAGAGGCTTGGAGTGAGAGAGGAGACCAGGGTCCAGCTTCTTGGACAGCACTCACCAGGGTAGGTTGTGTCTGGCACATTTTCAGCAACTGTTTTCAAAGTAATAATAATAGGAATTATAATCTAAAAAGAATGGCTTCCACATGTCGCTCTGCTTGTTTAAAATCCAGGTTCACAGCCCTACTTCTTGAATTCCCAATTAAGAAGAGTCTGAAGGAATCCAGTGATCTCTGCATTTAACTATCTTTCAGAATAATTTATCAGCAACTAACTATGACATTTGAAAATCACTGATCTAAGAATGTCAACATCCTGTTCACAGACATCTCAAAGTTTCCTGAAATAATAGTTCAAGACTTTCTTTGAGAGTGACTCCCCTATGATACAAAGCTAATACACGTATATGAAAGTATATAATGACCAGAATAGTCTGGTAATCCAGTGAGTATCTATGATGTGCCAGGGTTATTAATGCGCCCATTTCACAAATTATAAAACCATGACTCAGAAAACAAGAGCTGCCAGAGGTCACACAGCTAGTGAGGAACAGAGCTGTGATTTGGGCCCAGTTAATTTTATCTCCACTTGATTCCTTCTTTGATGAAAACTGGGCAGAAATCAGTGTTTTAATTTTCCTGAAAAGGAAATTGAAATAGGGGAGAGTTTGGGGATCTGTATTAGTTTTCTGTGGCTGCTGTACCAATTTACTACAAGCTTGGTGGCTTAAAACAACAAAAATGATGTGTTTTCTCACAGTTCTAGAGGCAAGAAGTCTGGAATAAGTATCACTGGGCCCAAATCAAGGTGTAAGAAGAACTGCACATCCCCCAAAACCTCCAGGAGAGAAGCCATTTCTTGCCACTTCCAACTTTTGAGGCTCCAGATATTCTTTGGCTTGTATCTGCGTCACGCCAATTTCTGCCACTGTCTTCACATGGCCTTCTCTTGTGTGTCTCTCCAATTTGCCTTTGTATTTCTCCTATAAAGACACTATCATTGGATGTAGGGCCTACCTGAATGATTTAGAATGGTCTCCTGTCGAGATCTGTAATTATATCTGCAAAGGGCCTTTTTCCAGATGTTACATGGTGAACATGTTTTAGGGGGACTAGCATTAAACCTGCTACTGGGTCCTCTAGCTAGGAAGTGGTAGAAGCAGGACCTAATGTAGATCTAGCCACAATCCCACATGGATTGCTTAGACTGCATCAGTTGTCAATGACAGACACTTTCTGCATGGTTGTTGAATACGGGGAGGGCAATTTAAGCTTTCTGCATGGTTGTTGAATAGGGGGAGGAGGAATTGGCAGATACAGAGTCACTGTAGCTGAAGATGCCAAAGGTAGACGTTGCTAGTTACAGACATCATCTACATTTTGTGGTCAGGGCTCAAGCCATCTCTTGGGCAGGCTTTCTTCACCCAGTAGCTGAAATGTCTTCTGATAGCTCAACACCCACATTCCTCTAGAGGGGTCAGTGGAAAGTGACTTCTCTTTCCATTAACTCAAGAGAAAAAGCCCGAAAAGCTTTGGCCCTGCCAAAATCACATCACCCTGGTGAAATCACACAATCAGCCCTAAACCAATCACTCTAGTCAGGGAGATCATTTATTCAATAGCAATAATAAATATATATTGAGTACATTCTATGTGTCAGGAATTCTTCAAGATGTGTAAAAATACCCCAGCAAACAGAAGACAAATTCCTACCCTCATGGAGCTTATATTCTAGAGGAAAATGCAGACAATTAACATATAAACAAATTTTAAAAACTGTCATTCACATTCAGACAGAGAGTAGAGCTATGTAATAAATTAATTAGGGCAATGTGCTTAAAAATGGCCAGAGGTGGTATGGACTCCTTTAGCCGGTATGATCAGTTAAGACCTCTCTGTAGAGGTGGTAGATGAGGTGCAACTGAAGTCATGGGAGGCAACCATTTAAAGATTTGTGGAAGATCCTTCTAAGTGGAAAGAATAGCAGATGCAAAGACAGTGGGGTGGGAACAAGCTTAGAGGAACAGAAACATGGACAGTACAGCTTGACTATAGTCCATGAGCAGGAGAGAGTATGAGATGGAGTACTTCAGAGGTGAAGCTGGGATCTCAAAACCAAAATGTGATTCCCAAGCCATCTGCTCTTTAACTCTTTTCTATACAAGCTTGCTCAGGAGAGGTATATCTGTCCACCAAGCATAGGTCTCCTGTTCTTTGAGCAGCTGGAAGATTGTAAATATGACACCATCTATCTGGTGGGTGATTTTTGCTCCTTCTGGTATAAGAGGATGTAAGTGGGGAAATAGAACAAGAGTTAACAAACTCTGTAAGGTCTCATTGGATCTTCCCCCAAACTCAAACTTGGTCCAAACAAAACACTTGGACAATATTTAGGTGTGAGTGGGGGAGTTGATAAATGATGTTTTCTATTTTCTCTTCTTTTTCACTTTTATACGCCTCTGGGTTGATGGTTTCTGGCCAAGGCCAGAGGTACTAAAATACCACAAGAAAGGAGAACTTTGAAGTAAGCATCTGTTCAGCCAAGAAGGAGGTGGTGCTGCCTAAAGGTTCACCAGGAATGTGGTCTTCTGGAGCTTTAGACAGAGTTCCTAGGAGGCCCCCAGAGACAGACAGATGCCTTGGAGTTGATTTGGAGAGACATCTAAACTTCTGGATGGAGTTCTGAGCCGAGCCTGAAACCCTCTGGGAGCCTTCATTTGCTCCCAGACAATCCATGGAAACACCTGTTCCAAGTCTGAGCTGACTGGACCACCGCCTTTGATTTTGGAAAACTCAGAGACCAGATCTTGAATCGTCCTTTCAGAATGTACTCTGGAATTCCTTGTTCTTCAGTGCAAAGAGTTAGATAAAGTTATCTGACCATGTGAATGACAGATCTGAGAATGTGATGATTTTATTGATAGGTCCTACTGGACACTTCCCTGGCCCAGCAGCATCAGCACCTCCTGGGATCTTGCTAGAAATACTAAATCTCAGGCCCCACCCCAGACCTGCTATTTCAGAATCTGTAATTTAACAAGATCCCAGTTAATTAGCATACACATTCCAGTTTGAGAAGAGCGGCACTAAACAATCTTTGTCAAATATGCAGTGTGCTCCCATTTCTCCATATTGTGCCTGTGACAGGCATCAATAATCAACCAGAGAATCACTTGCTTCTGAGATCAGAATATTCTCAAGTCATGGTTTCAGGTCGCAGTGACCAATCAATGGGAGCTGGCTCAAAATTAAACCTATCTTCCATACTGATGTCAACACTTGAAGAAAGCTCTTTTATTTCCACCCACATACACATCATACATGCCTGATAAATGTTTGTGGAATGAATGTGTTTTCCCCTAGCCTTGTTTCCTGTGATATTCACACTATTCCAGTCCATACCCATAAAAAATCAGAACTTTACTGGGCATCTGGGAAGTTCAGCAGCTGTTCTAGGTGTTGGGTTTTGCTGTTGGCCATGACCTATTTGAAAGTTGAGGTGAGGTTGGAAAGATATTAGGGATGGAATGAAGACACATGGGAACCCATCTGGCTGTGGCACATGGACCTCAAACCATGCAAGTTTTCTTTTTTCTTTTTTTTTTTTTTCTTGAGATGGAGTCTTGCTCCATCTCCCAGGCTGGAGTGCAATGGCATGATCTCGGCTTACTGCAACCTCCACCTCCCAGGTTCAAGCTACTCTCCTGCCTCAGCCTCCCGAGTAGCTGGGATTACAGGGGCATGCCACCACGCCCAGCTAATTTTTGTATTTTTAGTAGAGACGGGGTTTCACCATGTCAGCCAGGCTTGTCTCAAACTCCTGACCTCAGGTGATCCGCCCACCTCTGCCTCCCAAAGTGCTGGGATTACAGGTATGAGTCACCACGCTTGGCCGCAAGTTTTCTTCAGGACATGGCCCCATGTAGTCCAGCTCTACAAGGTGGCTGCTGTGTGAACTAGGCTATATGCAGAAACGGGACTGTGGGGGGAGTCAGCAGGGAGGGGAGACCAACAGCCCTGTAAGACATAGCAATAATGATTATAAATAGCATCCTTCTGACCGCCTTTTGATGTACTGTCCAAGGCCAGGTGGAAAATCTTTCCTCCCCTGCCTTTCCCTACTAATCACCTTCCCCTCATTTTTCAATTAAGATTCTGAGCCCAGTCGGTCGCTTGTCAGGAGCATTTGTTTCCCATTAGAATACCTTTTGCGATTTCAGTTTGTTATGCTAGATAATTGCTTTAATAACAAACTGAGGAAAGACTTTTGAACATTTTAGGAAGTAGCTTTTTTTTTTTCTTCAGTGAAAATTAACAGAGACTGACAGAGAATTTGGGAATGGTGAAAGAGAAGAAAAGAGGGGCTGGGGAGGTGGGGGGTTGGGGGAGTTCAACCAGGATGTATCAGCCAGTGGGAGCAGGTGAAGATCATCAGCAGGCAGAGAATTGTCAGGGGCGTGGATGCTCGTGAATGGAAGGCCAAGCTTAAATAGTTTGCAGCCTTGTGGAGGGTAAGCGTGAAGCAACGTTACCATTTTGTCTTTCCTGTGATTAAAAGAGAGAGCAGAGCGTTCCAAGGTATGTGTTTTCTTCCCCTCCGTGGCGGGAAATGCATTTGGGAGCCATGTCCTCATAGAATTTGCCTATCATACCTAGGAGTACCCAATATATTCTGTGTGTGAGTGATTCATTAAAACATGTGAAACAAGAGTGCTAAGTATCCTACATAATCGCTCTTCTAAATTTTGCCACGTTAAAAAAAATCAAGAATGGTTAATGCTTATAGAGTGTTTACTATGTGCTTCAAACTGGTCTAACTCCTTTACGTATATTAATGTGCATACACTTTGCAGCCAGCTCATTTTAATCTCTTTTGCGGATGAAGAAACTGAGATGCAGAGAGGTTAAAGTTAAAAACGCACAATAAGTAAATGGCAAAGACATATTTGGGTGCTGGAAGTCTAACTCCAGAGTCTATGTGTTTCAGCCTCTCCATATACTTTGTCTCAGTGATAATTGCAGAAACTGTAGTATTGGGCTACCTTGTATTGATCCCCTGCTGTAAAAACAAAAACACTAAGTAGCTTTTATCGAAAGCCCTGTGTGTCAGGTGCTGAGCTAAGGCCATTGCATGAATAATAAGTTGGAGGATGGTGGGGGTGGGGCCACTGCAGTTGCCCAGGAAGTATCGATGTTATTCCGGACTAGGGAGTGGTGATTAGGGGAGGTGACCAGATTCAAAATATATTAGGAATATTTTAGGATCTGTGTGTGTAGGACCTAGCAGTTGATCAAGCATGGGATGTGAGCAGAGAATGATGTTCCCGTTGTATAAGAAAAACAATACTTGATCCCTGGGTAGGAGGACTCTCTGAAAAAGACTCCTACTCTGGCAGCTGTGGGTGGTAAATCAGTTTCATTTGTTCTGCCAAATCTGTAGAAGAAAAGCAGCTACAGGGTAGAGAGCTGGCTTTTTATCCAATGCCATGTTCCATAGTATCTAGAACAGTGCCTTGCACCTTTGAGGCCCTGGATTGATAGTTGATGAATAAATAATTGGAAATGGCTGCCACAGGAATTGAGACTGCATCTGGACTCACAGGATGGGAATCTGTCAACATTGGCTGTGGGTGTGGAGAGGAGACACAGAGAGCATATCCTGTTTATCTAGCATCCCACGGGGAAATTTATTTATTGTTTTGTTCATTCATTTATTCAATCACTTACTTATTCAGCAAACATTTATTGAGCACCTAATATGTGTCAGGTCCCTGGGCAGAACTCTAGGGTTATGGCATTTAAAGCAACAGACATTGTCTGTGCCCTGATGGAAGCAGAGGACCTTGACTCAATATTTTATCAGATCCAAAGGGAGCTTACGACCCCAAATCCTGGACTACCGTGAGGTCAATTGATCCTATTAGTGCCTAGAAGCAACAAAGGACCTTTCTGGAAGAAGTAGTGCTCAGAGCTTCCAGGAGCAAAGGTCCTGAACTTTTATGACCCACTTCCCTTTGTTCCCTTCACAAAAGTATGTTGACTTACATGCAAAACGCAACAGCGTCCACAAGCAGGGGCTAGGGGTCTTGTCTGATGTCTTCAGCTTGTTCTACTGTTCACTGGGTCATGTTGCCAAAGCTCAGACTGAGTCAGCTTGTCCAGCTGTAGAACGGGTTCATATGTGCTCAGTAGAGAGCCTTGGGGTACTTTGGCGTGGGCATCTCAGGGGCCCTGGAAACTGGTAATGATCACAATAACCTGTGATACTTGTACAACTCTCCAGTCTTTTCAAAGAAAGCAGCCACATCTAAATTATTTCACGACATTTTGGGGGCAGAAAAAGTAGGGTTATTATCCCAATTTTACAGCTCCAGAGACACAGAGAAGTTCAGGGACATGCACAGGTCCACAAAAAGAAAACTGTGATAAGGTTGATGTTGAAGGGACTTGGAAAAATGAATGAAAGAGAGTGAAATAGCAACACAAACGTGTGTGCATGTGCGTGTGTGTGTGTGTGTGTGTGTGTTTCACTCCCTGGAAACCTCATGGCTGTGAATGACTTTTTTCCCCTCCCTCCCTCCTTCCCTGCCTTCCTTTATTCCTTTCTTTTTTTTTTTGTAGTATTTATTTATCTCAGTGACTAATATGTTAACTTCTCCCTTTAACTAATATTTTAAATTCTCCTGCTCAGTGGAAATTTTAGTCCTCATTGAAAGCTAAAGGTAGCACTGCATGCTGTAGGGCAGGGGTCCCCAGCCCTCAGGCCGTGGACTGGTACTGGTCTGTGGCCTCTTAGGAACTGAAACACACAGCAGGAGGTGAGCAGCAGATGAGAGAGCATAACCACCTGAGCTCTGCCTCCTGTTAGATCAGCAGCATCATTAGATTCATATAGGAGTATGAACCCTAGTGTGAACTGTGCATGCGAGGGATCTAGGTTGCACGCTCCTTTTGAGAATCTAACTAATGCCTGATGATATGAGGTGCAACAGTTTATCCCAAAACCACCCCCACCCCGACCCCCAATCCATGGAAAAATTGTCTTCCATGAAACCAGTCCTGATGCTGAAAAAGTTGGGGACCACTTACTGCTTTAAGGCAAAGCTACACCCAGGGACAGTTGAAACAGAGTGGAACATGATGCAGAACACGCATGAATTCAGGGGTGCAGGAACCAAGCAGAGCTACAATGTCTGTCTCCAGTGGCAAATGAGAAGGAGATCCCAAGGGTGCATGGTGGATAAGAGACATGAGAGGCCATCCCTCACAGGAACTCAGCTTCCTGAGCTCAGCTTGGAGTGCAGAGTTTTATGTGCTCAGGTTGAGAAAGCGCTTGCTCTTCCTCTCCCACTTGCCAAAGTTCTGTGTTAGGGGTTTCCAGACTTTAGTGTGCCTAGGAACCACTCAGGGAGATCATTAAAAATGCACACTCTGGGGCCCGGCCCCCAGAAATTTGAATTAAGTAGATTGGGGGCAGGGCCCAGGAACCTGAATTTTCACAAGCAGCTAGTGTATACACCTCACTTAAAGAATGATCACAATATGCTGACATGACACATCTCGGCTGTGATAGAAAGGTAGAGGTTAAAAAAACAGGAAACTGAGGTCTCAAGCAGAACTGTCCTTGTCATTGGGAGTGTCACTGAGGATGAATATACCCTCTTTCCCTTCCCTTGAGTTTGAATGTCTGCTTCCTATCAGTTGGTGGGACCTGAGGAGGCCAAGCCAAGGAAGTTTTTTTGTTTGTTTTTAAATTTGTGGCAATGTTTTCCAACTTGAAGTAGAGTTTGGGGAAAGATGGGGGAGTAGGAAACAGGATTGGTGAGAGAAGATGGTATGAGAGATCAAGAGGAAGAGGGAGACAGTATTTCTTGGCCACCTAGCAAGTGTGAAGTGTGTTATGCATGTTGACTTCAATATCTAATATCTACAGCTCCTTAGGATGGCTGGAATAGGCTTTGAAGGCAGGCAGGTTTGTGTCCTAATCTTGACTCTGTCACATATGGGCTGTGTGATCTTGAACAACTGACTTCACCATTCTGAACCTTGGTTTCAACATCTGAAAAATGGGAAGGGTTATAGCATCTACCTTATAGGATTGTTGTAAGAATCGGTTATCCCCACTCATAAAAAATGTATTTATTGAGTAACTTCAGTGGATCAGGCATAGAGAGAGACACCAGAGATACACCAGTAGGCAACTCAGGGAGAAATCTTACCCTCACAGGACACATATTCTAGTGGATATGCACAAAATTCTTGGCATGAGCCATGAGTGGACATCATTATCACCATGGACACTGAAGCTTGGGAAGCTCAAGTCGCTTACTCCCAGTCCCACAGTTGGTTAGACGCCAAGCAGGGATTTGATTTTTGGCATGTTACATTCTAAAGACCCTGCTCTTCAGACTTTCCCTTAGTCAGGGGACAGGAGGGAAAACCCAGTTTTAGAATTCATGGAAAAGAGTAGAATTCTCAAATTAGAGGAACGAAGATAGGTCTTCTGGAGGGTCTGCTTGGAGAGAGAAGACAAGCCTAGCCTGGTGCGGCTTATGGGCCTTGTTGCTCTAACAAAGCTTTTTTTCTCTTCCTTTCCCTGGGAGACTTGGAGTTAATCAAGAAACCCGAAAAGGAATGACCCAAGATTGAACTAGTCTGGCAAGGAGTGGTACAAGGAAGAAATCAGCCAAGAGCTGAATCCATTCCAACAAACAAGGGTATTTCTTGGGCATAGGCCAGGGTAGCACCAACTCTGAGAGCTTCTACAGCATAGTCTAGTGGAGGCAGGAGAGGAGCAGGAAACTTATTTTTGAACTTGGAGCTCTCAAAGACGAGAAGGAACCTAGCTATTCTTAGCTGTGTCTGGGGGCTTAGCAAAAGCTTTCTTGCTGAATTATAGACAACAAGAGCATTTATTCACTCACTCCCTGTTGCAGCCTGGCTGCTAAGCAGATTCCAGGAGATGTTATCTGGAAGGTGCATCACTGTGTATAAATATTTCAGAGGTCAAGACCCAACACAGAGCTTGAACTTTTCAGGGCCTGGATGTGTTTATCAAGGGATGGATGTTTAGGCTTCGTTTCTGGGTGTTGGGTAATCTTGCAACCACTTTGGAGAGCTGCTAACAGCAAATTCTGGTTGCCTTATGAGGCTCAGAATGGAGTCCAGCAAGCATCAAAAAAAAAAAAAAAAAAAAAAACTTGCTTGCACGGATAGGTTCTGGTTTTGCAGCTTTAGAGCATTTTCGGACAAGTGTCCTTAAATCAAAAGGTTAGAAAGTCTAACTGTTCCATGAGGATTTTCTACAGAAGCGTTTCTAATCTTTTATTATTGTGGAATGAATATTTGGAGAATTTGTTAAAATGCAAATTTTGTTAGGAGGTCCAGGGTGGGACCTGAGACTATATATTTCTAACCAGCTTCCAGGTGCTGTGAATCCTGTTGGTCCTTGAACCAGAATTTCAGTGGCAAGTTTCTAGGGTCTTTTGACTGGCTTCTTATGGCCACATTGCCTATTACGCTGGCTGGAAAATTCATTTGTATCAGTTAGGAAGACATTCAGCTGCAAGTAACAGAACATACAGCTTCAGTGGCTTAAATAGACAACGAATTTTTAAAAATTAATTATTAATCGACAAAAATTGAATATATATGTAGTATATAATGTAAATATGTTTTGATATATATATAAACTGTGAGGTAGCAAAATCAATCTAATTAACATATTCATTACCTTTCATTTTTGTGTGTGAGTGATGAGAACTTTTTTGTGTAATAAGAACATGTAAAATCTGCTCTGTTAGCAGTTTTCAAGATTGCAGTACACTGTTAGTAACTACAGTCACCATGTGTACAATAGATATCCTGGACTTCCTCCTCCTCTCTAACTGAAATTTTGTGTCCTTTGGCAAACATCTCTCCATTTCCTCTCCCCTGCCTCCAGCCCTTGGTAACCACCATTCTATTCTCTGCTTCTATGAGTTGGACTCTTTTTCAGTTTTCATATAAAAGTGAGATCATGCAGAATTTGTCTTTCTATGTCTGGCTTATTTCACTTAGCAAAATGTCTTCGAGGTTCATCCATGTTGTCACAAATGACAGGATTGCCTCTTTTTTTTAATGCTTAATAGTATTTTATTGTGTTTATATGATCCCCAAAGCACAGGCAACAGAAGCAAAAATTGACAAATAGGATTACATCAAACTAAAAAGCTTATGTACAGCAAAGGGAACAATCAACATAGTGGAAAGATGACCTACAGAATAGGAGAACGTATTTTCAAATTGTACTTCTGATAAAGGATTAACATCCAAAATATATAAGAAACTCCTAGAACTCAAGGAAACGAGTAACCTGATTAAAAAACAGGCAAAGGACATGAAAAGACATTTCTCAAAAGAAGACATACAAATGGCCAACAGGTTTATGTAAACATGCTCAATATCACTGATCATCAGGGAAATGCAAATGAAAACCACAAAGATTTATCACTTCACACCTGTTAAAAAGGCTATTATCAAAAAAAGATCATAAATGTCAGCCAGGGTGTGGAGAAAAGGGGACTCTTGTACACTGTTGGTGGGAATGTAAATTAGTGCAGCCAGTATGGAAAACAGTATGGAGGTTCCTCAAAAAACTAAAAATAGAACCATTTGATCCAGCAATCCCGCTTCTGAATTATATACCCAAAGGAAATAAAATCAGTAAGTCAAAGAGATATTTGTACTCCCATGTTCATTGTATTATTCATATCAGCCCAGACATGGAATCAACCTAAGTGTCCATCAATGGAAGAATGGACATGGAGGACAGATTTGGAAGCTACCATATACAAAGTCCAGAGGAGGATCATTCCAGCGGCCGTTAGCATCAGTGATCCCAAGTTTTTCATTCCTCCTCTCCTCCATGCATCCTCAACATTGCAATGGATGGAATGTTTATACTTCTTGCAAATTCATATGTTGAAATCCTAATACCCAAGATACTGCTGTTAGGAGATGAGGCCTTTGGGAGGTGGTGGGTCATGAGGGCAGAAGTCTCATGAATGGGATGAGTGTTCTTATTTAAGGGGTCTGAGAGAGATCCCTTGCTTTCCCCTTCGGCCATGTGAAGTTACAGTGAGAAGATAGCTGTGTATAAAAATCAGGACCTCATCAGACATGGAATCTGCCAGCACCTTGATCTTGGATTTCCAGTCTCCAGAACTGTGAGAAATTTTTTTTTGTGGTTTGGAAGCCTCTCCATATTGGTATTTTGTTAGAGCAGCTCAAGGACGCACACAAATGCAAAAACGTATGTTGCAGCTTCAAGCCCCATGTCCACATTCCAGTTATGAAGAGCATTCAGAAAGGGGATTTTTCCCAAGACTTTTACTTATGTCTCTTTGGTCAACACTGAGTGCTGTGGCTTTCTTGAACTCCACAGATCCTGGGATCACAAATACTGTAACTGAGTACCTTGCTACCCTGAACAATATTGCAGTTCTGTTAAGTTGAGGAAGAAGGGATGGAGTGGATATTGGGTAGGCAACTGGTAGTATCTGCTATCCTGTTTCTTAACAATCTACACCTAAAAGCTACCATTGGAAGCAACTGGACACTGCTGAACTTAAAAAAAAAAAACTACCATGATTAAGAACTTAGTATGTGCTAGGCACTGTTTTAAGCAGTTTATATGGGTTATTCTATTTGGTCCTTAAAACCCTCAAAGAGATTCTTGGTATTCTCAATGAACTTGTTTCAATTTCTCAAATATGTCATGTTACTCTCTACCATGGGGCCTTTTTATGAACTGTCCCTATTATCTATAATGTTCTCCTTGAATCCCCTTTGCCAGGTTGTGTGCTGGTAAATGTTTAATAACTGGCTTTCTAGGTGGGAGTGGGTGGATAAGAAGACAAAAACCTCATCTACAGCACTTGCCAATTTCTGTGGTGTAAATACCCCCACCATGGCCAAGTTTCAAGCTACTAACATGATGTCACTGGACACAAAGTTGGGAAGAGAAGGACCATAAAACCTCATTATATGGCATTTCCACCATACAGTTATAATCATTATAAGTGACTTCAGAGAAAAAAAATAGTAAAACATAGTAAGATAATCAGGGAGTGATAAATTGTGAGAATTTATCGCTTTGTTTTTAATGTAGCATTTAAAATTTTATGTTTGTATCATTTAATTCTTAATAAGTACTGTGCTTAATAACCAGCTTGCACAGTTCCTGAACATTGCACTGTCAGTTCTCACCAGGCATATGGGCGGGCTTGAGCATGCCACAGCTGATGTCCAAATGTTGCCTACTCTTTCTTCAGATGCCAATTCCTTCGCTTCCTAGGGAAGCCTTCCATACAGCTCGCACCATGTGGCCTCACAGACAGAACTCGTCTTCATGGGATTTATTATTAGGCTAGTGCAATTACAATAGAATTATAACTTTACATTTATTTGTATGAGTCTTTGAATCCTGTCCCATTGGGCAGGATTCTGTCTTTATTCTTTCCTCAACATTCTGTTCTGGGAAACTTCCAGTGCCGGCACATAGCAGCTGTATAAAAATTATTGTCAACAGAATGAGGGCAAAGAGAGATACAGGAAGGTAAGAAAAAAAAACACGTCTGGTCACTCATGTTACTGAGGTAGGATAAATACTCAGGACTATTCAGTTTCGGAGTTGTGTGTATGTGTATGCATGCATATGTGTATGTGCACTTGTGTGATTGTGTTTGTGCAAGTGTGTGTATGTGTATATAGTTGCAGGATTGCAGTTGGAAGTGAAAGTTGGCCTACATATTGAAACAAAATCAGTTGATTAACTCAATACCATGATAGGGTAACATATAGGCTCTGATTCAATCTTTATGACAATCTTTATGAAAACCTTTGGGACAATCTTTTATAATTTCTCTCTCAAGGTTAAGAAACTAAAAATTTTAACTGTGGCCAGGTTCTGTGGCTCATGTCTGTAATCCCAACACTTTGGGGGAGCCAAGGCAGGCGGATCAGCTTGAGGTCAGGAGTTCAAGACTAGTCTAGCGAAAATGGCAAAACGCCATCTCTACAAAGAATACAAAAAATAACAAGGCATGGTGGTGTGTGCCTGTAATCTCAGCTACTCGGGAGGCTGAGGTGGGAGGATTGCTTGAACCTGGAAGGTCAAGGCTGCAGTGGGCCATGACTGTGCCACAGCACTAGAGCCTGAGTGACAGAGCTAGACCCTGTCTCAAGCAAACAAACTAACTAAAAATTCTGATTGGCTCAAGGCAATCACAGCCAATCCAATCTCTTGGTCTGTGATTTGGTTAATGGGTAAGCATGTGACTCTGCTCTGGCTGGGGAAAAAAGAAAAACATGAGGGAAGTCTCTTTGGTGTTCATGAGAATGGTGTTCTGCTCTTATAAAGGAGGAGAAAGGATAGTGATGAAGCAATGATACAACACTCAGACTAATGATTAGCTCCCTGGAAGGAGTAGGAAGGGAGAGAGAGATAATTGGAGATGGGCATACAGGAAGACTCCACAGCTTAATTAAGTCTTGTTTCTTTCACTCATCAATGAGTTACAGGAACATTAATTAATTTTATTCTCCTTTAAACCCAATATGGCATATACATTACACATAAACTATGTCGACTTAAAGTCATATATAAGTGTGTGTGTATATATATATACACACATATATATACATATATATGTACATGTATATATGGGTATACATGTTTATATGAAATAATTCAAAATAAAAATATGCAAAAATCCCCAAAGATAGGAAAAATAATCTATTCTTTACCTGGACATTATCGTGTCTGGAAGAGATGCTGAGAACTGTGGTAAATGTCTTACAAGTAGAAGAAGCTGCTAAACTTGGGTCCATTCTACTCTTTCTTCTCATTCTTTTAACAAATATTCTTTGAGCATCTATGTGGCCAGCATTGGGCTGCATCAAGAATATAATCGTGAATGATTTGGGGGCTTCTGATTATTTGTTTAGGCCACTGAATGAACTGATGTTGGGATAGCCTACCTCTGGGTGACCTGTTTTGCCAGTTTTTACACCTCTGTAGATACATACATATACATATATAAATATTTTAATATTAGACATCACTTTCAATTGACTTGGTCTGTTGCCTGTAACTGCAGTCATCCTGACAGATGCAGGCTTTAGCATGTTTTGCTTGCTTGTCTCATGGCTATATCCCCTGCATGTCCCTGGTGTCTGGTTGTACATTGGTAAGTTGAAGCTTGGTGCATATGAGCACATCCCTGTGAGTTACAAGGCAAAGGGACAGGGGCTGTGAAACCATTTATAGCAGGCTCCAGAAGATGGCCAAGCAGGAGGGATTGGAGCCAAAGAGAGACTCTTTGTGGTCCCTAGAAAGAAGCAAATTGATGAGTTTCAGTTACGAAGAATGGCTTAACATTGCAGACATCATGATTAAAAGAATGCCTGGTCTCTTTCTTGATTGGATCTAATAAAACCTTTGTCTATTAACTAATAAGTTAAAAAATGACATGCAAAGCCGTTTGAGTTATAAGCCATAAAGCAATAAATAAATGAAATTTGCATTTTAGAAAAAAACCCAGGCTTTAGGCAGAGCCAGTAGGAGGCCCCTGGGAAAGCCTCTCTGAACAGAGATTTGGGGTTTGGTTACATCTTGTCCCTCATTCTCATGCTTCCTGCTCGTGGGTTTCAACTGAAACTTCAGTTTGGCTTCCTTATCCCAGCTCCAGGAAAACCTGCTGACAAACCTGACTTCCCACATTCACCTTTAAGTTCCAGCTGGGGTGGGGCCTGGAGAAACCCCAGGTATCATCAGATAGATACTCTGTGATCAGGCCAGGCACGGTGGATCACGCCTGTAATCCCAACACTTTGGGAGGCTGAGGTGGGCGGATCAGAAGGTCGGGAATTTGAGACGAGCCTGACCAACATGGTGAAACCCTGTCTCTCCTAAAAATACAAAAATTAGCTGGGTGTGGTGGTACGGTGCGCACTTCTAGTCCCAGTTACTCAGGAGGTTGAGGCAGGAGAATCGCTTGAATCCGGGAGACGGAGGTTGCAGTGCGCCGAGATCGTGCCACTGCACTCCAGCCTGGGTGACAGAACGAGACTCCATCAAAAAAAAGAGAAGAAAGAAGGAAAGAAAGAAAGAGAAAAAGAAAGAAGAGGAAAGAAAGAAAGAGAGAAAGAGGAAAGAAAGAAGAAAAGAAAGAGAGAGGAAAGAAAGAAAGAGAAAGAGAAAAAAGAGAGGGAAAGAAACGAAAGAAAGATGGAAGGAAGGGAAGGAAGGAAGGATGGAAGGAAGGAAGGAAAGAAAAGGAAAAAAAAGAAACTCTGTGATCAGTTTGCTACCTCAATCAGTGAGCATTCATTGCATGCCTACTGTGTCCCAGGCCTTGCTCTCAGTGCTGGCATACACAATGAATGAGAAATCCTCCCTTTCAATAATCATGGCTAAAATTTATTGAGTGCTTACTCTGTGTTAGGCACTATTCTAAGTGCATTACATTTTTACTCCATAAGACATCTATGCAGTAGGTAGAATTTTAAATCCTCATTTTCCAGATGAAAAAAATCTGAGGTCCAGAGAGATGAAATGATTTCCCAATATCATACAACCAGTACACACAGAGCTAGAAAGTAAATTAATATGTTCAAAATGGAACTACTGATCTTTCCTAATGATATGTCTTGCTCTCAGCCCAACCTGTTCCACCTTCTGCACATAGGCTTCTGAACTTGAGTGCTATTGACATTTGGGTTGGACCATCCTTTGTGGTGGGGAGCATTCCTGTGTGTTAGAGGATGTTTAATAGTATCCCTGGCCTCTACTCATTAGATACTAGTAGCACTTCTGAATTTGTGACAATCAAAACTATCTCCAGATATTGCCTAATGTCCCCTGAGCCTCTTTCCTATGGCTCTCGCCAACTTCGGAGTCCTCTATGACTCTTCTTTCTCTCACACCCCTATTCCCCAGGCATTAGGAAATTCTATTCTCTTGACCGTCACGCTCTACTCAGAATCTGACAATGGCTGTCCCCTCCTGCCTAATCCAAGACACCTTCATCTCCCCACTGAATTGTTTCATGAGATTTCTATTGTTCTTCCAGCTTCTATCCCTTTCTTCTACAATTTATTCTCAGCAGAGCAACCAGAGGAATGCTTTTGGAGCACAGTTCAGAGTGTGTCACTCTCAGCTCAAAATGCTGCCATGGCTCCCCAGTTCCCTTGGGTAAAAGCAAAGTTCATACAGTGCCCTACAAAGTCCTACCTGATTTGTTTCCCTCCTGTCTAGCTCCTTGGAGAGGTGCCTCTCTTACTTCATTATCCATTCTTCTCCCTGTCACTCAATCTGCCCCAGGTTACTCTGGTTTTCTTCCCATTTCTCCAAAACACCAGATATATTAGCTCAGGCGGCCATAATAAAACACCACAGACTGGGTGTTCTAAACAACAGAAAGGCATTTTCTTCAGTTCTGGAGGCTAGAAGTCCAAGATCAAGATTCCATCAAGGTTGGTTTCTTATGAGGGCTCATTTCTTTTTTTGAGATGGAGTCTCACTCTGTCCCCAGGTTGGAGTAGAGTGGCATGATCTCGGCTCACTGCAACCTCAGCCTCCTGGGTTTAAGTGATTCTCCTGCCTCAGCCTCCCAAGTGGCTGGGATACAGGCCACCACACTTGGCTAATTTTTATATTTTTAGTAGAGACGGGGTTTCACCATGTTGGCCAGTATGGTCTTGATCTCCTGGCCTCATGATCCACCCGCCTTGGCCTCCTAAAGTGCTGGGATTACAGGCATAAGCCACCATGCCCAGCCATGAGGGCTCATTTTCTGGCTTACAGAAGGCTGCCTTCTTGCTGTATCTTCACATGGTTTTCCTCTGTGCTCAAGGGCTTCTGGTCCCTCTGCCTTTTCTTATGAAGACGCTCATCCTATTGGACTAGAGCCCTACCCTTATGACCCCATTCCACCTTATTACTTCCATGCAGGTCCTCTCTCCAAATACAGTCACATTAGTGGGTAGGGCTTCAACATATGGATTTTATGGGGGCGCAATTCAATTCATAACATAAGAATACTCCTGCTTTTACACTGGCCATCTCTACTCTGGAATGCTCCTCTACCAGTTATCTGCATGGATAACACCTTCTCTCCTTGCAAGTTCTTACTCAAAATTTCCCTTCTCTGTAAGAACTGACCACCCTCATTAAATTTTTATCTCTTCCCTCACTCACTTCCTCCCACACTCTCAATCTCTCTCCCTGTGCTCTGCATTTTCATTTTTCCACAGCATGATGTGCGCTCTCTAGTATACTATTGATTTTGCTAATTTATTATGCTTACGGATGACTGTCTTGGTTGGTCCATCCTATCATTGGAATGGCAGATTCATTGTCTGTTCTGAATACAAGTGTATCCCACCTGCCATCTAAAGCAACTTGCATAGGATAATGCTTAATAGTCAGTGAGCCAATGGAGACAGGGTAGATCCAGGCTTTGACACTGGGCATTGCAGCTCTAGGACCCATGCTCTTAACATCTAACAATATTGCCTCTCAAGCTAGGGTGGGGAGGAAATAAATTAGTAGATAATTCCCAGACAGAATGATTAGTGAACTAATTAATTTATGTACAAAACACAAGGTTAGCAGAAAAGACTGTTAACGTCTTTGCCTGCCTGGGGCATGTGTGTGCATGTGTGTGTGTGCATGGGTCTTGAGGGGCAGGGTATTATTCAAGAAGGGTTCCCAAAAGAAAACCTGTAGACACTTGCTCTTTGAAAACATCAAAAGTAGCTGTGTATTACCATTACAGAAGAATACATATTGGCTGTCAAAAAAATCAGAAACTACAGATAACCAAAAATAAATTGCTGTTTTCCCATCGTGCTTTAATATGTTCATGTGCATGGATTTCAGAACTATATTTGTATTTTTGTCCATTAAGATGGAATTATGCTGCAAATGCTAGCTTGCAGTCCACTTTTTCCATCTCCCATCTTTTAGGGGCATTCTTTTTTTTTTTTTTCTTTGAGACGGAATCTCACTCTGTTACCCAGGCTGGAGTGCAGTGGTGCGATCTTGGCTCACTGTAAGCTCTGCCTCCTGGGTGCACGCCATTTTCCTGCCTCAGCCTCCCAAGTAGCTGGGACTACAGGTGCCCGCCACCATGACTGGCTGATTTTTTTTTTTTTTGGTACTTTTTTTTTTTTTAGTAGAGATGGGGTTTCACTGTGTTAGCCAGGATGGTCTCAGTCTCCTGATCTTGTGATCCTCTCACCTTGGTCTCCCAAAGTGCTGGGACTACAGGTGTGAGCCACCGCATCTGGCCACTGTGGGCATTCTTGAATAGGTCTTGAGGGATGAAGAGGAGTTCGCCCACTAGCAGAGTAAGGAAAGGTGTTTCTAGTAGAGGTAGGAGGATGTATGAAGGCACACGGAAAGGAATGAGACAACTTGCCATGCTTCAGTTGCTTCACATGAGCCCACTAGAGTGTAAGGTGTGGGAAAACAGGCAGCTAGGAGGCTGGAGAGAGAGATTGGAGAAAGATCAGGAGGACATTATGCTCTCTAGTAAGAGTGTGGCTTTGTCCCATGAGCAGGCCCACGTTTTTCCAAGTGTGAAACATAAGCCTCCAATGGGATGTGAGAAGAGATTAGGAGAAAATGACACAGAATTGCATGAAGAGAAGCTTACTGTCTTTACTATGTCCTTGCTTTTCTAATTGAGCAGGGCAGAAAGTCTCTGTTAGTGCTAACATGCCCTTAACCCCTCTCCAGCACTTGTAATCTCCCAATTTTAAAAAAGAGGAACATCAGGCTCCAAGCTTTTAATAATCAACTACTTAGAATGTCACAAAATAATTTTGCCCCATTTGTGGTTATTTTTACTACTATTCAATCATTTATTTCATAAATATTGAGCACCTATTAATGTGCTGGGCACGGTTCTAGGTGCTTCTATGTATGGCAACTGAGTGTTTTTTGATTTACAGTGATAGCATAATATGATTATGGTATAATATTTCTTTGGAACATGCTATGGGCTGAATTGGGTGCCCAAATTTATGTGATGAAATTGTAATTTCTGGTAGCTCAGAATGTGGCTGTATTTGAAGACGGGGCCTTTAAAGAGGTGTTAAGTTAAAATGAGGTCATTTTGGAGGGCCCTGATCAAATAGGGCTGATGTCCTTATAAGAAGAGGCAACTAGGGCACAGATAGGTACAGAGGGAAGACAGAGGAAGAAGATGTCATCTACAAGCCAAGGTGGGAGGCCTCAGAAGGAACCAACCTTGCCAACACCTTGATTTCAGACTTGCAGCCTTCAGAACTATGAGAAAAGAAATTTCTGTTGCTTAAGCCCCTTAGTCAGCAGTACTGTGTTAGGACAGCCCTAGGAACTAATACCGTACATAAATCCGTTTATGTTATAAAAGCAAGTACCTTTCAATGAATAATGTTAACTTATTTTATCGGTGGAATGAGGACAAGGCGAAACTCACGAAAGTAAAACACAAAAACATGAGCCTGCAGTACAATTCTTGAAGGTGATAATGGAATAACTAGATTCGTAGGTTACCCAAGAGGTACGGAGAGCCATGGATGAGTCTAACACGAGGGACCCATAACATCCAGTCTAAGGGCACTTGGCTGCTCTTTTTTCCAGATGTGGTAAACTGTGTTGTAGTTGAGATACATCCACTGTCCCCGTGTTTGTCGGTGCCTAACCTGCCCAATGTAATGAGGAATCTGACTCAGAGTCAAATAGTCCTATATGAACCCTCCCCTCCAGCCAGACCTGCCCCATTGCTCTCTGATTCTGTGTCTCATTCACCCACCTGGCCTTTGCTTCTGCAGAACCTTCTGCATGGCAGTTGATGAGACCTTCACTGCATGTCTTCAATTCCCACAATGATAGAATGGACATTATTAAAAACGTTTGTTTCTGTCTTTATGGCATCTTTCCTGAAGAGATTCTTCAGATAGGAGAATTATAACTGCCTGCCCCATTGATACCATGATTATCACATGGGTTCCTTTGGCCAGTGAAGCATGAGTGACGAGCACCTCTGAGTATGAGCCTTAAGAGCCCCTGAGTGTTCCATCCCCATCAATCTTTTTCCTGGAAAAAGGAACAAGACTGAAAATATCTCAGACAGAGCCTGCTCCTTCTGCCTGGGCCCAGAATCTACAGTTGAGCTGAAGCTGAGCCACAATGGCCATAGTGTATGTGAGGAATATTTTTACATGCCCCTAAGGGATTTTCTTGTTAGCATAGCATAATATAACTGAGGATGACTGATAAACCCTGTCATTCTTAATTCTTAATTATTATTCTTCTTCCTCTCTTTCTCCTCCTCTTCCTCCCCCTCCCCCTCTCCTTCTCCCCCGCTCCTTCTTCTTTTTCTTCTTCTTCCTCCTCCTTCCCCTCTCCCTCCTTCCCCTCCCCCTCACTCCCTCCCCCTCCCTCCTCCTCCTCCTTCTCCTTCTCCTTCTGCTTCCGCTTCCCCTTCTCCTTCTCCTTCTGCCTCTTCCTCTTCCTCTTGTTCTTCTCCTACACCTTCTCCTTCTCTTTGTCTTTCTTCTCTTCCTTCTCCTCCTTCTCCTCGTCCTCCTCCTCCTCCTATTATTATAACTGAAGTGATCTCGGACAACCCATTGCATTTTAGGGGGACTCAATTTTCTCATCTGTAAAATGGAGCTTAAAATACCCAGACATTCCGAGAATGTTGTTATGTAATAAAAAAATGCATAAGACAAAGTATTAAGATATTTAGATCTTGGTTCATGCCTCACTCTGTGCAACCTAAGGATGCCCTTTTAAATCCTGTGGACTTCAACTGCCCCATCTATAACACAGAGCTGTTCACATCAGCCTAGCTGATGTCGCAGAATGTGGTGAGGGTCAAGTGGGAAGGGGAGAATGCAAACACCTCAAAGTGAAAATCATCACATGTAACTATAAATCATCATTTGCACAGACAGTGGAAGTGCTGTTTCCATTTTCTTTTATTTTTTTCTCTGCCTCACTGTTTATTGAGTATTCTGTTAAAGACAAAACAAAACAAAACACACCTCTGTTACCGAAGAGAGCAATCTCAAAAAATTAAAACCTGCTCTTAAAAAAACTCGACCCCAGCTACAATCACTGCTGGGCTTATGAGGGTTCACCTTGCCCCTTCAGCAGTTATTTCTTAAGCCTGTCTAACGTTTAAGTAGAAGAGCCTGGGGGTTGACAGAGACCATTACAGGTGCTGTCCGCTCTAGGGCCCAGAGAGGAGTCCATAGATGCCCAAGTTCAGAGGCAGTGCTTGCAGCAATCTTGTTCTTTAAGTGTCACACCGTTGTAAGGTGTGAGAAATCCTGAGATTTCTCACTGTCAGGAACATAATCAAATGAGACTTGGAAATAAAGGAAACCCTATGCTCAGACACCGTATTTTTTTGAGGACTTGGAGACACGGATGGAAAATATATTGCTACCACAGGGAATAACCCTATGTGCTGGCAGACATTGGGCCCTGTGGCCCTGGGGCCCCTCACTGCATAATCCCCCAGATTCTTTAGCAAATGTCTGTTTATTTCCTTAACTAGCACCCCACCACACGCGCATATGCACATACATACTGTATGAATTCCACACACCCTAAACTCTGCTACTCCCAAAATAAGAACCAATGTTCATTGGATATTTATCCAATAAAACTTGTGATACTTATACTTGTGAGAATTTAATTAAGACAGTAACTGCAAAGCACTTGGCACAGTGCTTTCAATATATATACTATATACTATATATATACTATGTACTATATATATATATATATACACGCACACATACACACACACTTTTTTTATTTCAATAGCTTTCTGGGGAGCAGGTGGTGTTTGGTTACATGGATAAGTTCTTTAGTGGTGATTTCTGAGATGTTGGTGCACCCATCACCACAGTGGACACTGTACCCGATGTGTAGTCTTTTATCCCCCATCCTCCTCCCACCCTTCTCCCTGAGTTCCCAAAGTCCATTATATCATTATTAGGCCTTTGCATTCTCATAGCTTAGCTCCCACTTATAAGTGAGAACATAGAACATACAATATTTGGTTTTCCATTTCCGAGTTACTTCACTTGGAATAATGGACTCTAATTCCATCCAGGGTGCTGCAAATGCCATTATTTCACTCTGTTTTATGGCCGAATAGTATTCCATGGTGAATATATATCACATTTCTTGGATACTTACATTTTTACCAGGAACTGTCCCAACAGCTTTGTGTGTGCTGATGTTTTTAAGCTTCATTATGCCTCTTGGGGAGCGGGAAGTGTGAATATTTATTATTAGAATTATCATGAGTAAACTGAGGCTCAGAGTGGTTAAGGAAGTTGGCTGGGATCACACAGCCTGTATGTGGAGAAGCTGGGATTTGAACCTAGGCAATGCAACTCATATAGCTACACTTTTTGCCCCACAATTATATAAAGCATGTCCTAGTCCATACGGACGTGAAATTTCACCTCAGTATTTTTTCTTCAAAGCACATCAGAACAACTTTGACTCATTGGACTTTCTGTTTAGCTTAATCCTAGGGACAGAGATTTTTCTCAATGGATCAGGGTAGAGAGATTTTAAACAAGGTGCTCTCTCGTAACCTTGTCATAAGGAATCCAATTCAAGCTATACTGCTCACCTGTTACCAAAAGAGGTGGGAAACATATCACTGCACCTCTACTGTGTGGGAGACCCTCCACGCTCACACATGGGAATCCTTGGGGAACATGAGATGTGGGGACAGACATCATGTGGCAAATGGGGCTGAATGGATGTGTTAGATTTTGGGTGTAGACCTTGATGTCACACAGCCCTAGGTTTAGATCCTGATGTTGCTGCTTACTTGCTGTGTAGCCTTGGCAATTTACTTTTGGAGCCATGCTTTGCTCATCTGCAAAGAGGGGAATGGAAATAAAAAGACCTCACTGGGTTGTGAGAATTCAATTAGGTTAGTAACTGCAAAGCACTTAGCTCACAATGCCTGTGTTTTAGTCAGAATTCAGAACCAATAGGATATGTATACATTATATAGAGAGATTTATTTCAAGCAGTTTAATCACATGATTATGGAGGCTGGCAAGTCCAAAACTTGCAGACTGGAGACCCAGAGAAAAGTCGATGTTTCAGCTTGAGTGCAAAGGTTATCTTCTAGCCCAATTCCTTCTTGCTAGGGGGAGGTCAGTCTTTGCTCTTTTCAGGCCTGCAACTGACTAGCTGAGGCCAACTCCCATTATGTAGGGCAATCTGCCCTACTCAAAGTATACTCATTTAAACATAAATTTTATCCAAAAAGCACCCTCACAGGCATATCCAGAATAATGTTTGTCCAAATATCTGGGCTTTGGGGCCATAGCGAAGTTGACATATAAAACTAACTATTGCAGTCTGGCACGCAATAAATATTGAGTAACAGAGAACTATTTCATAAGTGGAAAGTAGGTTAAGAGAAGTTCTATGGGTAGAATATCAATTAATATCAATACATTTTTCTTATTTATCTTATTGCCTGTTTTCCCCACCACAAAGTAGTTTTCATGAAGAATATGATTTTTACATATTTTTCACTACTGATTCCCAACCAATTAGAATAGTGCCTGGCACATAGTAAGCACTCAATAAATAGTTATTGAATGAATGAGTGAAGGAATGAATGGCAAGTGCCCAACTTGCATCTCTTATATTTTCTTTCATCTCTAGATCTCAAAACACCTTTATCTAGAGAAGAACAAATGTCTTACCTCGGGCCTCCTGTACCATGAAATGCGCTTTGTAGTCCAGGGAAGGTGTGAGGTCGATGGGCTTAATTTGTCTTAGAAATGCTTCAGACTTCTTCATACAGTCTCTTGCTGCAGAAGACCTAGTTTGGAGGTGGGGGTTGAGGAAGTTCATATTCCACAGATTATACCCAAGAATGACTTTGAGGGTGAGCTCTGAAAAGCCTCAGCAGTTGTCTGTGGCTTGAGTGTGAGAGATTCCAGAGTTTGCAAACCACAGGAATCTCACTCCTGGGAGGAGGCCAAACTTGTTTGCTAAATTTTCCTTCCCTTTCACACCTGTCTCCTCACCTCTTTCTCCCCAAGGGCCCCTTCAGCCTCAGCTCTGGGGCTGACACCTGCTCCTCTGAGGCTAGGTATTAAGAATGAGTGACAGGCTCCCAGCTGTGGCCTCAGCTCCTGGCTCTACCCATGCCTTATACCTCAAAGGCTTAGCACAAGTTTCAAGCTGTTTCAGGAGCTCTGGTAGCTTGGACCTTACTGTGAATTGCTCCTAAAACTGATTGTGAGTGTGGTAGATGTCACTCACTCAAAAACCTCGCATCCCCTTTTTCTGAGCCAGTGTAACACAGTTTTGTAATGATTGAAGATTTCCAGATTTGGAGGAAAGGAGAACATTTCCTGAGTCTTGGGGTTGAGCATAATAGGCTCATATTATGATTCCTATAATCCTACTCCCATTTTCCAGGGACTGATTTGGAGGTGAACAGTGCCAGCTGATGAAATGAAGGAAGAAGGCTGGTGAAGATATGAGGCTTCTCTTTCCAGGTAAAAACCTTATAAGATGGTTGAGTCACTCTTGTCCCTGCTTCCTGCAATTTGGGAATATTACACCTGAAGCTGCTGCAGCTATCTTGTGACCATGAGGTATAAGTATGATCATGGAAAGCCACTATACTAAGGATGACCGAGTAAAATATGGAAAGAAGCTGGGCCTTTGATGCCATTGTTGAAACACTGAGTCAGCCCAGGAACTGCCTACCACTAGTCTTTTTGTTGAATGAGATAACATGTGCTTGAATTAAGATACTGTTAAATGGGTATATTCGTAACTGATGCACTTAGCATTTATCCTTACTCACACTGAGCCATGGTCTGTGCTTGGTGTTTATAAACATTAGCTCAGTCAACCCCCACAACAACCTGTTTATTGTGCCCATTGTACAAGTGAGAAAACTGAAACCCTTAGAGTCTAAGAAACTTATTGAAGGTGGCATAGCTAATAAATGGCAAAGCTTCAATTCAAATCCAAGGTTAATTCTAACAACCATGTTCTACTTTAATGCTCTTTACTATAGCATGTTTTTTTTTTTTTGGAGGAAAAGGGAATATTGTCTTTGTTCCAGAAAAGAGGGAGAATTATGGTAAAGCGTGTTCCCGCAGACTGATTCTGCTTCAAAACACAGGGCTCCAATATTTAGATGGGAACCTGAGAATGCAAGGAAAGAATAAATGCCCTGAACACAAAACCCTGGAAGAGACGCTTAACTGAGAAGGGAGTGTGGTTTTTGTCTGCAATAATCAGAGTCTTCCAGAATTGCAGCCCACACCAGGGGGGGTGCATAATAGTTAATGTGTGGCAGCACTTCAGACATAGACTGTCATTGTGGCCTCTTGGACAGTCTAGCATGGTCCCTTCCTCCCTCCCTCCCTTCCTTCCTCTCTTTCTTTCCTTTCCTTTCTTTCTTTCTCTTTTCTTTCTTTCTTTCTTTCTTTCTTTCTTTCTTTCTTTCTTTCTTTCTTTCTTTCTTCCTTCCTTCCTTCCTTCCTTCCTTCCTTTCTTTTTCTTCTTTCTTTCCTTCTTTCTTTCTTCTTTCTTTCTCTCTCTCTTCCTTTCTTCCTTCCTTTCTTTCTTTCTTTTTTTCTTTCTCTTTCTTTCTTTCTCTTTCTTTCTTTCCCTTTCTTTCTTTCTTTCCCTTTCTTTCTTTTCTTGATTGAGACAGGGCATTGCTCTGTCACCCAGGCTGGGGTGCAGTGACATGATCATGGCTCCCTGCAGCCTTGACCTCCCAGGCTCAGGTGATTCTCCCACCTCAGCCCCCTGAGTAGCTGGGGCTACAGACGTGTGCCACCACACCAGGCTAATTGTTTGTGTGTTTTGTAGATGTGGGATTTCATCACGTTGCCCCGGCTGGTCTTGGACTCCTAGGCTCAGGCAATCCTCTCACCTTGGCCTCCCAAAGTGCTGGGATTACAGGAGTGAGCCACCGTGTCTGACTTGTTATAATTTTCATAACACCCGAGAATGATGCTGAAGCCTGGAAGGATTCAGCAGGGTGGAAAAGGAGGAGCAGGGCCCCAAGTTTCAGACAGTGGCAACACTTGGGTGAAACACCCAGAAAACATGAGAGGAGGGTATGTCCAAGGGTCTACATCAGGGTGTATAGATGGAGAGTGCAACAGAGAAAGAGAAAACTGGCTGGCCAGCGCCCCATGAGAGAGGATCCAGGATGGGTGAGTTTGAAGCAGGGGAGTCACAGAGTCAGATTTCAATTTAAGAAAGGTGGTTTGGCTGTGCCACCACCCAAATCTCATCTTGAATTGTAGCTCCCATAGTTCCCATGTGTTGTGGAAGGACCCCAGTGGGAGATCATTGAATCATGGGGGCGGTTTCCTATATACTATTCTCATGGTAGTGAATAAGTGTCACGGGATCTGATGGTTTTAAAAGTGGAAACCTCTTCCACAGGTTCTCATTCGGTCTTACCTGCTGCAAAGTAAGACGTGCCTTTTGCCTTCTGCCGTGATTGTGAGGCTTCCCCAGCCATGTGGAACTGTGAGTCCATTAAACCTCTTTTTCTTTATGTATTACCCAGTCTTAGGTATGTCTTTATCAGCAGCATGAAAACAGACTAATACGCTTCCTAAAATGGATTTGGTAATACTTCTCATTGAGGGGTCATGAACTCACATTCTGGGGGTGGAGGGTGGTAGGTGGGGCAATTGCAGGTGGCAGTGACATAAGAACAAACACAGTGAACTATATAGACCCAAACAGGAAGATGACGTAAAGTGGGCAGGCAGCCTGGGCAACATAGCAAGACTCGATCTCTAAAAAAGAAAAAGAAAAAATTGTGCGGGCATGGTGGTTCATGCCTGTAATCCCAGCTACTCAGGAGGTTTAGGCAGAAGGATTGTTTGAGCCCTGGAAGCCGAGGCTGCAGTGACCCAAGATCACACCACTGCACTCCAGCCTGGGCAACAGAGGGAGACCCTGTCTCAAAAAGAAATTGTTTTAAAATAAGTAAAATAAAATAGGCCAGTCCCCACCCCCTCTGAAGAAGTCTCCTTTTGTGTAGCAACAACAGATTTTTGCCATCAGTGAATAGAAGGTAAGTGGGGTCGCTGGATCATGTGGTCCTTCTATTTATAATTTTTGGAAGAACTTCCAGTCTCTTTTCCGTAGTGGCTTCACCCATTTACATGTTCATCAACAGTGTACGAAGGTTCTCTTTTCTCCATGTCCTCTTCAACACTTGTTATGTTTTGTTTTGTTTTTAAAGTAATAGGCATTGTAACAGGTGTGAGGTGATATCTCATTGTCGTTTTGATTTGTATTTCCCTGATGATTAGTGACGTTGAGCACCTTTTAATATATTTGTTGGCCATTTGTATGCCTTCTTTGGGGAAATATCTATTCAAGTCCTTTTCTCATTTTTAATCAGGTTGTTATTTTTGTTATTGAGTTGTAGAAGTTTCTTATATATTTTGGACATTAAAATAACTGATATTATCAGATGTATGGTTTTCAAGTATTTTATCCCAATATGTAGGTGTCTTTTCATTCTGTTGATTGTGCTCTTTGCTGTGCAGAAGCCTTTCAGTGATGTCTATTTTTGCTTTGGTTTCCTGTGCACAAAAGAATTAAAAACAAACTTGAAAAGATTTTTGCACTCCCACGTTCATTGCAATATTATTCACAATAGCCAGTAAATGGAAACCACCTAAATGTTCATGGATGAGCGAATGGATAAAACCATACATACCATGGAATATTATTCAACCTAAAAAAGAAAAGAAATTCTGACATATGCTACAACATGGATAAATCTTGAAGATATTATGCTAAGTGAAACACGCCAATCACAGGAGGACAAATATTGCATGAATCCACTTATATAAAATATCAAAAATATTAAAAGTGATAGACGCAGAAAGGAGAATGGTGATTGCCAGGGCTTGGAGGAGGAGGAAGAGCAGGAGTTGCTGTTCAATGGGTATAGAATTGCACTCAGGCAAGATGAAAAAGCTCTAGAGATCTGCTGCACAATGTCAGGCTTATAGTTAACAATACTTTACACTTAGAAATTGTTACGAGGATAGTTTTCATGTTGTGTGTGTTTCGCTGCAATAAAAAATAAGAAAGACAATGGAAAGCAAGAATTTTTCCTCTTTCCATGGAAGCCATAGCTGGAAATTTTCAAGTGCAACATCCCAGTTTTCTCGATTCTAGTGTAAGTAATTCACATGATTTAAACTCACTGTTTGGAAGATACTGTCAGTGCCCTTCCCATATCTCTTACACCAGAGACCAGCACACCTTTTCTGTAAAGAGGAAGATAGTAAATACTCTCAGCATTGCAGGCCATACATTCTCTGTCACAACTACCCAACTCAGCCATTGCAGTGCAAAGACAGTGCGTAAACAAATAGGCATGGCTGTGTTCCCATAAAGCTTTATTTACAACAACAGGCAGCAAGCTGTTTTTGGCCAGTGAACAGATCCCTGCTTAGATCATCTTAGATTAATTTGAAAACCTGTATCTCTCTTCTGACATTTTTCTGGCCAAGGAGCATGCTTGGCCATGCTCAAGGAAAACTGGAGGTGCTAGAAAGCCAATACCCCCGGAACCAGCCCTCAAGCCCCCCTGTTGGTAGAGCTGATGCATGCTCTACCCAGTCTCCCAGAGTTTCTCAGTGAGACTGAACTCCAGCTGCCCACAGCTGTAACCTGCTCAACATCACACCCTTGATAGGCCACTTACCTTCCTTGCCTCCCTTCAAATCTCCCCTACCAGTATTTCCTGAGATTACTTCCCAACCTTCTTGCATTTGTGCCAAGTTCTGGTTCCAGGGAAACCCAGCCTAAGATCTGGTGTTTGATCTAACCATAGCTGTGGGGCAATTTTGATCCTCATATCATTCATTCACTCAGTCACTTATTCATTCATCAATTCAAATATCTTTCTTAAGGGCCAAAAATGCAGAGATAAACACGTCTAAATATCAACCCACAAGGAACTTAACCCAGTGAAGGGAGAGACTCACAAAAAGAAGTCCAGTGAAGGCACCATGAAGCTCCATGAAAGGCACAGTGGGTGACCATCTGCAGCAGGGATTAACAAAGTATGGCCCGTGGGCCAACTCCAGCCTCCTGCCTGATTCTGTAAATAAAGCTTTACTGGCACACAGCCATATGCACCATCTACTTACATATTGTCTGTGGCTGCTTTTCCATTATAGCAGCACAGAAGTGCTTTAGAGTAGTTGGGTCAGAGACTGTATGGCTGGGAAAGCCAAAAATACTTACTATCCTGCCCTTTACAGAAAACGTGTGCCAGTCCCCAGTCTATATGACTAGGACAAAAGGAGATGGGAGCCATGCTAGCGTATAATGGGTATGAGCTCTGGATTCAAACCACTTAAGTTCAAGTCTTGATTCTGTCTTAATAAATATGTGACTTACAGGCAGTTACTTAACCTCACTAAGCCTCAATGTTGCCTGTCTGCAGAAAGAAGGCATCATGACAATAGCCTCTCCCTCATAGGGCTCTTGTGAGCACTCAAGGAAACTCTGCATGTAAAGAATTCAGCATGGCGGCTGGCACCTAGCAGGTGCTGGGGGCACTCAGCTCCATCACTGTGTGAAGGCATCTTCAAGAGTCCCTGGTTGGACATAACTTTGGAATGCAGCTGCTGAGCTGCACACTGCATATAACTGAGCACATTCCTCTGATTCCAACTCATTTCTGGGACCCAACCCTGTTGGACGGCCTACCAATGAGAACTGGCATGGGAAAGGGACACATTCCATCAAATTATCCTTTTTTGCACATCTCAGACCTTTGGTCTTCTAAGGGAATTCCCAGCTTCCGGGAGGTGGTGGGTTGCAGCTATGGGGATGGAAGCAGTTACTCTGAGGCCAGACATGGCCTTCGCCTGCTGAGCAGAGAGAGGGGCTGTACTCCAGGAGAGCCACCCAAGTTGCTGACCGCTCTGTTCTCCTGTGTCCCCCAACCATCTGTGCAGCAGAGGGCTGCTAATTGGGGTGCTCTGGTCCCGGACGTCACAGATGATGCAATCCAGGGAGTTATCCATGAAAGTTGCTGGCATGCAGTCTCAGGGAAGCCATTGGGCAGAAACTGTTCCCAAGGGTCTGCCTAACACATCTCTCAGCCAGGATGTGTGATGGGGGCTGAAGCTGGGGCCCTGGTGCCTTCCGGCCTGAGATTGCTATTTCTAGCAGATGACAAGGGTCTGACTTCCAGAGAAACTAGAAGGCCACTGGTTGGAATCCCTAAGTTGTTTAAAAATGAGAACTGAGTCCTATCAGCATAATGGCTCAGATGAATGGTGCTACCAAGCAGAGTTCTGAGACTGACCCCAAAGAAAATGAATTGTGTACCTACTCGGCAACATTTACTTTGCAACGTGAGGGACCTTCCCCAGACATCCTCAACTCTACTGGAAAACACCTAGATTTCCATTTTATTTGTTTCTCTTTAGCCTCAAGGCCTTTGCATTTGCTGTTGCCTCTTCCAGGAATGCTCTTTCCTGCCGATATCAACAGCCACCCTCTCACCTCCTCCAGGTCGCCGCTCAAATGCCATCTTATCAGAAAGACCTTTTCTGACCATTCATTTATAAGTCATACTTTCATATAACTCTCCATCACGTTTTACTCTACCCTGCACAGATTTTCTTCTTAGAACAAATCACTACTTGATATGTTGACTATTTATACCTTCATGTTTTCTCTATCTGTGGTCTCATTTCCCAAACCCGTCCCTGATGAAGTTCAATGGAACCAGAGACCTTGTCTGTCATATTTACTTCTGTGTCACTGGTTTCTAGGCCAGTGCCTGGCACATGGTAGGGAAATAAGTGAATGTTTTTTGAGAGGATGTTTGCATCGAGCTGGTAGTAATCTTTCACTCAAATATTTCTTACTCTTTGATCTGGCACTAAGTCACATCAATGCTACCTAAAAATCCTCGTGGGCATTGCTATTGACACCAATAATTATACTGTTGCAAAATGGATTTTATGTGAATAGTAATGACTGTGATAGCCATTGTTATGTTAGGCTCTATAAAGCACAAGATTAACATTAAGGTTAAGATTAAGACTAAGATACAGCACTACGAGATAGGATGTATTACTATCCCCACTTTAGCGATTTAAAACCTGGAATCCTGAGAAGAGAAGTTGCTTGCCTGAGGCTATCCAGAGCCTAACTGGCTGAGCTGTGGTTCAAACTCAGATGCAGTGACAGTGAAAAGTCAGAAAGCATTGCTCAAATGCAAGTTACCCCTTCTGCCTCTCATCTGAAAATGCATCACTCTTGAAAGATTGGTCTTTGGGCAACTGTAAACATTCAATTCCAGTATCCCATGCACCATGGGCTTGCAATAGGGCAGGCATTGCCCTGGGTACTGACCTAGTCCTTGCTATTCTAATATTTTGTGTTTGTTTTTTGAGATAGAGTCTCGTTTTCTCACCAAAGCCGGAGTGCAGTGGCACAATCTCAGCTCACTGCAACTTCCGCCTCCTGGGTTCAAGCGATTCTCATACCTCAGCCTCCCAAGTAGCTGGAATTACAGGTGCACACCACCACACCAGGCTAATGTTTGTATTTTTAGTAGAGATGGGGTTTCACCCTGTTGGTCAGGCTGGTCTTGAACTCCTGATCTCAAGTGATCTGGCCCCCTCGGCCCCCCAAAGTGCTGGGATTACAGGCGTGAGCCACTGCGCCCAGCCTATTCTCATATTTTAATGCATATGAAGCATATACTGCCCAAACCTTGCTGAACTCCCCTGTTTGCCAGCCCAGTGCTAAACTGTTTACATACATTTTTCACATTGATCTTTACAACACACCTGTAAAATAGATGTTGTGTTCTCCCATTTTCTACAAAAGCTACTGAGGCTGCAGGACATTTCAAATCTCGGTTGCCCAGAGACACTCAGTCCACGCGGGGCCAATCATGTCATTGTCTGTCTCAATGTGGGAAATTGGGGGAAAGTTTTCATTTGCCATTTACAGTCAGGACAAACAAACAAAAAAGCAACTCATGAAGGATAATGAATGGAGGTTGAGTAAAGCATAGGTTTCCAGTGCCCCAATGTCTTGCAATAACCAAATCGTCTTTTCTTTGTTTTCTCCTCCTTTGTCCTTATGTGTTAGACATCTGGTTTTATGGTTTAATTAGAAAAATGGTTGCATTCAGCCAGTATCAAGGAGGAGGGCTTCTAACTTCTGGAAGCACTAGAGCCTCAGATGGTTGCGGTTAGGTGGAAGGAGAGGTATAGAGACTGTTGGGTGCAACTCTTAACCATTTAGCTCTTTCAATAAAAGTTGGCATATCACATCCACTACAGATGGCTCTTTAGCTCAAAGATGGCTTAATGACCTCCAGCAACCAATTCCCAGTATGCCCCTGCCCTCTTCATTCATTGCATTTGGGACACATCCATGCTCATCTTCTTTCTGCAAGGACATGGTTGGACCAGAGTCTAGGCTGCTCATCTGTGTGTATTTAGGCTTCATCTTCTCCTGGAAGATGCATCAGTGATTTTCAAATGGAAAAAGCTTGGCAATAATTTCCAAGAGGAGGATCTTTTGAGGGAATGAATAGTGCAATGTCTTCTTCAGTGGCTTCTTTTTATTGAGCTAGGAGAGCTCTCAGAGAGGGCTTGTGCCATCTACCCATTGGTCATGCTCTAGCTTGAGACCTTCTTTAATTATTTACAGTACATCGGCTTTCTCTCCCCAGTTATGCTTGAGTTACTTAAAGGTGGAGACTGCATCTGACTTGATTCTAGATGCCCTGAAACTACCCTTGAATTCATGTGTTCTATGAATATAATTTGACAGGTTGGCTGGCTAAGGTGAACTATTGTTTTCATCACAGGAAAGAAGTAGCCTCCAAAATAATGATAGTTATCTTGCAAATGCTGGTTTTGTGCCAGGCATTACGCTGAATATTTTATAAGCATGTTAGTGTATGATATCATCTCTTACCTCAATGACTCCAATAACCTCGCAACAGTTGATCCTCATAGACTCTAGTTTTCGGACAGTCCATTCAATCTAGAGCAGCCAGGTGATGTTTTAAAATTATAATTCTCATCATGCTACTCCCCTGTGCAAAACCCTCCAGTGGGTACCCATAGAGTTGAATCCAAAAGTCTTGCTGTGATCTGTTTCTGCCTGTTCCGACATCATGCCACACTCTTGTTCTCTCTCACTGCAATTCATCCTCTCTTGTTTTTGCTTTTTATCTATGCCTTTTACATCCCAGGCTTGTTCTCACCTCACAGCCATTGTGTTGCTGTTCCTTCTGCCTGGAACACTTTATCCTCATTGTTCACAAAGCCTGACCATTCCATGTGGGTTTTAGCTTAAATATCTTATCGTCAGAGCAGCCACTTTTTCAGCTTACTTGCCACTAAATCAGCAACGCCTAGCACTTTCCTGATACTCATTAGATCATTAGATATTTGTTATTCAATTCATTCCTCCCTTAGATGTTAATTTTAAACTTGCAAATAATTATCTATTTTCATCCACTAGATATGCACTGTCCAATACAGTAGCTATCAGCAAAATGTGGATATTTAAATGTAACTAAAATTCATTAAAATCAAATAAAATTTTAAAATCCAGCTCCTCAGTTGCACAGCCATATTTCAGTAGCCCCTAGTATCTTGTGGCTGTGTTCAGTAGCCCCTTGTATCTTCAGTAGCCAATAGCCACAAGATGCTAGGGGCTACCATATTGAGCAGTACTGATGTAGATCATTTCCATCATCATAAGAACTTCTTTTGGGTAGTTCTGCACTAGAACATAAGCACCCTGAGGGCCGGTAACTTGGTCCAACTTATTTACCATGGAATCCTCAATGCTTACCTCTTAGTTGGTACTTAATAAGTATTTTAATATATGTATTAACAATGTAAATGTTAGTTTACAATTTACCAATTATAAACCATTCAACAATAATTATAATGTCACAATAGTAATAAGCATTTATTGAGGATTTACCACATGAACTCCTTGTGCTAACCTCTTTCCATGGATTATCTACTGATCCTTTAACTGAATGAGATCCTGGCTGTTACTATCCCACCCTTCATTACCAATACCACACAGGAGAGAACAGACTTTCTCTTCTGGGAAGTGGGAGTCATAGAAAGAAGCCAGGTCTTCCAGAATCTTCACTGGGGGGTTGTTTTCCCCATGAAGATAACCTCAGGCTGCCCTGCGAAATGGCCTCACCACTGGCTCTATGTTCATTCCAAGGAGAGGTGGTTATTTCCCTCACACAGACAGGAGAGCAGGGTGGGATATGTAACCTCACCTCCTCTCCCATGTCTCCTTGCATGCCTGAAACAATTACATCAATCGGTGCGGACATGCAGTGCTCAGGCAAACTGCACTCTAGGGGTTCTTGTGCTCCATTCTCTGAGAATGGGTTGCATTTTTTTTTTTTTATGTCAGACTCTTACCTTGCTCTATTTCCTGCTGGTGAATAGTTGAGGAGTTCTTGCTGAGATGTGAATGGTCCCCACTGTAGCATAGCATCTAAATTTGTAAGTTTCACCAGACAAAGTGGACCTCTTTGAATTCAGGATATACAGGGACCTAAAAAGTTTGGTTTGAAGTGACGACATAACACACTATGATTCAGAACATCTTCATTCTAGAACCACCATTTCCACCATTCAGGTTGGTGAGCCCATGAAACATGCACAGTCTTACCTGGTTAAATAGTGGGAGCTGGGAACACCAGCCCTGGAACCAAATGGTGGGTTAAATTCTTAGCTCTACCACTTATCAGCACTGTATTCTTGGAGACATTACCCCTCTGAGCCTCAATTTTCTCTGCTGTAAATTGGGGATCATGGCAGGACCACTTCAATAGGTTTTTGTGATGATTTAACATTTATAAGGCATTCATTATTTTTCTTATTTTAAATCACTTATGTCCAAAATAAATGAATCTACACAAGGATAGACACATATGTTGTGCATATAATTTTTCTGGATTCAGAGATGAACAGTGATGATGATTATGGTATCTATGTCCCTACAATGTGCCAGACCCTAAACAAACTGCTATGTAATAATTATTTCATTCATTCTTCACTGCAACCCCCTGAGATCAGTATTTCTATGTTTCCATTGTAGGAAAATAAAACTTTAAGGTTAAATTACTCCTGTAAGGTCACTCAGCAAAAAGTAAAAGAGCTGAGACTTGAACCAGGTCTTGTCTGGGCCTAACACCAGTAAGTGCAACCTCTCTGGGCCAGTTTTTTCTTCTGTAAACTCAGGATCATAGTTGCCATTTTAGAGGGCTGATGAGAGGATGAAATAGAACAGTATTGCAAAGTGCTTAGCATAGAATACCTGGTAGAATTTTCTCTTTGGAGATGGTAAAGAGAAGAAAAGAGAGAAGCCTAGAAAGAGCAAACAGAAGAAGAGGTGGCAATAGGAGGGGCCTGGAGACATGAACTAATTAAGGGCTTCATCACCAGCTCAATGATGTGTCAAGGTGACAGTCAGTCAAGCAGATAAGGGACGATGAGTTAACATCTCCTGGGGGAAGCCCAAGCCTGAGATTGGCTGGCAGACAAGAGCACAACAGTGAAAAGGAAGCTGCCAGAAGGTTATTTACATGAAATTACAGTGAAGGATTTGAACTGTGCCACCCTGGTGGCTTTAACCGTCTCTTGGTAAAGGCAAAATTCCAGTAGCCCTTGGAATGAATCCAAGGGCTGTATGAGCTAATGCAAGTACAGTGGGAATGGATATTTGGGACCATAAAGGACAGTATAAAAAGACTCACAACCAAGTCCTTGGAATCCCAGCTCTTACACATTTTGTCTAAGGGCAAGTTCAAGTGTAGTGCAACTTTCAGGCATGGCTGTATACAGATGCCCAACATGATGCCATCAGGGATATTTATCTCACTGTCTCTGCTTTTAAGCGCTACCTCTTCTGCATTGACTGTGTCCTAAGGCAAGTTCTTGCCCTGTGGTGTAAATATAGTTCTCTCTCTTAGGCTGGGTTCCCTCAGACATAGACTCTGAGACAAAGATTCCAGTGCAAGTGATTTATCTGGCAAGTGACTCTAGAAAACTCTAGTACCGAAGTGAGAAAGGAAGGGAAGAAAGGTGCCTTAATAAGAAGGTTACCACCGTGGAAATTTGATGCTCAATCCCACTTCCATGTATGAAAAAATACGGTCCACACCCTGCTGAGACCTCTGGGGCACAGTTGAATGCATGTCTCTTTCCAGAGATGAGTGAGCTGTGCTGTTGATTTTCTGACTTCCATCCACCACTGGCTGGGGGCTGCTCCCAGGAGCATTAGCTTCACAGCACTTCTGTGTGCCCTAGGCAAGCGCTCAGAGCATTACAGTCTCTCATGCTCAAAGGAGAAGGTGTTAGCATACTTGGAAACAGTCAGCACCAGAGGAATATAATGAGGCACAGTGACATCTACTTCTCCCCCCTTTCCCTCTATCTGCAGGAAAAGTTCTAGGTCTAGCTGACTTGGGTCATACGCCCTTCCTTGAATCAAGCACTATAGCCAGGGGTGTGAATGATGCCAATTAGCCAGACTCAAGAGAAGAGAGTCAACCTTGTCCCAACTGCATGGACCAAGATTGGGGTGGGGTGGTACCCCAGCAAAAAATGAGGTGCCATGACCAAAGAAATCTGAGTAAACTCTAGTCCAACGAAAACAACAGAAAAATATTGACTCATCATTCAACAAGTTGATGACTAACTTTATCACCTTCCACCTCCTAATTTAGATGAATATCTTTCCTTTTGGAATAGCAGGACCATTTCTGGCCCCAGAGCAGCAGTCCCACAGGGGACAGATACAAAAGTGAGTGTGGTTAGTCACTTTTAATTGCTCAAATTATCCTGAAATACACCACACACACACACACACACACACACATATATATTTTTAACAGAGGCTTTGAAGACTTGTTGCAAATGTTTACATTTAGCCTAATGGAGCTAAGTCTCATTAATGACTGTGATACTGTTTGGGTTGGCCCTGGGTTTTGCAGAGTGGGTAATAAGCACAATTCATATGCCCATGTGGCACTGTTCAGTGAGGGGATCTCAGTAAAGGAAGCTCCAACTCCTCTTTTTCTCTTTGTAATTTGGCATGGGACATCTGGGACCATTTCCTCATAGGGCCCTTTTGCAGTAATGTAGTTTAAGTACTTTGGAAAGGTGCCTAAGTAATGGCTATTATGTAATTTTCTTTTAAAGGTAGAGGAAATGACAACCAAAGAATCAAGGGGAGGGCTGAGGATCTGTGTCTGTCCCTCTCCAATGTGAAAATGTCAGAAGGCCCTCTTCACCCAGGGTAATTGCAAAACAAACAGAGCTCAGGGTTCTTGCAAAGCCAGGACTGCTATGGAGAAAAAGCAAGGTCAGCCAAGAGGGGCTGGTTCTTTCACCTGCATATTGTCTCTGAAACTCCAAAGAAATGGAAAAAATTAACCCCCAACAAGCTGAATATCTTACCTGTAGCAAGTAACTTTTGGGGGAAAAAGCAAACTAAAAGCTTTTTCCCCCAAACTGAAAGCAAACTGGTGTTATTAATAATACTAGAAGCTTGGTGCTACTGGGCTCTATTTGCTCATCTGTACAATGGGTGGGCACAACCCACTTCTTAGGGCTACTATGAGAATTAAGTTAGATAGCACTTACAATATGCTGTATACACTGTAGCAGGGATTGCCAGCTGTCTGCTGAGAGCCATTTTCTTCTTTTTCCTTAGCACTGCACTATGAGTTTTACCTAAGCACACAGCTTCCCAGAATAGATGTCACATTTCCCAGCCTCTTCTGCTGTTAGATGTGGGCTTATGGACTAAATTCTGGCCATTGGGATATAAGAGGCAGTGCCCTGGGGCAGCATCCAGGACCCATCCTTAAGAGATCACTGATGTGTGGCCTTTGCTCTCTCTCTGCTCCTTGCTTCATCTTGCTACCTGAAACATAGATGCTTCCATCTTGAATCTTGAGACAGATCTATGAATGCGGGATGTGCGTGGAGGAATAAAAGGACAGAAGAATCCTGGGCCCTGGACATCACCGTGCTCCCCACTTGTTCTTTCCTGTCAAAGTCACTGTTAACTGGGGCTCAGCAGCCAAACCCTGTTCTGGTTCTTTCACACAGAATTTGGCACAGTTCACAAATCTAGGTTTTATAGAAGGCTCTCAAATTTAGCTCACACTAAAATTCAGCATTTTTATCCCATCTCTTACTAGATACTTTTCCTTATATTAATCTCCCTAGGTAATGTGCAATTCCTTGGAAAGAAATATATTCTGTTATTCCCATTCCTGCCTCTACGCCACAATGGTCTCTCGCTGAGTGGGCAAGAAGGGTGAGCACCTTATATGACTTCCTGAGGGAAGGAAAAGCCAAACTCCTAGGGAAGCCCAGGCAGCATCTTTTGTCTTCTTGGTTGCAACTTGTCCTCTTACATTTACAGCCGAAGCCTTCGGCCAGTGCCAGCATGAGCAGGTGCCAGATTTGAGCCTTGTTCTTAGACATGGCCCCATGGTAGATGTTCTGAGTCCCTACATTTGCATTACTTTCCCACAACAGGGTGGCAATTCATTCCCACTTTATTGTCTGTCACTTTAGTTGTGTTGTGTTCCTTGCCCTGGAATTCCTTTATCCCTACCTTTCTACACTGGAACCAGAAGTATCTTAGAAAAGTTCAATCTCTAGGTCCACATTAGCTCAGCTGTGATGGTCACTGAGTCTACTTGGATGTAGTTTTATCCCCATTTGGTAGCCCCAGAAACATCACTTAAGAAAATCACAAATGAGAATAGGGACTTTGTTGAACACTATGACGTGTCACTCTGATTCCTTTCAGGAATGAAGAATTCATTCCTCCTACTATTGGAGAAATGAAAAAACTCTCTGCACAAGGTCATATCTCCCTCCAAGGTTACCTGCATCCAATGACTGGTAAACTTGGGGTACGAAGTCCCAGGACTTCTGGCTCAATTTGGGACATCTCTGAAGACCATCCCTGCTCCAAAGCTTCTCATGGGCTCAAGTGAGTCCCATGTTGGGATTGCATCACACCTCAACGTTTCCCTCTGCCCAATCTTGCGCCCATCCCCTCCTTTCCACAGGTGTTGATCCTAAAGGAACTCTTTAACAAACATCCTTAGACTAAAGTTGGTCTCAGGATCTCCCTCCCAGGGAACCCAATTTGCAACAGGACTGGCCATTTCTCTGTTAATCTTCTGCACTCTACAGGCCCATCTTCTGATTGTTTCACCCTACCTCTTCAGTTTCCACTTTCATCTTCCAACCCCTTAGGGCCAGATGGAATGAACAATTTCCTCTTCTTCTAGTTACCTTTTCCCATCAGTAGCAAGTCTCATGGCTTAGCTACCAAGGATCAGGACTCAGAACCAGAGCAGAGACTGTCTGGAGGGGGCTGGGGCCATGGAGGGAGACACTGGGCCAGGGAAGCTGAAATCATGGACAAGACAAGGCCATTGCCAGAGACACCTGTTAAAGCATGAAGAGAGAAAAACCCTGGCTCTTCCCATATTCCCACCCTCTAGGATTTTACCAGTTCTCCCCATTGACTGAAACTAACTGGAAACCAGTTAGCAAAGGAGACTGGAAAATGTAGTTTGTGGGGATCAGCTCTCCGCAATACAGAACCATGGAGAGGAAAAATGGGGAAGGGATCTGAAAGGAAGCAAGCCAATGAGTGTCAAACGCATTAGCATATTAAATGCTACATTCAGGCAAGCCAAGACATGTGTTTAAGTATTTCTCACACATATCTGGACATAAAACTTCATGATTCATTTACTTATCAACCTATGATCTTATTGCATAATAATCTCAGCAGAACTGTTCAAAGCACATATTTTAGAACATGCTGACTTCAACAATCCCCTACACTGATTTTCTGTTGTTGAGCATTTAGGTTGCTTCTACTTTTTTTCCTTTTATATTTAGGATAATCATTTCCGTGTTGGTTTGCATAGACTCCTTTCCACTCTTTCACCAGCAAGCCTCACTCAGCCTTTGTAAAACTACTTGATCATCGATTTCATCAAGAAATTATTTACCTGGCAGTGAATCGTGGCATGAAAAGTGACTTGTTGTAAATGAAAAGCCTGACTTGGTTATCCAAACCTAGGCCATAGAGTACAGAATGAATTGAAGACATAGTACAGGGTATGATGTGCAGATACTGGGGTTTGGGGATGGGTTGCTGCCCTTTATAGAGAAGGAAGGTCCTTTCATTGCCTTCTATCCCCTTGGTGATGTTTTCAGCCCTTGTGGGTTGGGTGATGGCAGCCTATTGAATCTAGCCTGGAGCACCCTCCCTCATCCTCTCTGCCACTTTGTTCCTTGCAGAAAATCTGGAAGAGCTAAGATGCCAAGTTATTTTGCAGTATTAATCAATCAGAATAAAACCATTCTTAACTAGGCTGAGCAATAGGGCATCTTGTTAAAAAGAAGAAAAATTTTTTAAATGTCTATCTCACAATGAAAAAATGGCTCTGGTAATGCTCAGTGTTTGCTGGGAGTGAATAGTGCCTTCTTTCTGGGTTTTGTGGGTACTGGATTCTTGTGCTGATATTTTTGTGCCTGTAAAAGATGCCAAGTCCTTTGAGCTTCGTAAGATAGAGGGAGGATGTAGGAAAGGGAGAGTTAAGCATTTGGGACATTTGTTTGTTGTTTGCAACCTAAATGTTTGTCTGATTGTTTTACTAGAGCATTGAAATTCAGCCTTGAGCTTTTCATGGTGAGCACCTTCTTTAGTCATTGGAGAAATCCCGACTTGAGCTGCATATAAATAATAAAGAATTGTAGCAGCAGCAACAGCAACAACAATACTTACAAAGTGCCTTGTGTCTGGCTTTACATGTATGGATTCATTTAATGCTCACCACAACTCTGGAAAGTAGGCTGCTGTCATCATGTCCCTCTACATGTGTAGAAGCTGAGGCACAGAGAGGTTAATTCACTTTTCCAAGTCTACCCAGCTTGTCGTTTGTGGAGCCTAAATTTGAACCACAGCAGTGAGGCTCCAAAGTCCATTCTTAGCCCCTCTACTTGGCTCTGTACAACTCTGTCTAGTGCAACAACTTTGAACATGCCGTAGCTCTGCCCTGCTCAACCTGCTTTTGCATGCTTTTGAAACACAACACAGGCTTGTTGGGCAAGAGAACTACAAGCATTATTATTCTTTTTGCATTGGGAAGTGAGGCTCAAAAGTCCCCCCCCCCTTTTTTTCTGAGATGGAGTATCACTCCATCGCCAGGCTGCAGTGCCATCTCGCAACCTCGGCTCACTGCAACCTCTGCCTCCTGGGTTCAAGTGATTCTCCTGCCTCAGCCTCCCAAGTAGCTGGGACTACAGGTGTGCACCACCACGCCCAGCTAATTTTTGTATTTTTAGTAGAGACGGGGTTCACCATGTTGGCCAGGATGTTCTCGATCTCTTGACATAGTGATCCGCCTGCCTCAGCCTCCCAAAGTGCTGGCATTGCTGGCATGAGCCACCATGCCCAGCCCTAACGTCCATTCTTAGCTCCTGTTGTTGGTTCTGTACAACTCTGTCCAGTGCAACAACTTTGAACATGCCATAGCTCTGCCCTGCTCAACCTGCTTTCACATGCTTTCGAAACTCAACACAGGCTTGTCAGGCAAGGAAACTACGAGCATTATTATTCTTTTTGCAGTGGAAAGGGTATTGGAGTTGGAGTTGGAAAACCCAGATTCTTCTCCATATTTCTGCCAGCCCCAGTTGCATGGTCTTTAGTGGGCTTTAAACCACAATTTTGGGTTTAATCCCAGCTCTATGCAAAATTCAGTGCAGAGCTTGTGCCCATTAAAAGGCACAAAGTTTCTTATTTGTAAAAGATTCACATTTTACAGATGACAAGAATAAGGAGAAGAGAGGTCTTGTCACTGCCCCAGGCCACCCTGAAGTAAGGGATCAGGCTGGTGCCTGTGTGCCAGGTCTTCTGATACTCTACCCAGTCGTTTCTTGTTACACCAGCATCTCTAAAGGGAAAGGTGAAAAAATACTGCTGCTGTGAATGACCATCCCACTCGGGGGTTGCCAGCTCTTAGATTGATTTGTCTGCCCAGAGAGTGCACTTACAGTCAAAATCAGCAATGAAATATGCCCTCCTGTATCTAGTTCACTCTGGATTCTCTAAAGGTGGCAAATCAGAGAAGCTGCAGTTGGCACCTCTCTGTCACTGGTGCTGCCACAGGATTGAAGTTCAGATAAGCAGCACAGCGTTGATTTGATGGACCACATATCTCAGGGGCCTCTGGCATCCAAAGGGCCTCCTACTGAGCATGGGCAGTATCATCAGACAACAAATAGAGCATGTGCAGCCTGGGCTTCTGTGTTTCCTTGACTTGTAGATGCCTCCTGCCTTGTTTTAATATCAGAGCATCAACAGTCACAGAGGAAACCTGGAAAAAAAATAAAGCATCAAAAGGCAAAGAAGATTGATGGTAGGTTGAGTTTGTACCTAGGCTCATCGATATGGGTGGAGGGATGTATTTCTCAAGACCTGATGGGAGTAGGGCTCCCCAAACCCCCCCCCATGTTGCACCTACCACACGCAGGCATGCAAAGGTCTGGGACTCAAATCCACCTTGATCATAGCCCCACCTTAGTTGTTTGTTTCACCTCAGCTGGAACATTGGAAGTTCCACATAGAGGGGGAGTGTTGTGAATGGACAAGTCAGAGGGAGGAAGACGGTTACATCATGTAAGAGGATGCTCGTGCCGTCTTTTCTTCACCTGTTATCCAAAATCCTTCCCTCTTTCCAAATTCCAGTTGCTTGCCTTCAAGTCAACAAACATTTTTCTAACTACCTCCACGTTAGGTCAGCAGCTCTGGGCAGTGAGTCAAATCTAAATGCTGCCTTCTGCCTGTTTTGGGGATGGCCAGAGAGCTAAGAGTAGTTTTGACATTTCTTAATGGTTATATTTTCAACTGTTATATCAGTCCCTACCTGAGAGTCTCAATTTTGTCTCTTGGTCCGCAAAGCCTAAAATATTTACTATCTATCTGCTTTTTACAGAAAAAAAGTCAGTCCCTGATGTAGGTTATTCAATAGGTCATCATATCTGCCATTGAAATATCTCTCAAATTTATTGATTCACTTATTCATTCCTGTAGGGGAGTTGCTTATGCTTTCTAAACCTTGGTTTCTCCACAGTAATCGGAGGGAAACAGTCATAGCAATCATATGACATTCATGTGAGAATTAAATGAAATGGTGCATTTGAAGCTTTTCATTTATTTCCTAGCAAGTGTTATCTCTCACTATAGTTCTTTTTGGAAGCTAGGCTGTGCGGTGTAGGAACACAATCCCAGATATACGCATTGTATCATGTGTGGCAAATGTATGCATATACAGACACATGTCTGTTTGCCTGCAAGTCCTGGGAGTCAGTAAAATATAGGAGAAAATGCAGGGGTGTTATACAAAGACACTTTGGGTTTTAAAGGTTTGCTCTGACACTCGTTGGCTGTGTGACCTTGAGCAAGTCACCTAAACCCTGAGCCTCATTTTTCTCACCTGTAAAGTGTCGCTGATCACGTAAAACCCCTCTCGTAGGGTTGATGTGAACAATAAATAAGACACTGCAATGAAAGCCTGACACAGAGTAAGTACATGATAAATCTTGGCTATTTTATACATACCCATTTGCGCGCTCGTATTTGTGCAAACACCTATACATGCAGAGTTGCAAAATCATCCTCCAATTGTTGTAGTAAAGCATTCTAAATTGCCTGCATATTTTTGTGTAGAAGCTGCTCTCTTTAGCTTATGTCAGGGACTATGTGGCCTGCCATATCCCAGGCCAAGGGTGCAGCCTCATTTCTCATTTGGACAAATCCAGGAACCTTCCCAGTCACTTGAATGTGGAGGCAGATGGAGAAATAAATATCTTGCTTCAGGTGGTTTGTGCTTTCTTTTCAAAATGTCCCCAGCTCAGAGAGTCTTGTCAGCTCTTCTCTGCTCCTTCCTGAATCCTGAGCTCCAGGGTGTGTCAGGGGTCAGACAGCCCATCTGATGCCCAAATCGAGCAGTAACATCCTAGGCAGAGTCGGTCATCGAATTCTGCTACAAGACTCAGGCAACTCTTGGGGGCTCCATCACCCAGAGCTCAGGGGACACACTTCATATGGTGTATCCCACCCTCCTCCTGGCCCTCTCTGTCACTAGAATGTGATCTCCCATCTGAATTATTGAAGGTCCCAAAGAATAATGCAAACCTGGAATCTGGGAATGGACAGGAGGTTTGGAGGGAGAAATGCGTGCAGCTTGGGCAGGCTGCACACGTCACAGGCCTAAAAACACTGTCCATGTAGCCTGTGGATGAGGGTTCTCCCTAGGGCTGGCCATGCAGCCCCACACAGTGAAACAGGCAGATCTGGATGGAGGGGCACAGGAGGGAAGGCAGTTGCTGCACCAGCATCAACCCAGTGAGATGGATGCTGGCCCTGGTGGTGATGAGGCCAGCATGAAGGGGCTGCTGCAAGGGGCACAAGAAAGAGGCCTGGGGGCTGTCCACACCCCACACTGGAGAGGGCAGAGCCCAGGAGTGGAGATGGAGCTGTTGCTCCCAGCCAGGATGGGATGCTGGCCTGTCTCATTTACTTTACCCTTTGGTGATGCTGTTTCATCTCTATGGGAAGTGTGTTCTGGTGTTAGTTATCATCTCTGTCTTCCAGCCTCAGTTCCACAAAAGACATACACATGCATACACACAACCCACAGAGACACACATAAACACATATAGAAATGCAAACACAAAAGAGAGACACAAATACCCATATAAACACACATATAAACAAAAACACACCAACACACACACACAAATGCATATACACAGGTAGAAGCAAACACAAAAAGAAACACAAACCCATACACAGAGATACAAAAACATACACAGAAACACAAAGAAACACAAACACAAAAGCATATAGAAATGCCCATAGAGAAACACACACATGCAGAGAAACAAAAACACACAGAAACACAAATACAGACATAGGCACATTCAAACACACACAAAAAACACACAAACACACACAGAAATGAAGACGCAAAAAGATAAACATCCAAATAACACATATCAACACACACAAATACATGTATAAACACACAGAAACACAAACACAAAATACAAACAAACATAGAAACATAAACACAAATGCACACACAAACACACAGACAGAAACAAACACAAAAGCATATGGAAAGACACATGCACACAGAAACAAAAGCACACAAGAACACACGCACAAAAGCACCCACCAGCCCATATAGAAATGCACCCACATGTACACCGCCATGGCATGCACTCATGCAGAGGACTTGGGCCCTCCGGCCCTGCTGATGCCGTTGATGCCTTGGTGCGATTCCTTCCAGAGTTGTAGATCCTGAGAAACAAATGTGATCTCCATTTCCTTAAGTCCCATAAGGCCAAGGGCAGAGGCAGGCAGAAGAGCCCTGAGGGTCAGAGAAATTGCCAGGCAGCCACTGGCATGGGTTCAAATCCCTGCTCTGCCACTAAGTGATGACATAAACCAGACCTGCATTTTCCTTTTATAAAACAGGGGTGGTAATGCTCCCTTCTCCCGAGGATTAAGTGTATTAACACACAAGATGCCTGGATGAGGGCTCAGTGAAGTTATTTTCATTAACACTGACTCTCAAATACTGCCATCTCAGGGTTCTCACCTGTGCAGCTTGGGGTTCCCATGCGTAATGACTCACTCAGTTATTTCTGGAATCCCTAGCGGTTGCCTCACACACATTCTTGAAGAGTAATCTGTTTTCACATGATGATGACCCCCATTAAGGGGCTGCCTCCAAAGCCTTGTGGGACATTCTCTCTCAACCTCATGCAGCCAGGTTGCTGGAGTCCAACACAAAACACCAATTCTGTTCAAGCACTGTTTCTTGGTCCTCCCAAAGCTGCCAGCCCCTGGGGATGCCCATTGGTGCCACATTCACTGTGGACTTTATCATCAGAGCTGCACTGTGCTGGACAAAGCTGGGGTGCTGACTGATGCCCAACTCACTCTGATGCCTGCACTCCTATCAGTACCAGATTTACCTCTCCTCTCAAAGTCCATATGAAAACACTCTTCTCCCCACCCTCCCTTCCCCTTCTCTCCTTCTCATCTTCCTCATCTTCTTCCTTCCTCTCTTCTCTCCTCTTCTCCTTCTTCTCTCCCTTCTTTCTCCTCTTTCCCTTCCTCCTCCTCCTCTTCCTTCTCTTTTCCTCTCCTCCTCCCTCTCTCCCTTATAACTGAGACCTAGGGCATAGGCAACCCCATGCCTGCTCCATCTCCCTCTCTTTCCTATCCTTTCCACCTCTTTCCCTGAAGCTTGTCTCAAGCTGCTTTCTGTCTGCACTTGAAAGACAGTGCCTCAGTATAGACATTTCAGGCCATTTTTAAGCACAAATTTTAATGCAGAACAGGAGAGGACACAAGAGCAATGAGGGAGGTGGGAGGGGCGGTGCCACGCAATGGAATGAGCACCTCAGCTTGGAGCCAGAGAGACCTGGAGTAAAATCCTGAGTCTGCTGCTTGCTGGCTCAGGACAACAGTCACAGAATGTGCCACTTACTAAAGAGGGACACAGCCAGAGACATGTCAGTGCTACTGACCTCTCTGAGGTTCCCCCGGAGGGGGATCCGGCAATAATCAGGATCAACTGACCCTTCAACCACCACACACAGGCAACCCAAATGTGTCTGTAGCATTGTGTGTGGGTGACTCTTATGGAAAAAAAGCTATAGAACCCTTCCAAACAGTCTTCCTACGTCCAGAACGCTGTTTATGTGGTGGTTATGGCTTTGGGGCTTTGGGGGTAGACAGGGCCGATGGTGAGTCCTGTTTCTAGAACTTTCTATGCACTCACGGCATGCTCTTTGATCTCTGTAATCTTCAGCTTCCTTAGCTTGGAAAATGGGCACCATGATGCCTCTTGATGTCAGGGATTCCACTCATCACAGAGTAAGAGGCTGGCATTTCGATTGTGTTGTTATTATTATAATGAGCTGACGGATGAAGAAAACATATCTCTGAGTATGAGAAAGCCTAAGACAGAAAGACTGGGCACTATAATGACAGGCTTTGTCTCTGTCTTGCTTTTGTAGGAAGCTGGGCTTAGACTTACGCCTTGGGTTAATTTCCTTGTGTCTCCCTCTGCCCCCTCCTTTCTCCTACCTCCTTCCTCCCTATCCTGCAAGGTTGAAGTTAGCACACCACTGGGGTTAGCAGGAGGTACAAACTGGATTAGATGTTAAATGAATTTGGTCTTCCTCCCCAGGGGCGGCACGGGCAGGTTTCACATGAATAATGATTTGTCTGAGGCAGCAAACTGGATTATTTGATCAAAAAGGGGAAAAAACAACTCATGTTCATTTTTTAATAATGGCTTTTGCATCCAGTCTCCAAGCTCGGCTAAGAGGGGAGGGAGAGAGAAGGGGTGGCTGTCGGGGAGGATGAGCTGGAAAGGAGACAGTAACACAATGCTTTTTCCTCTGAGATCTCCTGCTCCAACCTCAGGCTAGAGCAGGGGCTGCCAGATCCAGCCCCCGGCATGATCTTGTTTGGGTATGGCCTGCAAGCTCAGCATGATTTTTTGTTTCTAAATCTTGGAATAAAAATCAAAGGAATAATAATATTTATCTCAAGTGCTTTGCAATATGTCATAGTCTGTTGTATGTCTTTGCGTCTATTATAGCTCATTTAATCTTTACTATGGAGAAAATACTACAGCTTAATTTATAGATGAGAAAACTGAAGCTTCTGGAATAGGAGTCTCAAATTGAGTGCTAATTGACATTTGGGGCTGGGTCACTGTTGGTCGTGGGGGGGCTTTCTTATACATTGTAGGATGTTGAGAAGCTTCTATGGTCTCTACCCACTAGATGCCAGTGGTATTCTCATCCTCAAGTTTGAACAACCAAAAATGTCTCCAGTCAAATGTTGCCTGGAGAGCAAAATCATCACTGGTTAACAATCCCTGTTCTAGGATGGTTAAGTAAGTCATCAAAGATCATATAGCTACTGACTAGTTTAGCTGGAATTCAAACCCAGGGAGTCTTCCCCAGACGCTCTCTCCTAATCAGCTTCTCCATATGAGAAGTTCTCCAATACTATGAGGGTGGTACAGCTGTGCTAAGAGACATTGGCCATGCCTTCTAGAGAGTGCTTATGTGGGAATATCAGTGTTTCAGAGAAACAAGGAAAGGATCTGTAGAATGAGGCCATATTTCTACCACGATGGTGGGGAACACTAACCTTGTACCCTATCTATACCAAATGTTAACCCCCCCGATATGGTTTGGCTCTGTTCCCACCCAAATCTCATCTTAAATTCCCAGATTTTGTGGGAGGGGCCTGGTGGGAGGTAATTGAATCATGGGGACAGGTCTTTGCCATGCTGTTCTCACAATAGTGAATAAGTCTCGCCCCTGCACAAGCTCTCTTGTTGCCTGCTGCCGCACATGTAAGATGTGACTTGCTCCTCCTTGCCTTCCACCATGATTGGGAGGCCTTGCCAGCCACATGGAACTGTGAGTTCATTAAACCTTTTTCCTGTATAAATTACTGAGCCTCAGGTATGTCCTTATTAGCAGCATGAAAATGGATTAATATACTCCCCAAAGCCAGAATTCCATTCTTCTCATAAATAGACATATCACAAAAATAATGGCATCCAATTTGTATTATTAATTCAAATTTGTCTATTAAAAACATTGTGGGAATTTGGGGTTCTTTTTGGATAATATCCTCAGTTTTCCCTCTTTTCCCACAAGGCCAGATTTACCAAAAGTAAACCTGGCTCTTTATAGAAAGTTTGTTGATTTCTGTTGATTGCACAAAATGGACAACTGTGGAAACAATCATCATGTCCATTGACAGGGCTGTTTTATGAAGAGAAGCAATGGGTTGGCTTTGGTGATTGAGCACAGACTTTAGAGCCAGATAGTCTGGGTTCAAATCCCTGCCATGCCACTTACTGGCTGTGTGACCTTGGGCAACTTACTTAACCTCCTTGTGCCTTGGTTTTTGTATTTGTAAAATTAAGAGAAAAGAATCTGCCTTCATAAACTACTGAGGGTTCATCCATACAAATAAATTTATACCAATGTAAAGCTCTCAGAACGTTATCTAGCTGATAGGAAGGAAGTGCTATGTAAATATCAGCTATTATTATGACTGTTGTTACTACCTTCACCCTCCTCATGGTTACATTCTTTGGAAAATTCCAGTTCAGGCTACCGTTGTGCAGTGCTGATCCACGCATGTGGTCTCCCTGCAGTCCTTTTTCATGCTTCTTTGTGGAATTCACCTTTTCCACTTCTCGTTCCCAACAAATGGTTTTGGTTTTTCTTTCCTCCTACAATTTTTGTCATCTTCTTAGAGGTGGCCAGATCTAGGAGTGAGAAATTGTAAGTATGTGATTGCATTTGAGGAAGAATCCCCCTGAGCTGGACCTTCTCTTGGCTCCCAAAGCATTCATGAAGACTCAACTTCTTTTAAACAGGTTTCTTCAGACATACAAAAAGTATAAAAAGTACTTATAGCCCATCTTCATGTGGCCTACCCCTCTAACCTTCTTGGAGTCGTTCCATTTTCTCTTGCTCATCAGAAAGTCCTGGGGTCTGACCCTTTCCTTTTGTTCCCAGCAGCTTTCTGAGGAAAAATCGTGGGCTGATCTCCCAGGGTCATCTGGAAGACTGGGGTCTACACCTCAGACTGGGGTGTTTGGGTCTGGAAACATCAGAGAAACAAAAAAAGTGGGACTACTTAAAGATGTATCGGCATTTATGAATGCTTACTAAAGTACCAAATGTTGCATGAAATACTTTGCATGTATTTTTTATTTGATTTTAAGTTCCGGGGTACATGTGCAGGATGTGCAGGTTTGTTACATAGGTAAACGTGTGCCATAGTGGTTTGTGGCACCTAAGTATTAAGCCTATCATGCATTAGCTATTTTTCCTGATGCTCTTTCTCCCCCACCCCCTCCCCCAACAGGCCCCAGTGTGTGATGTTCCCCTTCCTGTGTCCGTGTGTTCTCATTGTTCAGCTCCCACTTATTAAGTGAGAACGTCTTTGCATGTATTTTCTCATTTAAATTCCAGCTGCCTAATGGGTAGGTTCTATTATTATCACAACTTTAGGTGAAGAAATTGAGGCTCAGAGGGGTTAAGTCACTTGCCCAGGCATCGTATCAGGAAATGGGCAGAGCAGATCTTTCTGGCTTTAATGCCTATATATAAACCGACATATATTGATTTGACATATAATGAGCCACAGGTGAACCCAGGTAAAGGTGAAGCTACATGTAACTATCCTATTTTTATAACTTTTATAATTATTTTGAAATTAAACAATTTTAAAAGTTAATTTTTTTTTTTTTTTGAGACGGAGTCTCGCTCTGTCACCCAGGCTGGAGTGCAGTGGCGCGATCTCGGCTCACTGCAAGTTCCCCTCCCGGGTTCACCCCATTCTCCTGCCTCAGCCTCCCAAGTAGCTGGGACTACAGGCACCTGCCACCACGCCCGGCTATTTTTTTGTATTTTTAGGAGAGACAGGGTTTCACCGTGCTATCCAGGATGGTCTCGATCTCCTGACCTTGTGATCCGCCCACCTCGGCCTCCCAAAGTGCTGGGATTACAGGCGTTTAAAAGTTAATTTTTTTAAACACATAGTAATTGAACTTCTACTGTGTGCCAAAAATGGTCATAAACCCTGGCCTCATGGAACTTTCATCTCATACAGGGGTCACCAAACTACAGCTCGGGCCAGAGCACCTCCCTCTTTGTCTGGGGTACTAGGATGGACAAAGGGTCAAATTGATGGCTCACTGCTGATAATCTTCAGTAGCAGGAGATGCGTATTTCTCTGTGCTTGCCTTTCCTTTATTGTCACTGTGCTCCAATTCACTGGCCTGCTGTCCGTTTTGCAAGTAATGCATTTTGGAACACAGCCATGCCCCCTTATTAGTGTATTGCCTATGGCTGCTTCCATGTTACAATGGCAGAGTTGAGCACATGTGACAGAGACCCTGTGACCCACCAAAGCTGAGAATATTTACCATCTAGTCCTTTCAGAAAAAAAAAAAATGTGCAAGAGGTATATAACTTAGTAGGGCATTTGACTGCAGGGAACATTTGCTGTCCCCCTTATATCAGTCTGTGAGAGCTGCTGTAACAAAGTACTGAATATGGTGGCAGGGTGGGGGCTTAAACAACAGAAATGTTATTTTCCAAAAGCTTTGGAGTAGAAGTTGGGGATCAAAGTGTGGGCAGGGTTGGTTCTTTTTGAAGCTCCTCTCCTTGGTTTGCAGTGGCGGCTTCTACCTGTCTACACATCATCTTCCCTCTGTATGTGTCTGTGTCCAAATTTCTTTATTTTATATTGACATCAATCCTATTGGACTAGGGCCCATATTAATGACTTTGCTTGAACTTAATTACCCCTTTAAAGATCCTGTTTCCAAATACAGTTACATTCAGTGGTGCTGGCGGCCAGGGCTTCAACGTATGAATTTGGGGGAGATGCTGTTCAGCTCATGGCGCCCCTGGTGTAGTGAGAATGAGGACGACTAAAAAATTACCTAAATATGGCTCATGAGAGAGACGCACAAAGTGCTGTGGGAGAGAATAGGAAGATGTATCAGGCTTCTCAGTGGAGGTGACATTTTAACGGGCTCTTAGAATAAATTTGTGTTTACCAAGCAGAAAATGTGACTGGACATCCCACAGCAGCATGCACCACATTTAGAAGGCTTGGGGCATGTAGAAAACCAACCACAGACAGAACTACTACACACTGGAGTTCGTCGCTGTAGCAAAAGGATCCTGAATCTAGAGGTTGAGAAGGTGTCGCCCTTTTTTTTCTGCGACAAGGCTATAAATTGCTATCCTGTGAACCGAGGACCAAGGGGAGGACCGCAGGGAACTGTCTCTCAGGAAGTCGATGCCTTCAGAGTATCGAGTCCAAGAGACCCGGTGAGCAGAGGCAGGTCTGAGAATTAGGAAGTCAGAATTTCTCCCCCGGCCACGGTTCCATCAGACAGAGCCTTGAATCTCAGCCACCTCTCGCTTATGGGATTCCCATTACCCACCCTGGATGCTGAATGGTTCTGGCTGCCTGCACAGCCGGGAGCACAGAGCCAGGGAAGCTACAGAGAAGAGTCAGTCTTGCCAAAAGAGCTTCTTCCTCTTGCTTCTAGGTCCCATTAGACCATCCAACCAGCATCCTCACATAGGAAGACAAACAGTAACTTCTCCCCCAGTTCTTCCCCGCTGCGCTCCCAGAAGCCTGGTCGTTAAGAGACTGCTCACATCACAGCTCTGCCTGAAGCCTTCACCAGCCCACGGGGCTTGGGTGTTTCTTTTTTCTGAGGGGGTTTCTTCCCTCACTTCCTCTTTTCCCTGCTTCCTACCCCCTAAATGCTGGCATTGGCTCAGTGACATGACTGTAATATTCTGAGGCCAGACCCTTTTTTGGAGCAAAATCAGCCAAGGATTTTGTTGGCTAAGCGGGGAACATATTTCATTCCTAGTTCAGAAATGCCAGCTCAGGCCTGACAACCAATTGAATTCCATGTGGGGAAATCATACCTCACCTGATGGATGTGATCAAACACACACTGGCCATGAGATTATCTCTTTCCGCCACTTGGGGATTAAGGTTTTCTACAGCTCTTTCATTCACAGTGTCTCCATATCATCCAGGAGACGGCACTACTCCATAAATCAGGCTGTGGAGGACAGTCAAGGTCATGAATCTCCTTCAACTTCACCCTGTGACCCCCTTCCCAACCACCGCCATCTGGGGCTGTGCTCACATGGCTCTCAGGCAGTGACCCTGGAAGGGAGCATCCCAGGGGACCCCGCTCCAGAGGCAGTGAACTCATCCCTCCCTCCTGCTCCCCAGCCCTGGTGCTGTCTTAGCCAGTGGTGGGGAGAACAGGGGACTGGTATTTACTGAGCACCTACTTAGTGCTGGGCACAGAGTCAGGCACTATGCATGTGTTCCAATAGCCCTGCTAGATAGGGGCTGCTCTCATTCTCCTTTTACAGACACAGAACCCAGAATTAGAAAGCTTGAGTAACAACGCTGGAGCTGGCCTTGGCATCCCAAAGGCCATGACCTCACAAATTAGTCCCTTCCCTTCCCTTCTCCTCCCCTCTCCTCCCTTCCCTTACCTTCCCCTCCTTCCCTCCCTTCCTCTCCCTCTCTCCCTTCCTCTCCCTGTCCTTCTTTCTTCTCCTTTCCTTTCCCTTCCTGCCTCTCCCTTTCTCCCTCTTCCTCTTTCCCTTCCCTCCCTCTTCCCACTCTCCTCCCCTCCCCTTCCTTCCCTTCTCCTCCTTCCTTCCCTCTCTCTCTCTCCCTCTCTTCCTCTCCCTCTCCTTATTTCTTCTCCCTCCCCTCCCCACCCATCCCTTTCCCTTCCCTTCCCTTCCCTTCCCTTCCCTCTCTCTTCTCCCTTCCCCTCCCCCTCCGCTCCCCTCCCCTCCCCTTCCCTACAGGCCTGATTGCTGAGTGCCTGCCATGTTTCAGAAACTACAGTCAGAAATGAGGCCACCTAATGAGAACCAATCCAGCACAGCCTCTGCCCACATGGAGCCCACACTGCAGTGAAGCTCCCTTCCTTCTTGTGGATTTCTGTGAGATTTTGTTTCCCTAAGACCTGACACATGGTTTGGATATAAAAATAATACTCATGATCATGGTAATACAGATAATAACAGTAATAAAATTAATGAGATGGAGGAGGCTATTCCTCACTGGCAAAATGAAAATAACACTTATTACACTGAATTTTCAATGCTCATTTAAAAATCTCTGGACACATTTGCCTTAGAATCAATGTTAAGTCCCTTGTAGGCTTGTTATGGAGATCTAACAAGTTCGCTATCTGCAAAATGCTTAGTATCCACTCTCTAGGCACTATTATTTTGTCAGTTGACTTTTGGGAGCTGAGGTCTCCCCAGGTCCTGGGACTGGCAGAGGGTCCTGAGCACTTTAATTTCTCATTCTTCTCTTCCAACATGACTCAGGGTAAACTGTGCCTTTCCAGCCTAATCTGGGTGACTCCCACATCACTCTCTGGCCTGGCTGATGTCAGAGGCCCCTAAACTGCTTCCCTAAGAAAAAGAGGCAGTGTCCCCTGGGATCTGCCACACCAAAAGGCCACTAATCTGGGAGAGCAGAGCTCTAACCCTGACTCTCCATGTGATCTTGGGCAAGTCACATAGTGTCCATCAGAGTCAGATGTCACTTTAGCAGTGATTTTTGTTAAGCACAGTCTAACCTGAACATTGATTTCTGGGTCTGAACTTTATTGAAACTAATAGGATTAGAGAAGACTGACATTTGCAGATCATGAACTTGACTTTCAAGTCAGGGAGTGAGGTGGGAATTCCAGACACATTAGCAAGTTCAGAGGAGGAAATCTTTGGAGGAAGGGGGACTGCTGTGGATTCTGAAGTGACCAAGGAGTATTTGGTGCACCCCTGTGTAAACCACAGGGCTCCGGGGAGCTGAGCCCCAAGCAAGATGCTAAGAAGGTGGGGAACTTGGCAAGAAGCAAAGGGTATACTCAAGTCAGGAAATGTTGGGGAGAATTTAAGGAAGAGTCTAACTGCAAAGATTGGGCAGGGTGTGGGGAAACTAGCAATGAGTGTGACAGAACCTCATCAGGGAGCTGGTAAGGAGGAGAGAAGGCTGTATACACCTGAGAGGGTAAGAGGAGGGAGTGGGGGCTCAACCTGGAGTTGGATGGCTGTGCAATAGGGTCACCCGGCAGGAGCTGTGAGCTTTGGAGGAGGGACCAAAGTCTGTGATGATACCATAAGAAGGGAGCAGAGGGACTGAATGCATCAGCCTTTCTCTCCTTCCTCCATCCTCTCTCTGACTTCCCAGTGCTCTCATTGGTGAAATCCAGCCAGAAGCCAGGAGGTACAGAAGACCATTGATGCAGTTTTCCTGGTTACTTTTCTCAGGGCAGAATGCTTAGTGGAGAAGGGGGAATAGTGGCTGTGTTGGGGGAAACAGAAGACATATTACACAAATACCACCTCTTTGATTCTCAATATCCACCTTTCACCAATGAAGAGGTGGTTTCATTCCTTCATCCAAGCAGCAGAACCCTTCCTTCACAAAGGATGATGTGTAAAAGATCAACATCTGGTTGGGTGTGGTGGCTCATGCCTGTGATCCAGCACTTTGGAAGGTCGAGGCAGGAGGATCAATTGAGCCCAGGAGTTTGAAACCAGCCTGGGCAACATAGCAAGTGTCTACAAATAAAAAGAAAATAAAAAAATTAGCCAGGTGTAATGGCATGCACCTGTGGTGCCAGGTACTTGGGAGGCTGAGGAGGGAGGATTGCTTGACCCTGGGAGGTCGACGCTGCAGTGAGCCATGATTGCACCACTGCATTCCAGCCTGGATGACAGAGTGAGACCGTTTGTTAAAAAGAATCTCAAAAAGAATAAAACAATAACAAAAACCAACAATCAAAAAAGAGCAACATCCAGAACATAAAAAAGTAGTCTGTGCTGCTTCCAACGGGGGTGGCAGGTCACAGTCCCCACCTTCCTAGCATCTCCCTTGGGTCTCAGCTCCCCAGAGCCCTGGGGTTCGCACAGGTGTGCACCAAATAATCCTCGGTCCCTTCAGAATCCACGACAGTCCCCCTTTCTCCAAAGATTTCATCCTCTGAACTTGCTAATGTGTCTGGAATTCCCACCTCACTCCCTGACTTGAAAGTCAAGTTCATGATGCCCAACTGTTAGTCTCATCTAATCCTATTAGCCTCAATAAAGTTTAGACCCAGAAATCAATGGCCAGGTTAGACTGTGTTTGACAAAATCAGCACCAAAGGAACATCTAAAATGTCACTCTGAGCTGGAAACAGCGGTTACTTCTTGACTTCTGGATCTCTCTCTTCTGTCTTCTTACCTCTGTTTCTCTTTGGCCTTTAAGATTGTGTTATTTCTCTCTCTCTCTCTCTCTCTCTCTCTCTCTCTCTCTCTCCCCCCCTCCCTCTCCCTCTCCTCTCACTTTCTCCTCTGTGTGTATGTCTTCAGAACAGACTATACAAACATTTGCATTAGAACTCACATCCTCCTTCTCTGCCATATGACAAGTGATTGCTGGTTTCAACTATCCTAGGCATTTTAGTCTTATGGTAAAGAGCATAGACTTTGGCAGCAGAGTGACTTCATTGTAAGAAATAAATAAGATAATGCATGTAATATACTCGACACAACTCCTGGCAAGTAGTAAGTACTCAAAGCAATTTTTATTGTTACTTCCCTAAGCGTAATATACACTTCGTCTCTAGGGTCTCGTGCCCCAGTTGCTACTGAATTCTCAAATCTGGAGTTCCCAGGCACTGGATTTTCCCACCAAGATAAATAAATGAATACAATGGAGGAATAACTGAATACTTACTATATGCTAGATACAGGAACACAAAGGCCAGAAAACAAAAGACATGATTACAATATTCTTACAATATTCTAGGGAAGGAGATAGACACCATCCAGGATACAAAATATTGCTGTGAGGACACAGAGGAGAGAGTAATTTTTCTTCTTCCTGGGAGAATCAGAGAAGCTTCACCGAATGGATGTTAAGGTGTTAGGTCTTAAGGGTGTCTAAGAGTTTGAAACTTTCAGGATAGACACGAGAACATTCCAGACAGGGAAACAGCACCCACTTGGTAAAGGAACCTGCTGACACAGCACATATAGATCGGCCTTCCAGGACCCCAAAGTGGGTGAAGAAGGGTGGAGCATGATCTGAGAGCATCATATGTTCATGCATTCATTCAAAAACCAATTTTTTTTTAACAACTGCTACGTACCAGGCACTATTGCAGGTGTCAGATGTAGATAAAGCCATGAGCCCATCTGAAATAACACTCTACCCTCCTGCCCCTTGCATTTGAGTTAGCAGAGACAGACATATCAAAGTTTACAGTTGGATGGTCTAGCAAGCAGAACGATAGCACCAAATGATTCCACATTCTAATCCCTGGAATCTTGGAACATGTTAGGTTACATGGTGTATTAGCTCATTCTCATGCTGCTAATAAAGACATACCTGAGACAGGGTAATTTATAGAGGAAAGAGGTCTAATGGACTCACAGTTCTACATGGCTGGGGAGACCTCAAAATTATGGCGGAGGACAAAGGAAGAACAAAGGGAATTCTCACATGGTGATGGGCAAGAGAATGTGTGCAAGGAACTCCCCTTTATAAAACCATCAGATCTCTTGAGATGTATTCACTATCATGAGAACAGTATGGGGGAAACTGCCTCATGATGCAACTATCTCCCCTTGGCCCCATCCTTGACATGTGGGGATTATTACAATTCAAGGTGAGATTTGGGTGGAGACACAGCCAAACCATATCACATGGCAAAGACATATTGAGGTTGCGAATGGATTTAAGCTTTCTAAGCAGCTGACCTGAAAATAGGGAGGAGATTTTTCTGGATTCTCTGGGTGGGCCTAATGTAATCACAAGGGTACTTAAAAGTAGAAGAGGGAGGCAGAAAAAGAGTTCAGAGGAAATGCGACCTCAGAGGAATGGCTGGAGAGATGCAAGGTTGCTGGCTTTGAAGGTAGAGTAAGATGGAGCTGAGTGTGTGACTTCTAGAAGTCGGAAAGGGCCAAGGAGTGCATTTTCCTCTAGAACTTCCAGAAGAAAAGCAGCCCTGGTGACACCATGATTTTACTCCACTGAGACCTGTGTTGGACTTCCAAACTATAGAATTGTAAAAAAATAAATGTGTGTTGTGTAAGCTGCTAAACTTGTGGTAGTTAGTTATGGTAGCAAGAGAAAACTAATGCAGGTGATGATAAAATAAAAATGGTTGGAAAAATAAGGTCAAAAAGGGAGCTAGACAGGTATGCATGCTCTAAGCAGAGAAATAATTCAACATTCAATATGGTGGTCAGGAAAGACCTCTCCAAAAGGTGATATGTGAACAAAGACCTGAAGAAAGCGGCGTGGAAAGCCATGCTGATATCTGGATGGAGAGTCTTCACGACTCTTAAGACTCAATATCTGGAGGAAGAGAGAACAAGGGCCTGGAGGCGGGAGTTTGTCTGATCCGTGCAAGGGACAACAAAAAATCTGACGATGTGGGAACAGAGGATGCCAGAGTGCTAATGGGGCATCCAGACTGGGGAGGACTTTGATTTTCACTTTGGTTCCCATGGACATCATTGGAAGGCTTTGTGCAGATGAAAGAGACATGCTGTGACTTATCTATTAACAGAACTGCTCTGGCTATTGTATTGAAAGTAGACTGGAGTAGAGAGTACAGTTTGAGGCTATTGCAATAACACAGGCAAGAGATGAAAGTGGCTTGCACTGAATCAGAGCAGCAGAGGTTATAACAAGTGACAAGAGCCATGCTGACATTGGTATGATCCCCGCATAGAAGTTGAGGAGGGAAGGAATAGGAGTTGAGACTTGATGAGAAAACGCATAGGAGTTGAGACTTGATGAGAAAAGGCAGCTTAAATTCTTTATGATCTGGACAACTGAGCTAATCACAAAACTTCCCTCAATTTCTTTTCATGGTTGACTCAACCCTTCTCATCTCTCCCTAAACCTATCTAGATTTGCAACCTGGAGCCTTTCTCAAGGTCTTAGAGGTCGGCTCCCTGCTAGGGACAAGGGTGCTTCACACAAAAGCAATTGGAGTCCACATGGGTTGAACAGGGGCGGCTCAGTCATGTCTTTATTGAGCTGCTCCCTGTTGTTACCATATGCAGAGGCTCATTTATTTATAACTCTCTGGTCAGCATCTTCCGAAAGACTCGTTACTGTCTGCGCCCTACACTACGGGGAGTTGCATCAAGGAAATGCATTAAGGAGAATCAGCAGGAGGCAAGGGTACCACTGGTCAGGCTCCCTACCTCTCAATTATTTATTGCTCATAATTTCCAGCAAATCGCTGGCTGTTTATTGGTGATCATCCATTATTGAAGCACTTCCTAGGGCCGGGGCCAGGTTTTCGGGAGCTAGAGCTGGGGTGTACTCTTGAAAGCTGTTAGACAACCCCTAGGGAGTATGGGGTCTCCAGAGTGGCTGGTCATCCAGCGAGGATATGCCTTTTAATTGTCGGCTTTTGTGGGAGCCTGGGATTGGTCAAGATCCAGCCTGTGGTTTACCATCGGTAATTGACAGAGCCCTGATGTTTTAGGAGAGAGAGAGAGAGTGTGTGTGTGTGTGTGTGTGTGTGTGTGTGTGTGTGTGTGTGTATGTGTGAAGTTGTTTTATCTATGGGAATGACCCTGGGCCCCAATGGTTGTGAGCTTTATGCTGTTCACAAGAGCTTGGTGCACCATCTTAGGAAACCGCTACTACCATCCATCCAAAAATCTGGGATTTACCCTCTATCTCTTGCTTCCTTGTTCCCAGGTAGTCTATCTCAGGCTCCTCCAAACCATCAGTGAATCCTTCTGACCCTACCTCCAATATTTATATATTCCACATTTTTCTACACCTCTAACCTTTTGCCACCATTGCTTTCCTCTAAGCCACCACCATCATGTCTCATTTGGGTGACTGCATAGCCTCCTTCCAGGTCTCCTTGCTTCTATTCTTGGCTTCTGCTAATTCATCCTTCACCTGGAAGCCAGAGGTATCTTCTAAAAACTTAAATCAGATACCATTACTCTCATTCTTGAAAATACTTGAATGATTTTCCATTGCACTTGGCATAAACTGCTTTGTGTGGTGTACAAACGAGCTCTTCACCAACTAACTCAACTTCACTCAGCTCAATTTCACCATTTCACTGCTCCAACCTCATGAGCCTTTGTCAGTTGCTTGAGCAAGCTCTTCCTGCATCAGTGCCCTCGCACAAGTTCTTCCCTCTTCCAGGAGTGCTCCACATTCAGAACTTCCCAGGGCTTTTCCTTTCTCGTAATTCAAGTCTCAGCTTTAAATGCCACTTCCTCGGAGAGTCATGTTATGTGGAGCCTATCCACGTCCTCCCATTCTCCATCAATGGATTCTGATTTCTTTCGGCATAGCTCTTATATCATTTGCCAATGGTTTATTAGTTTGCTTGCTTTGTTTTAAGATTCAGACTCCATCACTAGATTGTAAACTCTGTAAGATCATCGCCAGTGCCTAATGTAAGGCTTGACATGGAGTAGGTGCTCAATAAATATTGGTGAGTAAATATATGAATAAATAAATGAATAAGGTGACCAATTATAATCCCCAAATAGTGCTCATCAATCCAAAAACTGTGTGCCATCTTCTAATATGTCCCTAATCTCTGATGACCAAACCCACCTCATCTTATCAAATGATGTTTCCACAAACATTAGAGGATCTTAGGATGAAGGAATCCAAGTCGTCCTCCCTCCTGAAATAGAGATCCCAATGCAACAACCCGGGCAGATGATCACCTCCTCTGCTGGAATATGCCAAGCCTTGCACAGTTCTCATCTCTGCACTCGGGCTTTCCATTGTGGGAAAACCTTGACTTCCTTATAATGAATCAGAATCTACCTTCCTGGAGACATCCACCATTCAGCTTTATTTTCACAGCTTAAGTAAGAATAAGGACTCTTGGGTTTGCTAGACCTGAGTTTGGATACTGACTCCTCCACTCACTATATGACTTTGAGCAAAGGCTTGAACCTCCCCAAACCTTAATGTTATTACTTGTAAAATAGAGATAACAATATTATTATCACACCAGATATATAGATGAGACAGTGTTTGCAAAGTGCTTAGCACAGAGACTGATATCTTTGGGATTTGTTTTCCTCCTTCCTGGATCATACGGGCTCCTTCTAGGTGGAAATAAAATCTAACTGCACTCTGTCTATGATACAGACCCATCTCTAAAATAAAACTGTTAAGTAAGATCTTCTAAGAGCCTTCTCAACCTAAAGCTCCAGGAATGTTTCAAAGGACCAAGATATAGCCCCTATTATGATCAAAAATACTCACCTTCACCTTACTCGTATCAGACAGAATGTATGAGGTTCAGCTTGACACAGTGAGGATGAATGAATAACTCCAAGAATAATTAACCTCCTGGAATATTTTTATTGTTTTAGATATCTTTTTTAATGTTCATATAATTTAATGAAAAACACAAACTCCATTAGCCAAATTACATTCTACTATTAAGTCCAGGCTAGGAAGAAAGCTAATGAGATTTTTTCTTGGCATTCTTCTCTCTGATCTCCCCCATGTTTATTGAGAATTTACAAGTTGATTGCAAAAGTTTGTGTCTTAACATTTTGTTGAGTCTGTGTCTAGTTACTTTCCATATAATGCAAAAATGCCTGTGGAAATCCCAACACAGTTTCATTGCTTATTGGATAAAATAGCTTTATCCTAGGTTAGAAAAATCTAAACTCTTCCCCTGCACAAAATTAGCATTGATAGTTGATAGGTAAAGGAAATACTAATTCAAGAATTAACTAATTGCTTTTTTTCCAATTAGCTGATCTTTATTTATTGACTGGGTTCCTACTAAGTCTCCACTTAATCATATATTGATGGCAGATGATGTACTAAGCGGTCTAATTTATCGCTAAGAGACTTTTGATATGAACCATGTCTAAACTCCCATGGATCCCAAGGAAATCCCGTTCTGCCTTGAGAAATCTAGGCCGGTAGAAAAGGAAAAGAGCATTTTGGAGTTCTCCAAATATACACAAATGGATAAACTGGGGATACTGGCTTGGGTTTTGACAGGTAGCTAAACACAGTAGCATCAGAATTCCAACCCCAAATGTTAACGCTCAGTCCTCAGTTAACAGTCCTTCCACTGCTTTTTCTAGTACTTCTGGAGTTTATTTTGTTTTCTTCAACATGTTCAGGAAGTTGCTTAGTGCTGAACTATGACTCAGAGCCCTGCTCAGTCTTCCATAAGGGAAGTGCTCTGAGCTGAATCAGGGATATAAAGACCATCAGGGACAGGGTCTGTCCAAATGCTCAACTCTCTTCAAAGGCTTTCTGAGTCCTGAGGCAGCAAGTTGACGGGCATCTAGCATCTTTCCTCCATGGTTCTGGTCTTGCTCTATCTTGGTCCTGCCCAGGTAACTGTGCAGACTCCTCCTCCTATATTAAATCTCCATCTCATTAATTGACAAGCACCTCTTGGCTCAGTCCTCTGCTTAAAGCTCGAGTGGCTCCATCCAGATGCCATGTGATGATGAATATGAGCATAAGCGCTAGCCCTGGAATCAGGCTCCATGGATTGGATTTGCTAACTAGCTGTGACATGTAATGATTTTATATTTAAAATCAAATCTGTGTTAACGAGTGTGAACTGTAGTTAAGGCTATGAATGTTGAAGAGTTTAGAAGTACTCCGATATCTGCAACTTATAAATATAAAAAAAAGAACATGGATTGGTGAGTGGTTAGAAGTGGTCAGAAATATGAAGGGATGGATGGATGTGTGATAAAGCAAATCTAGCAAAATATCCATTATAGCAGCTAGATAGGGGATGTGCAGATGTTCCTTGTACAATTCTTTCGACTTTTCTGTATGTTTGAAAGTTCTCATGATAAAATTTTAAGAAAAAATCCTGAACCAATCAACTGATTTAATTAAAAATACATACATACACACATACATACACAAATAAATAAATAATCTTCTCTATTTACTCCCTTCCTAAAAACCCTTGCATGATCCCAGTCACCTTTGGGGTGAATTCCATGCTCCTGACCAAGCCCTTCTCAGGCAGAGGTCTCAATACCTCTTCTGCTTCACCTCTTCTCACTTCCTGCCTCTCAATGCATCCGTCCGCAGCCTGCAGCCTACAGTGTTTCATACCTGCATTCCTTTGCTCTTGCTGGGTCCTCCAGCTGGGATGTGCTTCTCTCGCTCTTGCTCCCTCCGCCTGGCCAACTGGTACTCATTCCTTAAAAATCGACTCTGGCCTGAGGCTTTTGCATTTGGCATTTTCAGTATCAAAAGTTAACTCGAGGGATCCCGTTATAACTCAGTCCATCATTTCATCCATTTGCCATCCCAGCCTGTCATCCAAATTGATAGCCAGTTCTTCAGACTTCCTGTCACCAGGAAATACAATAAACAGACATCTTCTGTTTTTAATCAATTCATTGATAACAATGGTATGAGCAGGCAAGGCTGCTGCTGGAGCCCTGCCATATGGATTCATAACCATCTTCCTGCCTGTCTCCAATTCTTCATCCACCCCCATTGGGTGAGAATTATGCAGCCTGCAGGGAGGCCCACAGATGAGTGCAGACATCTAGCCCACCTTTACCGTCTTTCCTGAAAATACCTTATGACAACCTATGCCAAATATCTAAAGGAAATACTAATTCAAGAATTAACTAATTGCTTTTTTTTTCCAATTAGCTGATCTTTATTTATTGACTAGTTAGAATCAAGGTAGACAATCTGCCATCTTCTCTGATCCAAAAAGAAAAAATGAGGTCAAGTTAGCAGAATATTAAGAAAAAATAAAATAAAACCCATTTGGCCTCTGCTAGTCACAGCCTCATTTTCCAGGGTCTGACTCACGTTACCCTATAGGCAGCTCTCTTGCACCTCCCCAGCCTTCTCCACTCTGCTCTGTTGCAGGAGGCTGACCCACATGGACTATATCAGCAGCTCCCTTGCTTCCTGGTGTTCACTGGGTTTGGGCAATGGGAGGCACTGGCAGGAAAAGAGTGAGGGCCGGGCTTTACCCACTGGTCTCCTGTATGCCAGGGTGCTGGGGTTTCCCTGTCTCCTTCTTCCAAAGCCCCTTGCTTCTGTGAGATGGCAGTCCCTTTCAGCTCTCACACTCTAGCTTTTGAAAACTGCTCTCATAGGATTTGAGGTTGTAACAGCTTCCTCATGTCAGTAATCCTGGAGTGCTTCCCTACCCTAGTTGGTTTCCCTATAACCAGCCGCACCTCCTCTATTTACATCTAAGATAAATGCTCCTCCTTTAAACTCTCCTTAAATGATCCATTTTGAGTGGGACATGCCAGCCTGCTGAGAGTCTGACCTCTGTACCATCTGTTTTTAGAACCAGGCTGAAATTACCCTCTTAAGACTGGGATATCTCTGAGAGATGATCCTTGGGAGATGTGTGTTGTTTCTGCAAAAGTGGGACAGTGCTCAGCAGGGAAAAGTCATCTCTATGCTCCAAGCCTGAGAGTTCAAGAACCTCTCTATCTTGCTTGATGATTCAGAACCTGGATGTGATGACAGCAGATATCCACGCACATTGCACATACATTCATTTGACAGATAATTCGAGACCTCCTATGTGTCTGGCAGTATGTGAGTCAACATGCGGGCAGTTGATATGAATCCAGTGTGGTCAGTGGCCCTAGAAGAACTCACAGTCTAGTAGGGGTAGTCACAAATTTAAAAATGGAAGCGTAAGGCAATATGCTGTATGCACAAAGAGAAAGAAAATCGAGGGTCTTGGGAACATAGAAAAGAGTTTAACTCACCAGGGACAGGTTGGAATGAAAGGGGAAGCCTAAAAGAGTTACGGGACATTTGACTTGGGTTTTTAGGGTTTTTCAAGGAGGCATATGCCAAGCAGAGGGAATGACATGTACAAACAGATATGATCCCCCCAAAGTCCCAGCCATTGGTACAGGGATAGACACAAGGTCTGACTTGGACCATTAATAAGTCAATCCCAGGGCTTGTGCAGAAGCTATATAAAGAGAGTCTCTTTTCTCCTGAATGTTATGGGGTGAATATGTGAGGTCTAGAACTTCTCTGCTGCCATTAAGGAAGATATGAGTTACCAAGGGTTTGCTATGTGGTGTCTGACACAGCAGAAGACAAAGTGGAGAGACATAAAGAAACTGGACCCTCTGTGCCATTGTTTGAACGGCTGGATCAAACCTTACTTGAAGCCCATGTGTATCTTGACTTCTCAGTTACATGAGCCAACATATCTTTTTTACTGTTTACTGTTATTTACTATTAAAATACAGTATTCCTCTCCGTACATAGTTTCACTTTCCACATCATTGTTAGTCTCTCTCTGTGCCTAATTTATAAATTAAAATGTATCATAAGTTTGTATGTATACGAAAAACAACATAGTATTTGAAGGGTTTAGTATTATCTTCAGTTTCACTGGGGTCTTGGAACATATGCCCTGCAGATAAGGGGGGACTACTCTGTTCTAAGCTAATAGCAGACAGGCTGAATTCTTCCTGGGATATGAAGGGGAGATGGAGTAAATATCACTCTAGGCACAGGGAGTGGCAAGTCTGAAGTGAATATAAGATATGAAAAATACATGTTTTGTAAAAGGAGGCATGAGAGTTTGATGAGATCAGAGGCATGGATAAAAGAAAGAACAAACCGGAAATAAAACAGACTTGAGCTGAGTTCTGAAAGGTCTTTCTATGTTCTAGGTGGCAAGTAGACATTTTTCCCTTGGCAATAGGGAGCCACAGAAAGTTTTGCACAGGAGAGTAGTGTGATCAGTTTTACATATCAACAAACAGGCACCTGGACTTGGGTGATGCTTTGGCAGATGGTTTGGCAGACTTCTTCCTCCTACTATGTTTTTCTTCCTTCACTGAGCCAGATAACTACCTTGCTCACAAGCAAAAGGCTATTAAAAATGTATTTTGGCTGGGCACAGTGGCGCAGGCCTGTAATCCCAGCACTTTGGGAGGCTGAGGAGGGTGGATCGCCTGAGGTCAGGAGTTTGAGACCAGCCTGGCCAACATGGTGAAACCCCGTCTCTACTAAAAATTACAAAAATTAGCCAGGCGTGGTGGTGGACTCCTGTAATCACAGCTACTTGGGAGGCTGAGGTAGGAGAATCACTTGAACCCAGGAGGTGGAGGTTGCAGTGAACCAAGACAGCACCACTGCACTCCATCCTGGACACCAGAGCAAGACTCTGCCCCACCCCAGGGCACAAAAAATATATATATATATTATTGATTAAACTTGGTCTACAAAACCTCCTCCAAGGAGCAACATCTTCCCAGCCAAGCACTTGCCTACTAGGTGCCAAGCCTGACTCCTTTCTCAGGGAGAGTTTGAGGTGACACCTGGGTATAAGGATGCTGCCTTCTCATCTGGGAGCTCAGGAGAGAGAATGGATGCCCATCGGAGCGCCGTTCCCAAGATTGCTTTTCCAATACAGTGGAGTAAGGTGGTTTCCTGTTCTAAATATTTAACGTGATGCTGTCGGTGTGTCCTCTAGGGGACGAGAACTTACAAGCTGATGTTTATGAAGGGAGAGGCGATGAAGACCAAAAGACACACATTCAAACAAATCTAACCAAACAACTTTAATCCGACCCCCGCTTGCAGAACCGGAGGAGCGCTCGTGATTTATGGCTTTGCTTGCAAGAAAGAGAGAAGATTTATAAAAAAAAAAAAAAAAAAAAAAAAGCTCTTCATTTTGCTAAGGGGGCTGCATCTAAAAGAAGCAGCTTTGCTTGGACTCCCTTTGAAACTAGAAACCCCACTCCTTTTGCCCTGTCGGCTTCTGAGCAGAGCCAGAAAGAATGCTCTATGTACACTTTTAACCTTCCTCCCCTCCCCAAGAAAGGGCTCTGGAAGTTCTCTTAGTAGATTTGCCTCATGGGGAGAAGGGAGGCCCCTGCTACAATAGGCAAAGGGCTATAGTTCGGTATTTGCATTTAGGAAGTCTGGGAGGTGTCTGCGCGTGTGTGCAAGGGCATGCTTGAATTTCAAGGTCAAATGGCAATGTTTGAACACCGAGTGCTGTGCTGGGATTTGTGACTTTTCATTAACCTTTCTTCTCAGGCACATTTTCTGGGGACAAGGTCCCTGAGAGTCAGGAAGAGAAACTAAAGTCACTAACTAGTAGCAGAAGCAAGTTGAAGGATAAGGTAGGGTCTGAGCTGGGCAAGGAGTCCCATTAGAGAAGAGTTGGGACTCAGGAAGCTGATGTATAGAACGAAGAATTACAGCCATGGACTTTGAGACAGAACAGTCTTGAGGAGTTGTTAGCAGAAGTGGCATTCAAAATATTAACAACCAATGTGGCACAGACAGAGGTCATTCAGAATAGATGTCAGCTGTGAACAACCAGTAAAACTGCACCAGTGCATACCAACTACGACCAGTACCAGATACTAAACAGTATTTAGTATTAATAAATACTATAGTAATATATATATATACACACGCATAAATACATAGTATTTAATATTTAGTATTTACATAGTATTACTAAATAGTAAATAAATATATATTTCCTAAAAGAACTACAACAGTAGTATTTTGACTTGACATGAATTGAGAATCATGTCATAGCATAGCAGCATGGTTGCAGAAAAAAAAATGACTTATGAACTACTAGATGAGAAAACTTTCTAGCACAGAAGAAGTTCCCAAAGTGATTCCACAGAGGAGGAAAAGCTCAACTGCCTGTCAATGTGGCTTTTTGATCAAATGAGTCTGGAGAGCCATGGGTTCAACGAAGAGTGACTTTTCTTTCCTGACTGCAGGACTTATCAGAGCCTTTAACATGAACATGGGTGTTATGAATATATCTGGGTAGGGTGAGGGGAGGCAGTTAAGAGCACATGACAGGCCGGGCACAGTGGCTCAAGCCTGTAGTCCCAGAAATTTGGGAGTTTGAGGCGGGGGAATCACCTGAGGTCAGAAGTTCGAGACCAGCCTGTCCAACATGGTGAAACCCTGTCTCTACTAAAAATACAAAAATCAGCCGGGTATGGTGGCATGTGCATGTAGTCCCATCTACTAGAGAGGCTGAGGCACAGAATCGCTTGAACCCGGGAGGCAGATGTTGCTGTGAGCCACCAAGATCACACCACAGCATTTCAAAAAAAAAAAAAAAAAATAGCAAATGACATTGCTCAAGCTTATTTGAATACAGAATTCTTTTCTTAAGGACCAGCTTCTGGAGGTTGTAGTACTTAGGCGACACTTCGGGAAATGGGACACTAAAAATTGCTCCTATTTGTCTAGAAATAATTCACTGTCAGTGGAGGTGATAAACTGAGAGAAGATGGGGCTGCTGGGGCCTTCTCACAGGGAATCTATATTAGGGGCTGGGTCTTTAGACCAGGTGAATTCGAGAGCCCATTTCCATTCTGGGATTCTGGGAGTCTGAGACCCAACAGGACACACCAAGAAAGCCAGACCTTACGAGCTTATGACCATTGCATTGTTATCCAAAAAAGAAATTTATTTTCCTTCGCAATGTGCATTGCTCTCTTTTAGATGCTATTCACGGTCATCAATATTATTATTAGCAGCAGTTAATATTTATAAAGTGCTTAGCACATGCTAGGCACCCTGCCATGGTGTACACACTTTACCTAATTTAATGCCTTCAGCAAAGCAATGAAGTGAGTTACTATCTTCATTTTACACAAAAGGCTCAGAGAAGTTATGTTGCTTGAGCAGTGTCACACAATTAGCAAGTAGCAGAGCTGAGAAGCAAATCGACTTCTGATTCTAGGGTCTGAGGTTGGCCATGGAATGAAATCCGGAATCAGAAAAAAATCCTGATTTACAACTATGACCTTACCATTGACTTGCTGTGTGGCATTGAACAAATTACTTAACTTCTCTGAACCTCAGTTTTCTTTGCCATAAAGTAGAACCCATCAAACAAACTGTGCTCTTGGGTTGCATCAAAAGAGGTATAAATGAGTAGAATAGGGGTATACAGTTACTCATTCATTCATTTACTTATCCATCCGTGATTTCAACACTCCTTGAACACTTAATTTGTTATTATTTCTAGAAATCTCAGATGCGTATGAAGTACCGCATGTCTCATTAGGTGATGAGAGAGGTTTTTTCTAATCTGGGAGTTCAGACCATTCCCTGACTTTACAAAAAACTCACTGTATGAAAAATCACTTTCAGTGCCTCAGTTTCCCTATCTCTAAAATAAAGGATTAAATTTATATGCCTTCCAACTCTAGCTCTAAAGCAGTGGTTTCCAAAGTGTGTGCAATGAATCACTCACTTCAAAATCACCTGAAATGTTTATTAAATGAATATTTCTGGACCTCACCCAAGACCTACTCAATTTTAATGTCCAAGATGGAAATGTGCATTTTTAATAATAAGCTCTCTGGTTAATTCGTATGCCCACAATTTGAAAGAAATGTTCTAAACGATTCAAGGACAACATTTCTCAAAGTGTCTTCATGAAAAACAACTTCTTCACTCTCCAAAGTTGGGGTTCATGGACAAAACAAGTTGGGAAAGGTTAACAAGATCTAAAGCCTTTTTGGAGATTTGCAAGGCACATTAGCATATCAAAGGCTCTGAAAAGTCCTATAGTAGAAAAATCTATTGAAGAAAATGTAACCAAGTATTTCCCAAGTATATCCCATATTTGATGATCAATTTGTTTTTTTCTGCATACTAACCCCCTACCTCACCCAGTCACCTATCAGGCATGCTAGAAATTTAATGATCTGCAGAGCACATTTTTAGAAAAACAAATCTAGGTGATTGACATAAATTATATGTGTGGACACTCAGAGTTGGAGCTCATAAATAGCATTTGGTTGCCCAATAATGGAAATGTAAAATAAATGGATTCTAGCTTGAAAGGTGTGTTGCAGAGTTAATAGGAACCTACTCACCTCTATTGGAAGCTCTCCTCAGGAGCACTTAGGAGCTCCCTAAAATAGAATACTTAATCCTTTACTCCTGACTCAGGCAAGGGGAAAGCAATGGCCTGGGTGATTCAGCCTTTTCCTCCCTGTTGAAACTGTTGACTTTGCCATATAACCTCTTTGATGGTGCTGAAGTCAGGACTTTGCTCATCTTCCAGGCACCCAGTTTAAAAGAGCTGAGATTAGCTCAGTGACTCACGATTTTTCCCTGCCACTTGCATGTGTTATTCCAGAACAGAACCCAGGCTGGCACCGCCATGTGTGAAATTCCTCGGTGCTGCTCAGGCCCAGCCCTCAGGCTGCTGGTTAGATGGCCCAGTCAACGTAATCCTCTCATGCCAATCCCAAAGCTTGCAGCCAATTGCCAAGGTGGACACTGGCTGACCTGAGTCATGATGATGCAACTCTAGCTTCCTCATTCTCCCTGTGCCCTCCTTCTTTGTAAATCCTGGTCAATTTCCAGAACTCAGAGCTAATGGGGGATCTCACTCGGCCACAAGAGTTTCAGGCAGAACCTAGCCCCTAAGCACTATGACATGCCAGACAGCCCATGGAAAGTAAGAGGGAGAATCTTCCTCTTACTATTTCAGAATTTCTCAGCTGTTGCCTCAAAGTTAAATGCAGACGATCAATAAGTGGAAAATTGGCTTGGAAAGAGCAAATTGGATCTCATGTCATGGTGAGATTATTTTACAGAACACATGTAGCAGGTCAAAAGTTGGAGACCAGAGAAACATTCTCAATTTTCCTTCTCAGTTCATTGATCCATCTATTCAAGCTAGAAGGCAGCCTCCCACTAGAATACGGGTTCCATGGAAGCACATCACTTTTATGTTTTGTTCACCACTGTATTCCCAGGGCCTAAGTTAGTGTCTGGTATAAAGCAGATGCTCAACAAACAAATGCTTATTGAATGAGTTCAACCAACAATTTGGTAGATTGAAGGTGGTCATACATTTTTTGGGCACTCTTAGGTTAAGAGGTGATGTGTTTATGACTTCTTAAATCTGAGCTCTGTGACGGATCAATAGAATACAGTAGTTGAAATTTATGCATGGTGTCTCATAGCACCAGAAAACCCAGGAAAAAAAAAGCAGCAAGGTTTCTCATGACCTAGCTTTGGAAGTTCCAGCCATTAGTTCCACCATATTCTGTTGGTCAAGTGAGTCGTTAAGGCCAGTCCAGATTCAGGGGGGAGGGTATTTAGTCTCTGCTTCTCAACAATGCACGTAGCATGAGCTCCATTCCCGAAGGATTTAGCTATCTCCTCAACAGGAAGAGAAGCAAAGAATTTGTGACCATTTTTAATCTACCACACCTACCTTTCAGTATTGTTGAGAGGACTAAATAGGATGATTTATACCTGGTGTTTTTCTGCACATTAGGAAAGACATCCCTTCCTCTGGGTTAATACAGCTATTTGGCAAGCAGTGATTGGCCTGGGATTTAGTACCTCTGTGCCTCCTTAGCAAGCTGATCTTGGGCAGGATGCAATCTGCAAAACTGTACACAGCAATCCTGCCTAACACATAGAAAACCCAGCAGATGATATATTTTGCTAAAATTAGCTGACACTGTCACTGCAAAGGGCATCAGCTGTTTTGGCCAACCTAATATCTATTTCTTTTCTTTCTGGTCTTAGCATGCTCATTTCCCTTTTTGAAAGTTGTTCCCACGCACTGTTGTTATATGCAGTCTCTGTGGGACAGTCACTCAAGCCCTGACTGCCTAGAGCTAAGAGGCTGTCATGTGATCCAGGTTGATCACATTACTTACTGCTACTTAGATCCCAAGTCCAACCAGCTCCCTGACCCCTCTGACGTCTGGTTCTTCTATTTTGTAAGCTACTTCTTCCAATTCTTCCAATACTAGCATTTTGGGCTTATGTTAGCTAGAATAGGTTTCTGTTGCTTACAATCAAATAACCTATAAAGATAGCTATTCTGGTGCCTTGATCATACAGGTTTATTTCTTTTCCTGGATACGCCCACACCTTTGTCACTGGGCTCTTTCTCATCACCTCTTAGTCCTAGCACTTGGTAAAATGTCATCTCTAATATTTGGTTGGTATTTTCTCTTCTGGGTCAAACCATGAGCAAGTGGCTCAGTGCAATAAAAAGCATGCATTAAGGTTGAAGTTGGTCAGTTCAAACATGTTCTAAATTCAAGCTGTGTGACCTTGGTCGAGTTAGCTAACATCCAAGTCTCTATTTATGTATTTTCAAAATAAGGATAATGCCTGTTGTTTACATAGGAAGCAGGTCAGTATCTGCTGGTTCCCTTCCACCTATCATGAATGTCTGTTTGCCCAGCTCAGAGCTAGGCACTGGGAGGGATACAGAACTATGTGAGGCATAAAGCCTATGCTCATGGAATTTGGGGTTAGAGCATGCAAACTAAGCCACACAAAGAGACTAACAACTGTAATGTGGCAGGTGGGCCTTGTGAACAGAAAGCTATGCCAGGATGTATCCCATAATAAAAACCTTCCTTCTGTGGCCAGCTCAGCACTGAATGCTTTATTCACACACTTCATTCTTACCATAACCCTGTAAGGTAGATATAATGGTTGTTCACACTCTACAGATATGGAAAGTGTGGCTCCAAGTCATACAGTCAGGATTTGAACTCAGAACATCTGACTCCAAATTCACGCATTTAACTAGCATAGTATGCAGCCTCTCAACTGTACCCAAATCCCTGCCTGTGAGTCTGCTTTGTGGAAGAACCCAAACTAAGACCAGAAGGCACTGGGAGGTTTTAAGGCAGGGACCCAGCATGATGACGAAAAGCACTCAATGATGATAAGATCAGAGACTTAGAAGGGCCGGGCATGGTGGCTCACGCCTGTAATTCCAGCACTTTGGGAGGCCGAGGCAGGCAGATCACTTGAGGTCAGGAGTTTGAGACCAGCCTGGCCAACATGGCGAAAGCCTGTCACTACTAAAAATACAAAAATTAGCCAGGCGTGGTGGCGATCACCTGTAATCCCAGCTTCTCGGGAGGCTGAGGCAGGAGAATTGCTTGAACCCAGGAGGCAGATGTTGCAGTGAGCCGAGATTATGCCACTGCACTCCAGCCTAGGCAACAGAGTGAGACTCTGTCTCAAACAAAAACAAAAAAAGGAAGGTCACTTCAAGGATGGCTGGCACAGAAGATGGATTAGAGGGAGGACAGTGTGGAGTGAGTGATGGGCACCATGCAGGAGGCTGCTGGGGACACCTTGCAAGCCAGAGCCAGTGCAGTGAAAGCGGATAGAGCGAAAGATACTATGAGTGCCAGGGTGCCTGTCCCCCAAACAAAACAATAGAAGAACATTCTTCCGGCCCTGACTCAGGCTGGCCTATCTCGCAGCTCCCTGGAGCCACAGTAAATCTCAAACCTACAGAGCTTTTCCAAGCCCCCGAGTCCAGAGTCTGGGAGCGGTAATCCCTTCAAAAGAGTGTTCAGAAGTGGAGGGTGGAGCCGAAGGTGCTTTTTACAGGCTAGAAAAAAAAAAAAGAATTAAATTAGATTAAACACATACATGCACATACATACACCCTCAGCTATGCCCATGGGGGAAAACACAGCTATTACTATTTACTCCGAAAATCTGGAATGATTTGTGGGTTGATGAAGGAGACAGGTTATTTATGGTGTGGGGTAGCAGGAACTTTCAGCTTCTGACTCTCCCCAGTAAGTAATGACCAGCCTGAGGTGAAGTTTTTCTCCCAGCCTTGGAATCACTTCTAACAAACAAGGATATCTGAAGGGAGGTAAACTTCCATGGGCACCAGAGAAAAGAGAAATAAATAAATTAAATAAATAAATAAATAAGGAGAAGGAGTGAGGGGAAGCGGTGGAGGCTGATTTTTGTGCTATATTTTGAAGTCTTAGAACTGGAAGCAGTCATAACTTTTCTGGTGCGAGAGGTGGGCAGAATAAATGCTGCTCATCACTGCAGGGCTTTGCAGCTCAGAAGGTATCCATTAGCACCCAGGAAGTACCCTTCTCACCCCCTGGCTTCCCCCAGCTTCCTCCAGGCCACCCTGTATTTCAAGAGCAAGAGATTCATTGCCATACTTGGCCAGTGGCCCAGAAATACTTTTAGTGAAGTCATTGCCCACTTCTCGCTTTCTCCATGATGTTTTTTAAGCCTTTGCGGCTATGTATATCCAGGCACCTTTAAAGGGATGCCCTGGGTGGGATCAACCTCTACTGCTGGCCAGCTGCGTGACTTGGGGTCTGAACTCAACCTCTCGGAATCTCAGGAGCTGCATCTAAGCAACTAGGATGAAAAACAACATCTAGGTGTTGGAAAGATGAAGCGAACTAGCTGGTGGCTGGGAAAGGGGCTGGTATGCACTAAGCACCTAAGGCATGCAATTAACTTTCTTACCCAGACAAAGAAACTTCAGGGCAGCCTGACTTTCCCCCTACTTATTTGCTTGTCCAAACATTACGTGGTCCTCCCAAAGCAATGAGTCTTAATCAACTGGGAAACTTTTGTATAAAACATTGATGTCCAGGCCACCCTCCACCCACTGTCTGCTGACTCTGGTTCTGGTGATCCAGAGACAGGCATGGCCACTATTGGAATTTCTTCAAAGCATCCCAAATGATGCTAATATGCAGCTAGCATTGAGAACCACTATCTTAAGAGTTCACCTAGCCTAGAAGTTGCCCATCCTGGCTGTTAGCATCACTTGGCGACAAGTTCTTTTTCCCCACTCTCCCTGTACTGAACCAGCATCCCTAGAGGAGGTACCTTGGATTCTGTATCTTAAGACATTCTGTGAGTCATTCTAAGTTCAATTGAGATGTACCTTCTTCTGGGAAGGTTTCCCCGGCGCTCCAAGTTCAGGCTGAGGAACTCTTTCCTATGCTCCCACATCCTCCCTGCCTGGCCCCCAATTATAGCTCATCACTACCCTGCATTGTCACCTTCATCTGTTTGTCCACATTTTATTATGTCAGCAATGTTCAACATTATGTCCTCGGACCCTAGCCCTGTGCCCCACACAGTAGGTCCTCAGTGAGTATTCTTGGAGTGAATCCATGGATGGGAAACCTTTATTTCTCTACCCCTACGTCTCACATTGCATCCCAGCAGTGCCCACCTATTCCGGATGGACTTCTAAGCTTTTGTAAATGCAGTGCCCTCTGCCTGTGGTCACTTGGAGGTGATGCTCCCAGGATTGGCTAACGACGATCATATCAGGGTGATGGAATGCAGAAAGGAGCGTCTAACTGGGCCAGAGAAGTCCTCGAGCCACCCACAATTCACACACACCATGGAAATTGATCTGAGAGCCATCCTGCTCCTACCCTCTGCCCTCGACTTATGATTTATAATAAAAGTGATATGCTCTCAGACAATGAGCTTGGGCTTGGGAATTGGAGAGCCTTGAGTTAAAATCCTATCATTTCCTAGCTGTGTGATCTTGGACAAATCACTTAACCTCTCTGAGCTTCAGTCTGTGCTTCTTCAACATGGAGGTGACTATGTTCAAATTGCAGGGTTGCTGTTAGGATCGATTGAGGTAATAGCAAAATTTTTACGCGTTGACACTCTGCTTTAGGAGCCAGTACTCTACTTTTTAGTACTAATCCCTGAAAAGTAGAAGAAAATCTGGTAAGGAGGGTGTTATAATAATCAGCATTTTGCAGAAGTAAATGGAAGTTCAGAAAGGTTGAGTCACTTGTTTGAGGTCATCAGCCAACCAGGTATTAGTGGAGCCAACCCTACCCTGCCTCCCAAGTGTTTGCAGAATGCCCCTCCCCAACACCTGGGACATAGTAAGTGCTCAATAAACACTTATTCCCCTCTGCTCCTCCTTGGTTCCCTCACCCATAACTAGCACCACATAGAGGAAGAGAGACTTCTAAGGGAAAATCAAATGTCTCAAGTGCTGATAACTAAGCTCTTAAGATCCCCTTATCCCAAGCTGAGAGGTTTGTTCTCCACCTCAGAACTTACCCTAAACATCATTGTATCTGCATTTGAGAGCCTAAGCAGGGCCAGGAAAGATCCAGATGAGTTTTGCTGGTCAAGCAGAGACCGGCTAATGGAGAAGGGGTTGTTTCCTCCCCTCCCTCCTTGCCTCGGTCGATTTGCATTGATCCCAGTTCAGCTGAGTGAGAGCCGTCTTTCAAAGTTTATTCTGGTGTCAGTTTTTATAGTTCCCCCCACAGATCAATACCGTGCAAAAAAACATTAAGGCAAATTTTGTGAAAGCCAATCGTTCAATACGAGTTTTATGAATGGCTCCCAGCCCCAGCTCTAAGCATTTGGAAGTAAGTGGTACCTTTAATCAGATGAGTGATAGAAGCCAGTCAATGAGTGCTGCTTTTTCAGCCCTTGGAGGAAGAAGGGCTGTACCTCTGACTCCCCTTATCAAGCCCATTTCTTTTCCACAGTTGCAGAAGTGGTTAAGAGCCCAACCCTAATGATAAATAAACCAATTTTTAACTATGGAACAAAGATAAGAACAGGCATTTCACAGCAAAAGGAAATCCAAATGGCCAATAAGTGTAAGTAAAGATATCCATCCTTGCTGATAGCCAAAGAAGTGCCAGTTATAATCAAAAGGAGAGATTTTTTTTCCCATAGCCCTCGGCTTGGCAAAAATGGAGAAAACGGGCTTTGCCGAGCAACAGAGAGCCAGTCTCAGAGTCTGCTACTATCAGAGTGAGTTGATGTGAACCCAACTTGAGATGCAACTTAGAACTGTCATGTAAAGCTAAGACATGCATATCCCACCATCCAACAAACATACTTACAGGTAGGCACTAGATCCTCAGATACATGGCCCAGTAGACATACATAGTGATGTGCATTGCAGCATTATTTAGACACAGGGAACTGGGTAAACAACCTTGAGGCCCACGATGAAGGGAGTGATTAAATCCACTATCACGACATCAGATAATGAAATACTGTACCACAGTGAGACAATAGCGCTATCTGCATCAACACACATCCCTGGAGAACAAAATAATGAGTGAAAAAGTTGTTGTTGAGAAATATATACATTTAGTTGTTGATAAAGGACATTATATATATATATGTGTGTGTATACATACATCATGTCCTTTTTATATATGTACATAATGATACATGTATAAAAAGTTTAAAAACACACAGCAATGCTATGCAGTGCTAATAAATAAATGTGAGATAAAGGAATGAAAACTTATGGAAAAATAATTGCAAATATTGGGGTAGTGTGTACGTTCCACTTGGAGAGAGGGAAATGGGGGAAGAAAGGGGTACACAGTAAGCTTGTATTATTTTAGTAATGATGTAGTTCTTAGAACCAACAAGAACCACACTAAAGCAAATATGAGGAAATGGAAGTCCCATGAAACCAGCACCACCTGTTTTGTTCACTATATCCTCAAGGCCTAGAACAAGGCCTAGCACATTGAAGGTGCTTAATAACTATTTGCCAAACAAATGAAAGATAAATGTAATGAATCTGGGTTTGGAATATATGGTGCCCTTACATTTTTCTCTATAATTTTATTTGCTGGCAATATTTCACTGGGGAAGTGGTAAAGAGGAGGAAAAGGAGAAGGAGAGAGCCAGACAGGCCTACCTACCTACAAGCATGGGCTTCAAATCCCAACTCCGCTAATTTAACACGGTCTAATGCTGGGTCTATTTTCCACTAATACGTTGTGGGTGCTGGGCTTTTCTTTTGTTTTTTCTTTTGTCAGGGCCGGTGGAGAGGGGTAGGAGATGATGGACATCGCTGAAGCAAACAGATAACAATGTCACTGTGTATTTTTATGAAGCATTTGGCGTGCACCACCTTATTCACCCATGATCCTAAGCCCCACACACATTGCAGGTAGTTTAGAGTCTCCTGGAAGATGCTCATTGGCCAGCCTGCTTAATCAAGTGTTGACTGACATCTGGTCACCAATCTAAGCTCACGCATTGCGGTGTCAAAGCAGCAGTTATTTCAATTTTCTTTTATTGAACACCTACAAGCACTGGGTATCACCAGCACGAGTTGTGCTGAAAACAAAGCAAGTTAGACAGGTTTTCTACCCTCTGGGAGCTCAAAAACTCCAGAAAACACTAAAACAAGGCAAAGAAGCTGACCTTTAAAGCAAAGATATAAATAATGCGCAGTGTAGGAAGAGAGAAAGAGAAAGAATTTCCTACTAGGGGAGGAACAGCTCCTAGAGGAGGTGTGATTTTGCCTGCAAATAAATAAAACATGTATCCATCTCATTGGAGGCTGCTGAGTGGATGTCAGCAACCTCAAGACCTCACCAGACTATGGTCCCTTAGGATCTCCAATGGATACACCAGGGCCTGTGTGTGTCTCCAAAGAGTATCAAATGTCTTCAAAACATTAAGTGTGTCATGATGGGGCATTTCCCTAGGATATTCCAAGCAGGAAATGAGAGTTTCAGTAGGGACTATGTATAGGGAGAAGATTAGGTCCAAAAAATTCTGGATTGGGCAAACCAAGTTGAAGAACTCCAAAATTTGTGGCCAGAGAAGAGAATGAGACAGAGGACATATCGGCTGTAACATAGTATCTGTACATGTTCGGTTGGGAGATGTCTATATTATGCACAGGTATACGCATGTGTACATATGGTTCCACGTGTATAGACATACCTGGTTGTGCATGTCTGTGGCATGCTTAGGTATGCATGTGTATGTATGTGCATATGGATGTGGATATGTGTGCAAGTTTCTGTGTCAGGGTCCATGTTGGCAGACATATTTGCATTTTATACTCAACACTGCATGCAGGGACTGTGCATATATGCATTCTTATATATAACACAAACATATATGGACCAAGTTGCATGTATGCTTGAGTGTGAATGTGTGTAAATATCATGCATGTGGGTACATATAGGCATGTATGTCTGTGCAAATACAGATGTATGAGAGTGTTTTTACATATACAGATACAAGTGTGTAAACTTATATGTCTGTGAAAAATAGGTGAGCAATTTTGTATGGCTGTAAATGTGTGTGATTGGATACATGTCTGGAAATGTTTGTTTGGATAAATATATAGGTATGTGAGATGTCTTCATCTGTGTTTCTCTGCCACACTCCATGACTCTAGGTAGTGTGCTTGTGCACACATGTGCATTATGTGGGAGTATGTATTTGCTACATGGATGTACATGTGTACCTCAAGCTGTGTTGTGTGGGCATATGCATGTCAGCGCAAAAGCACTTATAGATGTATTGTGTAGGAGTGTGTGTGAGTGGTATACGGACCCATAGATGTGTTTGTGTGTTTATGTAATAAAAAGTAGTGGTGAGGTTGATTTTGCACAGGCAAATGTGTGTGTGTGTGTGTGTGTGTGTGTATGTGTATGATTTGCCACAGCCTGCTGATGCAGAGACAGACAGTCTGGCAATAAGGCGCCTGGAGAGCCTGACCTCAGACCCTAGAGCCACCCATGAATTGGAAATGAGAAGTTACCAATCGCACATCTGAGGCCTCGGCCCAGCTAAGTGTGGACCTTGCATTGGGTGACAGGCCCTTTCCACGAGTGGATGCACTGCACCCCCATGGGACAGGAGTTTGCTGGGGATGGCCAACCTTTTGGGTAGGGCTGGCGGGACTTCATTTGTCCCTTGCCTGATGTGGATGGGCTGTGTCCTTCCATGATGGACTCTGAGAGCAGCTGACTCAGCTTCCTAAAAGGTGGCAGCATGGGCCAGGAGAGTGAAACCAACTGGGCAGGGTAGGAGTCCTCCATTTGTTGGAAGGCTATGGTGCATGGGAGAAATGGGGAATGGGGTTGGAGAATCAGATAAGGGTTCAGATTCTGGCTCTGTCACTCACAGGCTATGTGAACAAGGGAAAGATGCTTTCCTGGCCTCACATGTGAACTGTAGGATGTGTCTGTTGAGCCCTTGTGAGGAGAACCAGTAAAACTTCTTCAGCACAAGGCCAGCCACTCAACGAATGGAAGTGACTGGAGTGTAACCTCTCATTTCACCCTCCCAATAAGCTCTGCTTGTTAGAGATGCTGAATTCCCTGAAGACATCACAGTCAGGCTTTGGATTCAGACAGAACTGGGTACCAAGTTCAGCTCCCTCACTTGTAAGCTGTGTGCCCTTGAACGAGAACAATTACCTCTCTGTGCCCATCCAGTAATGAATGGCTAAACGATCATATGTATCCATAACATGGAATATCACTCAGCGATAACCTGAAGCAAACACATGATCCAACTCTGACCCTAGCCCTAAGCCCTAATCACATGCATGCATTTCAAAACCATCATGCTAAGGGGGAAAAGTCAGACATGAAGGATAACATACTGTATGATTCCATTTACATGAAACTGTAGAAGAACCAAAACCATTTTGTCAGAAAGCAGATTGGTAGTTGCCTGAGGCAGGGGGTGGTGGGTCAGGAGGAACCTTTTAGGGTGAGGACACTAGACACTATTTCTTTTTCTTTTTTTTTTTTTTTTTTTTTTTTGAGACAGAGTCTCACTCTGTTGCCCAGGCTGGAGTGCAGTGGCGTGATCTCAGCTCACTGCAAGCTCCACCTCCTGGGTTCACGCCATTCTCCTGCCTCAGCCTCCCGAGTAGCTGGGACCACACGCGCCTGCCAACATGCCCGGGTAATTTTTTTTATTTTTAGTAAAGACGGGGTTTCACCGTGTTGGTCAGGATGGTCTCGATCTCCTGACCTCGTGATCTGCCCATCTCGGCCTCCCAAAGTGCTGGGATTACAGGCGTGAGCCACCATGCCCAGCCAAGGACACTATTTCTATCTCTGTTGTGGAGGTGGTGATGTGCGTGGTTACAGGATTGTGAGACAGTGCCTAAATCCATCCAGTGGCACAGTTAAAATAGATGAGTTTTACTGTATATAAATAAACCTTAATAACTCAAAAAGAAGGAGACAGTAGCATAATATGACCCTGAGTGACTGGGGGACATTTTAGATGGGGTGGTCTTAGAAGGCATCTTTGAGGAGGTGCCATTTGGTGACAACTGTAAGGACTGAAAGAAACACTCAGGCTCAAGTAAGTCTTCCCCTCCCTGGCCGGGAGCCCAGTGGGGTTTCCCCGGCTCCAGAATGTTCCCACGCCACCTTTACCTTCCTCCTGACCCTCGGGCAAAAATCATTTCCCGTATCTCTCACCCACTGGGCACATGCTCACTTCCCTTGACCAGGACCCCTCCAGTCCTGTTGTTCCCTAGTAAATATTTTAGTGCCTGTGGAGACCAATGGCGCATCATCAATGGGAAATTGAATGTAAATCATCCTGGCTTTTCCGTCACCCCAGAAATCAATGTTCACACATTAGGGCTATTAGCTCATTAGGAAATCTTTGATGGATGGCATGGGAGCCAGCAGCCACACCTGGAGTCCTGCCTCTGTTCTTCCTGCATGGGTGGAGCTGAGCAGCAGGTGGTGGAGAGGGAACACACTTTTCAGAGTGGACTCTCCCCTCAGCATCAGTAGAAGGTGGTCTTCAGTGGGTGATCCCATGCTCTTCTTCCCTAAGTCCCATGACTGCATTTGAGGTTTTGATTGCTAGCAGGAGAGAAAGTCTGAGTGGGATGGTGTCTTTCTAGAGCTAGTGCTCAAATTGCCCATTTATTCATTCAACAATAATTTATTGAGTGCCTACCGTGTGTCCAGCCCAACTGGCTATCAAAAGTCAACAACACATTAACACCCTTTGACCTGGTAACTTCTCTTCACTTGTGCAAAGAAATGTCATACAACTTTGGCTAAAAGGATGCTTTTTGCAATCGTGTTTGCAACGGACATAAATGATCTAAATATTCAATAGCACCTTACTCACACTTGGGGTGGTGCTGATGTAAATAAACCTATGCAGTGCCAGTCAGATAAAAGCATAGCACATACAATTATGTACAGTGCATAATACTTTATAATCATAATAAATGGCTATGCTACTGGTTTGTGTATTTACTATACAATCATGCACTTCCTAATGATGTTTACTGTCTAGTGATGTTTCTGTCAATGACGGACTGCATATACAACAGTGGTCCCATAAGACTGTAATCTGTATTCTTACTGTATCTTTTCTGTATTTTGATAAGTTTAGATCCACAAATACCTACCATTGTGTTACAGTTGCCTAAAGAATTCAGTACAGTAACATGCTGTACGGGTTTGTAGCCTAGGAGCAATATGCTACATCATACAGCCTGGGTGTGTAGTAGTCTGTGCCATCTAGTGAAAGTATAGTCAGCCAGGCATGGTGGCTCACACCTGTAATCCCAGCACTTTGGGGGGCCAAGGTGGCCAGATCACCTGAGGTCAGGAGTTTGAGACCAGCCTGGACAACATGGTGAAACCCTGTCTCTACTAAAAATACAAAAATTAGCCAAATGAGGTGGCACATGCCTGCAATCCTAGCTACTCGGGAGGCTGAGGCATGAGAATCTCTTGCGCCTGGGAGGTGGAGGTTGCAGTGAGTAGAGATCACACCATTGCATTCCAGCCTGGGCAACAGAGGAAAACTCTGTCTGGAAAAAAAAAAAAGAAAAAGAAAGAAAGTAGTCTGTGATGTTTGCACAGGGATGAAATCGCCTAAGGACACAATTTCAGGATGCATCCTTGTTGTTAAGTGACATATGATTGTATATTCAAACATTCACTAATTTATAATACATATTTATGTAATATGTTCATTATGCATTCACTCATATACACTTATACACATGAATATATATAATATATTATATAATAATATATATTCATGTGTATATATACATATATTCATGTATTATATATGCTCAGAGAGCTCTACATGTATATTCATGTATATATATGAATATGTATGGTCATGTATATAAGTGTATATATATATGAGTGAATGCATAATGTATAACTATATTTATATGTACATACATTAATGTATATATATTTATATGTATATAACTATATTTATATGTTTGCCTGATAAAAATTAACAGTAGTCACTAGTACTACCACCATTTTTGCCCTTATAAAGCTTACATTTTTAGAACAGCTATTTGAATGGGAAAAGACTAGAAAAAAATACCCAACACATTAACATTCCTTATCTCTGGGTGGTGGGTTCATGTACCAAGGTTTGTATAAATTATATATTATTGTTCATATATTAGATATTATATTACATTAATTATGCCACGTTAAATTTATTACATTTATATTATATTGTATATAACCATATATGTATGTATGTTGTGGCTGTGATCTCTGGCTTTTATATACATATATAACATATGTATGTCGCTTCTCTACTATTTCTTGTTTTTTCAATGAACAAATATTACTGATGCAAATCTAGTGAATTAAAAGTGTAAAGATAATGGCCTCCAAATGTCTGTTGGTGACAAGAGACACATAAATGCAATACAGACATATACACATGGAGATCAACAGATTCACACTCATTTCTGTGAAAACACAGACATGGCCCATTACACGCAAGCACACCCATGGGGACACACAGCCATGCACCATTGCAAATACAGATCTGCAGATATTCACATAAACACACAGACACACAAGCCTGCATGTTTGATTATAAACCTGCCTACCTACGTGCGGACACGAACAGGCAGGATGCCCCGAGTTCCTTTGAGTGTCAGGGCTGCGCTCCTTCCTGCCACTTCTCTCCTGTGGAAAGAGCCTGGGGATACGGCAGGAACTGGGTGTTGGTTTTCACAAAAGCCCAGGTCCACATCTGCAGACTTGAGAGGGATGCTGCCCCCACAGCCCCATGTCGGCGGGCAGAGTACAGGCAGCCAGCCTGGAAGAGTACAGACTGAAGCAGAGGTGAGGGTTGCCCCCAGCTGTTGTGGGGGGAGGGGGTTGCTGGGAAAACAGATTCTGCCCTCTGCCCTGCAAAAGCCCCAGACGCTGGGCCCTAAAGCAGCCTCTTTGATTCCTCCTTTGCCCTCAGAGTGGGCTGGGAGGCCCACAGGGAGAAGCCTGCTGAGATTTCTAGAGCTTCCTATTTGCTGAAACCCGCCTGTTCCCACAAATCCCAAAATAGAGTCCCTGGCAGAGATGTGAGCTCTGAAATGCAGAGACAGCTGCAAAGAAAAATAGTGGAAAGGAGAAAGCAGGAAAGCTGTCTGCTTTTCCCTCAAGCCTCAGAAGGATCTTGGGGCCGGCAAGGGCATCGAAAGGTCACCCTTCTAAGCACCATCCCCTTGTCTCCAAACATAATTAGAATTATGCCTAGTTAAAGAATATAAACTTGCTTAGAGAGCTCTAGAGAAAGGAAGGACATCTCCTTGGGGCGACAGGGAACATCTGCAGTTTCTCTACCCTCCCTAGACGTTCTTTTCTGAGACTAACTTAAAGTTTTCCTACTACAGCTCTCTCTCATCATTCTCCCTCATGTCCTCTAGTCCTCTTGCTCTTCAAAGGACACTAACTTCACTCTTCTTTTCCGGCTGATTGAATCAAAATAGCTTTTTGATATGTATTTGTTAAGCAGCTACTCTGGGCAAGGTGCTGTAATGGGGAGGTAGAAGAGCTAGATGTGGACTCAGTTTTCAAGGAGGCTTCACCTACGTAGGAGATGACAACTATGAAAACACCAGGTCATTAGGCAACGAGAAAAAGGAAGAGAAAGAAACAGAGTATTTACCATTTTGTTGTGTGCTTACTGTGTGCCAGGCACGGATCTTTCCAACTTAGAAGCATTAGATCCATTTAATATAACAATTTCATAACCATAGCAACAATTATCGTTTTATCTTATAGGTTAGGAAACTGAGGCACAAAAAGTAAAAGAAGCCTGCCCAGGTCACACACCTAGAAAGTAGAAAAGCCAGGACAAGACCCGTAGCAAAGGTACTGAGCCATTTTCTAGTCACATTGGTTTGGAGCAGTGACAAGCTCTCTGAGCCTCAGTTTCCTCATCTTTATAATGGGAACAGTATCTTAATTTAGATGAGAACCAAATGATTTGATGTTTATAAAGAATTTAGTGGAATTTTGCAGGCACGGGAAATACTTAGTAAATAACAAAAGTGGTGATTATCGTATCAGTTAGCTGTAGCTGCATAACAAATAATCCTAAAATTTAGCCATTTATTATCACTCAAGAGTCCTGGAGTCAGTTGCATATTTCTGCTGGTCTTGGCTAGGCATGCTGTGTGGTTTTTCTGGTCTCATTTGAAACTCACCCACATGTCATGCAGTCAAGTGACTGTTGGCCAGTCTTTGATGGTCTTGGCTGTAATAACTAGCTCTCTTCCATACAGAGAAGACAAAGACCTGCTGTAGACCTCAGCAGGCCAGCCCAAGCCTGTTCTTGTGGCAGTCACAGGGGTAAAAGAGAGTGCATGGAAACACCTGAGTGGTTTTTTCAAGCTTCTATTCACATCAAGTTTGCTAGTATCCAACTGGTAAAAGAAATTCACATGGTTTAGTCCAGAGTCAGAGCAGAAGACAAAGTGGCAAGACCATAGACACAGGGGGCTATGCAACCAAACCATCATTTAATAATAATTAACACCCAAGGGCATGCATTATGCAGAAGGCACCTGCCGCTTAATCTTACTGGTGGTGGTCACTGTTGTGGTCATTACTGATAGGTAGTAGAGAAGGTGCCATGAAACCACAGGACAGACAGAACCAAAGGAATCTTCACGCAAGAAAAATTATTTCATCAGGCCCTTGGAGGCCAAGCAAAAGTTTGAATTTAGGAAGGCAACAATTTGGAATGAGAAGCATTCCAGGTGGAAAGAACAGCTTGTGCAAAGACAAGAAAATGCCATGAGATGCCCACATTTCGATGGTAATGGGGGACAGAAGAAATATGGAAGAAGAACGGCTCCAAAGATGGAGCACAGCCATGGAGGATTAGGGTGTTTCAGGAGAGGCAAATTATGAAAAAGAAGTGAGAGAGAGGAGACTAAGGTCTGGAGAAAAGTCAGCAGATGTGAAGATCAGGTGGTCTGGGGAAACTACATCTGAGGAAGGCAGAGGGGGTGAGAGGAGCATGTGGAAGTCAACAAAATGAAACATGGAGTCCTCTTTGAAGACACTTATCAGTAAACAGGAGGAACATGCCACTGGCATTTTCATTTTGCAGGTGAAAAAACTGAGGCTTACAGGCTTAAATATCAAGCCCCAAATCCCTCTTTGAATTAAGTTGTTGAGCGCAATTCATCCATCACTCCTTCCATATTGCCTCAAATTCTTCAGCTGCTTTTCTTTTAAAGGGAGGGGCTTAGAGGCACAGAGCTACAGAGTCTCAGGCGGGAAAGATGCAGCGGGGTGCACACTGGGAGAGGGTGCGGATACACAGCATGCTGCTGCTGACTTCCCCATTTTGCCCTGCAGACCTTGATAAATCTACAGGCTGTCCCAGGCTTGCAGCCACTGGCCTCTGCTTAACAGGCCCCAAATGCCAAGCCCTCCTCCCTCTCAGATATTTATTGGCAAAAGTTGCTCTGGGGACAGCCTTTGTCCTGCCCCTCCCCTGTCTGGGACTCTAGCCCCTGTCCTGCAGCCTCCTTCTTGGCTCCGTGTCTATTGGATTTCTTTTAAAACAGCACACAAGCCCAGAACTCTGAAGCTGAAGATCCCTGGAAGTCTGGCAGGTGTTTGGGAACAGCGTGGGCCTCAGCAAGTTCTTCTTGGAGCAGTGTCTACTCCTGCCTCTACTTCTTGGCCAAGATTGCAGCTCAGAGTGGAGCCCTGGCTTTCTGACATGGTCACAAATGACTGAGGGAGCTCGTCCAGCAGCGTTTGTTTATTTGAGGTTCTGTTCTGGAAGGGACTGGCTTCCTGAGCAAAGAGGTGGTGGTAACTGAGAGTATTAAGAACATGACAATGGCCAACATATGGAACAGAGCAAAGAAGGTACAACAGTAGGAAGATAATGTATGCACAATATCTGGCATGCAGTAGGCAATGAGTAAGTGGTTTCCTGATTGAATGAACAAAGGAAGGAGAGATTAAAGAAAAAAGGAAGGAAGAGAAGAAAGGAAAGAAAATATGAGGGAAGGAAGAACAGAGGAAGGGAGAGAGAGAAATGCTCTGGCCGTAGATCAGATACCTGTGTTTGTATCTGTATTAGTCCATTCTCACACTGCTAATAAAGACATACCTGAGACTGGGTAATTTATAAAGGAAAGAGGTTTAATTGATTCACAGTTCTGCATAGCTGGGGAGGTCTCAGGAAACTTACAATCATAGCGGAAGGGGAAGCAGAACATCCTTCTTCACAAGGCGGCAGCAAGTAGGAGTGCCGAGCAAAAGCGGGGAAGCCCCTTATAAAACCAACAGATCTCGTAAGAACTCACTACCGTGAGAACAGCATGATGGTAACCACCCCCATAATTAAATTACCTTCCACTGGGTTCCTCCTATGACACGTGCTATTGTGGGAACGACAATTCAAGATGAGACTTGGGTGTGGACACAGCCAAACTACATCAGTATCCCAGTTTTCTTACCCAGTAGGTATGTTTGTTGAACCTCAGAGTCTAATAATTACTTTCAGAATCTGATAAATGGGGTTAAGAAAACAGCCCTTAAAGATTCAGGAGTAATTAATAAATAGGAAAGTCTTAAAAATAATTAATCACCATATATTAGCAAAGTATAGGCTCTGGATCCTGACTGCCTCGGATTGAATCTTGGATCTGCCATGTATTAGCTGTGTGACTTTGAGCTAGTTGAATAACCTCTCTGTGCGTCAATCTTTTCATCTGTAAAAGGGAAATAATAAGCATGCCCTCCTCCTAGGGTTGCTGTGGAGGTTATCTAATACTTGTGTAGTGTTTCGAATAGAAGCTGGCACAAAGTCAGGGCTTAACAAATGTTAGCTATGTTATTATCAGAAAGGGGAAGTCACTTGTTCAAAGCCACACAGAAGTAACTGGCAGAGGCAACCCAAGTCTGTCTGATCCCCAAAGCCACACTTTTAAGCACAGACGATACAACAGAGATGGAAAGAGGCCCTTCCTTTGTCCGCCTTCTTTTGCTCTCTTGTTAACTCCAGGCACGGGTTCCCCAACATGCTATGTCCCTGGTCAGGGCTGGGAAGCTTGCTGTCACTCTGTTCCCAGCCAGGGCATGCTCTCTCTTCAGTTTCCATTCTTGAAATGGGCCAGAGCCTCTACATAGGGAAGAAAGAAGGTCTGCAGGCAGGCTTGGCCACCCAGCCACGCACAGCTCTGTGGGATTCCTTTCTTTCTGCTTTCCTCTGCATGTCAGCATGACAGAGACCAGCCCAGGCCTGGTGTGCCTGGACACTGTCCGTCCCAGCCTTGCCCAGAACGTCCCACAGGGCAGTCCTCCAATGCTGGAGGCAGACACCACAAGCAATAAACGAACGGGCTGACCACCGCTGGGCAGCTAAGAATAATAGTAACAAATTGCATTGTTTACTGCGCATTAGGAACAGGGCTGCACTCTTTACAAATAGGACCCTGTTTAATCTTTATTTCATCCCAGTGGAGGCTTTCTTATTAGTTTCCTTTTTACAGATAAGGAAACTGAGGCTCACAGAGGTCAAACTCTTTGTCCCAAATCACACAGTTTTAAGGAGAAGGGCCAGGATTCACAGGCAATTCTGTTTGGTTCCAAAGTCTGGTTGTTATTCTCTACGGCACAAAGTCTTACCTGGTTGGCTGCCACGAACACTTTTTTCTTCCTGTTTTATGCAATTGGTCCAATACCAAAGGCCAGCTGAGAAATTAGTGATTTCTCATCACAGCCAGTGACAGAGCACCTAGGCCATCTGGCCCTGCCTCTCTCTGACCCTGGTGTGTAAGGCTTGATATGATGAATGTAAATACATGCAAATCCTATGCACAGCTGTCTGTCCCATTTTCTGAATTCCAAAGGGGCCCTCCAGAAAACTCTAGATCAGTATTTCCTAAATTTTAGATATTTAAATACCATTTATCAATTCATAAAATCTGCATGACTACTTACTAATATTTTTTCTTTACACCCAACTTATTTTCTTTACCAAAATACATTCACCCCAAAAGAAGAAAACTGAAATCACTAAAATAAATAGAAAACCATTACCACTGACCACAGATAGAAATGAAACCTACAAATAAATGTAATGAAAACCTTACAATGGTACTAGTAATCTTAGCTTGGTATTGTGGCCTTCCTGAAACTTTGAGCAGGATATTCTCATTCTCTCTCTCTCTCTCTCTTTCTCTCTCTCTGGCAAAGGAGGGAGTAAGCATTAACTACCACAAATTTAGCCATTGAAAACAAAATATTATATTACAGATCCCTAGGTCAGAAGTTTCGGCACAGCAGGTCTCTGTTCACTTCTGAAGGCCCTTGGGTTACAGAGCTGAGGTCTCCATTCCCTTGCTGGTTGTCAGCTGGGGTGCGCTGTTACCTCCAGGAGGCCTCTCTCTGGTCTTCATGTAGGGCCCCCCACCTCTCAGGATCAGCAATAGATCCTTCAGTCCTTGTCACGCTGCCATCTTTCTGGTTCTCTGCAGCGGGGAGAGGTTCTCATGTGACTACACTGGTCTCACACGGATAATCTGGGATAATCTCCCTCACCTGGGGCCTTGACCTTAGTCACAACTGCAAAGCCCCTTTGCCAGGTGTGGGACCATCTTCACAGGTGTGAGTATCTTTGGGGGCTGTTAATCTGCCTACCACAGCACATTAGCAGCAAACTGAGATGGTCTTGGTAGAATTACAAAGAGAGAAGAGAGAAGAGAGAAGAGGGGAGGTGGAGGGAGAAAGAAAGGAAACAGTCAGCTCACTGAATGACTCTATATAAAGTCCTGTCTATGAACCACCTAAAATCATTCCTGGAAAATTCCTTGCTCTCTCATACATCTTGCCCTGCCATGATCACAGCTGATAGGCTTTAGATGCCCTCAGTGGAAGGCATTATTTCCTTATCCTGGTCTCCAGGTCTGGGTCTGGCCAGGCATTGAGCCTCCATCTAAAACAGGAAGGAAGCAATGAAATGTCTCAGAAAGACTCCCCAAGAAGTTCTCTTCTTCCTTCTGGGCTGCCTGGAGATCCCACAAAACTCTCTAAGCTCAGAGTTGGCCCTTGCAGGTTTACTTCCTGCCTGAGAGCAAAGGAGCCCCCTCCAGCGCTCTGCACCCTGCCATGTGCCATTCAGCCATGATCCGTGCAGGCATTAACAGCAGGCCTGGGGAAGACAAGACGTGTGTGCAGAAAGCGTTGGGTGGCTGGCTTCTTTCTCTAACAGGCCTGGTCTCTCGCCCTTTGCTAATTACTTTGATCCTTTGCACTTTGTAAAAAAGCCCCACAACACCAATTGGTCCCCTCTGGCTTTAACCTTGCTACCCAGTTGGCCCTTGTAAAAAGTGGGGGTGGGTGCCAGAGGGGGGCCAGGCAAGCCCACATACAGGCACACACACGTATCCAGATCTGCGCTGACTGCCCGGGGTCTGTTTCTTTAATGGTTCCCTCCCAGGACTCTCACAAAAAAGGACAAATAAAACCCTTTTTACAAGATGGCAGGGCTGTGTGCAACATCGACTTCATCAACAACCAGTTCTTTCGTGAGTTCCTTTGCCTTTTAACATACTTTCCTTCCAGATATCACTTTCTGCAACTGGCTGGCTCCTTCTTGCTCGCTCTTGCTTTTTGCAGCTCTGGAAAGTCTCGTTTCCCACTCCCTGTCCCAGGCCCAACCCTGACCCTTGCCAAATCCTCACTTTCATCTTCTCTTGCTCCTTTTCCCCATTCTGTGAAGCTACCGAGGAAGCAAAGTGGCTTTGCCATTTGGGGAGGGACAGTACTGGTTTGCAGGAACTCATGAAGCTGGAAGTAAAACAGAAGTTTGTTGAATTTGATGAGTATGGGGAAGATAGCCCTGTGGGCAGACAGAAATAAGGACCAGGTTTTACTCTCTTTGAAAAAAGATATAGAGGCCAGGTGCAGTGGCTCACGGCTAGAATCCTAGCACGTTGGGAGGCCGAGGTGAGCAGATCACTTGAGGCCAGGGGTTCAAGACCAGCCTGGCCAACATGGCGAAACCCCATCTCTACTAAAAATACAAAAATTAGCCAGTGGCGGTGCATGCCTGTAATCCCAACTACTCAGGAGGCTGAGGCAAGAAAATCACTGGAACCTGGGATGCAGAGGTTGCAGTGAGCCGAGATCATACCACTGCACTCCAGCCTGGATGGCAGAGTGAGACTCCATCTCAAAAAAAAAAAAAAAAAAAAAAAGAAAAGAAAAACAAAAAACATAGAATAGAAACAGCCAAAACCTCACATTTGTGTTTTCAAAAGTAGTTCTTCACCTCAGCCTGATTGACATACATGATTGTATCAGAATTACTTGTGATGTTTGTTGCAAGTTATTTGTTATGCATAATAAAGTCCTAAAGTTGCAAATTATTTACTTTTTAAAAATAGAATTTACTTGATTAAAAGCTATCCCTACTATAGAGTATATGTAAGTCAGCTTCTGCTGCATGACAAACTACCCCCAAACTTAGTGGCTGACAAAACACCATTTATTTATATCACTATTCTTTGAGTTAGCATGAGCTGAGTTCAGCCGGGTTGTTCTTCTGGTCTTGGCTGGACTCACTGATGTGTTTGCAGTCAGCTCTGGTATTGGCTGGGGGCTGGCTGATTGGGGGACTCTTCAGCTGAAATGTCTTGCTCACATGTATGGTCTTTCCCTGCTCCAGTAGGGTGGCTCCAGCTTGCTTTCATGGTGAGGGTATAATTCCTAGAGAAAATGCAAGTGTGCATATGGCCTCTTGAAGCCTAGGCTCAGCCCTGCACTCTGTCACTTTTGATCTATTCTATTCACCAGAGCAAATCACAAGGCTGGCCTAGATTCAAGGACAAGGAAATAAACTCCAGTTCTCCATGAAGGGAATCTGTAACATCACACTACAAAAAGCACAGATACTGGTGTAACCGCCCAATGGGTTCACCTTGCCCACAGCCGTGACGAGAAAGAGTCATTCACACAGAGCTGGCTGTGCAGGAGACTGGAGTTTTATTATTACTCAAATCAGTTTCCCTAAGCATTCGGGGATCAGAATTTTTAAGGATAATTTGGAGGGTGGGGGAAGGCCAGTGAGTCGGGAGTGCTGCTTGGTTGGGTAGGAGATGAACTCGTGGGAAGTTGAAGCTGTCCTCTTGTGCTGAGTCAGTTCCTGGGTGGAAGCCACAAGATCAGATGAGCCAGTTTATCCACGTGGGTGGTGCCAGCTACTCCATCAAGTGCAGGGTCTGCAAAGTATCCCAAGCACTGATCTTAGGAGCAGTTTAGGGAGAGTCAGAACCTTGTAGCCTCCAGCTTCATGACTCCTAAACCATTATTTCTAATCTTGTGGATAATTTGTTAGTCCTACAAAGGCAGTCTAGTCTCCAGGCAAGAAAGAGGTTTGTTTTGGGAAAGGGCTGTTATCGTCTTTGTTATAAACGATAAACTAAATTCCTCCCAAAGTTAGTTCAGCCTACATCCAGGAAAGAACAAGGAGAGCTTAAAGGTTAGAACCAAGATGGAGTCGGTTAGGCTAGACCTCTCTCACTGTCTCAGTCATAATTTTGCAAAGACAGTTTCACTGGGAGGCGAGAAGGATTGTGATCACTTCTCTACTCTAACATAATTTATTTCTTACTGTTATTCTCCTGAATTCTAGTCCCATGAAAAGATAATCTGTATTACAGGAAATACAGGAGCATGTGAACAAAGAACTGTGGCAAGTTGGGCTCCACAAAGTAAATAAGCTTGCATGCAGGATTTCTCAACACCTTCAGTCACCAAGACGCATGGTGAACCTTCAAAAGTGGGAACCACAGGCAGTCCAGGCCATTTCCAAATTCCCAAATGTACACCCTTTTGAAGGGAGCATCTCTTAGGATTCATATTCTGTGAAATGTATTTTGGGAAGTACTACTATCATAACATAACTATGCTAATTTGTATCAGATAGAGTTGTTTTGTGTGTGTGTGTGTGAGATAGGGTCTCACTCTGTTGCCCAGGCTGGAGTGAAAGGTCTTTCTGTGTGAAAGGTAAGAGTTGCCTCAATGGGAAGTTTCTTGTTACCTGAATAACTTCCAGAGCAAGGAATTGTTACTGATATATTGCTAAGAGTTGGAGTGATTCTGTTACGGTGCAGATTTCCTCCTGGGGTGTTTTGCTGGGAGGAGGGCCAGGCAGGGGAGGTAATCAAATTGATGATAAATAAAAGTGATCACCAAGACTCCCCCCACCCAAAGACAAATGCTCCGGGACATTTCCTTCTAGTCATTTTTCTCCCAGGTATTTTCTTTATGTGATTGGGTTCACTCAAGTTCCTGCTTTTTGTCTTAACTTAACATTATATTAGAAGCATTTTTTAAAGATCAGTTTAGTAGTAACTCAATATTCTGCCTTATAGATGTCATATTTTACCTTATAACAGCCTATCCCCTATTTTGGATATTTTTTTTTACCCCAAATTTTAGTATTTGAAATCAGAGCTTCTACATCTCAAGAAAGTTGAGGGTTTTTTATTTGTTTGTGTATTTTGTTGGGTTGTTTTGTTTCATTTGTGAGCACAGAGCCTCAGAGAGAAAATGAAGGCGTGGGGCTTTTTATTTGCTTTTTTGATGGCTGAGGAAGCACGATTGGAAGAGCAGTAAGATCAAACCAGTTCTCAACATTTCCATTGCTGGGGTCCCAGTTGGCAGTAGGAAGAGGAAGATTCTTTCATGTTTTCAGATAAATTGCACTTGTGGTCTTGCCAAACTACATGCAGGATTCAGGGTTGGCTTGGATCTGAGGTCTCACTCGCAGCTGTTAAATCCTCCCCAAACCACAGGCCAAATGATCTTGTTCAGGGCCTCTGAATCATTTCTCTCTCTCCTATTTCTTACCTACCTTGAATCCAGAAATCATAGAAGAAAGCCTATTATTAGAAAATGGGTTTTTTGGTTTTTCAGAGTTGAGAGAGCTCGGGGGTTGGGGGTGGGGGACCGAAAACCTCAAAACATCGCTGGTTTTGAATTTAGCTTGTGTATAATTACTTTCCCTTGGCTCTGGACTAGGTTAGGCTTTTTCCACAGTTCCTGAAGAGTGTGCTCTGTAGTAGTTTTCCACAAGTCTAGTCTGAGAAAGTCCACTGCAGGGGCAAAACACTGTGAGCATCACAATTGCCCTCAGGCTTGCGTCATGAAAAGGCAGGTCTTAAAAGTCTCCCAGATTTCTCCAGGTTCTTAGATGCCTTTGGGACCCAAGGTCAACAACTTAAGTGTTCTGAGCCTCAGTTTCTTCACCTGTAAATGGGGGCACAATGAGGAGGTGCCATAAATAAATTAAGTGAACTATCAGTTTTATGTGCCAGGCACTTCCTAAGTGCCTTGCAACTAAAACTCTTGTCCTCCTCTTGACAGCTCTATGAAATAAGTCCCATGGTGATTCCCCAGTTAACAGATGAGAAAATTAAAGTCAGAGAAATTGTGAAAAGTACCACGTATAATTCCTGTCATCCAGCAGGCAGTCCATGTATCTGATGAGCTCTAAGAGTCTCTGCCGTCCTACTCATGACATACTGCCATTGCTTGTTTAACTGTTCGACTTCCCAGGGACGGTAAGCTCTGTGAAAGCAGGGGTTGTGCCCAGTCTACCATTCATTGTATCCTCAGAACCTACTTCAGGTTCTGGCCTACAGCGGACACTCCATAAATGTTTACTGACTAAAGAAGTGGATGAATGAATGAATTCCAAATCGGTAATAAGCCAGTTCTATGCCCACAGTCTAGTCAAAGCTCCTTCAATTCCTCACCTGATCTGGTATTCAGGAACTTGCAGAAAATAACTCAAATATAGTATAGAAAAACAAAAGAGAGAGGGAGAGTGTGGGTTGGTGAGTGGGGATATGGACCCTACTTAGATGTGAACAGCAAAAACAAACATCCCCCCCAACAAATTGCTTAAACACGGGCTCCTATCACTTTCTCTGTTCCCCTTGCTCTTCAAAGAGAAGAGATTCAATATAAACCCCCTATAAACAATACACTTATGGAACAAGTTGGGTCAAATATCTGAGTTAATAAAGAAAGCCCAGACTTATGAAAGTTTTGCAAAACCAAAGAGACAATTATAAGAATAAGCAGAAGTTTTGGAAGATATTGCAGAAAACATGATGAGAAGCTTTGTTCACTTTTAAGCCAATAAATTCTAGATCTGAGATGCAATAAATAAGGAGAGTTGGTTTGTCAGGGTCTGCTATTATAAAATGATAACATACAGCAGAAAATAAGAGTTTTAACATGGAAAACACCAGCATAAGTTGGTGGCAAAACAGACTGAGTATTCAGTTCAAGAAATATTGAGAGAGTGCCAACCATATATATGACAGGTGCTGTGTGACATGCTGAGTTCATGATGATAGTAAACAGGATACACACTCTCCCTTTCTCTCAGAAGCCTTTATCACATGGATAAATCTAGAGGAAACTTGAGCAACACTGTAGAAAATCTGGGACAGTACAGATTGACATAGTCAATGAAGAATCCAGCCACCAGGTTCAAAGCTTAAGACAAAGTGTAGAAATGAGTTTGAGAGCAGTAAGTTATTCATTCAGCAAACACATGAGCTAAGTCTTATTGAGAAATGGAGAAAGTTTATCTTGCGGATTATCTGCATCCTCCTACAGTATGTTTTTATTGCTTTTTGATTTCCCTCCCTGTCACCTTACAAAATTCTCAATCATTTCTTGCCCTATCCTCTCCTACCACATACCCCAAAATTTAAAAGTTGAGTCTCAGCCACTTGTCAGTGTAAATAGGAATGAAGAAAGTAATTCACACAAGGATGCAGGTAATTAAGTATAGCTTAATGCACTTTGCAGCGTTAATAATTAAATGTAAACCAGCATTTTCACTTAATCCCATATTTATTTCTCCTAGGGAAACAAATCTTTAATTGTAGAATTTCCAGAATAGAGGTTTTGCTGTGGCAAGACACAAGAAATGCTACCTTTTATAGCTACAGTTTTTTTTTTGGTAAACTATTTGTTTCAGTGTCAACAGTTTCAGCAAACCCTTTATTAAGCCCCTAATATATGCCGGTTGCTTGAATAAATGTCATGTGCTTATTCCTCATAGCAACTTCAGCATGGGGTCTTGAAAAGTAAGGAAGGGTTTATAGAATGGGGAGAAGCTCTGCATGTGAAGGCTACAGCTTTTGCATAGTAGTAGAATCTCAGGGAGAAAGCCTTATGGGGTGGGCAGCTGAAGCCTTTAGGGAAAGAAGGGAAGAAAATAGTAGCAAAGCATGAAAATAAGAACCAGACAGTGGAAAATAGCAATTATAATGGCTGATCTGCGTAAAACGCTAAATTTGGGGCCAGGTCCTCTGTTCAGTGTTGACATACAATACATCCGTGAACCATTACAGCAGACATTAGAATGTAGGCACAATTGTCATCATCATGCCTGTCAGATAGTTGAAGAAACAGGCTCTGGGACATACATAACCTGACCAATGCAGTTCAGCCAACAAACATCACAACCCCAACTCAACCCCAGTCTTCCTACCGCTAGAACACACTCACTGACCACACACTCACTGACCACAGGCTCACTGACCACACACTCACTGACCACAGGCTCACTGACCACATGCTCTAGCATGGCATTGCTAGGACACCATGTTGGCTTTATTCTATAGGGGAGTCAATGGAGAGCTCTAAATGGTATAAAAAAGCAAAAAAAAAGGCCGGGCATGGTGGTTCACACCTGTAATCCCAGCACTTTGGGAGGCCGAGGCAGGCAGATCACCTGAGGTCAGGAGTTTGAGACCAGCCTGGCCAACATGGTGAAACTCCATCTCTACCAAAAATACAAAATTAGCCAGGCGTGGTGGTGCATGCTATAGTCGCAGCTACTCAGGAGGCTGAGGCAGGAGAATCGCTTGAACCCAGGAGGCAGAGTTTGCAGTAAGCTGAGATCGCGCCATTGCACTCCAGCCTGGGCAACAAGAACGAAACTCTGTCTTAAAAAAAAAAAAAAAAAAAAAAAAAGCCAAAAAAGATGCCTAGGTCAGTCTTCGGGCATGAGACCAAGTCTGAGAGTGTGGTTAGAACAATGTCTCATCCCTTCCAGTAGAATAAGAATGATCCTTTTTGTACTTATAAAGAATTAGTATATAATTTTTCCCTTAGACTTTCCTAGGTGCTTCAGAAATGGTGCCATACAGAAGAAGGTGAGGTCTTGACCAAAGTCCCTCAGAGGACTTTAGCCAGAAGACCTAAGCCCCCGTTGGTGATCTGCCTTCCCCTCACCAAGAACCCGAGCGGCAGTGTTTATTTGTTTTTACCCACTGAAATATACACAGCAGGAAGTCAGTGGACTGGGCCTAAGGATCTTTCACCCAGTGTTAGTTATCCCAGCATAATACTCCACTCCTCATAAGCTAGCTTTGCAGACAGGTCTTTTTGAACCTGCAGTCTGGACTCCATATTGAAACACAGTTAAACATGCAGAGCTTAGTTTCTTTCCAATCATTAATGTATGTCAGTGAATATCTTTCTATGCCTTTAATTCCTAACAATGACATCATCTTCATTCTCAAGGCAGAATCAGGCCCTGAGTTGGAAAGTGACTCCCCGGGAAACCTAGATGGATTTGGGTAATATTCAAGCTGTTCCCTTGGCCCTCAACTCTGAGGTTGAGCAATAATCAAGGAAGGCAGATAATCTCTGGTATTGTCTGAGATTTCAATCTCGACCGAGATGAAAAGACCGGTCTCCATTTCCCTGGCTCAGTGGTCAGTAAGAATGCATCTTATCTCACAGGGACCATGGGAGCCCCAGGCCTTGGCCAAAGTCCAATTTACTATGTCCTCCTAACTAGGCCCCAGATGGTATCACAGAATCATAATAGAATGTCAGAGACCCTTTGAAATCAACTTGCACTCATTTTACATTTGGGACCCCTGCAGCTCAAGGAGGTTAAGAGCAAAATAATAGACCATAGAGTCAGTTGTTCTATTAACAAGTATTTCTTGGGTACCCACTGAACTGCCGGCCCTGACTTGGAGCTTCCGGGCTGGTAGGACAGGCAGACATTAACACAACTATTACACACGATGAACTAAACTCATATCTACGCACAGAGGGCAGCAGTAAAGCTGAAGTTGTAGGGGCCAGGGCGCTCTTTCTAGGGTGCAGGTGGCGACCTTTATGGAAGGATTTCCTGAGGAAGAAATGCATGAATAAGAATGTGAAGGAGAGGAAGCCAGTTGATGGGCTCAAGGAAAAGGTATTCAAGGCCCATGCAAAGATCTGGAAGCTGAAGGAAATATAACGTGTGAAAAACCAGAAAAGGCCCTGCATGGGTGGAGGGCAAAAGCAGACAGACAAGGCCAGAAAGAAAATCAGCAGCCATTCCAGCCCTGGAATCCAGGGCTCCTGGCTCTTACATGGAATATAATTAATGGTAGAGGAAAAGAAAATGCAAATACAACTAAAATGCAGACCCTGCTAACATACTGATGTAGAAAAGTTTGCTTTGAAGGTCTTCTGACTTCCCCGTTTAAGACCCCTTCACACCCTCCAAGTTCCCTCCCTTGCCCCCAGGAAGGTCATGTTCTCACTTTCTCTCCCTTCTTCTGCCAGTTCTCAAACCTGGTTTTAGATTTCTGACAAGCTGGAAAGGCAGGGAGAAAAAAAAAAAAGCTAATTCTCAGGAAGGTGGAAAGAACGGCTCTAACACAACACTTTACTGAGTGACGGTTATCCCCCCTACTTCACAATCTGCATGTAACCTGGGCATTTACCTGGCCTGAAGCAACCCATCCTTTGTTGCCAACTTTCAGGGAGAGAACTTTTGAGGTAGAACGAAAGAGTGCAACAATAAACTCTTGTGCCTACCGCTTTAAAAATAAGTGTCATGTTTCCGGACCAAGAGATGACTGTTTGCAGTCATACTGGGCACCTTCTGTATCCTACGTGTTATTTCTCATAGCGATACTCTACAGTTATGCTCCATTTTATAGATTGAGCATGCAGAGAGACTTTGAGAGGGAAAGTGCCCCGGCATGGTAGGTCTTACTGCTCATCAAGCCAAGTCAGGCATTCAATTTCTGAAGTCGCTTGTCCCTGGAAACCTCACTGCTCAGTATACGTCCAGAAGAGGCAGCCTGTATGGGCAAATTTGCCGGCCTTCCTGGAGAGACTCAGTGGCCATTTTGCATGCAATGGGACTGTAAACATTTTCACATACGAGGGAGAGGTTGGAGAAAAGATGAACCACTTCCCACCTCTTCTGTTTTGTCCATCTTGGTTCAATCCGTGACCTTGTACACCTAAAGGACTGTAGGAGCCTTCTCACTGGCCTCCATGGACTTTATTCTCTGTGTGTTCTGAACTAGGCCCCAGATGATGGTATCACAGAATCATAATAGAATGTCAGGGAGAATGGGCACACCAGGGTGGGCCTGTTTAAATGCAGAGCAGATCACGTCACCTCTGTCCTCAAACTCTTCAATGACTCACTTATGACGAGTAGTGGCCATATGATCTGCCCCTTCTCTTGCCTAGGAACTCTTGACCTCAACTCTCACCATGTCTTTCTCTCTCATTCTGCTTCACATCACTGATATTTGGAACACACCAGGCACACTCGCACCCCAGGGCCTTTGCACTGTAAGTTTCCCCTGACCAGAACATACTTCTCGTCATCCAGTGGGCTCACTCCCTCACTCCCTCAAGGGCTTTTTACTCAGTTGTCACCTTCCCAATAATGCCTGTGCTGAGCACTCGATTTTAAATTGTCACCCCTTCTACACCTTAACATTTTCAGTCTGACTTATGTCACCCTACCTTTTTTTTTGAAACAGAGTCTCACTCTGTCATCTAGGCTGGAGTTCGGTGGCACCATCTTGGCTCACTGCAACCTCTGCCTCCCCAGTTCAAGTGATTCTCTGCCTCAGCCTCCAGAGTAGCTGGAGCTACAGGTGGGTGCCACTGCCACCATGGCCGGCTAATTTTTTTTTTTTTTTGAGATGGAGTTTCGCTCTGTCGCCCAGACTGCAAGCTCTGCCTCCAGGGTTCAACGCCTATCTCCTGCCTCAGCCTCCCAAGTAGCTGGGACCACAGGCGCCTGCCACCACGCCCGGCTGATTTTTTGTATTTTTAGTAGAGACTGGGTTTCACCGAGTTAGACCAGGATGGTCTCGATCTCCTGACCTTGTGATCTGCCCGCCTCGGCCTCCCAAAGTGCTGGGATTACAGGCGTGAGCCACGGTGCCTGCCTAATTTTTGTATTTTTTATGAGACAGGGTTTCTCCATGTTGGCCAGGCTGGTCTGGAACTCCTGGACTCAAGTGATCCTCCTGCCTCAGCCTCCCAAAATACTAGGATTACAGGTGTGAGCCACCACACCCGGACTGTTCTACTTTTTTTATATCATTCATGACATTGTAATATTCCATGTAATATATTCATTTTTATGTTTGCCATCTCTCTTCTTAAATTGAACTCAATTCCCCAAGGACAGTAATTTTTATCTACTTTTCCTTTCACTATTGTTATGTCCAGCACCTATTGTTATGTGTAAGAAAATAATAGGTCCTTCATAAATATCTGTTAAATGAATGAATGAATGGATAGTAACGTCTGAGGAGTCCCCCAGAGCCGAAAGAGATAGCTGTAAAAGTGTCGACGAGCACACGGTGTTGCAAGTAAGCATCAGGTTTATTGTACTTGAGGCTGGGAGTACTCCTGAAGCAACCTTATACAGGAAATGGTCCCCTCTCTGGGCTAAACGGGTAAGATCCGCAGGGAGGACACTACAACTTGCTGCTGTTCCACAAAGCAGCAGTGAATACACTGGGGAGAAACAGTGGCCTCTTGAACACAATGTCTAGTCGCCTTGGAGGTCAGCTAGGAAACAGATTATCACATTGGGATCAGTGTTTCTTACTGTGTGATGGGGCCAAGACTAGGCTAAGGTGAGTGAGACATTTGCCTTGGGGGTGAAATTTAAGGTGGTGCCCAAATACTCCATAATAAATACTCTACTGCAGTGTTTTAAAAATAAATACTTTGGGAGGCTGAGATGGGGCAGATCACCTGAGGTCAGGAGTTCGAGATCAGCCTGGCCAACATGGTGAAACGCTGTCTCTACTAAAAAATACAAAAATTAGCTGGGCGTGGTGGTGCACGCCTGTAGTCCCAGTTACTTGGAGGCTGAGACAGGAGAATTGCTTGATCCTAGGAGGCAGACATTGCAGTGAGCTGAGATTGCACCACTGCACTCCAGCCTAGGAGACAGAGAGAGACTCTGTCTCAAAAAATAAATAGGCCGGGTGTGGTGGCTCAAGTTTATAATCCCAGCACTTTGGGAGGCAGAGGCGGGTGGATAACTTGAGGTCAGGAGTTTGAGAGCAGCCTGGCCAACATGGTGAAACCCCGTCTCTACTAAAAATACAAAAATATTAGCCGGGCATGGTGGTGCATGCCTGTAATCCCAGCTACTCAGGAGGCTGAAGCAGGAGAATCACTTGAACCCGGGAGGCAGAGGTTGCAATGAGCTGAGATCATGCCACTGCACTCTAGCCTGGGTGACAGAGTGAGGCTCCATCTCAAAATAATTAAATAAATAAACACAAAGAAAAAGAGAAAGAAAGATGGAGGGAGGGAGGGAGGGAGGAGAAGGAAGGAAGGAAGGAAGGAAGGAAGGAAGGAAGGAAGGAAGGAAGGAAGGGAAGGAAGGAAATAAAAGAGAAAAGAAAAGAAAAGAAAAGGGTCAGGCTCCATGCTTATGCCTGTAATCCCAGCACATGGGAGGCACGGGAGTATCTCCTGAGCTCAGGAGTTCGAGACCAGCCAGGGTAACATAGACCTCGTCTCTACCAAAAAATAAAAAAATTAGCCAGGCATGGTGGCATGTGCCTGTGGTCCCAGCTACTCTGGAAGCTGAGGTGGGAGGATTGCTTGAGCCAGGGAAGTTGAGGCTGCAGTGAGCAGCAATCACACCACTGTACCCCAGCTTGGTCAACAGAGCAAGACCCTCTCTCAATTTAAAAAAAGTAAAAATCAATTTAAAAAATGTGTGGTGAAGAAAATATCAAACATTTCCATAAAGACAGGCTCCAACCCTGCATTTGTGCAACTCAACCTTACTTGCCTTACCCTAATCCCAGCCCTGGTTTCAATAAAACTTTATTTATAAAAATTATGTGGCCAGTTTGCGGGCCATAGTTTGTCAGTTTGATTTTGTTAAAAGATTGCATTCAAATGTTATTTTTCTTGATGACTGAGGTGCTGGGTGCCCCTTAAAAGCTGGGTCCAAGGTGAACGGCTCACCCTTCTCATGGTAGTCTTGGTTCTGCTGTGTGAGCCCAAGCAAATGACTTCAGTATCTGAGCCTAGGTGTCTTCCCTTGTAACAAGGGTTATAATGATGGTCCCAGCCTGCAGAGTTGTAGTGAGGATTATGCACGTAAAATCCATTTTGCACAGTTACTAGCACTTGATAAACGGTGTTGATGTTGCTTTTATGGGCGCTCTCTCTGACCAGAACTAACTCTGGGGCTTCAGGAGACTTTAAAGAACATGGCATTCTCTAAGGATGTGGCTATTTTCTCACACAGGAACATGTCTCATTTTGGTCCTGGCCTACCTGAGAAAAAAATTGTTCAGCCAAGGCCAGAAGGAGTTGCCTTGTGGACTGCCAGAGTTCAAAACTCCGTCATAGGGTGGCCCAGACTCCTACTATGAATTTGAACTTGTCCTGCAAAACTAAAGTGTTTCAGGACCCAGGCATGCAGCACTGTAAAAAGGGGCAATTAAACCTATAAAACCAGGGTTTATAGGGGAATTTATGGTGTCAGAGGCTTTTTATAGCTTTTTTAGATTAGTTTAAATAGAGGAAAAAAGAACAGGGGAAAGAAAAGGAGAGGGTTTGAAACTTGAGGAGACTTAAAAGTTGAGAAAGAAGCTTTTAGGAAGCACAGAGGGGTCATAATCAGAGGCACATTTTTCCCATCTTGCTGTCTCTTTCAAATTAAGCAAAAAACAAAAAGGCAAGAATTGCTGTCCTTGATCATTGCTCTTTGTCATGTCCTTAACTGTCTGAGAAGACAAGGAGGGCATGGAAAAAGTCTTGCAGGCGGGGCTGAAGAAAGAAAGTGGGTTTTGGGAAAACTAGCAATTCTCTTGGCCAGCTCTATTCTCGAGGCCTCAGGAACAAGCAGCCTCCCTGCGTCTGGCAGGTCTACGGAGTGAGGAGCTGATCTGCAGTGGGAAGTGTCCTCATCACCCATACAATGTCTCTGGGCCTCAGGGTATAGGCCACCTGGAGAATGTCAGCAAGTTCAATGGTCCCTCAGAAAGTGGCCTGAGAATCAGTGATCTACCTGGCCATTCTCCTCCTCCTTCTTTGTCCTCCAGACGTAATAGCCTCTTTCCTCTTTCTTGAAAAACCAGTGTTCTGTCTGTTTCTGGACCTTGGCTCATGTTCCTCCTTCTGCCAAGAATGCTCTTCCACCCTGTTTTTTCAGGTTTCTCAAACTCAACTCCAGGGTTCATTTCTTACCAAAAAATAAATAAATAAATAAATAATCTTTTCAAGATATTTAGTAAAACAGGCAAGATTCATAATTGCAGATATATGCTCTCATTGTATGGAGAAAAAATGTATACATATATACATATAGAGGATTATAATATTTGTAAATTTGTAAGTATTTGGGAAAAGATAGTCAAGAAAATTGTAACAACATTTGACTCCAGGGAGGACAAGGAGGTATCCGGAAGGCACAGGAGAATACCCACTTTTTCCCTGTCTCCACTTTTGTAAATTTTAGCTTTTGTTTCATGTGCATAAATAACCTATTCAAAACTTAGTTTCAATTTTATTATTATTATTATTACTTTTATTTTTTTTTTTTTTGAGACAGAGTCTCACTGTCGCCCAGGCTGGAGTGCAGTGGCGCGATCTCGGCTCACTGCAGGCTCCACCCCCTGGGGTTCACGCCATTCTCCTGCCTCAGCGTCCCGCGTAGCTGGGATTACAAGCGCCCGCCACCTCGCCCGGCTAATTTTTTGTATTTTTGGTAGAGTCGGGGTTTCACCGTGTTAGCCAGGATGGTCTCAATCTCTTGACCTAGTGATCCGCCTGCCTCGGCCTCCCAAAGTGCTGAGATTACAGGCGTGAGCCACCGCGCCCGGCCTCAATTTTATTTTTAAAAATATCTGAAATCTTTGGGCGCGATAAGTACCATAGTTTTGCAAGATGTTATGGGGAAACTTGGTGATGGGTACACAGGGATGTCTCTATATTATTTCTTAGAACTGTATGTGACTCTTGTTAAAAGAAATAAAACTTCAGATGAATTAAATTTAACAGCATTTAATTGAACACAGAAGCATTCGTGAATCTGGCGGGCCTTAGAACCAGAAGAGGTTCATGGGACTCTCCTCCACAATACGGACAGGAAGCATTCACAAACAGACAACATAAGTGAGACAGAGAAACAGCTTAACTGGTTATAATTCCCTGGTTGCCTTATTTGGACATAATCTGATCCACTGGCCACTGACAACTGGCTGAAGGTTGGCTGCTGCCATTGGCTGAGACTCAGCCAATTACCAAAAATAAAAATAAAAAATAAAATACTCTTAATGAGGCTTCAGTTTGTTTACATACTAAATTAGGCTGTAGTATATTACTCAAGATACAGGGGCATCCTCAAGCCACGTTTAGTTTAACACTTTATACTTCTCTCGAAATAAAAAGTTTAATTAAAGAAAAAAAGTAAACTCGATTCCTCAGGACAACCATCACCATCCTCTCCTCCCTGGTCCCACCCAGAAGGAGCTCACCTTCAACCAGTGTGTCAATCGTTTAAGCCCCACATCAGTCCTAATTGTTGGTAGGTAGACTGTTCTGATTGTTAACTATCTTGAATATCACCTCTAAGTATTTATACTTCATGCCAACCTAAGATGACTTCCTCAAATGCACTTGTCCAAAACCTAATTACGTAATTGAAAAGGTTGTACTTTATGTCTCTCTCATTAGACTACAAACTCCCTGAGGGTGGGAACCCAGTCTTGCTCACTGATCCCCACCTCCCTGTGCCCAGCCCCGGCCTTGAGAATGGCCAGATAGTGGCCCCAGTCAACATTTATTGAATAATCAAACTTGAATAATCAAACTGAGAGGTGAAACAGGAACTCGGCGTCTTTATCAACAACGATTTAAGCTCAAGTAAGCAGCCTTCCTTTTACACATCTAGGATTCAGTAATCAAGTGGTTGGGTTTTTTTTGTTTGTTTGTTTTTCGCTTTTTTTTTTTTTTTTTTTTTTTGAGACAGAGTCTTACGTTGTTGCTCAGGCTGGGGTGCAATGGCGCCATCTCGGCTCACTGCAACCTCTGCCTCCTGGGACTCTCCTATCTCAGCCTCCGGAGTAGTTGGGTTAAAGACACAGGCGCATACCACCATGCCAGCTGATTTTTGTATTTTTAGTAGAGATAGGGTTTCGCCATGTTGATCAGGCTGGTCTTGAACTCCCGACCTCAAGTGATCTGCCCACCCTGGCTTGGCAAAGTGCTAGGATTACACCTGTGAGCCACCACATCTGGCCTCAGTAATCAAATTCTAAAAGCGAGAACTGGATTGGATTGACTTTCCCCATTTCATAGGCAGCACTCCTATTGGACTGATTTGATACCATTCAATATAAACCCTTCCTATTGGGCCAGTTTGATGTCATTCAGTATGAATCTCTCCTATTGGACATTGTAGCCACCATTCCAGATGGAGCATTCCTATTGGTTGCCAGGACAGGTGTGGGGCAACAGCTCTTCAAAGTGCTTTCAACCAACCATAATGGCTTCTGAGGCTGCGTTCTCATCTCTCTTACCACCCTATAAGTTGCCTAGAACGCAAATTTTACAGCATCTGCATCTTTTATCTGTAGAATAAAGGGCTTTCTTTTGCCAGAATATATCACAGAGCAGATAGATACATGAAAGGAAGTAAAGGTAATGATAAAGAGCAGGCACCTGGGTTTATCCCAGCTTTGCTGCTAACTAGGCAACATGAATTGTTTTGTGACTCAGTGCTCTCAACTGTAAAATGGGGCTAATAACAATATCAGCCTCATAGGGCTTTTGTGAGCATTAAGTATTAACATACGTCACGAGTTTAGAGCAATGCCTGACGTACATTGAGCCCTTAACACTGTTAGCTGAAAGCACTACTGGAAGCAGTTGAAGAATCCTCATGTCAAGGCAACTGCTTGATTTTCTTCCCAAAGCCAATCTAACTCAGTTTGAAATTTAGGTTCTGCCACAAAAGTAAAATTCAGTTCCCTTAGTGAAGGGGCTTAAACTCTGCTGTTTCCTGTCCTGATTATAGGTTTGTTAAGCTGATGTAGCCCTTGTTTTTCATTCAATGTACTCAAGAATGCCTGGGTTGATTGTTTCTTTGGCTAGGGCCCTGAAAAGTTATTGAATATTCACTGGGTTCCAAGAATTTTATTAAATGCTTAAATACATTATTTCATTATAATATTTTATTTCCTCATATTTAATTATAATCTTGATCCTGAAATAAATTATAAAACGTATCAAGCACCAGGTGTTATCTTCACTCGTTTAATCCTGGAAAAGGCCCGACAAAGTAGACACTACTATTATGTATGATATTAAGTAATTTTCCCAAGATGATAGAGCTAGTAACTGGTGAAAATGTGTTTCGAATTCAGATTTGGCTAATGTTGCAATCTCCAGCCCTCCTATCTCCACCCTCCCTGTTGTATAATAATAAAAAACGTAAACAATTATTGTGTGCAATAGCAATATGTAAGCTTCATATCCAAAGCTATGATTTTCTGGGGTGTAGAGACTTTGTCATACACAATTCAGGCAGATTATATCCAAAAGTGTATGTGTGTGTGTGTGTGTGTGTGTGTGTGTGTGTGTATTTTCTCACGCACGAGGTATTTCCCCAGGTTTGTTTTTTTTTTTCTAATTCTAATTAAAGGTTAGATTCAACTTCTGTAACTCAAAGATGCATCAACGTTTAGGCAAATTTATTTTGAAAAAAGATGCATCACTTGATTTTTTAAAAATTTAATAAAAATTTTAAGTAGAGGGTTTAGCTATTTAGAAAACTTTTATTAAACAAATATATCACTCATTTTTGGAAAATTCAATATAATTTTAAGTAGAGTGCTTTACTACAAACTGTAGTAAAGGAATATGTATAACTTATTTGTTAATTAGATAAAATTTTAAGTAGAAGGTTTAGCTATAAAAAACTATAATAAAATATGTATTACTCATTTCTTTGTAAATTGGATAAATTTTTAAGTGGAGTGTTTAGCTATTTTTAAAAAAGAATTATAGTGTATTCATGTGGAAAAATGAATGTTTAATAATATAAGTAATCATCTCTACACATCACCTCACATTATGCACATACATCCAATTTTTATGCTTGGATTTTCTAATATTGGATCCATCACTTAGATATCCCAGTAAACAGCAGAGTTTGGAGGTTAGAATTCATTGCATATTTTCTATACCCAAATATATTTAAGGGCTTCCAGTACTACAGAATAAAGCTCCAACTATTTAGCTTAGTAATTCAAGCCAGCCGAGATTGAATCCAAATATATGAGTTAGTTTTGCTTCTTTGTGGTTTCTAATAGCTGCTCCTTCATCCTGCACCATTTTTCCTGGGCAGGAAACCCAAAGGGACAGCAATCAGGAGGAAGATTTTGTCCTTGCTTTCTCTCTCTCTGTGGAAGTGGAATAATTCAATCAGTCCACATATGTAAGGCCTAGTTACCCGACAAGGGAAGGTAGTCATGAAGCCAAGTCGATTCACTGTTCATTGTTCTCTCTCTCTTCTTCTTTTTTTCCTTGCGAGCTAAGTATAACGGAAGTAAATCAATCCACACTGGAAGAAAAAAAATACAGGCTTATTTTCGCAATTTTTTTTGTTTTGTTTTTTTGGATCAGAAACACAGGACTTCCCAAATCAAGTTAAGTGAGTCCCAGATGTGGAATCGTTTCAAATGAAAAACACACCCCATCATTTCAGGCAGAACTCTGAGGAAACCGGTGATTGCAGTGCCTGGGACAAGAAGAGGATTTCTCTAGAGAGTTTGTCCCAGTCTGTGGAGAGGAAGAGGAATGGGGAAGATGAAGGGCTGGCATGCTTCTCCTTTCCCTGGGGAGATGAGAGATGGAATTCAGGTTAATTAGGTTTAGGGTCACTTGAGAACCAGTCGGGAGAGTGGAAGGCATCTTTGAGTAGTGCAGAAGGATGGTTAGAATTGAAGCTGCCACATGTTGACGTCTGGTTTTATTAATAAGAAGGCACTAAATTCATATTACACATCCAGGACATGTACCGCCGGGGACAAAAAAAAAATCAACAAGAAATGACAGTGATGCTCACACTTGTGGGCATTCTAGAGAATTCTTTTTCCAAGGGAGAATGGTAGATGGCAGCTGGAATGCTGAGAAATGATGTGATGTGCAAATTAATGTATTTCTTTTAAAGGCCAAAAGAAAAGGAGGGCCTTTTGACAGCCTTTGGTTCAGGCATTAATTTTCAAAGACTGATCAAGACGATGACATGTCACATGGACTTTCTTTTAGTGTTGGACCAAAATAAGATGTTGAACCGTGTAACCAAAGACATCTCTTGGTGAAAGATCCTCCTTTTAGCAACTGTAATTCACATTTTCATCAATGTCATGCTGCACGTAGATGAAAACAGCCATTTAAATGTTTTTCTTCTGTCTTATTGTAATAGGTTTGATTTTACATTTCTTACCATCTGGTTTGTTGAACGGAAATATGGAAGTACTTTTACTGTCTATATGCTTCTTATGGGGCTTAGTCTAAGATGTGGCCCTTTCTTTTTTCACTGAACTGGACTTTAATGCAGATTCTCCCCCACCTCATCCCTCCCACAAAACAGGTCATTTTAGTATTTTGGCAAGGCCCTTACCCTTCATTTGGCAGTACTGGTTAACCCAGCATAACTGGATTAAAATGCAGCATAACTGCATTTTATGATGAACTCCTTAGCCATTTCTTCCAGAGCACACACTATCCCACCCAGCTATGCATTCCCACGGCATCACAACAGAGTTTATTAAACTAAATTGAGCTAGATGAGTTAATGTAGCTTTTCAATAATTATATTTCTCAAATTGGTTCCATTTTGCCAATATTACTAGCATGTATTGAGTACTAGCATTTTGCTTATAGTTTAAAATATACTTTCCCATTTAAGCCTCATCTCTATCCTATGAAGTTGCTAATATGCCATTTCTACAGAAAAGGAAAGCAAGACTCAGTGGCAGAGCTGGGATGTAAAGCAAATTCCCTTTACAAAGCCCCTTGCACTTCACTTGTATCTTGTACTGCCACTCAGAGCCAGACCTCAAAGGCAGCACAGGCACTTGGGAGGGAGTGTGTATAAACCATCAGGGAGGGTTAGAAAAGGCTTTGAGGTAAGGAGATACCAAGGTCATTATTAGGTTCTGGCCTGGTATGGAGGCATATGAAGTCAGACTTGAGTGACCATGAAACAGGGACATCTAAGGAGGTGGGCAAGGGGCAGGGGCACCCAACCCTATGTCCAAAATACACATTTTAAGAATTCCCTGGCTATGAGCCTGTAATTAATTTCCTGTGGCTTCTGTAAAAAATTGCCATGAACTTGGTGGCTTGAAACAGCAGAAATGTAATCTCTCAGACTCTGGAGCCAGAAGTCTAAAAATCAAGGTGTTGCAGCAAATAGCATCATTTTTGCCTCTTCTAGCTTCTGATGGCTAACAGGCATTCCTTGGCTTATGGGTACATAAGTCTAATTTCTGCCTCCATCATCATGTCTTTTTCTCCTCTTTGTCTGTGTCTTCTGTCTCTTATAAGGACACTTGTCATTGGATTAAGGGCCCACCTGAGGTATCCAGGATAATCTCATCCTGAGATCCTTAACTTAATTACACCTGCAAAGACCCTTTTCCCAAATGCTTTCTCAGGGCTAGGCTATAGACACATCTTGTTTTCAGGTACCACCATTCAACTCACTTCAACTTGTAAATCAAATATTAAATAAATGGAATCATTGAAATCCTAGGCTAAAGTATTAGTTTGTTCTCACATTGCTATAAAGAGCTACCTGAGACTGGGTAATTTATGAAGAAGAGAGGTTTAATTGACTCACAGTTCTGCAGGCTTAACAGGAAGCATGGATGGGAGGCCTCAGGAAACTTACCATCATGGCAGAAGGCAAAGGGGAAGCAAGCATGTCTTACCATGGCTGAGCAGGAGAGAAAGAGAGTGCAAAGGAGGAAGCTCCACACATTTTTAAACCATTAGATCTCATGGGAACTCACTCACTATCACAAGAACAGCAAGGGGGAAGTCTGCCCCTATGATTCAGTCACCTCCCGCCAGGCCCCTCCTCCAACACGTGGGGATTACAATTCAAGATGAGATTTGAGTGGTGGGGACACAGAGCCAAACCATATCAACTAGTAAAGTGAGATTCTGTGGAGAAGACAAGGACCATGAACATGCCCTTATCCTCTCCTCTTAGCACTTGGCCCCACATCTTGCACCCAGGAGGCCCCTTCAATAGCTGCTCTTTGAGGGCCACTGTAGCCCAGCAGAAATGGTATATGCTTTGGCAAACTCTCACTTAAATATTGACTCTGTCATTTCCTAGTTCTGGCTTCAGCTAATTCATTTCACCACTTTGAGCTTCAGTTTTCCCCTCTGCAAAATGGGACTGATCCTAGTGCCTACCTAGTAAAGTGGATATAGGATGATTAAAAAGTAGGAGAACCAGCTGCACACAGTACTCATTAAACTGGTTGTATCATGGATATGTTCATTCATGCATATTTACTGAGCATATATTTATTTCGTGTATATTGCATCCAAATCTGTTGAACACCTACTATGTACTATCGCTGTCCAAGATGGTGTGAGTATAGCTATGCAGGTGATCAATGGTGCCTACTCAGATGGTGTTGGCATTCTGAAGTGAGAGGCTGAATAAGGACAATAAATAAATACAAACACATACCCATAGAATTTTTAAAATAAAAGATTATTCTAGAAAATGATAAAAGGAAGAAGAATTTTGAAAAATGGCACGTTATAGAATGACTGGGGAATGGGAGGATGATATTAGATAGAGCAGGTGGTCAGGGAAGACCTGTGCACAGCAATGGTAGTTGAGCTGAGAAGAAGCAAACCAGAGAGCAGAAGAAATGGTGTCCTGGGCAAAAGGAATGGCAAGTACCAAGGCCATGAACCTTGAAGATTGGTTCTTTGAATTACTGATGACAATGAAGTCCATGTCTAATAGAATCTTTATATTTATTTTATTTTATCCTCTTTATTTTTTTTGAGATGGAGTCTTGCTCCGTTGCCCAGGCTGAAGTGCAGTGGTGCAATCTTGATTCACTGCAACCTCCGCCTCCCAGATTTAACCGATTCTCCTGCCTCAGCCTCCTATATAGCTGGGATTACAGGTGTGCACCACCATGTCTGGCTAATTTTTGTATTTTGAGAAGAGACGGGATTTCATCATGTTGGCCACGCTGGTCTCAAACTCCTGACCTCCAGTTATCCTCCCACCTCGGCCTCCCAAAGTGTTGGGATTACCAGCATGAGCCACCCCCTCCAGCCAGAATCTTTATATTTATAGAATGCTGTTGATAAAACCAGTGGATTCCTCTTTTAATATGGCAGTCATTCACTAATTTTGTGGACCAAATATTTCTGCTTCTCTGAAATTCCTGACCACCTGATGCTCGAGAGCTGCATACGATTAGTTTCACACAATGAGTTGGAGTGTAAGGGAGGTGTCACCTCTGGGTAAGAGTATTGGAGGACCAATGTGACACCCTGCTGAGCTCTCTTGCTCTAGCATGGAGACTGATTACTTCAGATGTTGGCTAATCCATTCTCCTTCGTATCTGAGTAGAGTCGCCCTGCTGACTCAAGATTGGCATGTAGAGTGAGTGAAAACAGTGAGTGAGAATAACCTCTAGATGTTTAAAGTCACAGAAATTCTGGGATTGTTTGTTACTGCGACAGAATCTAACCTAACCTGACTGAAACACTTGGTTTTAGTGAGTACAACCTTACACCTTCTCACCTAGTCCTTCCACACCTTGTTGGGCTTAGGTCACAACTGAGAACAAACCATCATCTTAACCCAAGCTGCTGGTGGCATAGGCAGGTTCCCATGCTTCCTCCAGACAGAGATGCTGAGATTCCAGAGGAATTGTGTGAGCAGTGCAAGTTCAAATGAAATAAGAGACTTCCCAGGAGATGCGGCTGCCGGCCTTCACCCCCATCAGCCTAGGCATCCTTCACCAGGGGCATGGGCTCTGCTATTCCTCCTACACACTCACACTCCCTCCCCCACACCGTGAATCCCTTAAATACTCCCTAAGTGGGCTTACACAATCCCACTGTTGCCAACAAGCCTGAGTGCTCCAGCCAGCATGCCTGATCCCAGGTCTGCACAAGGCACTTCTAGGGCATGCATTACTCATCTCTGGGATGGGAATAGATTACAAGTGCATCTGGTGTTGGGAACAAAATGCCTGAGCCAACACAGAGTGGCTCCTTTCATCCTTCTAAACCAGGAGTCTGCACACCAAATGCTCTTAGGAGCCAGGCACCAAACCAAAATGAGTGAAGTGGGCCAGGTGGGGCCAGCGGTGAACTTGAGAGTGCACGCTTCTTCTGAAAGGCAACCCCTGCTTGGCGCCAATGGGTTCGTGTCACCAGATCTCCCAATTCTGTGCAGAGAAGCCAGACATCTATATTTACACAGATTATTTAGTCATTAACTATTTGCAAGTAATTAAAGAATATTTAAACACTGTGGTTTTCATTGGTGCTATTTACCGAGTAATTCCAGAACTGACCCTGCCAAGGAGCAAGATAGAATCACACTTTCCCTGTCCCCTTGAAGTTAAGCATGACCACGGGTCTTGCTTTGGTCAGTAAGATGTCAACAGAAGTGACATTCATCACTTCCAGGTGAAAACTATAAAAACCACTGCACCATCCACCCAGACTCTTCCCGTTGCCTTATTCACTATGGAAACACTCCAGCTAGGATCTTGAGTTATTATAATAACAAATAAACAATGTAACCCCACTGACTTCACCAGCAGGAACACAATGAACATGTAGCATGAGCAATAAATAAATGTTTTCTATTTATGCTTCTAAAATTCAGGAGCTGTTTGTTACTGCAGCATAATCTAGCTTATCATGACTGACAAAAACACTACACACAAAACAAGTCTATGGCCAGATGCTCCCATTTGCAATCTCAAATGAATCGTTTTTCTCCTCTTTTTCTCTTTCCTGTTTTTTCTATCATTTTCTTCTGTCATCGTTCCTATCTTTTCTGCCCATTCAACAAACATTTTCCAGGACATGCAATATGTCTATGTGTTGGGTTCTGGAGATGCAGCAGGGAGCAAGACAGACTCGTGCCTGCCTCTCTATCACTTTCAATTCACAGGAAAGATAAACATCACTACATAAGACTAGAAAGCATGGGGTTCGACTGTCGTGAATACAGATTAGTCTTTTTTTAAAACAATTATTGTTTTGTATATTTGAGATTTGTAATATGCTATTGGGGGATTCACATACATAGTAAAATGATTACAGTAGTGAAGCAGATTTGCATATCTACCATCTCACATAGTTACATTTTTGTGATGAGAGCATCTAAAACCTACTTACTGAACACAAATCATGAACAGAATATTATTTTATTAACTTTGTCCTTATGTTGTACATTGGATTTCTAGACTTATTCATTCTACGTACCTACTGTTTTGAATCTTTTGACCTACATCTCCCTCTTTCCTCCTGACCCCACCTCAGTAACCATTGTTTCATTCTTTCTCTGTATTTGAGCTCTTTCTTTTATATCCTACAGTAAGTGAGATCATGTAATATTTTTCTTTCTCTGCTTGGCTTATTTCACTTAACATAATTTTCTCCAGTTTCATCCATGTTGTGGCAAATGGCAGGATCTTCTTTCTTTTAAAGGCTGAATAGTATTTCATTGGCTATAAATGTTTATCACATTTCCTTTATCCATTTGTTCATTGATGGGCATGTATGTCTTTTCCATATCTTGGCTATTGCGAATAATTCTGCAATGAACATGGGAGTGCAGATATCTTTAAAAGGTGGTGATTTCATTTCTTTTGGGCATATGCCCAGAAGAGGGTTTTCTGGGTATATGATAGTTCTGTCGAATTTCTTTAGGAACTTCCATACAGTTTTCCATCATGGCTCTACCAATCTACCTTCCCACTGACGATGTGCTGGGTTCATTTTTCTCTACACTGTCATCAACGTTTGTTATCTTTTGTCTCTAAAGCTATCCTTACAAGTGTGAAGAGGTCATCTCTCATAGTGGTTTTCATTTGCATTTCCCTCATGATTCGTGATGTCCAGCACTTTTTCATATACTTGTTGGCTGTTTTTATGTCTCCTTTGGAGAAATGTCTGTTTAGGTCCTCTGTCAACTTTTTAATTGGGTTATTTGTGTTTCTGCTGTTTAGTTGTAAGCGCGTTCTTTATAAATTTTGAATATTTACCGTTTATCAAATGTGTGCCTTGCAAGTATTTTTCCCAGTTGTCTTTTTTTTGGCTTGTTCTGTTTGTGGTGCACAAGCTTTTTAGTTTGATGTAGTCCCATTTAGTTATTTTTGCTTTTGTAGACTTAACTTTTGTTGTGATATTCAAAAAATCATTGCCAAGACCAATGTTGAGGAGCATTTTGCCTATTTTCTCTTGTAGTTAGTTTTACAGGTTCTGGTCTTCGATCTAGGTCAGGCCCCAGAGTCTCCAGCAACCTCCAGCCTGCCCTAATGTCTAGATCCTTTTATGAGTCCAGGAGCCTCCAATCCACAGGGTCACACTTACTCTCAGACCCCAAAAAACGTGCTTGTGTGTAGTTTTGCATAGCATGGTTTTACTACGAGCAGATTTGTTTTAGAATCCGGCCAACTTGGTTCCATTCCCTGCCTACTGGCAGTGTGACCTTAGACCTCAATTTTCTGTTGAGTGAGCAAAATACATCTTCAGTCTTGCAGGGTAATAGATGAGGATTAAGTATAACATAGCAAGTGTTCTGCAGAATATCTGGCCTGTAGTGGGTGCTTAATGAATGGCAATTTTCTTAAGGGGACAGATAATGGGCAAGATGAAGCAGAGGAACAATTAGAGTCACTTTTAACCAGAAGCTGGGACTCAATGGAGAAGAATGGGTTTAAACCTGTGGGTGCTGATGCTCAGATGCCTGGGTTCAAATCCTGGCTGGCTCCACCCTTCACTCTAGTTGTATGACAGTGAGCAAAACACTGTACTTCTCTGAGCCTCAGTTTCCTCATCTGTAAAACAGGAATGTTACCAATAATATTAAATATTTGACACCTAGGGTTGCTGTCCCAAGTGGCAGGCAAATAAGAAAGGTAAAGCATGGGACTGAACCTTTATGTTTTTATTATTGTGAAGTCCAACAACACCCCTGATTTCCAATCTAGTTTGAAAGCAGCCAGACTGCTACTGGACAAAGTCAGCTACTGCAGAAGAAGCGTTCTCCAGCCCGGCCCTCCTCCAGAATCCACCTTTTGAAACCAGCAGTTTAAATGTCCGACAAGGCCTCATTGTTTTCATCTCAGCAAGGAACACGTGTTCCTTCTGTGCATGTGCACTTACCTTTGAAATGGTTAGCGGTTGGGTCTCACACTCAGCCTTTTCTGTCTCTGAGACTGGATAGTGGGGCCGCCCTGGAAATCTAATCCCCACACCGTTCCCTTCCCAAACCCTCGATTCTAATCATGTTGTTTCTCAGACTTGGGTTCACCTATAAATCATTTTTAATGACAGTTTGAGAAGAAAGAAGTCGCAAAGCAAATCTTACATGACGTTCTCATCACCAGCGGCATTTAATATCCTAAATCAAATGCTTTATGGCGTTGCGTCGCGGGCATTGTGTGAAAAAAAGAAAAGCTATTATTTTTTTGCCTTTGTGCACCCTTTAATGTGCTTGGGGTCACTCACATCAGGGAATTCCTGGCTGTTATGCTTGGGGGGGGTGGTCATCTTGTGGGGAGTTAGGATGGTCGGAGGGTGCACCAGGATTCTTGGGGGACTTTTACACAATGAGGCGGCCTGTGCAGCAGTATCCAGAGCTGGTAATATGAGAAAGTTATGAGAATATAAGCCAGACCTGATCTGGGGTTCCTCGCCATTCACCTGAGGGGCCCCTTCCCTTCCAGGGAAGTTGATACAGTGAAAATCAAACCAAACCGACAGCAAATAAAAACAGGCTCTACCTCTCCCCCCATCCAAACCTGAGCCAGACTTGGGAATAAATGTGAATGAGCATGGCCATGCTGAACTTCTGCGCTCCCATTCCCTTCCATCTGACACATATTTTCTGAGCATCTCGCAATATGCCTACAATGTGCCTGGCTGTGAGCTTAGCGGGATTCTTGAAGTCAGAGTATGTCTTCACAGTACCCTAGCCCCCACCTGCACTTTCATTTCCCATTTCTATCTCAGGGCAACTCAATGCAATTCTTCTCAGTGCAATTTAATCTAATGAAATCGTCAGAGCTGGACTAGCTCCTGGTGGAAGAGCAGCTCCTAGGATGCTTGCCTCAGGCTGTGGTTTTCAATGAGTCAAAGACCCAGGAATGTGCAAAACAGGAGCATGGTGAGATCAGGGTCCACTGTGTACACCTAGAACATGGACTGACCTATGGTAGGCACTCAGTAAGTGGTTAGTGTATGAATGGTTTAGCCAAAGAACCAAAAATAGAAAACGGTGGTCAGAATAACACTGTAGGACAAGCTTTTTTTTTTTTTTTTTTGAGATGGAGTCTGGCTCTGTTGCCCACTGCAATAGTGTGATCTCGGCTTACTGCAACCTCCACCTCCCAGGTTCAAGCAATTCTCCTTTCTCAGCCTCCCAAGTAGCTGGGATTACTGGTGTATGCCACCACACCAGGCTAATTTTTATATTTTTAGTAGAGACAGAGTTTTTCCACGTTGACCAGGCTGGTCTTGAACTCCTGACCTCAAGTGATCCGCCCATCTCTGCCTCCCAAAGTGCTGGGATTACAGGTGCGAGCCATTGTGCCCAGCCAGGACAAGCTTTTGCTTCAAGCTAGTCACCTCCTTTCACTGTCCTTCACATGCTTCAGGAAGAGGATGTGGAATAACAGCTCATCACACTCATCACGCTCACCATAAAGAGTCATTTCTATTAGCAAGAGATATGTCTTGATGTTCCACAATAAGAAATCAGAAAGGCTTAAGTTCCTTTCCTGCCTTTGATTTCCTGGGAATGTGATACCTCTTCTTGACTTACAAGCATTCACAATGGGCTAGGAGGAAGGTGACTTAAGTCCTGGTAACAGGCTACACTCTGCCCTCCTGTTCAAAGGCTGTGGCTCACACAAGAGGGATTACAATCATAAGAGCAACATTAACTTCTGCCATGTGCAGACCCTGAGCTCAGACCTGTGCCTGCCTCCACTGAATTAGACCTCCTCACACCCTGGAAGAATGAAGCTTGGAATAACACCCACATCAGAGAGGGGCTGGGAGCAAAAAATTAGGTGATAGGGGCTGAATGCTTAGCACTGTGTCTGCTGTATAGTAAATGCTTGATAAATGTCAGCTTCAGTGGATGGTTACCATCCTCGGTTTACAAGTGAGGAAATTGAGGCTCAGAGAAGATGAGAGAGGAAAGTACCTGTAAATTGAGGCTGGGAAGGTAATGAATATTCAGAAGACATGAACTTCCCAGTCATGGTTAGAAGTTTATCCTAATGCTGGAAAAAGGTAACTTTCAGTAAGTTATTTCACCTCTCTGAGATTCAACTCCTCCTCCTCCTCCTAATAGTAGTAAGTACTATATATGATTATCTGCTTCATACTTTAAAAACCTTTGAATGTTTGATATTTCATAAGATTCTACTTAATAAAAATAACTTCCTCATAGTGTTCACATGAGAATTAAAAGATAGGTAAAAGCTGGGCATAGCACCGGAAATTTGGTAATTTTTGAATACAAAAGAGTTAGTTTAATTATAATCTCCATGACTTTCATGGATAAAGGGAGAAGTCAGATATATTTATGTCAGTACTAGAGGCAAAGCTGCTAATGTATTTTTCAATTCTGTGTCATGAGGGCCCCATCCACCTCCAGGGCTTGGTGATATGAGATCAGCAATTTCCTCCACCCAGCCACACGGATCAATTATTCACCAGCTGCTCTCAACACCCCCTTTCTACCTCAGGGCAGAGCTCTCCAAACCCGACCACCCTCCTTTGAACCAGAACTCTGGGGATCCCAATCACTTTTCTTTTCTTCTTGTCCTGAGAAAGCTGGGGGATGGGGTAGAGGGCAGGTGTGCATTGTAGGTTAGGGCATAATGAGGGAGAGGAGGCGAGTTTCAGGAGGATGTGTTAGCTAGACCTTGGCTTCCCTGAAGCTGGGCAGCCCTTAGAAACATCATTTTCATCTTCATCATCATTATCATTTTCATTCTTTTTTTTTTTTTTTTTTTTTTTGAGACACGGTCTTGCTCTGTCACCCAGGCTGGAGTGCAGTGGCGTGATCTCGGCTGACTGCAACCTCCGCCTCCCAGGTTCAAGTGATTCTGTTGCCTCAACCTCCCGAGCAGCTGGGAATACAAGTGCCTACCATGACACCTGGCTAATTTTTGTACCTTTAGTAGAGACAGGGTTTCACCATGTTGATAAGGCTGGTCTCAAACTCCTGACCTCAAGTGATCCACCTATCTCAGCCTCCCAAAGTGCTGGGATTCCATCGCGCACGGCCCATTTTCATTCTTTTTCATCCAATACTACTACTGCCTCTTTATCTCCACCTTCTCTTCCTCCTCGCTCTCCTTTTTCTTCTTCCCTTCGTCCCCCTCCTCCTTCCCTTCTCCTTCTTGCCCTTCTTCTTCCCCTCCCCCTCCTTGCTCTCCTTTCCTCCTCTCCTCCTTCTTTTCCTCCTCCTCCTCTTTCTCCTCTTCCTCCACCTCCTCCTCCCTGTCCTTCTCCTCGTCCTCCTCTCCTCCTCCTCCTCCTCCTCCTCCTCCTCCTCCTCCTCCTCCTCCTCCAGTAGACAATAGTGCTATACTGAAGACTCCCTTCTATATTCTGTTGCTATGTTCCCTTTCTGGGCTCCTATTCTACTTGGAATTTTAGGTCTCTCTTCTCTCTACCTCCATCATGATCCATAATTACTCCAAGTTTTAGAATTTTCCTGTTCCTGCTGTCTTCTCACCCCTGCCACCCACGCACCACAAAACCCACCTATTCTGGGTCCAGTGGGCTCAGTGGCATTTACTAGATCAGAACAAATTGTGAACTAATTGCAGCTTTTCTTGAACTTCAAAACCTGGGACCAGGAAAGCCCAATTGCATGGAAGATTGAACCGTTTTTAGGGTCTTCAACAGGTGAGGGGATAAATTGAAAACAGTGCAAAATAGCACAGGAGAACTCTCCACCTTCTTCAGTGGTGTTCCAATAAAACCAAACCAAGGAATATTTAAGAACTTAGGCCACTTTGGGGGTATCTGCCTTGTTCATCCCTTTACTACACTGCACCAGTCTATAGAAATAGGCTCCCTGAATACCTGTACCCAACATGGCCATAGTTGATTAGATCAGAATTAGCCATTTCTAATGCCAATCAGAGTGCCTTTCAAAGGAATTTGGGATGGGCATTGCAGGAGGAAGTCAATGTTTCCATAAGTTTGGAACTATGCCATGTGGTGAATGGAAATACTGGGGAGTATTCCCCAATATTTCCAAGCCCACATGAGCAAGGAATGTGAAATGATGATGATGGGGGTGGTGGTAATAATGATAGTGATGATGGTAGTAGTAGTGGTAGTAGTGATGATGAGGGTGGTGATGATGGTGATGGTGATGGGTGATAATGGTGATGACAGTGATGATGATGGATATGGTGGTGATGATGCTGATGGTGATGATGATGGTTATGGTGGTGATGATGCTGATGGTGATGATGGTGGTGATGGTGATGATGCTGATGGTGATGATGATGGTTATGGTGGTAATGATGATGGTTATGGTGGTGATGATGCTGATGGTGATGATGTTATGGTGGTGATGATACTGATGGTGATGATGATGTTATGGTGGTGATGATGCTGATGGTGGTGATGATGGTTATGGTGGTGATGATGATGGTTATGGTGGTGATGATGCTGATGGTAATGATGATGGTTATGGCAGTGATGATGCTGATTGTGATGATGATGGTTATGGTGGTGATGATGCCGATGGTGATGATGATGGTGGTAGTGATGGTGATGATGGTGGTGATGGTAATGATTACATAATGATGATTGTGGTGATGGTGATGATGATGGTTATTACAGTCATGATGGCGGTAATGGTAGTGGTGGTGATGATGATGATGGTAGTGATGATAATGATAATGGTGATGAGAGTGAGGATAGCCAAGATGTATTGAGTACTTACTCCCTGTCAGCCACTTGAGGGGTTTACATACATTACTCTTTAAAGCCCTATGAGGTAAGACAGCAAGAAAGTGAGAAATAGTGTTTTACCTTATAGGTGAGAAAAGTAAGGTTTCCTAAACACTCAGAATTCGGAACTGATGGAGCAAGGGAAGCCCTTCAGCCTAGAAAGAAGAAAGAAGCAAGTGCAGGAGATGGAGAGAGAATTTTTCGCAGGGTCCCAGTTCTAGGCCTTTCTTTTCCCTACCTTAACACCTGCTCCTTGGTTCTATGAGACATCCCAGTCCCATTTTTCTCAAGCTTCAGTTGATTTCTATTACTTTTAACCAAATGAGTGTTAGCAAATAAAGGAACTGAACCTTCTGTAAAGAGGCAGTGATTCTTCCTAATAGAGTATGTGGTGACTTTTGAAAAGGTAACTTTGAGCCAGAGCCAGAACTAAGATTGGACAAATGAGACACTTGGGGCACACAATTTAAGGAGGTGCTCATTCTCAGGGTCGTGTAAGTGAAAGGCTGGCATTTTCACAGGCCTGAATGTGAGTGCCTCCTTAAATTTTGCATGCTAGTCTCCTTGCTTCCCTCATCGAGGATCAGCCCTCCTTTAAACAACTTCCTTTCCTTTTCTACCTAGAATTTCTCCAGCTATAAAGTGAAGAAATTGAATACAGGACCACAAAGGGTCATTTGGGGAGTGATATTCTGGCTCTGGCAAATAAATGACATACTTGCTGCAACCTCCACATCCTGTGTCTGTGGCAGACATCACTAATCAAATGTGGCCTCTTTTTCCTGAGCCTGAGCATGTTCTCAGAATCCATCTCCACCCAGAGCCATGAAGACCTGCATCAAATACTTAGATTTAGCAAATATGAGGAACCCTCTCCAAGGGCAGGGGCTGCTTTCTCAAATCTCTCTCCCCAGCTCCTAAAATGGTACTTGATGCAGATGAAGCTCTGCATATATTTTTTCATTAAACTAAAGCCTGGCCAAGAATGTGTATGGAGAACTACTTGCCTTTGCTCTCATATGTAGGGGCTTACTGTTCATTTGAATGCACAAATATGCTCTCTCTCTCTCACACACACGCACACACACACACACAAACACACATGCACTTCCATGTGCAATGTATTAGGGCCTACATGTAAACTACGGCTGGATTAAGATATCTAGAGGCCCCAAACAATGAAAAGATAATGATCTTTCCAATTCTTATAAACTTCAAAATAATCATTTCAAATCAAAATAACAAGAGTCCAGAAGTCCAAAAAGTTCTGCATTTTGTCATAATAACTACCATAATTTATAAATAATCAACTATCAAGGTCATTAAATAAAAGGATGGGAGTTTAGTGTCTATGATTTGCTGGTGCCCAAGTATGCCCTGAGATTTTGTGGGGACGATAAAAGTAGCATTGTCAACAACCTCATATACACGAGTGTGGACATGTGCACATAACATACACTCACACACACTCGTGTGCACAGACTCAAAACATTTACAATTATACACTTACATGAGCACAAACATCCTAAACACACATACACATGAGTTACCTTACATAGATCTACACACATGTATGCACTTGGCAAAGCACACATAACTATAGATGCACACGCTGGCATATACATTCTGCCCAAATGTATATACACACATACATGCATACAAGCTCACTCACACATCCATACAAAAATGCACATGTATGTGTGCATAAGCATTTACCTGCACATAAGCACGCACATACGCACACTGGCCCAGCCTGAGATCTCACACATACCATGCCTCGTGCTCATATTCACACACAGACACACTATACACACGCTGTGATAGTTAATATTGAGTGTCAACTTGATCGAAGGATGCAATGTATTGTTCCTGGGTGTGTCTGTGAGAGTGTTGCCGGAGAAGATTAACAGTTGAGTCGGTGGATTGGGAGAGGCAGACCCACCCTCAATCTGAATGGGCACTGTCTACTCAGCCGCCAGCAGGGCTAGAATAAAAGCAGGCAGAGGAATGTGGAAGGACTAGACTGCTGAGTCTTCTGGCCTCCATCTTTCTGCCATGCTGGATGCTTCCTGACCTTGAACATCAGACTCCAAGTTCTTCAGCTTTTGGACTCTTGGACTTACACCAGTGGTTTGCCAGGGGCTCTCAGGCCTTCAGCCACAGACTGAAGGCTGCACTGTCGGCTTCCCTACTTTTGAGGTTTTTGGACTCGCACTGGCTTCCTGCCTCCTCAGCTTGCAGCTGGCTTATTGTGGGACCTCACCTTGTGATCGTGTGAGTCAATTCTCCTAATAAACCTCCCTTCATATATACATCTATCCTATTAGTTCTGTCTCATTAGAGAAGCCTGACTAGTACACACACACACACACACACACCAGGCACAAATGCCCAAATTCACACACACACATACTCCCACACGTCCACAGACGTACAGGCACATGCAGATGCACACACACATGCACACACACACACATGGTCTGCTAGCCTTCCAGCATAAGCCCCCAGGAAGGCTACCCCTCTGCAGGCTTGTGCTGTCAGGGAGCCTGGTAAGAATCATCGGGGCAGCTCGACAGTGATAACAATTTCCAGAGCCAACAGAAGGAAGCCTAATCCACAGTGAAAAGCTGACAGGGCGGGCGCCTCTGCGTGCTTCCTGCCAGCTCCTGCTAACTCAGCCTAGCGTGGGGAGGTGGCAGACTCTTTGTCCCCTCAAGCCATGTCATCTCCTCTCTAATGATGCCAACGTTTTGACAAAGCCGAGCAGCACAGCCGGTAGGTGTGAAGTTGGAATTAATTTTCTTTTGGAAGGTCAAGGGCATTAATGAGCTTTTGGCTGGCTGGTATTGTTCTTTTTACCTTTTTGCAAGATGGAGAGAAAAAAAAAGAAAAGAGAGAGGAACATTCTTTCCTGGAGCTGTTTTGCTCTCCCCTTCTCCTCCCTTCAGAAGTCTTAGGAGCCCAGTAAACCCCGTGGGCAGACACATGGGCTCAGATAAGGCCTGCCTGGGAGAGTTTATTCCAGCCACCACATTTGGAAAGTCTTACCAGGAGACCCACCTTGAGAAATAGGGTGTAAGTAAAGAAGAATAAAGTATACTCCTCAGTATTTAAGGAGTTTAAATAGATAAAAATTTAGAGAAACAGATGAGTTTCATCATGTATGCCAATTCTGATTGATTAATAATGGCTGTCTACAGCTCTGGAGAAGACATTGTGGCCACTTCAATGGGCAGGAGGGTCATGATCGATTAGTGACGTCTACCTTGGATATCACCTAAGGCAGTTGTAGCATCCAGAAAGCTATTTTTTTTTCTAAAAGAAATTCCTACAATTCAACATGTTGAACATAAATAGAAAACTCAGGAAATAGGTATATTTAAAGCCTTAAAAAATTTAAAAATAGCTCATAAGGAAACTTAAGGAAGAAACTATATGTAAAGCAGGAACTGTAAACCCAAATGCCTTTAGGAGCCAACAAGGTGACATGAATGATTAATGTAGCCCAGATGGGGCCTCTGCTGAACTCTCGAGTGTATTTCTTATTTAAAGAGGGGAATTGCTACTTCGTTGAATTAATTTCTGCCATGGATGAAGGGGGGCCAGATATTGTCACACTCACAATTTTTGTTTCCAAGAGAAATCAGAAATATGGGTGATTTTTTCAAAGTAAAAATTTCTTGATTTTTACAGTTGCCAAATATTCTTTCTTTATGTTTTCCAAATCACTCCATAGGCTCCACAATATCTTGGATTTGTCAAAAAGCAGCCGGTTTGGGCCTGTCTTTTAGAGTAAACTGGGAGTAGTATAGGAGAAAGCTCTGGTGATAATGTTTGGTGTAATTCAGCGTCTGTTTTCCCCACCAGGCTTCATACTCACTGTGGGCAGAAAGCATACGTGTGTGTGTGTGTGTGTGTGTGTGTGTGTGTGTGTGTGTGTCTAATTCATGATTCTGCACCGACAACTGCAAGCCTGGTACACACTAACACTCAATAAGTACATATTATATGAATATATGGGTGGACCAAATCTTACCCTAACCTATAAAGTCATGTTGCGTGGCCCAAATGTTTCCAAGATTTTTTTTTTAACATTATCATCTCTTCTTTAACTCTTGGCGGTAAAGAGTATTTCCTCTTATTCTACCTTCAGTGATAAGAATCTGATCTGTCTACATCCAAGCTCTACCTCTTACTACTGTGTGACTTTAGGCGAGTCACCGCACTTCTCTGAATCCCAGTCTCCTCACTTGTACAGCAAAGATCATCATAGCACTTACCTCACAGGGTTGTCATGACAGTTAAGCTGAGTGAGCCTGTGTAGTTTGTTTTGTAAACCAGGAGAATTTTGAGAGTGGACGGCAACTCTGTAGGGAATTGCTCTGGGACATGGAGGATAAGCTGGGATTTTCCCACATACCCCAGAATGTCACCCTAAGCTGTAATAAATAAGCTGATCCATACAAAGCACTGGGGACAGTACCTGGCATTTAGGACACAGCAGTGTTAGCTGACATCACCAGAGGACCCCCATCGAGCTTCTGTTCTACTCCCTTTTAGTCCTCTGCAACATGGAGTAATGAAAAGAGCTTAGTCTTCAAGGTTTTCAGTTCTGCCACCTGAACCTCAGTTCAGCCAAAGCCTAGTTGAGCACCTATTTTGTGCTCTGCTCTATACTACAGCAGTGGTAGCAGCTGAGTCACACATGGAACGCTGTTAATAATTTGGACAGGCAGCGTATGTCGAGGAAGAAATGGAAACTCTGGCAAAGAGAACAGCTTAAACAAAAGGTGAGGGTTCAGTTGACAGGCTCTTAGGCATGATTCAGTGAGGACCAGATACTCAAAGGCTGCAGATATAAAGGGTTTGTGAGTCTAAAAATTCAAGCTCTAAAGATGGTGTGCCTGGGTTTTGGACACATTTCTTGTCTTTTACATCATCCGTGAAAGACCTGCCAAGACAGGGTTGTGCACCGAGACGCCAACATGAAAACAACTTATTTTCTTGGGAAGAATCTCAAAGACCAGTGACCCAATTGCCAGATCATATTTTAAAAGGGTGTTGTAAATTTCCCTCGTTAAAAAAGAGGAGGAGAGACAGTCACCACCACCAGCACCCCACTTTTATTACTATTTATTATTACAGAGATCATGTACAGAGAAGGCAAACTTAAAAAAACAAATCCTCCAAAGAAAATGAAGCCTTCTTTCTAATCTGGGAAAACTCAATGGGATTTAACTGAGATAAAATTCCAGTCTCCTCTCTCAGTGACCCTCCAGCAATTGCTCTGCAAATGCGACATTTGCTCATGTCCATCCTCCACATTTTGTTCATCTGTTCCTGTCTCCCAAACAGGAGGACGCTGATGGGGCAGACACATAGCTTGCTTGTGATCAGAAACAGCTGGGTACTCCTCAAACCCTGCACCTTCAGAATTGGATGCCACCAGGGCCTGTCTGACTTGCTTTGCTTTCTTCCAGCTTGCGAGTTTCTCTGAAAGATACCAGCCCAGAATATGAATGCCTCTACCTGCACACCCAGAATCCGAGACAGGAGTTCTTGCAAATTGCGTCTTTTCCAAGGACACTTCACTTGCCCCATTCTTAGATAATTTAGTCTCCCCTTTTCTTGCTGACAATTGTTGCTCAGATCACTGAAGAATTTATGCTATATCATGGTTCATTTCATTTGTTCTTTCACTGGGCAAGTATCTAATGAGCATACACTATATGACAGGTAGTATTCTAGGCACTGAGGATACAGTGGTGAACAAGGCAGTGCCCCTGTCCTCATGGAGCAGACATTCTCAGGCTAGATGTACTTCCATCATTCATCTGCTTGATAACTTCTTTCTTATCCTTCAAGATACAATTCAAAGACCATGTCTTCCCCCAAAATGATCCTGTGATCCCCTGCCCCCCTTGGAAAAACTGACTTCATTCTGCTTAACCATTGCTTCTCTGGCCTCGTTTTGGCTTGCAACATTCTGCCTTATTTTATAGTGGGTAGCTGCTGTGCCCACCCAGTAGTACTCACAATAAATATGGGCTGCTCACTATTGGGAGGGTGGTATCTGAGATCTAACGGACTGAGCCTGAAGCCCAGCTCCTCTACTTCTAACTGTGGACTTGAGTGATTGACTTAGCTTCTGTGGGTCTCCAATTGCTCATCTCTAAAGTGAGAATCGTAACCATGCCTACCACATAGGGTTTCTGTCAGTATTAAAGGAGATAATAATAAATCACCCACTTAGCACAATACCTGGGGCATAGGAAGAGCTTTAAAAAATCTGCCATTATTAGTCTTTTATTAACAAATATTAATTGGGCACTGTGGCAGACATTACTATCACCAGTGCTAGCTATCTTTTTTGTCCTAAGCAAATAGGAGAGACTACACTTCCCAGCCTCTTTGCATTTAAGAAAAGCTGAGTGACAGGTTGTAACCAGAGAAATAGTAACAGAAGTGACATATGTCACTACCAGGCTAAAATAGTTAAAGTTTCCTGTGTATTTCATAGCCTGTCTTCTGCTGCTGCTTAAACCAATGACTCCACAGTAGATGGGCCAGGAGATCTGCTCTAGCTGTGCTGTTCTAAGGATGGATGGATTTGGTGGATATTAGGGAAGTCAGTGCTTGACTGTACCAAAGCACATTCCATAGCCAACTGTATGTGAGCCTAGTGCTACATCTGGAGGCTTGGGAAAACCAGGAGACTCATCCCCTAGCTCTGCAAGACCCCAGACATAACATGGCTTATCTTGACCATGAACGGTAAGCAGTCATTTTCCAGGTGATAGACATCAGAAAGGGGTTGAGAAACATAGTCTTCCTTCCCAAGAAAGAGAGAAGACCTGGAAGAAAGTGTACAGGTCAGCAGGGTGCCATAGCTACTATGTTTTAGTCACTCTCTGTGCAACAGGGCTATTTGCAAAGTTCTTTACAAACTTTATTTTATTCAATTCTCATAACCACCCTTGGGCAACAATGTTTGTTTTTCAGATGAGGGAACGGGCTCAGAAAGATGAAGTCAGATGGCCAGATGGCTGATATGTAGCAGAAGTGAGGTTCAAATCTAGGCTTGTCTGAAATCCAAATCTCATCACCAATTGTTTCTGCTCTGGGAGCAGCTCCCTAGAAGAGTAAGCAAAATGAATGACCATTGGAGGCTTTGGAATCTTAAAACCCTTGGTTCCAATCCTGACCTCTGGCTAGCTGGGTGACCTTTGGGAACTGGCATCACTTCTGTGAGCCTCTACTTTTCAACCTGACCACAAAGCTCTTCTGTTTTACTGTAAAGATATTACAAGAGACATATGGGAAGGTGCGTAGCATGGAACATGGCATGTATTGACCACCACAGCAATGTGAATTCTCTTTTCTACTCCCATCAGGAAAGGACGGGGTGAGATAACTTCCTTCACTCTCCCCTCACCTCCCCTGACCATGAAAAGCCTAGAAAACCTGGGAGAGCTCCTTTTGAAAAGCTATCCTTTTTGGCAGCCAACTTTGAATTTCTCAGCTATCATTTGGCGCTTGGAGTTCTCACATCTGTGATGGATGAGCAGAGAATATAAACACGTAGTTAGTGTTTGAAACCACTGGTTAGAATTGGGAGGGAAGACAGGCCAAGGTCCAGGACTTTAAACAGAAAAATAATACATATTTCCATTAAAATAAAAAAAAGGTGCTCAGAAAAGGAAGCTGCACAAATCATTGAAAAGTTATTTGACCTGCTCGAAAACTTTAACTGTTGGTAATGGCCAACCTGTTTGGTGGTATTTTATTAACATTAATAGATTTTTACATGATATTTCTCATATTGCTCTCCAAGAGCCTCAGGAATTCATCAAATATTAAAAAGTAGTCCTCTGGGTTTTTCAGTTAAAGATGCCCTCCTGATGAGGTTTCCCACAAGTTAGAGACCTGGAGAAAGGAGGCAGCACAGGATTGATGTTCATGGTCAGGCTCGGCGGGGGAAATAAGAAAATAGTAATGATCATGAATGTTTATCGGGTGCTTACTCTATGCCAGGCACTAGGCTAAGCACTGTGTGTGTGTGTGTGTTGTGTGTGTGTGTGTTTTATACACAGAATAATCCCATAAGGAAGGTACTCTTAGCATCCCTGTTCTACAGATGGGAAAACTGAGAGATTTTGAAGGTAGTGAGAATGAAGGATAAACGGAGAAACATTAGCCAGGCTTTGGAAACAAGCAGATGAGGGCTTTTTCCAGATCTGCTTCTTGTTACCCGTGTGGAATTGAACAAGTTACTAGCTCATTCTCTGCCTGAATTTTCCCTTTTTAAAAATTGGGTTTTTTATCCTCATTTTACAGGTGAGATATTGAGACCCAAGGTCACCGAGCTAATAAATGGTGAGGCCAGGACTCATTAAATGGTCTTGAATTTGGTCCAATTGCTTATTACTGCATGATGAGCAACCTCAGAACTTAGTGGTTTAAACCAACCATTTTATCTTACATATGATTTTGTAGGTTAAGGATGTGAGAAAGACAGCTGGGAATTTCACCTACTATACACATGGATTTAGCTGAGGATTCACTAACTTCACTAAGTTAGGGTTGGGGGATTTAAGTCTCAGATATCTTTTTCATTCACATGAGCTTCTTTTTCTCCACCTGGCATCTCATCCCCCCAGAGTCCCTGCAGGGCCTCTCTCTGTGGCTTGTGCTTCCTCACAGCATGGCAGTGTCAGGTAGTTGGACTCCTTATATGGTGTTTGGCTTGCACCAAAATGAGCATCTCCAAAGACAAGAAGTGGAAGCATCATTTCCACCATAATATATTGGTCAAAGCAATCACAGATCACCTTTCTCTCTTGATTCAATGGAAGGGGATCTAGATCACACTTCTCAATGGAAGGAATGCCAAAGAACTTACAGCTATCTTTAGTCTGTCTCACTGTACATAGTAAGAATCCAATAAATGGTAGATATTACTTAGAAAATAAATCTATAAAATGGATGCCACTAATACCCACTCACTACCCAAGGTGATTGGAAGCATTAATGAATGCGAAGTACAATGCTGGATAGTTGGCAAAACGCAGATGCATAATGACAGTAAGCTTCCTCTCTTTAGTGACTACTAGGATTCTCTAGCCAGGGAGGTAGTATTATCTCAAGTGTAGGATTGCCAGATACGACATAGTACATCTAGTGACATTTGTGTTTCAGATAAACAGTAAATACTCTTTCAGCATAATTATGCCCCATGCGATATTTAAGACATTTTTCAACTAAAAAATTATTCATTGTTTGTCTAAAATTTAAATGTAATTAGGCATCCTTTTCTTCTTTATTTATTTGCTAAATCTGACAATCCTACCTGTGTATAGATGGAAAAGCTGACACGAAGAATTCTAATTTTATTCTTTGGCCACAGAGTTGAGGGAGATTGAATTTGAAATTTGAATTATACACCAGCCATGATCTGTCCAGACTTGAAGCTCTCCTTCCTCCAGTCAAACAAGGAAAGATGCAGAAAAGGAAGCAGATAGAAATCTAATGTCTTCCAAACTTTCCAACCATCTTGAGCCTATCAGTAAGAGTAGGTAGGCATCCAACATTCAATACATTTATCTAGTCATAGAGCTCACTATAAAGTTATGCGGCCTTGGAGAAGTGACTTAATGTTTCTATACCTCTCGTCTGTAAAATGGGGGAATAATAACAGCAATTTAACCCAGAGGGATATTGTGAGGAATAAATGAAGTAAAATTTTAATAGTTTCTGATCTGTGCTAATTGCCAGCATAAAACACATAATCATCAAATTCTGCAATAACTGAACCAATAGAAGTACTAAAAAGTAGTAAGGGATGAAAGAGAGTGATAGTGAGGACAACTTTACAGAAGTTATAGCTAAGTAGGGTTGTGATAGCTGGAAAGAAGTTTGCCAAACAAATTGGAAAGAAAAGCTTCTAGGTCAAGGGAATGGCACATTTAAGGGGATAGAGAAACAAAGCAAAAAGTGAAAGAAGCTCCAAGTAGTTCAGTGTTGTGGAGGTACGGAATGGAGTTTGGAGTTCTAGGGGCAGAGTGATGGGAGGGGAACCAAGAGACAGCCCCTCCAAGGCTTTGGACACTGGGGCCCTAAAACAAGTCTCAAACAAGGATGGGCCCAATGAGTGTTGCATTTTGAAAGTCCAAACCATTGCACTGGGTAAGATGAGTGAGCAAGTTAAGATTAGAGATGGAGAGACTTTTACATTATTTCAAGCAGCGAGACTCAGATTCAAAGCAGTGGAAATAAGGACATATACAAGAGATGAGCTCAAAGAGAAATTTCGGGTGTAAAGGGAAGGGAGAAGCGCTGGATTTCCAGCTTCCAGCCAAAGCAGGAAATTTGACTTATATAGTAAAACACTGAAAAAATACATTAAACACAAATATCCCTTTAATTGACAACTTGGGCATAAAAAGAATGCCTATAATTTGAGGAATTTCTGTATCCCTAAGGACCACTGGAGTGGTCATTTCCAGTAATGCCCCTCTAATTTTCCAGTGGAGGGCACTATGAGCTCATCCCAAAGGGAAGCAGGAGGAGGTAGCCAAAAAGTAGTAGTCTGTAGTTGTCATACTAGTGGTTGCCAGTATAAGGCTGAAAAGAAAATCCTAATAATTTAACCGCATACCATCCTGATCTAATGAGAACTGCTATATATTGAGCCACTGGTGTGTGTCACACATTGAGTTAAAATTTTCATTGTGTTAGATTATCTTATTCTCACAGCAATCCTATGAGGATTAGTTAGATCTCCTTTTACAAATAAGAAAATCAAAGCTTTGGTGTATTACCCAGTCACTTAGCTAGTAAGTAGTCGAGATCGGGGATCTGTGAGCATGGGCTCTGTGCTCTTAAATACCATGCCAGAATTCAGTGTTTCTCAAGCACCAATCCATCATCCTCATCTACACACCACCTACACTATAATTGACTGAATATTATTTTTAATTAAGTAAATTTTGACTTGCCATAAATAAGAATGTGATAAATATAGAGAAATCCATAAACATTAAAACAGAGGATAGCCATTGAAATAAGTACTGTATATACAATACTATGTGTTGAGTGCAGAAAGTCATTTCTATGAAGTTCAAGGTCAGCAAATAGTCTATGGGAATAGCAGTCAGAATAGGGGTTGCCTTTGGGAGGCAGAGGTGTATGGACAGGCTGGAAAAACGTGGAGAAACTTCGTAGGGCAATGGTAATGATGTAAATCTTGATTGGGACATTGGTTACTTGAGTGTAACATTTGTCAAAAGTCATTGAACTGTAAACTTAAGATCTATGCATTGTATAGCATGTAATTATAATTCAATAAAAGTCTCAAATTTAAACTTTTGACATTATCTTAAAATAAGGTTCAACATAGACTCACATAGATGTACTGACTCTATAAACCTTAAACAGGTGTGCCTTTTCTAAACATTTGTAATACATAAGGATTAATTATTTTGTATATAGCATGATTGGTCTGTGTTGCATTTTTGTGTAAATATTTTTTTAGGTGTAAACATTTAAAATATGCCATACTTTCTGTTACAAGGGGCTCATTTTGATAGAAAAAATTCCAGACTCTCTCCCTTAGAAGTTGTGTAACCTTAAGTAAGTCATTCATCCTCTTTAGTTTCCGTTTCTTCATCCATATGATGTGTGGATGACAATGAATACATCCCAGATTGCAGTGGTGCCTTCATACAAATGTAGGTGATGGTAAAAGCGCCTTTCAGACATGCAGAAAATGTAGAAACATAGTTAATATTCTAGCAAATAAAATATCTTCCTTAATGAAGAACTAGCTGTTTCCTAATTAACTGAAATATGTGACCATTCATTCATTCATTCATTCATCCATTCAACGAATACTTGGGTGCCCATGATATGCCAGGCACCATTCTAGGTAGAGAATACCCTGCAGCAAAAATAATAAAGGAGGTGAATTGATTATATATTGAAAATGCTGAGCACTCAGGCTGTACTCCATAAGGAGTGGTTATTATTATTACTACTAATCATGATTGGAAGCAAACAAATCCTCAAAGACAGTTACAAGGTGGTAGAGGGGATAAAGAGAGGTTGGTTAAACAATACAAAATTATAGCTAGCTGGGAGGAATAAGTCCTAGTGTTCCATGACACTATAGCGTGACGATAACAATAATTTATTGTAGATTTTCAAATAGCTGGAAGAGAAAATTTTGAATGTTTCTAGCACAAAGAAACGATACATGTTTAGGTGATGGATATGCTAATTGCCCTGATTCAATCATTACACATTATATACATGAATGAAAATATCCACACGATACCTCATAAAAATGTACAATTATTTTATGTCCATTTTATAAAAGACAATTTTGCTTCATTCTCCTTCACCCACGAGTCTTCAATATTTTCCTTTCCCTTACATCTCCAGTCCAAATATAGAATTATAATATGAGCAATAGACTTTCTTTTGAGGCTCTCTGTAATCCTCTCCCTTCTTTACCTTCTATTTGGGAGAGAATGGTGTACCATATCTTTTTCATCATTTGGGGATGGTCAACAGAGTTTTTGTATAACTCTAAGGATGGGAAGGTTATTATCTCTACTAGCTTTAACACAGAGCAGGAAGGTCAGCAGGGCTCCACCCCAGTCATCACATCACCTGGTGGAAAGAGGAAGGAATGCTTCCTTTACAAACGTGGAAGCACTCTTGTGTAGGGTGGAGAGGGTCGCCAGGCTGCTTTCCCATCATCTCTACAGCACTTAGTGGGAAGAGAGAAGGATGTGACATCTTTAATGGCATTCACCTAGATTAGAGCAGGTACAGTCAAAAAGGTTCTGCCCTTTGTCTAGGCCTTTGACTAGAAGAATAGGGTTTTTTTTTGGGGGGTGGTGGGACCATTAATTTTGTCTGCATCCATTGGTGTTTCTGGGCTGCAGGATATTCTAGTGTCCAAGTTTAGACATATAGAAGGCTGAGGTTTCTAGCTAATCTACTTTCTTTTCTCTACCTTTCAGAGTCTTCTGATAGTGGCTTCATGTTTCTTTGTTAGACATTCTAGTTATATTTATCAGGAGAGATAGAATGGAATGGGCCTACACCATCTACTTTCACTATATCCATTAGATAATTCCTTGTCTTGAGAAGCTGGATTTTTTGCAAGTGGCTGTGTTTAAAAAAAAAAAAAAGTGTCTCATGAAAATCAGTGTGGAACAGAAAATTAAAGTGACAGTGACCAATCTGATTCCAGAGTCTGAGAAATCATAGTATCCAACAGGTACCCATATCTCATTACTCTCTAAATCAGCCTATTTTAGTATGATATAATATTTTTTCTTTCAATGTATGGTATTCTTTTTCAAACAGTGCTAAATTGCTAGGACATACATATTAAAAAGTTTTGGAGTGAATGATTTCATAAACAGAATTGTTATGGACTTTATGAAAAAAAATACTAAGTTACTAAAATCACCCTAAACTGAGAAAGTCTAGGAACCTCTAGTCTAGAAGAAAGACTTATTCGAACTCAGAAGCAAACAAATGAATTAACCCAGAGAAAACCTGGAAGGCAAGCAAAATTTGCACTTCTCTGGAGTGTTGGGGCGGGGAGAGACCTGCAAAACACAAAACAAAGCTGGTGTGCTTGTCCGTTAAAAAAAAAAAATCCACTTTGAGCTTTGTTACTGCAAAGCTCTTTATCTGAGGAGCTCAAAGAGCTTTATTACAGGTAAATATCCTTGTCTCCAGCTGCTAATAGGAGAGGCCAGGCCCAGGGAGATTAGCGGAGAATGCCTATTTAAGGTCACATAACAGTCAGTGACAAAGTGGAAACTCACAGAGTGGTCTGTAATGGGATTTGTCTGCTGTCTATTGTATCAACCTAAGATGCTTGGTGTGTGAGGGCAAGGCTCCAGTGCTGGAGTTTGCAGGAGACAGGGCATCTTAGCATCGCAGAGTGCAACCACAGAAGCAACTTGGAGGGCTATTGAGTATGTCCCCCTTATTTTTCCAGACCCCACACTGAGGGTCTGAGAGAGCAAGGGATTTTTCAAGTTCATACAACCTATTTGTAGCACAGCCAGAAAGAGAATCGAGGGCTCCTAACTTCCACCTATTTCTCTCTTTGAGTTTTCCTGATTCTCAAGTGATTTGTCTAGGGAAACCTATTAAGGAAATTCAATTTCTCTAAGGCTAGCTCAGTCGAACCTGAGTTGGATCAAAGCTAGTAGAACATTGGTAGGGATTTGGAAGGATTTAGAGGGGAGTGATAAAGGCAGACTTGGGGTCAGAATCTTGGCTCTGTAGAAGACTAGTGTGGGACCCCAGGCAAGTCGCCTCTCATCTCTGTAAGAAATGTCAAGGGCTCGTTGCTCCCTAAAATGCTCCAGCCTTAGTAAAATATACTTACTGATTGCAAGATATTTGGATCTCAGTTTCTCCTTCCGCACAATGGGATATTCATAGTGCCCATCTCAAGGAGTCCACAGAGAACTTCAAGATGAGGTGCTTATCATAGAGCTTCATGCCTGGAATTGCTTTTATCAGTGGTAGCTATTTTCATAGCCACAAGAACAGTCTGCTCACACCATCCAACTTGAAATATTTGGGATGGGTCTACCCAATCTTCTATACCTGATCATTCTTCCATAATTTTTTTCTAAATCCACACCCATGTTCAAGCTTTTGATCCAACTAAGATGGCCAGGTAAAATATAGGACACCCAGATAAATCTGAGTTTCAGATAATTAATAAGTGAATGTGTTTAGTATAAATGGAGTCCCAAATATTACATGAGATACACTAACACTTACAATTTAGTGACCATTTATTTGTATTTAAGCTTACCTAGCGTCTTTTATTTTTATTTATGAAATCTGGAAACTGTAGCAGCGAGCCAGTCTTGGGTCTTAAATTCTGGTTCTGGAAAAATGCCTTATATTCCATGTTCCGTCTGAAGAGTCAAGACAGGCAGGATTTAATCTGTGGCTATGATTTTCTTCACGTAATGGGAAGGGGACTAGCAATGCCTTCTCAAAGCTCAGTCACATTATGGTTTGGTTTCTCAAATTTTAGCTGCCCGGTGGATTGGAATAAGGAAAGGAAATAAATTTGTATTGTAAATAATTGTTTTAGTTTATAGGACGATGTTCAAACCCTAGTTCCAGAAACTTCTAGCAAGAGAAACCATATAAGGAACCTCAAAGATGTGCTGCCAGAACTATCTAGAAATGGTAAGGGCATCAAGCTTCATGCTGATAAGAGAGATGAAGATCTGTAGATGTTTAAATTCTGAAGGATGAAGCTAAGTTGCTAGATATGGAAGGTGTCCTTGTTTGGAAATTAAGAATGATGAAATCTTTCTATGACAATGTATTGTTCTGTCACATGGAGTAATAATAGCTGCAGACTTCATTCTTATTGCCCTCCCAACTTCTCTGATTAACCTTTGAAAAATATGTCTGTAGGCTAATGGTTAAAATTACTGGTTTCTGGTTCGAGAACATGGTAGACACATGATAACCTTTAGCTTCTGTTATTACCCAGCTTAACCACTTCTTATAGAGAATTTTCTAAGAGTGCCCCAAAGTCAAATGGTTTCTTGCATTGTGGGGCCCCTTGAACAAAGTGATGTAAATTCATGGGAAAATCACTTACTCCTTATCCAAGTCCATCTCTCTCTACTGCCCTGCAAACTCTCATTTTAGAGAATATGAAGCTGGGAATCTGAGAGAAGCTCCAGGATGCCTGAAGTCAGATAGTTTTATACCCATGATGCAGATGGGACAAGGATGAGGCAGAGAATTTAAGTGGCAGAAAAACCTCTTCTCTGAGCCTCGGTTTTCTCATCTTCGAATGGGACTTACTCTATATGCTTTGCGGGATTGTTGTTAGCAATCAGATGAGATGCTCCACATAAAGCTTAGTGCAGTGCTTAAGTGATTTAGCTAGAAACAACTAATATGTGTGTGTAAATAGATCAATATTATACCTTTCTAAGAGTTTTCTAAAAACTATGAAAGAATCTGTCAAAATAGCACAGATCAAAATTTTATTGTAGCAGCTATTTATTTCTATCACTGCACTATTTATCTTTTTCTAGACAGATCGATAGATAGTGGATAGATAGATAATGATGACATGGATATGATGGAAAGAGAGAGAGGATGGATAGAGAGAGAGATGGATAGATAAATAGATAATGATGACATGAATATGATAGAAAGAGAAAAACAGAGAGAGCTATGGATGTATGGATAGATAGATATAACAGATATGATAGCGAGATAGAGAAAGACATGGGTGGATGAAGATATATATATACACATACATATGATCTTGTCATTTGTTCCCTTGATACATTGAATAAACATATTAAGTATGCTAAATCCATACATGTTCAAACAACATTGGATCCATTAAGTGCATTAAATAGATTAAATGAAAGAAAATGGGCAGATGAACTGTGAGTTCCTTCCACTGGCCTCTCCTGTTCTTACCCTGCTACAGGGCTGCAGTTGGACTAAAATAGTTGTATTTACTGAGTCTAGGTGGTTCTCACCTCCTTCCCTCCCTTCCTACTGTCTGTTCCACTCTTGCTTCTCCTAGCAGCTCCTGCCTTGGCTATAGGAGGCTGCTTTCTCAGCTTGACCCCTTGGGGCTTTCCAGAACCTTTTTACTTAAGCATATATTGACCTAGGCCTTACTTCCTTGGGTGAATTATGCCACAGGCAGCAATCTCCGGGTCATAAATTAACCTGCAACCCCATGCAACTGTCTGCTAATGATGTGGATGGTGAAACTGTGTCTTTGCTGAACTGGATGAACAAGGGCCCTCTAAATTTTGTCAGCTGACAGCTCCCTCTCTGCTCCTCACCTGGCTGGCTTTTCTATGACTCTCTGTCTGGTATTATCTTTATCTTGCCTCCTGCATTCATGACAAAGATAAAAGGACTCCATCAGCTTCCAGGAAGCCAAGGAAAGAGAAGGAGCTTGATTTCATTACCTGATACATAGTAGGTGTTCTGCACATATTTGCAAGTGATTGGTGACTCTAAAGAGCACAGCTTTGTGTCTGCTATGATTGCTGCTATTATTCTCATTCATCTCAGCGCTCCTCAGAGCCAAGCCAGAGCCTTGTTCGGACTGATTTCTCCAGGCTCTACAAGAGTGCCTGTCATACAAAAGGAGGAATGGAGAGATGCTGGGTGAATTCCAGGGATCAGAATTTCCTCCTTTGTGGATCATTCTTCTTTCTTTACCACCATTTTTGCTTTGTAACCTTCTGTCAGAATGCTTAGCTGGGCTGAGTTGGGGTCACGGGCTCAGATAAACATATTGACTCAATGTCTCTCTCCCCTTTCTTTTGCACGTTGAATGAATTCCTTTATATCCATCTTATCTCCTCCCTCCAGGAGGTCAACAGAGAATAACTTTTTACGAGTTTGAGTTGATGAATTTGTAAAATATTAATCAGCATCATACAAGAAATTTAGGATTAGTAATTCACCAAGAAGCTAGCCCTCTTGGTCCCATCTCCCTGAAATATCAAGTATCTGGAAGACCCCCAACTCAAGACCCACAAAACTTTCCTTCAAACAGAATGATAACGATCTCAGAGCCACACATTTATGGCATCTATAATTAACAGAGAACTCTCCTTTCTTTAGCTTGGTTGTACTTTCTGATTAAGTCTGTGCATTGGCAGGACAGGTGTTACAACAAACCCGTTTGTCAGATGAAAAAACTGGGGCCTGTGTTCATAAAGTAGCTCTTCTCCTGAAGGTCTCTTTACTGGGACAGGATCTGAAGAAGCAGGGAGTCATGTGCAAAAATGGTACTCACCAACAGACCTATTACTACCAATAATACGTATGCTAAACATATTACATCCATTAACTCATGTAATTCTCACAGCAACTGTATGAGACGTGGGCTAGAGCTATCTTCATTGTACAGATGAGAAATTGAGGGCCATAAAGGTTGAGTAATTTGACTAAAGTAGGAAGAAACAGTGATAGCAATGATTCCAACTCAGGTCTGTCTAACTCCAGAACAGCATATGTAACTATTGTCCTGTTCTGAGCGGCAGTAGTTGTGCTTGGAAGCATTATTAATCTGAATCCACAAACCCTCTGAGAAATCCAGGGATTGGCTTCAGAGGGCTTGTGAGCTCTTTGAAATTGCATTCACAGATTTCACTGTTTGTGCACAATTTAAAAACAGAGAGAGTGTCTATAGCTATCAACAGATTATGACAGGGGTCCATGACACCAAAATTAGGGACCGAAGGTTAGGCTTAGAATTAGAGCGTGAGTAGTAAAAGCATGACAACCTCAGAACCATCCAGCTGGTTAAACTGTTTATACTCTGCCACCAGATGCAGAGTTCTTTTCTTTTTGGTTCTTACCCCCTTGGCGATTGACTTTGGATAAAACTGAGTAAGTGAAGGAGCCATCTAAAGCTGTAAATATTATAGGAAGCAAGAAGCAGAGCGAGTGGGGCCAGCATTCCTGAGGTCTGGAAGAGCAGGAATGGCCCAGCTTGCCCAAGGATCAAAGGAAAGAGGCAAACCCTTCATCACCAGGTTTCCACATCAGCACCATTTAGGGCAGGAAGATGTCAAGGGGGAAGGCTTTCTTTGAAGTGTCAAGATAAGAACCGTCTCCACCTCCCTTTAGTGTGAAAGTCATTCCTCCAGGAGCCAGGGGAGGGTGTGAGGCATTTGGCTGTCTATACGAGGGCTGGAAGGAACTTATCAACTGAGGCAGACACCTTCTTGGCTCCAGGCTATGTCTGGACTCGGCCACAGATCTCCAGTGAACATAAAGCCTTAAAATATATGAAACGCTGAGCCACAGTACCTTGGTGCTCTGTCTCGGGTGGTGGATAAACTGGCTTTAGAGTTGAATAGTGGAGTGGACAGGGCCTGCCTTCAGATCAACTGGGTACACCTTGTTCCTTCTGGCTGGGCAAGTTGAGGCAAGTTACTTAGCCTCTCTGAATCTCAGTTCCAATGGGAAGTATAGTCATAGCCCCTGTATCTAGAGTTTATTTGAAAATCAAATGAGATTATGCACACTATTTCCTCTCCACAATATCTGTTGCACAGGAACATTTAAAAAAATTTAATATCTGACTTAATATATCTGGTCTAACTGAACTTTAGAATCAAGAAGTCAGATGATGTGACATTCTTTTCACAAATATTACTTTTATCCCATTTTAAGTGGTTTGAGTTGAAGGGTAAGATCCCGCGTTTCTTCCTTTTCCAACATAGGCATGATACAGTAGCTGACAGCAGATTGCTGGCATTTGAAACCTGGCTTTACCACTTAATAACTGTACAAATATTGGGATGGAAAAGTTATGTAGCTTCTCTGTGCCCTTGTTTTCTCATCTGCAAAATGAGGATGTTTTACAAATGTTGATTATCAGAATTAAGTAATTTATCTTAGTAACAGAACAGTGCTTGGCACATAGTAAGTGCTTAATAAGTGTGAGTTTTAGTTTGTAAGCCCATGCTACCAGCATCCGTAGCTACCAATAACTATGTGTTAAAGAGAATTTATTGAGAAACTGGAGTGTACCCAACATTAGGTACCAGGATTTAGAAGCATCCATTGGCCTTGTCCCTAAAATGCTTACATTTTAGTAGAAGGAATGATAGATATCCATGCAGTTGCTCATTCAATCAAAAAATTCAAGGCTTAAATTAGGGTGGGCATTTATTCCCTCTATTATAGGATAGTTTGGATGTTTCAAGCTGTGGTGTTCACGGGGATTCTTTTCTCTGATGGCAACACCTTTGGGCACTTGCACTACCCTTCTTTTTCAACATCCTTTAGCTTAAATGCCACTTATTCCAGGAAGCCCTCCCTGATTTTGGATTAAGTTAGTTCTCCCTATCTCTTTTTTTTGTGTGTGTGATGGAGTCTTGCTATGTAGCCCAGGCTGGAGTGCAGTGGCATGATCTCGGCTCACTGCAACCTCCGCCTCCTGGGTTCAAGCGATTCTCCTGCCTCAGCCTCCCAAGCAGCTGGGACCACAGGCATGTGCCAACATGCCCGGCTAATTTTTTGTATTTTTAGTAGAGACGGGGTTTCACCATGTTAGCCAGGATGTTCTCCATCTCCTGACCTCGTGATCCGCCCGCCTCAGGCTCCCAAAGTGCTGGGATTACAGGCATGAGCCACCGCGCCCAGCCTAGTTCTCCCTATCTTATGCCCCATAGGCCCTACTTCCTCTATCAAGTTTGAATGATTGGATGAATGTCTGATTTCATCATTCTTTAAATTCATAAAGATAGGCTCTAAACATGCCTTTCTTTTGCCACATCTCCAGCATCCAATGTGCTGCCTGGCACATACAGGTATTCAAAATATATTTGTGAATGGACAAATAAAAGAGGGAATTTCTGGGCATAGATTTCCTCTGTTGGAAAGTATTCTTAATCTTCCCAGGCCATCCCAATGGCAAGTGATAGTTCCACATTGCAAAGCTGAGCGGCAGTGAGTTCTGAAACTTTCAGAGCTCACAAGATCCTCTGTGACAGTCAGTCTAGGCTAGCTGTTTTTCAGATGAAGAAACTGAGTTGAGAGGTAAAGGGATGCATCCAACTCACCTAATGTGCAGACCTGGGACTGCAACTCAGAACTTTTAACTCCTAGAATCTTCCACAAGACAAAAGGAGTGCAATTCCCTCACTAAAGTTGATAATTCCTTTAGTGCAGAATAATTGAGACTTGCCTGTTAGAGATGGAGGTGACTGAGGCAGTTATTTGCAACAAAGTAGCTTTCTCATTAGAGGTAAGTATTGGGGTATAGTAAGAAAAGAAAATTAAATAAAAACATGGGTTCAAGAAAACAAGGGCTCAATTCTTGTATTATCTCAGAATACCCACAATGTCTTCATTTCTAAGTGGGTGTGATGATGGTTTATTATGGGAATTTTATATTTTACATGAAGCAGTGCCTGTGTGGCATAGTAAAGAGTGTGAGGCTGGGTGTGTGGTGGCTTGTGCCTGTAATCCCAGTGCTTTGGGAGGCCAAGGTAGGAGGATTGCTTCAGGCCAGAAGTTCAAGACCAGCCTGGGCAACATAGTGCGATTCTGTCTCTACAAAAAAAAAATTTCCCAGGCATTGTGGCGCATGTCTGTACTCAGAAGGCTGGGGCGGGAGGATTGTTTGAGCCTCGGAGTGCAAGGCTGCAATGAGCTATGATTGTACCATCGCACTCCAGCCTGGGTGACAGAGCAAGACCTTGTCTCTACGTCTCAAAAAAAAAAAAAAAAAAGGAAGGAATTTGGCTGGGCTTTGTCTCTGGTTTCTAAATGGGAAACGCTAAATCTTCGGAATGTCCTGAGTAATAGGAGTCTTTGTTACTCATGAGCCTCTCAGACCATACCTGAGTTTATGGTAAGACACGAGGTGACTCAGGATGGGGGCTGGTCAACCAGAAACACTAATCACACAGTTAGACATTTGAGGCTTCGAGACAGCCTAACCACTGGGAGGGGATGGCTGATGAAGACCAAGTTTGACCATGTGGTCCACGATTCAATCCGTCATTGCTATGCAATGTAACCCCAATAAAAAATCTAGACACCAAAACTAATGGAGCTTTCTGATGACCAAAAACAGCAATGTGTCAAGAGGATGATGTATTCCGATTCCGTGGGGAGAGGCATGGAAGCTCTGTGTTAGGGACCCTCCCAGACCTCAGCCTTATGTGTCTCTCCTTTTGGCTAGTCCTGATTTTATATCCTTTGTAATAAAACTATAATTCTAGGTATAGTTATTTCCTGTATTCTCTGAGTCATTCTAGCAAATTATTCAACCCCTTTCAAGAGTCATGCACTCTTGAATTTTCAGCCAGCTGGTCAGAAGTGTGAGTGGCCTGGACACACTGAAGCTTGTGGCTAGCATCGGAAGTGAGTACAGTTTTACTGGGGAGTGTGTCCTTCACTTGTGGACTTGGTGCTAACACCAGCTGGTGGTTAGCATCAGAATTCAGTGTAGAATAGCAGTGTGTGAGATGCTTATGGTAGACTGTGGCCACACTGGTTTTGTCTTTATCACAGTTTCCTTATTTCCCTTCCTGTGGTGGTCTCAGAGCCCACCTTCTCTGCTGGCAACCCACTTCATGTGATTTGGCTGGGGTCAACAATCCCTTCACTCCTCCATCACACTAGTGGACACTTAACTGAAAGCAAATTGTTCAGACTTTCCCAGGACTTTTCTATAGGAAAGATGGTGGCTTTCAGCTGGAGGATGTGAACTGTGGTTCTCCACCGGCCACCGTGCCTGTCATGTGGATGGAGTATGCCTGAGTTAAAGAGAAAGCCTAGTCAATCCAGGAGTCTTGGATCAAATAATACTTCAGAGGAGTATTATTCAGTTACATGAGACAATAAGTCACCATTATCTTTTTGTTGTTGTTGTTGCTAAAAGTAATTTGAATTGGGTTCAAAAGTAAGCTTACCATCAATGGTGGACTAGATAAAGAAAATGTGGTAGATATACACCATGGAATACTATGCAGCCATAAAAAAGAATGAAATCATGTCTTTTGCAGCAACATAGATGGAGCTGGAGGCTGTAATCCTAAGCGAATTAATGTAGGAACAGAAAGGCCAATACTTCCTGTTCTGTCTTATAAGTGGAAGTTAAATATCAAATACACATGGACACAAAGAAGGAAACAATAGGCATCAGGGCCTACTTGAGAATGGAGGGTGAGGATTGAAAAACTTCCTATCAGATACTCTGCTCATTACCTGGGTGACAAGATTATCTGTACACCAAACCCCTGTAACACACAGTTTACCCATTTAACAAACCTGAACATATAACCCTTGAGCCTAAAATAAAAGTAGGAAAGAAAAAAATAAAGTTTAAAAGTAGGCTTAAAATCTCCAAATTTTCCTTTTAATTTGTAGCACACAACAACCCACACTGCTCCCTTCAATGAATAATAATGTAAATGGCCACAGATTCTTTTACCTTTATCGGGAGAAGTGAGGTCTCATACCTCTACACTGGAGACTATGCTGGTCCTTTTGATTTGTTTGACTGATAAAATGTGGTAAAAGGGATGTTGACTTCTGATACTTGACCAAAAGAAGCCTTGAGCTTCTTCTCAGACTTTTTGGAATACTCACTTTGAGGCAGGACACCACTATGTATGAAGTCTGACCTCCCTGGAACTGCCGTGCTAGAGAGACACCCAGGGAACACTTGAGAGGACACACCCACCTGGCACCCAGCTGCCCTAGCTGCTCCCCACCAAGGCAGCCCCCTCCACGGAGACTCCAGACAATATATGAAGCAGAGACAAGTCAGCCTTACTAAATACTGCCCAAAGAACAGGCCCACAGGCAGGCTCGCAGGCCCTGAGCTTTAGGGTGGTTTGTTATGCAACAGTAGGTAAATGAAACAGATAATATAATAATAATGGTAAACCTTTCCCCAGTGGTTCTTCCTATGTGCCAGGTACTCAAAGGTACCATTTCATTGCTTCATCAAAGCAACCCAGACAGCCGTGATCGTGCCACTGCACTCCAGCCTGGGTGGCAGAGCAAGACCCTGTTTCAGAAAAAAAAAAGCAACCTAAGGAGATAGGTACTATTATTAACCGCATTTTAGAGATGAGAAAACTGAGGGTTAGAGAGACAAAATGACATGCACAAGGTCACAAAACTTTGAAGTAACAGAACCAGGACTTCAGCCACTTGGATTCCAAAGCCCAAACTCTTAACTGCCACATTCTACTGCCCCTTGATTGTGCTGTGACAGCCGTAGGCATGACCCCTTCTGGAAGTTAGCGAAATCCATGGAGCTTTTGTCTTAAACAGAGCCCTGGCAATAATCAGCTCACCCCAAAGGAGAGAGTTTATTCACAATGCCGTGGACAAAGTTAAGAGGAGCTAGCAATGATGAAGAACCTTCTGGAAAATCAGAAACACACTACCTACCACCCTTATGCCTGCAAGGTCATCAGAACCTGGTGAGAGCTGAAGCTGTAGGAGAGTGAAGACAGAAGATATGACCTGTCTTCCTTAGAGAAAAGGAGCCACTGCAAACCTGCCACCTGGAGAGGAGAACGAATCCCAGCCTCTTTCCTCCCTCTCTCCACTCTCCAGTGGGTGCCTTCCATTGGCCAACCCAAATGGAAGCCAGCGAGAAGTGGAGCCCATTGAAGTAACCCATGCTGGTCAGTTTCGTGGGCACAGGGCAGAATAGAGAAGGCCACAGAGTGAGCCTGGGCCAACAGCAATGCACTATTCATGTTGTCCCTTTTTCCCAGACTTGGTACAGGTGGAAATTAGACATCCCAAAAGTCAGATGAAAATACATGAGATATATTGTCCTCCTGGGGTTTCTGGAGTAACTAAACCCCATATCCAACTCCATGGGTTTCTGTCACCTTTCCAGAGCTCATTTCCAAAAGGAAATAACACCTGCCCCAAAACACCTGCTGCATGCAGCCACCTCTCTGAATCTCCAGCTGCCAAAGGCTGACAGTAAGTCACAGGAGCGTATTGATTTCTCAAGGGAAAGATGAGCAAAGTGAAGGCAGAACTCCTCCAGGCACTGGATGAAAACCCTTGTGCTGGGAGGTGAATGAGGAAAGCTAGGACTGGGAGGGGGAGGTGGGATAAAACCTTGCAGCTACAGCCTTTTCCAAGGAAAGGAAAAGATCTAAAGAATCCTTTCTACACTGAACACAGTCAACAGTTAGCTGAAGAACTTCTGAGCTTTGCATTTGACTTCATTATATGCTTTTTGATTTCCTGGACTAAGCAGACTGCTATTAATTAGTTTTTGTTCGGGTTAATCCAGCTTTTCTTTCATTCTCCCACTAAGAGTTTAAGTTTGAAATGTCACTAACAACCTGGATAATTTAGTGTCCAAACCCTCAACGGTCAGGGAATTAAAGCTAATGAATAATATGTTCAACCAATTTAATTCTAGAAGCAGTTCATTAACATATCAAAAGACTTTAAAATGTGCACCCTCTTTGACCCTAAAATTTCCTGTCTAGCAAATGTTTTTTTCTAAAGAAATGTTCATGAATGTGTACAGATATTCATTTAAAATGGTGTTCATTGAATTATTGTTTAGGTTTGCAAAGACTGGGAACAATCTAATATTTAAAAAATAATAATAATAATGGCAATAATAACAGCCAAAATAATTATCATGTCAAATATTTAGCGTTTCCCATGTACCAAGCACTATTTTAAGCACTTTACTTAAATTAGCTTATTTCATACCGAAAATAATCCTATGAGTTTGATGCTGTTATTTTGACCAATTTAGAGCTAACAAAACTGAAGCACAGAAAGGTTAAGCAACTTGCCCAAAGTTACACAGTTTGCACATGGAGCCGTGCAGGCTCATGCATAACTTTTGCCAGGGCCAAGGCAAGGGAACAAATGAAAGTCTTCAGACCATTTGAAAAGTCATAAATCAAGCGAATTAACTGTCAAATAATATTTTTTCCATTGTCTCATCTGAATAAATATGCTCTTGTAATGACTTGAGAGGCCAGGACTGAATGTTGAATCCTCAGACTCCTTGAATCGCTCTACCCAGATGTGGGGGTGTGGAGAGAACTGACCCATAGCCAACAACTGGCCCCTTTCTTTTCCCACCCCCGGTTTCACCCCACGCTGTCAGGAGACACATGCAGATGTGTGTGGACACGCCAACAAGCACATTGAAGCTCCACTGAGACCCCTCCACCTAAACAGTGGCCTCCTCACCTCCCCTTAGGTCTGAGGGTACATACACTGGAAATGTCTTCATCCTCAGGGGGCCCAGAGAAAAGCCAGGACAACCCTTAGATGCAGATTTAGGGCTGCAAAAGCAGGAAATTATTGTGTCCCAGGTATCTGGAATGTGGTTTAGAAGGGGGCATGGGTTCTTAAAAAAAAGTGCATGTCTGGCTGGGCACGGTGGCTCCTGCCTGTAATCCCAACACTTTGGGAGGCCCGAGGTGGGTGGATCACAAGGTCAGGAGATCGAGACCATCCTGGCCAACATGGTGAAATCCTGTCTCTACTAAAAATACAAAAATTAGCTGGGTGTGGTGGCGCATGCTTGTAATCCCAGCTACTTGGGAGGCTGAGGCAGGAGAATCACTTGAACCCGGGAGGCAGAGGTGGCAGTGAGCCGAGACTACACCACTGCACTCCAGCCTGGTGACAGAGTAGGATTCCGGAAAAAAAAAGTGCATGTCCTCACCCTACAGACTTCTCACCCCATGGGAAGAGATGGGGCAGAAGAAGGGCCAGAGTGGCATACTGATATCTCAAGGCATATCAGTAAACATTAGAACATGGGTCCATCCAAAGCAGGGATTCCTTTTACCCAGGTCTAAGAATGGTGTTGAAACTGGCATTTGAACCCAAATGAAACCTTGTGCTCACAGCCATTACACCAGAGTGCCCCTCAAACTGAGATTGCCTTAACAAATTGAGGTACATCTATAAAATAGAATACTATTCCACCATTAAAGAGTGTATATATAACCATGGAAAATTATTCTTAAAATCTTACAGGTGGTGGGAAAACCGGATATAAAATAATAAATACACGGTGATACTTCTGCAGAAAAAATGATTGCTTGCTACATACATAGAAAAACCACAAAAATAATACACAAAAATATTAACATATATTAGTAATGGTCAGATTTGGGATAATTTTTATTTTTATTCTCATTCTTTATCTGTATTTTCTGGGTTTTTTTAAAAGAATGTGAATTGCTAATTATTAGAGCAAAACACAATATAAGTTGTATTCAATAAGAACAGTTCTTACCCACCAGATTACAAAAGGCCATATTGGAACCCATAGGAATGCTATAGACTGAAGGTTTGTGTCCACCTCTAGAATTCATATGTTGAAATCCTAACCCTTAAGGTGATGGTATGAGGAGGTGGGGCCTTTGTGGGTGATTAGGTCATGAAAGCAGAACCCTCTTCAATGGGATTAGTGTTTTTATAAGGAGACCTCAGGGAGCTCCCTTGCCCCTTCTGCTGTTTGAGGACAGGGTGAGAAGATGCCATATATGAGTCAAGAAGTGGGCCCTCACCAAACACTGAGTTTGCTGACGTGTTGATCTTGTACATTCTCACCTCCAGAACAGTGAGAGATAAATGTCCATTGCCTATAAGCCACTCAGTTTAAGGGATTTTTGCGTGAGAAGCCCGAACACACTAAGACAAGGAGATACCAAGATGAGAGAGATCAGTGTGGTGAAGCCAATTACAAAGCTCTCTGTTCATGTCATTTCGTCTTCCTGTTTACACAGGAAGTCTATGTTTCCCAGCTTCCCTTGCAGTTAGATGGGAGCCAATGGAAGGTGAGTGGAAGTGATGTAAGCCATTTTCATACTTAGCCAGCCCCTAAAAAGATTGCCTGTGGCTCTCTCATTCTCTCTTCTCCTGGTATGATCTCAGAGGCCGTGTGTTCCAGAAGTCATAGCTATGAAATGGTGAAGGGATGCCAAGTTTACATTATCACTGAATGAGCAGAGTGACTAACCATCCTGGTTTGCCTGTTCAGAACGGAGGGAGTCCCTGGGTCTCAGGATTTTCAATGCTAAAACCAGGAAAACTAGGGCAAGTTGGTTAATTAAATGAGCAAGAAATAAAATTTTATTATCTTAAGTCTCAGAGATTTTTACATTAGCCTGATACAGCAACAAAGCTTAGCCTTTCCAAATGATTACACAAAAAAGCTCAGGACCTAAAGGCTGAAAGTTACAGCCTAATGCTTAGTTCGGCACTCTGTGTATCCTTGTGACCATTAACAGTTGACTTTAGCTCTCCAGGCAACCATTCTGTGATCCATACAAAAGAGATGACAATTAAACCTACCCCATGGTGTCACTGGCAGAATTAAATAAAATGTAGATTTTGTGAAAATTCTTTGTAGCTATAAATCCCTGTGCAAATGTGAGTTTTTATCATTGTTAAGACATAAAATCAGAATCTAGTTAAAAAATACTTGCATATAGATAATTTAAAAGGCAGACAATTGATACTAGAATGGTGATGTACGTTAATTATTGGAAGTAGAGAAAAGGGAGAGATTAATTCTGATGGCAGGTAGGAAAATTCAGAGTTGGAGAAGCTTCTTAGAAGAGACAGCAGTTTGGAAGTTTTAAGATCTAGGGCACCATGTTTATTGCAGCACTATACACAATAGCCAAGATATGGAATCAACCTAAATGTCCAACAGTGGATGAATGGATAAAGGAAATATGGTATACATGCACAATGGAATACTATTTGGCCATAAAAAAGAATAAAAGAATAAAATCCTGTCATTCATGACAACATGGGTGAACCTGGATGACATCTTGTTAAGTGAAATAAGCCAGACAAGGAAAGTCTAATATACATGATCTCACTCATATGTGGAATCTAAAAAAGTTGACCTCATAGAAGTAGTACATAGAATAGGGTTTACCTAAGACTGGGGAAAGTAGAGGGAAAGGGGATAGGGAGAAGTTGGTTAACCTGTACAAAAGGAATAATAAGTGATAGGATGGATATGCTCATTACCCTGATTTGATCATTACACAATGTATACACGTGTCATGACATCACATTGTATCCCATAAATATGTACAATTGTTATATGCCAATTTTAAAAAATAAAAATGAAAAGACACAGGGTAGGATTTAGAAGGAAAGGAATTGCTGGTGGAAGAGTCAAGTGCTTCCTGAATTTCAGTTGTGTGCTGACTATGTATAATGTGGATCCGGATTAAATTCTGGAGATAAGTTGATGAATAAGGCATAGTTTCTGTCCCCAAGAGATGAAAAAAAAAAATATGTGGATAGATAGATGGATAATAGTAAGATGATATATAGACAGATGGATATTTAATGTAGTAGATTCTTTCCCATGGTATTGGCCACTTAGCATCGTCTGGAAAACTTTCCTGTGTTTAGAGAATTTCCCACACATGAGCCCTATCTTGCCAAAATGCAAGTTAGATTCATTTTTCCAGCCTCTCTTCCAGTTATTTAGCCTAGGCTCCACCATTCAGACACGCCCAGCATAAAAATAGGCTTGCATAGTTATCTATCATTTGGTATGGTGGAGATAAAGGTGTCCAGATTTTAAGGTGAGCAATCTTTATATCTGGTTCCCAGTGTCACTGGTGAGAACCGCAATGTTCACATGAGCTGCGATGTTGGTGCCAAGAAAGGAATGGCAGTTTTTACTGGGGCAGCCATCATAGTGTGTGCTTTAGATATTATTCTTGGTTCCCTACACTATAAGCTTGACTCTACAGGCCTCCTAGAGATTCTGTGAGTCGCCCCATATCTTTTAGCAAATATATATTTGAATTAAACCAGCTAAATTGGGCTTTGTGGTTTGCAGCCAAGAATGCTAATTAGACCAACAGATAGAAGAGTGGATAGATAGATGATACATAGCTAGATGATAGGTAGAATATATATATATATATATATGAATAGGTAGATAATAGGTATGTGATAGATGATAGATAGATAGATAGATAGATGATAGATTGATTGATTTTGCATAAAATATAAAATAAACACCTGAAGGCACTGGAGAGTGACTGAGAGCAGGAAGATTCTAGAAAAGAGTTGATACTGGGAAGGAAAGAACTGCACTGAGTGAGCTTCCTATTTTCATTGCTTCTATTCTAGTCTGAGGGCGGGCAGCAATCTGCACCAGTCCAGAAAGGAAAGAGCCAGAGAGGGAGTCCTCCAGATTGTATATGTAAACTCTGCTTACATCTCTGGTTGGCTCCTGAACCATACACACATGGGTGGACTCCAAGAAGCCTAGCAAAGGCTAAAAAACTGTACTGAGAATTGAGTTTCTGCCTACCAAAGGAGAGATAGTACTTGCACTCCAAATTCAACTAAGTTAAATAGTTGCTAAAACCAAAGACCTGTCTATGTATGTATGTATGTATGTATGCATGCATGTATGTATGTATGTATGTATCTATCTATCTATCATCTATTATCTATGTTATCTATCTATCTACCTACCTACCTGACTACCTATACATCTGTCCATCTGTTCTCTTCAAGGGAATGTAACAGACTTTGGAGTTTCCAGAACATGACACTCACCACATTCAGGATATAATCCAAAACCCCTCCAAAGACAAATGAGCAGTTTGACCTGAGAGAAGCCTTGAGTCATTCATTTATTTCAAAAATATCTGTTAGGCTCCTCCTATATATCAAGCATGCTAGAAGCTTAGGATACAATTATGAACCCAGATTCATTCACTCCTTAACAGATGTTTGCCAAGCTCCTACTGCATGTCAGTTACTCTACTAGACTGGGAATATTGTGACTAAGTATCAAGGTAAGCACCTTACCCTCATAAGGCTTTTATTTTTGAAGGAAAGGCATTCATGAAGCACATACTTACCAATTAATACTGATTGGGATTTGTATTATGAAGAAGTTCAGGAGATGGAATGATCCAGCAGACTGCTCTGCCAGGATCCCCAGGGAGTGTGGAAGACTTGTTCCATCTTGTTAGCGCTTGAATGGAGACAATTGTGCTAAACATATTTTGGCCTTTTACTCCTTAGTAGTTATCCAAAGGCCCTGGAGCTTTCACATTTGTGCCTTTCACACATTCCTTTGTATTAAGATTTTTTTTCTTAGAGAAGAAAAGCAAAGAAGCAGGAAATACATACACACACACATATACACAGACCCCACACAAACCTTTTTCTTCCAATAATTACATAGCTGTGAGAAACCATTCCAAGACATGCTGTATAACTCTACCAAACCTATAAATGTCTTGAAGCTTTGTTGGCAAGTAGGTCCATGCCAACAGTACATAAAATCCTTCATGGCTGAGTGTCCCTACAATTTAAATTCGTATACAAATGTCTGGATCCCTGAAACCAACTAAACCAACTCAACAGAAGCCGCAAGCTTAGACATCAGCTCTCTCAAACAATTACAGATTGGAAATCCTCACTGGAAAAGTAGAGTCATTGTTGAGGAGGGAAATAGGGAATTATGGTGAGAGGGATCTGGGGGCAGCGGTGGGAAAAGAAGAGGTGTAAACTCCAGGCATGAAGATTGCTTAGGGGAGAGAGGGATTATTCAAAGGAAATTGCACCGGAAAATGTAACCTTGAGTAGGTGGCTGATGGTAAAATCAGTTTTTAGTGTGGGCAAGCCGCTAGACTCAAGAGGCAGAGGGAGTGTGAAAAAATGTACTCTGAGTCAGAGACTGCAAGTACCATGCCAGACCTCTTGGGTGGTAGACTAGGGGCATAAGGTATAAAAAGTGGAAGAGAAACAGAAAAGAGGTTTGGAGAAGGGAGGGAAACCCAGTTGGAGAGCAGGCCAAAGGAAATGCCTTTCTTCATGTAAAGGGAACAGCAGGCTGTTTTGGGGGAACCTGTCGACTTTGTCTTTCTCCACCGCACCTTCCTTAAATTGTAAGGATTACAAGAAGCTACCATAAGAACCAAAGAGGAAAATTTTTCACCAAAAGCAAAAAAATGATTGTACTTTGTGTACCCTTCCTCCCAACCCATTCGATGGAAGGAACAACAAGCTCAGAGATTTGCTCAGAAACTCTCTGGCTTTCAGACAACCAACACAGAAAGTGGAAGTGAGATTGCTGATCAAAGATAAAGCTAGAGAGAGCTTACAGAAGATCAAAGAAAGTGAATACTAGAATTCCATGTGGAGATCCAGAAGCCACTGGGTATTGACCAAAAGTCTCTGCATAGTTTCAAACTCCTGAATCCACTGTCCCCTGCCCAGACCTCTGGCCCACCTGCTGAGATGTGTAAAAGACAGCATGGGTTAGTGCTGCCAGCCATCCTGCGTTCAGAATATCAGAGCCCGGGTCCTCAGCCCCTGCCTCTGGGATTTAAGTCAGATTTGCCAGACACTGGGGGTTTTGGGTGAGGTGGAGGGCACTGGGAAATAAGATTCCAAGCCTGTCCTACAGGGACTCCTGTCTAATCGGAAGGAAAGAACAATGAACATATAGAGATGCTGGGAGGAGAAGATTATTCTTTTCCTTCCAACTTGACTCACACCTCAATAAATTTTTCTGCTGAGTGTGGAAAGAAAGGTAACAGGTTTGTTTTTTGAAATCACCCTTTCAATAAGCTGAATAATAGCTAATAATAACAGCACCAGTAATACTTAACATAAAGGCACAGCACAGTATTTATAGTACACTATTGTGCACATAAAAAGGGGAAAATAGTCCATTTAGGTATTTCCTTGTATGAGCATAAAACATTTCTAGAAGGATAAATAAGAAACTAACATAACTGATTATCTCAAGGAAGATGGGAACTGGGTGGTTAGAGGCCTGGGGCCAAGGTTGGGGGTTTTTTTTGTTTGTTTGTTTGTTTTTGTATTTGTATTCTCCTTTCTGCCTTATGAACCGCATCAATGTTTTGCCCATTCAAAAAAAAGTCTTTAAAGCAATTTTCAAGAGTACAACACATCGTTATTAACTACAATCACCATGTTGCACAATAGATTACCTGAACTTACTCATCTTGCTTAAAACAAACTTTCTACCCTTTGATCAACAGCTCCCCATTCCCTTCCCTAACCCAAGCCTCTGGTAACCACCATTCTACTCTCTACTTATAGGAGTTCAACTTTTTTAGATCTCACATGTCAGTGAGATCATGCAGTATTTTCCTTTCTGAGACTGGCTTATTTCAGTTAACACTATGTCTCCCACGTTCATCCATGTCATTGCAAATGACAGGATTTCCTTCTTTTTTTAAGGCTTAATGGTGTAAAAGTAATTTTTTTCTTTATTTCTTCTAAAAAAAAAACTGGATATATGTGAAGAACGTGCAGGTTTGTTACATAGGTATATGTGTGCCATGGTGGTTTGCTGCACCTATTGACCTGTCCTCTAGGCTTCCTTCCCTCACCCCTCACCCCCAACAGGCCATGGTGTGTGTTGTTCCCCTCTGTGTGTCCATGTGGTCTCAAAGTTCAACTCCGACTTGTGAGTGAGAACATTGGCATTTGGTTTTCTGTTCCTGTGTTAGTTTACTGAGGATGATGGTTTCCAGCTTCATCCATGTCCCTGCAAAGAAGATGATCTCATTCCTTTTTATGGCTGCATAGTATTCCATGGTGTATATGTACCACAAAAAATAATTTTTAAAATGTGTTAATATTTACCACAGGCCTACTGTGTGCCTGGCTCAGGGACCAAAATTGAGATTTAGGGGTGAATAATACAAAATCACTGTAAATATCTGATAGGCTGGCAATGGAGGCAACAGGTTCACCATTAGCCATGCAGCACAGTGCAGTGAAGCAGTGTGCAGGGAGGCTGCTAGGGCAGAGTGGCTGACAGAGAAGTTGGCAGACAGAAGTTCAAGTCAAAAGACTAGGAGTCCAGTCCTAGTTCGTTCACTTCCTTCAGTTGTGAGCTTGAGTAAGTTATCAGGCCTCTCCAGACTCAGTTGTCTTGCATACAATGTGAGAATAATAACGGTGAGTAAGAAAAAGAAAAAGGAGAAGGAGGAGAAGGGGGAAGAAGAATAGAAGGAGGAAGAGAAGAAGAGGAGGAGAAAGAAGAAAAAGGGAAGACAATGGTGTGGATGATGATGATAGCAGTGATGGTAAAGATAATGATGATGGTAACAGTCTCAATAAATAGTTGTAGGGATTAAATGAAATAATGTGTGCAAAGTGCTCAGCACGGGATTTGATACAAGGTTACCAAATCATCCAAGATAATGATTAATAATTTTAATAGTAGTAGTTATGGTAGTTGTCTCAATCTCTTTGGGATGCTATAGCACAATAACATCAACTGAATTGCTTATAAATAACAGAAATTTATTTCTTATAGTTCTGGAGGCTGGAAAGTCTAAGATCAAAGCACCAGCACATTCCATGGCTGGGGAGATCCTGCTTCTTCACAGATGTCTGAATTCTCAATGTAACCTCACACAGCAGAAGGGGCTGGGGAGCTCTCTGGGGCCTTTTTATAAGGACGCTAATCTCATTCATGAGTGCTCCACCCTCACGACATAATCACGTTCCAAAGGCCCCTCTTCACCATACCATTTCACTGGAGATTAGAATTTCAACATATGAATTTTGGGGGTCATAAACATTCAGTCCATTGAAATCATGTTACTGAGGAAAGATTCAAAGAGCAATTAACTGATATGGAAGATTGTGGAAAACTTCAAGGGGCTGAGGCATTTGGGCTGACTCTTTATAGAGAAACTGATGGGCACAACGTCAGCATCTGCAACAGGACATCAACAGACAGAACAGCTTGGGCAAAGGCTTTTAGCTAAGTGGGTGCATTTGGACTCTCTGTTGTGTTAGGTCCATATAGTGAAGTTGTAAATCAGATGACAGGAGAAGCAGGGGAAGAGAGGGAGATTTCAAATGGAAATGCCAGATCCATGACACCTTAGAAGTTATGATATTTTCTTGCCTTTCTGTCTCTCTATCTTAACACCTGGGCACTGTCTTGTCAAATCAAATCTATCCACACTTTGGTGGAATATTTCATGTAAGCTCACTCACTCTGCAGAAAGCAGACGTAAGGACAAGAGTCATGTTATGTTTATTTTTTTTGTTCATAATAATAACAGGTGAGATAATCAACTATTTGTATTGTTTACGCCATGATTGGTCAAGCTTTATGCTACTTTTATCAAATGCATCTTGATAAATAAAAGTCACAGTATTAGTTCAGCTGTATTACCTTTGTTTTATCTTGGGGTAGAGATACCTCTGTGGCTAGTACTTGCTCCAAAATACTGGGCTACAATAAAAATTGAATATTGACTATATTATGTTGGGATAAGATTTTAGTATTGGTGGTTATCACTCTGATAGTTACTAGATATTTTAGGAATGCAAGTCTAAAACATAAGTTTCTTGTTATTCTTTCAAGCATTTAGATCAAGTTGATTGAAGAGTATCCTGAGATTCTAAGTGTCCTCTTTATAAAGTGTTACCATTTGAAGTTACTAAATGTGCCTTAATCTATAGTGTCCCGATGTGACAATTGAGGGCTATACAATAAGATGCTGGATTAAGTTATACCAGACTCTAGATATCACAGGTAATACCTGATTTTGTGTTTTTGTGTTCATTGCAACAGCCCCATTTTCCCAATGTCTAATTTTATGTTTGATATATATTAACATTTTAAATGGGAGAAAATATTTACAAACCATTGATATCCAAAATATATTTTAAAAACCTCCTACAAGTCAATAGCAAAAAACCACAAATAAACCAGTTTACAAAATGGGCAATGGAGCTGAATAGACATTTCTCCAAAGAGAGAGTTTTCAAAGTAATTTATCAGCATAAACAAGACAGATGTTCACAAAAGCATGGTTCTAAACTCTTTGTTTTCACCTCTTGAAAAGCTGGCACTGTTCACACACACATACACACATATTTATGTATACAAATATATCCATGTAAATATAAATGTGCCTGTGTACATACATTTAATAGATATTTCAAAAAGTCTTGTTGGACATCAAATGACTCTTGCAAAACAACATGTTGATGAGTTAAGTGTAAATGAATCAGAAACATGTGTCTTGAATTCTCTTCAAAATACCCTAGGGTTTAAAATGAGGGGGGAAAAGGTACTTGGAGGAAAAAAAAAAAAACATTTTGGGTCTTGCTGAACCTAAATCATTTGGAAAATAGTTTAAGATGTTTGCTAAATCCAAAAAGCAGCTTTGCTCCTACCACATGGCCATGTCAAAGTGACTCTTCAGATGAGCTTAAGCCTAATTTTAATTTCTTGCACATGTGGTAAAAGCATCTTGGAGGACTCTCCTAAGCCACTGTTCAAGGGAGCGCCCAGAATTTGGGGGATTTTTGTCCATCTCATTTGCTTAACAGTGACCACAGGCCCAACTTTCTCCCTCTTTCTTGTTGCACAGGGCAGCGCCTTGTCTGATCTGTTTTGCCTAATGCCTGGGCCGTTAGTATACCCCCAGGGGTCATCATTTCCCTGCATGCTGAAAGCTCTGGGGACTGGCTCTCTACACCCCACTCTTACTGGTTCCCTCTGAGAGGCTTGCTTATGCTTGAGAGTACACATATGAGCATTTGCAATCTACTCCTAAGTAATCACTGCAGGATGCTCCTCATTAGCAGGCTGGGCAAGTCCCCTGGAATTGGGGTCATTAGGCATAGCTTCTAGTGTTCAGAATATCCCATGGTCCTTTAGGGTATCTCTCCAGCTGTACAGATTCATCCAGACAGCCCAGAAGGGAGCTAGGAAAAATTGAGAACAGTGGGTTTCCATGGTAGTAGTATCATCCCCTAAAAGGAGTGACAGAAGCTTGTACGGAGCATACTTTAATTGTTCCAGTGATACAGAGGTGGCATTACTAGCATTTTGCAGGCAAGGGCCAGGGATGCCAGATATCCTATAATTAAACAGGACAATCTCATACTATGAAAAATTGCCCTGTATCCTGCAAGCCTTTCTTGTAGGTGAAAAAACTGTTAATTATCTGAGCCCATAACCTAACTCTGTTTTATTCATTAACACAAGTCCTTTTTCCTCGGTTACAATGTATCACAGATTTTCCACACATGCCATACTACCATGTAACCCAAAGGAAAGTTGGACTTGACTATGTTCAGGACAAGATGGAAAAATATGTCATTGATGACAGTGCCATTAATACAATTTGTGTTGCCAGCATAGCATACCCATATCCATTGGGTGCTGTATTCACAGCAGTTCTACATAAAGGTGCAACATGGGATTATTTGCTATGCCTCCTCTTCGCCTTGTTGCTCACTTGAACTGCAATTATGGGTGTGCGTGTGCGTGTGTGTGTGTGTGTATAAATTATATGTATAGGCCTTATTATCTATGATTTTCATTTCAGCATAGTAAAGGGAGGTTACAAAACATGTGATACAAGAAGGAAGCATTAATTCTGGTATGAGACAGAACTCTTGTATGAAAGCCATTGGTGCCAAACAATAAAGTAACATGGAACCAAAAGTTAGTAAGCCTGGGTTCTCGTTTGTGTCTACCACTTATTGTGTGATCTTGAGCAAGTCTCATTGCTTCCCTGAGTCTCAGTTTTCTCATCTCAACCATGAGAACATCACACTTGAACACTGGGTCATAAACTTCAATTACTCAAATGTAGGGAGTGAAAAGGGCCACATATTTGCCTATTACGCCCAGAAAAATATTCTTCATTTCTATGGTGGGAGGTCTCTACCAGTTTTCATAAAGAATGCAACAATTAGAGGCAATGTTTTACTTTACCTCTTTTTATAGAAATATCACCACAGATTAATTTCTTAGGACTTTGAGACTACAAGTGCAATGATACATAACAATTGAGACTTGGCTTCAATGATAAAGACACAAGAAAGATAAATAAAAACCACAGAAAAGTGTATCGACTCATCCCTATCAAAAAAGAGAAGCCATTTCTCAACTCCTACCAATGTTTGCTAAGTATCTATGTTTTCATGTTCCCAGATCTTTGAAATTCTAAGAGAAGATGGAAATCTAAAGTTTTATGCAACATCTATGTTTAAAAATTGGTTCATCTGGAAGAAAATTAAATAATGCATCTGCCTATAAAAGCCTAACATCTATGTGTTATAATCTGCCCATCGTCCTCTAGTTAGAGATCTCTAGAAGAAATAAATTCTAAGAATGCTTTTAGCTCTGGAAATCTAGTATTCTAAATCAAGAGTCAGCAAACTTTTTCTGTAAGGGAACAGATAGCAAATAGTTTAGATTTTGCTGGCCATAAGGTCTCTGTTGCAACTACTCAGCTCAATCCCGTCAGTGCAAAAGCAGCCACAGACGACGCTTACACATGGATGTGCTATGTTCCAACAAAACTTTACTTACAAAAAAAAAGATGATGAGCTGAATCTGGCCCTTTATGACCTTCGTGACTCTCTACATCAGCCTGCAAACAACCATTACAAGCAAATAGTGATTAATGAATGTTTGAAGTTCTTTAGAAAACAGTTCAAGATCGGCCGGGCGCGGTGGCTCACACCTGTAATCCCAGCACTTTGGGAGGCCAAGGCGGGCGGATCACAAGGTCAGGAGATCAAGACCATCCTGGCTAACAGGGTGAAACCCCGTCTCTACTAAAAATACAAAAAAATTAGCCGGGCGTAGTGGCGGGTGCCTATAGTCCCCGCTACTCGGAAGGCTGAGGGAGGAGAATGGCGTGAGCCCAGGAGGCGGAGCTTGCAGTTAGCCGAGATCGCGCCACTGCACTCCAGCCTGGGCGACAAGTGCGAGACTCTATCTCAAAAAAAAAAAAAAAAAAAAAAGGAAGAAGAAAACAGTTCAGGATCTCACTTGATAACTCATTTGGGTGATGATCTCTCTTCATTGCACATCCAAAAGAGCAATTGCGTCAGTACCATGGCTGTCCCTTTCCTTATTTACATGTAATTTTTTAAAAGGACCAGTTTGTAACATTGAAAAGTCTATAAATGTGAAAACATGATTTGTGGTGTATAGTCATAATTGACTAATGGGAATGTGGGAAAGCCTGTTTTGCGTTTAGATTTCTGATATCATCTTGTTACGGTGTCTAGAATATCCCCTTTGGTTAAAGCAATGCCAGAAATCTTATTGGGAAATGGTGAGAAATTCTGACCTTGCCAGATGCTTGGTTGCTGGATTAGTCAAAGGAGCGGGGAAGGAAGACTCTAAGGTGCACGGCCAGCCTGGGGTCCCAGCCCTGGGTATCAAGAGCAAGCCCCGCTTGGTTTCTCAACAGATGTGTGCCTGAGGCAAGTCATTTAACTTCTTAACTGTAAAATGAGGAATATGAGCTCACTGATTTCAAAAAGTCTATAATTGTGTAATTTCTAAAATCCCCCACCCATCCCACTGAGCCAAATGAGAATTCTAGAAAATGTTTTACAATGATAGGAGCTGATTGAACAAGCATGTATTAGATGGCTATTGCTTTTATCCTCTCGAATCCACTTTCCTTTCTTTGGGTAAAACCCCGCAGTGTTCCCTTTGAACTATCACCCTTCCCCTATTCTCAAGCCATATGGGAAATGTCAGCTGATTATGGCCTTTGGCACTGAGAATGGGCACATGACAATTCTGACCAGTCAGAGCATGCCATTTTTTTCTGGCTAGTGATTGGCTCAGGAATGAACATGTGACTTGAATTCACACAATGAGAACCACTTCTCAGAGATCTGGGAGAATAATGAGTAAAGTGGCTTTCTTTGTCCAGCCAAGACTGATAACCTAGAAAGATATAAACCTGGAGCTTATATGCAGCCATCTTGGCCAGTTTCAGAATGAAGCCAACTAAGAGGAAATAGAGCTGATGGAAGGATAACTATAAGTTCTGACAATATGGTTTAAGTGACTGAGTGCAGTCATGACTAAAGCTAATTATATTTCTCCAATGTTCTTCTTAAGTTTACATGAGAAGTAAACTCCTTCAAAAAATGTTTAGATGACTTTGAATGGGAATTTGTTTTTTTGTTGGCGACCAAAGAATAAGTGGCCAAATAGTAGGAATGTGAGTACAAACTGCTGTATATTTCCTCAGCCACCACCTTTAGCAGGGAAGAGATTTTAGGCGCCAGGAGACCTTGATTCTTGTCCCAGTTCTGCGGTGCTGACGATGTGACTCTGGGCAAATAGCTTACTCACACTGTGCTTCAGTTGCTTTTTCTGTCAAATGGTAAAACCTGGTTAAGTTGATGAATGACTCAGAGATGATGCCTTAATGATTTGGTTCTGAGAGATAGAAACCCCCTCTAACTCAAGTAAGAAGACATTTATTGCAAAGGTCTAGGAAGCTCTCAAATCGCTCGAAGGAGGAAATATATTTGAGCCTTACAAGGGCCTGGCATGCCCTTGATCTTTCCTTTTGGGTGTTCTGGGAGTCTCCTGTCCACTTTTTTTGTTTTTTTTCAGTGTCTCCTATTTTCTTTTCTTTCTTTGAAGATGAATATTATTTGCCCTATTAAAAATCTCCCCAGACTTGGCAGTGCTAGTCTCAACATTAGGTGGTTCAAACCTTAGCAGTGCCCAGTCATTATCTCAGAATCTCCCATTCCAAATTCCCAGGGCAAAGAAATTGAATTGGCTTAGCCTGGGCCAGGAATCCAATATGTGGTCACAGAGGAAAGGTATGGCAGCCCCCTCTGGGACTGCAGAGGGACAAATTCTCCAAGGGAAGAGTAGGTAAGAAAGAATTTCACACAATTCATTGCATATAGTAGGTGCTCAATAAACATTACTATTTATTCTTTTTCCCCTTCTTCATTTTCCAACTCCTTCATTCTTTTTTTTCCTCCTCACCATACCCTTCCTCCTCCTTTTCTTCTTCCTCCTCCTCCTTCCCTTGCTCCTTCTCCTTCATCTTATCAATGGTATTTGTATTACTGTTAGCCTAACGTTCATTTCTCAAAATCTCTTCCTTAATTTTGAATGTGAAGAAATGAGAAAATAATTTGATTTCTAAGCATAAGTTTTAGAAAAGATCCTCTTTGATTCTTAATTCCATCTTTAAAATGAAGCTGATGAGAACTGACCCCTCATGTTATGGAGCAGTTGGGAGAGCAGAACACAATAATGAATTTCAAAGAGTTTTGTCAATGTGAGCATTGTCGTTACTGAGAATGTCCCTTTCTGTGCCCCATCCTCTTGAAATTACTAATAACAATATAGTATTCAGTCTGTGTTTTTCTAGTACCCATAAAAATAAGTGCCATCTTAAGGCTAACTAATTTCTCCAAAAAACAATGCAGACCTCCTTTTTTTAAGCAAGAGGTTTTTCTCCAGTGGATTTAATTAGGTCATGGTTCAGCGGACCCCAATAAGTGCCCTCGAAGACTTTGCTCTTGTCCCTTTGAAATGGCACAGTCTATAAAAACCAAAACAGAGACGTGCTCCTTATTACACTACTATTTAATCTGGATTCTCTCCAGCCTGAGCCCTTCCAGGCAGCAGCAGCTTCCAGTGGAGTGGGTGATGGGAGGCTGGCCTCAGAATAAACACCATGTGATTCCTGGAATTTGGAGGCTGTCTCTTTCCACTGCCCTTGCACTCTCTTCGTCAGCAGATCCTGGGTGCCGGGCGGCTTTATTACATCCTGGCGTGACCGAGGCAGCCACTTAGCTTGTCAACAGCCAGCAGCCAAGAGAGTAGTCTTCCATCAGTGCCTGACGCTTGGCCAAGTCCCCCATTGGCTGCAATGGGCCACATCCTTAGTGAGAACAGAACCTGAACAATTGGGCTTTTGTGCTGATGGTGACCTGGGTGCTGCCTGATCTGGATTAGACCGGCTGGAGCACAGGAGATGGGTGAAATTTGCTCATGTTCAGGACCCCTGTGCCAAGGGTTTTTTAAGGAGGAAGAGTAGAGTCAGGCAGACTGGGTTTGAGGGTTGTGTGACCTTGCAGCTGCCCCTACCAACACATTGTTTTCTTTTCCTGAAAAATGGACATAATATCTGCTTCTCAGGTTTTTCTCTGGATTATGTACAATAATGTATTTAAGCATCTGGTGAAAGCCTGGGCCATATCACCAATTCAAAAATCAATAGCTATTATTCCTACGTGTGAACTTGAGATTATAGACAGGGCAGTAGATCCAACCCCTCTTTTTTGTTTCAACACAGTTAGAGTTTTGAACTGCACACATTACAAATTTAGCCAAAAGGTACTTTTAACATTTTTTAAAATTGACAAATAGAACCTACAAATAGAAAATATGCATAAATGATCAATTTAATGATTAAATCAAGTGTGCATGCAACTATCACCTAGGTCAAGGAAAAAAAAATATTACCAGCACCCAGAAGCCTTCCATGTCACTTCCCAATTATATCCACTTACATTCAACCTAGAGCTCACCCCTACTATGACTTTTATGATAATTATCTTCCAGCCTTTCCTAATAAATTTTGCCACCTATCTATGTACCAATTAACAATGTAGTATACTGTTGCATAGATTTAAACTTCATAAAATGAATCATATGGTGTGTATTATTTCTGTCTTTTTTAATCATTGTGATGTTTGAAAGATTGATCAATGCTCTTACATGTAGCTGTAGTTCATTCATTTTCATTGCTGGAGAATAGCCCACTATTCAGAACTGTATCTTTGAAACAGTTATAAAGCAGCCTGCTAACTCCTGTGTGGTGCAGAGCCTTCGAAGATGGTCACCATACGTTCCTCCCCATCTGTACGTGCATGCTGTCCCACTGCAAGTGGTGGACTCTGCCATCCTCTCCTTGACCCCAGGATGGCCTGGTGACTTGCCTTTGTCCACACAATGTGAGAAAATGACCTTCTAAGATTTCTGGGTCCAGGGCTTAATATGATTAGCAGTTTCTGCCTCTTTGAAGGCAGCATCATTTAAGAAGTTCAGTGACCTCAAGCTCACCATTCTGTGATATAAAGCCCAGGGTATCTATGAGAAAGGCCATGTGGGGAGAGAGAGAAATGCTCAAGTAGGCCCCAGCTGTTCCAGCCTTCCCACCCACAGCACTGGTCATGAGAGTTTCCACATACACTTTGGACATTCCAGCCTCACCAGATGCCATGTAGAACAGAAGAACTGCCCATCTGAGCCCAGCCCAGCTTGTGGAACTGTGAGAAATAATAAGTTGTCATTAATGTTTTTTTGATTGGCAAATAATAATTGTACATATTCGTGGGGTACATAGCATATTTCTCATCTTTTTTTGATTGACAAATTTTCTTTTTCTGGAAAATAGACATAATACCTACTTCTCAGATTTTTCTCTAGATTATGTACAATAACATATTAAAGCATCTGGTAAAAGCCTGGGACATATCACCAATTCAAAAATCAATAGCTATTATTCCTCTGAGTGAACTTGAGATTATAGGCAGGGCAGTAAATCCAACCCCCTCTTTTCTGTTTCAACAGAAAATTATTTGATCAATTTTCTGATCAAAATTTTTTTGATTGACAATAATTGTACATATTCATCCTCATCTCAAACATTTATAATTTATTTGAGTTGGGAACATTCAATATCCTCTTTTTTTGACAATAATTGTACATATTCATCCTCATCTCAAACATTTATAATTTATTTGAGTTGGGAACATTCAATATCCTCTTTTTTTGACAATAATTGTACATATTCATCCTCATCTCAAACATTTATAATTTATTTGAGTTGGGAACATTCAATATCCTCTTTTCTAGCTATTTGAAATTATCTAATACCATTACTAACTATAGTCATCCTTACCGTGCTTTAGAGCATTAGAACTTCTTCCTATCTAGCTGTGATTTTGTACCCTTTAACAAATCTCTCCAATATCCCTCGTTTCTTTCTACGTTTACCAGCCTCTAGTATCCTGTAGTCTACTTTTACTTCTGTGAGATCAACTTTTTTAGCTTCTACATATGAGTAAGAACACACAATGTTTAATTTTTTTGTTCCTGGCTTGTTTCACTTAACATCCTCTAGTTCCATCCGTGTTGCCTCAAATGACAATGATTTTATTCTTTTTTATTGCTGAATATTTAAATTGTCATTTTAAGCTCTTATATTTGGGGGTAGTTTGCAGTGCAGTAAAAAGATAACTGAAAAAAAAGTTAGTTGGGCAAAAATTTTTTCTTTCCCTTAGACCTTGCATATTTTTTTAGCAAGTTTTGCTTTTTTAGTGAAATGGTATCATTTACATCTTCATACATTTTAAAATGCATCTCATGCTGCCTCTTTTTTTCATCAGCCTTTCATCCCCACCTTTTAGCTATATACTTGTATGTGTTTGTAAAAACAATACTGAGTTTTCATTAACAGATGCCCCCATGAAATAGAAAGAAAAAAAGCTGTAACTAAATGCAAAGATTTGAGGTTATATTTCATGTGTGAGCATGTGTTTAATGGATGGATAATGTAAGTCTGCACTAGAATTGCCATGTAATCGTGTTCCCATAAAAGCATCTTTTGAGATAAAAACACTAATTTATTTTAATTAGCATACACTGGTTTCCTTTTGAAAAGAGGGGTGCCATCTTACATTGACAATAGAAGGTGAGGGAAAAAAAAAAAAGCTTAGGTCTTGCTGCCTGGAGCTCTGTGCCCTGGAATAGTTAACAGCCTTCCTCCCAGTTTACTGCCCTGGGTTGTGGGGGAATCAGAAATAGCAACAAGCCTTTCTGCATTTGCACAAATGTAATTGCTTCTAATGCTACTTAAGTTTCAAAGAAGCCTTAGCATTTTCACTTCACTGGAGCTTTTAGGTTCATTTTTCCTTTCAAAGCCTGCATGTATTGAATGTTCTATAAAAGAATGAATATAGGAGGAGAGAGGGAAAGCAGGCTATGAAAACTAACTGCTTTAAAAAATAATAAAAATATTATAACATGGTTGATTAGTTCCCAATACAATGGACACTTTGGAAGTTCAAGGTCTTTGCAAGGAAATGGCGGAGGCTGATTAAAGCAGACAGAACTCGGTTTCAATCTGGATCCACCACTTACCAGCAATTGATTTTGGGGGAACAACTGATGTTTTCTGAGCTTAGTTTTCCTATCTGTAAATGGGACTAAGGAAAATTCCACAGGACTGGAGTGAAGAATCAAAGACATAATCCACCAGTCTACCTAAGGGCTGAGTCCAATGTCTGGCAAACAATAGATCCTCAATGAATGCTGACTCCCTGCCATATAGATAATTATAGGAAATAGTTATGGAAATATTGACAGTACATCTAGAGGACAGTGGATTAGGAAACCATTTCATCAGAGAAACCAGGAAGATTCCAGAGAGTACCTATAAATGATCGTCCTCTGGATGGAGATACTTTGCATGTCTGCTGTGGCATCAATAGCACTGCCTGGGTCCTCAGGCACAATTAGATGGCATTGAGCAATCCTAGAAAAAAATTCCATTGTTTTTGTGGTTTGTTTTGACTTCTACCAGCTGGAGACAAAGGCCTGAGGGGAGGGAATGAGGTTTTAGGAACCTTAACCGAGAGAAGTTAAGCAGTAAGTCATTTATTTGGACAATAGATAGACCAACATAGACAGCATGTCTAGATTTTCTAAACATTAATTAAAACTCTCCAAAACCTAGCAAAGAAAGACACGCAGCTAAAGCTGTTATTTTCATACCCAAGATGCAAAAGGAAGGAGGAGTTTTTGAAGAACAATATTGACTTAGCACTGAATTAAATGGTTTATATTTAATATCTCACTTAATCCCCCATAAGACCTTATTTTCTCCCACTTTTCAGATATAGAAATTGAAGCTAAAAACACTGAAATATTCTGGACAACATCACTCAAGAAAAACATTTTCAGAGCTAAGATTTGAACCCAGGCCTAATTCTGAAACCCATGATTTTAACCCAAGGGTTGTCTTGCTTTACTAAGGTTAATCAATGGGATCCTACTTACAGAGATGAGATAAATTGGAGAGGGGGTAGAAAGGAGTGAAGCACCTATTCTCTAAAACTTTATGCTATGGCTAGAATACCTAGGTCAAAGCTGTGCCAAGAGGAAGGGGTGCATAGGGAGATCTAGTGAAAGGGAGGAAGACTGAATTGGTATAAGGATGGGGACCCAAGAAGAACCGTTTCAGGTGAGGTCAAGACAAGGAAGCAAGTAGCAGATTAGAAGTCCTAGAAGTTAATAGAAATTCAAGGCTTGATGTTTAAGCAGAGTCAAAGAAAATTGTTCAGGATTAAGAGCATGAGAAATTAAAGAGACCCTCTGTCTTGATGTTATACACTGAGAGGCCAAATGTGACCACAAAAAGGGCCAAATCAGAAATGAGGTGATGGCCTCTGATTACTCCAAATGACAAACTTGTCCTGTTGAATGTCATGGTCCTGCTTTGAGATAGATGCCCAGGAAGGAAAGAGTGTAAGTCAGAATCCCAGGAACAGATGATCAGAAATGGATGGCTATCCACTTACAGCAAGCTGGATGAGTTTGGAGACTATGATTCTAAGTGAAGTAACTCAGGAATGGAAAACCAAACATCACATCTTCTCACAAGTGGGAGCTAAGCCATGAGGATGCAAAGAATGACACAATGGACTTTGGGGACTCAGGGGAAAGGGTGGGAAGGAGGTGTGGGATAAAAGACTACAAGTTGGGTGCAGTGTATACTGCTCAGGTGATGGGCGAACCAAAATCTCACAAATTACCACTAAAGAACTTACTCATGTAACCAAGCACCGCTGTTCCCCAATAACCTATGGGAATAAAATAAAAAAAATTAAGTGGATGCCCATCTCCAGTTCAAATGGATTCTTCAGCAGGAATTTGTGCAACCTGAACTTTCCACTTCCCTCTTCTGGGTTCTCTTTCTCCAGGTTTCTTGCTGTCCCCTTTGCACTCTTGAGGTAGTATATTCAGGTGAAAATGAATATATATGACATTAAACTCAATCTCTTTGCCGTATAAAAATTTTTCAAAGGCTCGTTATACCCATTCCCAAAAATGCCTGAACTCCTTGACGTGAAATGCAAAGCTCAATACAACCTGATGCAGCCAGCAACTTACCTCTTTATCCATCCCTTTACATTTCCCAGTATATCAATTGTTTCCCATTTTCAGAATTCCTGAGATCTTTTTGTCACTCAAGAGACTCATCCGCACTGGATTTTTGTCAAAGTATTTTGCATGTATTTGCAGCATCTCTGATACAGGTATTGAGAAGATTAGGATCACTGAAATTTACATGTTATTTCACCTGTCTGTCCCACCCCTGTCTGTCCCACTGTCAAAGGTCTTGACAGTGAGGAGAAGCCTGCAAATTACTGAATACACTCGAAATGAAGAAATATGTGAACAAGGGTTCCTGGAATACTGAAGTACTTTGGATTTAACGCCAAAATGGGTTCAAAATCAGTACCAAGAACTGATTGACAATTAGACTTCCTGAACTCTGTCTTCACATCCAAAGTGGTATCTTATCAACTCATTTCTTGGTTTAGTTTACTTAGATAAAGAAAAATGTTTGTTGACAGTCATTGCATGCCAGATTTTTTCTTCTAGATATTGGAGATGTAAAAATGATTAACACACAGTCTTTAACTTGAATAATCTAGTTTAGTAAGACAGTTTAATGTGTAATAAAAATTTAAATTTAAATTTAAAGTTATATTCATTACTATTTATTAACCACTTATTGTACACTTGAGGTTTCATAAGCATTATACCTTTCTATTTTCAAAACTTTGTGAGACTTTTGGTTCCTGCCATCGTGGAGTAACTAATACCAGACACACCCTCTCTCATAAACAAATATATGAAGCAACTGTTTTCAGACATTGGACAGCCGACAGCACAGAGCTGTGATCTTTGAGAGAAGAGAACACAGAAGGCTGGCTCCACCTTCACCCTAGCTTTTTACCTGCAGCACAGAGAAGTGGAGCCACAACGGACAGTAGCTGTGTGTAAGACATAGAGATTGGAGTTTGGAGCTGCAGATGCGGCTGGAATTAGTGGGACAGGACAGCAGAAAGGAGAAGCTGCTCTGATAAGAAACAGCAGAAATTTGCATGAGGATCCCCTTCAGTTTTGGCCAAATACTCAAATGTGCATGTGTAAGGTAGGGCTCTGAAACTTAGCCTGAACAGCCACTGGCCGGGGCGAAGGAAGTGGGAGGTGCTGTGAGTGAGAGACCTCAGAGGTTACGGATGGCTAGGAGACACTGGAGTTCTCACAAGGAAGAGGGAAGACAGTGTGTTGAATAACCCAGACATCATTTGACACCCTCAGAAAGTTATTGCTTTAGGAGTAGAACTAGTCTAGCCTTAGAGGAAGGGCTACTTCTCACCTATCACAATAAAGCCTAAAGAGACCAGTAAGATCAGCCTCAGCATCTAGTAAATTAACTGCCTGCAAAGGAAACTAAATTCTCTTTAAAAGAAGCACAAAATCATTCAGATTTTTAGCAAAATAGACTCAGCAGTTTCCAAAATGCAATAAAAAATTACTAGACAAAAGACAGGATGTGTGACCTTTAACCAAGATGAAAAAAACAATAGAACTATAATCAGGGGACACAGATGTTGAAATTAGTACATAAGATTTTAAAACATCTATTATAAATATGTTCAAGGAAATAACAAAAGATAAAAAATAATGAGTGAAGAGATGAGGAATTTCAACAGAAGAAAGGAAACGATTAAAAAGAATCAAAAGGAAATGACAAGAAGTGAAAAATACAGTATCTAAAGTTTAAACAGATTTCACGAAATGGGTTTGATATCTGATTGGACACTGCAAAAGAAAAGATTACAGAACTTGAAGATGGATCAATACCAACTATTCAAACTAAAGCGTACAAAAAGAAAAAAATTGAAAAAAGTTAATAGATTCTCAGAGGCCTAAAGACAATATCACAGTCTAAATATCACAGTCTAAATATATGTGCTTGACATACTAAAAGAACGAAACAAAGAAATTTAGGTAGAGACAATATTTGAAGAAATATTCTTCAAATATTCTAAATTTGATTGAAAATATTAATCCACTGGTCTAAGAATCTCAACAAACCCAAAGAAAGAGGAACACACACACACACACACACACACACACACACACACACACACACACAGCTAGTTACATGATAGTTACATTGTTGAAAACCGAAAATAAGGAAAAGGACACATTACATACAGGGAACTGTGTTAGAATTAAGAGTTAACTTAAAATGCCATATCCATTGAAAATACCCTTCAAAAATTAAGACAAAGATAAAACAAAAGTCAAAATAACAAAATAATTAATCACCAGCCATTCCATCTATCAGAATTGCTAAAGGAAGTTCTTTAGACAGAAAATTAGATCTACACAAAAAGATGAAGAATGCTAGAAATGGCAAATATATGAATAAATAGAAATGGCTTCTAACATTTTTTCTTAATTTCTTTAAAAGACAATTGTTTCCAGCAAACATAATAACAATATGTTGTGGGATTATAAAAGTAAGATAAATGCTAACAATGGCACAAAGGACATGAGAAGCAAGTACAAGTGTACTGTTATAAGGTTCTTACATTAGATGAGAAGCAGTATGTTAAAATTAATTCTGGGTGATAAGTCAAATAGTAATTCTGATTACACTATAAACTAAGGGTGCATATTATCATTCTCAAGACAAGCACTAAAAATACAATAGAGAAAATTAAAATGGCATACCAAAAATAGTAAGAAAGAAGACAGGAAGGGAATGGGAAAAAGAATGAGAAAAACAGCTAGGATAAATAGAAAACAAATAACAAGATGGCAGACTTAAACCCAGGCATATTAATAATTATAATGAATAATATGAACTAAGCACTGAAAGTGTAAGACAGAGATTGTTGGACCAAATGAAAAAGCAAGATCCAACTATATTGCATTTACAAGAGATGGGCCATAAATGTAAGGACAAAGATAGGTTGAAAAGATATACAAGTACTAACCACAGAAAAGCTAAGGCGGCTATGTTAATATCAGATGAGGTGGAATTCAAAACATGGAGTGTTATTAGAGGGGAATAGGAGCATACTATAATGATAAAAGGGTCAAAAACATCAATTCATTAAGACAATGTCGTAATTCTAAATATATATTGTGGTTGAGTCTCCTAAGATAGCTACCAGCAATTCCTTTCTTCCTTATCTGTGGATATTATGCCACAGGTCAAGAAACAGGGTCTATTTCTTCTTCCCTTGAATCTGAGCTGTCCTGTGACATACTTTGACGAAGACTTTCTCTTCTTGGTTCCAATTCTTGCAAAACAGCCCTTGCCATGGATTTAATTCCTGCCAGTTAACTCTTAACTCCCCTCCTTGTTCCTCCAGCCTAAGGGCATTACTATCTTAACTGCTGTTGCTAATCTCTCGGTTGCCTCACCGTTAAGTGTCTTCTATACTCTTCCATCACCTGGGTAATCCATTCTTTTTAGTAAATTCCTTTTATGTGAGAGATATAGAATGATTTCTATTTTCCTGGTAGGACACTGACTGATACAGTGAGCTAATGAAGCTTGTTAAATCCATTTGCCTTATGGGAAAGGAAGGGTTCAGCACTGTCCTGAACAGGTTCTTTTCTGTTCCACTCTGGTATGTTGGACTCAGACCTCTTTGACATCCATAAGAACTTGTGGTCCAGCAAAATGTTGGCCAACTTTGATCTGCCATTAAAAAATGACTTTTTACAAAAGGAAAACCTTTTCCATCTGTATGATTTAAACAGAGTAATCAATGTTTAAATAATAAATGCCCTCATTTTGGGAAGTCTGTCCACTTCTGGCAGCTCTCCTGGACTTGTCTGAGTCAAACTCAGTTGCCTTGGGTCTCTCCTGTACCCCCTCCCCAGGACTGAGAGAAAGTGCAGAAGTTACAGTTGGCAGGCAAGACACCCATGGTCAAGTCTGGATCTAGCAGGTCCTCGGACTTCTCTGGGACTTGGAGGCACGATCCAGGAGTTTTCTCCAAACTGTCATTCCCTAAGTTGTCTCATCAGGCTAAAATAAAAAGAGACTTCATGTAAAGGGTCCTAAGTAAAAACATGCAAAGATCCAATGTGAATTTTGAACACGGAATTTTGGAGGAATGTGACAGCAAGATTTATAAACAACCAGACCTAGAATTGTCCTTAGAGATTGTTCTGGTATGAATATCCCCTCCAAACTCATGTTGAAACTTAACCCCCAACATGACAGTATTGAGAACCGAGGCCTTTAACAGGTAATTGGATCATGAGGCCTCCTCATGGATTAATGGGTTAAAGAAGTAATGGATTATCAAGAGAGAGGAGCTGGTGGCTTTACTAGCAGAGGAAGAAAGACCTGAGATAGCACGAAAGCATGCTTAGCCCCCTCACCATGTGATTGCCAGAGCTACTTCAGGACTCTGCAGACAGAGTCCCCCACAGCAAGAAGGCTCTCACCAGATCCAGCCCCTCAACTTTAAACTTCTCAGTCTCCTTAGCTGTGAGATACAAAATATTTTTCTTTATAAATTACCCAGTTTCAGGCATTCTGTTATAAGTAACATAAGTAACGTAAAAGGGACTGATACAAAGATCATCTAGTACCCGAAGAGGGAATATGAGGTTTGACTGACAGACCCAGGTTCAGATTCAGCCCTCTCCCTTCCTGGGTACGTGACTCTATCAGAGTCCCAGCAGGAAATAGATGGATAGCTCAGACTTAGCTCAAGAGAAGTTAATGCAGGGACTTCTACAGAGTGTGCACATGGTTAAGAGAACCCATAAGAGATGGTGACCTACCCAGGAGATGACAACAGTGGACAACCATCACCAACACAAAATCTGACGGGAAAAGGGGAGGGGACAGCATTAGTAGACCGACCAGAGTTGGAACTATGGAGGAACAACTGCCCAGCAGGAGCTGTGGCTGTGGAGAAATACAGTCACTGCCAAACTGCAATAAGATGGACAGGGACCAGGGGGACAAAACACCTGACTTCTCTCCCTTCCTGTCCTCCGATGTCCTGCAAGTGTCTCCCATTGGTCAAATGCAACCAGAAATAAGAGAGCAAATGAGTCCATTGATGCAGTCCTTATAGGTCAGCCACCTGTGGCTCACAGCAGAGTTGAGATGGGTGAAGAATGGCTCAAGCTAGAAAGGTTGGGTGAGGGAAATGGAAGATTACTAGCACAGTGATCCTCTGAGCTTTAATGTCTTCATCTGCAGGAAGTGAATGATAACATCATTTTGACATGGCTGTCATGGAGATAAAAGTAAGTAATACATGAAGGGTTCCCAAATATGGCTGTGTTTCAGACTCAATTAAGGAGCTTTATAAAGATCTAGAATATTTACTCCATTTATACCTACTAAATCAGATGTCCTGTGGTGGCACTTATAAATGCAATAGATTTTTAAAGTTTGCATACACTCTAATGACCTAGTTTGAGGAATTGTTGATGAATTACAGTTGTCCTTCTGTATCTGTGGGGGATTGGTTCCAGAACCTCTCTCAGATAGCGAAATCTGAGGATTCTCAATCCCTGATATAAAATGACCATAGTATTTGCATATAAGCTATGCACATCCTCTTGTATACTTTAAATCATCTCTAGACTACTTATAATGTCTAAAATAATGTAAATGTAATATAAATAGTTGTTGTACTATATTGTTTAGGGAATAATGATAAAGAGAAAAATGTCCGTACATGTTCAATACAGATGCAATATTTTTTCATATATTTTCTATCTAGGGGTTGTTGAATCCATATATGCAGAACTCATGGATATGGAAGGCTGACTGTAACTGACTAAAACTCAGATTTTGGAGCCAGATAATTATAGGCTTGAGTCTTGCTGCTGCCACTTCTTTTTTTTTTTTTTTTTTTTTTTGAGACCAGGTCTCTCTCTGTCACCCAGGCTGTAGTGCAGTGGCACAATCTTGGCTCACTGCAACCTCCGCCTCCCAGGTGCAAGCGACTCACCTGCCTCAGCCTCTTGAGTAGCTGGGATTACAGGCACAAGCCATCAAGCCAAGCTAATTTTTGTATTTTTAGTAGAGACGAGGTTTCACCATGTTGGTCAGGCTGGTCTCCTGACCTCGTGATCTGCCTACCTCGGCCTCCCAAAGTGCTGGGATTACAGGCGTGAGCCACCGCACCCGGCCCACTTCTTAACCTTGAGCAAGTGACTCGATTAATCTAAACTCAATTTCCTCCTCTAAAAAATCGGGATGATCATGAGAATATATTGATTATGAGCATTCATAATCATGTACAGAAACACATGTACAGTGTTTCTCACACAGCAGCCCTCAACAAATGGTAGCTTTTTGACCATGAAAAGTGAGGAAAGATCAAGACGTTGCCTGATTGCAGCTTTTACTTTGAAGAAAATGGAAGTAATTAGAGGGTTTTGAGAAGAGGAATGAAACAATTTAAATTTTTTAAACAGAATTTCTCTGTATTCAGTGCAAACTGTATCTGGGCAAGGGCAGAAACAGTGAGACTATGAAGAGGCATTTCAGTAACTCGGACAAGAAATAATGGTAGCTTGGAGATCTATGTGTGTGTATCCATCATATATAATGACCATTTTAACAATATATCTAATGATACATTTTACTTGCAAATAACCTCTTTACCCATTGAAATGATGGCAACTTGCTATTTGAGCTGGCTTTGTTCTTGAGATTCTTGGGGGATTTGGGAAATATCAAAAGCAAATTCTAGTCAACTTGGTAAGACTCATGGTTCCAACACCTTTCCTGCTCTAGGTTGGAGCCTTGCTGAAGAAGAAGCTTTAAGCTGTATTGCTTTCACTGAAAAGGATTTTCTTTCCTTTCTCTCTCTCCCTCTGTCAACTTCTGATGGTTGTAAGCTCATTCTAGACTCTTCTTTTTCTTTTTTTGCTGAAACTGGTGGTAGCCTAGCTCTGTGCCACATGCATTTCTACTCTACTGAGTAGCAGTGAGATGAAGGAAGGACTTTGAATACTTTTAAGATCTATGCATATCTTATGCTTAAAGTTGCACCTTGTTCATATTATAAATCTAATACATATTCCTTTCACATGATATGGTGAAAGAACATAGACTATTCCTTAACCCCCCATGTGGTAAGTGATTTATATACATAGTCTTATATGTTCACAATAATCATCATTTAGCTATTGCCTTCTCCATCTTCAGATGAAAAATAAGTTCAAAGCGTTATTAACTTGCATACATTCTTGATCAGTGTGCAAATGGCTAAGTGGCAGTATTTGAATCTAAATACCTTTTGACTGAGAAATTCCCATTCTTAACCTCTGTGGTACACAATCCTTTCCCCTGCAAAAAAATAAAAATAAAAAAGGAAGAAGAGCATCATCTATATGATTTATTGAAAACCTACTGTATACCAGGTGCTTTATGATTGTGTTTGCTTACAGTAACAAACCTGAGAAGTTGGTATTTATTCCATTCAATTGTAGAACTGAATAATAATATCAAAAGGAATCATCCATTTAGTGATTTAACTATATCCGGCAGAATGCTAAGCATAATACACTCTCATTTAAATTTTTTAAAAAGAGCAAACTGAAAACCAATCTTATGCCTACCACCTGGAGGTAACCATTATGTGTATTTTAATGTTCATTCTTTGTGAGTTTTTCCGATAACTATTTTTTCAAAGAGGATCATATACTCCATAATACATTATGATCTCATTTTCTCACTCACAAATGCATCATAAGCATCTTTCCATGTCATCGAGCTTTTATAGCATCAGTTTATAATCATTGAGCCGTCCATTTTCTGAAGGTATCATAATTGATTCAGTAATTCCTCATTGTTAGACATTTGGCCTTTTCCATTTTTACCATTGCAAATATCATTGCAGTGAACAATTTGTAGTTAAAATTTTGAGTTCTCCTGTGATCTCCCTAAAAAAAATTACTTGCAATGGATTTGCTGCACTGAAGCCTTTTCAAATGATTGATTCTTTTGGTAGATAAATTCTCAACAGTATTCTGATTTCATCGTAGTTTTTGGTCTCATCTATTTTTTCAAACCCCGCCCCAAACTGAACATGTTGATTTGTTAAAAGCAAAGAAATAAAAATTGCTAATTTGCTAGGTGAAAAATGTAAGTCATTGTTATGTTGTTTTTATTTTATTACTGGTGAAATTTAATATTTCATCATGTATCTGTTGTCAGTTTGAGATCTGTGATTCTATATCTAGACTGGTGTCCTAACATAGGTAATAATGCATGTTAGGGTAAATGTTAGGCCTAGCAAGATTCATCAATTTGAATTTTTTGCCCGTTGTAAAATTGCACCTTTTCAAATTGTTTATGTGGTCTTCATTCGGTGACCAAGCTGTAGACCTGGCTGGTGTCTTGTTAACTGTTCCTTAGTCAGGGGAGATACTGTTTCTGGAGAGACCCTTACCAAGTTAGCAGATGATGTGACCGTAGGCCTCATACATGCGTAAGCCACCGAGAATAATTATTGCCTGAAATTCTCCTCCTGCAATTGACAGAGGGCTGTGATGCTAATTCCTTGAGGGCAGCATCCAAGTCTTGTTCATCTTTGTGTCCCAAAGGAGATAATCAGTCATTTGGCTACAAAATAAATAGATGATGAACCACCCAGGAGAAGGAAAAAATAAGCAGATATTTTTCAACTGAGAGGAAGAAATGCTGGTTGAATGTGCTCAAGGAAAAATGGGAAGTTAGTGGAAGGAAATAAGTGTTCTCGCAGAATGCAAAGACAAAAAAAGCTAACCATGGTTGAGAATAAATGAAATCCTCAGAAGCAAAGCGGTTTCTCTCATATTCTCTTTCTCTCTTAACCTGATTGCTTCTCATTTGCTTTATTCTCCCCTCTATGGAAGAACTTTCTCGGCATCTCTGCACAAGCACAAAACACGCCAGCCCCAGCTTCCAGCAAGGTCTCAGTTCAGTGCCAATAGTGGCAGGCTAGTGGTTCTAAGTTTCCACTTCAAATTCCCAGAAGATAAAAACCTGATTAACCCAGGTCAGTTAAGCTCTGACATTTGGTCCAAACTCTGTTAAAGTAAAGAGAGGTTATTACCTGTACTGCTGATTGCCTTTAAGGATATGTTGGCTTGTTTGTTTATAATGTGTTTATTCATAGCCTATCTCAACTAGATTGCAAGTGCTAAAAGTACAGGGACAGTTGCTGGTTTACTGCTGTATCCCCAGCATCTAGCACAGTTCCTGGTGCTACATAACAGGCACTGCATAAATCCTTGCTGAATGAAAGAAGAGAATTGCACTCTGGAAGACAAGCTCTGGGGTTGACGCATTTTATTGTCTGACCTGGGGGAGGTATAATGGCCTCAAGAAAAGTATGTGTTTTTTATGGAAGGTAAACTCCCAAATCTCCATCACTCAGAATCCCATACAGCCCAAATCTGCATATGATGAAGAGGATGCTGTAGCAGAAGCCACTACGTGCTCACCAAACCCATTTTCCTGTTGTCCTCAGCTCATAGTTTTACTGCGTTTCCCAGCCTCTCTTGCAGTCAGGCAGGGCCATGTGACTGAGGTCAGCCAATGAAAAGCAAGAAGATGCACTGAGGTCCCCTCTGGCTCTGCCCCCCATGAAAAAGTCCTTTATGAGCCTTCACACTCTTTCTCCCATCTGTGAATCCGGAATCAAAAAATTCCCAGGCTCTGGGGATGGAAGAGGAAAAAGAAGGAAGAAAGGAGAGAAAGGAGGAAGGAAGGGAGTGAGGAAGGAAGGAAAAGAGGGAGGGAGGAGTCATGGTCTCCAAGTTATTACTCACTAAAAATGCCATCTAGGAGAGCCACCCAACCAAGTTTGATTGTTGCTTCAGCAAGCTATAAACTGTTATGGTGCTAAACCATTATTGTTGGTGCTGTTTGTTGCAGTAGTTATTGTTACTCAATGTGAATAACACAGACATCTAGAAGAAAGTCAGTCTGGGCTGGGAAATTGGGCTCCTGCTAGAGTGTTTGGAATAATTTGAAGAATTTCTCACTTTTTTTAACTTTTATTTTGGGTTCAGGGGTACATGTGTTATATAGGTTAACTCATGTCACAGGGGTTCGGTGTACTGATTATTTTGTCCCCCTTGTACTAAATCTAGTGCCCAATAGTTACTTTTAGTGATTCTCTCCCTCCTTCCCCACCTCCACCCTCAAGTAGACCTCAGTGTCTGTGGTTTCCCTCTTTGTGTCCATTAATTCTCATATATAACCCAATTATAAAATGGGATAAGAACCTAAAATAGATATTTCTCCAAGAAAAAGATACAAACACATTTAATAAAATGCTCAATATCATTAGTTATTAGGGAAATTCAAACAAAAACACAATGGGGTATCACTTCACACCTACTAAGTGAGAACATGGAGTATTTGGTTTTCTGTTCCTGCATTAGTTTGCTAAGGATTAATGACCTCCAGTTCCATCCATGTTCCCATAACAGACATGATCTTGTTCTTTCCACTCTTGATAACTATTATAAAGATGCTTTTTGGAATTTCACCATTTGTAGTTTTCACTTCAGTCATTGAGAGGAAGGCAGGGCAGGACTCATGAGGCCCATTTTATAATGTGGGGAATGAGTCTTTCTTGGTGTTTGAGTAGTCTGTCCAAGACTTTTAGCTAGTCAGGGGCACCTGAGCCTCATGTCTTGTAGTCTGATGGTCTTTCTACACCATAATGATGTGCTGAATCCAAGCATAATGATGTGTGATATTCCATCTGCACAGAGATCATCACATACATCACTGTACACTAGGACTTCTCAGCTGTGGCATCATTGACATTTTGGGGTGGACATTTTCACAGGGGGCTGTCCTGTGCATCCCCAGCCTCTACCTACTTACTAAATGCCAGTAAGCACCTCTGCCACAGTTTTGACAACCAAAAATGTCTTCAGATATCGCCAAATCTCCCCTGGAAGGCCATGTCACCCACAGGTGAAAATCACTGCTGGGGAAATTACTTCATCTTCATAAAAGTTTTGCTTTTATGTTTCCCCTGAAACTAAAATATGGGCTAGAAAACAGCTATTCTTCCTAAGTGAGATGAATGATGTAGAATGTGAAATAAAATTGAGAGAAAACGTGTTACTTTCATGTGTTCTGTTCACATATGGAGATCATCTTTAGGAATGGTGTGAATCTCACACCACAATGGTTCCTTCTTTATTTGTCTATGATGGAACTTAATTCCTATTTGGAGCTTCAATTTCACTGGGTCACAAAGGCTTCATCTCTCTTAAGTGAGGCCAGTCACACCCAATTCTGGTTTCTTCATCTATTGGAGCTCTTCACCTCCACATTTCTTCATGGCTGGGGTTTAGATCTGGAGGCCTGGCTGTAGGGTACATTAGCTCCTCGGCCACTCTCTTTCATCCATCCCAGCACAGGCTGAGCTGTTCTTGGTGCCTTTCATGTCTTCTTAGTTAGTGCCTAAGGATCACTTGAGCATCAGCCCTTTATCAGGGCTTATCAGGACCTCCTATCTCCTTCAGTGACTCCCATGCCACCCTTGAGTCTATGGTAGCGGTCTGGCACATCCCACTTCTAATTCATGTGTTTATTGTCTCTGATGATAGCTTCCTCTCCTCTTCCACTCCCTCACTGTGCCTGGTTCACATAAACTGTGAGAGGCTTGCCATGTATCGGGGTTCCACTGAGGAAGGGAGGCAGGCTGGCACTGGGGAGAGGCAAGTAGGGTGACTATTGAAGGAGGCTCTTGCCCTCAGATATTGATCCTCACTGTGTGATATTGAGAGTGAGTGCCTTGTTAGGAGTGAGGTGCCTGGGCAAAAGGATCAACCACCCCAGAGCTGAAACCATACAACTCTTAAAGGAAAGCGATATTGTTTGGCTGTGTCCTCACCCAAATCTCATCTTGAACTGTAGTTCCCATAATCCCCATGCGTCGTGGGAGGGACCCAGTGGGAGGTAATTTAATCATGGGGGCAGTTACCGCCATCTGCTGTTCATGTGATAGTGAGTGAGTTCTCACTAGATCTGATGGTTTAATAAGTGGTTTAAAAGTGGGTTTTCCCCACTTTTGCTCAGTACTTCTTACCGCCACCATGTGAAGAAGGATGTGTTTGCTTCCCCTTCTGCCATGACTGTAAGTTTTCTGAGGCCTCCTCAGTCATGCTGAACTGTGAGTCAGTTAAACTTCTTTCCTTTATAATTCCTTTATAAATTACCCAGTCTCAGGTGTGTCTTTATTAGCAGCGTGAGAATGGACTAATGCACAAAGCATGGGAGTTAATAATCATAACCTTGGATTTGGCAATGGCTTCTAAGATAAGACGTCAAAAGCATGAGTAAGACAGAAAAATAAATAAACTAGACTTCCACAAAATAAAAAAAAGAAGTTTTCTGCATCCAAAGACATCAAGAAAGTAAAACAATAACCTACAAAGTGGGGAAGAATATTTGCACAAAGTATTCCTGATAAGGGTTTGATATTTAGATTATATAAAGAACTCCTAAAGCTTAGTAAAAAAAAAAAAAAAAAAAAAAAAAAAAAAAAAAAAGACAAACAACCCAATTATAAAACGGGATAAGAAGCTAAATAGATATTTCTCCAAGAAAAAGATAGAAACACATTCAATAAAATGCTCAATATCATTAGTTATTAGTGAAATTCAAACAAAAACACAATGGGAAATCACTTCACACCTACTAAGGTGACTATATTTATTTTTAAAGATGGAAAATAAGTGTTGGTAAGGAAGTGGAGAAATTGAAACCCTTGTAAATTGAGGGTAGAAATTCAAAATGGTGCATCCACTATAGAAAACAGTTTGGAAGTTTCTCAAAAGGCTAAATATAAAATTACCATATAACCCAGCAATTCCACTCCTAGGTGTATACTCAAAAGAATTGAAAATAGGAACTTAGATATCTGCACACATATGGTCATGGCAGTGTTACCCACAATTGCCAAAAGTGGGGACAACCTAAATGTTCATCAGAAAATGAACAGATAAAAAAAGTGTGGTATAAAACCTATACATAAACCACTTTCATATCTGCCTACTAATGTAAGGACTTCAGAGTAAGGTGGCCTATATCGATTTTTCCCGGATTGTTCTTTTGTTTGTCTTTTTTTCTCCCTTCCTCCCTGCTATTTTCTCTTCACAGGACATAAGACTTCACAACCTGCTAAAATAAGCTTTTGGGACCTACCCATCTAGGAATATAGCATCCTAGCCATGAAGGATCAGATGAAGCCTGAGACCAGAGACTCATTTTCTTGTAAAATGCTTTCTTCAAAAGATTTTAACAAAGAAAAGTGGGGCGGGGAAAAGTGAAAGGAAAATATCTCAGGCCCCCAAGTAAGGAAAACTCAAGCCGGGAACTGCTGAGGGCAAACCTGCTTTTCATTCTATTCAAAGTCACTCCTCTGTTCACTGAGATAGATGCACATCTGATTTGCCTCCTTTGGAAAGGCTAATTGGAAACTCAAAAGAATGTAACCCTTTGTGTATCACCTATCTGTGACCTGGAAGCTTTGAGTCTTCCTACCTTTGCTTCCAGTTGTCCTGCCTTTCCACACTGAACCAATGTACTTCTTATATATATTGATTGATGTCTCATGTCTTCCTAAAAATATAAAACCAAGCTGTGCCCTGACCATCTTGGGCACATGTCATCAGGACTTCCTGAGGCTGTGTCACGGGTGCGTCCTCAACCTTGGCAAAATAAACCTCTTAAATTAGCTGAAAAAAATAAATAAATAAAAGTGTGGTATAGCCATGCAATAGAATATAATTTAGCTATGAAAATGAATGAAATTCTGATATATGCTACAACATGGGTGAACTTGGAAAACGTTATGTTAAATGAAATAAGCCAGACACCAAAGGACAAATATTGTATGATTCCAGTTATTTGAAATATCGAGAATAGGCAAATATATAGAGACACAAAGTAGATTAGAGGTTACCAGGAGCTGAGGGACAGAGGGAATGGGAGTTATGGCTTCGTATTTTTCTGTTTAGGGTGATGAAGATTTGAAAATAAAGGTGATGGTTGCTGTATTAGTTCGCTCTCATGCTGCTAATAAAGACATATCCGAGACTGGGTAATTTATAAAGGGAGTAGTTTTAATTAGCTCACAGTTGAGGATGGCTTGGGAAGCCATCATGGCAGAAGGGGAAGCAAACACGTCCTTCTTCACATGATGGCAGGAAGGAGAAGAATGAGAATGAAGGGCAGGGAAACCCCTTATAAAACCATCAGATCTCATGATAACTCATTCACTATCACTATACTAGCATAAGGGTAACTGCCCTCGTGATTTAATTACCTCCCACTGGGTTCTTCCCATGAGACATGAGGATTATGGGAACTACAATTCAAGATGAGATTTGGGTGGGGAGATGGCCAAACCACGTCAGTTGCACACATCATGAATATAATTAATGTCACTTAAAATGCTGAAAATGACTAATTTTATGTTATGTTTATTTTGCCACAATAAAGAAATATTTTTAAAAACAGTGAAGTTACTAGGGCATAAAATTGAAAGAAGAAATCATTCTCAGAGGCATGGAAGTGGAGGTTCTGCAGCTGAGAATGAAAGCCTCCTTCAACTTTCACCCTAGCTGCTTCATTTCCTTATCTTAGTCCTGGCTCTGAAGGGAGGCACAGGACCTCCTATCTCACAGTTCTCTGAACCCTGCTACAGGTTTGATTTCCATCCAGGAAGGACAGGGCAGGCCCAAGGTCCATGTCAGGGACTCAAGCCATTGTCTAATGCTCTTGCTTCTTCTTCCACACTTACATTCTCCAGCAAGACACTTTCTCCTTTGGCACAAGAAGAAAGTGGTCTTCCGTAACCACTCATTCTTCCAGTCTTCTGTTTATGGCAATGATATTATGTCTGGATTATTACAGGGCTTAGTTTTGTTAACTTAAAAAAATCTGGTAAAATATAGATAACATATAATTTAATATAATATATACAACATAAAGCTTAGGGGTACAGTTCAGAAGGCTTAGATTTTTGAAGCTCAGAAACCTAGATTTCCATAAAGCAAAGATTTCCATAAAGGTCTGAGTTCAAAAGCTATTGTTCAGCATTTGTAAAATGCTCCTGGAACTGTGACTATTGCTGATTGGATGGCAGAGGCATGAGCAAGGAGAATGCGGAATGTAAAAGAGAGCTTTGGCCCACTGTTCACTTCTATCCAATAGAGGATTAGTCCACTGCTCACTTCTATCCAATGGGACATTGGCCCACTGCTCACTCCTATCCAATGGGACATTGGCCCCCTGTTCACTCATATCCAATGGGACACTGGCCCACTGTCCACTCATATCCAATAGGGCATTGTCCCACTGCTCACTCATTTCCAATGGGACATTGGCCCACTGCCACAATTTGAAAAGGTGTATAACATTTATTCCACCAACATGTATTTAGCTATGAGAGAAAGGTACAACAATGATAAATGAGAATAAAAAGCTTTTTGTAGCTTACAATGCACATTCCTTCTAACCCCTAAGCTCTCTGAGGGCAAGAACGAATTTTGTCTTGCTGGTTACCATCTCTCCAGTGCATGTGAGAGGCCTGAGACATGTAGAGGCCCAGTAAATGCATTCATGTATCTCTTAACAACAGGGATACCTTCTGAGAACCGTGTTGTTAGGTGACTTTGTTGTGTGACCCTCATAGAGTGTATCTATACAAACCTAGATGATATAGCCTACTATACACCTAGGCTATATGGTATAGCCCATTGCTCCTAGGCTACAGACCCGTACAGCATGCTACTGTACTGAATGCTGTAGGCAATAGTAACACAATGGTAAGGTTTTGTGTATCTAACCACAGCTAAACACTGGAAAGGTACAGTAAAAATACAGGATTATAATTTTGGGGGACTGCTGTCATATACGTGGTCCATGATTGACTTAATAATAGTTATGCTGCACATGACTATAATTGTTGAGTGAACAAACAAGTACGTAGACTTTTGTTTGAGTCCCAGAATGTCCCTGTTTCATAGGAAGAGCTAGTTTTCTTTCCTCTGTTTTATAGAGACAGCAAATGAAGCTCAAAGGCCTAAAGTGACAAAACTGGAGAGAAAGGGAATCGGATTTGAGCCCACAACACAGCAACATGTACTTTGAAACTGAAATCACTTGCCAAGCAAAACACCACATAATAGGGGTGATATTGAGATTGATTACCTTCTGTAGATTGATATTCTATTGAAGTCATCTGAATAAATACATTGTATATTATTATGAATTAGGATATCAACACTAAGGGCAAACATTATTGAGTTCTTACAGTACGCTAGACCCTGTATTAAGGGAATTACATAATTAGCTTTCATTAACCCTCAGAATAACCTTGGGAGAGGCACACATGGTTCCAGTTTAAGGATGAAGAAAGCAAGTGTCAAACAGTTGAAATAATTTGCTCAGTCTCTCAGCTCCCACAGAGCAATGCTGGGATTTGAACCCAATAGTTCTGTGTGACTCCAAAGTTTATGACACTTACCATGACAATAGACCTTGATGGGCCTTTAGGCTATGTATGTACCAACCTGGGGAAGCCACTTAATCCTGCAGTCCATGGGATTCATTGGCAACTGACTTTGGAAAAAGAAGCATGGGCCTCTTTAGTGGCAAAAGTTCATGACATTTAGGTTCAGTCAACCTGCCAAACAGTGTCTGGGGGAAGAGGGAGAGGGGAGTCAATCATCTTGACATTCTGTCATCTTCTGGTGTCTACAGAAGGTCACACACCCAGAGTTAGCAAGCCCTGTGGTATTGTTCTTCAGATGTTTGAGACTGTGCTGCCCCATTCTCTGTGTGTCAGAGCTCCTGCCTGACAAAGAGTGGGACTGATTATTTTCATTAATAATAACAGCACTGCCCTTTCCTTTGTGTGCATTGGATGTTCTGGGCTTTGTGCAGAGGGTTTTTTTTTAATTTAAGTTCTGGAATAAATGTGCAGGACATGCATGTTTGTTACATAGGTAAACGTGTGCCATGGTGGCTTGCTGCACCTATCAACTCATCACCTAGGTATTAAGACCTGCATGCATTAGCTGTTTACCCCCACCCCCCTGCAACGACAGGCCCGGATGTGTGTTGTTTTCCTCCTTGTGTCCATGTGTTTTCATTGTTCAGCTCCCACTTACTAGTGAAAACATGCAGTATTTGGTTTTCTGTTCCTGTATTAGTTTGCTGAGGATAATGGCTTCCAGCTCCATCCATGTCCCTGCGAAGGACATAATCTCATTTCTTTCTGTGGCTGCATAGTATTCCATGGTGTATATGTACCACATTTTCTTTATCCAGTCTATCATTGATGGGCATTTGGGTTGACTCCATATCTTTGGTATTGTGAATATTGCTGCAATGAACATATGCATGCATGTATCTTATAATAGAATGATTTATATTTCTTTGGTTATATACCTGGTAATGGGATTGCTGGGTCAAATAGTATTTCTGGTTCTCGATCCTTGAGGCCACACTGTTGCCACACTGTTGTCCACAATGGTTGAACTAATTTACATTCCCACAAACAGTGTAAAAGCATTCTTATTTCTCCATAGCCTTGCCAGCATCTGTTGTTTCTTGACTTTAATAACTGCCATTCTGACTGGCGTGAGATTGTATCTCATTGTGGTTTTAATTTGCATTTCTCTAATGATCAGTGACGTTGAGCTTTTGAAATATGTTTGTTGGCTGCATAAAGGTCTTTTTTTGAGACGTGTCTGTTCATGTCCTTTGCCCGCTTTTTGATGCAGTTGTGTGTTGTTTTCTCATAAAATTGTTTAAGTTCACCATAAATTGTGCAGAGGGTTTTAAATGCGTTATCTTACTCTGTAAAGTTCTATTAGTAACCCTGTTTTCCTAAGAGAGCGCTACTAAGGCTCACCAGTGGGTAACAAATACGACCAAAGACACTCGCGTAGTATGTGATTATAGTGGGTTGAATAGTGGTCCCAAAAAGATATGTCCTCCAGAAATGGAATGTGACCTTATTTGGAAATAGGGTCTTTGCAAGTATGACTAATTTGAAAATCTTGAGATGGGATGGTCCTGGATTTAGGGGAAACTGTAAATCCTATGACAGCTGTCCTTACAAAGAAAAGGCAGAAGGAGATTGGAGACACAGACACACAGGGGGAAGGCCATGTGAAGACAGAGGCAGGTGCTAGAGTGATGTGTCTCCAGGCCAAGGTGGGCTAAGGATTGCTGGCTACTATCGCTGCTGGGAGAGAGAGGCATGGAATGGATTCTCCCTCAAGGACTCCAGAAGTCACCAACCCTACTGATAACTTGAATTCAAGCTTCTGATCTCCAGAACCGTGAAAGGACTTTGGTCGTTTTAATCCATCCAAATTTGGCAATCTCTCATGGCTGTGTAGGACACTAATACAGTGGCTGAGATAGAATTTGGATGCAGGTGACATCAGTAACCTCTAAGTCACGCATTTAAAACCAGCTTTTTACTTCTGAATGCATTTGCTCAATTTCTTCATGTTCATAAATTCAGTGACTCAGAGTACTTTAGTTTTTAGAAAATAATGCACATATGCATACACATGTGCACACATAGGAAGACATACATATGGATACTTCACTGAGGTTAAATGACCAAGAAGCTTTCTCATCTATTTTCCTTTTATGATTACTAACTCTCAAGAAAATAGCAAAAATTAAAAAAAAAAATCCAAATTGCCGCTGCAAGTGTGATCAAGCAGGCTGTGGGAAAAATAAGCAAACAAGCAAACAAAAACTTCAGTCTTGGAATGCGAAACCAGAGACTTGGATCTTTTTTAACATTCAGAATGTTATTTTATTAACATGAAGCCTTTTATCTCTGGATTCCAGACAACTTTAAAGAGGGAGAGAGCGAGTGTCGTTCTGGTTCTCATTTGATGTTGCCATTGTGGGGGATTGGAGAGATGGAAGGAACTTCTGAGTTTAAAACATTTGCTCTCATTTTCCAGAGTCAGTAAAAACCAGAAATAGTCCAGACTTACAAGGATCCGCATTAGTATCTTCTCAGAATTCACCAACCCAAACTGAGTATCATTGATGAAATTACCTACCCGCTTTATAGACCATCCGGGGAACTCAGATGTATCCTTCAAGTTCCAGTCTTTATGAGATGCTTTCCTTGATTTTGTCGACTCCATGCTCTCTCACAAAGCAACGTTGACTATCCCACGCCTGTGCACACACTATGGTTTGTATGCACCTCAAATACACCATTCATGATACTTTATGCTATTCGGTTGTGTACAGGTCTCTCCCTTTAGAAGAAGGGCTTTTACCCCAAGAACTTACAGAGAGTCAATGAAAGGGTTTCAAGGGAAGCTGTCAGTCCCTTGAAACTATCTGAAAAATTGTATGGAAATGTGCAACTTGGGGAATAGAAACTCCTTAGGCTCTCATGAGTTCCCAAAGAACTTCAAGGCTCAAACATGTTTAAAATCCACTGCACTAAAGATGAAATTCTCTACATTTTTATATCTCTATTGCCTTGTACAGCACCTGGGCCAGTGACATGAAAAGTGCCTATTGCTGCATAAAACTTTGATGAAAATGTAGTTAGATTCTAAGTTGCTCTGATTTTATGTTTGAACCATTGGAGCTATAAGTGAAGAATTATAAAAAGTTCCAGATCTGTGCAAAATTATAAGTAACTTTAAGCTGACTCACAGCTTGTTCTTCTCTTAAACAAAAAAGGTCAGGTGTCTATTCTACCAAGAAGCTCAACACTTAAAATGGCTACCACCCTTTGCTCTCAGAAACTCACTTTCTAGCTGTCCCAGCAATTCAGCACCTAAGAATTTATCCTACAGATCTATCAGCATGAATGTACAAAAATACATGTATATGGATGTAATAGCAAAAAAATATGGACACAATTGAATGTCTATCAATAGGTGCTGTAATCCTTTAGAATAAGGCCATCAAAATACTTGTCAAGGGCCAAGTGGTAAATATTTTAGGCTTTTTGGAACATACATCTCCTGTCTTTAGCAACTGCAACTACTCAACATTGCCATTGTAGTGTCAAAGCAGTCACAATGTGTAAATGAATGCACATGGCTTTGTTCCAGTAAAACTTTACTTACAAAAATAGGCAAGAGGCAGAATTTGGCCAGTAAGTGGTAGTTTGTTGACCTCTGCTTTAGAATACTATATAGCTATTAAAAAAAAAAGACTTGTGAAAATGTCCACAATTGTTTTAATTTGCAGAATAATAGAACTAGCACACGCATAGTGCTTCTTATATGACTTACTCTATTTTAAGTACTGTGTTATTTTATTTTACCTTCATATACAACCCTATACGTGTAGGCACTCTTATTCCCATTTTACAGATGAGGAAACTGACACTTAGAGAAGTTTCAGAACCAGTTTCTGACCACAGAGTGTGGACTGGCAGAGCCCTGATTTGAAGCCAAAGCCAAAACCATAGTGCCAGATAGGAAGTGTGGCATGAATAAAGCCCCAGCTTTGCATGACTTTTTTTTTTTTGAGATGGAGTCTCGCATTGTCACCCAGGCTGGAGTGCAGCGGCATGATCTTGGCTCATTGCAACCTCTGCCTCCCAGGCTCAAGTGATTCTCATGCCTCAGCCTCCCGTGTAGCTGGGATTATAGGCGCCCACCACTACGCCTGGCTAATTTTTGTATTTTTAGTAGAGTTGGGGTTTCAGCATGTTGGCCAGGCTGGTCTCGCACTCCTGACCTCAAGTGATTCGTCCACCTCGGCTTCTCAAAGTGCTGGGATTACAGGCATAAGCCCCTACCTCCAGGCCTTTGCATGACTTTTAATATCTTTGCCTTAACAGTCATCCTTACCACACTCCCAGGTGCCTTTCATTAGGTGCTTGCCAGAGGCCAAGCCGTGTGCTAAGAACATCATGAGCATGATCTCCTTGAACCCTTACCATATGATGTAAGCTATCACTGACTCCCTTTTACAGATAAACATAACAAGGTATTGTTGAGGCTGATCTGGGGACCCAGGCTGTGGGAGTGGCCAAGAGACCTGAAGAAACAGTAGCAGAGAGTAGTGGTTGCAGACTGGGCTAGAGTCACCTCTGAGTGTTAATCCCAGCTCTGTCTCTTCCCAGCTGTGAGACCTTGGGCAAGTCCCATAACCACTTCATCTCTCCTCATCTTGGTTTTCTTATAAAAGGTGGATAAATCCTCTCTCCCAGAATCCTGAGGGTTAGATGAGATCCTACTGGCAAACATGATACGTGGTATTATAGCAAGGACTGCAAAGATGTTAGCAATTAAATAAGGATGGGGGAGAGGGTGCTTGAGAAGCAACCACAAGTCAGAAAATGCTCTTTACCAATGGCTGGTAAACTGCAGATCATACACCACATTTGGCCCATCACTTGTTTCTGTAAATAAATCTTTATTAGAACACAGCCATGCCCATTTGGCTACATATTGTCTATGGCTGTTTTCATTCTGCAATGTTAAAGTGGAGCAGTTGTAACAGAGACACAAAAGAATAAGTTGTAGCAGAGATTAAAAAAAAAAAAAGACTAAAATATGGACTACTGGCCCCTTACAGAAAAAGTGTTCTCCCCAGTCTTGATTCTTGATGAGATATAGAGATCAGGGCAATAGGACATCATCTTGACTTTGTGTAGAGGACTATAACATCACCCAGCAATATTCAGGATTCCATCTGACAGAATATCTTTTCTATCCCATTGAATTTCGGCATGGCCATGAGACTTGCTTTAGCCAATGATATGTGAGCAAAAGTGATATATTTGCTACTGGGCAGAAGCTTTAAGAGCCATTGTGTTTTACCACATTCTCATTGACTTCTGATACCGTGACTGCTCTGCCAGCCTGGAACCGAGAATGAGGATGACAATCTCATTTGGTTGACCCTTGATGGATATATTGGTTAAGCCACTAAGCTTTTGGGAGTTGTTTGTTACTGTAACACTTCACTCATCCTGACTGATAGATGCTGAGCAGCCCTGAGATTGTTCTTTTATCAAGAGGTTAATGTTAACAGAAATTGGAGCAGCCTAAAGAATCCAGCTATCTTTGAGGGCTTATAGGCCTGGGCTTCCTATCCTCATTGAGCTGTGAAATGGTTGGCCCTCTGAGTGTCCCTTTAGAGCACAGAGATGTTAAAAGACCTGTCTCAAGGTAAAAAAAAAAAAAAAAAATGAGGACTTTGGCTCCTTCATTCCTGCCAGAAGTTGTAGCTTTGAAAGTAGCTTGGCACAGAAAGGATTTGGAGTCCAAGGGACATTGCTTTATACCCTTAATGACCCATTCATCATTTTTTTCAATGCACATTTATTGATTACCTACTATGTGCCTACTACTTAGCACCTGTACATGCTGCTAAGAGTACAGTTGGGAGTGAGACAGATACTAGAATTGGGGAGATGCACAATAGGTAAACCAACAGAAATATGAATGTGATAATTTTATGTCAGAATTAATACTCCAAGAACAACAAAAAGTTTAATGTGACATTGTGCAATAGTTTGGGGCGACATTCAACAGGGTGGTCAGAGCAAAGCTAAGGGAATGAGAAGGAGCCTTTCCTGTGAAGATCTGGGGGAAAGCATTCCAGGCAGAGGGAAAAGCAAGTGCAAGGGCCCTGAGGCAAGAACAAGGTTTGTATCTAGTCCAGAAAGAAATACTGCTCGTGTAGCTGGAATATAATAAAAGCTCACATTTGCTTAGTGCTTCACACATGCCATGTACTGGATAAATACTTAACATATACTCTCTTGTTTAATTAGCACAACAACCCTATCAGACAGGTACTATTATCCCCATTTTATAAGTAGAAAAACTGAGACACAGAGATGTTTAATGACCTGTCTAAAGATCAAAAAGTTAGCAAGTGGCAGGATGAGGATTTGAACCTAAGCAACCTCTCTCCAGAGCCCATACTCTTAATTACTGCATGTACTGCTTTGCATGGAGAATGACCAGCTCTGTCAACTTGGGCAGGTGGCTTAGATTCTCAGAGCCTCAGTTTCCACACTGGTGAAACTAAGGCAAAAAGAGCTGATGTGACTGTTAACATTAGTCAAGTAACTGTTTTATAATGGGAATACAATTGAAGTTAGTTCTCATGTCTTCAACTTTTTCAATGAGCCATTGTTCATTGAAACTAAAAGGGCATATAAAGAAAATCACGTTTAAAGAGTTGCCATTCTGATATTTTCTCTGAGGGTACAGACATCTAATCAGACACAGTTAAGTAATTTTTTAACACATAGTGTGGTGAGATAGTAATGTCTACTATCTTATGTGTGATTAATGAAATCTGCTAATATAAACAGTGAGAGGACAGGCACTCTGATTCTGCCAATGGCTACTAATTAAGGAGGTGCTGCTCATTTTCAGGATGAAAAGGGAACTGCCCTGTCTTAGCTGTCTGTAATAATTTATCAAGAAGTGAAATTTTAAGGACATGACCCAGAAAGAACATGAGAATTTAAAAATCTCTCTTTCCTTTATAATAATAATATTAAAAATCATAGCAATAGTACTAAAATGTACTAGATGCTTCTATGTACCAAGTACAAATTAAGTACTTTGCAGGCATATCCCTGTTTAATCCACTCAGCAGCCCTCTCTGGTAAATATCTATGTTGTGTTCAACTTTCACATGAGGTAACTAGTGCTATAGCAAACAAGGGATGGAGTATGAAAATGGCACTAACCATGACCTGGTTAAAGAAGCAAGTTTGGGATTTGGAGAAAGGAACATCTGTGAAATTGTCCACATTTTGTGACATGTGTATATGGGGCACTATGGGAGTAAGGGTGGCAGGGAAACCTAAAAACACACATATTCACAGACACGTGTGCAGACATATAAACACATACTACATGGTCGGGAAAGAGTTGACTCACATTTAATAAAGTGTAAAATCCTTAAACCTGTAATAATTTTGATTATAAGCTATCACTAGATATAGAAGACAGCAACCCAGAGAAATATAACACACACACTCTTGCGTGTTGGCGTCTAATTTCACACACTGACAAAGAAACGGTATACAAACCCAGGAGTGGTTCCCCAAAGAGTGATGCATGCCATCAGTTATTCACTCATCCCATCACACGCACAGTGCTCATCGGAATGGAGAGTGAGGGTGAGCCTGGGGATTATACGGGAAGTAAAAGTCACAGGAATGGATGATTGATTAGGTGGGACAAGCATGGAACGAGATGAAGTTGAACAAGACTCCAAGATTCTTCCAGTTTGATTGAGTGGAAGGCCAAGCATGCCATGGATGCACTGGGGAACAGAAGTGCAACAGCAGGTTAGGGGGAAGGTGTTAAGCTCTGTTTTGGACAGTCCAAGCTTGAGGTGTCTGGGGGACATCCAGGAGCAGATGTGAGGAGACACACGTGGGTGTTTATGGGTCTGAGGCTTAAGCAAGAGACAAGTTAAAAGCCGAGGAGTGAACTAAGGGTGAACCCTGGGACATACTGTTGCTGAAGAAGTGAACTGAGGAAGAGGAGTGAGTGGAAAAGTCTGAGAAGAAACATAAGGATCGAGTCAGGCGCGGTGGCTCATGCCTGTAATCCCAGCACTTTGGGAGGCTGAGGTGGGCAGATCACCTGAGGTCGTGAGTTCGAGACCAGCCTGACCAAAATGGAGAAACCCCGTCTCTACTAAAAATACAAAATTAGCCCAGGGTCGTGGCACGTGCCTGAAATCCCAGCTACTCGGGAGGCTAAGGCAGGAGAATCGCTTGAACCCGGGAGGCGGAGGTTGTGGTCAGCTGAGATTGCACCATTGCACTCAGGCCTGGGCAACAAGAGCAAAACTCCATCTCAAAAAAAAAAAAAGGTCGAATTCAACTGTTTCGTGGAATGATGTAGTTATTAAGAAGGTGAGCCAGGTGCGGTGGCTCACGCCTGTAATCCCAGCACTTTGGAAGGCCGAGATGGGCAGATCACGAGGTCAGGAGATCGAGACCATCCTGGCTAACACGGTGAAACCCCGTCTCTGCTAAAAATACAAAAAATTAGCCAGGCGCGGTGGCAGGCGCCTGTAGTCCCAGCTACTCAGGAGGCCGAGGCAGGAGAATGGCGTGAACCCGGGAGGCGGAGCTTGCAGTGAGCCAAGATCGCACCACTGCACTCCAGCCTGGGCGACAGAGCGAGACTCCGTCTCAAAAAAAAAAACAAAAAAACAGAAGGTGAAGAGGGCTGTGGATGGGATCAGACATAACCAGGAAGGGGAGGGATAAAAGGAGAAAGGCAAATGTGTGGAGGAAGACAAGGAAGTGGCTACAAAGGAGGGTGGCATATGTGAGACCTCAGGGTCCTTGTAGTTAATTATGGTGGCGAAAGTCACATCCTGTAATCTAGACTAGAAGACCTCCTTCAGCTGCCTTTAAAGATGGCTCCGTGTTTTGCAAAGAACAAGGACCTTGGCGTGGGCAGCCCTGAATTTAAATCTGGGCTCTGTAACTTCCTAGCTGAGTGACCTTGGGCAAACATCTTCAATTCTCTGAGCTTCAGTATTATTATTCAGTAGCCCATGAAATGGGACTAATAATGTTTTACTCAGAGAGTCATTTTAAAAATACATCTTGGTAGTGATACATTTTCTTTCTTTTTTTTTCTTTTTTTGAGACAGAGTCTCGCACTGCTGCCCAGGCTGGAGTGCAGTGGCGTGAACTCCGCTAACTGCAAGCTCTGCCTCCTGGGTTCACACCATTCTCCTGCCTCAGCCTCCCGAGTAGCTGGGACTACAGGCGCCCCCCACCATGCCTGGCTAATTTTTTGTATTTTTAGTAGAGGCGGGATTTTACCGTGTTAGCCAGGATGGTCTCGATCTCCTGACCTTGTGATCTGCCCCCCTCGGCTTCCCAAAGTGCTGGGATTACAGGCATGAGCCACCGTGCCAGGCATGTAGTGATGCATTTTCAGTACAAGTATAGATTATTCATTTTATCCTCATCTCATTGTATATGTTTGTATGAGTGTAGGTGGGGTGTGTGTGTGTGTGTTTGTGTGTGATTATGAATGATCAAAAAACTAAGACGAAGGGACTTTACGGACTCCAGTCATTGAAAATTCCAGAAGAATCACTTTCAGACAGAGCTGGGTTCATGGATTCAGATGAGACCAAGTCTTTTCCTTGTTCTGTACTCCAGCTTGGTTTCCCTTTGAGTAGGCTCCATTCTGAGGGTGATGTTGAAGTGGCCGCTTCCAGCTTTCGGCAGACTTTTTTAAAAAACCACCTTATTGAAGCATGATCGACATAATAAAAACCTGTGTATATTTTAAATACACACAGTTTGGGATAAGCATACACCCAGGAAATCCTCACCACCATCAAGTCAGCTGACTTCTTATGCTCTTAGCAACAACCACCTGATAGCACATAACCCCCCTCTCAAGGGCTCAAAGAAAAAACTCAGTGTTGAGTCTCTGTTGACTCCAATTGGTCAGACTTGAGACACATGCTCATTCAGATCCAATCACTGGCCAGCAACACTCTGATTGGCTGGGCCTGAGAGGGTCACATGACATCCCTGGAACCCAATCTTCCAAGGACTGAGAATATAGAAATCAACATTTTGTTAATAAAAGACTGGATATTGGACATGTACACTTTACAAAGGACAACTCGTGTGTGTGTGTGTGTGTGTGCATGTATAAATTTTCCTAGCTTATTACTTCATAGACATGTTTGGGTTTATTTCCACCTCAATCATTCTCATGGTCCTTCACGAATGTAAGAAAGTTGCATCAAGTACCTGGTCCATGCAGTTCTCTCTGGGGCAGGCACTGCAACGTGGCGTCACCCAGGATCTTTAGCTCCACTCTCTCCCTGGGAACTTAAGAAGAATGCCTTCTGCCTCTGCTGACTCAGCGGGTTGACAAAGACCTCTGACACCCGCCTGCCCTTTCCCGGAACCTTAAGAAGGAAGAGGAGAGAGCCTCAGAGGGCAGGTTTAAAATTAGAAGGGAGTGCAACACTGCTTGTGGTTCTTGAACGTCAGCCATTCGGGAGGAATGGGAGATAAGGTGGTCAAGAGACAGGAAGCATTTATTTAAGATTCCTATCACACTGGGAAGCTGGAGAGGGAGTTTAGTTAAGGGGAAGAACAGGATGTTGCCAGGATCTGGGGCAGGGCCAAGGGCTAGGGGATATGGAGGGAACGGATATTGAAAAGAGGGAGCTAGTCAGCCAGGGTTTAAGGAGAGAAGGTTTGGAGAAGTCCCAAGCAGGAAGTCAGCCAGGGAAGAGGCCCTAAGGAGTTCAGGTCTCTTCAGTCGCAAAAGGGAGATGGATCTTCTCTTGGAAGACCTTGGATCTCTTCGGTGAAGCCGGTGTGTTTCTGGGTGGTCTCCTTGGAAGGGGACTCCATTTAACTCTTGGGTGAGCTCTTGGTTTGGTGTTCTCCCTGGTGTCTTTCTGCTGGTCTCCCAGCTTGGAGGCCACCACACTGACATTCTCTGAAGGGCACCACCCTGAAGTTCCGCCTTGACATTGAAGGCTACAGAAAGTTAAAGGTCACATTGGTTGCAGACCTTGTGGTCAATTTCCATCCCACATGCATGTGGGGGCATAGTGGTGAGTACAACCATGTCCCTTTTCTTCCCCTTAGGGAAAACACATAGTTTGTCCAGTCTTCGAAAAAGACCCCTTAGCAAAACGCAAATTCAGTGAAGAAAATCTATGAAAAGGTCATTTGCAAAATGGAAAAATACAGGCCACCAACATACACCAAAGAAAAAACTATAATCATAATTCAAATAACTCACAACTGCATTACTGTGGCAAGCCAGGTATTGCCATGAACCTTGGACATACATTAATTCATGTTCATCCTTTTGACGACCCTAAGAAGTAATTTCTTCATTTCATAATACAGTCCAATAAACCAAGACATGCAGGGGTTAAGTCCCTTGTCTAAGATCACAGCTCCCAAGTGGCAGAGTTGGAAGGAAAGAGGATTGTATTAACGGCCTAATGGATAAAAGCCTGAGTTTGCAGCTGACAAAACTGGCTTTGGGAAAGTGAGTTGACTTCTCTGAGCCTTAGCTTACCCAGTGTAGAAAGTGAGTATGAGATAGGACCCACATCATGGAGTTGCAGAAGGGCTTTAGCAAGATAGCATATGGTTAGCACAGTGCAGTCGTATTTAGAAAAAGTGCAATAGACGGTCGACTTTTGTTATTCTTGATTTAGAGGTTTTACTATAACAGCCCTCCCTGTCTACATCTGACAGGGATTATAAAGGGTCCACACCTGACAACAGAGGCCAGCAGCCTCAAAGAGTACAGCTGAGCTGTATCCCACCCTCGCCCTCCTCTCCTGGCCTCTTCTGCAGACACAGCTAAGAAGACCCCCGAGGGCACCTCCCACTCACCCACTAACCAACCCTCTGGGGAAGCATCTGGACCACAGGGGATGATCAATGACAGAGTAGTTGCTCAGCTCCACACCCACGGTCCATCTGGAGAGACACCCTTGGATTCAAGACTAAAGGCTTCCAGGAAAAGTGGTGAGGCTCAAGGTCATCGGTCAGTCAGTAACTGACCACCTTGCCTCTGGGGACAGTCTGGAGCTCTCACATGGACATTCGCCTTTCTTATTCCCAGGGGGAGTGTCTGCTCCCTTTTGCTGTTTAAAGAAGCAGTCACACATTATTATTATTATTACTACTATGATTTTTGCTACCATTGATTTAATGCGCCCATGTTCAGGGCCCTATGCTGAATGCTTTACATGAATTTTCTCATTTTATCCTCTCTGTAATTCAAAGTGCTGGGGAGTATTTTTAGCCCTATTTTACAGCCTGCTCAATTTGTTCTCAATCGCCTCTAAGCTTCCTCTGCTGAAATGATCCTCTACCATCCATTTTTCAACTGACCTATTTTTTCAAGTAGGCAAGTTAGCTCCTCCAGGAAGCCTTCACTAACCATGGGCCAGGCTGGGTAACCTGTCATGGTGCCCTCATCCTCTTCCATCTTCACAGCATATTGCACGTCTGTATTTACCCAACAATCTGAAATATTTGCTTACTGCTGGTCGCCTTCATGAGGTTATAAGATCTAAGAAAGAAGGGACTGTGCTTGTCTTGTATTCTGTCTGCCTAGTATAATAGCACATAGTGGGTTCCCCATGAAATATTTGTGGACGAGTCTGATGAGACCACATTCAGATGAGTGGATTCAATTCTAGATACTCTTGTTTATTAAGGGAAAGAGGTGCACATCACTTCTGGAGGTCTCTCCTGGAGAAACTCTTATATTTTTGCACAAGGAGATATATACAAGTATGTCCATTACAGAATAATTTGTGATAGAAGAAATTGGAATCAACTGAGATGTCCATCAACAGGGGACTGGATACGTGCAGCGTTATGCATGCACATGTTTTAATACTGCAATCAAAGTAGACAAACCAGAGTTATATGTGGCAACAGGGAGATTTCTGAGAATATGGAGAGAAAATTCTGTTTGCGAAGTGATTCATATCCCATCTATGAAATTTAAAACACCCAAGAGGACCTCTATATTTTTAAAGGTTCATGTATAAGTATGTAAAATTATATTAAAATGAGAGTATATACTCTGAGTTCATAATAGTATATCGTGTTTGTGTGGATAGCCTGGATGAGAGCATAGAATTGGAACCAGGAGTATGCATAGAGGGGAGTTTAACTTTACTGTGATGTTCCAATGGTATTTAAAAGCTGTCCATTCATGTATTCATTGAGTAATTTTGAAAAGTGTAAACATAAAAGAGAGACAGTCACAAAATATGCCGACATGTTCATAATGGTTTATTCCAGATGGTAGAAATATGGGTGGGTCTTGTTTTCTTCTTTTTTTGTTGTTGAATTTTTTTTTTATATACTTTAAGTTCTGAGGTACATGTGCAGAACGTGCAGGTTTGTTACATAGGTATACATGTGCCATGGTGGTTTGCTGCACCCACCAACCCGTCATCTACATTAGGTGTTTCTCCTAATGCTATCCCTCCCCCAGCCCTCCACCCCCTGACAGGCCCCAGTGTGTGATATTCCCCTCCCTGTGTCCATGTGTTCTCATTGTTCAACTCCCAGTCATGAGTGAGAACATGTGGTGTTTGGTTTTCTGTTCTTGTGTTAGTTTGCCCAGAATGATGGTTTCTAGCTTCATCCATGTCCCCGCAAAGGGCATGAACTCATCCTTTTTTTATGGCTGCGTAGTATTCCATGGTGTATATGTGCCACATTTTCTTTATCCAGTCTATCACTGATGGGCATTTTGGTTGGTTCCAAGTCTTTGCTATTGTGAACAGTACCAATATAAACATACGTGTGCATGTGTCTTCATAGTAGAATGATTTATAATACTTTGGATATATACTCAGTAATGGGATTGTTGGGTCAAATGGTATTTCTAGTTCTAGATGCTTGAGGAATCGCTACACTGTCTTCCACAATGGTTGAACTAATTTACATTCCCACCAACAGTAAAAGCGTTCCTATTTCTCCACATCCACTCCAGCATCTATTGTTTCCTGACTTTTTAATGATTGGCATTCTAACTGGTGTGAGATGGTATCTCATTATGGTTTTGATTTGCATTTCCCTAATGACCAGGGATGATGAGCTTTTTTTCATGTTTCTTGGCCACAGAAATGTCTTCTTTTGAGAATTGTCTGTTCATATCCTTTGCCCACATTTTGATGGGGTTGTTTGTTTTTTTCTTGTAAATTTGTTTCTTTGTAGATTATGGATATTGGCCCTTTGTCAGATGGATAGATTGCAAAAATTTTCTCCCATTCTGTAGATTACCTGCTCACTATGATGATAGTTTCTTTTGCTGTGCAGAAGCTCTTTAGTTTAATTAGATCCCATTTGTCAGTTTTGGCTTTTGCTGAACTTGCTTTTGGTGTTTTAGTCATGAAGTCTTTGCCCATGCCTATGTCCTGAATGGTACTGCCCAGGTTTTCTTCTAGGGTTTTTATGGTTTTAGGTCTTATGTTTAAGAAGTCTTTAATCTATCTTGAGGTAATTTTTGTATAAGGTGTAAGGAAGGGGGTCCAGTGTCAGTTTTCTGCATATGGCTAGCCAGTTTTCCCAGCATCATTTATTAAATAGTGAATCCTTTCCCCATTGCTTGTTTTTTTCAGGTTTGTCAAAGATCAGATGGTTGTAGATGTGTGGTATTATTTCTGAGGCCTGTGTTCTGTTTCATTGGTCTATATATCTGTTTTGGTACCAGTCCCATGCTGTTTTGGTTACTGTAGCCTTGTAGTATAGTTTGAAGTCAGGTAGTGTGATGCCTCCAGCTTTGTTCTTTTTGCTTAGGATTTTCTTGGCTATATGGGCTCTTTTTTGGTTCCATATGAAAATCAAAGTAGTTTTTTCTAAATCTGTGAAGAAAATCAATGGTAGTTTGATGGGGATAGCACTGAATCTATAAATTACTTAGGGCAGTATGGCCATTTTCACAGTATTGATTCTTCCTATCCATGAGCATGGAATGTTTTCCCATTTGTTTGTGTCCTCTCTTATTTCCTTGAGCGGTGGTTTGTAGCTCTCCTTGAAGTGGTCCTTCACATCACTTGTAAGTTGTATTCCAAGGTATTTTATTCTCTTTGTAGCAAAGGTGAATGGGAGTTCACTCATGATTTGGCTCTCTGTTTGTCTATTATTGGTGTATAGGAATGCTTGTGATTTTTGCACATTGATTTTGTATCCTGAGACTTTGCTGAAGTTGCTTATCAGCTTAAGGAGATTTTGGGCGGAGACGATGGGGTTTTCTAAATATACAATCATATCATCTGCAAATAGATACAATCTGACTTCCTCTCTTCCTATTTAAATACCCTTTATTTCTTTCTCTTGCCTGATTGCCCTGGCCAGAATGTCCAATACTATGTTGAATAGGAGTGGTGAGAGAGGGCATCCTTGTCTTCTGCCAGTTTTCAAAGGGAATGCTCTCAGTTTTTGCCCATTTAGTATGATATTGGCTGTGGGTTTGTCATAAATAGCTCTTATTATTTTGAGATATGTTCCTTTTTTTTTTTTTGAGACAGAGTCTCACTCTGTTGCCCAGGCTGGAGTGCAGTCACGCGATCTCGGCTCACTGCAACCTCCACCTCCCAGGTTCAAGCGATTCTCCTGCCTCAGCCTCCCGAGTAGCTGGGACCACAGGCACGTGCCACCACGCCCGGCTAACTTTTTGTATTTTTAGTAGAGACAAGGTTTCATCATGTTAGCCAGGATAGTCTCGATCTATTGACCTCATGATCCACCTGCCTTGGTCTCCCAAAGTGCTGGAATTACAGGTGTGAGCCACTGTGCCCGACCTTTTTTGAATGTTTTAATCTCAGAGAGGGTAGGAGGGACATAGCGCGGGAGCAAATGGGAAAGAAGGAAGAAAAAAAATGAAAGGAAGGAAAGAAAGAAAGAAGGGAGGGAGGGAGGAAGGGAGGGAGGGAGGAAGGAAGGCAGGAAGGAAGGCAGAAAGGCAGGAAGGAAGGAAAGGAGGGAGGAAAGGAAAGGAAAGGAAAGGAAAGGAAAGGAAAGGAAAGGAGAGAGCAATAAGAGTCTGTATAACATAGATAATTTGGGAAGTAAGGAACTGGGAAACTGAGGCAGATTAGTAATAGTTGTAGAAACAGAGGTTTTTGGTTTGGGAAAGGTTCAAACCCCACCTTCACATATTTTCTGGGGGAGAAAATAGAGCAAATTAAAGACGCTAAAGATACAGCAGATTTCAGCACAATATAATAGAAAGAAATTCTCATTAAAGACTTTCGGATAAATTTTAATTACCTAAACATATAGTAACTTATCTTCCTTTAAAATATCATTTAATGCTACAAATAAGTTCAGAGGCTTCTTCTCTCCCTGCTCCCCCAGAAGTATCTATTGTCAATTTGTTAATTACCTTTGTAGAACTTTTCAAACACCCTTGCACCCACGTCTTTACCATAGCAAATACATAGCTTAGTTTTTTGTTGCTCTAAGCAGAATAGTCTTATTACACTGTACTAAATTTTCAGCAGCATGCTCTTTTTATTCATCATTGTTTTTCTGAGATTTCTCCGTAGGGATACGTTATAGACTTAGTATGTTCCTTTTTATGACTATATAATATTCCCTTGAAGGAATATTTTACTTTTTTTTGCATCACTCGTTTATTGGGAGATATACAGGTTGATTCAGATTTTTTTGCTAATACAGTGTAGCTGTGAAACCCTCTTTACCCTCCTCCCGCATCTGTGTAAGGGTGTACTTGCTGGACAGTAGGAAGAGCACGTTTTCAATTTTAACACATTCTGTCAATTTGCCCAAAGGAGTGATAGATAATGATGAGATATCTGGGACTAGACTAAACCACCTTGCAGGAATAAGTTTCTCATCTCTGCAAGTGTCCAAGCGTTGGCTGGACAGCTCTTGGCATGACTATTGTGAAGGGTTTGCTGGCCCTAAATAACCATCAAGGTCTCAGCCAACAGAATAATGCTATGATCTCGCATCTCCCTGCAGCGAGACCTCCACTTGATACAACTCACGCCAAGATCCCCAGCTGCAGTGACGAGGAAAAGTCATCTTTTCTGAAATTTGGAAGAGCTATCAGGGACATGTTTGTCAAACCACATGTTTCTTGTTCCAATTGTGTTATATTTTATTCTAGCTAAATCTCTCATGTTTTGTTGGAGATTGGAATGAGTAGGCTTGGGTCCAAATCCTAAATCTGTACCAAGTAGCTCTATGATCTTGGGCATGTTTTTTGACTTCCCCACACATCAGGGTTTTTTTGCCCATAGAATGGGAAAATCCATACCCCTATTTCATGCTTGTTTTGATGATTCCATTGGTTGGTGGATGAAATGTGCCTAACATGTAAGCCCATTCTCTAACTGTTGTTACTAATGGCTGCAGAGTTTATTACCCTGAGTGGTTGGGGGGTGCAGGGTGCTTGTCACCACACAAACTGGCTGTCTTAGAGATGCAGAGGTTGGGAGAAGTCTCTGCCCTTGGACGGGAAGGAGATTCAAGGTTTAACCAATCCATGGCACTCATTGCAGTGGCCAGCAAAACCCTTTGTTCAGCATTTTATCTTTTTCAAAGCATGTCTATTATCTCATCTGTTCATCAAAGGCCCCTACAAGGAAGTCCAGCAGAGGATAGGCCCAAGGAGAGATGACTCAGGAATCTGAAAGTCAAGGCCAGAAGCTTCTCTGACAAGCAGCTCACTGGACTGAGTTTATCCGCTGATCTTGGCCTGGGAGGAGAGTTAGGCTGTCCAGGCCAGCCTGAAATACACACAGAGACACTTCCTTTTCCCTGACCGTGGACTGCACTCCTAAGCCCAGCCAGATGGGCTGCAGATGTGAGCTCTGGGCTGCAAGGGAGGCCGGGAGAATGGACAAGACTCATACCCTTGCATGGGATTCTAAGTCCCAATCCAGGTCCCACAGTACCATAGGAGCATCATGCTGGGATCTCGTGTCTCTCTCTGAGTTCGAATTTACAGAGTTTGGACTCAGGAAGGTGATGCTGGAGATATTGTCATGCTTCTGCAATGCTGGTAGCTGTGTCAAAGAACATCTCCGGCAACAGCCGTCACATCTTGCAGCCTTCAGTTCAGCTTGGAAAGAAGCCACAGTCTCGTGTCATTCCTGCAGCCCCAGCAAGCCCTGGAAAGCTATAAGGTTGCTGAATGCCTTCTTCCGGCGGATTTCAGGTCCTCCCTTGCCTCCTCCTTCTTTGGCCTATTCCACAGTTCAAGATCCCTTCCCTCAATGCTATAGCTTCAGCATAGCCATTGTTGACTTTTATCTCAAGGGACCAATTGCCACTGTCAACTCATTCAGAGTGGAACTGTTTGGAGTTCTGCTTTGGAAATCATAATTCCCTGTCTCCAAGAGCCGCCTCAGGAACTTTGCTTCTGGATGTGGTTGAGGAAAGGTTCCCGGCTCGGCCAGACCTGGGTTTTACCATCCATGGCTGTGTGACTTTGGAAAAATCATCTCACCTCTCTGATCTCAGGATTCTCATTAGTGGAAAGTGGGGAATCATCCCTACCTTGTAGGGCCATTGGGAGGATGAAAGAAAACTCATTCAAATGCCTGCTATAGTGCCTAGCATGGAGTCCACGTTTCTTTAGGGGCGGCTACTGTTGCTCTGGTCATTATTATTGTCATTGTTGGTGGGGTACTGCAGAGCAGCAGCCCCTCTTCCTTCCTCAGCCAGATAGTCGTATAGTCAGATGGACCTGCAGTCTACTCTCAGCATCCCCTTACTAGCTGTGTGGCCTCAAAAGAGCTACTCAGCTTCTCTGAGCCTGCCTCGGTTTCCTTATATGTAAAGAGAAGTTTAGAAAGTTTAATCCACTTCTCTAAAATCACGTATCTGCTAAGGAATTTCAACTTAAACCTGTTAAGTTCAAGGCGCTGAATTGCTTAATTATTACACATTAATATTTTGATCATATTTATTAATATTTCCCTTCACTATTTTTCTTAAACCTGACCTGGAAGGAGGACTATCTGAAAATGATCTCTTCTTCAGATTCGAAAGTTCTTTCTCAAAGTCCAGGTCCAGCCCAGCAGGCCATCACTTTCCTCTGCAAAATAAATAAATAAGTAAATAAATGAATGCAAGGAAGTAAGCAGCCTAAAATAAACCATAGGAGAGTGGTTTGGGGATTCTCTGGAAATATTCCCAAAAGGAGGATTTGAAGAAGGCCACTGGGATTTGCCCAACTCCAGAAAGGACCTTGATAAAATCTGCACATCAAAGGAAACACAGGGCTTCAAAAGGCAGGCTCTGGATTCTGCCCTTTCTGCCTCCAGGCATGGCTAACTGGTTCACCTGCCGCCAAAGCCAGAGGTTGCAGAGCGGGGAGCTAGGGGTTTTGTGGCAGGCACCTCACGGCGGTCAAGAGTGTGTCCCTGGAGGCTGGCACAGCTGGCTGGGCTTTTCCAACCTTTCATTCCCCAGCTCCGGGATCTTCACCTGGGCTCCAAACATCCAATAGCTCTGTGGATGGAATTCAGGGCACTCGTGAACCTGGACAGAAAGAAAACACATCACATCTTTGTTGACTAGCCTCAAACTGAAATTAAGTATTTCTTTCTGTTAATTCTGAATATAGGCAACATATATGTAGCAGGATTGGGAATCTCTGTGACTTTGTCACCAATAAAAATCACTGATATTGGCATATCACATCACATATGTCACAGAGAACTTGGCATCTTTTAACCTCATGACACCTCTGCCATCATGGTTGTTACTAGATCTGCTGCTGGGACTTGATATTTCACGAGTTGAAAAAGAAGCACAAATATCACCATATTACAATTTCTTTCCTATTTGATAACTGTACTTCAGTGCAGTTGATTTCTTTAGTAATCTTATTTATCTATCTTATTTTACAGATTTTAAAACACTATTCTGAGAAGGGGTCCCGAGGCTTCAGTAGATGGCCAAAAGTCTATGGTGAGTACACACACACACACACACACATGCACACGCAATATCAGAATCCCTGTAGAACAGCCGATAAACTCTTTCAGCCTTGGTTTTCTTATCAGTGAAATGGTTCTAAGAATCCTTTCAGTGCATTTGTGAACAACACCTGTACCCATGTGTGTGAAAGTGCCTGGCACATGGGAAATACTCAATAAATGCTAACCTACCTCTTTCCTCTTGAAGGTCACCTGCATACAACCTTGGGCCAACAAGCAGTGTATTTACCACCTGCCTTCCATGGCCTCCCTTGAAGGGCTGGTTGCTACACACTGGCTCACATTTATCCCCCCCGAATAAAATGCCCCTCCCACACTGCCATGACACACGTCCAGTAAGAGGGAGCTTGACAAGATCACAAATATTTGAACAATCCTTGGGGTAACACAGGGCAATGACCCCAAAGTACATGCTGCACCGGCTGAAAGTTTATCCTAGAATGACAAACGTGACAACTCACAAAGTGAGGGGGGAAAGGGCCAGATAAGATAAAAAGCACCTAAAGAGCCTAAGGCACACCTCGTGCAAGGAGAAAGAAATTTGCACTGAGTGGCATCAGAGGAGTAAGACCACCAAGTCAAATAGTCTATTTTCTAGAAAGTTCCCAGCATCTCGGGTATAGTATAGACAGTTCATGTAAATGCAGCTTTGTAGCTGTGTGACCCTGGGTAAGATGTTGACTTTCCTGTGTGGCTAGGAAAAATCAGAGAGATCTCTGTAAAGCACTGATGTGCTCCTTGAACAGAGTAAGCCTTCAGAAAATGATACTATTACTGTTCTTATTACTAACATTATTATGTTGATATATAAAGTTGCTAATATCCCAGACTCAGTAGTCAGAGAGTCCGCTTCACCAGTTAAAACTATATACCCTTGGGCCACTTTAAGTTTTTGTGTCTCGGTCTCTTCATTGCAATATGGAATAGCATTAGTATCTTGTAGGGTGGTTGTGGGAATTAATTGAGATAATATACAAACTGGGCTTAGGCTGGAGCCTGACATAGAACAAACACAGATTAAGTGTTAGCTATAAATATTATTATCATCATAAATCATTACAGACTGGACATAGAGAAATGGAGTCATTGGAAAGAAACAAAAGAAAAAGAGAATTTCTTGGTGAGATAGAGATCTAGACCAAGGGTAGGCAAACCATCCTCCATCTGATTCTGTAAACAAAGTTTTATTGGAACACAGCCATGCCCATTCATTTATGCATTGTCTGTGGCTGCCTTCACACACAGCGGCAGAGCTGGGTAGTTGCAATAGGGACTTTATGGACCACGAAGCTGAAATATTTACTATTTGTTCCTTCAGGAAAAGTTTGTCTCCTCATGTGGAGAAATGGTGGTATCTTGACAAGATGCCCCACGGGGATGCTAATGAGACATTTGACATAAGCTAATTATTATTTTTCTGTGTTGGTGTATTATACAACTTGGAGGAATAACATCCTTTCTTCTATCCACCCATGTGTATATCCATCTACTCATCTATTTATATTGAAAAAACATTCAGACACTGCCCTAGGTGTTAGGGATGGAGAAATGAGCTAAGTCTATCTGGGCAGGTGACAAGTGAATGGGTAATTGCAATTCAGTGCGGCAGATATTGGAAATCAATCAGGGCTAATCCACCCCATGGTTTGTGTGAATTAGAAAAAGGTGAAAAAGGTATTCCCTTGGAGCAGTCAGGACTTGGTGAATCAATGGATCCCATCCCCCATTGGCCATTTTGGCCAGACCATTTGCACAGTGCCCAACCTGCACAACTTTATATGGCAGTCCTGAGAGCAGTCACTACAGTGTGCAAGTGGGATTGAGAAGGGCAAAGTCACATTAGGGAGGAATCCAGGGTAGAGGTGTCAAGTGAGACTTCATGAAGCAGGAAATGAGAGCTGAGTCTTGAGAGGGGAATAGAGGACAAGGGAGATAAATGGCATGGGACCGGGGACAGTGAAGACATTCTCAGGTAAAGAAAAGTACTTGAGTAGATGGGGGGCCAGGATGAAGGTGGGAAGGGTCTGATGGGTACTGACCCTGCAGAGAGCATAGTGTGGTTACAGCACGAATTGCTGCAGGGGTAATTTCAGACCCCATCAACTCCCCTCTGTTTTATATTCTGATCATAACTCAAATCTGCTCACTTCTCTCTAATGCTACCATCACTTTCTGGACAAGACCATCAAGAACTCCCACCCTGATGACTGCCAAAGTCATCTCAATGGTCCTACCAACACCTCTCCTGCTGTACAGCCAGAGGGATCATTCTGAATTCAATCTGATGATGATTCTTCCCTGCCCTAGCACCTGCCATGGCTCCTCCATGCTCACGGATCAAATCCACACTGCTTAATGTGCAATCCAAGCGTGTTTCTGGTCCAATCTCTGCTTCATCCATTCTCATACTGCTATAAAGAACTGCCTGAGGCCAGACGCGGTGGCTCACATCTGTTATCCCAGCACTTTGTGAGGCAGGTGGGTGGATCACGAGGTCAAGAGATCGAGGCCATCCTGGCCAACATAGTGAAACTCTGTCTCTACTGAAAATACAAAAAAATTAGCTGGGCGTGGTGGTGCGTGCCTGTAGTCCCAGCTACTAGGGAGGCTAAGGCAGAAGAATCCCTTGAACCCAGGGGAGGTAGAGGTTGCAGTGAGCTGAGATTGTGCCACTGCACTCCAGCCTGGCAACAGAGGGAGACTCCGTCTAAAAAAAGAAAAAAAAAAAACAACTGCCGGAGACTGGGTAATTCATAAAGGAAAGAGGTTTAATTGACTCATAGTTCAGCATGGCCGGGGAGGCCTCAGGAAACTTACAATCATGGCTGAAGGTGAAGGGGAAGAAGGCACCTTCTTCACAAGGCAGCAGGAAGGAGAAGTGCTGAGCAAAGGGGGAAGAGCCCCTTCTAAAACTATCAGATCTCATGAGAACTCACTCACTATCAAGAGAACAGCATGGGGAAACCACCCCCCGATCCAGTCACCTCCCACCATGTCCCTCCTGTGACAAGTGGGGATTACAATTCAGATGACAACATGAGATGAGATTTGGGTGGCGACACAGCCAAACCATATCACCGTTCCCCAAAAATGCTTTGCTGGAGACTCTTTTTCTTTATATTTTCGCAAGTTAGAATTCCTGTTTGTTTCCTTTTGTACAAATCAGCCAAGTAAACAGTTTTATATAAATATATATATCCTCAAGTAAACACTATATATTCTTTCAACATATAAGCATTATATATATATAATGTTTATATATACGGTGTTTGCATATACAAAAGTATAGATATAGACACAGAAATAGATGTAGATATAGATATAGATTGCACGCCACCTTGGTTCAGGGAAGGCCACCTAGAAACCTCGTCACTGGTCTCCCAGCTTCTGTCTTTGCCCTTCTGTAGTCTTCAAAAAGCAACCAGAGGGGTTTTATTATAACCTAAGTCAGATCATGTCACTCTTCTGGTCAAAACTTTCCCACACTGTCTGTCTCACTCAGAATAGAAGCTAAAATTCATTCAATAGTCCACAAAGCCCTTCAAAATCTGGCCTCAATTATTTCTCCAACTTCATCTCTCACTGGCTTCTCGCTCATTTCACACCACTCCACTTTTAATAGCCTTCCTGCAATTCCTCAAACATTCCAGGCACACTTCCACCTCGGGACCTTTGCACTGGCTGCTCCCGCTTCCTGGAAGACCCTTCCCACAGATGTCTGTGTGACATTCTCTCTCTCTCTTTTCTCAACCCCCTTCAAGACTTTACTCAAATGTTGCCCTCTCATAGACATTTTCTGTTATAACCACGTTTACAATGGCAAACCATTCCTAAATTTTTAACTTTTTTTTTTTTGACACAGAGTCTCACTGTCACCAGGCTGGAGTGCAGTGGCGTGATCTCAGCTCACTGCAACCTCTATCTCCTGGGTTCAAGCGATTCCCCTGCCTCAGCCTCCTGAGTAGCTGGGATCACAGGCACCCGCCACCATGCCTGGCTAAATTTTTGTATTTTAGTAGAGATGGGGTTTTACCATGTTGGCCAGGATGGTCTTGATCTCCTGACTTCATCATTTGCCTGCATTGGCATCCCCAAAGTGCTGGGATTACAGGCGTGAGCCACTGCGCTCAGCCTTTTTTTTTTTTTTTTTTTTTTTGAGATGGAGTCTTGCTCTGTCTCCCAGGCTAAAGTGCAGTGGCGCGTTCTTGGCTCACTGCAACCTGTGCCTCCAGGGTTCAAGTGATTTTCCTGCCTCAGTCCTACTGAGTGGCTGGGACTACAGGTGTGTGTGACCACATCCAGCTAATTTTTTGTATTTTCAGTAGAGACAGAATTTCATCATGTTGGCCAGGCTGGTCTCCAACTCCTGGCCTCAAAGTGACCCACCCACCTCAGCCTCCCAAAGTGCTGGGATTAGAGGCCTGAGCCACCATGCCCAGTCTCTTTTGTTTCTTTATTGCACATGTTACCATACCATATAATTAATTATTATTCTTTTAAAATCTGTTTCTATTGCCTTGGAAGCTCCATGAGAGCAAGGATTTATGTCTATTTTGTTTACTGTAATATCCACAGCAACTAGATTAAACCATGGCACATAATACATGCTCAGTTAATACTTGGGAAATGAATGAATCCCCTCCTTTAATGCAGTCAGTATACCTTTATTAGTGCATTTATAGATCCCTTTGATGTATTTGTTAGCCATGTCACACTATGAGTATATACTGATGTTTTAGTTGCCCCAAACCTTACAGTTTTTGTTTCTTGGTCTGTTACTTACCATTGTAATGATTTAGGACTAATTTCTGTGCTCCCAGAAGCCAGCAGTGCAGACAGAGTTAACTCGAAGACTGAGTGCCCCACTGGGTGTCCCAGAGACCCTCCTCTTGTCCTGACTTGTTGACTGACCACCTTTTTTGGGTTTGCTGTAGTTTGTTTACCTTGGACTGTGCTTTCTCTCTGCAGTTTGCTGCCCTGGGCCTCTGGTTTGAAGTCAGCCGCCCAATGGCCTCGACACCGTCACCTCGCCTCCAGCCACGGGCCATGCTCCATACGCCACCGACACTTTGGCCAGCGGGAGGGGAGAGATGGCTTAATCATTGCAGGTCAACACCCAGCCTGGATCTGCCTGATGGACAACAGTATTGATAGTCTAGCTGACCCTTGTTCGACAAGCTGACATTCCCCATATTTCACAGGCCGACGCTGGACGTGCATCAAAGAGACTGTCAGGTCACCAAACAGCTAGTTAAAGCAATGAAGAGTCAGGAAGGCTAAATGGCCCCTTTCTTCCTCGGGAGCCTAAGGTCCCTTGTAGGAAGCTGCATGTTTCCTTCTTCCCTGGAAGTGCAGTTCAAGATTGAGAGGATATTGGGGAATGTCCCAGCAAGCCCTTGGATCAGAAAAAAGATGAAGGTAAGTTCCAGACACTGGGTTCCTATCCCGCTCTTGACCCAGCCCCACCTCCACCATTATTTCCATTTTTAGGAGTTCAATATGAGTGTGCAAACTAGAGTCTCCAAAGCTCATTCTTCTGGGAGGAGTGTTTGAATAGAGACCACCTGGATTCTGGTGGCATTGATCATTACCAGGTCTACATGACTGAGGAGTGAGATTGAAGGTGTTCACAGGGCCCATTCACCCTGGCCACCTTGGCAGTAGAAAGAGTAACAAATTTGTAATCAGACGCCCTGGGCATGAACCCAAGCTCTGTCACATGCTAGCTGGACGGCCTTGGCTTAGTTCCTTAGCCAGTCAGCCTTGGTTTCATCATCTCTAAAAGGCAGATGAGAGTAAGGTCAATATTGGAGAATTGTTGCAAAGATTAAACCAGTGATTCTTAACCCCGGCCCTACATGGAAATCATTTGAAGTGTTCTGGAACACAGCTTTGTCCAGGCTCCCTAAGGCCAGTGGATTCAGAATCTCTGGGGCTGGGTCTTGGGTGTCTTCTGTCTTTAAAAAAATCTCTTTGGATGAGTCTGACATGCAGACAGGGCTAAAAATCACCAGATTGAATGATATAAAATGATTGCTGAGCTCACACCAGGACTGGCACATAGTAGGGGCTTTGTGAAGACTAATCTTCTTCCCCCTGGCACCTGCTGTCTCTAAACTTCACTTGGACTTGCCTTAAGGGAAGTACATGAGAGTTGACATTAAGCAGCTGTCCCTGAACATTGCTTTTATCTTGAGTACCTCTACTTCTCAGTTATGAATAGGATCCAGTTTCTCTTTCTTCCCTGAAGACTGTTCCACCCAGGTCTTTTCTATAATTCTGTGTCATCATCTCTCAGGACCTTTGTTGACATATCCCCAAGAAGCTACTGGCATTGAGTCTGATATATGGCATCAATTGCCTCCAATTCCTAGTTCAGATGTCACAATGTCACTACAGCCCTGCTGAGGGAACCTGAATCACACTTCCGTATAATAGGTGGCTAACTTGAGAAAAATCTATATTGGACCAGAATGGAAAACATGGCAGTGACATATCTGCAAACAAGTGTCGCATAGACAGTTCACCACCGAGAAAGGTGTTGACTTCATATTTTGTGTATCTCATCTCAGAGAATTTTTAAAAGAGTGAAAATGAAAATATATTGAGGTGCTAGTACAATGATATTATAGCGATTTATCCATGGCCTTCTCTGTAGACTTGGGTGGGACATTTTGCCTCTCTGTACCTCAGTTTCTTCATCTGTAAAATGGACATATTGATGATATCTCCCACGTAGTGTTGTTTGAGGACCAAATGATATACTGCACATGAAGTACTTAAAATAAGGTCTGCCACCATATACACCATGGAATACTAAGCAGCCATGAAAAAGAATGAGTTCATAACCTTTGCAGGGACATGGATGAAGCTGGAAACCATCATCCTCAGCAAACTAACACAGGAACAGAAAACCAAACACTGCATATTCTCACTCATAAAGGGGAGTTGAACAATGAGAACATATGGACACAGGGAGGAGAACATCACACACTGGGACAGGTCGGGGGTAGGAGGCAAGGGGAAGGACAGCATTAGGACAAATACCTAATGCATGCGGGGCTTAAAACATAGATGACGGGTTGATAGGTGCATCAAACCGCCATGGCACATGTATACCTATGTAACAAACATGCACGTTCTGCACATGTATCCCAGAACTTAAAGTAAAATTAAAAAAAAATAAGGCCTGCTACATAGTTAGATCTCCATAAAGGAAGAGATGATTATTGCTATTATTCAACACATTTCTATTGGATGCCTCCTATAGGCCAGTCAATATGGAGAACTAAGAGGTACAAAGAGGAAAAAGATAGAGACCCCAGATTTGCCAACTTTATGTTCTTGTTGAGGAGAGAGATGCATAAAGAGAGAATACTATTACAGATCAGCCAATATTTACTATGGGCCTCCTGTCTGCTCGTACTGGCCTAAGATCTTGAGACACATCAGTGAACAAAACAGACAAATTTCCTTGCCCTTCAGGTGGTTATATTCTATCAGGGAGGGATTCCTTAAGGAAATTCATTAATGACTCATTAATTATTTCCTTAATGAATCCTTAAGGAGACTAATTAACGAAAAATAAATAGATAAAACATATAATATGTTAGAAGGGGAGCCCAGGTGGTTATATTTTAGCAGGGAGACAGAGATTCTCTAAGAAAAATAAGGGCCGTGCGCGGTGGCTCACGCCTGTAATCCCAGCACTTTGGGAGGCCGAGGCGGGTGGATCACGAGGTCAGGAGATCGAGACCATCCTGGCTAACACAGTGAAACCCCGTCTCTACTAAAAAATACAAAAAATTAGCTGGGCGTGGTGGTGGGCGCCTGTAGTCCCAGCTGCTCAGGAGGCTGAGGCAGGAGAATGGCATGAACCCAGGAGGCGGAGGTTGCAGTGAGCCGAGATTGCGCCACTGCACTCCAGCCTGGGCGACAGAGCAAGACTCTATCTCAAAAAAAAAAAAAAAAAAAAAAAGAATAAGGAAAAAAAATACATGTTAGAAGGTGATAAGGGCTCTGGGAAAAGAATGGTGGGAAAGTTTAAAGGATTCTCTGGCATCAAAAGAAAGGGCACTGTTTGTTCCTGAGAGAAGAAATCAGCATCCCACCTAAGTCTACAGAGAATGCCATGCATATAGGGCCTGGATGAATCGCTATAATATCATTGTGCTAGGACCTCAATAAGTTTCATTTTCACTCTATGCATTTAAGATGGCGTCATGTCCTGCACTGCAGAAATCAAAGATTGGTTGTTGCTGGCTGCCAAGCTCATTCTCAGACTTCTTGACTCCAGGATGGGTCAGGAATCATTCATTCTGTTGAACAGATGGAAAAGCTGAGAAAATGGGCAAACCGTGATTTCGTCCAAGATTTCCTGGGAATTTTTAAATGGATTTAGAAACATAAAATCGATTAAGAATCCGAGTTTTAGATTTGAAACAGGTCTGGGTTAGAGCCCCTGCTCCATCACTTACTTTAGGAAAATCATTTCCCCTGTGTGAGTCTCAGCTTCTTCATCTGTAAAATGGAAATAACAGTATCCGATGGTTAGTGTGAGGACCCAGTGAGCTCATGTTTGTAAGGCATTCAGCACAGCGTCCTGAATATGGTAACACTCCAGAAATCACAGTTGAATTTATTTTTCAGACTCATTGATGATTTCAAACTTCGACAAATATATGTGTTAGAATGTGTATATGTGTGCGTATATATACATACAACTTCATCCAAAAGTGAATATATATTATATATGCATGTGTAAATGTGTATTGCATAATATGCAGATGTGTATGTTGTATACATATATGTGTATGTGCACATGCATGTACATGCCGAGTTTCATCCAAAGGTGATTATGACAACGTATGCATGTGTGTATATGCACCTTGCATGCATATGTACATATGTATTTTATATGTATATGTTTATACATATGTATATCTATGTGCATATGAATGGGGTAGGTATGCATATATGCTCATGCAAAGGTAATTTTTAATATATACAAATTATGTGCATATATTAATATGAGATTTAAAAAACATTTTATCTCAAGAACCTTGAGATAAAATGGGTTAAAGTGTTTGATTTTTGCAGCTCTGTAAGGTTACATTCGGCTTCCAGTCCTTTTTTCTCTCCCCTACTCTCTCACCCTCTTTTCCTGCCTCCTGATGAAAAATATGCGCCGGCTTAATAGAATTACTCTCAGAGCCATCAATGCAAACACTGTTTCAGGGCAATCTCATTCGAACAAATGTATTTTTATTTGAACAGTGTTACTTGAAAAATTAAATCGCTGTATCTGTTCCCTTTTCCTTCCCTCCCCCCAGCCATCCATATGGCCCTCACAATGGGGAGGAGAGGCGAGCAGAGTAGAGCTGAACTGTTTTTAAATGAATTTGATCTGATTTAATGATTCCTCTCTGCATTAATTAACAGTGAAACCAGCCAATATGTTGTGTCATTCATAGATGTATCCACCGGCATCCGTTTTATTTTTGGAGTTGACTGAATGTATCACTCTTCAGACTTATTGTCTTTGAAAAGTTCAGAGCTAGATTAGAGGAGGTCTGGTGGAGACATGGGGACTGGACCTGTCCACATGAGTGCAGGTGTGTGGGGGTTTGGGAGCATCTGTGGTCCAGTGAAATAGGGGCAGCTACCCAGAGATTAGTACCAAAGAGATCTAGGTTCGAATCTCAACTGAAGTGCCCAATAACCATTTGATTTGGGGCAAGTCTTGCCACTGCTTTCTGCCTCATTTTCTCCCTCTGTGGGTTGGGGCTAATAATTGTGACCACTTCCTAGGGAGTTCGTGAGGGTAGAATGACTACAGGTGCCTGCAGGGCATTGGAGATCAAAGATGGCATCATCTCCTGGATTGCAGAAATCAAAGGTTGTTTTCCAAAGCAGCAAGAAAGCACTAGGAAATCAGGGATAAACTTCCCCAGGCCAGCCTATTCAGGAGGCTTTGCACCTTGATTGTATTATGGAGACAGGGCCAGCTTCATAGCCTGCAACCTGTGCAGTCACCCAGAGCCTGCACACCAAGGGGCTTCTCCTCCTTTGGTCTGATGCTCTCCTGTCACCACCCTAAAATACTTAGTAATTGTATCTTTTTGTCGCATGTGAAGTCTGACGGGACAATGAGCAGAGGAGATGTGTCATCAGCATCTCCTCCACCATTTCGTGTCCTGCATCTGCATTTAACATGTGCAATACCTGAACCGAGTTTTCTAGAACAAGGGACCCACATTTTCATTTGGCACCAGGTCCTGCCAGTGAGGCAGCTGGTCCTGTACAAACAGACTGTCCTTGAGTGATCATCTGTTTTAAAAAAGCAGTGCTAATGTTTTTTTTTTTTAATGATTCTAAAGAAGGTGGAACAATTGTTGAGCACCAGCTCTGTATTGAATATCACACTTGGTATCACATGTCTCATACATTTACGACTTGAAAATTTTCTAAAATAGGTATTTTGTTTTCATTTTTTATAGATGAGGGGAACTGAGGTTTGAAAGAATTAAGTAATGTGTTTAGGATCCCATAGCTTTAAGAAAAGATGACTCCAGATGAAACCTTGTCTATCCATGAAACACGGACTCAGCTTTCTCCTGCCATTTTCTTTTTTTTTTTTTATTCCCTCTCTCCAGTCCTATTTCCTCTTTCCTCGTTCCCTCCCTCTCTCTTCCCCTTCCTTCATACATAGAGGTCTTCAGTGAGTGCTGGTTGATCTAAAGGGAAGTGAAATGAACTCACTGTCATTTTAATGATTGATCAGTTAGTATTTGAAGCCCCTCTTCAGCAGGCATCTACACTTGCCGGAGTTGGGGTCTAAGCTAAGCTCAGACACCATATGCCAATCAAGAATTATGAAAAAACCATGCTTGATGAGTGGGAAACTGCCGAATTTAATGTCACATATTCCCTAACCATTCAAGCCATCAAAGAAAGCATATGGTTGTGTTGAATGAAAGTTTCATTCTTTCTGATTTCAAATGAGGCATCGCTGTCACTTAGCGTCTTTTAAAACATAAATTGAAATGATTTTCCTGAAAGTGTACACAGAAAAATAACAGGTTTGCTGTTTAATCTTTTTGATCCCTAGGACAATGCCACCTCTCCATATACATTTTATTGAAACCAAAACACCCTACAAATCACTTAAAGCAATAACAGCTCTGTTTTCCCCATAGAAAGGTTTGGTCAGAACAATCTTCAGGAGACTGTAGACAAAAGAACAGATCCAGGTACAGAATTTGAAGTTATGAAGTCTAGTAGTAACCTGTATTTAGCACCTACTAAGATGACAGACACTTTAAAGATTTTACCTCATGGACAGGCCCAGTGGCTCAAGACTGTAATCCCACCCTGTGGGAGGCCAAGGCAGGCAGATCAGTTAAGCTCAGGAGTTCAAGAACCAGCATGACCAACATGGCAAAACACACAAAATACAAAAATTAGCCGGGTGTGGTGGTGCACACCTGTAATCATAGCTACTCAGGAGGCTGAGGCAGGAGGATCACTTGAACCCGGGAGGCAGACGTTGCCACTGCACTCCAGCCTGGGCTACAGAGCAAGACACTGTCAAAAAAAAAAAAAGGAAAAGAAAAGAAAAGAAAAAAAAGACTTTATCTCACTTAGTTCCAACAACAGTCATAGGTAAATACTGTTAATACCCTCGTTTAATTGATAAGGGGGTAGAAAATCAGAGTCAATTATCTGCCCATACAGCTAGAAAAGGGGGACACGAAACTGCACAGCCAGATATCTTGAACCCCAGAACCAAGATTCTTAACCAGGACTCACTCTGAATTTACTCTTTGAAGGAAGCAAAGGATGGCTGTCTCGGAGGAAGAGGTAAATGATGGCATTCTCATTCCTCTGGGGGTTGACCTTTTCTAACCAGCTAATTATTTTAATGGCAGGAGCAATTCTTATTCACTAAAATATCTGCTCTGGTCTGATGTGTTTCTTGATCTGTTTCCTCTCCCCTCCATTGCTGTCTGTGCCAACCCACTCTGCTGCTGCCCCCATTGACCAGAAGAGTTGGGCAAATATGCCCCCTTCAGTGTATCTTTTGGCAACTTCTGAGTATGACAAGAATCAAGTCGTGGGAAGGGATATTGGAGGACTGTAGGGGCAGAGCAATAGCAGGAGGCCAAGGAAGACAGCACTGAAGGTGAACACTTCCTGGGGTGTGAAATCTAAAGATGTCCCTTGTAAGTAGAGGTCATCTATGGACGTGAGCCATCCGTATGGCAGGGAAGGATCTGCTATGAGCCACGTATCTTCTTGGAGGGCCTGGAGGAAATCTAAGAAATTACAGGTCCTGGAGGTGGAGGCCATGGGTAGGTGAGTCCTGGTCGTCTTCTTCAGTTGCTAGGAGTTGGTAGTGCCTGATGAGAAGCTGGTTAAAAGTCTGGGTAGATAAGGAGGAGATTTGTTGTTGCATGAACTTTATTAGGCAGGGGAGGAGGGTACAAAAGGCTGCTATTCCTAGGAGGGGTCCGAGAAATGGTAGGACCCAAGCTAAAAGAGGCATTTTTAGAGTGTCCCAAAGTGAGAAGCCTGTATTCATTTCGAGGAGTTTTTGTCTTATGTCATTAAGATTTTTTATGTTAGTCTCGACAACCTGGGACTCGTTAATAAAGTAACAACAGCTTTCTTGGAGGAAAATGCATGTGCCTCCTTTTTCAGCTGTCAGGAGGTCTAGGGCTCTGCGGTTTTGGAGGACTACTCCGCTTAAGAGGTGATTTGTCGTTGCAGGGCGGCTAGTGACTGCGCAGTTTGTTCAATAGTGGATTCTAGGTGTATCTTTAATTCATTAACCTGCGAGACTCTGTATCCGAGGGAGGTGGCCCCTAGAGCAGAGCCTAGAAGGGAGGTTGCAAGGGAGAGGCCAAGGATGGCAGGTATAAAGACAGCCTGTCTTCTTCTTGGGGCCTGATTTATGGGAGGGTGGTTAAGGTTGAAGGTGGTGGTCCCTTCGGAAAGGGAGAGGAGGGTAAGTTGTGGCAGGAGTGTGACGGGGAAGCAGGTGGTATTGATGGAGGAATTGATTGTTTTGTAAAGAGTGTGGTTACACCAGAAGAAGTATCCATTGGGGGCGGAAGAGTTAGGGTAGGAGGTGGAGGTATTGCAGAAGGAAAAGGATTCAGGGGAGTCTGTGTAGCAGGTAACGGCCTGGGACGTATTGAAGAGGAGAACACCGGATATTAAGGGGGTGTTGGGGGTTGGTGAATGATCAGAAGTGTTGGTAGTGTTTGGGAGGGTGACAGGAACAGCAATAAGTGGCGGTTTATTGAGGCTGGCACATAGGAAGCAGTTGGAGGGAGAGATATTAGAGGCGTTTAACAGTTGGATTCCTTCCTGTAGAAGTAAGAGCCAGGATTGCTGTACTGAGATGGAAACAGAGGAGGAGTCTAGCTGCTGAAGGAGGTCTTCGGCGGCTTGAGAGATGTCACTGGAGACGCCGGGAAGTGTGAGGAAAGGAAGGGGGGCACTGGGGCATGATCAGGAACTTATGAGAGCATGTTAGGGGCGGGGTGGTCTTTGGCTGCATGGGGTGGCCCCCTACTTGGACTATAGGAGGGCCAGAGGTGGAGACAGCGCCTTAATACTCCTGCAGAACCGAGGAAGTAGGAGGGAAATGACGAGACGCCTACTCACCGCAAGAGGCACCCTGGGCTCCTGCATGGTGATGGTGTGTGTCGGGAAGAGGTCCTAGGGCCCCGTCAGTCGTAGGCTGCCAACTTACTGAGATCGGCTTTAGGACGGAGCTCCCTCGGGGGAGCTGGGGCAGTCAGTCGCCCAGTGGCCGGATTGTTGGCACTTGGGGCACGGTCTTTTGGGTGGCCTGGGATTAGGACACTCACGAGCCCAATGACCTTTGTTCCCACATTTAAAGCAGGGTCCAGGGGGTTGGCGGTGAGTGGTGGACATAGAGGCATGGCGTCTGATAGGCTGGGCTGAGGCCTGGAAGGCCTGAGCCAACATCTGGTACTTATGCATCCTTGTCTGCTCGTCATGGTTGTGGTAGACTTTGCGAGGATCTCGGTCTGCGGGGTAAAGGGACCTCTGTCTAGCTGTTTTTAGTTTGGTCTGAATGTCTGGGAAGCTTTGTGTGAAGAAATGCTTTGGGGTCTATGTTGTTGGATTGTTGGGGTGCCTGTGTAAGGTGGGTGAGGAAGGCGGACGGGTTTTTAGGGGAAGTTGGAGGGGTTGGAGAGGAAGTTGGAGGGGTCGGAGAGGAAGTTGGAGAGGTCGGAGAGGAGGTGGGGGAAGGAATTGTTGGCGGTGGCGGAGGGGCGAGGTTGGGGATGGTGATATGGTGGCGGTTCGTCAGCAGGGTTGAAATCAGAAGTAGGAAGGGGAGGGGGTTCGGAAAGGCTTTTGGAGTGGAGGCCAGCCATGACACTTGTTGTGGTTAGGGTTAACAGGGACAGAAAGAGGTGAGGCTTATCGCCTAATAGGAGAAGTTAGGAACATGGGGGATCTCTGCCCAATCTCCCATGCGCACAATCATTGTAAGGGCCCTGGGGAATTTCAGGGTCTAGGGTCCCATAAGGGGCCATTCATTTTGGTTGTCTAAGGGGTAGGTCGGCCAATCTTGCGTGCAGAATTTGATTAAGCGTTTAGGTTTGAGGTCAGCGGCAAGGCCTAGGGTAGCCAGATTGTCTAGAAGGCATTTTAGGGGGGAGTCGGCAAGCAGGGATGCGGACCCTCCCATGGACGGAGAGGCAGTGAGGGCTAAGAGGGCGTCCCCTAGTTAGCCGAACACTGTAATCAGGTTCAGGGCCTTCAGTTGGTCATCACCAAGGCAAAGGGACTGAAGGGCCAACAGCATGGCCGAGGGACCGTGAGCCACTTGGTACCAAGATTTTTGTCGCCAACAGTATGGCGCGGAGGCTCAGGCCGGAGAAGCAAGGAGGAGAGGGAGAAAACTCCGTTCCCTGTGGGTCGAGGAGGGGAAGCAGGAGTCTGTCGCCACAGTATAGGACTAGGCAGCAGACTACGGAAGGGGACTTACCCAACAGGAGCCGGTGGTGGATGTGCTGTTCAGCGGACGGGAAATTGGGCGAAGGCCGGCCAGGGCCTGGTCTGAGTCTGAGGGGGACTGGGGTCCCGCCGGAGGTGGGGAGTCCCAATCCGAGTCACGGCACCAATGAAAGAGTGACACTCAGACTTAAGACCACGGCACACCGGCTCAGCCAAGAGATCTTTATTGGAGGCAGCAGGCTAGGCAGGGCAGGAGAGAGAGAGAGAGCAGTGGGGGGTTTGCTTCTTGGAGGCAGCAGGCTAGGCAGGGAAGGAGAGAGAGAGAGAGCAGTGGGGGGTTTGCTTCTTTTATGCCCAGGAGGGCTGCGTGGATGTTTGTGATTGGTTGGGGTGGGGCTTAGAGCGAGGCAGGAAAAACACCTCTCTCTGATTGGTTTTTCCTTTGGTGGGTTTGCATTGAGGAAGAAGAACCCGGAACCAGTGCCATTAGGGTGCTCTAGTTACCTAACAAATTATCTGCCCATACAGCTAGAAAAGGGAGACACGAAACTGCACAGCCAGATATCTTGAACCCCAGAACCAAGATTCTTAACCAGGACTCACTCTGAATTTACTCTTTGAAGGAAGCAAAGGATGGCTGTCTCGGAGGAAGAGGTAGATGATGGCATTCTCATTCCTCTGGGGGTTGACCTTTTCTAACCAGCTAATTATTTTAATGGCAGGAGCAATTCTTATTCACTAAAATATCTGCTCTGGTCTGATGTGTTTCTTGATCTGTTTCCTCTCCCCTCCATTGCTGTCTGTGCCAACCCACTCTGCTGCTGCCCCCATTGACCAGAAGAGTTGGGCAAATATGCCCCCTTCAGTGTATCTTTTGGCAACTTCTGAGTATGACAAGAATCAAGTTGATTTGGAGCCCAACAGACTTGGATTGGAATTTTAGCGCTCTTCTTACTAATGCTGAGCTCTTGAGCAATTTATATCATGTCTCGGCACCTCAATTTTCTCATTTGCAAACAGGGATGACATAGTTGTAGTGGATACTGTAATATGCTACCCAGCTCTCCCTTTGGGAGTGAGGGACCTATTCTCTCACATCCTAGGGGTGCTGCCACCTGCTACTCCTCTGCTGTCAGTCTTCTTTGGGAATTGCCATAGCCACAAAGAAAGCTACCTCATCCAAGCATCCCCCATCTTCCCAGGACAACTGCATCCCTTACCATAACTGAGGGAAACTCTGAAGTTTATCTGGCTTTAGAGCACCTGATTGATGAAGATGAGTTCATCATCACTTTAAGACATTATCCCACATAATCCTCCCAATAATCTATGCCATTGTGAAGAAAACAGATGTTCAAAGAAGCTAGGCAAGGGAAATTACACAGCTATTTGCCATTACTTTTAATGGCAAAAACCACAATTACTTTTGCACCAACCTGATAAAAAATAACAGTGCTGGGATTCAACCCCAGGTTGGCTGGCTACAGAGCACCTCTCTTAACCATTAAGCTATCTGACTGTCTTTGTGTGCCAATTCTTTAAGCATCATACGTTCATTCCACACATTTCCTGAGCACTTTTTTTTTAGCAATGGCATCTCACTCTGTCACCTAAGCTGGGGTGCAGTGGGGTGATCATAGCTCACTGCAGCCTTGAACTCCTGGGCTCAAGCAACACCCCCATCTCAGGCTCCTTCCTGGGTAGCTGGGCGCAAGCCACCTCTCTCATCTCTTCATTTTTTATTTTTAGCCAAATAGAAGTCTGTCAGATCATAAACCTGCAGAAGAAGCCCTTTTGGAAAAACACTAAGAGGTATATGGGGCAGGGATCATGTTTTTTTTTTTTTTTTTCTGAGACGGAATCTCGCTCTGTTGCCCAGGCTGGAGTGCAGTGGCGCAATCTTGGCTCACTGCAAGCTCCACCTCCCAGGTTCACACCATTCTCCTGCCTCAGCCTCCTGAGTAGCTGGGATTACAGATGCCTGCCACCATACCCAGCTAATTTTTTGTATTTTTAGTAGAGACGGGGTTTCACCATGTTAGTCAGGATGGTCTCGATCTCCTGACTTCGTGATCCACCTGCCTTGGCCTCCCAAAGTGCTGGGATTACAGGCATGAGCCACCACGCCTGGCCTGGGACCATGTTTTATACTCACTCCGTAATAATAAAAACGAGAGCAAACACTTAAGTTGTGTTTAACGTTTCCTAGACACCATTGCAAGTCCTTGGCCTATCAATGTGTGACTCACAAAATTCTTAACTGCCAGCAGGTGAAGAAAGCTCACACAGCTTGTGAGTGTCAGAGCTGGGATCTAAACCCAGGTGCAGGTGGGATCCATGGCCCCTGCTTTTGAGGACTAGGCTTTAGTCCAGGGCTTACAAACTACAACCTATAGGCAATATCTCACCGTTGCCTGCTTTTTATATAAAGTTTTATTAGAACACAACCATGCCTGATTATGTATCTATTGTCTATGGCTGCTTTGGGGCTACACTGGCAGAGTTGAGTATCTGCAACAGAGATCTTACGGACCACAGAGCCCAAAAGATTGATCTGCTGACCCATTACTGAACACGCTTGGCACCCCTGCTCTGCAGCCTCTCTTAGGGCCTCACATGCAGGTCTCTCGGACTTCACAGCGTAACTTAACAAGGTGGATATTATTATTTCATTAAGAAACAGAGACCAAAGGGAAATTAAATAGTGGGTCCAAATTTAGCAGCCAAGGAAACGGCAAAGCAAGGACTTATTCACAAGCCAGCTGATTCCAAAATGCATGCCGGTAACCCCTGGGCTTTACCAGTGTGCAAAGAAACACGTGGACAGCTGAGCAGTTAGTTCTCCGAGGGGAGAAGTCTTGTCAGTCTGCAAGGCTGGTGTTATTGAAACGGTGAAATAAGCCTCCATGCCCCCCTCATACTTCCCCACTGGGCCCAGTGGCCACTTAATACAAACCACCCCTCCCCTCCTTCAGCAGGTTCCCCCATCTCTCACAGTTAGAGTGTCGCCGGGACGGAGAAAGCCATTTATCTTCATGGGAAGTGATCGCTCCCAGCAGGGCGCTGCCTCCCCAGCCACTGAACCAACAGGACCCTGACAGGCATGATGCATTCTCCATGGGTCACCGTCACTGTCCAGGGCTGGGCTCCTGTGTAGGAAGTTCTGGAATCCAGAGGAGTGGAGATGAGGGGAGACACCGGGCAGCTATTTGTAAATGAGCAGCACAAGGGCTGACTCTGTATAGGCACCTGGAGAGGGCAATAGTATGGAGAGAGAGCAGCCTGACAAAGTGGAGTCTTTCTAATAACAATAACGATAACAACAAAACCATAATAATCAACAACAACAATAACAATAGCAAACTCAGAGCCCTTATTGTGAGCCAGGCTCAGGTCTCAGTGTTGTGCATATGTTAGCGCTTATAGTGTATAACAATCTATGAAATAGAATGATTATTCTCCCCATTTTACAGAGCTGCAGTTCAGTAGTTTGTCCAAGGTCACAGAGATAGTTGCTTACTACCTTCGGCAAATCAGAGAGCCAACCCAGGCAGTCTGTCCCTGAACTGCCACCCTTGCCGCCTCTTCCAAGGCTCCTGTTGAGAATGCAAAGAACAATAGGTAGAATTCTGCATGCCCTAACTTCACATCACAACTGCATTTCTTCTCTGTCATTTCTGGAAGGGCTCTACTGCTTGCAAAAATTTGACCAGAAGATCAAGCGCAGAACAAAGGTTATTATGTGTGTTGGTTTAATCATTTATTCTGCGAATATTTATTCAGCACCTACAATGTGCCAAGCACCATGCTACATTTAGTGGAGCAATACGAGGGGGAAAACAAGCAAGTTTAAGGTTTAAAAGGCTTAAAATCTATGGTGCAAACAGACATCAAACCAATGCTCAAAGTATGGTTGTAAATTTGCAAGAGGGAAAGGATGCAGTACTCCAGGCACATGCAATAGCAGGAGCCCAGAAAGGTTCTTGCAGAAGGGAGACTGGCACCGAGATCTGAAAACGGTGTAGGAGTCAACTTGGGAAGGGAAAAGCAACCCAGGCAGAAGGAACAGCATGGACAAAGGCCTGGTGTCTGAGGCCTGGTGCAGCATTCAAGGAATTGAAAGGCACTCAGTGCAGCTGGAGTACTGAGAGTGCAGAAGCCCAAAGCACACTTTGAGGGAAGAGGGGTAGGTAGGACCCCCAGGACTTTGTAGGTTCTGGGAAGCATCTCGGCCTTTGTCCTAGAAGCAATTGGGAGCCACTGGAGAGTTTTTTACGCTGGCTGTTCACAGACTCAGAATAGCAGATCCCATAGGCTGGGAAGAGAAAATTTGGTTTGGGTTTCACCATCCTGCAGTAGGCAGTCACCATCCACTGCCACACCCACCAAGGACATTCAGGGCAGGAATCTAGAGAAGGGCCAAAGAAATAGGAGACAGGCAGTGAGGAGAGGGTAAGGCCTGGGCCCTGGCAACAGTGAGAAGGAGAAAGGGAGACATAAGCAAAGAGAGCACTATGCACTCTGTCCCTGTCATTTCACCACAATGAGGCAGCAAAAAGAAAATCTGGGGACTCCCCTACTCCCTACTTTCTTGGCGAATGGTAAAGTTTGACGATTTGTCTATTGGGATAAGTAATATATATTATCAATTAATAATAAGTGTTCTAGTTACTACTGCTATATAATAAACCACTACAAGACTTAATGGCCGGGGGGTAGAGCCAAGATGGCCGAATAGGAACAGCTCCAGTATACAGCTCCCAGCCTGAGCGACACAGAAGATGGGTGATTTCTGCATCTCCGTTTAAGGTACCGGGTTCATCTCGCTAGGGAGTGCCAAACAGTGGGTGCAGGACAGCCGGTGCAGTGCACTGTGCACGAGCCGAAGCAGGGCGAGGCATTGCCTCACTCGGGAAGCGCAAGGGGTCAGGGAGTTCCCTTTCCTAGTCAAAGAAAGGGGTAACAGACTGCACCTGGAAAATCGGGTCAGTCCCACCCTAATACTGCACTTTTCCAATGGGCCTGGAAAACGGCACACCAGGAGATTGTGTCCCGCACCTGGCTTGGAGGGTCCTATGCCCACAGAGTCTCGCTGATTGCTAGCACAGCCATCTGAGATCAAACTGCAAGGCAGCAGCAAGGCTGGGGGAGGGGCACCCGCCATTGCCCAGGCTTGCTTAGGTAAACAAAGCAGTCAGGAAGCTCGAACTGGGTGGAGCCCACCACAGCTCAGGGAGGCCTGCCTGCCTCTGTAGGCTCCACCTCTGGGGGCAGGGCACAGACAAAATTCAGCAGGAACCTCTGCAGACTTAAATGTCCCTGTCAGACTGACAGCTTTGAAGAGAGTAGTGGTTCTCCCAGCACGCAGCTGGAGATCTGAGAATGGACAGACTGCCTCCTAAAGTGGGTCCCTGACCCCCAAGCAGCCTAACTGGGAGGCACTCCCCAGTAGGGACAGACTGACACCTCACTCAGCCGGGTACTCCTCTGAGACAAAACTTCCAGAGGAACTATCAGACAGCTGAATTTGTGGTCTCACGAAAATCCGCTGTTCTGCAGCCACCACTACTGACACCCAGCCAAACAGGGTCTGGAGTGGACCTCTAGCAAACTCCAACAGACCTGCAGCTGAGGGTCCTGCCTGGTAGAAGGAAAACTAACAAACAGAAAGGACATCCATACCAAAAACCCATCTGTACATCACCATCATCAAAGACCAAAAGTAGACAAAACCACAAAGATGGGGAAAAAAACAGAGCAGAAAAACTGGAAACTCTAAAAAGCGAGAACCTCTCCTCCTCCAAAGGAACGCAGTTCCTCACCAGCAATGGAACAAAGCTGGACGGAGAATGACTTTGACGAGTTGAGAGAAGAAGGCTTCAGACGATCAAACTACTCTGAGCTATGGGAGGAAATTCAAAACAACAGCAAAGAAGTTAAAAACTTTGAAAAAAAATTAGATGAATGGATAACTAGAATAACCAATGGAGAGAAGGGCTTAAAGGAGCTGATGGAGCTGAAAGCCAAGTATTGAGAACTACGTGAAGATTGCAGAAGCCTCGGTAGCCGATGCGATCAACTGGAAGAAAGGGTATCAGTGATGGAAGATGAAATGAATGAAATGAAGCGAGAAGGGAAGTTTAGAGAAAAAAGAATAAAAAGGAACGAACAAAGCCTCCAAGAAATTTGGGACTATGTGAAAAGACCAAACCTACGTCTGATTGGTGTACCTGAAAATGACGGGGAGAATGGAACCAAGTTGGAAAACACTCTGCAAGATATTATCCAGGAGAACTTCCCCAATCTAGCAAGACAGGCCAACATTCAGATTCAGGAAATACAGAGAACGCCACAAAGATACTCCTCGAGAAGAGCAACTCCAAGACACATAATTGTCAGATTCACCAAAGTTGAAATGAAGGAAAAAATGTTAAGGGCAGCCAGAGAGAAAGGTCGGGTTACCCACAAAGGGAAGCCCATCAGACTAACAGCTGATCTCTCGGCAGAAACTCTACAAGCCAGAAGAGAGTGGGGGCCGATATTCAACATTCTTAAAGAAAAGAATTTTCAACCCAGAATTTCCTATCCAGCCAAACTAAGCTTCATAAGTGAAGGAGAAATAAAATACTTTACAGACAAGCAAATGCTGAGTGATTTTGTCACCACCAGGCCTGCCCTAAAAGAGCTCCTGAAGGAAGCACTAAACATGGAAAGGAACAACCGGAACCAGCCCCTGCAAAAACATGCCAAATTGTAAAGACCATCGAGGCTAGGAAGAAACTGCATCAACTAACGAGCAAAATAACCAACTAACATCATAATGACAGGATCAAATTCACACATAACAATATTAACTTTAAATGTAAATGGGCTAACTGCTCCAATTAAAAGACACAGACTGGCAAACTGGATAAGGAGTCAAGAACCATCAGTGTGCTGTATTCAGGAAACACATCTCATGTGCAGAGACACACATAGACTCAAAATAAAAGGATGGAGGAAGATCTATCAAGCAAATGGAAAACAAAAAAAGCAGGGGTTGCAATCCTAGTCTCTGATAAAATAGACTTTAAACCAACAAAGATCAAGAGACAAAGAAGGCCATTACATAATGGTAAAGGGATCAATTCAACAAGAAGAGCTAACTATCCTAAATATATATGCACCCAACACATGAGCACCCAGATTCATAAAGCAAGTCCTGAGTGACTTACAAAGGGACTTAAACTCCCACACAATAATAATGGGAGATTTTAACACCCCACTGTCAACATTAGACAGATCAATGAGACAGAAAGTTAACAAGGATATCCAGGAATTGAACTCAGCTCTGCCCAAAGTGGACCTAATAGACATCTACAGAACTCTGCATCCCAAATCAACAGAATATACATTTTTTTCAGCACCACACCACACCTATTCCAAAATTGACCACATAGTTGGAAGTAAAGCTCTCCTCAGCAAATGTAAAAGAACAGAAATTATAACAAACTGTCTCTCAGACCACAGTGCAATCAAACTAGAACTCAGGATTAAGAAACTCACTCAAAACTGCTCAACTACATGGAAACTGAACAACCTGCTCCTGAATGACTATTGGGTACATAAGGAAATGAAGGCAGAAATAAAGATGTTCTTTGAAACCAACGAGAACAAAGACACAACATACCAGAATCTCCGGGACACATTCAAAGCAGTGTGTAGAGGGAAATTTATAGCACTAAATGCCCACAAGAGAAAGCAGGAAAGATCCAAAATTGACACCCTAACATCACAATTAAAAGAACTAGAAAAGCAAGAGCAAACACATTCAAAAGCTAGCAGAAGGCTGGAAATAACTAAAATCAGAGCAGAACTGAAGGAAATAGAGACACAAAAAACCCTTCAAAAAAATTAATGAATCCAGGAGCTGGTTTTTTGAAAAGATCAACAAAATTGATAGACCGCTAGCAAGACTAATAAATAGGAAAAGAGAGAAGAATCAAATAGATGCAATAAAAAATGAAAAAGGGGATATCACCACCGATCCCACAGAAATACAATCTACCATCAGAGAATACTACAAACACCTCTATGCAAATAAACTAGAAAATCTAGAAGAAATGGATAAATTCCTCGACAAATACACCCTCCCAAGACTAAACCAGGAAGAAGTTGAATTTCTGAATAGACCAATAACAGGCTCTGAAATTGTGGCAATAATCAATAGCTTACCAACCAAAAAGAGTCCAGGACCTGATGGATTCACAGCCGAATTCTACCAGAGGTACAAGGAGGAACTGGTACCATTCTTTCTGAAACTATTCCAATCGACAGAAAAAGAGGGAATCCTCCCTAACACATTTTATGAGGCCAGCATCGTCCTGATACCAAAGCCTGGCAGAGACATAACCAAAAAAGAGAATTTCAGACCAATATCCTTGATGAACATTGATGCAAAAATCCTCAATAAAATACTGGCAAACCGAATCCAGCAGCACATCAAAAAGCTTATACACCATGATCAAGTGGGCTTCATCCCTGGGATGCAAGGCTGGTTCAACATATGCAAGTCAATAAATGTAATCCAGCATATAAACAGAACCAAAGACAAAAACCACATGATTATCTCAATAGATGCAGAAAAGGCCTTTGACAAAATTCAACAACCCTTCATGCTAAAAACTCTCAATAAATTAGGTATTGATGGGACATATCTCAAAATAATAAGAGCTATCTATGACAAGCCCACAGCCAATATCATACTGAATGGGCAAAAACTGGAAGCATTCCCTTTGAAAACTGGCACAAGACAGGGATGCCCTCTCTCACCACTCCTATTCAACATAGTGCTGGAAGTTCTGGCCAGGGCAATCAAGCAGGAGAAGGAAATAAATGGTATTCAATTAGGAAAAGAGGAAGTCAAATTGTCCCTGTTTGCAGATGACATGATTGTATATCTAGAAAACCCCATCATCTTAGCCCAAAATCTCCTTAAGCTGATTAGCAACTTCAGCAAAGTCTCAGGATACAAAATCAATGTACAAAAATCACAAGCATTCTTGTACACCAATCACAGACAAACAGAGAGCCAAATCATGAGTGAACTCCCATTCACAATTGCTTCAAAGAGAATAAAATACCTAGGAATCCAACTTACAAGGGATGTGAAGGACCTCTTCAAGGAGAACTACAAACCACTGCTCAATGAAATAAAAGAGGATACAAACAAATGGAAGAACATTCCATGCTCATGGGTTGGAAGAATCAATATCGTGAAAATGGCCATACTGCCCAAGGTAATTTATAGATTCAATGCCATCCCCATCAAGCTACCAATGACTTTCTTCACAGAATTGGAAAAAACTACTTTAAAGTTCACATGGAACCAAAGAAGAGCCCGCATCGCCAAATCAATCCTAAGCCAAAAGTACAAAGCTGGAGGCATCATGCTACCTGACTTCAAACTATACTACAAGGCTACAGTAACCAAAACAGCATGGTACTGGTACCACAACAGAGACATAGATCAATGGAACAGAACAGAGCCCTCAGAAATAATGCTGCATATCTACAACTATCTGATCTTTGACAAACCTGACAAAAACAAGAAATGGGGAAAGGATTCCCTATTTAATAAATGGTGCTGGGAAAACTGGCTAGCCATATGTAGAAAGCTGAAACTGGATCCCTTCCTTACACCTTATACAAAAATTAATTCAAGATGGATTAAAGACTTAAATGTTAGACCTAAAACTATTAAAATCCTACAAGAAAACCTAGGCAATACCATTCAGAACATAGGCGTGGGCAAGGACTTCATGTCTAAAACACCAAAAGCAATGGCAACAAAAGCCAAAATTGACAAATGGGATCTCATTAAACTAAAGAGCTTCTGCACAGCAAAAGAAACTACCATCAGAGTGAACAGACAACCTACAGAATGGGAGAAAATTTTTGCAACCTACTCATCTGACAAAGGGCTAATATCCAGAATCTACAATGAACTCAAACAAATTTACGAGAAAAAAACAAACAACCCCATCAAAAAGTGGGCAAAGGACATGAACAGACACTTCTCAAAAGAAGACATTTATGCAGCCAAAAAACATATGAAAAAATGCTCATCATCACTGGCCATCAGAGAAATGCAAATCAAAATCACAGTGAGATACCATCTCACACCAGTTAGCATGGCCATCATTAAAAAGTCAGGAAACAACAGGTGCTGGAGAGGATGTGGAGAAATAGGAACACTTTTACACTGTTGGTGGGACTGTAAACTAGTTCAACCATTGTGGAAGTCAGTGTGGCGATTCCTCAGGGATCTAGAACTAGAAATACCATTTGACCCAGCCATCCCATTACTGGGTATATCCTCAAAGGACTATAAATCATGCTGCTATAAAGACATATGCACACGTATGTTTATTGCAGCACTATTCACAATAGCAAAGAGTTGGAACCAACCCAAATGTCCAACAACGATAGACTGGATTAAGAAAATGTGGCACATATACACCATGGAATACTATGCAGCCATAAAAAATGATGAGTTCATGTCCTTTGTAGGGACATGGATGAAGCTGGAAACCATCATTCTCAGTAAACCATCGCAAGGACAAAAAACCAAACACCGCATGTTCTCACTCATAGGTGGGAACTGAACAATGAGAACTCATGGACACAGGAAGGGGAACATCACACTCTGGGGACTGTTGCGGGCTGGGCGGGGGGGAAGGACAGCATTAGGAGATATACCTAATGCTAAATGATGAGTTAATGGGTGCACCAAAACAACATGGCACATGGATACATATGTAACAAACCTGCACATTGTGCACATGTACCCTAAAACCTAAAGCATAAAAAAAAAAAGACTTAATGGCATAAGACAACCATTTTGTTTATGCTCACTCATTCTGTGGGTCAGGAATTTGGATGGGGCACAATGGGAACAGCTTGTCTCTGCCCCACAATGTCTGGGGCCTCAGCTGGAAGATTTGACAGCTGGGGGTGATCCAATGGCTAGGGGCTGGAATCATCTGGAGGTGTCGTCACTCACATGTCAGGCACTTGATGCAGGCTGTTGGCTGTGACATCAACTGGGATGTTGGCCAGAACATCTACATGAGGCTGAAGCTTTTTCACGTGTTCTGTTAGTTTGTGCCTGTTGGGCTTCCTCACAGTATGGCGACTGGGCTCCAAGAATGAGTCATCTAAGAGAACAAGGAGGGAGTGCATGGCATTTTTATGAACTAGCCTCAGCAGTCACATAGCATCACTTCTTCTAGTATATTAGTCAAGGCAATCACAAAGGTCCCCCCAGGTTCAAGGAGACATAGTTCTCACAATCAATGGGAAGAGCATCAAGGTTACACTATGAGACAAACATACGGGTTGGGAGATGTTGACCATCTTTGGGAAATGCAAAGTGCCTAAAAATCATAGCTAACACTGAAGTATTGCGTTCTATGCACCAATAACTCTTCTAACCACATTATGTGAAACTATCCTACCAGGTGGGTACCATTATTATCTGCACTTTGCAGATCAGTAAACCGAGGCAAAGAGATGGTTCTTTTGTTTGGGATGGAGTGCAATGTGGAATAGTCCTTTAGTGGAGAAAGAAGAGGTTATCCTGTGGGGGCTGGATGGTGGAAATGGGGCTGACAGAAACAAATTGTTCTACAGCAATTTTTCCCAAAGTGTGGCCCCCAGTCTGGCACCATCAGCATCGCCTGGGAAATTGTTAGAAATGCAGATTCTCAGGTCCAACCCCAGACCTGCTGAGTCAAGAACTCCAGGGTTGGGACCAGGTACTCTGTGTTTTCATAAGCCCTCCAAGTGATTCTGATTCTGATGCATGTTCAAGTTTGAAAACCCCTGCTCTGTATGATACATGAATGGGCTTTTAGCTTCTGCAGGCAGATCGGAGATGGGAGGTAAGATCTCAAGGACAGATGGAAGTGGTAAGAAGAGAGAAAGGTCTGGAAAGAAGGAGATTTGAGTATATAAGTGGAGGCAAGAGAAAATAGAAAGACAGAGTTAGTGAGAAATTTCCTGGGGCGACATGTGATTGATAAATGTCCAGAAACAAGCATGCTGAATATTGAACTTGAAGTTGTCTCTTGTTTCAGGCTACAATGAGCCTGTAACAGTAAAATCCTATAAGTATAGTACTTACATATATATATATATATATAATATATATATATACACACACGTATATGTACACACACATACACACACATTCTTCCTATTATACCCTTGTATAGTTCTATGTGCTTCCTGCAAAGCACCTGCTTAGATCCAAACCCTTTTATATTGTAAGTCACAGGCACCCAAATCAAACTAGACTAATTTTAAAAGATGCTTTATTGTTGCATGTGACAGCTAAATGTAGGGATGGCGCTACCCACAGACTTTGGAGATTTAAAGTACAGCTCTCCCTCCCTGCTCAAATCTTGGTTCTGCTGCCATCTTGTATGTTGACTCATTATTTTTTTTCTCCTGCAAAACGGTTCTTCTCCATGTGGCTGGAGGTAAATAAGGAATGTCTGCAAACAGATAGCTCCATACTAACATCCTTTCCATTTCCTTCCTCCCATACACACGTACAGGAAGGGACTCCAATTGGCTCTGTCTGGGTCATGTGTTCACCTTTGAACCAGTCACAGCAGCCAGAATAAGGGACTGTGATTGGCCAGCATGGGTCACATGTCAACCATTGAGAACATGGATGCTGCTAGGTATTATCAACAGGCCCAGTTAACCACATGGTATGGAGAAGGAGAAATTTCCTCAAAGAAAGTGGAATGTCTAGGCTCAAAAATGGGGGGAAGATGTTGAACAACAAAAAAGAATGCACATCCATGTCAGCAGCTATCACGTATCTGTTTGAGTGATTATTTATTTACTTAGCCTTTGTCTCTCCAACTTAAGATCCCGTGGGGAAAGGGACTATTATTGTGGACCATAGTGCTGTACCCCTAATGCTTAACTCAGTGCCTGGCACCAGTAGGTGCTCAATAAAACCCTCAGATATTGAAGTAGGTTCTGGAGTATTTCGCCATGTGTCTTATAAAAGTTTGAGACTTTAACAAAAGGAATGTGAAGGAAAAGAGCTGGAGAAATTAGGAGCATCCTGTCTTGAGACATTTGCGGGAGAGAGAGGAGGGAGTTGCTTCCTGACGCTCTCCCTCTCATGGTCTCATTGATAAAGATGGAGCAGGGATTATTAGTCCCATTTTACAGGTGAGGAAACGGGCTCAGAGAAGCCCCTCAGCTCGTAAGTGGAAGAGTCATCATTGAAGCCTAGATTTTACTCCAAAAAATTTAGAGCAAATTATGAACCTCCTAGAACAGAGTTAGAGCTCCCTGCCTCCCACAGCTGCCATGTAGACGCCTGAACCTGGCCTTCCCACCCCTGCCAGTTCCTCTCTCACTGAGCAAACTGCTAGCTTCACCATATAAGTTGGATTCCCTAGTGCTTCAGAGTGCAGGAGGAAGCAGTGGTTGGGGAAATGCCATTAGAAATAAAAAGCACATTATTCTCCCATGTTCTTCCCCCTCCAAACCTATTTCCCAGTGGGCCTGCTGATGCTGAACCAAAGAGCCACACTGCAAGATAATGAATCGTAACAGCAGAGAGAGGAGGAAGTGACTCCAATCAGCACTCTCCATCCGGAAGGCATTCTGCCTTGAATTATGGCCTGGTGTAAGAAGGGGAAGGAATCAGCATTCCCATTTGACAGATGTGAACATTGAGAAAAACAGAGTGAGTTTCAGCAAGTGTAACTGGGTGGCTTTGAATCATCAAGGTCTAGTCCTTTAGCTGGGCTCCAGGGAAAGGGTGAAAAATGCACCCAGAAACCTCTTGGAGAAAGTAATACAATATTTGATATTAGCATTGTAGCTCATTCATATACTTTCCCCCAAGTCCATTGTATACCTTTGAGGTAAGTTTTATTATCAAGCCCATTTTACAGATAACAAAACTGAAGCTCAGAGAAAATAAGTAACAAGCTAAGGTCTTGCACCCAGTGAGTGGTTTCTAATCCTATAGGTGCAATACCGTTGCTAATTCCACCAAGAAAATCCTCACCTGTTTGTGTAGGGCTCATGCCAATCCTAGCTTAACATGGTAGAAAAAGCATTGAGGGTCATCCTGAGGACCTACTATGTACCAGCCACTATGCTAGGCCCTGAGGATACAACCCTGTGACCCATGGAGCTTACAGTTGAGTGGGAAAGACAGCTAGAAAATTATATATGTGATATCTGTTGACATGAATGTTTTCTCTTTGTCATTGCTGCACATCTCTCCCCACTTTTTGAGCACAAATCACCCACTTTTGGGGGGAACTGTCTCTTCTCCATGTCCCTTACTCCATGAGTAATTCTACTCATTGCATCTGGTTCCTGACACCCCTACCCCACTAAAGCCCAAGGGCTAGACATGTGACCTATATTGGCCAATAATAGTGTTTCATCCCTTTGGCTGCAGTGATTGATTGGGTCATGAATGGGCACATGATCCAAACAGAGCCAGTTGGAGTTCTTTCCTTGAAATTTACACCAAGAAACTGGGAGAGGAGAAATGGTAAGAATGCAGCTATAGGACTATCTGTAGACACATCTCCAACCCCAGCCACACACAGAAGACCCATTTTCAGAAGAAGAAAATGAGGTCTTATACAAGAGAGCAAGAAAAAAAACAAGATGTGGATGAAAGGGAGAGAAAAAGAGATGTATCAACTCCTGGAAATCCAAGGGTGAGTGTCCCAAGCAGGAGAACCAGAGCGGGGCTACAGCAACTATCATCAACTTAGCCTCAAAAGTCATAGACCATAACTTCTACCATATTCTATTTGTTAGCTGAGTACATAGTCAAGGAGAGAAGATTTCAGTGCCATTTTTTATGAGAAGTGTATCGAGGGATTTGCAGACATGTTTTATAACCACTCCATCTCCTGTTTCCCCTTACTCAGCCTGGGGCCATGTTCTTATATTCTTTCCAAGGCTAGAAGCCACAGCAACTGCAAGTTATTCTTGAATATCTTTTAGTAAGATGATACTGCCTAATTCCGAAGAGGAGAGAGGGAGAACAGGAACAGGAGACAAGGTCCCTATAACCTTTCCTAGCTATTTCCAAGGGAGGAAATGAAAAGAAGCTAGTAACCAGGCTTCCCATTAGTAAGAAACTTTACAACTCTCATTATCTTTCATACCCAAACAGCCTTGTGGATTGGACAAGGTAATATTGTCCACATGTCACAGAGAAGATACTGAGGCTCAGAAACAGAGAAGGGAATTGCTTGTGATTGGCAGATACTTGATGTAGTCTGGATTCTACATCTCAGCTCCCTAATTTTCTTGGGGTCCATCCTCTTATTTCTAACTCGTGCGTTTTGATCCTATGAATTATGCACGTCTCAGATCATATAGGAGAAGCTGGTCCCGCTAGTGAGGTTTACACCCATCTTAACTGCTCCATAAAACCTCATGAGACTTCCTCGAATCCAGAGAAGTTAAGTCCTGACACTTTAACAGCTCGTTCATGATACACAAACCAGATGGACCCCAGCCTTGAATCCATTTCGCACCATCAGGCAGCAATCACGTTATAGGCTCTGCACGCTGGCTAGGCACAGAACCCTGCTCTTTGTTCTGTCCACAGACACCCTGGGGCAGGGGTGTGGGATACCTATTTCCTGTCTTGCATCTGTTTATAAATGCGCCACCAAAGAAGAGGGGCTGTTGGCCGTTCCCTCTGGATTTAAAACACACTTTCAGCTCCTCATGAACTGAGACAGGTAGGATTTTAGGAAACTGGCATCCTCTGAAGAAATTAACTGAGAGATGAGATTTCTTTAGTGACAGGCTTTGTGTTGTAAAAGATAAAAGTGTAGCTTTTGGCTTTTCAGCTTCTAGGAGTGGAAAGGAGCGGTTAGACCACAGATTCTGGGTGCATGAAAACTTTGCACCCTGATGGGTCCAAACTCCGACTCTGCTACTCACAGTTGATTTGGAGCAAACTCCTGATACTCTCAGCCTCTCTTTATTCATCTGTAAGATGAGTATAATGATACATTATTGCATAAAGTTGTTAGATGTAGACTAATCGTGTGCACCACATAACTGGTGCACAATGTATGTGCTCAGTTTGTGGTAGCAATTAAAGATCTAAGAGCTCGGCAAGGCAATACAGGAAAAAGTACTGGCCTTATGAGGAATTCCATCCAAGAAGTACACAACTGAGTGCTTCCCAAAAGGTGATCCAAGGGACACTGGCCTCAGAAAACACACACTCAGGAAAACACACACAAAAGAGGGTCTTTCTTCAATTCAGTTTGGGAAATTTTGAAAGAGACAAAAATAAACAGGCTCTTGTTAGTTTTGTTTGTGCTACAGTTCTTCTCGAGGCCTGTATCATTCTAATATATCCTGTGGATTTTCCAGGTGGTCAGGCTGAAGGATATATAAGGGTGTGTGTGTAGAATGGGGAAGAGGTGAGCTTCCAACATGTTTGATGACAGAAGATAATAGAAAGATAGATGATAGGTAGGTAGGTAGGCAGATAGATAATGGGATGGGTGGGTGGATGAACGGATGAATGGACGGGTGAATGAACAGGCAGATAGATGATAGACACATAGATGGATAGATAGATACATACATACAAACACACATACATACATAGACGTGTTTCCTCGTCCGAGTGTCCGTTGACATATTACAGGGTCCTTGTATTTTATAGAACACAATTTTTAAAAAGTCATGTAGAAGTTGTTGAGAGGTCCCTAAAAGTGGTGAGTTGGGTTGATATTCAAGTAAAGGGAGTCATCTTGGACTGGAGAGGGACTTCCCTTTTGTTTTGGGAGAAATAAGAGGCGAAATTTTGAAATTTTAATTATGGTTCATAGTAGGATTGGAGTAGAAAAGGAGGAAGTTGAGCCAAGAAGTCGTGGTTTCCACGTTCTCCCTGAAGCAGGCCGCAAGATGACCTCTGAGAGCAAACCAAAGGTAAGAAGGATCTTGGAGCAGAAGGAGGTGATGGGGGATTAAGGCTCAGCAGAGCAGGGGTGGGAGGTGACCACAAGGGGCAATCTTTTGAGTATATAAAGGAAATCATCATCAATTTTTACCAATGGGTAACCTTATGTTTTAGTGCTCTAAAAGGTTATTTTGAGGCTGGGCATGGTGGCTCATGTCTGTAAGCCCATCACTTTGGGAAGCAGAGGTGGGCGGATCACCTGAGGTCGGGAGTTTGACACCAGCCTGACCAGCATGGTGAAACCCCATCTCTCCTAAAAATACAAAATTAGCCCAGCATGGTGGTGCATGCCTGTAATCCTAGCTACTTGGGGTGCTGAGACAGGAGAATTGCTTGAACCTGGGAGGCAGAGGTTGCAGTGAGCCAAGGTCGTGCCATTGCACTCCAGCCTGGGTGACAGAGCAAGACTCCATCTCGAAAAAAAAAAAAAAAAAAAAAAGAAAAGTTATTTTGAAAGAACTTTACAGAATTAAGGAACCCATATTTTCCAAAACAATTACTTTTTTGGTCAAAATGTATAAAGAGAAGTGCATTGCCTTTCCTATCACAGATACCAAGGTCAGTTGGAAGAATCAGGAATATCTGCCCCCCAATAACAGGAGTTACTTTAAAAAGATATGTATATACTAGGCTGAATAAAGACCCCAGAAATAAGCAGGTCCTAATCCCTGGGCCAGTGAATATGCAACTTTATGTGCCAAAAGGGTCTTTGCAGACATGATTAAATTAAGGAGCTCGAGGTGGGGGGATTATCCTAGATTAGTTTGATGAGCCCTAAATGCAATCAAGAGTGTCCTTAAAGAGAGAAGCAGGAAAGAAATGTGACTATAGGAGAGGAGAAGGTGATATGATACAGAAAGAGACTGTAGTGACACAGTCCCGAGTCAGGGATGCCGCAGCCATTGGAAACGAGAAGAGGCAAAGGGCTGATTTTTTTGCTGAATCAGGAACCAGCCCTACCAACACCTTGATTTTAGTCCCATATGATTCATTTTGGACATCTGGCCTCCAAACCCTGGAAAATAAATTTTTATTGTTTTAAGTCACTAAGTATGTAGCATTTTGTTACAGCAGCAAAAGGAAACTAATACAATAGGTATGTATATATGTATGGATGTGTGTGTATGTATGAGTGTGTGTGTGTGTATGAGTGTGTGTGTGGGTGGGGGGGGAGAGAGAGAAAGGGAGAGAGAGCATGTGTGTGTATTTTCCACACCACATAATAATAAAAATAATAATAATAATAATTATTATTATTATTATTGAGTCTTGCTGTCACTCAGGCTGGAGTGCAGTGGTGCAATCTCAGCTGACTGCAACCTCTGCTTCCTGGGTTCAAGCGATTCTCCTGCCTTAGCCTCCCAAGTAGCTGGGATTACAGGCATGTGCCACCACACCTGGCGAATTTTTGTATTTTTAGTAGAGATGGGGTTTTGCCATGTTGGCCAGGCTGGTCTCAAACTCCTGGCCTCAAGGGATCTGCCTGCCTCTACCTCACAAAGTGCTAAGATTACAGGCGTGAGCCACCACATCTGGCTCCCACAACCACCTTATAATAGAGACTGTTAGTATCACCTTCATTTTGCAGGTGGGGATATTAAGATGAAGAGATTTTAGATATCTAGCTTTAGGCTGCACAGGTAGAAAAGCGTGGAGCCAGGCCTCAGATGTGAGGATTCTATGCTCTTAACTGTACTATGCTTCCCCGCATGGGGTTATGAGTGTTGAGAAGGCAGGAAAAGGAGGGACAGTCAAGAACATAAAATGGATAAGATGGTAATAAGAAGGAATGGGGTCCGGGCATAGAGTGGCTCATGGCTGTAAGCTCACCACTTTGGTAAGCCAAGGTGGGAGGATCACTTGAGGCCAGAAGTTTGAGACCAGGCTGGGCAGCATAGCTAGATCCTGTATCCACACACAAAAAAAAATCAAAAATTATCCAGGTGTGGTGGTGCATGCCTATAGTCTCAGCTACTCGGAGGTTGAGGCTGGAGGATTGCTTGAGTCCAGGCATTCCAGCCTGGACAACAGCGTGAGACCTTGCATCTGAGAAAAAAAAAAGGAATGAAGGAATGAATTACGGGATTATTTACAATTGGTAGGATGAACGGGGCACTGGGAGCAGCCTAAATATTCAAGAATTGAGGATGGGTTAGGCACCACATAGCCCCTGACACTAGCAACAATATCATGAGCGTTTGGGGGCTGCATTCAAGTTCACCTCTTGTCTGCCAGCTGTGAATGACTTGACCTCTCTAAGCACCAGTTTTCTCATCTGAGAAAGTGCTGTAATAATAGCAACCATCTTGTATTTTGTATTGTTAGGATTAAATGAGAGCATACATGAAAAGGGTCTAGCTCAGTGTCTGACAGTACCCACTCAATAAAAAGCTATCATATTAGTTTTATTAGTACCACATAATACCACATAGCCATCAACAATCATGTTGGCTTTTTTATGTTAAAACATAGGCATGGCACAGCAAGTAGTAAAAGGTTAAAAGGTTAGAAACTAGTCAATTCATCATATCAATGCGGAGAAAGAAAGTTCTTTCTCCAGGAGATAGAACTGTTTTTCCTGGGAAGTAAAATTATGATTTTTTTCTTTTGTCCTATTTTTCAAATTGTGATAATATACACATTACGTTAAATTGACTATCTTAACTATTTTAAGCATACAGTTCAATAGTGTTAAGTATATTTATATTGTGTCATTTATCCATTTTATTTATTTTTTACATTTTCTACAATAAACAAATTGTTTTAGTTAACAAGTTATAGCAAAACATATTTTAATACAGTTTTTATGCAGAAGAATTAACTAATAAAAGGAATACAAAGAAAATAAAGCACAGGGCAGTGCATGGAGGCTCATGCCTATAATCCCAAACTTTGGGAGGCTGAGGTGGGACGATCATTTGAGCCCAAGAGTTCAAGACCAGCCTGGGCAACATACTGAGACCCCGTCTCTACAAATTTTTTTTTTAATTAACCAGACATGGTGGTGCACACCTGTAGTCCCAGCTACTTAAGGGGCTGAGGTGGGAGGATCTCTTGAGCCCAGGAGGTCGAGGTTACAGTGAGTTATGATAGTGCCACTGTACTTCAGCCTGGGTGACAGAGTGAGACCCTGTCTCAAAAAGGAATAAAAGAGAAAAGAAAAGACAGAAAATAAAAGAAAGCATAGGGTGGAAGAAAATCTTTCCAACATGTAAGACAGTCTGAAGGACGTACCATGGAATATTACACAGCCACAGCTAAGAACAAGGTCATGTCCTTTGGCGGGGCCTGGGTAGAGCTGGAGGCCATTCTCCTTAGCAAACTAATGCAGGAACAGAAAGCCAAATACCACATGTTCTCACTTAGAAGTGGGAGCTAAGGCAGGGGGATGTGGCTCACGCCTGTAATCCCAACACTTTGGGAGGCCGAAGCGGATGGATTGACTGAGCTCAGGAGTTTGCCACCAGCCTGGGCAACGTGGTGAAACCACGACTCTACTAAAATATCAAAAATTAGCCAGGCATGGTGGCACACGCCTGTAGTCCCAGCTACTCGGGAGGCTGAGGCAGGAGAATAGCGTGAACCCAGGAGGCGGAGGTTGCAGTGAGCTGAGATCGCGCCACTGCACTCCAGTCTGGGCAACAGAGCGAGACTGCGTCTCAAAAAAAAAAAAAAAACCACAAAAAGCTGGTAGAAATAACTGGGTAAAAGGTATGAGTCGTGAGTAAAGATATACAGTGATGGTCAACCACATGAGAAACGAGATGCATACACATGGGATAAGCCGTAGGCAGACATTTTAAGGTGCTGTAACTATTGTTGGTGAAGGTTGAATCATTTTCCCTATACCCTCACTAACAATAGGAATAAGCTCTTTACTTCATTCTAAAGAGCAGTTACATTCATCTGACAGCATTGAAAATCCTTTCTGCTCTGGCAGTTTCATTTCTAGAACTCTCTTCTAAAGAAATGTCATTATATGTACAGCAACCTAAGTACTAGCAGTGTATTGCAGCATTTTTGCATTCGCAAAATTTGGAAACCAATCTGTAAGTAAATCAATGGAGAAATGCTTAAATGAATTATGGCATATCCATATTATGAAATATGAAGTAACTGTCTAAAAAATGAAAATGAAATATATGTACTGACATGGAAAGATGCCCATGATATTAACAGAAGAAAATGGAAATATCAGAACAATGCAGGTAGTATGTAACCATCTATGCTTAAACATAAAAATTGTATGAGGATCACTGTGCACACGGGTTTGTGTGAATATGCATTCAGAAAAAAAGTCTATTAAGATTGACCCCAAAATCTTAACAGTAGTTGTCTATAGAAAGCACCGTGGGATTTGCTGAGAGAAGCAAAAGAGAAATTTTCTTTTTCACTTTTTTTTCTTGCCTAGAGCATTTGGATTTCTTTATTTTCAGTGAACGTGTAATAATTTTATACAAAAAAATAAATAAAGAAGTAAAAGCATGAAGCGTGTTGTCAAAGGGGGGTTTTATCATCGCTGAGTATTTGCAAATGACTTTGGAGGCAGATGCTGCTGATGCGTGATCTCCCTAAAGGGGTCAGGATTCTATGCCAGGAGGCTGAGCTGGATTCCCCCAGACTAATAACTATCCATCTTGATCACAAAATCAGGAAGTTACTTCCACCACCTCTCTCAATAACTCATTCCAGGGCTTAATAACCTTTCCTTGCAGGAAGTTCTTCCTCTCATCACAGCTAAGTCCTTCCTGCTGCCCTGTCAGCCCTAATGAATGGGTCTCCCTTCCCTCCCTTCACTCTTGGGAATCAAGGGCCAAGAGTGAGGGGCAGGGCAGGGGCCACTTCGATCTTCTGCAGTTTGTCACTTCCGTCCTGTATTGTGGCAATGCCCCTGAGACCTTGGCATGGAAGTGGCCATAACCATCTATTACAGACAGAGGTTGCTTTGCTGAGGCTTCTCTCTGCAGCAAAACTCCAGCCCAAGAGGTCCCCAAGGACCCCCAGTCTGCCCATCCCCACTGCTGGACGCTGTGCTCTACACAAACGCTGCCTCCCTGGCCTCTTTCCTGTCATATTTTATGCATCCTGATGGTCACTCAGGCCAAGATTTACAGAATTCATATCCTTTCAAGATGGAGGAAAATGGGAAACTCAAGATTTACAGTCCCCCCAGGAAACGCTAGGAAAAGGTAGACCCAGGCGCTTAGAGGGGTGTATAGAAGTGAGGTGGGGAGACAGACAAGCATTTATTTGGTCATGGCCTCAGCAAAGTGGTGCCAGCGGTCTGCTTCCCTGAACAGCAAGCACGTTTCTTCTAGAGCCTTCCTTCCTCTCCCAGGCTTCACTAGAGTGTGTGGTGCAGGACCAGTAACTGCAGATGGCAAAGACCCAATAAGGTGGACTCCTACTCTCCATAAACTTGGGATTCCCAGAAGGGGATAAACAAGTACATCAATAATTTCCATCCACAGAAAAGACGTTCAGACTTTTTTCAGCACGGTAGTGGAGTGCACACACTTGGAAATCCGTAAAGATCTCAGTAGAGGTTTGTGACTTACTAGCAGAGGTATTTGTGGAAGTTATTTTAACCTTGTTGGGCCTATAAAGTAGGATTGATAACAGCACTTTCTTGGTAGAAATTATGTGTGTTTTTAAGGAAGCATTCGAAGGACTTTGAGCCAGACTGTCCAGGTTTAATTCACAGTTGTGTGAATTAAACTCAACAGTTGTGTAATCTTAGGTAAGTCACTTAACTTTTCCATAGCTCAGTTTTCACACCTAGAGAATGGGAATGATTACAGGAATAGTACCAACCTTATAGCGCTAACATGAGTTCATATATGTAAGTTGCTTGGAGCATTATCTGTAACACTGTAAATGTCATATGACTGCATATTAACATAACGAATATGTGTAGAAGATAAATCTGGGTGTGTTAAATTGTGTCCGACAATTCCAAGACAACACTGAACTCTGGGGATTAGGTCGGCATGGCTTAGTGGGTTAAAGGCTGACTTGTTTAGCGGAGATGCACACATGCATAAACTTAATCATGACTTATAACATGTGTGCCCTTTGTTGTATATACATTAGACATCCATAAAAATAAAGACATAATTATTTTATTTGCATATTTATTTATTTATTTGAGACAGAGTCTTGCTCTGTTTCCCAGGCCGGAGCACAGTGGTATGACTGGGCTCACTGCAGCCTCAACCTCCCAGGCTTAAGCAATCCTCCCACTTCAGCCTCCCAAGTTGATGGGATTACAGGCTAATTGTTTTATTTATTTATTTATTTGGTAGAGATGGGATTTCGCCATGTTGCCCAGGCTGGTCTCAAACTCCTGGCCTCAAATGATCCTTTCACCTCAGCCTCCTAAAGTGCTGAGATTACAGTCATAAGCCACTGCACATGGTTTAAAAACATAGTACCACGCATGATTTAAAAACATAGTAATTTTAAAATGAAAATATGAAAAGTGCAGACTCTGTAGTCAGATTGCTTAGGCAGACATCTACGATCCACCACTGACCAGCTATCTCACCATGCCAATTTACATGCATTTCTGCCTCTTTTTCTGCAACTTTGAAATAGAAATGATATCAGTACCTAACTCAAAGAGTTAGTAGGGTTTAAATGAGATAAAACCATGGAAAGTTCTGAAAAGATTGTCTAGCAAACACTGTACAATATTAGAATTTTAGTGGTCCAATGAGTGGTTTGGAGTGAGAGTCTTAGGTTTGCAAGTAGCTATGTCTATTCCTAGTGATGTGGCCTTGGGACAGTCACATCTCCTTTCTTAGCTTCATATTTATGCTTTACCACATGCAATAGTAAGGCCTAATTTGCAGAGTTGTTACAAGGGTTAGGAAGAACATATGTAAAATTGCATTGATATGCATCTGGTCCATGGCAATTGATCACCATCAGCATCATCTTCATCATCATCATCATCATCTGTAACAACATCATCTTTATCATCTATTACAACATCAATGTCCTCATCATTACCTACAACAACATCAATATGATGATCATCACCACTGGTCAGGAGGGAGCAAGTCCAAATTCAAAATAAGAACACACTTCATCAAGATGGGACCAGATGCAGATGTGAAAGACTGAGGATGCAAAACCAGAGCTAGAGGTGGATTGAAGGACCTCCTGCCCCAGGCTGTGGCCTTATCCCACCCAGTCCACCAACCCTTCTTTGTATTTCAATCAAAAAAGACTCCAAGTATTGAAAACTGAGAGGAACAAGTGATTTGAACAGCCCTTGAAATAGGGTATGATATGCCTCATCCCCTTTTTCCTCTCTAGGAATCCACCAAACCCACTCCTCTACTCAGCAGTGGGGCCGCCTTCTCCAGCTGGGGAATTCAAAATTCTCAGGTGCCTCTGCTTGGTAACTCCATCACACACACCTCCTGGACTGAGAACCAACTCAGTTTGCAAGATACCTCAGTGAAGTCTAAGGAGATTATAGATCTGTAGGTTGCCCTGAGACAATAATAATCATTGATGTTTGCGTTAGTCCACTTTGTGTTGCTATAAAGGAACACCTGAAATTGGGTAATTTATAAAGAAAAGAGGTTTATTTGGCTTATGGATCTGCAGGCTGTACAAGCATGGCACCAGCATCTGCTCAGCTTCTAGTGAGGTCTCAGGAAGTTTTTAGTCATGCCCAAAGGCAAACAGGAAGCGGATATGTCACATGGTGAGAGAGGGAGCGAGAGAGAAGGGTGTAAGACAGAGGAGGAGGTGCCAGGCTCCTTAAGCAAATGGCTCTCACACATGAACCGATAGACCCCACTCATTACTGCGATCGCCAAGCCATTCGTGGGAGATCCGGCCCCATGACCCTAACACTTCCCACCAGGCCCCACCCCCAACACTGGGGCTCCTATTTCAACGTGAGATTTGGAGGGGACAAACATCCAGGCTATATCAGTATTATTATCTAGTGCTAAGAACAGTGCCTGGTGTGCAGTAGGAGCTCAGTAAATTTGTTGAATAAATAAATGGTTTCAGCCTATATTTATGGAGTGCTTATTATGTGCAAGACAATAAGCTCAGCGTCTTACGCACATGATTTTAAGTAAGCCACACAACCAGCCCATGAGTAGCCTTCTATCATCATCCCCATTTTACAAGTAAAAAAATCCAGGCACAGAGAGGTGAAGTCATGTACCCATAGTCACACAGCTAGAGAGTAGCAGAACTAGCCTTCAACCCAAGTTGAGACTGATTCCCAAGCTGGTACCCTTTCAACTTGTTTCGCTGCTACTTCATAAGTTCATGTGCCGTCTACCTGCCACCCCCATCCCTCTGAGCTCAGTACTCACCCAAGTGTCTTGAACCTGACTAGGCTTTCAATAACTGCCTCTTGAATGAATGAACAAATGTCACAGACCATCTGCTGAAGTCTCCCTGGGAAAATACATCTTTTTAAACTTTCTAACGAGTTGAAGCTTCTTTCCTCCCCAGCTCCCTTGGGCCTCTTAAAACTTCGGGAGGATGCAGCAGTCCTCAGCATAGGAGCCAACAATCAATGGGAGATTAACATGCGTAACTTACAGAACACTATGATTGTTTTTCCTCTTTCCAGCTCAGAGCCCCTGGATCTACAATGTTTTCTCAAAGTGACCCCAAGACAAAGGCACTTTATGGTCCTGGTCTCCATGGCTGCACCTGAAAAAGAGCAGGGTGTCACTTGCCCCATCACAAGGTTATGTGAGGTCAAACTGAGAAGGTTGGTAAGGAGAGCAAGCTTGGTATCAGAAAGCACACAGTTCAAATCCCAACTCTTTGCTTTATCTGCCTTCTGACCTTGAGCAAGAGAACCTTTTAGAGTCTCAGTTTCTGCATCTCTAGAAGGAGAATGTTAAGATGTTGATATGTATAATGTGAATAACACTTACTTTATAGGCTATTGTGACGTACTTGGGTTGCTGTTAGAAATATACTATGTGTCAAATAAATGGAAACTGTTCCCACTCTCTTTGTTTTAAGATGTCATGGATTTAAAAATTACTTTTGTTTTATGGAGGAAAATAGGAAACTTGGCTGCCTTAACTGTGCACAATGATTGTAAGACTCATCTTGGTTTCAGAAACAAGAGAATATGAAAAGCAGTGTGTCTTAGCATTAAAGATATAGGACATTATTATTATCGTGATGAATGTGAATACACTTTGTCACCTATTAAAAAAACACTGAATAAATAAGGAAGGCCAAGAAAGTAACTAAAATAAGAAAGTGGGCTTTATTATACCTTTTGATGGGTCATAAAACCAATACTGAGAGAAGTCAATCACCTACTGTAGGTCACACAGCAAGTGATTCTCAGCTTTAGTTTTTCTTTTCTTTTCTTTTCCTTCACTTGATTTGATTTTACTTTGCATTTTCTTTTCTTTTTTCTTTTCTTTTTTTTTTTTAGATGGAGTCTTGCTCTGTCGCCCAGGCTGGAGTGCAGTGGTGCTATCACAGCTCACTGCAAGCTCCGCCTCCCGGGTTCACATCATTCTCCTGCCTCAGCCTCCTGGGTAGCTGGGACTACAGGCACCCGCCACCATGCCCAGCTAATTTTTTGTATTTTTAGAAGGGGTTTCGCCATGTTAGCCAGGATGGTCTCGATCTCCTGACCTCGTGATCTGCCCGCCTCCACCTCTCAAAGTTGCTGGGATTACTACAGGCATGAGCCACCGTGCCCGGCCTATTTTGCATTTTATTTTCTAAGTTTATGCACTCCGGTCTTGGCTAAATCCCCTGCTCTAGAGAAACTGATATCACACTCTTTATTATTACCTGGTCTGCGGTTGGTAGATTGGCCCATTTTCTTGTGTGTGCTGCCAATGCTACACAATCGCAAAAGCCTCCCTGAAGAACTCTGTCAAAAGAGATTTTCAAATTCATACCTGAGGGCAGTGGAAAAGGCTGTTGTTATCAACTAGTGATGTCTGTCGTGGGTGCTGAATGGGAGAGTGGTATTGAGCATGCCATGAATTTTCTGTGTCTGAAGCAATCCTCTGAGATCTAAAGAGAGGCCTAGCTCACAAGAGCTGGACAGGCCACTGGAGATCACCTGGTGCAAGCTTTTCACTATATACACGAGGGGACCGAGGCCTGTAGAGGATGAGCATCTCGAGGAAATGCAGAGAGAGGGCCCAGAACCGGCCGAGCACACTTTCTCCAGCAAAGAGGGTCACCAACCACAGGTGTTGGTCCAAGGAGAGTTGCCTATTGGCAAAAGACCTTTACAAAGGCCACCCTGGAGAGCCCATTCAGGTCTCTGCTTTCTGACTTGGCTGAGCAGGCCCCTCTGACCTGCCAGGGCCACAAGGAGGTTCCCTCAGGGGCGGTCAAGGCACTTCACCCCTGGCAGAGGCTCCCAGAGGCATTTGCTGCCTCTCAACTCCCACCTTCCAGGCTTTGAATGTGTTTACTCTGCTCACAAAGTGGCTTCCTGTTTCGAAGAGGAATGAGTTTTTTAAAGGGTTATAAATGTGATTCAAAAGGCTTTTTGGACATCAAATGGCTCATAAAAAATGAAACGTTTCAATGATTTCAGCATAAATGAATGAAAAACACATGGTGTATGCCTCCTACTCTTTTGTTGCAACAAAAGGTTCTGGTAAACGAAAAATAGAAGTGGCAAGTGATTTGGACCTCAATGTACCTGAGACTTGAGTTTCCAGTGCCCAAACTGGAGCTTCTATTGCAGGCCAGGGAATATCTGAGCAGAAAGGTTGCTTCATATGGAACAAGCTAAAACATGAGGGAAAACATTTCCATAGAGCTTTATTTATTTATTTTTGAGATGGTGGCTCTGTTGCCCAGGCTGGGGTGCAGTGGCACAATCATGGGTCACTGCAACCTCTGCTTCCCAAGTCCAGCAATTCTCCTGCCTCAGCCTCCCAAATATCTGGAATTACAGGCAGGTGCCACCACGCCCGGCTAATTTTTTTATTTTTAGTACAGACAGGGTTTTACCATGTTGGCCAGGCTGGTCTTGAACTCCTGTCCTCAAGTGATCTGCCTGCCCCAGCTCCTGTGATGCCATAGTGCTGGGATCACAGGCATGAGCCACTGTGCCTGGCCGGTTTTTTAGAGTCTATTTATATCATCATGTACCTTACTTATATCATCATGTACTCTTCTAAAGCAGAGTTTCTCACCCTCGGCACTATGGAATTTGAGGCTGGATGATTGTGGTGGGGCTGTCCTGTGCATTGTAGGATGTCAAGCAGCACCCCTGGCCTCCACCCACTAGATGCCAGTAGTGCTTTCCCCCAAGCTGTGACAACCAAAAGTGCCAAAGATTCCCTGGGGGACAAAACTGCCCACCTCCCATTGAGAACCTCTGTTCTAGAGTCAGAATTCATTATTGTAGAGTGTTCTAGAGCCAGTAATGTTGGGATGAAAGTGAGGGTAGATGAATGGATGGGCTTCAGGGAAAGTAAACAAAATTAAACTCTAATAGGAAAATTAAAATAATTAAGGGTCTGCATTTCTATAGAAGGTATATGCAAATTATCATTTGCAGTATTCTATCCTTTACATTAAAGTAATGTTGAAGGGTCACTTAGCTAAGGCACACATACATCTGGAACACAGCCAAGAGCCTGAAATTGGCTAAACTTCTAATCAGCTTGATGAACTGCTTATAACAAAAGCAACACATTATAGTGGTGTGTGTGTGTGTGTGTGGTCAGGTGGGAACTAATGTGACTACCATCCTGGTTAGCCTAAGATTCTGATTTTAGTACTGAAAGTCTTGTATCCCAGGAAACCCCGTGGATGCCAGCAAACAGGAACAGCTGGTCATCCTAGTGGGAGAACAAAAGAGCTTTTAGGGAAGCCCATTACATACTGCTGTAAAGATGGATGTTAACACAGAAAAAAGATAATGAACTCCAAAAGTCACTCACAAACACACATAAATTTTAAGTATATAGGGCCATTTGGTGTAAGAGAAGTAGCCTTCCATATCTGAACTTGTAGGCATTCTTGAGTTTGTTTCAGCACCACACAGTAACTGAGGTAGAGAAGGACCCCTGAGCATACAATAAATATTAGTTCTTTGGGGGTGAATGTCAGTGAAAATGATGAAGCAGGTAATTCCAAGGACCTGTCTCCCTACAGCAGCTTTGAAAGATCAAGCAAAAATGGGCAGACTCAACATTTTCAGAAATCTGGGAAATAGTCAAAGGTTTATAACAATTAATCAAATGCGAAATTTTGTAAAAGCGACTTTAAAATGGTAGGAAAGCTTTGTGACTGTTTCCTTGCCCTGCCCCACCCTCTTTCTCTGCTTGGTGGTGGTCTTGAAAATGACAGCTGCCTTCCAAGGGTGGGACCATGGTTCTGGTTTTAAGGGATGCAGAGTAGACCTTATTGTCAAAGAATTATGTTTGTCTGTTTTAACTTGTCTGGGGGCTACCTGAAGGAATGACCAGGGTGCTTGTCTTTATTATGCCCAAATTGGAACTGGGCAGAAAAGTAGCTACTCAGAGTACATTTCTTCAAAACATTATAAAGCAAATGAACAACTGACTGTTGGCTAGGATGAAAGATACAGTTGAGGCAAACAGTAAATGTGTAGGAAGCCTGAGAGGACAAGCTAAGGAGAGAGTTTCTTTGGGAAATTAGGGCATTCAAAGGCCATCACATATACTTGGGAATTTAGACCATGTGCATTCCCAGGTTAGGATGCATGATCAGAAAAGACTATAAGTTGTTAATTTATGGTCTTCATAAGTTTTTAACTGTGGCTAATATTTAGGCTTGGAACAAATAGGAAGTGAAAGTTAAGGCTAATTTGCAAATGGCCCGGCTACACCTTAAAATATGTTCCAATATAGAGCCAATCTGAAAAGATGGGGATAATTTGTGTACTTTTCTTTTCTTTCTTTTTTCCTTCTTTCTTCTTTGAGGGAGGGAGTTCCTAAGGCTTAAGGAAATTTCTTTCAAAATACTAGCCAAACACAAGTTGAAGAAAGAGACTTCAGAGGCAACACATTACAAAGACTACAGAATGTACACAAATAGTTTAGAAAAGGCACTAAACAAATCAACAGCTACAATCCACAGCAAGCAACAAAAACAAATTCTGAGGAGGGGGAGGAATCTGATGCCCAGAATCACTACATTTTAATATTCAAAATGTCCAGTTTTCAACAACAACAAAATGATTAAGCCTGCAGGAAAGAAAGTATGGATCATGAATGGGAGAAAGCCACAGAAACTGCCCCTGAGGAAGCACAGGCATTGTACTTCAGTTCATGTCAAACCAGATAAAAACTTTAAACCAACTGTCTTAAATATAAACAGATTTTTTTAAAACATGGGAAAAGAGCCAAAGGATACCAAGAGAAGGATATCTTAACAAATAAAGAATGTCAGTAAAGAGAAAATATAAAGTGGAACCAGGGAGAAATTCTGGAGTTTAAAAGTAAAATAAATAAAATGAAAATTCTATGACAAGATTTCAATAGCAGATTTGAGCAGGCAGAAGAAAGAATCAATTAACTTGAAAATAAGTCAATTGACATTATCCAGTCTGAGTTGCAGGAAGTAAAAAAGGATATAGAAGGATGAACAGAGACAGGGAGACCTGTGGAACACCTTAAAATGTCATATGTGCAGTGGAAGTCCCAAAGGAGAGGGAAGAAAGAAAGAAGAACAAAGGATATTTGAATAATAATGGCTAAAGACTTCCCAAATTTGATAAAAAACAAGGGTTTACACAAGACAAGGGTTTCATTGAGAGAAACCCAATGAACTATAAGGATATGTGCTAAGGAATCCAAGACCCATTGTAATCAAACTGTCAAAAGACAAAGACAAAGAGAGCAGAGAAATAACTATGAGAGACTCTCAAATAACAGAAACAACCAGTTTCTCATTAGAAACCAAGGAGGCCATAAGACAACAAGATGACATATTTAAAGTGCAAGGTGGGAAAGATTGTTAGCCAATAATTTTATATCTAGCAAACTATCCTTCAAAAATAAGAAAAAATTAAGATATTTTGAGATAAACAAAAGCTGAGGAAGTTTTTCATTAGTAGATGTGTCCTTCGAATCTGCTTAAGAAAGTATTTCAGGCTAAAATGAAGACACTAGATAGTAACTCAAAGTCATACAAAGCGACTCAATTCTACAGAATTTTTTAAGTAAACAAATAAAGCAATAAGTATAAATCTGTGTTGATGGTGCACAATGTATTAATACATTGTGACAATAATAACTTAGGACAAGTGCTGTACAGAAACAGTTTTTGTATGATATTAAAGCTAAATTGATATAAATTCAAACTAAATGTTTATAAATTTAGAATGTCAGTGTAATGCTCCTAGTAAATACTAAGAAGATATCTTTAAAAATACAGAAAAGAAAATGAGAAGGGTATCAAAATCGTTCACTGCAAAATATCAATTAAACCATAAGAAGGCAATAAGGAGGAACTTAGGAACAAAAAAGATATAAACTATACAAAAAATATATATAACAATGGTAGAAGTAAGCTTTTCCTTATCAGTAATTACTTTAAATGTAATGGATTAAAATCTTCAGTCAAAAGACAGACATTGGCAAATTGATTTTTTTTAAATGAGTCTCCTATATATTGTCTACAACAGACTCACTTTATATCTAAATATGCAAATAGACTGAGAGTGAAAAGTTGGAAAAAAGATAGTCCATGTAATTGGTAACCAAAAAAGAGTTGGGGTGGCTATTCTAGTATCAGATGAAAGAGTCAAAACTTCCTACAAGAGATAAAGGTCATTATACATGGAGGAATGGGAATTCTTATATGCTGTTGGTGGGCCTGTAAATTAGTACAGCCATTATGGAAAACAGTATGGAGGTTCCTCAAAAAGTTAAAAATAGGACCACCATATGATCCAGCGATCCCATTACTGAGTATTTATCTAAAGGATATAAAATCAATCTGTCAAAGAGATATCTACACTCCCATGTTTATTACAGCACTGTTCACAAAAGCCGAGTGATTCAATCAAAGGGCCATCAGTGGGCGAATGGATAAGAAAAATGTGTTGTATATTCACACAATGCAATACTATTCAGCTATTTAAAAAAAACTGAAACTCTGTCATTTATGGCAACATGGATGCATCTAGAGGACATTATAGTAAGTGAAATAAGCCAGAAACAAAAAGACAAATACCTCCGTGATTTCACTCACTTGAAGAATTTTAAAAATCTGATTCCATAGAAGTATAGAATAGAATAGTGGTTAATAGAGTCTGGGGAGGGTAGGGGATGAGGAGAAATTAGTCAGCAGGAACAAAACTACAGATAGGTAGGAGAATAAGTTCTGGTGGTTTATCGCACAGTAGGGTGAATATAGTTAACAATATTGTATTGTATTGTATATTTCAAAATAACTAGAAGAGAGGATTTTGAATGTCCTCAACTAAAGGAAATGATAAATGTTTGAGGCGATGAATAAATTAATTACCCATTGTTTTATATATATATATATATAAACTGTGTAAATATGTACCAAATGTACCATATATGTACATATGTACCAATGTATGTATGTACCAAAACATCACATCGGACTCCTTATATATGTACAAGCATTATGTGTAAATTAAAATTAAAATAGAACTTAAAATTAAGTCTGACATGAAAAATAGATTTATTGGATTAAGACCATTTCAAATTTATTGTATATATTTGGAGAAGCAAATAATTAGGCTCACCTGTGAATCTTACTAATGATATTGCTAGTGATATCTGGTTAAAAGCAATAAGAAAAAGAGAGACAGAGAGAAAGAGAGAGAGAGAGAATATTGAATTAAGTGTTTAAACTTATAGGAAAAAGAGACCCATGGTTAGTGTAGAAGATTATCACATCTGAAGAAAATGTTCCCAAACCCAAAAACTCATTGAGGAAGCTAAATATAAAAATGGTATCTTTCAAGAGTAAAGAAAGAGAGCAAAGAGGAAATGTGACACCCCTTCCCCACCATCCCCCAGGGAGACAGGCTGGGCCAAGAGACCAGACTTATCTACTCTCAGAAGCAGGCTCCCCACCCCCAAAGAAAGGAAGGTCATTATATATTGAGAATAGAGTAAATTCATCAAGAAGATATAACAATTATAAATATATACACACAAAATAACAAAAGCCCCCGAATATATAAGAAAAACAGTGAAAGAATTGAGAGAGAAATAGTTTTACAGTAGTAGTTGGACACTTCAATACCTCACTTCTGATAATGGATAGAACCTTCAACAGAAGATCAGTAAGAAATGGATGATTTAACACCATAAATCAAATATACTTAACACACATATATAGAACATTCCACTCAACAGGATCAGGAGTACACATGGAACATTCTCCAGGATAGACCATCTATTGGGCCACACAGAATTCTCAATAAATTTAAAAATTCTGAAATCATACAAAGCATCTTCTCTGACCACAATGACTTGAAACTATAAATCAATAACAGAAGGAAAACTGGAAAATTCACAAATATGTGAAAATTAAACAACACACTCAAAGAATAAATCCCAAGAAAATTGTAAAATATTTTAAAACGAATGAAAACAAAAGCATAAAATACCAAAACTTATGGGATGCAGTGAAAGTAGTGCTTAGAGAGAATTTTATAGCTATAAACACCTTCTTTAAAACAAATCTCTAATTAGGCTGAGCACAGTGACTCACACCTGTAATCCCAGCAGTTTGGGAGTGACATCAAGGTGGGTGGATCACTTGAGGTCAGGAGTTCGAGATCAGCCTGGCCAACATGGCAAACTCCTCCTCTACTAAAAACACAAAAACTAGCTGCCTGTAGTCCCTGCTACTCGAGAGGCTGAGGCAGGAGAATCGCTTGAACCCAGGAGGCAGAGGTTGCAGTGAGCAGAGATCACACCACTGCACTCCAGCCTGGGCAACAGAGTGAGATTCCGTCTCAGGGGGTAAAAAACAAACAAACAAACCAACAAACCTCTAATTAATAACCAAACTTTACATCTTAAGGAACTAGAAAAATAAGAACAAACTTTACTAAAAACTAGATGAAGAAGAGAAATAATGACAGGAAGAAAACAAAAGAAGAGATAAAAGAGACCAGGAAAACAATGAAGAGAATTAACAAAACCAAAAGTTGGTTCTTTGGAAAGATTGAGAATATTGACAAGCCTTTAGCTGGACTGACAAAAAAAAAAAAAAAAAACAGAAAGGAAAATGATAAAAGTTGCAAATAACTAAAATCAGAAATAAAAGTGGAGACATTACTATCCACCTTACAGAAATAAAAAGGCTTTTTAGAGAATACTATGAACAATATGCCAACAAATAGTATGCCAACAAATTATATAACCTACATGAAGTATAATAATCCCTAGAAACGCACAAATTACCAAAACTGACTCAAGAGGAAATAGAAAATCTGAACAAACCTATAACACAAGTAAAGAGATTGAATTAAAAAAAAAGATTATGTCTCCACCTGTGAATTCTACCAAATGTTTAAAGAAGAAGTAACACGAAGTTTTTTCAATCTTTTCCAAAAAAAAAAAATAGAAGAGAAGGAAACGCATCCTGACTTATTCTATGAATGTAATATTGCCCTGATATCAAAGCTAGATAAAGATGCCATTACACACCAATTAATGCAGATGCAAAAATCCTTAACAAAATACCAGCAGGCAAAATTCAACAGCTTATTAAAAGGTTTCTGCACCATGACCAAGTGGTATTTACCCCAGGAGTCCAAGGGTGGTTCAAGGAGTCCAAGAGCAAGATTCCATCTCAAAAAAAAAAAAAGAAAGAAAAGAAAAGAAAAAAGAAAACCAATGTAATGCAACATTTTGATAGAACAAAGAAAAAATATGTAATCTCACTCAAGCTAGAAAAAGCATTTGACAAAATCCAATACCTTTGATAATTTTTTAAAATACTCATAAAATTAGGAATGGAAGGGAATTTCCTTAAATTGAGAAAGAATGCTTAATGAAAACCCCACAGTAAGCATCGTAGAGAATTATGAAACACTGAAAACTTTCTTCCTAAAATCAAGAATAAGGCAAGGGTGTCCACTTTCATCACTGCCATTTAATGTTGCATGAGAAATTCTAGCCAGAGCAATCAGGCAATAAAATAAGTAAATAAATAGACATTTCTCTGAATAAGATATACAAACAGCCAATAAGCACATGAAAAGATGCTCAATATCATTACTTGTTAGGGAAATGCAAATAAAAAAACACAATGAGATACCACTTCACCCCCACTAGGATAGCTATAATTTTTTTGAAAGGAGAATAACAAGTGTTGATGAGCATTACATTGCTGGTAGGAGTGTAAAATGATGCAGTCATTATGGAAAACAGTTTTGCAATTCCTCAAAATGTTAAACATAGAATTAACATACAATCCAGCAATTCTACTCATAGGTATATACCGAAAAGAATTGAAAACAGGTACTGAAACGAATATTGTACAGATTATTGTATCATAACAGCACTATCCACATTAACCAAAAGGTGGAAGCAACCAAAAGTTAATTTTATGTTATGTAAATTTTACGCCTCTGGGTATGTGTGTGTGTGTGTGCGTGTGTGCATATGGATGTGTGTGTATGTGTTTCAGAAAAAAACTTAAAAAGGTTAAGTCTTGTTGTATATTTTTTTTTCTAAAGGCAGGAAATATTAAAACTTGGTAAAACTTGGTAAGACTGCTTTCCAGGCAAAATGACTCAAATTTGGCAATGATAATGTTAATCTGGATGCTGAAGAATGCAAATCATAGTTATTTGGAAAATTCCCCTCAGTGAGGAACCAGTAAGAAACAAGGACAATTGTCAACAAATGGTTTCTGTTCTTCAATCTTCAGTTTGATCTCCAGGAAACTAAAATACCCGGTTATTCAGGAACAGCTGACAATTTTCTAAATGGTATCTGGTGGCAGGATTAACAAACCAAGCTAACATCAAGGACTCCATGGGTTGTGATGTATAGTGGTTATTTCAGCATAAATCTCCAGGTGGAACAACTTGTTTTCTCACCAACAACCTCCTTTGTTTTTAAATCACAATACTAATAATAGTAATAGCGTCAAGCACAGCAACCTTTTATTAACTGTTTTCAGGCACTGAGATAAGAAACATTGCATATATTGCATAACTGAGCACTCTCAACAAGTTGAAATTATACCCGTTTTACTGATGGAGAAACTGCTCACAGAGAGGCAGTCTCAAACCAAGATTTAATCTCTACATTCTAAAGAGAAAATCAAATTTACCATCAAGCATTACAAATGAGTATAATGAGTTTCTTCCACGAACTCCGCAAAACACAAGCAATTGCATTGCAATCTGACATTCCACTCACCCCTGCTTTTCTGATATTGTTGAAGGCAAAAACATCCTTTGTCCTGGAGGTTCACCATTCAATACAGTAGCTTTTAGCCATCCGCGGCTACTTAAATTTAACATAACTAAAATCTAAAAATAAAAATTCAGTTCCTCAATTTCACTACCCATATTTCAAGCGCTTAACAGTCACATATGACTGTCTATCGTATCGGTCAGCTTGGCTATAGGACATCTTCATCATTACAAAAAGTTTTAGTGGACAGCGTTGTAGAGAAATGCTATGCCACCAAATTTCTGATGCTAGATTGACAACCTTGTGGCTCTTCTCTTCTGATTACCTTCCCACAGTTTAGCAAACAATGTGTGTGAACATGCAAGTGTGTCTACATATCCTGCTTCAAAGAGCTGAACTAACAAACTGAGCTTGTCCATAGTGGCTCTGAGCAGGCATGGCACAAATACTCCTGGCCTCGAGTTGATTTATCTTGATGTTTGGTTGAATTCCTCACATTTTGGTTCTCTTTGGTAACCTTTTCACCCCGTTCTTTTTTAAGGTGGCTGGCTGTTATAATTCATCATGAACGCATCTCACTCCAGGCCTGGCTCCCCTGACAGAAGGAACAGCCGGTCTTCAAAAGGTCAAAGGCAATTTTCTCCTTTCGTCTTTCTCAGTTTCCAGCATAGATTTGTCACTCTGAGAAAGCATGAATTCTGGATTTGATGTACTTTAATTGATTTCACCCTCAACAAGTCAGACTGTCCATCAGCTCTCTCCTTGGGCTTCCCTGAACTTTGCTTAAGGCTAAGGTTTTCACCCATCCCTGGAACCAAGCTGTCACCACGCAATTTACTCCCCTTACCAACTCTCAGGACCCATCTCGTTTTCACTCCCGTAACTCTCCAGAGACAGAGGAAGAGATATGCAGGAGAGATGGTGGAAAGGAAAATTAAGGCAGAAAAAAATGGATGATGGATGGAAAATCCTTTTCCTTTATTGCCTTTTTGGGTGAATTTGTCAGACTGTTTTCTACAAATTGTTAATGGGGTGAGATCATGGTGAAAAATGGGTGGATGGGTGAATGAGTGGATGATGCTTTGATAAATTCATGGGTGGGTGTACAAATAGACACACAGATAAATGTATAAATAAATGAAAGAATACCAGGCACAATCACCAATAACTTGATTCATTAACAGATCTTAGAGTTTTTTATCGATTACTCTACATATGCCAGGAACAGTTATAGGTGCTGGAAGGATGAGAAAGCATATGTAGTCCCTGTCACCAAAAAGCTCACATTCCAAGAAGGAAGGAGGGCATGCAGCAGTAAGAAATTGCAGTATAGATTATATTAAGGATATTTTCAATATTGTGAGAATAAAGGGGGAAGAGTGAGTTTCAAAGATGCCGCATGGAAACCCAGGAAATAATGAGTTTTAAGTGAATAAATTAATGTATGTCAAAGTATTTTCTGGGAGTAGAAACCCAAGCTGCCTATTCAAGACTGTTCCCAGGTCAAATGATAAAGCACAATATGTGGGTGCCCCTGCGTTCTCTGATTTCCCCTTACCCATGTGAAGAGCATGGGCTCATGTAAATTTGTATCTTCCTTCATGAAGAAACGTTTAGGAATAAAGGGGCCAGGCATGATGGTGTACACTTGTAGCTCCAACTGCTTGGGAGGATGAGGTAGGAGGATCACTTGAGCCCAGGAGCTGGAGGCTGTAGTAACCTCTGATTGCGCCACTGCACTCCAGCCTGGGTGTCAAAGCAAGACCCTGTCTCTGAAAAAATAAAAAATAAAAATAAAAGGAGTAAGGGATTAATTAAATATATTACATCTCCCAGGCATTTGTGTATTTTGAGAGGTTTTCCTAGACTAAGATTCCTCATAGTAAAGAACTTAGTCATATTCAATTTAGCCTTCAGTTTTATCTCCAGGAAAGTAAAACACCCAGTTATGTAGAAATAGCTGATAAGTTTCTAAATGGTATGAGGTGGTGGGATTGACAAACCAAGCCAACGTCAAGGACTCTGTGGGTTGTGATGTAAAGTGGTTGTTTCGGCATAAATCTCCAGGTGGGCCACCTTGTTTTCTCACCAACAAAGCCTGGTATGTAATTGTTGGTTTATGTCATGATGGAAAGAATGTCCACCACCTTCCTTCTGAAGCCTGGAGAAGACATTTGTAAAACCTGGGTGCTGTCCATGGTTCTAAGGGCATTTGGCATGTTGTGGATTTCTAGTATGAAGAACACAAAGAACACCCAGGATTACAGTGATCTCTTGTACAAAGTTCTTCTAAAGGAACAATTTTAGATTGACTACCTAAAGTTCCATAAGGTATAATGACTTTGAGTGTGAAGATAACCTTACTGCAGAGAAATGTTAAGACTTTAGTCCTGAGTTCAAATCCTACCTTGGTCACTTCTCTGAGCTTAGTTTTCTCTTCTATCAAATTCTACTTTACATAATTATTGAAGGAATTGCCTGAAATAATGAGAGGAAGTAGAGGATAATACTATGGCTGGGTGACAATGCACGTCCATTCTGATTGCCACACTTAACTTTGTGACCTTCTGTGTGTCGGTTTCTTTAATAATAAAATGTGGTTGGGATAATAGTACTATTATCCCATAGAGTTATTATGTGAGAATGAAACAACTTAGCTTACGTGGAGTAACTTAGAATGATGCTTAGGACATAATAAGAACTCATTAAATGCTTGCCATTGTTTGCTATTATTAGATCATTTCCACATCATGGGTTATCATGTGTCTGGACATTTTGTGAAGAAAATCCAGCTTTATCAACAATATTTATTCTTTCAGTTATTCTTTCATTCATTCACCCAATTCAGAAAATAGGTACCAAAGATTCACTCTCTTTCGAATCTTCCCACCCACCAATTACAGAGAGTCAAACATTTATATGGCAGGATTCCTCGACAAACACTCAAACTGGATTAAAGACTGAATGTTGTTATTTAAGGTTAAAGTTATTTAATAACCCTTCCAACTTTATTTTTATAAATTGAATTGAACTGAATTGAGTGTGCTAACTACACTGGTGCAGCATCTTTGAGTTACCTTTGGTTCTGCTGATATTTTTGTTCTGTTTTGGTTTTATCTATTCTTGAATTATTCTAACGGATCCCATTTTTAGTGAGATTTTGAGAATGTTAAAATGACACAGCACATAAAGTATAATTTCAGTTTCTTCCATCTGGGCCAGAAACACAATAGGTGTGTGGCAATTATATTCAGTGAAGGCAGGAATAAATACATGCGTGAATAATGTGAAATTATTTTAACTTCTATATCTGTTTTTATTTCTTATTAATTTTAAGATGTCAGAAGCAGACGAGCAGTAGGGGTGAATAACTCAACAAAATTCCAAGTTGGCTTTTAAAAAGTGTATGAGGGAGTACTAAATAGTAATGTACCCTAAGCTCTCCTTTATTGACTTCTTTATTTCCTGGGCCTCCAATTCAGGGATTAATCCATCCAATTTATTTGCTTTAGCCTCAGAAAGCAGTCCCACTTTCCACAAGGACAAAGGCTTAGAGCTGCTAGAATGAATGGCTCTGGTTAATTGATGTATCCAAAGTCTGTCTGTACATCAGCCACTCCATCTGTCTGCTTTTGCTTAAAAAGGCGCCTTCCTTAACTCATGCTTTTTGTATTTTTCCATAAACTAGTTCTACATTTTGGGAGAAGGAGCCTGGTTGAACATTTCCATCTTCTTTCCTGTTTTAAAAAGAAAAACAATCATCCTGATCTATCAGTTTGAATAGAAGTGTACTTTAACAAGATCCTAGGAGCTTATTTTCTGCCCCATAGCAAGGTACTCATTGTGTAAGTTCCTGCACTTGCTGATTCTGTGAGGTGCTGACATGAAGTCACAGTCTAGAAACTGGTGGCAGTTTTTTAAATGTGTCTTAGTATTGGCTGCCTGGATACTTTTTAAAGCAGATTTATGCTGCATTTTAAAAATCCATTATGCTACATTATGAGCTTATTGTCCATCCAGATAATATTGATCAATTTTAGACTTCCAAATCTGCGTGTATAATTGTCCCATGCAATCAAAATTGTTTATGTGTGTAGTATGTTGAGACGTTTATAAAATTATAAATTGGAATTATTTACATATGCCACAATATATTTGATTATGTTGAATGCTCAATTTATATCGCCATTCGTTGTCATTTTTTTCTCTATTTCATAATCTTTGCTGGTGACTTGACTTTTCTCTACAGAAGATACTTTTCAGACCACTCAAAATTAGTGTCTTTGACAGATTATTTTAAAGTGGCACATCTTGTATGGTTTGTTCATAAAGTTTGCTTATTATAAAAAAATTTGGCATTAAAAAAGACACTCAAGAAAAAAACTAAAGTCAACCTTAATTGCATCTCTTAGAGATAGCCACTGTTATTTTTGTCAATTTTATTTTGGTCTGTATGTGTGTATATGTTGCATGTATATGTTGTTTATGCGTGTGTGCTTATGTGTTGAATGTTCACCAATTAAGATCATATTACCTTTGCAGTTTTATATCCAGCATTTTTCCCACTCAACTTTATATCATATGCAATTTATTCTTTTAAATGCTTTTCCAAAACACAAAACTTAATAACTACAAAATATTCCAGTCTATAAATGAGATGTAATTAAGTTAATCATTGTTAATTTTTGACACACAGGTATTTTGCAATTGTTTGCTGGTGTGAATAAAGCTATGACAGACATCTGTATGCTCTAAGTCACTTTGCTGATTGAGTTCTTATATTTAAGTTCTAGAAAAAGAATTTAAGACTTCAATATCCATGTTTCAAATTCCTGCAGCACCTCTGTAATAAAAACTATCTTCTACTCTGTAGTTGATTGAATTATTAGCTTAGATTTTAACTGTGTTCCTCTATCTGTGCCCGTTGCCATCTAACTTTGCAGTTAAGTGTACACGCTAAGTGCACTTCCTCATCCATTGACTTGGGGTTCAGCCATGTGACTTATTTCAGCCAATGGGATGTTAACAGATGTGACATAAACAAGGGTTTGAAATGTGCTTGCACCACATGGCTTGTCTTCTTCCATCTCCACAATCTTTACGAGAAGTGCATGTCCTAGATAGATCACTGGTCCCAAAAGGACTGTAGATGCACAGAGGGAGCTAGCCAACTGGATTGGGGACTTAAAACTTGATGCAAAAGCTATTTAGTTAAGCCCAGCCTAGATCAACCTACTTCCAGGCAATCTGCAGACACATATGAGCAAGCCCAGCTGAGATCAGTAGAGCTGTCCCCAAGGAACCTGCAGATATGGGAGGAATAAATGCTTATTGTTATATGGCACTGGGATTTGGTGATGGTTATGCAGCAATAGCTAACAGATCTACCCTTGGTAATTTAATGAGAAATTTAGTCCTTCATTTAATAACAAACAAATGGTGGCAATACAACATAGTGGTTAATAAAAGAGTCTTGGGAGCTATCTGGACTTAAGTTTGAATGACCTTAGGCATATTGATTAATCTCTGCGAACCTCAGTTTTATGGTCTGTTAAATGGGAAGAGTATCAGTACCTACTTTCTAGAATTGTTATTAAGATTAAACCAGTTAACATCAGTTAACTGATATCAGTTAATATTAATAAAGTGTTTGGTACAATGCCTATGTCCAAAATAAATGTCAATAAATGATTTGTATGTTTTCCACCAAGGAATATAGACCTCTTCAGATCAGAGGTCAATATTAAATTAGAGTTAATTACTTCTAGAATCTTAGGCTAAAACAGTGTCTGATAAATAATAGGCATTCAATTAATATTTGTTGATTAGTGATTGTTCTTTGCTATTGTTCTTCTACTTAATAAAATGAATTGGAAACAGAGGTGGGTAACACCCCATTGTTTGCTAGATCTGGAGTTTCTTCTTTTGCTGAATTACTTCCACAACGATAATAATCTACCTGAGTTTACCTATCAGTGACAATTTTCTTGAAATAAATAAATAGGCATGTTATGTGTGCACTGCATGATGGAAAGATCTAGCATTCATACTCCATAGTATCGTAATTTCCCATCATCATTCTTAGTATCCAACAATCCTCTACACTCCACCACCACCAGTCACTGGATAGGGTCGTAGGGTGATTGTAGACAGATGTGGACCTAAAAAAAAGTGTTATGCTGAGCATTAAAGATATTCAACAAACTCAACACACATTTCTATAAAAGTTCTACTAGATGCTGCTTAAAACAAGAGGGACAGGGCTATGGTTTAAGGTTGCACAGGCCATGTCTGCCTAATCTATAAGGATTAAAATTTTTTAGTGAACTTACTGTAGGAAAAAAATGTCAAGGTGTTTCTACTGAGCTTTCTGCTTTGCAGATAAATTGTTTAAACAAAAGCTCCTAACCAAGATTAGCACAGTGCCTCGGAAAGTTATAAGCACTCAGTAAATGCTAGCTATTATTTTCATTGAAAACTATGGTTAATATTGATAGAACTGGTGATTGTAAGTTAATTGCAGTTCCCCACTTGTGGCTGTAATCAAAGTAGAAGCCCTCCTTTTTAAAAACCAATCTTGAGTACAAGCACTCCAAAGCATAATACTAGGATATTTTAATTCATATTTGTTACTCCAAGCATCTATGCATCAATTGCTTATTGAACACTTACCATGAACTAGATACTGCATTGGGTACTGAGAATACTACAGTGAGGAAAGTATTCTCAAACAAAATCCCTTCCCTCACACAGCTGACATTCAGTCAGAGAAGCAGATGGGAAACAAATAAAAAACATGAATAATATATATATGTATTTTTTTGATGTGGAGTTTCACTTGTCACCCAGGCTGGAGTGCAGTGGCACGATCTCGGCTCACTGCAACCTCCACCTCCTGGATTCAAGTGATTCTCCTACCTCTGCCTCCCTAGCCTCTGGGACTACAGGCATGCACCACCACGCCTGGCTAATTTTTGCATTTTTAGTAGAGACAGGTTTTCACCATGTTGGCCAGGCTGGTCTTGAACTCCTGACCTCAAGTGATCCACCCACCTCGGCCTCTCGAAGTGCTGGGATTACAGGCATGAGCCATCACTCTCAGCACAAGAAAATAAATGATCAGTTACTGATAATTTTCAGGAATAAAATAAAAAGAAGGATGTAGTTCACAGTGATGAGATGGTGAGATAATGAGATTGAGTGGACAGGAAAAACCCATGTTCTCTTAGAATTATAGTTCTCTATGTTTATTAGGTCTCCATTATCTTTAAAAATCTGATGGATTCTATGGACTCTCCAGAAAAAAAAAAAAAAAATATATATATATATATATACACACACACACACACACACACACACACACACACATACAGGCACACAGGGCTCACATGCATTGCTTATATTTTATTGAATCTCTGCTTTAGACACTCATCTGAGTCCTATCTTTGGCCATGACATCCTGGCAGCAAAAGCAGAAGTAAGAAATATTCACTTCCATATTGTCTTAGAACAAATTGTCAAAGCACACCACTTCTCTGACTTGGAAAAAACAATTGTCTGAACTCTCAATAGCTAGTGCCTGCATGTTTTGACATAGAGGCACTATGCCTTATCGTCTCTGGCAGAGTTCGCTTGCTATATACCAGAATTCTTGCTCCCTCTATGACAGTTTAAAGTTGGGATTCGGAAGCCACTATCCACACAAGGACTACATTTCCCAGCTACCCCTTCTTAGTGGTACAGTCATGGGACAAATTCTTGCCAATGAAATGTGAACAGATGCCGTGTATGACACTTCCAGACCAAATCTTTTAAGAAGCCTTCATCTTGCTATGGTTTCACTTCATGCCAGCTAAATGCCGATGATTATCGGAACCTAGGGAAAGGTGAAACCACACGATAGGGGAAATCTGGATTCTGAAATCACTACATGAAGGAAAACTACTCATCAACTAGAAACGTTCACGTTTTTTATGTGAGCGACAAGATAACTGAAATGGTGTTAAGTCACCAACATTTGGTATTACCCCTAAACGATATTTCCTAAAGTGTGATCCCTGAAACGGCAGCATCAACATCACCAAGGAGCTTGTAAGAAATGCAAATTCTCCCACTTCAGAAGAACAAAGTCAGAAACTCTGGAGGGGTGGGAGGGACCAGCAATCTGTGTTCTAATTGGCCCTCCAGGTGACTGGGAACCACTGCTCTAAATACATAATACAGTGCCTACGAATGGGGGCTATAAAATCTGATTTCCTTGGTTCAGATCCTGGCCCGATCACTTATGAGCTATGTGATCTTGGGCATGCTACTTAACTTCTAGTGTCTCAGCATGTTGCTAGGTATGGATACCTAAGGGTAGATCACAATAGTATCTAACTCCCATGCTTTGACGTGAGCATTAAAGGAGATCATCCATGTGGAGGGCTTAGAACAGTGTCGGATGCACAATAAGTGCTTAGAAAACTTTAACCGTAATGCTTCTCAAACTGACAGCCAAGTGTCAACCCCAAAGTTTGCATAAAATGGACTTTTCATTTCTCCCCCTCTGCTTAACGCTATTCCCATGCATGCTTGAATCGTGGGCACATTTGTCCTGGCAGGCATTCATTCCATCAGAAAATGATTATGGAGGTCCTTCCATGTGCCAGACATCATGCTAGGATCCAGACCAGCAAGGGAAAACAAGGTAGACTGGATCCCTGCCTGGCGATAGGCCTCTGACCTGGCAGACCTCACTGTGGCCAGACAAGCAAGGACAGTGAACAAACAGGTGGCTGAACTGAGGGAATAAGACCAACACATTTTTTCTTTGTGCAAATTTCTGGCTGATTTTCTTTTTTCACCCATGCAAGAAGATGCCCTTGCTTTTTCCAACAGCCGCCCTGTGTGCAGACTAATCTTTGAATCTATATTCTCTAAGCTGCTTTAAAATATGATGCTCAGTGGTTAATCCAAAAGCTGTAGAAAGAGCCCTGATGCCAGGTGTAAGCACATTTTTAAAGAAGAGGGCATACTTTCAAAACTAGCACCTGGGGCCAGCCAATTAAATTCCTCAATGAAAAATGCATGGACAAATGGAAGGCTGGATGCCTCCACTTTGATTCTTGCTCAACTCTGATTGGCCACAGGTTTGGTAGTTTTGTTTCATTGACCAAATGGTACCCATCACCCCCTCATGAGGACTTGCACCTGCCCTCAAACGAACCAAAGCTGCCAGCTCCCCTCACCCCTTTGAACGCTCCTTATCAGCTTTAATACATAAAGCCCTAGAATTTGTCAGCTTAGATTCCCCACAATTTGATGAGCAAAGGGGTGTGTGCTCCAAGCAGCCTGCCAACTTCACCATCACAGCTGCAACTCTCCACAGACACTCTGCTGTGGAAATGCAAAGAATTTTACAAAAGAGTCACTCTAACCTCACATAGTCTGTGAACTCCAGTCCTTCCTGTTCTTTCCTGTTCTTTCACAGGAGATCCAATTTCTCTCTGACTCAATCTTTGTCAGGGCACAAGGTCAACTGGCTGGCTTCTTATACTCCTATGGTCCCAGATGTATACAGTGGGCAAGAAACAAAAAAAATAAAATAAAATCTGTGCCCATGGCAGACATCAATAATCAATTCCAGAACTTTTATCCCTTGCCTAGATCCATCCTCCAAATTTGTGAGTGCTTCAGACAACCATCACTAATTAATCTTGGTGGTCATTTAGACCTATTTGCCATTACAATCTAGACCAGCCCTTATACAGAAAATAAAACAATAAAAACAAGAAAGGAGAATGACTTATATCCATCTTCAAACAGCGTGTGTGAGTCAAAATTGAGATTAGAATTCAAGTGTTCCTAATTTCCAGCCTTGTGCCCTTCCTTATGCCAAGAGACCATCAGGCCCCTTGAAGTATCTGGAGATCCACTCCACCTCTCCAGATTAAACAGTCCTAAATAAATGACCCATGAAATGTTCTCGGGTTCAACTTTCATCTCCCACCAGTGGGCAAGATAAATGGTGTATTAGTTGGCTATTGTAGTAATGCTGCATAACAAACCATCCCACAAATCCAGTGACTAATAGCTACAAACATTTATTCTCACATTCATGGGTCTGCAATCAACTGTGGCTCAGCTGATGTGGGCCTGGCTTGGCTCCATGACTCCACATATGCTGCACGTGTGTTTATTCTGGAGTCCTGGATAGAAAGGCAGTGACTACCTGAGTCATGCCTTTCTCGTCATGGATTAAGAAAGCTCAAAACCTGAACCAAAACATGCAAGCATGTTTAACAATTCATGCATACATCACGCCCTCCAACATTGCACTGACCAAAGCAAGTCATATGACCAAGCCCAAACTTAGCAGCATGCAGAAAATCTCTCCCCACATTAGTAAAGGGAGGGAGTGAATATTTGCTAAATAATAATATCTATTATTTAAAACATGGCTTTTAAAATTATCAAGAAACCTTTCAGGGAAGGTTTGGAGAACAGAAGCCTTTTTTTCACAGTGAGATTATACCAGGCTCTCACTACAGAAAGTTGATAAGCTGCTGAGCACCAGACTTAATCTCTGAGAAAGCTCAATCATGTATTGTGTTAATATTGGCTCTCTGGTTTTATTGCTGATTCCCCTGCTTTAATTCTCACCCCATGTAAGACAGATCATGAATATTTTAGTGGCCAGAGAGTGAACTCCTCAAGAGTCACCTTTATGTCTTCCTTAATGCTGGTGTTTTGAAAATATGTGGGTTTTCCAAAAGAAAGTGTTGAATAAATGATAAAATCATGGTGGCTAAGAGTATGGGTTTGGGAGAAAGAGTAAGCCAGATTCAAAGCTAAAGCCATCACTTATTGGCTGAGTATACTTGGTCACTTGTCTAACCTTTCTAATCCTCAGTTTTCCCCTCTGTGAGTTGGGGGTAGCCATATCTGTCTTGCTGGGTACCTGTTAAGTAACATAATGTAGGCAAAATGCCTGCTCCACCCTAGGCTGTCAATATATTCTAGCTCATATTTTTATTCATCCTTTATTGAAACTAGCTTAAATCACTGAGTTCCTCTGATGCAGTAGCCAATAGTGGCACTAATCTAATATTTCTAATTCTTTTCTTTTCAGGCACCCAGAAGAATTGTTCTTCTTGTCCTCTTTTGAGGATAGGCATACCCATGTGCTTTGCTTTGGCCAATGAAATATGAACAGAAGCTATCTGTGTCACTTTGGAACAGAAGCTTTAAGAGCCATGATCAATGATTTCCATGTTCATTTCCCACTGCTGTGGTGACTATGAAAGCACTTGTTAAGATGAACTCTATATCAGCCTGGATCTCTGAGAGACTTCATGGAGCAGAAATCCTCCAGCCTATATGCATAGTGTATGTAGTATGAGAAAGAAAGAAACTCATGTTAAGCCACTGAGATTTGGAGGGTGGTTCTTACTGCAGCATAACCCAGCCACTGTGCCTGTATACTTGGTATTATTAAGTTAAATACTTAATATATACTTGATGATATACTTGGTATTATTAAGTATACTTGGTCTACTTACAGAATATTATGGATTATATTTTCAGAAAGGTTTATGTTGCAAATAAACCAGTTATACATGCCAGTATACCAGTACTTCCTCATATCTACAGAGTAGCCCTCTTAAGTCACAGAAGTTCAAGATTTATAAAGAAATAAAGAACACCCTGATTTATACAACTAAGGCCTCAGGAAGAAAGGGGGTGGAGCTGTCCTCACAGACCACTGTGTCTAGGAACCCAAATCCTATTCTCTTTTTTCCTTTACTTCTTCACTCTGCTTCTCTCTGCATGCTGCCTTCTTGTGTCTTCCTGAACTCTGACTTTCTCCAGGCAGTGAGAAAGTGGCCGAGTGGCCATAGGTGCTCTAGGCTCATGCACCATTAGCTTCAAGATCCTAGGACCATATTTCCCAAAGTGTGTCTCAAAGACCATCTTGGATGTGAATTACATGTGCATATATTCCAGCTCCTCTCCAACTTTACCATACTGATTCAGAATTTTTAGTGGTTTGGTCTGGGAATCTGCATCTTACCATGTTTATCAAGTGATCCATAACCAAAGTTGCACACCTAATCTAGTAAAGGACCATGAAAAGCCTGGCAGGAGTGGTGGAGTGACAACATGGGCAGCCCCACTAGGCTTACAGGGTTACAGGGTTAGGGTGAAGGAGACACAGAGTCCCCAAAGTTGGGAGTCAGGAGAAGGGATGCATGAAGCGTACACACAGCCATGGAAAGAAATTGTGAGCCCAGACAGTGCTCCAGTCTGGTTCTCCCATAATTGGGAAAATACTCTGAAACCTAATCTACCTGAAGACAGAAAGCAGAAAAAAACAAATCTTCCTCTCCTTTATAGCCATTAGCAAGTTTCAACTTCTAAAAAGTGGGCAGGGCACGGTGGCTCACACCTATAATTCCAGCACTTTGGGAGGCTGAGGTGTGCGGATCACCTGAGGTCAGGAGTTTGAGGCCAGCTTGGCCAACATGGTGAAACTCCATCTCCACTAAAAATACAAACATTGGCAGGGCATGGTGGTACGTGCCTGTAATCCCAGCTACTCGAGAGGCTGAGGCAGGAGAATCGCTTGAACCCAGGAGACAGGGGTTGCAGTGAGCCGAGATTGCACCACTGCACTCCGGCATGGGTGACAGAGGGAGACTCTGTCTCAAAAACAACAAAAAAAGTGCATTATGAGGAGGAATTATTAGCTCCGGAGCACCTATTCCAAGCTAAGTACCCCTTGACACTCTGCAGAGAATGCCAGTGTTTGGCTAACACAGCACCCATTCCCTACTTCTCCTCTTTCCCATGCCTGCAATTCTAGAGGGTGCAATGTCAAATTCCTCCTTTATCAGCTTCTCTTGCAGCCATAAGTTATCACGAATTGTCATGATGTGACCTGAGCCACATCATGGCCAATGAGACGTCAGTGAAAGCTACTGAGAGCTTCCAGAAAAGACTTTATTTTCCTAAAAAAAAAAAAAATCTGACATTTCTCCCATCCTATACCTTGAATGTGGACATTATTTCTGGAGCTGAAGCAGGTACTTTACAACCATGAAGTAAAGGCTAAGAGTATCTTAGAGACGTTCCTCTGATATCGTTCTGCCATAAACCCATCCCAGCAGGTGTTGGCCTCCAGATTCCTTGTTGTGTGAGATAATTGAGTGTCTTTATGGCGTTAGTCACTGTCAAATTTCCTTTTTCTTGCAAATGAATGAATTCCCATCAGATGCCTTTCCTGATTTATTCCTCATAATAATATAGGCATTATCATTCTCACTTTTTAAGTAAGGAAACTGAGGTTAGTCAGTGAAGCAGGTCATTTCTTTAAGATCACAAATCAAAGAAGTAATGGGACTAGAATTCCAAACCAGATTTGTGTGACTCGAGGGCTCTTTATAAGAAGCCTGCCTACCTGGATGGCTACACATTTTCTTTTCTATTTGTTTTTGTCCTGCCTCTTAAAACTATCATGTAATTACACTTTTTATGTAATAACATATCAGTCAGGAGAACAATAAGTACAGTGCCTGAGACACAGAAGATAATCCGACCATGTTCAAATAAGTGTTCATTATTTGAGGTTTATTAAGTAAAGGTAGGAGACTTAACTCAAAGACTGAGGACGAGGAAGGGTGGATTCAATATTCCGAATCATTTATTCATGAAGTGAATAATCTTTGCCCCTTCTACTGGTATCACTTAGCTGTTGCTATGTAACATACAACCCCAAAACTTAGTGACTTAAAGTGATAACCACGTATATTAAAAGTAATTGCAAAAACCTCAGTTGCTTTTGCATCAACTAATAATGTCTCGTGAGTCTAGGAGAAGGCTGGATGGTTGTGTTTATCTTGGCTGAGCTCAGTTGATTTAGGCAGGGCTTATTTTTGTGCCTATGGTCAGCTGGGGGAGTTAGCTGGGGACTGGCTGATTTAGAATGGCCTTGGTTGAGACATGAGTTTCTCACATGCTTTGCGTAGGCTGGTCCATGTTTGTTCATGAGTGGATGGCAGGGATTCAAGAGTGAGCAGAGTAAGCAGAAAGCTGTTAGTGCTTGTTAAGCCCTGGTTTGTATCACACCTGCCAAGGGCCAAGCAAGTTACATGGCCAAACTCAGAATCAAGGTGTGGGGTAAAAAATCCTTTGCCCTGGGTGGGTGTGGTGGTTCACGCCTGTAATCCCAGCACTTCGGAAGGCTGAGGTTGGTGGGTCACCTTAGATCAGGAGTTCAAGACCAGCCCAGCCAACATGGTGAAGCCCTGTCTCTACTAAAAACACAAAAATTAGCCGGGCGTGGTAGTGGGTGCCTGTAATCCCAGCTACTCAGAGACTGAGGCAAGAGAATTGCTTGAACCTGGGAGGCGAAGGTTGCAGTGAACCGAGATCGTGCCACTATACTCCAACTTTGGCAACAGAATGAGATTCCATCTCAAAAAAAAAAAAAAAAAAAAAAAAAAAAAAAAAAAGCCTTTGCTCTAAATGGGAGAAGAACTGGGGAAATCACAGGAATAAACCTCCCGTAGATCCCATGATGGATAAGTAAGAAGTAGCTATGTCTATAACCTAGGCCTGAATAACTGCTGGTCTTCCTTGGAGAGGTGAAACAGCAGAGCGTGAAAGTGAGGAGCTATTCCCTAAGCAGCCCAGTAGGGTAGGAGACAGAAGCATTGTGCTTTAGAAGACCTGAATTTTGAGTCCTGGTTCTGTCATACACTTCCTCTATGTGACCTTAAGGAGAGAGACCACTTTCCTTTTCTGGCTTGGAATTTCTCTACCTAGAAAACGATAGAGACAAACTTTCAGAGGCCAACAACTAGAGGTCCACAGACTAGATCTGGCCTATGCATTTGTTTTGTTTGGCTTGTCCAGTATTCTAGTTTTAATTGAGCCAACATTTAAAAGTTAGAATGTTTCAGATAGAAATCTGGATTTCTGACATATGGTTTGGATTTGTGTCCCTACCCAAATCTCACGTCGAATTGTAATCCCCAGTGTTGGAGAAGAGGCCTGGTGGGAAGTGATTGGATCATGGGGGTGGATTTCCTCCTTGCTGTTCTCATGATAGTGAGTGAGTTCTCACGAGATCTGGTTGTTTAAAAGTGTGTAGCACCTACCCCTTTGCTCTCTCTTTCTCCTGCTCTGGCCATGTGAAGATGTGCCTGCTTCCCCCTTAACCTTCTGCCATGATTGTAAGTTTCCTGAGACCTCCCCAGCCATGGTTCCTGTACAGCCTGTGGAACTGTGACCCAGTTAAACCTCTTTTCTTTATAAATTACCCAGTTTCAGGTATTTCATTATAGCTGGTAAGAACAAAACAATACACTGACTTTGCTCAAAAATCCTGAAAGATTCAGCAAAGTTGGGTCAAGATTCCACTATGGCAACAATGGATGCAGCTGAGCTGTGGATCCTTATCTGGGATATGCATTGCTCTCCACTATCTGACCTACTACAATCTCACTTACACCATATTGTCTCCTAAACACTAAGATTTTTCTTACACTTGGCTGAACTCACTAATTTAAACTCACCTTTTGTCACTGTAGACATTTGAATTGGGTTTCCTGGACCAAATATTGTGATAGCTGGACTCTGTGAGTCCACAGCATTGTTTTTTTGATGCTTAATTTCACAGGTCAATACAGAAATTCTCTCATCAATTCCCCCTGATTTTAGGCCAGTGGATCTTAATCCTATGGGAACTCAAATCCATTTGAAATTCTGATGACATCTATGAGCAGAAAAGTGCTCAAATAAGCACACACGTTTGAACACACACACACACATACACAATATCACATAGTGCTTTGTCTGTCAACCTCCATTATCATAGAAGATGCAATTTGTCTGTCCTGCAGTCTGTGGTGAACCTCAAGTTCTCCATCAAAGTAATCCCACCATAGCCCTGTCTAGACAATTTTCAGATCTATTCAGGACTCCAGAAAAGCATCTTCCCCCAACAAAATTTCTTATAGTCAGAAGTCACCGTCTGTTCCCAGTTCCCTCCCCATTTCCCATTCACTCTTCCAAAGAACAGAGAGGAAAACAAGCAAGTTATAGCCAAGTGACCCACGCTGAGAAAAGAGCAGAAGTCAGCAGGGCCCTGACCTTCCTGTGTAGGTAACAAATTGGATACCATGTTTGCACTGAGCCCTGCAGGGAGGGAAAGAAGGGGGAAAGTAGGGAGGAGGAGGGCAGTGTGGGATGGAGGTGGGGTTACAGGGTCAGCCGACTTGGCTTTAGGCATCCACATAGCAACTCCATCCACCCCTTCCCAGGAAGCAGCCACTGCTGCAGGGCACACAGAGGGTAGCAGCTGGAGGTCAGCAGAGGCCAATGCATGCACACACAAGGGTGTGTTTGTGTGCTTGACTGTGTGTGTCCATTCCCAGCCAAGGGCAGGGAAAGCTACTGAGTTGAATTCTTTAAAGAGATCTCCAAGGACTTTCTGACCCAATCCCCACTTATTAAACATACAATTACTTTCTTTTTTTCTTTCCCTGCATTACCAGAAGACAGTGTAGTTTGGCCTTTAGGTGCACAGTTTCTGGAGCTAAACTCCCTGAGTTTAAGTCCCACCTGGACCACTTAGTAGCTGTGTGAATTTGGAGGGTAACTTAACCGCTAGTTGCCTCAGTTTCTTGTTTCAAAAGAAAGTGAGATAGTAACAATGACTTCCTCAAATATTTGTGAAAACTTAGTAAGTTAATATGCATAAAATGCTAATAAGTACAAGCTATATTTATTCAGCAGACACATATAGAGGAGCCTATGTATGATGTATTAATTTTCTTGAACATCTACTCTGTGCAAAGCAATGTTCATTTTATGGAAATTATATTAACCTTCCCCCAGAGCCCTGGCACAACACATGCATTTAATTCCCATTTTACAGATGAGGAAACTGAGGTTCAGGGAAGTTGGGTCCCTTGCCCAGGTTTACCCTACTAATGAATGATGGAAACAGCCAGTTCCATTGCATTTCAAAGCCCTGGCTCCTAATCAATTCATTATGATCTCCAATTTGCTTTCGTATTCCAAACACCCAGGTCAATGTTTGACATATAAGCAAACGAACCAATGGTTGGTTCTGCCATTCTCCCTTTCTTTGCTCTTTCCACTTTAACCTTTGTCCAGAGGCAGCCCTGAGGAAGCCATGCACTTCTTGGATATGCACATCTCTTTTCTCTTTCGTGCTCCTTGATGCTGTTCCATTAGTCTTCATCTTCATCACTCAACTGCCATCCATCTCTCCTACTAGTACCTCCTTGGAAGTAAGGCCCCAAATATTTCTCTGGTGCTGGAGGAAACTCATTCTTTCTGGTTTAATTTGCCCCGTCTGGCCTTAATTGCTTTGCCCTGTTGTGAGAGGAGACCTCCCATGGCGACGGCCCGAAGATGGGTTGGGGGGTGGGAGGGTGGAGGAGGAAGTCGGGGTGAGCTGTTGAGTGGAGAGTGGATTAGTCCAAGGCCAATGGGGCAACGGAAGTTGGGGATCTCAGAGCCTGTGGCTCCAGACCCACCCTTGGTTGTGACGTTTACGATTGAACTTGGTCAGGAGCATGTGTCTGGGGGCTGTGCCGGCCTCCCTGGCCCCTACCTTGAGTGTTTGGTCCTGCAGCTCATTAAGCAGTGACACTTAGCACATCATCAAACTGCTTTACAGGCACAGCCCACACAGCTCCTGGCCTCTGGAGTCCGCAGGTAGTGGGGGGACGCTGACCTCCCAGCAACTGGAGCTGGGACTGGGTGGACACACAAGGGGATCAAAAGACCTCATGGGAAAAACAGACCAAGAACTGGATTAGGGCACCAGGACCCCTGACCTTTCACCTCCAGAAATGATACAAGACAAAGGTGCATCGGAAACAAGGGTTCTGGGTGTGGTGTCAATGAAAAAACATGGCATTTGATGTCCTGTGAACAAGGCTCAAATCCTGGATTTGCCACTTCCCAGCAACTGTGGAACACAAGCAAGGTTTCTACCTTCTCTGACCCTCTGTTTCCTCAATAAGGCCAATAGTACCTACCCCAGAGGGCTGTTGCTAGAAATATTGGGATGAGACATGTAACATGTTTAACCCAGAGCAGGCAATAAATGGTGATTATTTGAATTACCTACTCCTACTTTCCCACTTCCTGAAGATCGAAGAGATCAACGGGATCAGGCTGACAACTATTAGTTTTACCCCCATCCCCCCTCCCACCTCCGTGCCCCTTTTTTGGTGTGTGAGTTAGTTCTGGGCTTGGAACTCTGAAAGTAAACATTGCCTTTTAATGTCACAAAAAATCACAATAGGAAGTCAACAACAAAAATAAAGCAGCTTCGAGTTAACAAGTGTCTACTGTGAGCCAGGTGCATTCTCATTCCAGATAGATGATAGATAGATGATAGATAGATAGATAGATAGATAGATAGATAGATAGATAGATAGATAGAATCCCATTATGTTTTCACAACTCTGTGAAGCATCTACAAGTATTTCCATTTTACAGAGGAGGACACTGAGGCTCAGAAGGACTAAGTCATTTGTCTCATGTCTCATGAGTAAAGCTGTGATGTAAACCCAGATCTATTGACTCTGAGATTTTATTCTTTCCAACGTTGGATAGCCCTTAAAAGGGGTGGGAGGGAAGAACAGCATGTCGGAGACCCCTGGCAGATCAGGGGGTGCTTCTGGTCCACGTCCCCTGTCCTGAGTTCTTGAAGGTCCATTTGCAGATCCCCTAATTTCCAACTGTCCTTCAGAAGCCTCAAATACATTCCTAAATCTCCTTGAAACAGCCCTGGCCAAGAGGAGCCTGCCTTCATGGTTGATGTGCAGTGATGAAACAGGGTTAATATTTCATTAGGTCACGGTGCCATTTTGCATTTTATGGATATTCGGTAACACAAGCAACAACAAACACAAATTCCTGGGCCTCACTTTCTCTGGGGGTGCAGGCTCAGGATGAGGGCCCCCTGAATGTGGGCATGAGATAAAACCTGTGCCTGACTCTCATGAATGTGTGGAGAAGATGCTTTGGGACTTTGGAATCATGGCCCCATCCTCGCTGCCACTTCCGTGCCCCTTTTTTGGTGTGTGAGTAAGTTTCGGGCTTGGAACTCTGACGGTAAACAATCCTTTTGGCCTGCCTGAAAGGTGAGTGTATTTTGTAGAGATCCTGTATTCATTTGCTGGTCTGCCATAACAAATTGCCACAAACTGGGTGGCTTAAACAACAGAAACATGTTGTCTCACCAGTCTGGAGTCTAGAAGTCAGATGGAGGTGTCAGTAGGGCTGGTTCCTTCTGAGGCTGTGAGAGAAGATCTGTTCCATGCCTCCCCTCTAGCTTCTGGTCATTTGCTGGCAATCTTTTGCATTCCTTAGCTTATATTAAGTTGGTGTAAAAGTAATGAAAATAATTGTGATTTTTGCTGTTACTTTTGAGAGCAAAAACTGCGATAACTTCTGCACCAACCTAATAGAAGAATTGCCCCAGTCTCTGCCTTCATCTTCCCATGATGTTGTCCTATGTGTGTGTCCATCTCCAAATTTCTCCTTCTTATAATGACACGGGTCATACTGGTTTCAGGCCCTCCCTCATGACCTCATTTTTACTTGATTACCAAATAAGGTCATATTCCGAGGTGCTGGAGGATTAGGATGCTGACCTAGGAATTTTTTAATTCCATCCATAATAGTTCAGAAAGAGAAACAGGACTCACTCTTAGGTCAGTCTGATGAAATCCACGGACCCAATTCCCCAAGTCAATTCACAGGAACATGTGCATTTACAAATGTTATGTGATTTTTAGAAGTTCATGGACCTTCTGACACACGGGGTCTAGGACCACCAGATTAGACCTCTGGTAAGTTGGCAAGATACAAATATGTCATGAAGTCAATGACAGCAAGGTGGGGAATGTGGTGAGCTAGGTAAGGTCTGGAAAATAAGATGGTAAGTTCAGTTTGGAACATATTGAGTTGAAAGTGCAACATTAATATGTTGCATGGTGACAGTACAATATCCAGTTCCAAACTGTCAGCTTGGAAGGGAGTATAGGACTTAATATTGAGTCCTTTATTCTTTGTTTCTCTCCTCCTTTGTCTCTCAAAGATTTCTTGTATAGCCAATATATGCTAGGCTGTGTGCAGTATATGCTGGGCATATTAAAAACAGTGACAGCATATGTATCCTCAAGGAACTGACAGGCTAATGTGAGAGTGAACATATGCATGTAAGTAAATTTATATAGGTATATAGGAGTATGTGTGTATATTACAATGTGTGTGTGTGTATATATACTATATATATATTTATTTATATTTATATACATATGTACTTACCTACCTGTATGGATATCTGTAACTTTATGGTAAGTAACACACACACAAACCCCTATATGCACACACACACACACACACACACACACGTACATAGGGTAGATAAGTGCATATGTACCAAAGAGGGTAGGTATTAATTGCCTTAACTGGTTGAAAGTTCAAGTTTGGACTAACTTCAGGCATAGTTGGATCCAAGTACTAAAGAAGCATTTGCAGGCCTTGGTCTGTAGTACTTTATCATTGGTTCTTCTTTCCTCAACTTTGGCTCTACTCTTAGGCAGGACTGCCTTTATGGTGGTGCATCAACTGCCAGTAGCTCCCAGCTTACATCTAATTCAGCAATCCCAGTGAAAACAGAGTATTTCCCCACCTCAAACAATTTTAGTAGAAGTTGTGTTAATATACATGTTAATATACATATGTACATATACATACGTATATATACAGGTAGGTAAATGCATATGTGTATTAACACGACTTGAATCAAATTTTCTGCCACTTGTTATCAAAACAGTTCTTACCAATGTAATAGTCTCATCCAAGAGGCCACATCTGAGTTAGAGCATAGAGGTCCCTATGGAAGGGCATCTGTGCCAAAGAAAAAGCTGAGCAAGGAATGGGAGCGTTATTTAGGTTGATCATGTACAGACAGAAGAACCAAACTAGTCAAAAGATAACATTTGAAATAATATTTGCACAAATGTGCCATGAAATATGGAAAGATCCTTGAAGAAGGTAGAATGGAGTTCACCTTTAACCAAATGATTCCAGCTGAAGGCAGTGTTGCAGTGTCCTTGTACAGATGAAGACTTGGGGAGCCCAGGCAGATTAAGTTAATTGTTAAATGCCTTACTATTAACTAACCAATAAGAACGAATCCCAAGTCTCCTACTGAAATTGTTTGAGATGGGGAAATATTCTGTTTTCACTGGGGTTGCTGAATCAGATATAAGCTGGGAGCTACTGGCAGTCAACACACCATCACAAGGGCAGTCCTGCCTGAGAATAGAGCCAAAGCCGAGGAAAGAAGAACCAAAGATAAAGTGTTACAGACCAAGACCTGCTATTGCCACTTTAGCCCTGGATCTAACTATGCTAAAGCCAGCCCAAACTTCAACTTTCAACCGCTTAAGGCAATTAATACCTACCTCTCCTTGCTACATGCTGTGATTGATCTACTGTCTCTTTGGCAGTCAATTTACATGCTGAAAGTCCTTTATGAACTCTGTGGCTGTACTAATGCCTGTAATTTTGTCTGAGGGTCCCTTCTGCAGCCCCTGGACGTAGAAATATTCTCATCATCATGTGGAAAAAGCCAGATGTACCAGAGACTTAAAAAGCTAAGCATAGAAAGACACATATTGCATGTTCCCATTCATATGTGGGAGCCAAAATAGCGGAACTCATGGAGGTAGAGCATAGAATGACAGATACCAGAGGCTGGGAAGGGTGTGTACAAAGGGGTAAGGGATAAAGAGAGGTTGGTTAATGAGAACAAACGCATACTTAGATAGAAAGAATAAGTGCTAATGTTTGATAGCAGAGTAAGGTGACTATAGTTAACAAGTGTATTGAATATTTCAAAATAACTAGAAAAGAGGACTTGAAATGTTCTCAGTGCATAGAAATGATAAATACACAAGGTGATGATGGATGCCCTAAATACCCTGACCTGATCATGACATAGCCATGCTGTGTATCACAGGTACCACATTATGTGTATCACAGGTACCACATAAATGTGCACAAACACTCTGCGACAGTTAAAAAACAAAAAAGACAGCAATAGCCCTCAACTAATTATTGCAGGAATTGAATAAATAACTTCCCCAGTTCCCTTGGCCCTCAGCTGAGATAACTCGCTGTCAGCCAGCATTTCCCAGGGGGTAATGCTCCAGTTGCCCTCACTATGACTGGCTTAATAATGATGCCCTTTCTTGACTTTCTTCTCTTTCTTGCCTCATTTTCCTCTCCCTTGCCATGACCTCCTGGGATCATCTCCCAAACAAATTACACTTACCTCCTTGTCTCAGGCTCTGCTTCATGGGGAATCCAAAAAAAAACCTCACATACCATTTTTGTCAGTCTTAGGTCACTGAAAATTGTGTTTCTACATCTTACAGCCAACAGAGTTCTGACTAATGTACCAGATTATGAGAGAAATGCCCACAAGCACTGGAAGTTACTAGAACCATGTTCCACTGATGGAGATGTCAACATCCTTATCGCAAAGAAATTTCTCCATCCCGGGGAGAAGCAGAGCAGGTACCTTGGATCCTCAATACTTAGCAGAAATGCCAGTCTTCCCTGAGGAAGAGGGCTTGGGGCATTAACAGAGAAAAGGGACGTGCCTGGATCATTCCATTGAGTGTCTCCCCATCCCATGAAGAGCAGAAACCCTGGATCTTGTAAAAGGTCCCATTTTCTTTTCTCATAAATGTTGCAGGCTCCCTGCTCCATATATTGCTGTTAATAAATTATACCCCACCTCTCTTTTAAGGCCCTTTTGTTATAACTCAGGCTCCCAGTTCCATTAACTCTCCATTACTTGAACACTTCATTATGACATTTTTTTTGCAAGCTGAGAGCATGGCTCCTGACACCCTCAGCCAGGCAGGAGGCAGAGATCAAAATGGGCCATTAAGTTTCTGTGGCCAGTGCACAATTTTTTTTCCAGGGTCTATTTTCTGCTGCTTTTAAAATAATGGACTCAAATGTTTCTCTTCTCTAGCAAACTCATCAGTAGCGTGCCAAGGACAGAGCCCAAGACAGAAAGGTTAGAGTGGCCTGAAATGCAACTGTTTCCTCACATTCTTAATTTTTCCCTAGCACAGAGGAAGGTTTAATCCTACTTAAGGCAAAGCTGTTCTTTTGGGTCATTGGCTGAAATTCACAATGCAGGCCATTGTGAATCATACTGTAAAGCCCTAAGCAGTGGTCACAAATGTATGATCCTAAGATGTTGACGAGGGAATGCAGCCCTTGGAAGTCTGGGAAAGATAACCCTTCAAGTGTCTTCCAAAGCCCAAGTGCTGAATGCTATGCTTTCAAGATGCCATCTGCTATTCTTGTTTCTGATGGCTTCCTCTGGGAACGTAAGCCAAACAACGGGGAATAAAGCAATTTGCAAAATATAAAAGGAAAGACAACATAGGCACATGACGTTTGTACATGCTTCATACATCTACATAGCCAGCATATGTGGCTGTGGGCTTCACATGCATGACATCATTTCATCCTCCCATGAACCCAGGAAATTAAGAATTAATATTATATTCATTTCCCAGAAAAAGAGACAAAGTCACAGAGAGGATAAATTACGCACCCAAGCCCACACAGGTGTTAAGTATTACAGTCTGGTTGTGGCTTTGAGCAGTCTACTCCAAGAACACATGTTTGTAAAAATATTGCTCAGCTGCGGCCGGGTCCGGCGGCTCATGCCTGTAATCCCAGCACTTTGGGAGGCTGAGGCAGGTGGATCACGAGGTCAGGAGATCGAGACCATCCTGGCTAACATGGTGAAACCCCGCCTCTACTAAAAATACGAAAAATTAGCTGGGTGTGGTGGCAGGCAGCTGCAGTCCCAGCTACTCAGGAGGCTGAGGCAGCAGAATGGTGTGAGCCCGGGGGGTGGAGCTTGCAATGAGCCAAGAACGTGCCACTGCACTCCAGCCTGGGTGACAGAGTGAGACTCCATCTAAAAAAAAAAAAAAATGCTCAGCTCCTTCTTAAATTTTCAATTAAACTGAAACATGCATGGGCACATGGACATGTTCACTACACTCATCATGCACATATCCAAATATCGTACCCCCATGCCAACAGGACAGTGGGTACACCTCACCTTCAGCTTGGCTGCAATGCTCTCAACCTAATAACATAAAAATCAGTCCTTTTATTTGGACAAGGCCTGACCGTTTACAAAGCACTTTCACATACATTAACTCATCAGCACTGAATTTGCTGACAGGGCCAAGACAAGAAATGGACAAGGGAAGTGTAATACATCATTGACCAAAATAATAATTTGGCCATTTAGATAGAGATTTTCATCCAAGGATAAATTATACCTTTTAGGCACATACAGGCAAGATCAATAGTCACAGAATCTTCATACCGTAAGGGATCTTAGAAATGTCTGTCTTAGTCAGCCTGAGCTGCCACAACAAAGTACCATAGACTAGATGATTTAAACAACACAAATTTTCCTGATGTATATGTAACCAGTTAAATAAATAAAGGAAGCAAAACAACAACAACATAAATTTATGTTTCATAGTTCTGGAATCAGGATTTCCAAAATCATGGTGCCAGCATGGTTAGTTAGGTTCAGGGAAGGGACCTCTTCCTGACCTGTGAATAGTTGACTTCTTGCTGTATCTTCACACGATGGAGAGAGAGTTCTGGTCCTTTTCTCTTCTTATAAGGGTACTGTATTAGTCTATTTTCATGCTGCTGATAAAGACATACCCAAGACTGAGCAATTTACAAAAGAAGGAGGATTAATGGACTCACAGTTTCACAAGGCTGGGGAGGGCATCACAATCATGGTGGAAGGTGAAAGCCATGTCTTACATGGTGGCAGACAAAAGAAGAGAATGAGAGCTAAGTGAAAGAGCTTTCCGCTTATGAAACCATCAGATCTCGTGAGACTTATTCACTATCATGAGAACAGTACAGGAGAACCGCCCCCATGATTCAATCATCTCCAACTGAGTACCTCCCACAACACACTGGAATTATGGGAGCTACAATTCAAGATGAGATTTGGGTGGAAACACAGCCAAACCATATCACATGCTAATCCTATCATGGGACCTTCACCTCCCTGACCTCTTTTAAACTTAATTACCTCCCAGAGGCCCCACCTCCAAAACCATCCCATTGGGGATGAGGGCTTCCACATATTTGTTTTGTCAGAGACACAAACATGTAGTCCATAACAATGAACTAGCCCAGGCTCTTGACTTTCCAAGCTGAGAAATGGAAACCCAGCAGGAGGCAAGACTCTCTGAAGATCATAAAGTCACATAAGGGCAGAGTTGGCTATTTGAATGAGGGATTCTTCATTCAGCCAGGAGGCCCACAGTAGATGACTGCAGTCTTTGCTATAGGACAATTAGAATTCAGGCTATGATACTGTATAACTTTAAACAAGTTTCTTTTGTCTCTAGTTCTCAAGTTCTGTATCTATAAAATGAAAAAGTTGGATGTTCCAAAGTATTATCCGTGAAAGACTAGTTTCATGGGAAGTAGATAAGCATCTTGTCTAGAAGTGTCTCATCGTCAAAGATATTTGGAAAAGCTGCCTTGTTCAGAGTGAAAGAAGTTCCCAACTGCAGGACTTGTCAGTGCCTTTGACATACTGAAGTAATTTTTTGTTTCTAAGATGACGATATGGAGAATTTTCCAAATTTGCATGACAAACATGGAATCTGCATCTTATGTACTATCTTGAAGGATTAGAGTAGTGCAGAATCCATGTGAAAAAATGTGGCTGAGATGAATTTTGAAGCCTCATCTAGCTCTAATATTTTATAATTTTGAATGTTCTATTTCTTGACTTTTCCTTCATTTTACTGACATATCATATGTTTCCTAGGATTGCTATAACAAGGAATCACAAACTAGGTAGCTTAAAAAAAAAAACCAGAAATATAGCGTCTCACAGTTCTGGAGGCTGAAAGTCTGAAATCAGTATCGCCGCACTTTGAAACCTCTGAAACTCATAGGGGAGATCTGTTCAATGCCTCTCTCTTAGCTGCTGGTGGTAGCCCTCAAGCCTTGGAATTCCTTGGTTATAGCTGCTTCACTCCTATTTCTGCCTCTATCATCACATGATGTTTTCTTTGAACAAGGGCCCCATTTCCAAATAAGATCATATTCTGAAGTCCCAGAGATCGAGACTCCAATGTATCTTTTTGAGAGACACAATTCAACCCATAACCTATTCAAGCCATACATGAATGGAGGTATGACAAGAGATTTCTCAGCTTCAAAGAAATGAGGAGCAAAAAATTATACAACTAGCTGTACTGGCCACTTTGTAATCAATCAACTAACAAGTAGTTGGATTTTTGCATGGTCAACTTAATTGATCATTAAAGTCAACAGTCATAATTATACTTCCAACCATTTTCCTTTCACATGCCCCCCAAATTCCCTAAACACACACACACACACACACACACACACACAGCATTTTCTCCTAGCTTTCTTGAAAACTGGATCAAACAAGCTAAACTGGCAGATTGAATGGTAGGGTTCAGCTATTTTGATGGCCAGAAGTACCAAGTGTACTTGGTTCATTCTGGTGGTATTCTAATGCTGGTCACCAGACTTCGAGGCAAGCCACGTCTATACACAGTCCAAACTGACATGTCTTTGTCTAGCTATTGTGGGATGTCTTTGGTCAAATTAGTGGTTGCTTTTGGTGCCTTTAATCATCTTGCTTCTGATCTCAATATTGCCCAAGCAACTGACCAGCCTGGTTCATTCACACAAAGACTCAGTTAAAAATAAGTCAACCACACAATCTGTGTGGTATCGTGCAGGCAAAAGAAAATAACAAAACTCTGAATTTTACATGTGGCTTCTTTTTTTCTCTCTTTTTTCCCTGTCTCAACCAGTCATGTAGACACAACTGCAGAAAGATTGCCATGCCCGAAGGAGAAGGGGCGGGGGGGTGACAAGAATAAAACATATACATCATTTCCATTGGAGTATTCATGAGATCTTGAGGTTTTACCCCAGCGAGAAAAAGCTTGGCACCTTATTGATTAACCTCCTAGTACCTTCAAATCAGAATATGCTGAGAGCTATGTATGCCGTCCAAAACTCCAGGTCAGGGTGGTGGGGAATGGAGGTGGGGGAATGAGGAATTAAACCAGATTGAAATCAGTTTTTCTCCCAGGCTGGGGAACTCTAGGATTCCTCAAACCTCAAAAATGGAATTGCTGTTCTCTCAAGTCCCAGAGTGGCTTGATTCCAAGCCCCTGCAGCCAAAGCCTAAAACGTGGCTTTACTTTGGAGAATTCAAATGTGGCTTTGCTTTCAAGAATTTGGCCCCAGCATGATGGGGATCTGGTGAAACACTTGGAAAAATCAAAAATTGAGAGCTCTCGGCAGCCTACGGATCCCACTAAGGCCCATGGCAAACTGGCCTCTGCTGACGGGCTCTCCTTCCTGATGGAGCTGTCTGCCTAGTTGCCCAGATGCCTCACCTTTGGGAGAGAAGCTGTGCTCATGTTTTGGAATGCTCAGAGCCTCTTTGTCCTCCCTCCTTTTCCCCACTGCAACCTTAAGGCTCAGTGATGAGGCCACAGCTGTTTATGTGCTTAACTTTTCTTGGGATTTTTTACTTAAGTTACTTGGGATTTTTTGTTTTTCCCGAGGCTTTCTCGCTTGGCTCGATGAGGTGTGCTAACTTCTCCAGACCTCTCCGTATCTCTGCAAACACATGCCATGTACCTATGTGGTAATCCAGAACACCAAGGAAATCAGAACCCTGGATGAAAAACAAGGGGCATGTAGGTTTGCTAAAAATAAAGTAAAATTAAAAATTCCAAAGATGACTTTGAAAAACAGCTGCAAGTTTCCTGATCAAAACATAGCCTTCTGGGGTTATTTCCAGGCCAGGCTGCCTGCCAAAGGCTGTGATGAATTCTAGGCTCCATATGGTGTGTCCCATATAACGGAGATTTGGCACCAGTGAATTCCAGACTCTAACCTGCAGTTCCAAGGCCTGCCCTCCTGGAGATGGGGGTTTACAAGGATTGAGTTCCATGACCATCTGAGACCAGAGGTCTTTCTACAGTTCTAAAGGAAGATTTCCATGCAGACCTCTTACTTCTACAGTGGTCAAGCGAAAAGGCCCTGGGCTTTGGAGTCCCAGATTTATGGGATCAAATCCTTGCCCTTTTACTTATGGGCAATGCATGTTCAGACAACAGATTTAACCTCTCCGAATTTCAGTTGCTGCATCTATAAGAGGAAAATTATCAAGCCTATCCTGTGTGGCTGAGTAAACTTATGGATAAGCTTATGAAAGTACCTGGTACTCTATCTGATATATACTAGATACTCACAACCTGGCGCCCAGCCTTATCATTATATCCCTTCCATTTTCCCCACTAGGACATGGAGCCAACAGTCAGTATAGAGCATTGTAGGCCAGGTATTGAAGTCTTTAGAAGTCAAGAACAGTATCTGGGAAATAAAGGTTCCATTCCGGAAATGTTTCTTGAGCACTCCCCTTGTGCCAAGCTGTTCTAAAGGAGTTCAATGTGTAACAAAGGAAATGTGTGCATGTGTATTACTATCCACTGATGTACTTTTCTCTTCTCTCTCTCTCTTTCTCATTCTGCTACATCAATTTTGCCATTAAGTCAAAGCAACAGAGTGATTGCCCTAGAGAATGGAAAGGTGGCTTCCCCCTAGAACAAAGAGCTTGTAGAGTAACAGCAAAAGAGGGTATGATATAAGGGGAGTTACTCTTAGGCATGTAGGAAAAGAAGAAAGTACATTCAGAGCTGGGCAGTCAGGGAAGGAAGAGTCTCTGGTCAACCCCCAGCAGGACTCTGCACCCCATAACAAGAGTCAGTGGAGGTAGAATCATCTATATAGGTTTGGAAAATCTAACTACTTCTGGGTGGTGGCCCCATTTCTCTGGGATGGAGGCTGTACATTGCTGAGAGGTACCTGGGAGCATGGCTTGAGAGGGGGCCCTCAGTTCCCCAGGGTTTGTGGTAGCATCGAAGTTCCCATGCATCCCAGTGGGAAGTGTTAAGAGGCCAGAAACACAGTGTTTTCTCGGATCACAACGTGGGAGACCTTCCAACCCTGGCCAACATCAGGGGTCAAAAATGGCAGGGCAGCATGGCATCTAGTGGGTAGGCAAAGCCAGCCTCCCATGGCAGAGCACAATGAAGACTCAGTGGAGGGTCATCCTATTCCACACCCAGAAGCCTCCCAGGAGGAGAAGCAGAGAGCAGAGACACCTTGAAAAAGGAGATACAGCCCTTACCAGGAGTTTGAATTGGCTGAATATTTATTAAAGAGATAGTTACCTCTAGTTGGCAAATTTAATTTTTTATGCCATTAATGGAAATGGACACTCCAGAGCAAAATTAAATATAAAAACTGAAGAAAGCTATGTTTTGTTTCTTAAATTCTTCAGGGTACATCTGAATCACAGCATATGAAATTGAAATTTAACCCTCCTGCACATGAGTGTATCGCAGTATGCTGCCAGGTGAGTAAACAGAGGGCAAAGAGGGAGGGGCTTTTAACCCAGGCTTGGGAGACTGGCTATAAGGAAAGCTTCTCGAGGGAAATGAGCCCCAAGTGAATTTGAAGTATCCTGAGGGGTGGGAAGGATCAAGGTCAGGCAGAGAGTGAGGAGTAAATCTGAGGTAAGGCGGACAACACAGGCCAAGGTAGGAAGCAGAAATACGTGCAAAGCAGCTGCAATCTGAAAGCGATGGAATGCCAAGTGCAATTCTTTCAGTATTAATGGGCCCCCTACTGTGTACCGGGTGCCTAGTAGGAGGATCCAGAGGATGCAAGAGTGTGGTAGGGAAGGAGGAGTCTCAGCTGGGATCTCAGGAGATGTCATGAACTTAGGACGTGGAAAAGGAAAACTGTGCTGTCCAAAGTCACTTCAAACCCCAGAAGTGTGGCAGAAATGCACAGTGAAACACCTTGCATGTCCATGTTAAATGTTTAGGTGCAGCCTAGGTGGGCATCAGGATAAGGGAAGGGGTGGGAGGGGTTAACTGAGTCACTTCTGTCTCCCAGATCTGTCCCCTCTAACTCCTGGGCTGACACAGACCACCTACCAAAACCAAGGCTGTGGTTCCTTTCTCTGTGACATTCTCATCTTCCCTGCATGGGACCCATTCCCACCAAGGCTTAGGTGTCTTCCAGATTCTGTCACAGTGAGTCCCAGGGTGTTCTGACACACATGACCAACTCCATGCAGGCACAACAGAGAGCAGGCTAGGGTCTGAACCTCATTTTCTCTCCTGCCAGCTCCTTAAGGAAGAGCATCTAATACCCCTTCAAGGCACTATTACCCATTTAGAGATGTGCATGAAAGACAAGGTAGCATAGCTTAGCGTATATAATGCAGGAGGCAATGGAACATTATGAATGGAACATGGTCGCCGGCCACTTTGCTATAGTATTTTCAACTTAAGAGTTTGCATATGACTAAAAGCAATCATAAAATTATTTTACATTATTTTCATGAGCCAGGAAATGCTTTGAATTCATTTTTGATTTTTTTATTTCAATTGCCTTCTCCTCCTATGCCAGCCCCAGCCCAGGAATAGGAGTCAGGGTGAGGTGACATCCAGGCATGAAACTGAGACTAGTGTGAAGGGTTATAGAACCTGACAGATCTGGGAACTCATCTCGGATATGCCATTTTGTAGCTGTGTGACTGGGAAAGTCACCTGAGCTCTCTATAAAATGAAGATTGCAGTACCTCATTCCCAAGGATATTGTGAAGAATAAATGCATGATAGCTTAGCATCAAGCTTGGCACATAGCTGGTGATAACTATCATCAACAACTGTGGCAGTTCTTTAAAATAGCCACACATTTTTTTGACCCTCCTCCTATGAAGAGGTGGGGTCTGTATCCTCCCCACTCAACTCTGGGTGGGTTTGTGACTTCTTTCACCAAAAGAGTATGGTGGAAGTGATGCTGTCTGACTTCCCTGGCTAGGTCATAAAAGGCCATGCAGCTTCTGCCTTGTTCACCAGAACACTGGAGCACTGGTTCCTGGAGAGAGTATGGTTACTTTGAGGCCACCATGCTGTGGGGAAGCCCAAGCCACAATGAGGAGTCAGATGTAAGTTCTCTGATCCAATATCTGAGCTAAGCCCAGCCATCACTCATATAAGTGAAGGAACCTCCAGATGTTTCCAGCCCCCAGCCTTTAAGAATCTTCCCAGATGCACACATATGTTTATTGCAGCACTATTCACAATAGCAAAGACTTGGAACCAACCCAAATGTCCAACAACGATAGACTGGATTAAGAAAATGTGGCACATATACACCATGGAATACTATGCAGCCATAAAAAATGATGAGTTCATGTCCTTTGTAGGGACATGGACGAAACTGGAAAACATCATTCTCAGTAAACTATCGCAAGGACAAAAAACCAAACACCGCATGTTCTCACTCATAGGTGGGAATTGAACAATGAGAACTCATGGACACAGGAAGGGGAACATCACACTCTGGGGACTGTTGTGGGGTTGGGGGAGTGGGGAGGGACAGCATTAGGAGATATACCTAATGCTAAATGACGAGTTAATGGGTGCAGGAAATCAACATGGCACATGGATACATATGTAACAAACCTGCACATTGTGCACATGTACCCTAAAACCTAAAGTATAATAATAAAAAAAATAAATAAATAAAAAAGAATCTTCCCAGATGAAACTTGGTCAACATAGAGCAGAGACAAAACAACCCTGCTGTCCTGATCCATAATCCTGATCCACAGCACTCATGAGCATAATGAAATAGTTGTTGTTTTAGGGTGCTAAGCTTGGACTGGTTTATTAAGCAACATTAGATAACTGGAATACCAATCTTCATTATTATCATCATAGATTTTTATTCAAGGTACCATTTGGTAGAGATCTTTATTTGATATATTCTTAAATAAAGTATACACAGTGCAATGCAGTGTCAAATCTGGAAATAAGCATTCTTCAGCAAATATCAAGTATTTTTTTAACCAATATTCATATGTTTGCAGAGCCTGCAAACAACTGATGAGCTGGTAAGCATTGGCATAGCAGCTGCCAACATGTTCTTGCAGGAATTTTTGCAATTTATTAGTATAATAACAGATTTTACAGGTATCTGTGGCATATAATTATGACCCATATTACATGTCACCAGCTTATTGCTTGATTTTACTTCTCTATTAACAAAAAAGTGCTGTGGATTTTACATTAATTGCGATGAGAATTAACGGCTACTTCTAGGCCATTTTATCTGCAAAAGAACATTTTAGGTTTGATTTTGTTTGTTATCCAGGAATGAGACTATTGAGATACATGGAAGACTATCTTCCCTACTGTACTATAAGCTCTCTCTCTCTTTTTTTTTTTCTTCTTGAGATGGAGTCTGGCTCTGTCGCCCAGGCTGGAGTACAGTGGTGTGATCTCGGCTCACTGCAACCTCCATGTCCTGGGTTCAAGCGATTCTCCTGCCTCAGCATCCCAAGTAGCTGGGACTACAGGCACGTGCCACCATGCCCAGCTAATTTTTGTATTTTTAGTGGAGATGAGGTTTCATCGTTTTGGCCAGGATGGTTTCCATCTCTTGACCTTATGATCTGCCCGCCTCGGCCTCCCAAAGTGCTGGGATTACAGGCTTGAGTCACCGCGCCCAGCCTGTAAGTTCTCTTAAGGCAGGAATTAAGTATTACCTTCCTTCCCCTATTCCAGGACCTAATACAGTGTTTCATATGTAGTAGGTATAAAAGGGTATGGTAGCCATGAAGATGTGACACTCAGATCTCCTTTCAAGAAATAACTTGCCATTCAGCTGAAAGGAGTGAAGTTAGTGGACAGCCCTCAGCTGCAGCACCTTTGAGGTCTACTTTAGCTTTTAAATCAAAGCCATATCTTTCCTCGGGAGCCCCCAGCCAAACACTGATCATGGGAGAATTACCAGAGCCTGGCTGGTTCTGCCCAGTGCAGGACTCCTCTAATGGGAAATCTCAGCTCTGGAGGAGCTCCTCATTAAGTTAGTTCACACTTTGTTGGATCTTCATTGTGATCTGAGGTTCTTTTTACCTACTCCTGTTTTCTCTGCCTTTATCTTTCACAAGCATTACCCCCTAAGACATGTCTTGCATTTCTCACTCCATTTTAGCATCTGCTTCCCATAGGACTCAATGGACACAGGGAGGTGCTCATCAAATGCAATCTGATTACATAAGAACATACCTATTTGAGAAGATAAAGTTTTGGTTGATGCTATAGACCGAAAGCTTGTGACCCCCTCTCCCAAATTCCTATGTTGAAACTTAATCCCCAATATGATGCTATTTGAAAAGAGGGCCTTGGGAAGTGATTAGGTCATGAGGGTGGAGCCCTTAGGAATGAGATTAGCTCCCCTCTCAGTAGTGCTCCAGAGACCTTTCTCACCCCTTCTACCATCTAAGGACATAGCTAGCATTTCTCCCACCTGCTTTCCCCAACCCCTCAGGTATGTTTCTAAAGAAGAACATTTACATTGCAGCTTAAAATGGCTGTCATTCCAGAATTTGTAATTCCTCCAAATATCAGCTGTTGTGGAAACTCATGGTGGGCCTTAAACCTCCCTTATTCTATCTTTGATCTGACAAATGAAAGGAATAACACAAATAAACCAGAAGAGAAGAGCCTAGGATCTGGAGGCCTATGGACTTGGGTTTAAACCCTGTTTCCCCACTTACTACCTGTGAAGCTTTGGCTGCATAGACTGTTTTCTCTGCCCTCCACTGCCCATCTAGAAAAAGGGGGTACCCAATATATCATCTTGATTTATTTTTCAGCTCATAGTAGACAACATGAACAAGAGGAAGAAGGAAAAAGAGGAAAAGGAGGAGAGGATAAGAAGAATGGCCAGTCTGGGGTGCCAATGTGATTTTGAACCAGGCAACAAACTAGAAATTCAACCTGGAGTACTGGACTTCCATTGAACCAAATGATCCCATGTTCCTCTTGGACTGGCATTTATTTGCTGAATACCCCCATGTTCCTATCTCACGTTAGCCTCTCTGTTGACGCACTCTGAAAACACTGTAAGAATACCATCCATTCTATGAGGGCTGGGAGGGTGGCTGTATCCATGTCTGAAGCATGAGGTAGGTCTTCAGTAATCATTTGGTGAATGAATGAATTTGAATGAATGAATGAGTGTGTGAAGCTTTCACTAGCCATGAAACAGCCTTTAGTCCTTTGTCAACAACAGCATAGGAATTAGGGACCTTTGGAAGCCTTGCTTCTTACAAAATCTGCATCTCAGCCACAAAGAAGGAGGCCTGGGAGTTATTAGAGAGCCTCTTGTTTGTTTGTTTTGCAAATGAAAATCAGAACTGAGGAAGCTCACTGCAGCCAGCTGCAGGGTTCTGAGTTAACCCCTTCAGTGTCACAGAGCCAGTGGCTTCTTTTCAGAACTATGTTTTGAGGGAGATGAGCCTAAAGTAGTGGGAGGAGAGGGTGCTCTTTTGAATGCAGTCCCAGCTTCAGGTTGAAAGTTCTGGAGACCTGGTTGTGCTTCTAAATAGCTCTGGGAGCTTCAGAAAAATCCCTTGATTTCTCTACACGTTTGTTTCTCTGCCTAAAAATTATGGATTAAGCCAGTTAGGCTCCAAGCACCTCTGAATTTTACCATCCTGACACCAAAATCAGTTTGTGCCTGTAGTGAAATGTTTCTTGGATGAGTTGGAGTGGGAGAGGGCACATATGAGCCTGTCTATGGAGTCTGTGCCACATCACAAGAGACGTTTTTCCCTCTACATCTAATAATAATCCTAATAACGATGATAACAGTAATAACTATTCATTTAATGTGTACTGTGTGCTGGGTGCTCTTTCAAAACTTTATGTGGGTCCTATTTTAATTCTCACTATAACTCTGCGAGGTAGATGCTAATATAATCCCCATTTTACTGATGAGAAAATTGAGGAACAGAAAGGTTCAATGTCTCACCCAAAGCTTTAGGTGAGTGGTGGAGCTTGGATTCAAACCTACGAGATTGGTGCAGGATCCTTTATTCTCTACCCTTTGGGTTCCCAAAGTCCTGTTCTCCTAGACTGCCTACGTCTACTCAGAACTGTCTTAAGCTTTCAGAAAGAGAAGAAGACAGTGAGAAGAGGCAGTGAGCCATAGGTATAGCAAGAAGGCATAGATAGCACCCAAACCCTGGCTCCAGTCCTAACTATCCCTGAGACTTGGGGGAGTTCTTCTGCCCTCAGGTCTCAGGTTCTCCATCTGTGAGTTGAAGTAGTCACCCATGGGAATATCCAGGGGTGTCCCCAAGCTGATTAGTAAATAAGAGAATCTTACACCAGAACTCAGAGAAGAGCTTCCAAGAGTATATAAAATCCAAGGAATTGTATGAAAAATGTTGTGTGTGGGCATTTAGCTATGGGGATAGGAGGTTCATGGCTCACATTAGTTTCTGGAAGTGCATGCGCCAGGGAACTACAATACAACAGCATCATCAGTGTAGACTCTCAGCAGCTAACACATCAGAGGCAGGTCACTCCTGTGATCATGGTGTCAGGGCTCAACATCTGGTTGTTTAAAATAAAAAAGCCAAATAATTGGCTTCATTTCATTATCTTCCAATGTCTAGAAATTTCCAGAGTAGAAAGCAATAATTTGACACCCTTAGGCTCAAAATCGCTCTCTTTACACACAGTCCCTCTTCTTTCTCCAAGAAGGAAAGTCTCTCTTGCACTTAATACCCTTCAGAATAAGCCAGAAATATGCTGTCACCTGCAAGAACTTCCAAGTAGACCCAACAGAGAAGTGTCATATGGACAAGGTGTGTGAATATAGAGCCTGCAAAAACAAACAGGACTTAGCATGTCCTCAGCCAAATGCTTTGGTGCAAAAACCTTCTGTGTGTGTGTGTGTGTGTGCACGCGCACATGCATGTGTGTGTGTATGCACGCAGTGAGAGAAGGCAATAGGCTGCTGTAGTAAATACACCAGATGGAAAGACAGTCAGATATGGGTGGGAATCCCAGCTCCTCCCCTTATCAGCTCAGTCATTTCAGATGAGCTCCTAACCTCTCTGAGCCTCAGTTTCCTCCCCTGTAAAATTCCAGCAATTTCACAGTGCTGCTCTGAGGACTTAATACAATAACTCGTGTAGTGAAGAATTCATGTATTGCAGCTGCCCCACAAGCAGAAGTAGCTCAACATATGGGAGTCCAGATGCCTTGGTGACCTTGGACAATTCTTCTTTCTTTTATTTTTTTCTTCCCTCCTAAGCCTTAATTTCTTCTTCTGTAAAACAGAAGTGAAGTGACAGAGAAGGTTGATGTGTTAAGCTTTCTTTTAGTTATGGAGCTTTGGGGGTTTTTTCCCACCCCCAAATAAAATCTCATGGGGAAGCCCAATGCATATAACCATGAGAAACAGTGGCTCAGGTTCAAGGAGAAACAGCAGACTCCAGCGGACTGAACCTGTCGTAACCCCCCTCATGCTGGTCAACCTCACAGGTGTTGGGCTGCTGTGGAAAACCAGCATGCCACTTCAGTATTTCCCAATTTTCCTTAATCTGTGCAGCAAACCCACACTTGCCATGGTTATGTACTACTTCCATTATTTATCTACTTAATATTTTTCTCAACCCAATTGCTTATCAATTGCTCAAATTTAATTTAATCCAAAAGGAAGCTACATGTCATGACATCAGGGGAAGACCAGTATCTATTTTCATAAATAGAAGGTCATGTGAATCAAGTGTATAATAAATACTGGATTTATTTAACCTGCTGAAGGTTAACTCTCAGGGATGTCATCTCTCTTTCTTAAAAAGGAGGATTCACAAGGGGGTAGGAAAGCATTCAAGGACCCTAGCACCCAGCTAAGGCTTTTTCCGTGTAATAAGCAGGATGGAAAGAGAAGAGAAAGAACTCAGCACCAAGCGTGTCTCCAGTTGTGTTGCTCCAGGTTGCTTTTAATTGGCTTCCACATGTGGCATTGTTGAGAAGCACTCTGTGATCACTGTAGTAGGTTTAATGGTGTCTCTCAAATACCTAAGCCCAAGTCCTAACATCCCCCACCACATAACTGTGAATGTGGCTTTTTGGAAATATGGTCTTTGCAGATGTAAGAATCTTAGGATGAGATCATCCTTAATTTAGGGTGGACCGTAAGCCCAAGGACAAGTGTCCCTATCAGAGAAAAGAGAGGGAGATTTGATACACATCGAGAAAGCCATGTGAACATGGGAACCGAGATTGGAGTGATGCAGGCATGACCCAAGAATGCCTGGGGCCATCAGAAGCTGGAAAAAGCAAGGAAGGATTCCTCCCTGGAGCCTTCAGAGGGAGCGTGGCTTTGATGACACCTTGATTCTAGACTTCTGGCCTCTAGGACTGTGGAAGAATACATTTCTCTCATTTTAGGCCACCTGCTTGTGGTCATTTGTTGGGGGCAGCCCTAGGAGATGAATGCAATCACTAAACCTGTTCCCAATGTAGCATTCATCAGCCTAATCCCGTATTTTTTCCTCTACGTCCTCTTTTACCAGAGGTCAGGAGTTGCCATTTCAGAAGAAGCTCCCCCTTGCCATAAAAGATCTCCCTTCCCCTTGCAAAGAAGTGTCATTGGTTTATCCTAAGAAGCAGGGAAGGTAAAGACATTGAATAGGCCTGGCCAGAAGATGCTTCTGTGTTCTCAGAACTCACTGTCTTGGAAATCTATCATCTCCCATCCTCCCTCCCTTTACTCCCAGTCCTACCTGAAAGATCCATAGAGAGAGGTAGGGTCGCTACTTAAGAAAAAAAAAGAACCCTCATGAATAAACCCTGTCTTGCAATTTTTTTAAGCCATAATTCCAGAGCGAATCAATGGTTGGAACTTCCCAGCTTAATGCGAGCCAGATTCCTGCCTCTTCACCCTGTTTCCCTCTCTCCAGCTCTCCCTCTCTTTTCCTTGTACCAAAAGCTGTCTGCTAAACTTCTAAAACACCCTTTGCCTTTTTGACCCTTCAACTTGTCTTGAACTTCAGAAAAAATTGGGGAAATGGCACTGAGTGAACTATATATAAGTCCTGGGCTTGTAGGGAGGAGGGGGGGAAAGGGGCCATGCGGGGGAGAGGGCTCGCCATGAACTTGGGGCCTCAGATATTCGCTTGGGAAAAAAAAATTCCAACTCTCTTCTGTTAATAGAATTAGTAAATATTTGTTGCTCTGTTCTAGGCCGGTGCCCCAGGGGGATATCTGGAGGAAGGAAAAAAAAAAAAGAAGGCAAATAAAAATAAAAGACAAGCTACTTTTCTGCTCCTTTCCTCTCTCCAAAGACACTAAACAGACAAGTTGGAGGATTAGAATGAGGCCTTGTGTGGCTGCTGTGAGCAGGAAGTTGCAAGGGGGCTTTGCAGCGGGGAGGGGGCCATGGTGGGGAAGAAGCAGGCCTGCTATCTGGTAATGGGAACGCCATTCCTGCCTAATGAAATGATTGCTGGCAGAGTTCCTGAGTTACAGCGCAGCCTGCACAGCCCCTGGCTGGCTTCCTGGAGCCCAGAGACCCTGGGCTGGGGCCGGGCCTAATGTGCAAAAAGCGTGCAATGAGGCAGGGAGAGAATAAGAAAGTGAAAGAGAGGGAGGTGGTGACAGGGATGAGAGACAGAGAAGTGGAGCAGGGGAATCAGAGATCAATGGCTAGATGGAGAGAAAATGATAGAAACAGTGGCAGATGCACAGCCAGCGACATACAGAGAAAACAACGGGTGGGGGCAGACAGAGGAAAAGACTCGACAAAGCGCCTCTGTCAGGCCCAGGGAGATGGATGGGAGAGAATCAGAGTGGAGGACCGAGCTAGGCTGAGGCTGAGAGATGGATGGACAGGAAGAGACCTGGACACGGAGGGAGAGAGAAGCGGAGATGAGAAAAACAAAGACGTGGAGAGACAGAGAGAAAGATGGGGCAAGGCAGAAACCCTGACTGTCAGAAGAGTGAAGAAGAGGAAGGAGCCAGGCAGTGGAAGAGACAGACATGGAGACAGGGTCAGAGACAGAGGAACGGGAGGGAATAAAGATTCAGAGCAAAGAGACAGGGGGTCCAGAGAGCAAGGCAGTACCTTCCTGCACGTGGAGAGTTCAGTGCAAGTGGATCTTTGTAAGACTTCATCGCCTTGACAGGAAGTGAGGTCCTAATAGACATTGATTATAAAATAAACAGCATGTTCAAATAGGACAAAATAAGGAAGGGGCAGGAAAGGAGAATAAAAGTCCTTCCCTATTGTCCTGCTGCAATCATTCTCTGACTTCTTCAACTTTTAGCAGATTTTACAATAAATGCGTGGATGGCCTGGAACATTTTCACCTCATGTACATTGTTTCCGGTCATCCAAGGAGCCTCCAAAGAAGATGTTATGACTTCTACTCTTTTTTAATTGAAGAATCTGAGAATCAGGGAAGTGACATTACTTATGACATAATACAGAGAGGAAGGGGCTGGAGTTGGGGCTCTAGTGTGGGTGGACAAAAAGAATAGAAATGCTAGAAAGGGGGAAAGGTTGGAGGTTAAGTGTTCTGAGGACCTCATTTTGCTCAGGAAGGGCTATATGAATTATTACATTGATTACAGTGCTTAATCATAAGCATGGTAAGAATCAAATGTGCCTATTTAGAAAATAGAAATAGAACCAATAACTTCTGAAAAAGGAGAGAAGGAAAGGTGGGTGGGAAGGAAAAGGTAAAAAAAAATCTATCCACCTAATACAGAAGAGAAAAGGAGGAAGAACAAAGCAAAGACAAAAAGAAAAAAGATGAAAATGTGATTAAGTAGAAACTGCTAATGAAAATGCAAAATGGCACAGCCATTTGGGAAGACAGTTTAGCAGTTTATTACAAAACTAAACATATTCTTACCATATGATTCAGCGACCACACTCCTTGGTATTTACCTAAAGGAGGTGAAATCTTATGTGCACACAAAAACCTGCACACAGATGTTTACAGCAGCTTTATTCATAAATGCCAAAAGTTGAGAGCAACCAAGATGTTCCTCAGTAGGTGAATGAATAAATAAAGCATCGTGCATCCAGACAATGGAATACAGGGTTATTCAGCCCTGCAAGGAAATGAGCTATCAAGCCTTGAAAAGACATGGAGGAAATTCAAATGCATATTATTAAGTGAAACAAGCCAATTGAAAAGGCTCATACTGTATGATTCCAACTATGTGACATTCTCAAAAAGGCAAAACTCTGGCGACAGTAAAAAGATCAGGGGTTGCTAAGAGTTAAAAAGGAGGGAGGAATGAAGAGAAGGAGCACAGAGGATTTTTAGGGCAATGAGACTGTTCTGTATTATACTATAATGGTGGGTACATGTCATTATACATTTATTGAAACCTACAGTGAACTCTGATGTTCACTCTTGGTGTTGTACATTCTGTAGGTTTTGGAGTTGGAAGATAATGATGTGTCAATATGGGTTCACCAATGGCAGCAAAGGTAGCACTCTGACGGTGGGAGGGGGTGTTGATGATGGAGGAGGCTGCGCATGTTGGCGCAGAGGGTGTGTGGGATATTTCTTTGCCTTTTCCTCAATTTTCCTGGGAACCTAAAACTGCTTTAAAAATAAATACAGTCTTAAAAAATAAATGTAAGTTGAAACCTCATAATCAGAAGGTAGAAATAAATTCACACTAGTCTGGAATCACATTAATCATAATGGGATTAAACTCTTCAGTTAAAAGACAGAGAATTGGGAATGATTTTTTTTTAAATCAACCATGTGCTTTTCCTGAGGCATACATAAATTAACAGAAAGTTGAAAATTAAAGATTAAAAAAAGATTCTAAATAAATACGAATCAAAAGGAAGCTGATTTTGTAATATGAATATCAGACAAAATAAAGTTTGTGGTAATCCAGCTTTCTGTGACGTCAAACTATGTTCTCTCACTCTTGGCACACAGAGCCAGGCCTCTATGATCAGACATCCAGGGCATTGCAGGTGGGGTTGTGAACTCAGATTTCACAACTAGTTTTTCATGAGGCACACATTAGGCAACCACTCTCTCTTACCCCTTGCCTTTTGGTTTCCCACCCTGCGCTATGAGACCAATTTTCTGGTAATGATGCATCACTGGAGAGGGAATACAAGTAAACCACCTTGTGAAATGGTGAGTCACAGAGGCAACAGAAAGAATCAGACACTAGGGAGAGAAATGGGGGAGAACGGGTTTGAGGGGTGCGGACAAGCTTCCCCCTAGAAGGCTGCTTTTCATTGCAGTGAAACACACCACGCTTTCTTATGTCTTCTCCTCCCATTATGTCATCTTATTTACTCAATCTGGAAATGTCCAGGTTACCACTGAGTATGGGTAGCAGTTTTCTGTTTCCTGTTTGTATTAAGAAGGCAAGAGCTGAGTTTCTTGGAAAACCTAAGTATGTGTGGGTTCTTGTGATGGATTTAACCAAGAACCAAGTACTTGCCAAATATCAACCTTTTGCCCCTTGTACTCCTCATTGTGCTGAGGCAGAATAGAACATTGAGAAGAGGATAGGATGGTGGGAGCAGAGGGGGAAGGCCATAAAATAGCCGTCAATTGCTAATGCCTTTGGCCATGACTGCATCCCAGTAACACTACACAGCTTACAGTTCCTCAGTGACTCGCTCTTCTGTGGCTTTGCACACGTGTCTCCCACTACCTGAAATGTTTTCCTCGCCCCACGTCCCCCACTCCCTTTAGCTCTTTCTATTACCGATTTTTCATGCCAGAAAGCCTTCCTATCCTGAGTATGAATTAAAAGTCCCTTCTCTCAGTTCTCTGTACTTATTTATGTTAAAATACTTATCACTCAACATTGTAATGACCTATGAACTTGTCTCTCCCTCTCCACTCCCTTTTCCCCAAAAGTTACAAAAATCTAAAAGGAAGAAAGAACATCTCTTCTTCCTTTTATCCCTCTGCTCTGCATCAGGCTAGGTACACAGTTCGACAAGAGCCTGACATGTGAGGGGAATGAATGGTGGAAAGTCTCCAGTCAAGGACCTTTGCTACCTTGAACTGCAGCATCAGGAACTACACCTTAACCCATCCACAGAGACTCTGAGCGTTCCACAAATTTGATTTTCAGAAACATGAAACAACAAAGTTAGAAGGCACCGTAAGAGAACCTCTTTTCCCTCTGGTTTGTAAATGAATTCTAATTACCTTCACTTTATGTCAACAGGGCAATCTCACTTGGTTCTTGTTTATATCTTACACTTTCTGACCAGCTTCATTTGAAGAAATGGCCCATGATTTTTTAAAAATAAAATTGTTAAGCCACCATCCATCTACTCAAACCCTCATTTTACAGAATGAATCCCCAAGGCCCAGAGAGAAGGAAGGAACAGGTTCAGTGTTGCATCTTGCAGCTATATCTCATCCCTGCATTTACCAGGTGTAAAATCTTGATCAACTGACTTAACCTCTTTAAACCCCCTTATTTATCTGTAAAATGGGGGAAGAGTGAACTTATCTCATAAGGGGTTGTTGAGAGTTTCAATCAGGTAAGTTAAGCCATGTCAAGAGTATAGACATTCAGTGAATGTTACTGATGATGATGATGATGATGGTGGTGGTGGTGGTGATGGGTGTTGTTATGCACTATTATTCTCTCTCCATCCAGCACTCTTTCTACTCTACACAGCTAGCTCTGAAACTTAATGTAACATGCCAGTGACCCAGCCAGAGTTTGAGGAAATGAAACACAAACCACCCAGCAGCCTCGTTCTTCAGCTGCAGTTACCCCATTAACAGCAGAACAATCTCATTCTGGATCTTCTCCATCTCCTGGCAGCCAAGCCTCAGACAAGGGGCTCTTAAAATACCAAATTTCTCTAGAAGGAAAGATTAGGAGGAAGTTCTCACCGCCCAGTATTGAGGAGCTGAATTCCCTTTTCTCAGCTTGGTTTTTCCTCCCTGCCTAGTGTCTTTCTCCTGAGCCTGACTTGTGGAAGCTCTCATTCTGTAATGAGGGGCTGCAGTGGCATTAGAAGCCTCCAGTTTCCTCTGCCCACCTGGAGAAAAAGGTGAGGCTGAGTTGGTTGCAAAGTGCCTGAAAAGTGCCTTGGTTCAAGGACTTATTCTCCCCAGCGTCTAGGGGTGTTGCCAGCTGAATGCTTTTAGCTCCCAGCCCTCTCTAGATATTGACCTCAGCTGAAAAGATCCCCCATCACTCAATATTCCATCTTCCTCCAAGGACAGCCCACATCCAAAGATTGGTGTGGCAAGAGAATTAAGGCATATCACCCTGTCCCCAGCTGAAGGGTCATCCCATTTTCAGAACCCCCATGGGGTCAGTTGAACCTTTGCTGAGACTACGTCACACCTTGACTTCTTTTTCCACCCAATCCTCATTCTTTTCCTTCCCTTCTAGCTCCAATATATGCCTAGCATATTAATCCTCACCCAAGAACCTGGTCCCTAGAAAGTCTGCAACTGCCAAGTCAGACAAAGTGAAAGGGGCCAATGTGAGCCTGTTGTCTGAAGCTTGGCTGCTCAGAGATGGAGAAAATCCAGAATGAGATAGTTTTGCTGTTAATGGGGTAACTGTAGATGAAGAACAAGGCTGCTGGGTGGTTTGTGTCTCATTTCCTCAAAGTCTGGTTTAAGAGGTATCATTTGGCGAGGTTAGCAGGACCCAGGCTTGAAACCCATTTTTCTGCCCAAGACTTAGCCCCTCTACTAGAACAACAGGCCCACCTAGACCACCTGGGTCCAAGTCTACCAAAGTAGCATCCACATCACAGCAGCACGTGGGGTGATTGCAGGAGGCAACAGACAGGCATTTTTAAAATTTGTTTTCAGGTGCACCCAAAAAAAATTACCACTAGAATGTTTAAATCCCCAAGGTAACAAATTTTTTAGCTTTGGACAAGTCTACAAATGTAAGACAATGAACAAACTGAGTGTGTAATAGATTTGGTGGTTTGCTGATAGGAAGAATCTGGAAATGCCAGGAAAACACTGCTCTCATTTTGCAGATGGAGAAACAGGAGTACAGGGTAGGGAAGACATGACCCAAGGTCATCTGGCAAGTTAGAGGCAAAACTGGGGCTAACAACCAGCTCTACGAACTGCGGTTTGGGGTTGGTCTCCCCCTGCCCTGACCTCTGTGTGACAAATCTTACTGACTGAGGAACCAGGCATCCTACGAGGCATCGGTTAGCCATGGAAGTACCTGAGATGCAGGAATTACTGTCCAAAAAGTACAAGCCTTAGCTCAGTGGTATCTGCCATCCACAGACTCATCTTCCCACAGGCCCAGGTCCCCTTGACCTCCCTCCCCAAGACCATGCAAGAAAAGTCAATAGGTTCACACCTGTAATCCCAGCACTTTGGGAGGCTGAGGCAGGCAGATCATCTGAGGTCAGGAGTTCAAGACCAGCCTGGCCAACATGGCAAAACCCCGTCTGTACTAAAAATACAAAAATTAGCCGGGTATGGTGGTGCTCATCTGTAGTCCCAGCTATTCAGGAGACAGAAGAATCGCTTGAAGGTTGGAGTGAGCCAAGATCGTGCCACTGCACTCCAGCCTGGGTGACAGAGAGAGACACTGTCTCATACAAAAAAAAACAAAAAAACACAACAACAACAAAAAATGAAACCAAAAAAACGCCACCTAGGTTCTGGGTTCAAATCCATATTTCACTGCTTCACTAGCTGAGTGACTTGGGCAAGTCACATTTATTCCGAACCTCTTTTTTTTTTTCTCATCTAAAATGGACATAAATGCCTACTTCATCAGGTTTTTGCTGAGATTCCAATGAAATAAAATATAAAAATCCCATAGCACAAAGTCTGGTACATTGTTGGCACTCAGTAATTGTGAGCTACTAAAGACAGATGTGTATGAGCGATTTTCTTTTCCTAAGGGAGAATGTTTCAGTTAGCTATTGCTGTGTAACAAACCAACTCAAAACTTCAAGGTTCAAAACAAAAATGATTTATAATTTTTCACAATCCTGTGGGTCAAGAATCCAGGCTAGGCATAGCTGGGTTTTCTTTTGCCCCAGTTTGGGGGCATTGTTTGGGTTCACTTACTGCATTTAGCTATTTGCTGGGCTGAGCTGGAAGGTCCACGCAGGCTTCCTCAGATGCAAGGAAGCTCAGTGTTTCTCCATGTGGTCTTTTGTCCTCCATGGGATGTTGCATTATTCAGTAGTAATGTGAGCTTCTTTACAACCTGATGGCAGGCTTCCAGAGTGAAGGTTGCAATCACCAGGCCTGTTAGAGCCTAGGCCAAGAACTGGCATAGCATCACTTCTGATATAGTCTATTGGTCAAGGAAGTCACAAGCCCAGCTAGATTCAGAGTGAGGAGAAATAGATTCTACCTATCTTTGGGTGAAGGAGTAAATGTGATCCAGAGCTTTCCGGATTATCCAAGTGGTCCAAGCCACTGCCTCATGCACCCAGACTCCTTTTATACCATGCTCCCCACCTCTCCCAGAGTCCTGTGAATTATATTGTCATGGCATACATCCTCCAAACTCTACTTGTTCTTAGCTACTCTTTCCCTCCCTTATCTCTGCCTGGCTAACTTATCCTCATCATCCTTTGGTCCTAATCCAACCATCACTGCCTCCAGGAAGCCTTATATTATCCCCCAGATTGGTGTGATACCCATTATTTACTTCTCTAGCATCCTGTACCTTTTCTTCTTAATACTCATCACCCCTGTAAATAATTATAAATTCAGTGTCTGTTGCCTTCTAAATATGGTCCCATGAGAGCAGGTCCCATGAGTTTTGTTCATCACCTCATTTACAGCTCCTGGTTCAGTGCCTGGTACCTAGTAAGCACTCAAGAACTGGCCATGGATGTCTTGAGCAGAAGTCTTGATGTCTGTACTCCACACTCACACTGGCCCCTTTCAGCTTGTCTGATCTTGAGGTTTCAGATTATCTAGGAAACATTCTGGGGTAAAGATTAATGTGCAGGACATATATTGCAGCTAGAAGGGAGGGAAAAAAATCAGGATTGGGAGGAAGGAGAAGTTGAGCTGTGATGCAGTCTCAGCAAAGACCTCAACTGACCCCATGGGGGTTCTGAAAATGGGATGACCCTTCAGCTGGGGACAGAGTGATATGCCTTAATTCTCTTGCCACAGCAATCTTTGGATGTGGGCTGTCCTTGGAGGAAGATGTAATATTGAGTGAGAGGGATCTTTCCAACTGAGGTCAATACCTAGAGAGGGCTGGGAGCTAAAAGCATTCAGCTGGCAACACCCCTAGAAGCTGGGGAGAATAAGTCCTTCAGTCCTGAAATGGATCTGGGTAGCACATCATGCAATTATGACACTTAATGTTAACCTTTCAATGCCATCTTTCTCAAGTCATCAAATGGAGACTTTAAAAAGTCTCAAACCCCAAAGAAGGATCTCCAGTAAATCATGGATCTGGAAGTATTTGGAAAAGGATGATGAGAAGAAGCAAGAACTCTGCCAATACCATGAGTTATCAAGAAGAGGGAGACTCTCTGGTTCCTGACCAAAGTTTGTCAATAGTAAAATGTATTTGACTCAAACACATCCACAGACTATTTCAATAGAAAGGCCTCAGGTAAGTTCTCAATACCACTAGCACCCAGTTCATCCCCTTGGAGAATGACTCGGGTGATGCCCTAGCCAAACTTGAAGCCATCTTCTATGGACCTTAAGAACATTCTCTTGTCTGCAGTGATTTCCTAAGGAGAAATTCCAACACGGAATTCTTTGACCACTGCATCCATGTTTACATGAACAGGCACTGTCTGGCCAGGGAGTGGTGACTTCTGCTCCAAACAAGAACATAAGGTCCTAGGGACGTGAGAAAAGGAATTCAAGTTGTGCAGAGGTTTATGTTGATGGAAAAGCCCCACCATGTGGCCTCAGCAGTTCCTCCAGGTTCTTCACTGTCTGGAAAACCACAGCAGAGGAACTCAGACATATGATCTCAGACCTGCAAATTTTTGCCACCACTTCTGCTCCCAAGTAGAGGATGTAACCAGGAAACTTTCTTTTATTTGCATATGTGTGTGGCATGCATCAGATCCTTTAAGGAGCCAAGACACAGGAGTGACATCATTCCCAGTAACCAAAATGCCAGTAACTGTTGGCATGGATGCAAGGACTACTCCCTGGGTTGTCTATCCTGGCAGCAGGAAGAGCAAACAATTCAGATTATAGGGCAGAACCTGGGCAGCAGAAGCCAGTAATAGGAGGGAGAAAGAACCTCAGATGGCCTGAGAAGATGGCAGAATTCCCAAGCTAAGACTCTCATATATATTAGATTTTATCGATCACTTACTATGTATTAGGCACTGGGCAAGGGACTTTAAGTATTTCACCTTGTTTGCTCCTCAAGGTCACCTTGTTCCCATTTTACTGATGAGAGAGCTAAGGCTCAGAGAGGAGAAGTGACTTCCCCAGTGGTTAAGTGATTTCAAACTAATTTGAATCCAAGTTTCCAAAGCATAGGCTCTTAAACATTGGTTGCATTGCATAGCCTGGCCAATTTGCTTAAACTGAAGGAGGGTTAAAGTGAATTCAGCCAAATCTTACATCTAAGTGAGTGGCTGGGTTAAATAATCATAAAAGTATGCCGTGGACAATGTGATGCAGTTCTAGATGTTTCCTGCTCTTTCTGCACTTCCTTTCTTCTATCTTTTACTGTGTCCCTCTGTTTCTTTCTCCTTTCTTTCTCTCTCCATTTATTGAGCTCTGATGTTATGTCAAACACTGCAGATACACAGAAGCTTGTACCATTAGTTCTGTCCTCTGTGTGTCTTCTGGGAGATTCAATCTCCTGGGGAAACCAGAAACAAAAGCAAATTATTTCAATGCAGTGGGATATGGGATGGTGCAGAAATTCAAAGAGCGGCCCCCAGGAACATGGAGAGATGACTTAGATGCCTGGAAAGGCTTTAGTAAGGAAAAGCCATTTGAACTTAGACTTGATGGGTAAACAGGGAGCCTCCTGGGCAAAGAAGAGGGAGAAAGATAAAGCTGGAGGAAGTCACCATGTGCAAGGCTATGGAGAAGGAATGAGTTTGGCAGGCTGGGGAGACCCTGGGATTGGATGGAGGCCCAGGAGGAGAGTGGAGGATAGCCAGGCTCCAGAGAAAACCCATATGGTTTATGACAGGCCTTAAATGCCATGCTAAAGTGGCCAGACTTGACCACACAGGCACTGGGGAGCCCCACCAGATATTTAAGTGGGGTAAAGATAAGATGGGTTTTGTATTTTAGAACGATCATGAAGCAGGTGTGTACAAGATGGACAGAGGATAGAAAAGAGTGCTGGAGAAACTGAAGATGGGAATCAATCAGAGATTGCTCAAATATCGCAGCCGAATGGATGAGGGTCTTCTGGTCACCACTTCTTCTGGGGTGTCTGATGCCTCTGACAAACTCTTTATCCCACTGCCTCAGGGATGCCATGTTTTACCCTCTGCAAGCATCTGTCTCTGTATGGGATGATACAGAGAGGGCAATGCCTATCTGAAAAAGAGCAATCAAATGGTGGACTTTCAGGCTGACCGGACTATAAAGAGATATTTCAAAGGTCTTTTCACACTTCCAGAGCCCACCACTTATTCTAACTTGACTATTGCCAGGCTGATGTCTTTATATTTCATTTTATTTCCATAAAGCCTTCATCTGGATACAACAGACTTTGGGCTGAGATTGGGGCCTGCCTCTAATCCTACTGAACAGACCCATGGCTGTTTTCCCCCCAACATCCTAGAGCAGAGAAGAAAGGGTCTGGCAATGGCTACTCTCTCCCAGCCTGAAATAAAAGACAATTTGGCTGGTGTTTTGAGCTCTCAATTTCTCCAGCCACCCTCTCCAGCAAAGCCCCAGTCTCCATTAATACTATTACTTGAGATGACATTTCCTCTGACTGTCGTCGTCTCTTTTTTTTCCTCCTCCTTAATTCCCTAATTTGTCCTAATATGCCCATTGCCTGTGTATCAAGTCATCTGTGAAGCCGCCCCATTTCCAGGTTTCTTCCTCCCCATCAGCCGAGTCTCTGTCTCCCACAGAAATTAGAGGGAGGCGGCTGCAAGCCCACAAGGGCAGGAAATAGAATTAGGGGACGTATTAATTGGGACATCAAGTCGGATTTCGTTCCAGGCACTTCCTTCCGTTAACCACTTTGAAGCTTCCCCTCTGTGGCTCTGTTTCTCATTAGAGGGAGCTCTTAATGGTGAGTGGTGTTTACGCATGGTGCAAATATGTCATTCCCTAGCCTTCGGACTGGCAGGCTCAGCTGATTGGTGAGGGCAAGGGGAGGAAAAGGCCAGCCAATGGGGTCAGGGTGGCAAAGGTGGAGGTGGTGCTTGAGAAAGGACATCGGGGAGAAAAGAAACCACAGAGGTGTGTGTGTTTTAGGCGGATGAGAGGGATTCCACGAGGGTCCCATTATGTTAAACTTCCCCTTCCCTGCAGTTTCCAGGCTCTGCAAATGTATTCATAAAAGAAGCTCCTTTCTTCTTCTTCTTCTTGTTATAATTGTGCTTTTCCCAGCCAGTCATGAGGTTTCTGGCTGCTGGGTTTCACAGATGCCTTGGCCAACACCTTGCAAACTGGCTGAAGTGCCCTGTCTGACACGGAGAAAGGTGCCAGGACACCTTGTCCCTCCTAACTCTCAGTTTTGTCAGCATTTCCATTTAGGGACACTCACTGCCCTCCTTGGTTCTCCACCTGACCCACCCGCCCCATCCACCCCACGTCTTTGAGGTCCTGTCTTTGCAAAGGCTTGCACCTTTGTGGGATCCCCACTCAGAGGCGTCTGTGCCAATGCTAATTCACGGCTGTGAGAAGAACCCATTTGCGGAAGAGTATTGGTTTTTCCACCAAGGCAGCCAAAACCACCAGCCTCCCTTGCTGGGGAAGAGGAGAGAGAGGAAGAGAAGAAGCATTTGTTTCCCATGATCTGTAGTGGTAGCCCCACAAAACAAATACTTCTGGGAGACTCTAATCAGGTTTTACTGAAGCTCAGCTGTGGGTGTGTTTTGTCCTAATCCCTGAGACAAGGAACCCCAGAAAGGAAACTCCTGTTGCTCTGAGGTGGAGGTCAGGCCCTTCTGCTGCCCCTTCAGCTCTGACAGCCAATGCAAACACCACAGCCCTGCCCTGGACACCCTTCAGTCCTCTTGAGCAACCAGAAGCCAAGAAAAAGCAACAGAAGTCCATGCGAAAAGTGGAGAAGACAAACCTCAGCCTTGAGTGGCAACCAAATCAAACAGCAGCGCCTCATCAGCCAGTTCACAGACATGAGGGCAAAGGGGTTTCATTTTTTTCTTTCTCCTCCCCCCTTTGACTTCCTTCTCCTCCTTCTTCTTTTCTTTTTTTATAATTAAAAAGAAAAAAAATACTCATTACAACCTAGGACCTTAAGAAGTAGGAAGGGAACTGGAAGTATTAGCAAGGCTGCTTGAGAGATCCAGTCTTTGTCTTTGAATGGACAAAGACCATGAAGGCTACAACGTCTCATCTCTGGGCACATATGTTAAGAGTGTTTGGGGGTCGGGTGCAGTGGTTCACGCCTATAATACCAGCACTTTGGGAAGCTGAGATGGGTGGATCACTTGAGGCCGGGAGTTAAGAGACCAGCCCGGCCAACATGGTAAACCCCGTCTCTGCTAAAACTACAAAAATTAGCTGGGTGTGGCGGCACATGCCTGTAACCCCAGCTACTTGGGTGGTTGGGGCAGGAGAATCACTTGAACCTAGGGGGCAGAGGTTGCAGTGAGCTGAGAACGTGCCACTGCACTCCAGCCTGGGCAACACAGTGAGACCCTGACTCAAAAAAAAAAGAGTGTTTGTAATGACATAAATCAATGTATGCTAACTTCAGGGAAAATGTTGAAGAAATTATAAAGATTTGGGGTTATATCTGGGAACTAGAAGAATCCCAGGTATCCAGACATTTCTCCTCTTTCTCCATTTCTCTCTCTCTCCGCCCACCCTTTTTTTTTTTTTTTTTTTTTTTGAGACGGAATCTCTCTCTGTCACCCAGGCTGGAGTGCAGTGGCGCGATCTTGGCTCACTGCAACCTCCGCCTCCCAGGTTCAAGCGGTTCTCCTGCCTCAGCCTCCTGAATAGCTGGAACTACAGGCATGCACCACCACACCTAGCTAATTTTTGTATTTTTAGTAGAGACGAGGTTTCACCATCTTTACCAGGCTGGTCTTGAACTCCTGACCTCAGGTGATTCACCCACCTCAGCCTCCCAAAGTGCTGGGATTACAGGCATCAGCCACCGGGAGCGGCCCATTTCTCTTTCCTGATTCAATCTTTCTCTCTCTCTCTTTCTCTCTCCCTCTCTCTCTCCCTCCCTGCCTCTCTCTTTCTCTCTCCCTCTCTCCTATTCTTCTATTCTTCTTCCTTATGGCAGATCATCTTTTCCTTCTTCCTTATCTCATTGGCAAGCGAAAGATGGCTTCCTGTAGTAGTCACATGAGCATATTACTGTCCCTGCAACACAGAATATTCATCTAAGCTTCAGTTCTGTCTTCTTGGGGAAGATATTTTTTATTTGTCCCCTGGGGCTAGATGCCATTTCTGGTCAGACAATTGTGGCCGGAAGAAATGAGTCACCTTGGACAAAGGCAGGTGCAGAGAAACCGCCCCTGCGAATTATGGGAAGAAAAGCAAGGGCACCATTGTCTGCTGACAGACACCCTGCAATTCTCTAGCACATTCCAGTCTCAGTGACTTCATGTTTCTTTCATCCTGGGAACTACTTTCATTCATTTATTTTATCTGTTAACTTCTTTATTCATCAAATATTTGTTGAATATCTGTCACCCTTTGGTCTTATTTATCTTTTTCCATTTACATAATGACTATTCATTTAATAAATATGCCTATCATGTGCTTGAGGTTATTACAATATACAAGATACGCTAGTAAGTAACCAGTGATATGTAACTTTCTTCTAGCAAAGCAATTCTAATCATTGCATCAAAAAAGAAATGTACTTTTATGAGCAGTTCTCAAACTACAAAGCAACTTTTGCACTCTCTCAATCCAAAATGACTTGGCCAGGGAAAAAGAAACACTTTTTGTGTTTAATCTGCCTCCTTACAAAATCCCAACTGGAAGATTTCTGTGCTGTAAACTGACAGGGTCAGCAGGGTGGTGAGGGGAAGAGTCCCTCCTACTCTGGAGTTGAAGAATGTTAGATCAAGTCTATTCATCAGACTAATGACAAAACCATTAGCCAACAAGAAGACAGACACATCTCTGCCAGACACATGAGACTTGCAGCAACTAACAAGCAGAATCCCCACGGAAATGAATTAGGGGTCAAAGTAGAATCATTTCATAGCCTCTTCTCATGGGAGGGAAAAATGGGTGTGATGTGCTTGTCTGCTTGTTTTTTAAATATCTCAAGGATCTGACCTGTAAAATGCCAGTGGAACAACGTATCTAGCAGATGTTCCTCAAACATTAATTATCTAGAACCCTGATGTATTTCTACCCTGACAGACCTGCTGATGCAGAAAGACAGGCTGACACCTTTTTCTTCTGCAAACAAGAGGAGTGAGAAGACAGTTTTTCCAGAATGTTATGACTACCCTGGGGTTCTCAGGTGGCAATTCATCCAGCAAACGTTTGTGGGGCACCTACTGCACGCCAGGCACCTTTCGAGGCACATGCTGCTAGAACCAAGGAACTACAGAATTAGGACTTGGCCATTTATGTTTGGTTGCAGGGTCCATAAGTCCTCCTTGCAATAAAACATCCAGAGGAAACTGACAGGAGCAAAATTCTTCCCAAAACCGTGCACATTAAAGGGGGAAAAGAATTCCACGGAACGATGAGATTTTCAGCTGAGCTGTAGGAAAACAGACTTCCTCTCTTCCTCTCTAAAGAGCTTATTTTTTATCCATAAACCTAAAGCCATGGCAAAGGGACAGCAAGACCCAGCCAGGATGGCAGCAGACTCATTGGTTGCTGCCCCTTTGAGGAACTTTTCTACTTTAACTCTTCCCTGCCTCTGCCGTTCAGCATCAAAATGTTATTCTCTTTTTCAGGACTCCCTAGACAAACAAGAGAGGCGTTGTGAGCTCCCCCAACTCTGGAGACCTTGAAGTAGGAGGAAACAAGCACCAGCAGGGCAAGGAAAAGGAAGAATAATAGTAGTCACTGTGGCTCCCTGTGTATCCGTTGAAAACCCTAGTCATGGTTGTGATTTTTTGCTTAATATCCAACTTTACTCAGTGCAAGGGCCAAGAGAGAAGAAACTATGTTTGGCTTGTTCACTGGATGTGTTCTCAGAGTTCAGCCCAGCCACTGCCACATGGTAGATGCTCCATAACTGTTGGTGAAATAAATGGATCTATCTACATTTGCCTGGTTTAATTCTCCCACAAGATTGGGTATTAATGTCCTCATTTTCCTAGTGACAAAACAAATGGACTGCTCTCATCTGGTAGGTATTAATACCCTCATCTTATAGGGCAGGAGATCAAGGCCCGGAGAAGTGAAATAACTTGCAGGGGACAGATGACTAAAAAGGCAAATGCAAGAGTTTGTTTATGAGCACTGCTCTATTTTTAGTGCCTAGGACAGTGTCTGCCACATAGAAAGAGCTCGCCAAATAATGTTGAATACATTGAATAAATGTAAGTACAGAGCTGGGGCTCTAGCCATGGATTGTTCCACTACCCCACACAGTCTTTTCTTGGGTGGCATTTCTCTGCTAATACCCCCTTCTACTTGTCCTCTGCCAGGACCTACATGGAATACAAAGGTCTTTACACTCACAGAAGCAGATGAATCAGCTAAATATTCAAACTTTGGAATCAGATAGACATGAATTCAAGTCTCTATCATCGGGTGACTTGGGCACGCTCATGTAACTTCTCAGAATCTGAATCACGACATGTGATGCTTCCAAGAGGGAGCCTAACTATGACTGGCCAACTAGCCCAACTAGACCCAACTAAAGCCTGTGGCTTTAGGTACTCCTTATGTTCCAATAAAAAGAGAGGTTTATGGTGCTATCAGGCTGGGATTTGTGACCCTCTCTATCAAAGGAAAGCAGAAATTCTGATTTACGACATGAGCTGGAGGAGTCTGAATGAAACTAAGGGGATTCCTTGGGTGTCTTCCAGCCCCATGCAGCTACATACAGTGGTCAAAGTGAATGGAAAATTATGGCAAGTCTTCCATTTAAGGACATCAAGGATTTAGTTCTCTCAGAAATAAAGGCTTGGGTCACCTCATGGGGTAAATAAACTCAAACACAAAATATGGAATGGGATGTGGAAGGGTAGCAAATCCTATCCATGGCCTTATGAGTTTTTATGAAAATTTATTGTATCTTGTTTCTTTGTGTCAGATATACATTGATATGTTCTAAGTGCTTTTGATTCTCTTCTCCTTTTCACAGACTATCGTATACGGAAATAGTTAAATTTGTCATTTCATAGGTTGCAAGATATTGAAATAGGGCACAAAATAATAGAAGAACATAAACTTGACACTGGAAGCTTGTGCTTGTGGCTAAGTGCATTCACTAACAAGATACGGATTTTTTTTACCCCTGCGGGGAGGAGGCAGATCTGTCTCTCCTTGTATAGGGAGGTGCAGATATTTGAGTAGTGTAAATACTTGGTGGGCGGTGGGGGGTGGACGGCAAGTTGTTGGGCTGTTGGGAGGACGAACAATATTAGTCATATCTTGTGTTTTTTTCTGCTTTGCGTCTACTGTGGACTGAAGGTCTGTGAATGTTTGTGTCCCCCCGCCAAATTCATATATTGAAATCTTAACCTCCAATGTGATGGTATGGGGAGGTGGAGACTTTGGGATGTAATTAGGTCATGAGGGTGTACCCCAGAAAGCTCTCTCACCCTCTTTCCACTATATAAGGACTCAGCAAGAAGGCAGCCAATCCAGGAAGACAGCCCTCACCAGAACCCAACTATGCTGGCCCCCTGATGTCAGACCTCCAGCCTCCAGAATGATGAGAAACTAATTCCTGTTGTTTATAAGCCACCCAGTCTGTGGTATTTTGGTATAGAAGCTCAGAGGAAAGAAGCTGGGATCTACTACTCCTTCTTACAAGTAGCACCTGAGATGCAAATTCTTGTGTAAGTTATTTACTGAAGATATGTTTTCAACTTGTAAGGTGATGAGGAAAGCAAGATAGAGAAGGGGAGAAACAGAAAAGATGTGTTTTACAATGCAGCACAGCCTCAGCCTGGTCCTGAGGGGAGCTCTAGAGTGTAAATTGCATCATAGGGTCAGTACCTTTTTGAGATAAGGGAGAAGTACCGATGGAAAAATTGACTGCATTGCATGCTGGGGGTGGGAGATGGGGAAAGATCTAACTCTCAGGGACCTGTGGGTGAGGGAGTGCACATCACACAAGAGTAGTGCTCTGGAGAAGATGGTAGGTTGGAGTTCTTAACAACAGCACCTGCACAGCCTGTTAAAAGAACCTCCAGCGATCTGGGAGGACACTGTTTTAATTACCTATTGCTGTGTAACAACTCGCTCCAAAACTCAGACACTTAAAGCAAGAAGTCAGGAATTTGGGAGCAGCTCAGCTGGGTGATTCTGGCTGAGTCTTTCATGAGGTTGCAGTCTTGATGTTGTCTGGGGTTGCACTCTCATCTGAAAGCTGGAATGGGGCTGGAGCATCTGCTTCCAAGTTGAGTCACTCCCAGCTCACACAGCTAGCAAATTCATGCTGGCTGTTGGCAGGAGGCCTCACTTTCTCCCAACGTGGGCCTCTCCACATGCTGCTTGAGTATCCTTATGACTTGACAGCTGCCTCTCCCACAGCAGGCAATCCAAGAGACCAAGGAAGAAGCACAATGCCTTTTATGACCCAACTCTGAGGCTATGCACTGTTTCCTCTAGCATAATCTATTGCTCATACAGACCAGCTCTGATTCAATGTGTATGTGTGGAGGGGGGAGGGGGGAGGTGCTACACAAGAGTGTAAACACCAGGAGGTGGAAATCATGGATCACAGCAGAAGATCATATCCCAATTTTATTTTGAGGGATCCCATATGGTGCATTGGTGGCCAGCGAATTTTAGGTGTTTGCCTTTCACTACAGAAGTTGGGAGATACAACCAGAAAATAGTCATGTAACCTTAGTCCACCCAATCAGATGCCCTGTCCCAAGACTTTGCATTTTTAGTGAATTAGTGAATGATGCAACAGGAAGAGCAGTTCCAGGCCATTCACCACAAGCAGAGGTGTGCTGACCTGAAACTTCCCACCATGGTACTATAGCTATGGCTCTTGCTCTCCTGCCTCCTATAGCTTCCATAATTCGTTCCCGCTTTCTAAACCCAGTTTGCAAAACCTCCTGCCAGTGCTCAGTTATCCAGGCCATGCATCAAATAAATTAAGTTTTGCTTAAGCCAGTCAGAGTTGGCTTATATTTCTTATAGTCATGTCCCTTGACTGATATACTGCTTTTTCCATATTTTCTGGAATGAATATATGTTTCTTTTATACTTGGATGGGGGCAGGGTGTGGAGAAAAGTCCTTTTTGAGGTACTAAAGTACTCAGGCCAAATTAAAACTCTTCCTAAGCACGTCTTTCTTTTTGCCTGAATAACGTATTTCTCACCTCATTCAGACACAGACATACACAAATCCACTAAGTTAAAAAGAAGGGGGAAGGTGTAAGACCTGTGGGGTTTTGGCAGTGGGTCAAATTACCATTCAGTCTGTCGATTGTCACCTGATACTATGCTTTTCTGAACATTGGCAAAACACTGCTAATACTGATGGCTAGAGATAGAATACAAGATGCCTGAGACATGAAAACAGCCTTTCATCCCGGGGTCTTCCTTTATATTAGAACCTGTGATGCTCTTAAGACCGAGGCCAGAAAATCAATAGAATGAAGTTGTAAATCTGTGGCCTGCTGAGATCTGGGTGTTGGAGAATTAAATACAGGGAGGTGGTCTTATCAACACGATTTTGTCTTTTGATTTTTTTTTTTCTTTGAGACAGAGTCTTGCTCTGTCATCCAGACTGGAGTGCAGTGGTGCCATCTTGGCTCACTGCAACCTCCACTTCCTGGGTTCAAGCAGTTCTCATGCCTCAGCCTCCTGAAAAGCTAGGATTATAGACACGCACCACCATGCCTGACTAATTTTTGTAGTTTTAGCAGAGACAGGGTTATGCCATGTTGGCCAGGCTGGTCTCTAACTCTTGGCCTCATGTGAGCTGCCTGCCTCAGCCTCCCCAAGTGTTGGGATTACAGGCATGTGCCACCGTGCCCTGCCTGATACAGTTATTATAAGAAAGTCCAACTCTCTGCTGTAGGACAAAGAGGGAGAGAGAGAGGGAGAACCAAAACATTTCACTGTGAGCACATGCTCCAAAGAGTGAGATGGGATGGTAAATTTGGTCTTCACTCAGTCTGAGCATCCACTATATTGAGTGTCATTCTAGGGGCATATATATATGGCCCTTAAACACAGCTGACTGTTTGCATACAACATGCAACATGCCCCTTCAATACAGTCAGCTACTTTTTCTGGGTCTCAAATACAGAAAGAGATCTTCAATGATGGAAACAAAACTGCTTCTGTTAGACTTATAGAAGGAAGAGATACTGGTCTCTAGTACAGCAGTAGTCTAAGGGAGACTTGGGGATCTTTTTATTTTATGTTCAGATTGCTTTATGCTGTCACTGTACATTTAGTTAACTCCCACATAAGAAGTAATCCGCCTGAATGGTTTTTTTTTCCTGATCTTCTCCAAACTTATAAAATAATTTTGACCAGTTTCTCAGAGACTGCATAGCAAATGAAGCCTGAGTGAGTATTAGGGTTCCCCTCCCCAGTTAATTTGGAGTGCTTTTTCTCTTTTTCTTTAGCAAGTTCACAATGGCCCCAAGAGGCAGGTGATTTTGAACCTGACAAAGAAGCATTCCTGCCTGCTGGGATGACAGGCTGCAAAAGTTAAGATTGAAGTAAAAATAGGCAATAAATTTCAAAAGAGAGAGAGAGAGGAATACAAAAATATCCCAGGGCAACTGAAAACTGTCATCCAAACATATGAAAATGTTCCAGATAGTTTAATGATAAGCAGGAAATTGCTGAAAAAAAAACCAACAGTCATAGAAGGAGAAAATTGCAGTTAGTAGGGAGGATTGAACTGAGCTAAGTGTCTGTGTCATAGAGTTTATTATTTTATTAGTTTTAATAGTTGGGCAGATAAGCTAATAGCAACAGGATTTACTTTAAAGATCAACACCGCAGACTCTGCTGTTTATTATTCGATAGTAATGTGTCTCCAGTGAGGGGAATATTAAATCTCATAAAAAGCCATTCCTGCAGTTGATCCAGGCCCTTTCCAAGTTGCACGCACATGGATTTTCCCCTATTAGTTCCCATCTCTGGCAGGAGTTTTGTTTGTATAATACTTACAGGGACATCTGCTCCTTGGGAATCTGTGAGAGCCATTTCAGCTCCTAGTTTGGGTTCTATGACCAGAGGATGGAACTGGAGATCACCTTTCTCATTCTTTTAGCAAGAGCTGATTAACTCATTTGGATCCTGAATATACTTGGAGTTTTTAAGTTTCTATCAGTATCCATTTATTGGATTCTAGTGTAATTTTGTTACATGGCTATATTGCGTAGTAGTGAAGTCAGAGCTTCCAGGATATTCATCACCCAAATAACGTATATTATACTCATTAAGTAATTTCTCATCATCCACAACGCTCCTATTCCTCCAGCTTTCCAAGCCTCCATTGTCTATCATTCCATATTCTGAATCTGTTTCCATGACATAGATGGGAAACTCAGTGTGAGAGATGGGACACCCATATCTCTGAAAATTACTGTGAGAGTTAAAAGCAATAACACATTTAACTCAACTAGCATAGTGCCTGGTAAATCCAAAACACATACCCACTATATAGGGAAATGGTAAGTGTAGCAGATGTTTGTGGATTCTGTAGTCAGAATGTCTGGGTTAAAAGTCCTAGTTCTGATGTTCACATAGTTTCAAATATCTCCCCACAAGATACTCATTAATTACACAGGGAAAAATAGTCACTTTACAGTGGAGGAAACTGCAGAAACTACCTTAACCAAATGATCAAAGCTAAACCTCACCAATAACAGGGCACAGTGCCAGCACGTACCTTCTAATACGACGCACTGCGGAGAACATAACATTACTTCTGTGCTGTTCCTGTCAAAAGCACCCACCATAAATCTAATGTGACAAATCCAAATTGATGAACTTTCTGCAAAATAACTGTCCTGTACTCTTTAAAACTGTCAATGCATCCAGCACAATAAAAGACTGAGAAACTCTTCCAGATTAATAGAAACTATAAGACATGAAAATTGAATGCATTGTATGATTTAGAATTTTTTTCTTTTCACTTCTTTCTTTTTCTTTTCTTTTCTCTTTTTTCTTTTTCTTTTCCTTTTTCTTTTTTTACTTTGAGACAGGGTCTAGCTCTGTTACCCAGGCTGGAGTAGAGTGGCGACATCACACCTCACTATAGCCTTGACCTCCTAGGCTCAGATGATCCTCCCACCTCAGCCTCCCAAGCATACCTGGAACCACAGGTATGCACTACCACCCCCAGCTAATTTTATTTTATTTTTTTGTAGTGACAAGGTCTTGCTGTGTTACCCAGGCCGGTTTTGAGCTCCTGGGCCCAAGTCATCTGACTCACCTGCCTCGACCTCCCAAAGTGTTGGGATTACAGGCATGAGCCACCATGTCTGGGCCTTCTTCTACTTTTTTTCTTTCATCTCTTTTTTATCTTGTTTTTTTTCTTTCTTTTTATTGTTTTAGCAATAAGTACACCATAGGGACTATTTGTCAATTGGTGAAGTATGAACAAACTCTGTAGATTAAATCATAATAGTGTATCTGTATCCATATCATTCCTCTTATTTTAATAGCTGTTCTGCAGTAGTGTAAGAAACCATCCTTGTTTTTGGGAAATAAACACTGATGTATTTAGGAGTAAGGCAACATTAAACCTTCAACTGATTCTCAAATGGCTTAGAAAAAAATAAAAGCAGGAGGATAAAACCAATGGGGTAAAGTGTTAACATTTGGGGAAACTGGGTAAGGAGTATGCAGAAATTTTTTTGCAACTTGTGTACGGGCCTGAAACTATGCTAAAAAATTAAATGGAAAAAAAAAGCAATCTCAGCTTTGCCACTTTGGAACTTATCGCGACTTGACTTCTCTTATCCTCAGTTTCCTCATCCCAAAATAAGGACTTTCATACCAGTATATAGGACATTTTCTTTCAACTGACATGGCCAAGACACTAAAACATTAGGTAGTTAAACTTTTCCTTGAGTGAGGAGATGGGTTGCAGAGTCAAGAATAAGATAAAAAACCAGGACATCTACTACACATGCTTCCAAGTAATAAAAACTGTGATTTGGGGCTATGGCTGTTCCTTCAATGAACTGTGTCAAATTGGACATAGCAGGGAATCCTCCTTGAAATAACGTTTCCATTTCAAGGTTGCTGTGGAAATCAAATGAGATTATCTGGGAAAAGAACTTGGTGCAGTGCCCTGCACATAGGAGGGCTTGTCATGGCGGTGCACCTTACTGGTTTAATGATTTCTAGAGGGTAAGAAACCTCCACTGTGCCTCATCACCATGTGTTTTGCTCTTGCCTGCTGGTCAAGTGGAAGTTCTTTCTAAAAAGTCAGTTTGTCTCAGTAAATGACACTCTTACCAGGGTGCCAGCCAGACGATCTCACCCACCAGCCTCATCGAAGTTTCAGGCCGGGTGGCTGCTGACTGATGCCAGGACTGCAGCTCAAAGCAGTTTTCTTAAACACACACACACCTGGTTGAAGGTTCACGATGAGCAAATCCAAGCAAAAGAGACTGGGGAAGGCAAATTAGCATAAAATTGAAAAGGTTCTGATCTATCTCTTCAGAAACAGAGCTCTGTGATGTTCTGCCTTTTATAAAATTCCCTGTGGATTTCTTCCTGCTCCTTCCTCACCAGCTCTCCCCACCTCCAACCACAACACACACGCAAACACCCTAGCTTTCTATACTCTGAAAAGCACTCGCTTGCTCAAGTAATCCAAACTCTAATTTATTTAGTCCTTATGTTTCCAAAAATCCTCTAAGAAAAGTTTCTCCCCGCCATTCTGCAGACAGTAGTCATTCCTGGGCCACCCACCGAGAGCAGTTCTGAGCTCTTAATGAATTGGTCTTAGGCCATAGGAAGTTCACATCTAAGGGGCAAGGCAAAGGCTGCTCTGGACGGCCAGCTCTTACTGAGAATTGAGATGTCTGCAAGAGCTACAAACCTGATATCACTTACAAGGCACCAAAGGAAGAGCAGGAACCATTTATTCAAATCAGCTCTCTATCCGGAATTCCTTTAACGGAAGTCCATTAAAGCCCACCACAATCTTGCACAGTTACAATTCCCTCTGACTACAATGTAGATTGTCACCTTCTTCCCCTGGGGAACCACCCTCTTCCTTCAGGCCCTGCTCCTGCAGGGAGACCTTTTCCCCATAAAGCCCTAGACTAGATTCCCTTCCTACTGCTTGGTTCCTCCATAGCCTGAACTTCATTAATGTGATGGTTAATATTGAGTGTCAACTTGATTGGACTGAAGGATGCAAAGTATTGTTCCTGGGTGTGTCTGTGAAGGTGTTGCAAAGGAGATTAACATTAGAGTCAGTAGAATGGGAGAGGCAGACCCATACTCTGAGTAGGCATCATCTAATCAGCTTCCAACACAGCTAGGATAAAAGCAGGCAGAAGAACATGGAAAGACTAAACTAGATGAGTCTTCCGGCCTCCATCGTTCTTGCATGCTGGATGCTTCCCGCCCTTGAACATCAGACCCCAAGTTCCTCAGCTTTGGGACTTTTGGACTTACACCAGTGGTTTGCCAGGGGCTCTCAGGCCATCGGCCATAGACTGAAGGCTCCACTGTCGGCTTCCCTATTTTTGAGGTTTTGGGACTCACACTGGCTTCCTGGATCCTCAGCTTGCAGACAGCCTATTGTGGGACTTCATCTTGTGATTATGTGAGTCAATTCCCTTAATAAACTTCCCTTTATCTATATATTTATCCTATTAGTTCTGTCCCTCTAGGGAACCCTGACTAATACAACTACACACACACCCATTACATTTAATTGTAATTGCTGAGGTAATTGATTGGCTCCAGGGCTAAAACAGCCACGGCTAACATTTACTGAGTGTGTATTGTGTGCCATACTCAATGTTCACTGCATGTATTAACTCTTTTATTAATCTCTCAATGACCCTCTGAAGTCAGTGCCATTATTATTATCTCATTTCATAGGTGAAGAAACTGAGGACCAATGAAGTGAAGTGACTTGCCCAAAGGCACACAGTCAGGAGGGGTTAATGCCCAGGGTCACACCCAGGCTGTCCTGTTGCAGTTTTACATGGACAGCTGGCTGTACTCTCTAGGTTAACACATCCCTAAGGAAGGTGCCTTCAGAATCTAGTAGAAAACAATGATGGAGGAACAGAGCAAATATGCATAATGTGTGGTGGGTGCCTGTGCTCACTATCAAATATCCCCAGTTCTCCCCTCCCAGTCACATGAGAGGCTCTTACTTCCTGGGTGCTTGTGGCTGGGCAGGGCCATGTGACTAGTTCTAATCAATAGGCTGTGAGCAGAAGCTCCCTGTGTATTATTCAGGCCACACGATTTAACAGGTATGTGAAAACTGTCAAAATTACCTTATCTTCTGCCATGAGAACCAACAATGTTTGAGATGGTGGTCCCTGCATCAGCGGGCATCCCTAAGTGATTCCAATAAGTGGAAATCCCCTGAGACCCATGACGGACAAGCAGTGTGAACATAAAATAAAACTGTTATTTTAAGCTATGGGGATTTTTTTAGGTCAGCATAATCTGGCATCTATCCTGCCTGATATATAATGAAGGGAAAACAAAGCAATTAAATGATAGCTAGATGCTTTTGATTATATTGAAGTTAATATACCTATATTGATATTAGTATCAGGTCTCTGAGTCCAAGGTCTGCTCTATGTCAAAAGGGATATAGCTACCCTGGAATGCTATGCAGCTTTAAAAAAGAATGAGATCATGTCCTTTGCAGGAACATGGATGGAGCTGGAGGCCTTTATTCTTAGCAAACTAAAGCAGAAATAGAAAACCAAATACCACATGTTCTCACTTATAAGTGGGAGCTAAATGATGAAAACACATGGACACACAGAGGGGAATAGCACACACTGAGGTCTATCAGAGGGTGGAGGCTGGAAGGAGGGAAAGGATCAGGAAAAATAACTAATAGGTACTAGGCTTAATACCACAGAAATTAAATAATCTGTATAACAAACCCCCATGACACGAGTTTACCTATGTAACAAACCTGCACATGTACCCCTGAACTTAAAAGTTTTTTTAAAAAGGAGATATAGGCCGGGCACGGTGGCTCACCCAGCACTTTGGGACGCCGAGGCGGGCGGATCACAAGATCAGGAGATCGAGACCACCCTGGCTAACACGGTAAAACCCCATCTCTACTAAAAATACAAAAAAATGGCCAGGCCGGTGGCTCACGCCTGTAATCCCAGCACTTTGGGAGGCCAAGGGGGGTGGATCACGAGGTCAGGAGATCGAGACCATTCTGGATAACATGGTGAAACCCCATCTCTACCAAAAATACAAAAAATTCGCCAGGTGTGGTGGTGGGTGCTTGTAGTCCCAGCTACTGGAGAGGCTGAGGCAGGAGAATGGCATGAACCTGGGAGGCGGAGCTTGCAGTGAGCTGAGATCGAGCCACTGCACTCCAGCCTGGGCGACAGAGCGAGATTCCATCAGAAAAAAAAAAAAAAGAAAAAAGAAAAATTAGCCAGGTGTGGTGGCAGGCGCCTGTAGTCCAAGCTACTTGGGAGGTTGAGGCAGGAGAACGGCGTGGACCCGGGAGGCAGAGCTTGCAGTGAGCTGAGATCACACCACTGCACTCCAGCCTGGGTGACAGAGCGAGACTCCATCTCAAAAATAAATAAATAAATAAATAAACAGGAGATATAGCAAGTTACAGAGAGGAGTTAAATGCTAGCATGAAACTCCCTCGAGTTATCAGAATGATTAAATTCTGTATGGCAATTATTTTCCCACTTGTGAGTCAACTTTATTTAAGTACAACTTCAGTCATACAGTGGCCAAAATTCCACAAATAGAGTTATATTAATTAATTAGAACCAGGGCAACCTCTCCCCCATATCTGTGGCCCATGGACTGAGGATAAATTGAGATGTTGGTCAAAGTGGACAAATAGCCTTCCTTTTATCTTCTCCCCAGATGCTTCCTTACTCTTTTCTAAAGGTGCCTTATATGCACTCTAGAAAACCATGATTGGAAATGTAGATGCTAATTTTAAGAATTCAAAGGTAGGTACAAAAAAGAAATTTCTATTGTGCCGTAACAGATTAAAATTCTACCTTTCATGAACCTATGAATTTCTTTGATGGCCGGTGGCCACTTCTTAAATATATGTGAGTTGGAGCCATCCAGGTGTCATAGCCTAGAGGAGGGCTCCTTAAAGTATGACACTTGACCACCCAAATAAAAATCATCTGGGGAAATGTAAAAATATTCAGATTCTCAGATCTCTGAGGATGGGGGCCTGGGAATGCTCATGTTTATCACTTTCTTGGGCTATCTGGTGTCACTAAAGATTGAGAAGCTCTGCCCTTAGACTAGGTTCACCAGGAAAACAGAGAGTCAGTCTTCTAGATATTTGAGGAAAAGCCCAGGTGCAGCTCACCACAAGAACATTCTGAAGAGCCACAAGTTGGCTCACTGGCCTCCTCAAGGAGCCAAGGTATCCAGGTGAACAAGAAGGTGAGCACACACAAAACTATGCCTTCCCCCACAGAATCCCATCTCAGTTGTGGGGTTAACTGAAACGCTCAACTGATCAGCAAACAGCTATGCCTTGACTACTGATAATTGACCCAGAAGTGGACACATGGGCTCAACTAGATAAAAAAAAGGAAAGATCTATATAGCCCATGCCTGCAGGGAGGTTTCGAAAAGAGAGATTTTCATTCTCTCTATCTAGGAGAATCAGTGAAATACATAGACCCCTTGCTGTTGTCAACCTTGTTCTTACGAAAAGGAGGAAGAACGAGAGATAGAAAAGGAGGAAGGGAGGGAGGGCAAGAAAAGGAAAGGGAAGAGAAAGAAAGGGTAAGAGAGGGGAGGACATGAGTGGGAAGAGAAGGGAAGGGAGAAAAAGGGGGATAGGGAGGGAGGGCAAGGAAAGGAAAGGGAAGAGAAAGAAAGGGTAAGAGAGGGGAGGACATGAGTGTGAAGAGAAGGGAAGGGAGAAAAAGGGGGATAGGGAGGGAGGGCAAGGAAAGGAAAGGGAAGAGAAAGAAAGGGTAAGAGAGGGGAGACATGAGTGGGAAGAGAAGGGAAGGGAGAAAAAGGGGGATAGGGAGGGAGGGAAGAGGGAAAGGGAAAAGAAAGAAAAGAGAAGAGAAGAAGGAAGAAAGAGGAGAGGAAAGGAAGGAGGGAGGAAGGAAAAGGAAAGGAAGGAAAGCAAAAGGGAAAAGAAGGAAAGAGAAGGAAAGGAGGAAGGAAAAGGAAAGAAAGGAAAGCGAAAGGGAAGAGAAGGAAAGAGAAGGAAGGGAGGAAGAAAAGGGAGGAATGGAGGGAAAGACGGATAGGGAAAGAAAGAAAAAGAGGGAGAGGGAGGAAAGGAGGGAAAAACAGAGTAAAGAAGAAATAAAAGAAGGAAAGGAGGAAGGAAGGAAGGAATGGAGGGAGTAAAGAAGGGAGGAAGGAAGAGAGGGAGAAAGGGAGGAAGGGAAAGGGGTGGGGAAGAGGGGATAAAGAAGAGAGAAAGGAAGAAAGAGAGAGAGGGAGGAAGAGAGGAAGGTAGGAGAGGGAAGGAGGGGGTAAGAAAGAAAAAAAAGGAAGGAAGAGAGGCAGGTAGAGAGGAAGTGGGAGGGAGAAAGGGAGGAAGGAGGCAGGGAAGATGGGAGGAAGGGAGGAGCAAGGGAGAGAGGGAAGGAGGGGGAGTTTAAGTCCACGTGAATCAAAGTTTTCTGTTACTTGCTGCCCAAAACATTCTACCTGATATTTATCAGCATCATTGCTGACAACATCACCATCAAGGGCTAGGGCAGGATTCACTGTTCTCCATGGAGAGCAAGAGACTGCACTTGTCCTTACTCAGAATACACTTCTTGTCCAATCTGAAACACACTGTTCTAGAATCTATACTGGGAAGAAAAGAAGGGCAGAACTCAGAACTGGTTCTGGTCCCAGCTATGCCATCGACCATGTGACTTAACATGAAAACTGAGGTCTATTTTTTACATCTACAGAATAAAGAGGTAAAATCAGATGTCATCTCTGTACTCCAAGGATATTAAATGTGGGACCTCACAGATAGTTAACGGCCATTTTTAGTGGCTGTATTAGGGAGAGGGAGGAGACAGCTCACAGATTGCTTTTAAAACTTTGTAGTTTTAAAATAGTTGGGAATCTTTTAAAAGGCAGATCAATTTCTCATGAAACTCAAGGTTTTTGATTTCTTTCAAAACATTAGTCAACACTGGACCTACATTTACAGGTGGCAACAATTGGCTCAGGGCCAGCAGCTGCTGTCTTTAATTGAGGCAAATTTGCTTGAGTTACCCGCACTCCCCACTACTCCCCATTGCCACTGAGACTAAGTGTCAGCTGCCTTTTATCATCTTACACCCAACTCACTTACTACTTTCATTTCCTGCCCGGTCTGGGTAGACACTGACTTTGCAACCCCAAATCTAAGCCAATAGTCTAAGGCTTCTGGGATCCAAATTCTCTGGGGCCTTTTAAAGTAGATTGTTCTTATCTTCATATCGCATCCTCATCCAGAACCCAGGAGCCCAAAGGCCTTGAGGAACCACCTGGGAATACTGCCCCTGCCTCTGCTTGCATATGGTCATTCTCAAGGACCAGCTTGTTTCTGGGTTATGTTTTCCATTTCCTCTTTGGACACTTCTGTTCCTTTCCTGCTTTGAGGTCTATGTTCCAGCTCACAGGTGGTCAGTTCCTTGGGCTAGATGAAGAAGGATTTTTCCATAATCACCACCTCTTCTGAGCCAGTTTAGAGTTTGAGATTTACATTTGCATTATTAAGTTATTCACTGCTGGGGAGTTGGCACTTTGCAAACTTTTCGAATAAACAAACACATCCGCCTCTCAAGCACAGATTGCAACAAATGTTCTGCCTCCAAATATTGGCCACATATATTTTTGCCTAACAACAACAGTCTTAAATAATTGATGTGTTCTCTTCAGTTATCTGAAGCTGTAATTCACCAACAACTTAACTGTAATCTCCTGCTCTAGAGTTTGGGCGACTTTGGTTGAAAGTATCTGATGGCCTTATTGGAGACTCATAGCATATATTACAAACAGCTTGATTACTGAGCTGAACACTAGGACTGTACATTTCTTTTTTTTTTCTTTTTTTGAGACAGAGTTTTGCCCTTGTTGCCCAGGCTGGAGGGCAATGGCATGATCTCGGCTCACTGCGACCTCCGTCTCGCTGGTTCAAGCTATTCTCCTGCCTCAGCTTCCCAAGTAGCTGAGATTACAGGCATGCACCTTCATGCCCAGCTAATTTTGTATTTTTAGTAGAGATGGGGTTTCACCATGTTGGTCAGGCTGGTCTCAAACTCCTGACCTCAGATGATCTGCCTGCCTCAGCCTCCCAAAGTGCTGGGATTACAGGCGTGAGACACCGCACTCAGGCGGGATAGTACATTTCTGATTTAGACTTGGATGAATCCCTTTCTGCACTGGCCTCAGTTTTCCCCTCTGTAAAGAAGGGGTTGAATTAAGTTGATAGTTTTCAAAGTGTATGTCATAGAACTTTGAACTTACTAGAAGGACCCTCCTAGGGATGACAGGGAAAGCTAGTAGGGAAAATGTGGTACTGTCCTTTTCAACCATTGACACTTCACTGTGTTCTGTTTTATATGTTCCAATAGTTAATGGGGTGGAGGGGTGTTGTTCTGTGAAAGAAGAAAAGAAAAATGGCAGGTAGGAAAGAAAGAAGAAAAGAAGAAGGGAGGAAAGAAGGAGCAAAGGAAGAGAGAAAGGGAGGGAGGAAGGAAGACCATCAGATTAGTTGAAATGACTCTTCTAAGAGCTGAAAATCTAAAGATGATTTTTTTTTTTTTTTACTGGAAATCAAACATGAAAGGGTCTAATTTAATCTGTCTTTAAACTGAGGCATCTTTGATCTATCCCAAAGCAAAGAGTCAGTATGGTGATTAAGAGCATGCATCCTGAAACCAGGCTTTCTTGGTCCAAAGCCCAGGCTGTTTCACCTGATATCTGGATGTCTTTGGTCAATCTAAGTATAGCATCTCTATATTCAAGTTGCCTTCCCTGAAAAGCATGGTAATATTAAATAGTACTCACTAATGATTTAATAAATAAGTTAGCCCATGTAAGAAACTTAGAGCACCTAACATGTAGGGTGCCATCTCAGGCCTCTTTACAAGCAGGTCTGGCTTCATCAGCAGCAGATTTACATTTATTTATTAATTTGAGCAAACATTATTGAGAACCTAGTCTGTTCCAGGTGCTATGCAACCTACTCAGAATGTTAAAATGGAAGTAAGCATGGTCCCTGTTCCTAAGACCTTACAGTCTGGGAGGAGAAGGCGTATAACAAGCTAAGTGCAAGAAACATTCCAGTAGCTGCAACTGTCTGGATGGAGCACAGTGGAATCAGGATGGAAAGGAAGGAGCCAAGGTTTTGATACCAGCTGCAGAGGCAGTAACAGCAGCAGTACAAACCCTGTAATATGCATTCTATATGCATCCTCACAACAGTCATGTGAAGCTAGAGTTATTATTTATCCCTAGTTTACAATTGACAAAGCAGAGGGTATAAAGTTAGTCTGAATTCATTCTATGAGCAAACAAGAGAGCTGGGAATCAAATCCAGGTCTTGCTGAGACCTGAACCTATGTCGCTTAACCTTGCCAAAAGGAAACTGAGCATAAATACCTGATTGCTACAATATCTGTTCTCCCATTGCTTCCACAAACCCGTGACTCTTAGCTAAGTACATGAGCATTGAGAATAAATACTACATTACCCAGCCTTCTTTGCAGCCACGTGGTCACATGACTCCAATCTGACCAATAGTTATACCCTTAAAAGGAAGGATCATGCCTCTCTCTTCTTGCCCTCTTTTCTCCAGCTGGAATGGAGGTGGTTATGTGCAATCTTAGACTATGCCATTAAGAGCAACATTCTAGAATTGGCAGAGCAACAAGGCTGAAGGAGCCTGTGTCTCTGCATGGCATTATTGGATGGAAATTGCCTTGTATGATATATGTGAGAAAAATAAATGTCTATCTAGTTTAGGCCTGACAAAAAAAGAGAATTTTATGTCCTAACAATACAGATTTATGTATGCATTATATTTCTACACTTCTTTTTAAACTTTTTTTTTTTGAGACAGAATCTTGCCCAGGCTGGAGGGCAGTGGTGCTATCTCAGCTCACTGCAACCTCTGCCTCCCAGCCTCAGGTGATCCTCCTGTCTCAGCCTCCTGAGTAGCTGGGATTACAGGCATGCACTACCACATCTGGCTAATTTTTGTGTTTTCAACAGAGATGGAGTTTCAACATGTTGGCTAGGGTGGTCTCGAATTCCTGACCTCAAGTGATCCACCTGCCTCAGTCTCCCAAGGTGCTGAGATTACAGGTGTGAGCTACCATGCCCAGCTGTATGCATTATATTTCTTTAGGTAAGCTGTAGCTCCAAAAAACTAGGGCTTCATGTAGTGTATCTTGAGTTTACCCAAGAGAAAAGTTTAGCCTCTAGTACCGTTGACATTCGGTCTGGCTAGTGTCTACAAAATTCAAATAATTCATGAATGTGAGGGAGGTCACCATGAAAACAATGTCTTTCAAGCTATAGAACCATTTTGCCAACTCAGTAAAGCTTTAGGAGTCTTTTGTAGCTGCACCACAGTGAACCCAGGGCATATAAAACAGATGGTAAGAGATCCCCTGCTCATCAAACTACACATATCATGCCCAATACCAGTCCCACTCCACATGCCATCCGGTCAATCCTTATTCATTAAAATTATTAATATAGTCATTATTATTAATATGACAGCTGTCACTTAATAAGAGCCCACATTGCATATTCTCTGCCATATTAAAAATTTAATATAAGTAGAGGTTTTAATCCCTATTTTACAGTGGGTACAACTGGGGCTCAGAGAGATTAATTAACTTTCCCAAGATCACAGAGTTAAGAGCAAAGGTAGCAATTCAGCATTTTCCGATGCCAGAGACCTACCCCTCTTATATAGGAATGTAATCCAGAAAGAGCTGGGTAGACCAATTCCATTGCCTCTGACCCGCTTTCAGGAAAGATGTGACCAGTCCAGACTGGTTGTAATTGGGTCTCACCTAAAAGCAGCCCTTTATCCCCAGCTCTCTGCCTCCGGGACTTCTTTCAGAAACATAATATATTTCTCACTTTTGAAATCACTGGGTATGTTGACGATAACCCATGCTGTCTCTCATATCTTAAAGCCAGGCAAGTCAAATCCAAATTCTTTATCTTCCTGGTCTCCAGACATTAGTGGACTAAACCCAGCTTGCTGGGCTTGGTTCCTAGTTCTATTCCCTTCATTCTCAAACTTGCCCCCTTCCCATGACGCTGAAGCCTGGGATGCCTTTTTGGAGATGAGCTTTGCACAGAGTTCAACTCTACACCCTACTTGTACCCTAACCCTTTGACCTATGATAGATCCTGCCTTAGCTTTCTCCAAGAAGCCTAAGCTCCCAATGACATGGCAACCACCACCCCCACTCTCTGCTGCTCATCTTGCATCTTGGCCAGCTCTCAGCCTATAATTCTTTCCAAACTTGCCTGTATAAAATAATCATGTACATGAAGTAAAACAGGAGCCTCATATACACACTTAATAACTCTTGTGTACTGTACAAGAGGGAATTCAACTTTATAACCCCCAGAGCTTTTGAATGGTTCTCATTTAGCTTTGCATTCCTGGTATGAGATCTGAAACTTCTCTCTTTCTGCCCCAGCGTGTTGCTGCCTTTTGAAACTGTTGTGTCTCCAGATTCCTTGTGACCATTTCATCTCCATCTCTGCTTCTAATTGGGGGATTTGTCTATTGCTATTTAGCCCTGGAGCTAAATATCAGGGTTTCACTTAAAATCCCATATTTTGGGAACTGAGTACATTGTACTGGGGAATCTTCAAGTACGAGCATGTCAAAGTAGATGGAATTAAATGGATCAGGTAATCCTCCCATCCAAGAGCTCAATTGCAGGGTAAGAAGATGGGCTCCTACCCTTGGTATTCACCAAATCCCCTGTGTGATGTTGGCCAAGTCATTGGTCCTTCATGGGCTATTTTCCTCAAAGGGCGGCAATTTCCCTGTGTCTCCAGTCAGTTAATTGGGCAATATCTATCCTCTAAGTAAGTCTTAGATTTGGGGGGTGGGGGCAGTCAATATCAAATCCTTTCTTGTACTGACTCCATAGGTATGGTCATACTTATTAAAATAGCAACAACAATATACAGCTGTGTTTTTAAAATTAGCTTTATTTTGTAAAATATGCACAAACAGTGGCACCAAAGGTTATGGAGAACAGGAATTGAGAGATGCAATTAATTAATTATATTAGTTTGGACCTTGAGCAAATATCCATGGTGCCTGGTCTTTGCCAGACACAGTGGTTGACACTGAGAAGACAGATGAGCTGAATGTAACCCTCGGCTTACATCTTCAATCGCATTTCACTCCCTACCTTACTATACGCTCTGGCCACACTGGCTTACTTCATGTTCTTCGAGCATACAAATTTCACTTCTGCCTCAATGTCTTTGCATGTGCCATCCCTTCCAGTCAGGATTTCCTCCCTGCTAGTCTTCAGATGCCTTCTGGGTCTCAACACAAATGGCTTCTTCCATGAGAGGACTTCTTTCCCACCACCACCTCGTTTTCCAGCACTCTCACTTTCATCTCCATTATATCATCTTCATGGTGTGTGTCTCATTTGAAATCATGCTAGCTATGTGATTGTTTACTGGTTTATTAAGAGTACCCTTTTCTCCCACTGGACCATAAGTTCCTTCAGGTCAAGAGGCCTTGTCTTTCATATTTGTCTGTATCTTCAAGGTCTAGAACAGTGTTTGGCATGTAGAAACATTCCATAAATAGGGAAGAATGAATGACTAGGGCCACAATCAAATGAGCTTTGGAGTTATCTTTTTTAAAATGCACCTAGCTAGCTGGGCATAGAGGCTCACGACTGTAATCCCAACACTTTGGGAGGCTGAGGTGGGCAGATCACGTGAGGTCAGGAGTTCGAGACCAGCCTGGCCAACATGGCGGAAACCTGTCTCTACTTAAAAACACAAAATTAGCCAGGCATGGTGGTGCACTCCTGTAGTCCCAGCTACTCTGGAGCCTGAGGCACGAGAATCACTTGAACCTGGGTGGTGGAGGTTGTAGTAAGCCAAGATTGTGCCCCTGCACTCTAGCCTGGGCAAGAGAGTGAGACTCTTGTCTCCAAAAAAAAAAAAAAAAAGAAAGAAAGAAAAGAAGAAGTAAAATGCATGTAGCTAAATCTGTCGGGCCCAACCTTGATTGTTCCCTTCAACTATGCAACACCTACATTCTATGATACAATTTCTTCTAGAACAGTGTATTTGTTTGTCTGTTAATTTTTTAAAATTTTTTAATTGTACATATTTATGAGATACATAATGTATAGTAATCAGATCAAGGTAATTAACGTATTTATTACCTCAAACATTTATCATTCTTGTGTTGGGAGCATTCAATATCCTCCTTTTAGCTATTTGATACTATATAATGTGTTATTGTTAACTAGAGTCATCCTACAATGCTGTAGGACACTAGAACTTATTCCTCCTATCTAGCTGTAACTTTGTCACATTTAATTTGTCCCTATCCCCTCTTCCCTTACCCTTCCCAGTCTCTAATATCCTTTTTCCACTTTTTATTTCTGTGAGATCAGTTTTTTTTTTTTTAGCTTCCACATATGAGTGAGAACATGAAAGATTTCAACTTTCTGTGCCTGGCTTATTTCACTTAACATAATGTCCTCCAGTTCTGTCAATGTTGCTGTGAAAGAGAGGATTTCATTCTTTTTTATGGCTGAATAGTGTTCCATGCTATTCATCCACATTCTTTATTCATTCATCTATCTTTAGACACCTAGGTTGACTTTATATCTTGGCTATAATAAACATGGGGTGCAGATGTCTCTTTGATGTAACGATTTCCCTTCCTTTGGATAAATGCCCACTAGTGGGATGCTGGATCATATGGTAGTTCCATTTGTAGTTTTCTGAGTGATGTGGTTTGGCTGTGTCCCCATACAAATCTCATCTTGAATTGTAGCTTCCATAATTCCCACGTGTTGTGGGAGGGACTGGGTGGGAGATCATTGAATCATGGGGTGGTTCCCCCCATACTGTTCTCATGGTAGTGAATAAGTCTCGTGAGATCTGATGGTTTTATAAGGGGAAACTCCTTTCACTTGACTCTCATTCTCTCTTGTCTGCAGCCATGTAAGACGTGCCTTCTGCCTTCTACCATGATTGTGAAGCCTCCCCAGCCATGTGGAACTGTGAGCCCATTAAACTTCTATTTGTTTATAAATTACCTATCTCAGGTACTTCTTTATCAGCAACATGAAAATGGACTAATACACTGAGGAACCTCCATACTCTTCTCCATAGTGGTGTGTTACAAACACTTAATGCTTAATTCAAAAGAAAGCCAAATCTATAGAGCAGTCACCGTTAAGGTGTGGAGGATGTAGTTAAGGCAAGGGTGCGGTCTGGAGCCCCACCCATTTTGCCCTATACCACCTTCTTTCTGCTGTCCTTAAGGCACCTCTGTAGCCTCTCATGATAAATTTCCATGTTTTATAAATTATTCTGCCAAAAAGGCACATGCACTTATATGTTCATTGCAGCACTATTCAGAGTAGCAAAGACGTGGAATCAACCTAAGTGCCCATCAATGGTGGATTGGGTAAAAAATTTAAAAATGTGGTATAGGTACACCAAGAAATACTACATATCCATAAAGAAGAGTAAAATCATGTTCTTTGCAGCAACATGGATGCAGCTGGAGGCCATTATCCTAAGTGAACTGAAGCAGGAACAGAAAATCGAACACTGCATGTTCCCACTTATAAGTGGGAGCTAAACATTGGGTACACATGGAAGCAATAGACACTGGGGACTACTAGAAGGGGAAGAGAGGGAGGGGAGCAAGGGTTTAAAACTACCCACTGGGTATTATGCTCACTACCTGGGTGATGGGATCATTTACATTTCAAACCTCAGTGTCATGCATCATACCATGTAACAAACCTACACATGTACCCCCTGAATCTAAGATAAAAGTTGAAATTACTTTTTAAAAAATGTCATAGTTTGAGAGAAACTTTCTTTTAGTTCTGAAAAATGCTGGCAAGTATGCTGTGGACAAATAGGGAGCCTCTGAGGTCAAGTCCTTTTAAGAAGTACATGATTATTTCAAGAAATACATACTAAGTGTGTACGACATCCCAGAAATTGTGCCAGTTGCTGGGATACAGTGAAGAACAAGACAAGCACAGTTCCTGTCCTAGAGGACATGATAATCAAGGAATTAAAGGAAATTCTACTAGGGTAAAGAACATAAATGGGATTCCACACTCATGGACTGTGCTGTGCATAAGCTAACTTATTCTGGAAATATGTGGGAATATGTTTTGCCTAAAGTTAGTGAGTATGCCACAGGTCTAGTGTTCCACAAAGCAGGCTTTGGGAAATGCTTGTCAGAGCCAATTGCTCTTAGCATCATCAGGGAGTGAACTCTATACTATTACCAATTTTCAAAGCATTACAACATAAAAACTGTAAATAATCCTGGATGACTCAATCTGTTTGATCTCTGATGATTCATAAGGCATTTTGAGACTCCTGTGTCTTGGATTATCCTTTAAACATGGGTTATCTCTGTAGTTAGAGCATGTGGATGTATCCATGAAAAGAACTCAATATCTAGCTGGTCAGCTTCAAGAAGGGTCCTGTTTTGTGTTCATATCAGTTTGTGGCCATGTCTCTTGTACTCACTTTTCTAGTCATTCATAAGAGAATATAATTCTTAGAGCAGAAATGCCTGTAGAGAGATTTTCACCTTGGAAAATATGCCTCCTCCCCAAAATCAGGCCTTAAAATCCAACCAAAGGAGAAAGCTCCTGTCATTCATCCTATTCCTGGGATAGAATTGCTTCTTGCTTTGTGTTTCCAGAATGCTTTACATACAATTATAGATAGCATTTATCACAGTGATTATTACTCATGACAACCAGTCAGTGCTCAGTATTTTGTGCCAGGTGCTTTGCAAAGTATTTTCCATATATTGTTGCTTCTACTTCCAACATTCACAGGCATTAGGTCCTAACACTATTGCTGTTTTAAGGGTGAGAAGACCGAAGCTCCGAAAAGCTAAATAATTGCCCAAGACAACATGACGAATAAGTTGAATTCCATGATGAGTAAGTGGGATTCTGGAACTTAAACCTAAGCCCATATAATTCCCACGTCTACACTCTCTCTTCCATATTTCCCAATTAATTACTTAAGAATCCATCACCACCAGCTTGGATCTTCAACTTCTTGAGTGACATATTTGAGTTTCATTTAGCCTAATGCAGTGCATGGTGTCCAATGAGTGCTCAGGAAAGCTAGTTGAATGAACTGTGAGAGGCAATATGATACAAAGAAGAGACCTTTGGGTTAAATAGCAAGAAAACTGTATCTTTCTTCAGAATATGTAAGTAATCTACCATGTGATCCTGAGCAAGCCCCTTCCTCCTCTCTGAACCTTGGTCTTCCCATCTGTAAAGTGGGAGGATTGGGAAAGATGATTGCTAATACGATCTTTCCCTCTGAGTCCAAATGACCTATAGTGGGAACTGGTGCCACGTAATTCAGAAAACATCAGGATCCCCAAGAAGATAGACATAGTGTTGTTTGTTTCTGACATCTTCAATGCTTAGCAAAGTGCCAGGCATGCAGTCATGTTCAATTAGTACTCACTGAATAAATGAGTGGATACTGAGACTCATCCAAAGCTCTGCTGAGCATAAACACATCCCAGACCCCACATGCCAGAAAGAAGCAAAAAGACACTTCCTTGTAAGGGAAGATGGATCCACCAGTGAACCACAACACTGGCTCAGCCCTTCAAGAATAAAGTGATTGGAGTCCAGCCACAGGGACAGACAGAAGCTGGGGATGGAAGGCCCCCCAGCATCCCCTAACCACCCCACCCCACTCATGAACTTAAATTCCTGGGTCAGATCTTTCATCACCAGTATGTAGCCTCTGGAAAACATAAAGGAGAATGGTCCAAATCTTGTTTTGTAAGCTTTGCCTTACATATCACCCTCCCTAAAACAGAGGAGGAAGAGACTCAGGAAGCCAAGAGACATGGCCTTCCAAAAATCCCCTGATGGGAAATAAATAAATAAATATATCAATCCAAGACATCATTTTTTCTTAGTTAGGAAAACATGTTTTCCTTGTTTGCTGACCCTCTAGCATTTTGGAGCTTGGGGAGTTGACTGGGTGCCTAGTGTCCATGAACGTTTGCAAGTTCATCACCCTGACCTTCTTGGCTGTTAAATCTTAACACTGGTTGCTGGAAAGTGTTTTGACTTAAAAAAAAAAAAAAATCTTTGTTTGCTTTTTTTTTTCCCCAAACACCCTTATCATAGAGCTCATACTTTGGGACTATATGTAAGGTTTTGTCAGGTAGACTATAGATTTCCACGCAGACAGCCAGAGTTTTCTTTTTCCCATGGACTCCCTGGAATTCACCTGAAAACTTACTGAATATTTATGTTCTAGCGTACTTTCAGGAAAGCCATCCAGGACTTTATATCTGCAGGAAAACTGACAAATCTAATCAATTCTTGAGATACAGTTCTGTAAAGTCTTATTCATTTGGATGCCATCAGTTCAGAATTTTTGGATAATTCAGACAGTCTGGATAGAAGTTTCCTTTTGCACAGCTCTACAAAAATAGTTTCTTAACAAATTGATAATGCAAAGCAGACTGTCGGAGCGGAGAATGAATTGTCATCAAGTCCTTCAGAATAGCATTCACTGAGAAGCAGTCAATGGTTAGTTACAAATTATTTTTATCAAATAAGGTGAATCCCAGGCAATCCACCCTATCTTAGGAACAGCATGGTACAGGGGCAAAAATACGGCTTTCATTGTGTCCAGGCATGGGCTCAAATTCCAGCTATGCAACTCATGAGCTTAAATTACTGTGCAGAAGCCACTTGACTTCTCTGAGTCTTAATTCTGACATAAGGGAAAGTTTGTGGGATGGACATGAAAATTGGAACTCACATAGGAAAAGACAAAGTTTCCTAAACTATGCTCAGAAGGACTTTAAGTCTATAAGATGTTAACACTTAGTGCATGAAAAAGGGATCCATGGTTTAAGAAGTTTGGGATAAGCTAGGCTAAACAAAATTAAATGTGTTTGCATGCTTGCTTTGTTTGTTTATGTGCAGGCCTTCTCAGAGCCTTTGATATTATGCTTTATATTGTGAATCTCCAAAAGAAGGTTATCAGTTTTCCTCCTAGGGAACTATGATAAATATGGCAGTAATTATCCACAAATTGAGGGGCATCTATAAGGAACTAGCGATAGTATTAAAGGGTGGATCCAAAAGTGTAAAGATTAGTCCCAACACTAATAAAATTGAAAATGGAATTGGCAAGACAGGACTGGTCCTTGGCAAATCCAACAGGAAGGCAGAGGGCAGGAGAGTCCATTGATGTGTCTGTATAAGTCAGTTTCCAGAGGCAGAGAGCAGGGCGGGGAAGGGTGGAGGGTGACCTAAGGGAAAAATAGAAAATATTTGGGTTTGAGACACTGTTTTAGAAAGAGTTGTCGGGATGATCCCTATGAGAAAGTGATGTTAGAGGGGAGACTTGAACGAGAGGCACCAATGAGCTTTGCAGAGATGTGGGGAAAGAACATTTCAGGGAACGCCACTTTGGGATATTAGGAGAAATTCACAGGGCATGATGAAATAGAGGGAGAGAAGGTCAGTTGTGAGGATGTGTGAATGAGGTGAAGAGTATCAGCAAGTGAGGTCCAGGGGCCTTGAGAATAAGAAATGCATTTAAAAAAGAGAGAAATCTCTGATGCTTACAGCTGCAGAGAATGAAACAGAAGCCCCCCACCCCCACCCCCAACATTTGAATAAATGGAGGGGAGAATGGTATTGGCAAAACAAATGATACAAAAAATGACACAGAGGCAGGAATTCACCTTGCAGGTTGGGGCAACTAGAGGGGAACCCATCCATGGATGATGTAAACCATTTCTTCCAAACCTCCTCCCTTCTTTCTTTCCTTCCTTTCTAATAACTTTATTGAGAAATAATGTACATGTGATGAAATTTACCCACTGAAAGTATACAACTAAATGGATTTTATTTTTCATTTATTTTTTTATTTTATTTTTAATTATTATTATACTTTAGGTTTTAGGGTACATGTGCACAATGTGCAGGTTTGTTACATATGTATCCATGTGCCATGTTGATTTCCTGCACCCATTAACTCGTCATTTAGCATTAGGTATATCTCCTAATGCTGTCCCTCCCCCCTCCCCCAACCCCACAACAGTCCCCGGAGTGTGATGTTCCCCTTCCTGTGTCCATGAGTTCTCATTGTTCAATTCCCACCTATGAGTGAGAACATGCGGTGTTTGGTTTTTTGTCCTTGCGATAGTTTACTGAGAATGATGTTTTCCAGTTTCATCCATGTCCCTACAAAGGACATGAACTCATCATTTTTATGGCTGCATAGTATTCCATGGTGTACATGTGCCACATTTTCTTAATCCAGTCTATCGTTGTTGGACATTTGGGTTGGTTCCAACTCTTTGCTATTGTGAATAGTGCCACAATAAACATACGTGTGCATGTGTCTTTATAGCAGCATGATTTATAGGACCTCTTCAAGGAGAACTACAAACCACTGCTCAATGAAATAAAAGACGATACAAACAAATGGAAGAACATTTCATGCTCATGGGTTGGAAGAATCAATATTGTAAAAATGGCCATACTGCCCAAGGTAATTTATAGATTCAATGCCATCCCCATCAAACTACCAATGACTTTCTTCACAGAATTGGAAAAAAATACTTTAAAGTTCATATGGAACCAAAAAAGAGCCCACATCGCCAAGTCAATCCTAAGCCAAAAGTACAAAGCTGGAGGCATCACGCTACCTGACTTCAAACTATACTACAAGGCTACAGTAACCAAAACAGCATGGTACTGGTACCACAACAGAGACATAGATCAATGGAACAGAACAGAGCCCTCAGAAATGATGCCACATATCTACAACTATCTGATCTTTGACAAACCTGACAAAAACAAGAAATGGGGAAAGGATTCCCTATTTAATAAATGGTGCTGGGAAAACTGGCTAGCCATATGTAGAAAGCTGAAACTGGATCCCTTCCTTACACCTTATACAAAAATTAATTCAAGATGGAGTAAAGACTTAAATGTTAGACCTAAAACCATTAAAATCCTACAAGAAAACCTAGGCAATACCATTCAGGACATAGGCGTGGGCAAGGACTTCATGTCTAAAACACCAAAAGCAATGGCAACAAAAGCCAAAATTGACAAATGGGATCTCATTAAACTAAAGAGCTTCTGCACAGCAAAAGAAACTACCATCAGAGTGAACAGACAACCTACAGAATGGGAGAAAATTTTTGCAACCTACTCATCTGACAAAGGGCTAATATCCAGAATCTACAATGAACTCAAACAAATTTACAAGAAAAAAACAAACAACCCCATCAAAAAGTGGGCAAAGGACATGAACAGACACTTCTCAAAAGAAGACATTTATGCAGCCAAAAAACACATGAAGAAATGCTCATCATCACTGGCCATCAGAGAAATGCAAATCAAAACCACAGTGAGATACCATCTCACACCAGTTAGAATGGCCATCATTAAAAAATCAGGAAACAACAGGTGCTGGAGAGGATGTGGAGAAATAGGAACACTTTTACACTGTTGGTGGGACTGTAAACTAGTTCAACCATTGTGGAAGTCAGTGTGGCGATTCCTCAGGGATCTAGAACTGGAAATACCATTTGACCCAGCCATCCCATTACTGGGTATATACCCAAAGGACTAACTAAATGGATTTTAGTATATTTATGGAGTTGTGCAACCATCACCACAGTCTAACTTTCCCATCATCTTGGAAAGAAACCTTGTACGCATTACAGTTATTTCCCATTCCACTCCAGTCCCAGGCAAACACTTGTCTACTCCGTGTCTAGAAATTTGCCTTTTCTGGACATTTAAATAAATGAAATCATAGAATATGTGGTCTTTTACATCTGGCTTCTTCTACCTAACATCATGCATTTGAGGTTCATCCATGTTGTAGCGTGTTTCAGTGCTTCATTCCTTTTTATTATCCACTAGTGTTCCATTGCATGGCTATGCCATGTTTTGTTTATCAGATCACCAGTTGATGGACATTTGAGTTCTTTTCACTTACTGGCTATTACAAACATTCATGTACAAATTTTATGTGGATGAATGTTTTCACTTTTTTTTGATTAATGCCTATGAGTGGAATTGCTGGGTCACATGGTAAGTCTATGTTCAACAATTTGAGAAACTGCCACGCTGTTTTTCAAAGCAGCCGCACCATCAACTCTTTTTCTTAATTTGTAAAATGTGTGAGTCTTCATCTTTGTCTTCAGCTGATTGGAGCAAACAGGAGCACATGATCTAAATTGGACCAGTTTTTCCTTCCTAAGATCTTCTTATGAGGACATATTGATGGATGTATGTTTGTATCTACAGTGGTTTGAATAATAGACATGTGCACGTGACATAGAAAAGCTGACCACAAAGACAGGAAGTTGACCTATAGAGAGAGAAACAGATGACAAGCCACATGAAACCAGGAAAGGTGGACAAAGTAGTCTCAGGTCCTGGGTTTCTGGGTTTCTGGGTTCCTGGTTCCAGGCCCCGATGAGGCCTATCATGCACCTTTGACCTTGTCATCTTCGACATATCCCAATGCCCTGTAATACATTCCATTTTTTGTATGATTTATGGTAAATTTTTGCTTCCAACAACTAAAAATTCCTTAACTAACTCAACACATTTTGCCTATAGCAATGACTGGGTAGAAGAATAAAATAGGCTTAACACTTAAACTATAACAACACAAGCATTTATAAGGTACATACCATGTGTTCAGCACTATATGAGTGCAATATGTCCTGGCCTTCAAATAGCACACAGTAGGGTCATTAAAGTTCTAGCAAACTGTCACAGAAGAAATAGAGATGAGCATAAAGCAGATGAACAATTTTTTTAATAGAGAGATTTTTAAAAATGTTCAGGCTGGGTGCGGTGGCTCACGCCTGTAATCCCAGCACTTTGGGAGGCCGAGGCAGGTGGATCACGAGGTCAGGAGATCGAGACCATCCTGGCTAACATGGTGAAACCCCGTCTCTACTAAAAATAAAAAATAAAAAAATAGCTGGGCATGGTGGGGGGCGCCTGTAGTCCCAGCTACTCAGGAGGTGAGGCAGGAGAATGGCATGAACCCGGGAAGTGGAGCTTGCAGTGAGCCGAGATCACACCACTGCACTCCAGCCTGGGCGACAGAGGGAGACTCAGTCTCAAAAAAAAAAAAAAAAAAAAAAGTTATTCAAGTAGGTCCTTGTACAATTTGATGGAAAAAAAGTAATGTAATGAAAAACTGCCAAGATTATGGAGTTAAAACTCCTTAGGTGCTGAAAGAGCTTGAAATAAAAGACATCCCTTAAGTACCAAGCATTATAATTATATGCTCCTTTAAAGAACCACAGTCAGTTCTCCTGGTGACTAATCTTGATCGTCTGTCAAGAACTGGAGATGGAGAAGTCACACGAATGTTGGGCAGCATTGTCTAATTCTGGGGCCATCTTGTGGCTTACTTTCTTAGGTTCCCCCAGGAGCCTGTCTGTGACATAACAAAGACTTCATCACAAATTGCTTCCTTGTTTCTCCCAAATCTTGCCAGGGAGGAAAAGATAGAAAAGAAAAAATAGTGTCAGTGAAGGAAATATATAAAAGATCATGGGGAAGGAAATACAGCAGATAAGATTCATTTTTCTTTCTTTCTTTTTTTTTGAGACAAGGTCTCACTCCATTGCTCAGGTTGCAGGGCAGTGGCTTAATCTCGGCTCACTCCAACCTCCACCTCCTGGGTTCAAGCAATTCTCCTGCCTCAGCCTCTGGAGTAGCTGGGACTACAGGCACATGCCATCACACCTGGCTGATTTTCATATTTTTAGTAGAGACAGGGTTTTGTCATGTTGGCCAGGCTGGTCGTGAACTCCTGGCCTTATGTGATCCACCTGCCTTGGTCTTCCAAAGTGCTAGGATTACAAGTGTGAGCCACCATGCCTGGCCAAAAGTGAGACCCTCTGGGGTAAATTTCCTAATTAAAGGGTCTACATGTTTCCTGTTATTTGTTTGGTTCCTCAATAGAAGATAAGCCCCAGGAGGGTAGGAACTGTGTCTGGAGTGGTCACCATTGAATCAATATTCTTCTAGAACAGTATTGGGTGTATAGTAGAGATTCCATTACTACCTGTTGAATAGATGAATGAAGCAAAGTACAGTATTTCTTACTTCCTTATTTCTCAGTTGATGTCAACTTAAGATCTTGCCAGGAGGTACACAATACAAGAAAAATATTTCAGGTGATAAACTGTGGAATCTCTGACAACATGTGAAAGACCCAGGGGAGCCTCTCACATGAGATGCGAGATTTCAGCAACTGCAGTGAAGCCTAGAAATGAAAAAATATTGCATTTCATGTATGCATGTATATTCCTTTGTTCATCCCATTGTCATTAAATGTGCTGGGTTCATGCTACAACCAGAGATGATTCAGTGGTACCTCATTTACAGCAGAAAGAACAGACTTGTGAAATGGTCTTTCTTCAGTGACTTACTACACTCTTGCTCAGCACTGTACAATAGAAATCTAAGGAAACCCACGTTTGTAATTTTAAATTTTCTACCAGCCTGGACAACATGCAAGAACCCTGTCTCTACCAAAAAAGTTACAAAAGTTAGGTAGGCATGGTGGTGTGCATCTGTAGTCCCAACTACTTAGGAGGCTGAGGTGAGAGAATCACTTGAGCATGGGAGGTGGAGGTTGCAGTGAGCCAAGATCACATCACTGTACTCCATCCTGGGCAACAGAGCAAGACCCTATCTCAACAACAATTAATAAATAAATAAATAAATAAATAAATAAATTTTCTAGCAGTCACATTTTAAAACGTGAAAAGTAACAAAATTAGTTTAAATAATATATTTAAGTGATTTTATCCAAAATATCCTTTCATCATGTAATCAACATAAAACTTATCAATGAGACACTTTACATTATTTTTGCATCCTAAGTTTTTAAAATCTAGTGTATATCTTATGCCAATAACACATCACATGTGGATGCTCAATTTTGTTGAAAATTCTTGATTTATATTTGAAATTCACAAAATTTACAGTCAAAAAGGCTTTAAAAGCCTTCCAATAGCTGAATCACGTCAGGTTTTTTTTGTTTTGTTTTGTTTTTTGTTTTGTTTTGTTTTGTTCTGTTTTTGAGACAGAGTCTCGCTCTATTACCCAGGCTGGAGTGCAGTGGCGTGATCTTGGCTCACTGCAAACTCCGCCTCCTGGGTTCACGCCATTCTCCTGCCTCAGCCTCCCGAGTAGCTGGGACTACAGGCACCCGCCACCACCCCCGGCTGGTGTTTTGTATTTTTAGTAGAGACGGGGTTTCACTGGTTAGCCAGGATGATCTCGATCTCCTGACCTGGTGATCCGCCCGCCTTGGCTTCCCAAAGTGCTGGGATTACAGGCATGAGCCACCGCACCCGGCCGAATCATGTCAGTTTTTAAATCTGAATTTAAACCAATAAACTGTAAATAAAATACAAGATTTAGTTACTTAGCTGCACTAGCTACACTACAAGTGCTCAGTAGCCACAGTGCCTAGTGGCTACCATATTGAATAGCATTGTTAAAGAGCATTTCATCACTGCAGAAAGTTCCACTGGACAGTGCTGCTTTGGGTTATCTAAGAGGACTACAAGCATTGAGCACAGGCACGTGCTTTGCCCTGTATTGTATTTCCTACCCCAGTAATTAACACATGAGATGTCAGCAAATAATTGTGGAAAAAATAAATGAATAAATAAATGAATGAATGGCTATTGTCACATCACAGAGGTTGGAGGGTTTAAAGAAGGCTTTATAGAAGAAGAGACATTTACGATAAGTTTTCACGGATGAGTAGGAGCCTACTGGGCAAACGTTAATAAGAAGACAAAGACAGCGGAGGAGCCTGGTGCACAGGTGCTGAATTATTTTTTTAAGTCTAATATGTTGTTAGAAGAGTATTTTGTCATTCATTTGTTTTGCAAAATCAAAATGAAATCAAACTTTTGCAACAGTCAAGATGAAATCAAACTGCACTGCTTTCTAGCTGTACATTCTTGGGAAAAATCACTTAACCTCTCTTAGCCTCAGTTTTCTCATCTGTGAAATGAGAGTACTAATTTCAAAGGGTTGTTTTGAGGACTAATAAAATAATAGATGCAGAGCGTTGACCACAGAGCCTGGTGCATAATAAATGATCAATCAATGTTCAATGTTGGCCGTTATTGTGCCCAGTGTTTAATGAGAGTGAGTTGTGGTAGACAAGGTGCTAGATGCCACTCCAAAATCTCTTCTCCTCTTTCTTAGTGTCAGAACACTGGCTTTTTTTTTTTTTTTTTTTTTTTTGAGATGGAGTCTCCTTCTGTTGCCCAGGCTGGAATGCAGTGGCGCGATCTTGGCTCACTGCAAGCTCCACCTCCTGGCTTCACGCCATTCTCCTGCCTCACCCTCCCGAGTAGCTGGGACTACAGGCGCTTGCCACCACACCTGCCTAATTTTTTGTATTTTTAGTAGAGACGGGGTTTCACCATGTTAGCCAGGATGGTCTCGATCTCCTGACCTCGTGATCCGCCCGCCTCGGCCTCCCAAAGTGCTGGGATTACAGGCGTGAGCCATCGCGCCTGGCCAGAACCCTGGCTTTTAACAGTCCAGAGTTATGTCCTGGCTGAAAACCTAATTCTCTCAGTCCTTTTATAGCCAAGAGCAGCCATCAGACTGCGTTTTCATCAATAAAGTTTTACATAGAAGTGTTGTGTGTTATTTCTAGGATGTTTTTGTAGAGGGAAGGGGTCTTCTGCTTTTCTCCTTCCTGCTGTTCTGGATGCAGGTGATGTGCTAAAATTGGCAGATCAGGACATTATGCAGCACCTTGGTTCCAGATGAGTGAGAAACTTCATGTGAGAGCAGCGGTAGGCAGTTATTTCCAGTATTCTTTCACTACAGAACCAGCTTGCCAAGGACCATCTCTTGGGCCTATCATTCTGTGAAACAGTTTGAGAAATATATTTTAGGTGATCTGGAAGGAATGATGAGGTGGTTAGTGGCTGAGATTCAGTGAAATCCATCTATAAACAGTGGGTAAGGCTTCTGACCTTTCAGGATGTTGGAGGAATGGTGAGATTTCAGCAGGGCCAATGGTCACCTCGCAGCCTCATGGCTGGGCCCAGTCATCAGTCTGTGAGGTCAAGGGGACCGTAGGTGGTTTGGGGGCCAACAGCAGTGACTGCTTCACCATATGGCGTGGGTTTGTAGTTTTTCTGCCATGCAGCTGTGTGTTTATTGTGGTTCTCCTGCTGATTGTCAATTGACATTAGACACTAAAGAATGTTCCCGTGCCTCTCAAATGTATCGTGGCTTCTCATAAACTTTTGTTTGTTGTGGCTGAAATATGGGACGATGAGACCTTTTTCAGCCTGTATTTTTGGAGCAGCTGTTTGATGTTTGTAAGAGAACGTTTCTTTGTGTGCTTTAAACCACCGTAGATGGGAGTAAAGTCAAGATGTGACTCCTTACTGCACTTTAGAGAAATTTTATCATGGCTTTAGACGACATTTTTCTTAAACTCTCTACCAAAACTTGGTACATCAAGCCAAGCAAATTGGAATTATTCACAGAGAGGAAAGTATCTTTAATCCCCAACTAGGTTATGGTATCCTTATAAAAGAATTAAAGTAGGCATTATTCCAGAGACTCACATGAATTTTCATTATCGTAGCCCAGCACAGAGCTTAAGCAATTCTATGCTACTAGAGTTATTTCTTTATCCTGCAGCACAGGCCAAAAACTGGGTCCCTTAATTTGCTGACCGAGGATAGCATTCAGAAGAAATGAAATAGATCCACTGGGCTCCTATGCCTGCCAGGCCAAGTGAGCATTGAAGTTATAAAACCTTATATGAATATGATATTATTGATAAATGAGAATTACTATTGTTAGAGTTATTGTGATGGTTTTCAAATAACCCTGACAACTATGTTTCTAATGCTAAGAACAGATAAATTCCATTAGCAGCTTCCCATAAGCATGATGCTAAGTGCTTTACACAAATAATCTCAAACCTCCCAATAATCCTAGGAGGTAGGAATTGTTATTAATGGCATTTCACGGAAGAAGAAAATGAAGATCAGAAAAATTATGTAATTGCTCAAGGACATACAGCCGAGACTGGTGTCCAACCTAAGGCTGCTAGATTCTCAGGACCATGAGCTTAACACATTATTCTGCAATTACTACTTAACAGCTACTATACAATCAAGTAATGAGACTGCTACTTCTATTTTTTTTTTTTTTTTTGAGATGGGGTCTCGCACTGTCACCCACGCTGGAGTGCAATGGTACGATCTCAGCTCACTGCAACCTCCACCTCCCTGGTTCAAGCAATTCCCTTGCCCCAGCCTCCCGAGTAGCTGGGATTACAGGCACGTGCCACCATGTCCGGCTAATTTTTTTGTATTTTCAGTAGAGGCGGGATTTCACCACATTGGCCAGGCTGGTCTCAAACTCCTGACCTCAGGCAATGTGCCTGCCTCGGCCTCTCAAAATGCTGGGATTACAGGTGAGAGCCACCATGCCCGGTTGAGATTGCTACTTCTTCAGTGACCATGTTTACTATGATTTCATGGGGAAAGCATTTGGGAAGATATTTTTTCTGAATGCATTAAAGAAATGTATTGCTGGACTTTCTTTTTCTCATCCTTAAAACAGGGTGCTGACTTTAACAGTGTGTGGTGAGGATTAATAAGGCAGTGAATGAGAAGGATTCAGAGTGATGGTGGTAGGAGCCTAAGTCTCGGCTAGTGGGATTTGGAATGGTGGACTTTTAAATGTTCTCATCGGCGCTAGTTCTTTTAGTGTACATTTGGTTTTGATTCAAAAAAGAAAAATAAATAGATTTTCAAAATGGAACCCAAGACTGTTCAACTCAACTCTTTCCATACCATTGCAGCCTCTGCAAATGAGGTTGGTGGTCGCAGTTAGTCATGATTAATTCTGTTAGCCACACATGTGTCTTAAAAACACAACTGCCAAATTTTGTGAGCTGAGAAGTTCCCAGTTCCCACCCACAGGCATGCATATGTAGGGATTCCAAAGAGGGTCTCCAGGCATGGCTGAAACTTCTCACATGGGGCTACTCTTGTAGTCGGGAATGAGGCTAGGCCAATCCATCCTGGGTCTTCAGGAAGCATCTTGGCTTTCCAAGTCTTGGGCAATATTAGCCAAGAATTGTTTATCTGTTTTGATTTTTGCACTCTTTCCAAGTCAAGAACATCTGTGAAGTGTTTTCTTGATTGCAAATATGGACCCTCTTTAGTTTGCTTGTGTGTGTTTGTTTTTTGTTTTGTTTTGTTTTGCTCCATCTAGAAGAATCACCAAAGAGAATAAAGGTACTATTGGGGGAAGAAGCTCATCTGACAAAAAATAAAATAAGGAAAATAACAGGAGTGTTGCTGTATCTATAATGTTGCTGCCAAAGGCCATGTGTGCATTATTGGATGATAGGAGCTGGTGTAACATTGAGGGGAAAGAAAACAAAAACCACAGACTAAAGTCAGACTATGTTGTGTTAAACTCCTGGCTCTGATCTTTACAGCTGTGTGACTATGAGTTAGTTACTTAACCTTTCTGAGCCTCAGTGGCCTTTTCTTCAAATTGAGAAGAGATGTGGTAAATAATAATTGTAGGCTATATTTGTTGGATGTTTATTACGTGCCTTTAACTCACTTAATTCTCAGAACAAGTCTTTCAGCTCAGTAATGCTATGCCATTTTAAAGAAAATCAAGGTTCAGAGATGCAATACCAGGAAAGGACTCCTATGCTGTCTGACTCTGGAGAATAAGTGCTTGCCTAATCACAGAGTTAACACATAAGGTTGCTCTGAGAATTCACTGAGAAGATTCACATAAAATGCAGCCTCCTAACCAAAAGTATAGGCAACAAAAGCAAAAATAGACAAGTGAACCTACATCAAACTAAGAAGCTTCTGCACAGCAAAGGAAACAAGCCGCAAAATGCAAAGGCAACCTATAGAATGGGAGAAAATATTTGCAAGCCATATATATGATAAAGAGTTAACAACCCAAAATATGTAAGGAATTCCTACCCTGTGTAACAAAAATCAAATAACCTAATTAAAAAGTAGGCAAATGACTATACAGACATTTCTCAAGAGAAGACATTCAAATGGCTAACAGGTTTGTGAAAAGCTGCGCAATATCACTAATCAGAATCAAAACCATGATGAGATATCACCTCACACCTTTTACAATGGCTATAATAAAAAAGACAGAAGCTAACAAACATTGGTGCAAATATGTATGCTGCTGAGGGAAATGTACACTGATACAGCCATTATGAGAACAGTATGAAAGTTTCTTAAAAAATTAAAAATCAAACTATTATATGATCCAGTAACCCCACTTTCAGGTATTACTCAAAAGAAATGCAATCAATACTTCAAAGAGAAATCTGCATTCTCATGTTCATTGCAGTATTATTCACAATAGCCAAGATATGGAAGCAATGTAAATGCCCATAGACAGATGAATGGATAAAGAAAACGTGATACAGATACACAACAAAATATTATTCAGCCTTGCAAAAGAAGAAAATCCTGCCATTTTCAATAACATGAATGAACCTAGAGGACATTATGCTAAGTGACATAAGCCAGGCACAGTAGGACAAATACTACACCAACCCACTTATACAAAGAACCTAAAGCAATCAAATTCATAGAAGCAGAAAGTAGAATGCTGGCTGCCCAAACTGGGGGATGGAGGAATGGGTGGAAAATGGGGAGATAATTATTAAAGAGTAGAAAGTTTTAGCTATGCAAGATGAGTAAGTCTTAAAGAACTACTATATAGCATAGTGTCTATAATTAGCAATACTGTATTATATATTTTTTAATTTGGTAAGAATAAAAACTTATGTTAAGTGTTATTATCACAATAATAATAATAATAAAGAAGGTGGGAGGAAACTTTAATAGGTGATGAATATGTTTACTGCATAGATGGTGGTGGTTTCACATATATATCTCCAAACTCATCAAGCTGTATGCATTAGATATCCACAGCTTTTTGTAGGTCAATTATACTTCCATAAAGTGGATTTTTAAAATTCCCTTATTTAAGCCCTAAAATTTAAAAAAGAACAGAAAAAACACCTGTTACCTCCTGGGCATGACATACTCAATTAAAATAGATTTATGGATATATAGATAGAGTGATTGAAAAAATACACACATACTAAGAAACTTCCACCTCTCAGAGCTAAGGGAAAAAAAGGAAGGTGAGCAGAAAGGAATTTTCAGATAATGAGAGCTTACCACTACAATGAAACCATTGATATCCAACATTGAAGGGTCCAGAGGGGGAAGAGATTTGACAGAATGTGATCAGTGTGGGAAAAGACGAATAAAGCCTCTATTCTCCCTAAGACCGCAGCCACTGAGGCATCAGGATGTTACATGGGAACATCAGCTTCCAGTAGGCCAACAGGTCAGGACTGTCAGGAAATACCTGTGGGTCCAACTAACAGGAATGTAGAGAATCTTCCATGTTAGAGCCAGTGACAATGAAAAACTATAAAGCATCAGTTAGGCGCTTGGAGCTGAGCCTTGGAATTGATCTCTTCTTATTTCAGATTTTCAAAAGGTATTTCCACTTGCAACTTTGTAGGTACTACACCATTTATTGAGCCACTGCTATTTCAGAGTCCTGACTTAGGTGCTGTGGGAAATAGGAACACAGCTGTCACCACCGTGGAACTTGTAATAAAAGTGGAGACAATTTAAAATCCATGTGGTAGAATTAAAAGTAAGATTGAAATAAAGGTAAATTGCAAGGTATATGAATGACAAAACATCAAATCCACATAAATGCCATGAAAACATAAAAAGTATTGAACCAAAGTTCTGATTATCTGAAACCATCAATTGACTAGAATTCATTTCTTCTATTTCACTTTTAGGAAAAATGAATGGATCAAAAAAATAAATAAAACTGGATTCAGAAATTTAGTCAAACCAAAAGCTCAGGGCATAGTCAACTTTACCACCAGAACATTTCAACTTCATTTCTGGATATCTTGTATTTACTTTCACTAGACTGCCAATTTCATGAGGTTGGGGCCACATTTTTCTGTTTGTTGCTGCATCCCTCGAGTCTAACAGAGTGCATGACACTTAGTAAGAGTGCAATAAATATTGGCAGGATAAATGCTGACCCCCAAGTGTCCCCCAGGTACTCAAGGATCAAAGGAAAATTTCAATTGTGATCATCACTGGCCAAGAAAGAAGATGCAATAATTTTATAAAGATTTTCAAAAATGAGGTGTGGTAGATTAAAGCTGACCACAAATTCTTTGCTAATCCTCTCATTGAGAAATACAACCTAATTCCTTCCCTTAGAATCTTAACTGACTTTAGTGACTTGGTTGACCAATGGAATGCAGCAGAAGGGATAATCTCAAACTTCTGAGACTAAGTCATAGAAGGACTTTTGAGTTCCACATGGGCCTCTAGAGAGAATGTTCCTCTTTCCATGAGGCTTCGGCTGCCATTGAAGAAGCTCAAGTGCACTGGGGTCTCTGTGCTTGGGAGAGGCCATCTGTAGGCAGCCCAGTTAAGTCTTTGCTGAACTGGGTTCTAGCCAGGTCCTCCAAGTCCCTACAAGGCACCAGAGTTCAGAAAATTATTTCTGTAAAAGGCCAGATAGTAAATATTTGAAGCTTTGAAGGCTGTATGGTCTCTGTCACGACCAATCAACTCTGCTGTTCTAGCATTAAAGTAGCCACAATGCATGAATAAATGAGTGTGGCTGTGTTTCAATAAAATTTACAGAAACAGATGCCAGATTGGATTTTGCCTGAAGGCCATAGTTTGCTGACCTCTGCTCCAGACCAGCCCAAGTGCCCTCTGCTAATACTGCATGGAACAGAAGAATCATCTAGCTGAGCCCTGCCCAACCTGCAAAATTACAAGTTACAATGAAACAGTTGTTGTTTTAAGCCACTAAGTTTGGGGCAGTTTGTTATACAGCAACAAATAACTAGAACAAAAGAGTTGGAACCAAAAAAATGTTTGGGGTAAGGAAGGTAGGGATAACTCTCACTCCATTCCCCATAAGCACTACAGTTGCTACACATGAGCACTGAGGAGAAAATACAGGCATAATCACCTGGGACTGGATTATAAGGTGAGACTATCTAGAAGTAAAGAGATTTGAGCTAAGAGTTAAAGAGGATGTTGCAGATAGGGGAAGGACAATAAGAAGAGGGGTAAAGCATTGAGCACTGGCAGTGTTGGCAGGGCACCCTTGTTGCACCACTCCAGGGACATTGTTCCTGTTGTAGTTCATGTGAATAGAGCCACCTGGAGATGGTCATAAGGGTAGCCCTTATTAAGAAAGATCAGGAGGCAGTCTAAACAAGCTTTGGGGTCAGATGGACCTGAGTTCACAACCTGGCTCTATCTCTTACTAAATGCATGGTCCTAAGCAAGCTATTTAACCTCTCTGAAGCTCACATTCCACATTTCAATAATACACTTATATGTAAGTAAAATTTCTGGTACATAATAAGTCTTCAGTAATACAGCTTTAATATATATGTGTAAATATATAGATGTGTGTGTGTGTGTTCGTGTACACAAACATATTTATAAACAAACAGAAAACCTACAGGGGCAGTGGAGTAGAGTGTGATTGAAAGCAAAGGTTTTCCAATGCATTTGTTGGTAAAAGTCATCAAATGTGCATGCAGCCCTTGCTCAAAAATTGTGAGAAACTAACACATTATCTTAAACACACACGTCAATGTATTTAAGAATCACTTTGGGGTCCTTGTTGAAATGGATACCCGCCTCCTCCCCCAAGAGATTCTGATTCAGCAGGCCTGAACTGGGATCCAGGGATTTGAGTTGTCGACAAGTACCAAAGGTTTTGCTGATCCAGAGAGTCATCTGACCACACTTTGAGAAACTTCTTTCTGTAAGCCTCACAACATGAAGAACAAGCTCAAAGACGTAAAGTGGCTCACCCAAAGTCACCCAGTTGCACAATGCAGAGGTGGGTGTCTTGCTCCCTGTTCCATCCTCTTGGCCCTATCAAACGCCTACCTACAAACCAGGTGTGATGGCAATTGCTATTTTTACTGTGTCCCCAGGTTCCCATTTAAAGACCTCGCATTGAGCAGCTGCTCTGTGACTATTGGCTGAATAGAACTGAATCAAAGTAAATCAAATGTCAGAGTTGAAAAGAGTTTGAGAATCTTCCAATCCAATCATCCCATTGTACAGACGGAAAAACTGAGATTAAGATGGCAGAAGGTGGTAGTCCTCATCCACACAGAGAACAAAGGCCTGGATTCTCAGCTCAGCATGCTTTGCTCTCCTCCATTTGGGACTTTGCACAAAAATGACATGCTAAATAAATGTGGCATGCATTCTGGTCAGTGGTAAACTGAAGCCAAGAGTGATCAAATCCCACCTAGTTCCCATGACACTATAAATCTCAGCATTATGTTAAACGTGGTGGGTAGCAGAATTACCAAAATAGTCGTGAAATCAGTCCTTTCTTGGTCTGGCAAAATTGCTCTCAACCTGTCACTCTATTATTCCATGTTATGGCCCTTGGATCAGTCTAAACAATCCCCCTTCTATAATTAAAAAAAATATTCCGTTGCTAATGTCCCCAGCTCCCTTTAGTGAAGGGAGCAGCTGCCAGGTGGGATAACGGAATGCCGGACATGCGAGATGGCAGGGCCAACAGCACAATGAGCTATTACGAGTTCCGTTTATTTTGCTTGGACAACAATTCTTAGAAAAAGGGAATTAAAGGCTGGAGTCTACACCCTCTAAACTTTTCTGGACAATGCATGAACTATCTCTTTTTACAAAAAGGTTTGTTTTGTCATCCGTTTGGGCTTGTAATTACAGTTCCTGCACTTCACGAGCAAGGGAAACTTGAGCAAATAACTTGGGCTGTGTGTACCTCAACTTCCTCAAATGTAAAATGGGGGTGAAATAATAGCATCTACTTCTTGGGATAGGAAGATGGAAAGGAATAATTTATGTGAAGTTCTTGGCCCAGAGTAAGTGCTCAATAAATGTTTACGTGTGGTGCCATTTGCAGTTAACAGCCTGACAATGGAGTTTTCATTTAGTTCTTCGTGTTGTAGACTCTTCTATAAGCCGAAGACTCTTCATTTAGTTCTTCTTTGGGCCTATACACTCTCCAGCATAGTTTCCATGTAGCTGGGTTTAAGAAAGTTGATTTGGGTTATATCTTACTAAGGGCCCATAAAGCAATCACAGTGTGAGAACGGAAGATAAAGTTCTCTCTTGAAACCAAAAACATGAGACTTCTTTGCTTTTATTTCCCTTCAGGGCACCCATAATGTTTTCCGTTTAAAGGTGGGTGAAACTGGGAGAAGTTATCAGGAAAGCCAAGAAGCCAACAAGGCAACTCTTTTCCAACAGAGAACAGAAAACCCCAACACATGTCCCCAAACTGTTCTCTCAGAATGCTAAGGTGGGAGGGGACTGTGGGTTGATCCAGTTTGGTAATCTCCAAACCTGGCCTTGCTTAAGAATCTCCTGGGGAAGCCTGCAAAAAATACAGATTCATAGGCCTTGGCTTGTAGATTCTGACTGAATAAGGCTAGGGTCTAGGAGTCTGTATAATAACACCCTTTTCCCCAGGTGACTCTCACGTAGAAATGCTAAAGATGGAATTTGGGAACCGCTGATCCAGCTTAATTGTAACAGATGGAGAAACTGAGGCCCAGGGAAATAAATGATGTATCTAAGGTCAGCCAGTGTCAGAGATCGATCTCTAATCCAGGCTTCTGATTCAGCTACACTACAGCCCTTGGAAATATTTCTAGGGGAATCTAGTGTATTTTCTCAGGTTGGCGTTGTCATTAGACCACACTGGAGAATCTCAGCCCCTTCTCTTCAATCTCTAGGTCTCAGAGAACCATGAGGCATCCTCTGGGAGACCAGTTGGGAATCAGCCATTTAATATTTCCCCATTGTTCCCAGGGGTACCTTCTCCCACACCCTTATCTTCCCCCTTGCCCAAGCAGAGTTCACAAAATAGGTAGCTAAAACCAAACTGAGGAATAGAAGCATTCTGCAAGTTTGTAGAAACAGCCATTAAAACTATTAGCAGAACATTGACATCAGCCTGACTGGGAATTATTCTTTTTTTTTTTTTTTTTTGGAAGACTGGAATGGTTTTAACATCTCTGATTGCAACTACTGATCTGGGGACACAAACCTGGTATTTAACTCTGCATCTGCTGGTGCAGCAGCTCTGTTAAATGGCCCCTCAGTGGCTGGGCACCACTCAATGCTATCAAGATCTTTAATCTTGAAAAGCCACAAGATAGGACCCTTTCCCCATTTTTGTTGCATGTGGTTACCCAGGACTTAGGAGCAAATGGATTAATGTTTCAAAGCCTTCTGAGATATTTGGATACATACACCTGATAGCCTAGATTCTGGGGGCTCAGGAGACAGAATTTATGTGCACATGCTTTATGGGGCAGACTTTGCTACGGCCCTCATAATGGAGGTTCCATTATGGCAGGAAATAAGATTGTATACAGAAACCCCAAGTTAAGGAGAGTATCTGGTAATAGGCCATTCTCCAAGCAAGGCTGGTATTCCAGTAGATAGGCTGGGAGAAAAGCACAGAGTGAGAGCATGACCTTTCTCTTGTCTGTTTGTTGACCTAACCTAACACCTTGGTAATGAAGGGACACTATAGATGCTTAATGTCCATTCAGCAGGGAGCTTTCAATTCCTAAGGAAGAAAGCAATGAAAAGTGAGATCAACCTTGCAGCCAGGAGACAGACATATCTGAATTTCGTTGTTAAGTCATTTACCAGCTGTGTGGCCTTGGCCAAGTTGCTAAACTTCTCTGAGCCTCAATTTCGGCATTTATAAAATGGGGCAGGCGGAGGTTGCAGTGAGACGAGATCATGCCGCTGTACTCCAACAGACCCAGACCCTATCTCAAAATAATAATAGTAATTAATAATAATAGTGCCTAGGAGTGTAATTAGTGATGTAATATATGGAAGCACTCAGTAAATGGTAGTTGTTGCTGAGGTTGTAGCAGTTGTTATTTGGATGGTTCAAGATTCCAACATATCAGATTCTTATCCCCTAGAAAAAGGGAACCTGAGGCTGCTGAAAGCCAGGGCTATTCCCTAAAGGTTTTATTGGTTCTTTAGCTAGGACCTCTATGTTTGCAAGAGACAGAAGCCCAACTCAATGGGTTTAAGGAAATAAAAATAATTTATTGATTCACATAATTTAAAAGTTTAGGGGTGGAGTTGTCTGCTTTCAGGTATGAATGAATTCAGGTACTCAAATGATATCATCAAGCTTTAGTTTCTCTCCCCATCTTTGAGTTTTATTTTCTACTGGATTGAATTTATTCTCAAGATGGCAGCTTCATCCTTATACCCCACTAGCCTGGCAAACCCAGCAGAAAGAGAACTCCAGTTGTCCAATAGTTTCAGTAAAAACCCAGGGGCCTCCCCTCATTGGCTCTGACTGTGGCAACTTAGATTATGTGCTCAGCTTTGCACCAATCACCATGGCCATAAGGAAGTGGAACTCTTATTGGCTAGGCTGAGTCACGTGATTCTGCCTGATTACTGAGACTGTGCCTAAAGTCAAATGGGCAAAGAACGGCATAGGGAGCATCCCCTGCAAAGTGCTGGGATTACAGGTGTGGGCCACTGCATCTGGCCTCTGGTGAGGACATTTATATATATAACCTCCTGGACGACAATTTAGCAACAGCTATCAAAATTCAAATGCACATACCCTTTAAGAATTCTAGGAATTTATCCTACAGTAAAGGGCAAAATAATCTATATACAAACACTGTTACTAATAGCAAATGATTGGAAACAATCTAAATATCCATTCACCAGGGGACTGGCTAAATAAATGATGGTACATACATACAATGGAATATTATAAAATGAAAGCTGTAAAAAAGAATGAAGCAGCTCTTTATGTAATGATTTGGGATGAATTATAACACATATTAAGTGAAAAAGGCAAGATGCAGAATAGTTACTATGGTGTGCTATTTATATTAAAAACTTGCAGGTATAGCAAAGAAAATTATTCATAACTGCTTTTGATAAGCATAAAAATTCTCTGGAAGGGCTGGGCATCGTGGCTCATGCCTGTAATCCCAGCACCTTGGGAGCCAAGGTGGGAGGCTGCTTGAGGCCAGGAGCTTGAGACCAGCCTCGGCAACAACGTGAGACCCTGTCTCTAAAAACATTAAAAAAAAAATCCCTGTAAGGAAACTGATAAATGGTAATTACTTAGGTGATCAGAAGGGAGCAAGACTTTTCACTGTATACAATTTTACACTTTTTGATTATTTAGCCATGTAAAATATATTGTCTGTTCAAAAATTAAATATTTTAAAAACAAGTTACAATCTTAATTTTAAAAAAAACATAAATGCATAGAAAAAAGAAGAAAATATACCTAAATGTTAGAGTGGTTATTACTGCTCAGTGTTGGGTTATGGGTGATACTTTCTTCTAAAGTCTTTTTCGTATTTTCTAAATTTTCAACAAAGAAAATATATTACTTATATATTCAGAAAAAAAAATGGCATAGGGAGCATCGTGGAAGGAGAATCAAGACAAAGAATGAGAGAATGAATTATGAAGAAACAAAAACAAGAGTTAAACCCTCTACAGTGAGCGTTCAGGTAGGTGGGACAGCTCTCCCCGATACGGGGAGGTAGTTCCTTAATCTTAGGCGCAGTGGGAGAAGCAGTGTTTGGAGGTCAGGCCAGGTCAGCATCAGATGGAATTCTAACCCAATTCTTCAATCCTCTTCAAAGCCACACTCAGCGCGGGCTCTGATGGCACCAGTGGGAGAGATTAAAGCATGCAAAGGGCAGAGGAGCCAGTGCAGGATTCCCATTGTCTAGGCTTGTGTCATGTGGCCATTTCTGTATTCAGAGGACTTACATACAAAGAATATTGACTTTTTGTATTTTTCAGAGTTCTCCAGAGAAACAGACCCAATAGGGTGTGTGTATGTGTGTGTGTGCCTGTGTGTGTGAACAGGGAGGAATAGGGCTTCCCTTGTCCTGGTGATGCAGCCTTCACTACAGTGCAGCCTTCACTGGTTTTCTCTCCTTCTGTATCTCACTTCCCCATCCCTCCCATTGCTTCCCGGGATCACATCCCAAATAAACCTCTTGAACCCAAATCCTGCCTCTGTGTCACCACCTTAAATCCAGCCATCCAGAAACACAATTTGGGTCATCCTATTCCCCCATGTAAAACCCACCATTGCTCTCAGAAGAGCCCAGATTCTTCAACAGGGAATACAAGGTTCTCCAGGTTCTGGCCACTGCTGACAGTTTTGGCTTCATCTCCTGCTCGCCCCCACATACCGCCCTATAGACTCCTTGGAGTCCCCTGAAAAACACCAGAGTGGGGTCTGCCTCCAAGCCTTTAAACACACTGCACTGTCTTCCAAAAACTCCCTTCCTGACCCCCATTTCCTCTGCCCCCATCAGCCCCATTTGGATGAAATGAACTCTTTTCATTAAAGATAAACTCAAGAATTTTCTTGTCCTAAAGTCTTTTCTAACACTGGCTTCCACCCCCAGGATCAGATATCTGCTCATTAGTATTTCAACTTTACCCTGCACATCTTGATTAGAATATTTTCTATGCTCCAGTGTAAATGTACATCTTTCCCATTTAAAAAGGAGATTTTTTTTTTTTTTTAGACAGGGTCTTGCTTGGTTGCCCAGGCTGAAGTGTGGTGGCACGATCATGGCTCACTGCAGCCTTAACCTCCTGGCCTCAAGCAAACCTCCTACCTCAGCCTCCCAAGTAGCTGGGACCACAGGTGTGTGCCACTTTCTTTGTAGAGGTGGGGCCTTGCTGTGTTGCCCAGGCTGGTCTCAAACTCTTGGGCTCAGGCGATCCTCCTGCCTCGGCCTCCCAAAATGCTGGGATTGCAGGTGTGAGCCACTATGCCCAGCCAAGGAGACTTTTGAAAGTCATGACCAATACCTTATTTTATCCTCAGATTGTAGGACAGTAACTAGTATGTTACTAGCAATTACACAATGCTAGTTGGATGAATAAGGAAGTACTCTGAAGAACTCAGGAAATATTAACACCCACTCTCACCCCTTTGCCCATAACTCGCTTTCTAAGAAAGAAAAAAAAAACATATTTTAAAGGGGCTCTGAAGTTGATAGAATATTGATGTATTAAATGTGTATTGGTAAGCCTTGGCCCAGTAGCTAGGAAGTTAATATAGAATAATGATAATGAAAGCTGTTTTATAAACTGTTAAGTACCAAGGATATATTCATTGGTGTTTTTATTACAAACAGCATCAACAATTTAGGGAAACAAGAAAAGTAGGAACCAGGGTGCCTTGTTGAAGGTCTTTCAGGAAGTAAATAGAAAAGGCAAGATTATAATGAAGTTTCTGAATTTTGTCCCAAAATTTTCTACATGTAAACAGGCATTTAAAACATGACCACTGATATGGAAATAAAAGATAGTTCAAGATTTTCCTGAAGTTTGGAGATAAGAGTCAGAATCTAATGAATCATAAGAGCAGCTCCCCCTTGAGAGCCCTGATCCAGGCCCTTTGTAGACAGTATCTGTAAGCCTTATGACTGCTGTCTCATGAATATTTTAACTCCAATTGACAGAAAGAAAACGGAAACTTAGAGGGGTTAAGTCACTCATCTGGAGAGAAGGCCATGTATGGTGACTCATGCCTGTAATCCCAGCACTTTGGGAGGCCTAAACTGGAGGATTGCTAGAGGCCAGGAGTTTGAGACCAGCCTAGGCAGCATAGTAAGTGAGACCTCTGTCTCTACAAAAGAATTTAAAAAGGGTCAGGCAGCAAGGCTCTTGTCTGTAATCTCAGCACTTTGGGAGGCCAAGGCGGGAGGATAGATTGAGACCAGGATCTTGGGACCTGCCTGGGGCAACACAGAGAGATCCTGTCTCTACTAAAAATAAAAATAAAAAAAAATTAACCAGGCATGGTGGTGCATGCCTGTAGTCCCAGCTACTCAGGAGGCTAAAGTGGGGGGATTGCTTGAGCCTGGGAGGTGGGGGATTGCTTGAGCCTGGGAGGTAGAGGCTGCAGTGAGCTGGGATTGTGCCACTGCATCCAGCCTGGGTGATAGAGCAAGACTCTGTCTCAAAAAATAAAAATAAAAACAAAAAAAATTTTTAAAGAATTTTAAAAATAAACAAATAATAAAAAATAGAGATTGAGCTCAGATTCAAACCTAGACATGGTTAATTCCAAAACCTTTCATCTCCTGCCTCACACACTCTCAGAAAGAGAAGCTGACATTGCTAAGGAGTTCTGTGTGTCAGGCACTTGCTTACTGTAATCCTCATAATAACACTGCAAGGCGGCTTCAGTTATAATCTCCGCAGTTTTGCAGATGAGGAAACTGTTTCATGGGAGGTCAAAGGTCAAACAAGAATTTGGCTCCTTTGAACATGAGAGGCCATGTTCTTTCTGTGCCTTCCTGTGTCTTAGTTCTGGCTGTTCATCAGAAAAAAACAAAGAGCTTTTGAAAAGCTATGAATCTCCAGACACCATCCTTTTAAAGCCTGATACAGTCATTGCCACCACAAAAAAAAAAACAAATGTGGAAACAAATTAGGTGGGTGAAGGCAGAAAGGAGAGGACTGTTTCCTTCAAGCCAAAGCACCACAGAGAAATCCAAAAGGATTTCTGCAAATGTGCACCCCTTGTCCTGATACTGACAACTTTGCAGTTGAGGAAGTAGAAAACTCTGACCTCGAATGGATATGGCTTACAAGACAGCAGAGAGGTAGAGTCACAAGAGAAAAAAAAAATTAAAAGTATGAGCTTACTTTAAGATGGGGGGTTTCATAAGTGGCTCTCTTGGAGTGGTTAAGTGATAGCACAGCCACCCAAATAGCTACTTGGCAGCCTTGAAATGGGATGAATTTGTTTTAAAATTCATAGACATGGAAAGATGTCCAGGGCATGGTAAACAAGCCAACAGTGAAACACCTCAAACAGTATGATCCTGTATGTAAGTACAATAGGAACACACTACTCCACTTTTTAGAGCATAGTAGCATATACTGGTGGGGTGTGGTGGGTCACGCCTGTAATCCCAGCACTTTGGGAGGCCGTGGTGAGCAGATCACCTGAGGTCAGGAATTCAAGAGTAGCCTGGCTGTCTCTACTAAAAATTGAAAAATTAGCCAGGCACGGTGGCGCATGCTTGTAATCCCAGCTACTCAGGAGTCTGAGGCAGGAGAATTGCTTGAACCTGGGAGACGGAGGTTGCAGTGAGCCGAGATTGCACCACTGCACCCCCAGCCTGGGTGACAGAGTGAGGCTCCATCTCAAAAAACAACAACAAAAAACATTGTAGCGTATACTATAGTACAATAGAGTATAGTACAATGTAATGTAGTAGATACTATATGTGTGTGATACAGTGTAAACGTATGATGTTCATATACATAGTAATCATTCTGTGTAAATACAGAAGTAAACAGTAACTATAGTAGCAATTGTACTGTATTTATTATGCATATATAGAAAATATGAACGTTATATATGAATATGGTATGATCCTGTTTGTTATGTAGCTGGAATACACATAAATATACAGAAGGATGCTCATCAAAATATTGATAGTGGTGGTTTGGAGGGATTTTTTTTTTTCCTTCCTTCCGCAAATATTTATTGAGTTCTAATTTGTAACAGACATCATCTTTCTTCCTTATATCTTTTTTTAATTGCTTGAAAATTCTAAAAGCATGTCTTTAGTTTTACCTTGAAGAACAGATAATTTGAAAATAAAATGGGCTCCTGTCAATATCCCCAATAACCACAGATGGAGACTCGGCGACGTTTTCGGGAGACCCAGGAGCAGTGAAAAGATAGGGAGAGGAGAGGCCAACATGGACTCCCCCTGCCTCCTCCTCCCTGCCTCTGCACACTAAGTTTTTTTCTTGTTTTTGGTCGGGGGTCACCATCTGTACATTTGTTCTGCACAAAAATAAAGCCATCCATCTCCCTTACGGTGGTGTCATGTAAGCTCAGGAAAAACCGCAGCGCACAAGGGGGGCCCTCGGTGGGAAAAACACTTATCTGCCTCGCCGAGTTCAGAGCTCCCCCGAAGGCGTCCTTCGCTAGACTCAGGGGGTGGGTTTTGTTTATTCCCCTGGCTCACAATGAAATGTCAGGAACACATGCTCAGGGTGAGGTGGGGCCCTACCGAGGTTAAAAATGGAACAGCGGCTTTGATCTCAGGCCAACACCAATGATGCTCGGGGTTGGGGCCAGAGGGAGACGTCATGTTCCCTCACTGTGTCTCCGCAGAAGGCGCAGACATTCCCCTCCTGACTCCAAGAGCAGACGCAGCCCCAGACTGGAAAATGGACGGGAGGCACCACACAAGGAGTGAGGCCTGGGGAGCTGGGAGAAGCAGGCCTTCTGTGGGTGGAAGGGAGGGCCTTCTCTGCTGCAAGTGGGAAGCCTCCATCAAAAAGTTCACTATCTGATGGTGCCAGGACTTGGAATGGAATCTTCAGGGGTGGCTGGAGAGGGGACAAGGGTCAGCAGGCCAAGGAATCTCTTCCCCCTTGAGAGGAATCTGTGGCCGCCATTTTGTACTCATCTCCCAAGACTCTCTAACTGTGGTACTCAGAAGGCCTCTCTTTCCTCAACCAGCACGTATGTGTTGAGGGTCTGGTCTCCTCTAAGACTGGACTGAGTGCTGGAGATTGAACAGCGGCAGCATCCAGGCTTGGTCCTTCTTTTCCTTAAGGTCTGGTGGGAAAGAGAGGTGTTGGACAGAGTAGAAACATGGCGGGTTAAGAGTTTTAAGGAGGGCACGTAGAGGGTGCAGGAGACCACACTGCAGGTGGTAACCTGGGCTTGGTGGGGGAGGGCAGGGAGGGAATCTTAGAGAAAGCTGCAGATATGTAAATTGAGGCCTGGAGAATGCAAATAAGAGCTCACTAGGTAAAAGAAGTGAGGGAAGAGTGCTCAAGTACCGGAGACAGCATCTGATCTCAAGAAAGGCAGAGTGTAGATGGGAAGACTTGAAAGAATGAAACACAGGTGTGAAGTGAGAGAGAGGGTGCAGTGCGTTTGAATAAACATGAACTGGCTGCTCCCATTCTTAACTACTTTTACTACCAAGTTGTTCCACTGCTTCTCAGGGGGTTGAGTGAAGAATTCTCCCTGCATTCTGTTGCTATAATAAACCATTGTAAATTGCACAGCTTATAAGCAACAGAAATTTATTTCTCACAGTTCTGGAGACCAGAAGTCCAAGATCAAGGTACCCATAGATTTAGTGTTTGGTGAGGGCCACTTCTTGGTTTATAGACAGCAATCTTTTTGCTATACTTGCACTTGGCAGAAGGGACAAATGAGCTCCCTTGGGCCTCTTTAATAAAGGCACTAATCCTACTCATGAGGACCCTCCTCTCCCAACTTAATAACTTCCCAAAGGCCCTATGTCCTAATATTTTTACCTTGGGGCTTAGGATTCCAACATATAAATTTGGAGGGGACACAAACTTTCAGACCATAGAAAAATCATTATTCTAATTAGAGTCAACATTTTCATTGAGCATGCACTATGAGCCAATAACTCTTAAATATGTGATCTCATTGCATTCTCACAAAAAAACTCTACCAATTTAATAATCTGAAGACTGGACACAGTGGCCTATAATCCCAGCTACTCAGGAGGCTGAGTCAGGAGGATTGCTTGAGGCTGGAAGTTCAAGACCAGCCTGCACAACATAGTGAGACCCTACCTCTAATCATCATCATCATTATCATCATTTTCTGAAGGTCAAAGAAATCACTTAAACCCACCGAGGTTATATAGCAAGTGTACATATGTCAGGAGGGGGCAGGATTTGAAACCAGTGCTTTGAATACCACTTTTAGCACTTGTTCCATCTTAGTAGAGAAGGATTTCCTTACTCCACTTTGGTAATTGAATCGCTTCCCAGATTAGAGATAAAAACTTCATCCATCTGTCAACTGACCCATTCAGTCAGTCAATGGTTGCACATTCATTGGTGTCTACTTTGACAAGTCCTCATCTCTCCTTCTACGTTCTCTTGCCTGTCTCTCGAAGCATCCCCTGGAATATTTTTACACCTGGATTATGGGAGGACATCTGAGTCTTCTAAGAGAGGATGGAACCTCAGAGATGGAGCTGTTTAGGGTTTTCTTTGCAGCTTTACTTAAGGTCATATTTTAAAATTCACCCAGTTGCTTTATCTGGTGTTATACATCAAAAGCCATTTGGAAGTGCCTCTGGGCTAGGACTTAGAATATCTTAATGTCATGAGATGTGTTAAGGTCTAAAGCATGGACTTGAAATTTTAGAAGTAGAAATAAATTTTGAGATTACCTAGTGCATCCTCCTGGTTTCACAATTACAAAATTAGGTATAAAAAGAGGAGGCAACTTTCCCAAAGGTGTATGGATATTTGATACAAATGTTTGGTTATATAGTATGTGGAATATACTTCGCTATTATCTACCAATTCATGATAGGTTTTTTCCCCTGTGTGTGGGTATTCAAAATCTTAAATGGCTTCAAGAATGAGGAACAAAAGTAAGTATTTCTTACTTTTTTTCTTCTATAACAGCAATAATGGAAGTATCCATCCTTTCTCCCTATAAGTATGCAGAAATGTGGGTGGATTTAATACTTCCTTGTAGCTCTTAAAACCCTACAATAAAGTGTGGTTAATAGGCTATATTACAGTTATTTTGTAACCAAGATCTAAGCTACAGAAAAGAAAAAAAATAAAGACACACAAACACACACACACACACCCCTCCATCACTGAATACTCTCCTATATAAAATAGAAAGATGGACCTAGACCCAACAATCATGTCATGACAGAAAATGAACTTCAAAAAACATTTGATATCAAAGATTTGACATCACCTCTGAGTGTCATGATATGATGGATGGTCCCGAGCTGAAAGGGTTTATCATCACCTTCATGATCATGGAATCTCCTGGGTTAGAGAATTAAGCTTTCAGATGCTGCCATTTAAGCTTGGGCCCAACACAATGGAGAAAGAGGACAAGGTACAGGGGTCTCTGAACATCACTTCATCCTGAGCACTCTCACTGATCTCCAGTGAGTTAGGACCCTCTCTTCATTAGACCAAATTTATTGTGTAGTGTCCAGATGTCTGTGCTCTCCAGTAGCTTATCAGCTCCCTGAGAAACCACGCCTATCTGGTTTGTTCTTATGTATCTACTGCCTATCACAATGCCTAATGTGTAGCAGGCATTTGACAAATAATTGTAGAATGCAATACCAAATGCTTGGGTATTTGGATTACACATGAATTGTCACCAAGGAAGATTCTAGAATTTTCTTCTTTATAATTTCAGTATTGGTCTTTTGCTAATCACTAGGGTTTTAAAAAAACTTTATCATATTTCTCATAATTCACGCTACTAGCTTGCTTTAAATGAAACTAGTTCTCCTTTATCTGAAGGCTCATGGAAGGTAGGTTTATAAACAAGAAGACTCAGCATGCTGTCTTCACACCCCAAAATTCTGGTATGGGCAAAAAGAGAAAAGATGTTTCCGCATTCACTCTGCTAACTCTTTCTGTGAAAGCTGCTAGGAAGAGTCATAAATCTCCCTATTGTGTGAAGTCCATTTTCTGAAGAGCACCAAGCAGAAAGATGAAGTCATAAAAGGCACTAAAGCAGGTATCCTAAAACCCCATATCTCTGTCTCAGAGGGTGGCATCCACAAAAGACATCTGGAAAATAACCCTTAAAAGGCCTGCACCCCGTCAGATGCAGAGGCAAAATCTGAGGAAGCAGAGTCAGTGACTTCGACAGAATTGCCACCCAAAGGGTGACAGAGCACGACTTTCTTTGTCTCCCAGTGACAGGTGACACCATCCCACAGGCGCCTCCCCAGCAAGGAGCCAATGCATCATGTTCATTCTTCTGTGGCTAAGCCACCATCAGCCTTTTTAAAACAAAGCAACTTTAACACCCAAGGAATGTTGCTGTAGCAGAAAATCTCATATCGCTTCTATTGTAGGAGCTGGGTGGCATGGAAACAAGCCAAGGGTTACATGCAAGAAAAAGAAATGAGAAATGAAAACAACTGGGGTGGTTGTCAAAGAAAAGGAGACAGCCAGATTGGGAGACAAGGAAGTTATTGGTCTCTGGATGTTCCTGGGCTGGGAAAATTTGGGATTTGTACATTCTGAGCTTTATCTCTGGTGGGGTCTTCTGCTGGTCTGTGGAGAAGACAAGGAAAGTGAAACAAGCCACCTTGGGGAGGGGGCCATTGTGTTCCCTTTAAGCTGCCCATGGAACCACGCCCTGAAAATTCTGGATTTTCAGGTGCTACCATCTTTCCTGGATGGAATCATGCCACCTCTTTTGTTTGTTATTTTTCTTAATGCTTTTGGCGGACAAGATTAAATTCTTGGGTGGGCCCAAGCAGTGTGGCTTCACTCTGCCGTTTTCTGGCTGTGTCACGTTAGGCAGGAAGTTTTATCATCTCCTGAAGTCACACTGTCCTGCTGTGTAACATGGAGACACTAATCCGAACATCATTGGATTATTTTAAATATTTAATGAAATCAATGCCTTAAAGAGTCTGATTTATAGAAGGCAGATATTCGCTTCCTTCCCCTTTCCTCTGTTTCCTCTGTGAATTAAAATTCTCCTTATTAGCTGCCAGAAACAACTTGGTGGAAATTCCTTTAATAAGCCAAGTCTGAAAGATGAATAAAGAATTTCATTCCTTTCACTGAGAAAAGATCGTGCATCTGGAAACTCGGGATATGGTGACCATTCCTTGCATTGTTTTGGTATTTATTTATTTTCTCAATAATCAATGCAATGACAGCAATGGCATCCTACATTTGAGAAGTTACTGTACTTGAAAATTACTCCTGACATATATGGAGACTTTTATAGAAAGTCAAACAATTCTAGAAACACATTGCCAGCAAATAAAAGAGTGAATGGTGTGGACTGGAAAACAGTCTACCTTGTGGGAAATTTTCAATTTTGAACAAGTGGCATATAATTGAGTAATAATAGTAATAAGGCCTGGGGCGGTGGCTATAATCTCAGCAATTTGGGAGGCCAAGGCGGGTGATCGATCACTTGAAGTCAGGAGTTCGAGACCAGCCTGACCAACATGGTGAAACCCTGTCTCTACTAAAAATACAAAAAAAATTAGCCAGGCATGGTGGCAGGCGCCTGTAATCCCAGCTACTTGGGAGGCTGAGGCAGGAGAATTGCTTGAACCTGGGAGGTGGATGTTGCAGTGAGCCAAGATCGCACCACTGCACTCCAACTTGGGTGACCAAGACTCCATCTCAAAAAAAATATATATATATATATATGTATATATATATATATATATATATATATATAATAGTAATAAAAGTAGATGTAATTAAAATAATCATAGCAATAATAATAGCTCCCATTTCTTAAACACCTAGGTATGCATTGGGCATTCTTTGAAACACTGTCTGTATATTATCTCATGAAATTCTCAACACAAGTCTCCCAGAAAGATATTGTATTATTTATGTATTTTACTGAAGAGGAAGTCATACCGTGAAGAGGTGGCAAGTCTTGCCCTAAATCTTGCACCAGTATGCAGTGGAGCCAGGATGGGAATCTTGATCCTTCTGTCTTCAGAGCTAGGAGGGTGTTTTTATTTTTACCATTTAGGGACTATTACAAATCTTTTTTTTTCCTTTTTTTTTTTTTTGAGATGGAGTCTTGCTCTGTCGCCCAGGCTGGAGTGCAGTGCAATCTCAGCTCACTGCAACCTCTGCCTCCCAGGTTCAAGCAGTTCTCTGCCTCGGCCTCCTGAGTAGCTGGGAATACAGGTGCCCGCCACCACACTCGGCCAATTTTTGTATTTTTAGTAGATACAGGGTTTCACCATCTTGGCCAGGCTGGTCTTGAACTCCTGACCTCGTGATCCACCCACCTTGGCCTCCCAAAGTGCTGGGATTACAAGCATGAGCCACCGCGCCCGGCCACAAATCTTTTTCTTATTCTGCCTGTCTGTCTGTGACATTCTGTTTTTATGTCTCTCAGTATGTCTCTGAATTTTTCTCTCATCTCTCTCTCTCATACACACACACACACACCCAAGACCCCCACACTACACATACTGTACACAAATATTCACAAACACACACCTATACACGTAACATACATCCACACTGCACACACACGTATCTCACACACTTCATATCCAGACACCACACTCACACAAACACAAAAGAACCATGCAGACATATACACAACACACATGCTTACATACACACACACATGCACACCACACACAAACACATATGCATTATATAGTCACATTGCATGTACATACCCATACACAGAACATACATACTCTATAAACACATGTACACACAGCCATGCACGTACTTAACATTCACACCTTACAGACACACATATCACACAGTCACACTGCATGTGCATACCCACAAACATAACACACATACTCTATACATACATGTATCACCCACACTGTCATACACTTACTTAACATCCACACCCTACAGACACACATACCACACACACACTCCACTCACACACAGTCCACACACAAGTCATATGCACATAAACAAATACCTACCAAACAGACACATACTTCATACATACAGACACACGTACACAGAAACACACTGCACTGGTCGGCACTGATCAGCAGTTTGGCCGACACACTTGATCCTGTATTTTTCTTCTTCATTTTTTTTTTTTTTAGACAGAGTCTTGCTCTGTCGCCCAGGCTGGAGTGCAGTGGTGCAATCTCGGCTCACTGCAACTTCTGCCTCCCAGGTTCAAGTGATTCTCCTGCCTCAGCCTCCCTAGTAGCTGGGATTATAGGCACCTGCCACCATGCCCAGCTAATTTTTGTATTTTTGGTAGAGACAGGGTTTCACCATGTTGTCCAGGCTGGTCTTGAACTCCTGACCTTAGGTGATCCTCCGTCCTTGGCTTCCCAAAGTGCTGGGATTACAGGCATGAGCCACTGTGCCCTGCTTGATCTCTGTATTTTTCTAATCTCACATTTGCAGACCAATTTTGATAGAGTAAAATAGATGATAACTCAAATGTCTAAAACCACTGTTAGACATTTTGTATTTGAAATATTTTTGCTGTGATTCTTGGACCAAACCTTTAAAAGCTCTATGAGTTTTACTAGTCAGGTTTTGAGATTGGTTTGCATTTTTGGAATGATCCTCTTAAACCTTAAAACCATAGATACTTGTTTTTTCTAAGAACCAGAAGATCAAGGTTCTAGTACCAGCTGTGGCACTAACCAGCTTAGGAGGTCTCACTGCCTCCCTGGGACTCAGTTTGCAATCTATATAACAGGGGACCTGCATCCCCAATTGTCCTTCCCTTACTCCCCAAGGCTTCTTTCCAGAATGCTGAACCTTCAATAAACAGTTTGAAAATTATGAGACCAACTAATCCACCAAATCTCTTCTATCTCTGCAATTCTGCAATGTTGTGAGGTTATGTAAAGTTAATAATAATGATAATAATAATAATATTGAATGTGGAAAATATGATGCAAAAAGAAACAGTCATAGCACATAACCCAAAACCAAAGATAAACGACATCTTGGATATTCATTTTTGTATTATCTGTGCTAAAATGCCACTCGGCGGCATGAGTAATTAGGGGTTTCATGATGTGGTTTTGGCCAGCCTTCAGTAATCTGTACTTTTGCATCCACAAACTCAACCATTGAAATATCCCAAATCCCAGTCATCTGACCCCATGTCTTTCTTATTCAGGAATTAATGGCTGGAACAGTGGGAGACAGTTCCTATTATAAAATTATATTTTATATATATATATATAATATTGCTTATTGGAGCACAGTTACTCGTGCCCTCCAAAGTCTGCTCATCAATAACTAACTTAATGCATTTGGAGAGGCCACAGACTGAATTTAGTCTTCACCTCATTTCATTGTGCACTGGTTGATCTTCCAAATTCAACTAGTTACGCTGGCATCTGGCCACCTCGAGAAGGTAGAACAGTTGTGTAGATATAAATGTATGTAAGTAAGTGGATTTGCATTGGGCCAGACTTTGGGTAGGTGGTAATAAAAAGTGATGAACAAACTCGAGGGGCTAGAGAACATCACCATGGTGCAATGCTTTGGGATGGGAGCGTTCGACTTAACTCTCTGATTTGACCAAAAATGGTCTTTCATAACCAGAGCTGTTATGGAAAACTTGGTTGACTACAAGTTAAACTATAACTGCAGATAAGGGAAGAGAACTCCAACTCAAAGTCAAACTGTCAGTGCTTAGAGTAATCAATCAGAAGAATTGCAAGACATATGCTGAATGTGGCACCTCAAAGTGAAAACAGATGGACTAATGTGTATTGATCTCCAATGGCTTGTTGACACCCTTTTGAAACAGAGGCAATAAAGGGCAGTGCAGGGCGGGGAGTACTTTAAGTGGAGAGGGGTAAACCATGGGGGATTAAAAAACCCTGCAGCAAGGACTCTTTGCTGAACTCTGAGCTTCATTTCAGAATATCACCCTGAAGTCTTTTGAGCCAACAGCTGGAACTTAGAGAAGATGAAGGGCTTTGTTTCTATCACCACCTGACCAATTTCTCTACTCTCTCTCACATGCTTATTTTTATTCCTCCATTCATTATTTTTATTCTCTCATCTCAGCTTCCCAAGCTCCTGGAACTTCTAGATAATTCAACAAGAAGAACACAGTTCCCACAGGATGGATATTCACGGAAGACTCAGCCCTCCCCTAATAAAGTGCACATCACTTTTTTAGGGGGCCTCCTAACTTGTGTCTAAATTGGGATTAGAAGCCACACAACTCAGAGGCCATCATCTTGCTCCAGACATTCCCTCTGTACTTTCATTATGTACAACAGGCATTGCCACTTTCCTCCTCCCTAATGTTCTGGAGTCCTTGAAATGCCAAAATTAAGTGGAGGGCTAGAGAGAGGTGAGAAAACATGTCTTGGCCCCTTTTTGTGTTACATTAGCAAACTGTGCCCTTGGTCTAGACTGGCTGGCTTACAGATAGTGTGGGAATCTAAGCCATCCAAGGAGAGTGGGTGTCATTGGATTATCGCTTCCCGACAAGTAGAAAAGGCACCCACAATAGAAGGAGGTACAGGTTGTGAATAAATAGGGCTATTCACTATTAGTTAATATGGAATCCTCAGGTGTATTAATCTCAGACTATCATAGCCCAACTCAGGCCGGGGAGAGATACTGGTCACACTTTCTGTTTCCATCTCTTCCTCCTATTTTCTCCCTCACCCCCACCTTGATGGTAGAACAGGAAGACAGTTCCTTTGGTCTTCTGTTCAATGCTGTTCCTAAGTATGGCCAAGTGGTTACTAATGAAAGCACCAGGCATCACCATACCAGTCAGGGGGTCTCTGAAATGAGAAGCGTGAGTTGGGGTGGCAATGGGTAATCTGAGAGTGAGATCACCAACCAAAATAGGCCAGGTTATTTATATAGCTTGGGCAGAGGAAGGAGAGCAAATCTTGGAACTTTCCAGAGTGACAGCATCCCCTTACTGAACCCAAACCATTCCTTCACCTCCCCCTACCCCAAACCCCAGAGCTTGTTTTATCATTTACTTAGCGTACAGAATAACCACTCAATATTCAGGGACAAGGGTCTCTCTTGGGCTTCCTCCCTCCTCATCCCTCACTCAAGGAATTTTGCAGATAAATCACCATGTTAATCCACTTGCCTGAGAGTTATGGGCTGTAGTGAAGCAGGAGAATGTCAAAATGGGACTTGGGGATGGAAGGAAGCCCTTGATGACAGATGAAGGGTGAATGTGCAGATGGGCAGCCCCCAGCACAGATGGATCTTCCAGAGAAGGGGAGTGACACAGTCATGGGGATGGGGTTCTCTGCTCAAAACAACAGAAGTTGAACAGTCAAAGAGAGAGTTCAGGGAAAAGGAGGAAGAGAGTTAACTGCTTCTGGAAAAGAAAGCACTGTTCCAATTATGAGTGAAGTTGAGGAGGTAACCCTGTTTGATCTGAGATGGCCCCTTCAGACTACAAAGTGTTTGCTCCTGGGATAAGAGGCTGGCTGGCAATTAATACAGAGGGCTTCACTGGGCCTGGAAATCTCCTTCCACACTCTCTTCTTATTGACAACTAGGTTAGTAGACTTGGCGACCAATGTGAAGGTGGTGAGGACAGCATCAACCTCTTCACTCCATGACTGGGTGGGGGGGTCTTTACTGATGAGATGACTTGGAACTGGGATGAAGGAAAAGTCCGACAGGAAAGGAAGAAATTCTTGGCTTCCATCTTTGCTGGAATTCTCATCTGTTGTTGAGGGGTGTGTGTGTATGTGTGTGTGTGTGTGTGCGTGTGTGTGTGTGTGTGTATGTGTATTGTTTGTGTCTGGGTAATGTGATGTAGTAGAGAAATATGTGCTTATTTCAACTCAACTGTCAAACTCAACTATTGACAGAGAAAGAGAGAGAGGAGAGTAAGAATAGTAAATAATATAGTCAGATTTCTGCTCACCACTCTGTTTAATAAACACTTTACCCTACACAGAGGGCATAAGATATGTCCTGTTGTTCCCATAACTTGTCTAATTCCCCACGTGTCTTTCATAGTGTGGCAATTTAATGGATTTTTCAAAGATAATTTTATCTTTATCAAATTATCTTGCTGAGTTTAGACAAACTTCACTGTCTATATTTGTGTATGTATGCAGCACTTTGGGAGTGTGTGGCTATGCATTGTGTTTAAATTAGTGTGTGCTGTGAATATATGCATACGTGTAGATGGATATTGTGCACACTTGAGGTTGTGTGTGTGAGTGAATTGTGTTTGTATGCAGGTGTACAATACTGAGTATGTTCTGTTGTGAATCTGTATATATTGTTGCATTGCATACCATGCATATTGGTATTCTGTTTATCAGTTGGATGTAACTGTGCTGAAGGCAGAGGTAGAAGGATTTAACACTGATAATCAGGGATAGTTCAGAGGAAATAAACTTCTGTGAAATTCTCAAATGCATTTTCTCCCCTCCTCTGAACAGTTATTTAAGTTCCTACAGCTGAACTTATCCTCTACTGCTGCCTGGAATTGACAACGATGAGTGTGGGAGAGTGTGTATATGTCTCCATGTACATCTGTGAATCTGTTCTATGAGTATGTGTGACTTTCTCAATTAGATTAGAAGCTGATACAGAATGTTGTGATCCTCTTCACAAATAAAGAATTTATTCCCACCATTGTTAGGAGTTCTGCTGATGGGTGGTCCACAGATATCCGTTCTCTTTGGAGATTTCCAAGGAGGGCAGTCAATGACTGGTCAACACAAGGGTATGAGGCCAGACTTCTCACTCCAACTTGGGACATCTTTGAAGGGCCATCTCAGCTCCCTAACGCCCCATAGGGTTGACTGAGGGCCTCCCTGGGACTGCACTGAAGCTCAGCCTCTATCTCCACCTGACCCTGGATTCTTCCCTCTCTTCTGAAAGTGTCAATCGCAAGAGCACTCCCTAAAAAATATCCTGCATGAAAATTTCCATCTCAGAATTAGCTTCCGAAGAACCCAACCTGCAATGCTACAGCAGAAACCAATCCTGCAATCACTGGGCCATAGTGTGGAATGGATGTTAGGGGATGATATGGTTTGAATATGTGTCTCCTTCAAATCTCATGTTGAAATTTGGTTACCAATGTGGGACTAGTGGGAAGTGTTTGGGTCACGGGGGTGGATCCATCATGAATGGCTTGTTGCCCTCCTTGTAGTAATGAGTAAGTTCTCCCTCTATTAGCTTATGTGAGAACTGGTTGTTTAAAAGAGTGTGGCACCCCTCCCTCTCTCTCTTGCACCCTCTCTCTTGCCATGTGACACACTTGCTCCCCCTTCACCTACTACCATGAGTAAAAGCTCCTCAACAGTCCTCACCAGAAGCCAAGCAGTTGCTAGCTCCATGCCTGTACAGCCTGTGGAACCATGAACAAAATGAACCTCTTTTCTTTATAAATTACCCAGTCTCAGGTATTCCTTTATAGCAACCCAAAATGAACCAACACATTGGATGTCTATTTCAACCTCTCCCACTCCTATATTCAAACTCATTCATTATCATGGTTATAAACTCAGACTCCAATTTTACACATTTGCTTTCAAATCTTAACCTAGTAGCCATGTGAGAGTGGAAAAGTTTCAACCGCTCTGAATCTCATTCACTATAAACTAAGAAAATAATCATGACTACATTCCAAGGCTTATGACAATGAAATGAGGTAAGACAAGCGAAGCCCTTAGTCAAGGGTCCAGCACACAGTAAACAATGAGTAAACAGTAGCAGCTATTCACTGTCTTATTATGTGCATGGTAGGCGAATTATCCATAATTACTGATGAGAAAATGTATAAGCTAGAGTTTCTTGGGAGATCTATATCGAATAAATCAGTTACAAAATGAATGCTGTACCAATGCTCCTCTTGTCATCGGCTTGAAATTCCCTTAAATGAGGATTTGGGCACCAAAATCATAGAGGCAAAGGACATTTGTGCTTGCCAGCACTCTCTGTTCCTGCTACTTCCCAAGCTGCAAGTTTTCAGACCTCCTGGCCAGCCAGATTCCTGTTTAATATGGTGGAGGGAGGAGGAGGGAGGTGGCAAAGAGACTCACCCTTCAGATAATACCAAAATGTATCACAAAGTGTGGAAAGGAAGCAGCCACAGGATCAGTAAATTGTTATGTTACAGAGGAGGGTGGTAAACAAGGTCCCTCCTGGGTAGCCAGCCTCCAAGATGAGTCTTGTCTTTTTGTACTCACACACTTTTATACTCCTTTCTTTTGCTAAATAGGGATGACCTGCAAAACCAATAGGTTATTGTGGAAATGTCAGATTGTGACTTCCAAGGCTAGGTCATAAAAGGCAATGCAGCTCCTCCTTGCTTTCTCTCTTGCATCATTTATTCTGAGGGAAGCAGCCAGTGGCCATGTTATGAAAATGCTCAAGCCACTCTGGGAGAGGCCCATTCAGTGAGGAACTGAGGACTCCTTCCAGCAGCCACGTGAGGGTGCCATCTTGGAAGTAGATTCTCCAGCCCCAGTTGAGCCTTCAGATGACTGCAGCCCTGAATGACATCTTGACTGCAACCTAGACACTGAGCCAGATCCACCCAGCTAAGCCACTCCTGAATTTCTGACCCTTAGAAACTGAGATGATAAATGTTTGCTGTGTTAAGCCTCTAAGTTTGGGGGCAATGTGTTATATAGCAATAGATAACTGATATACCATCACTTTTCCTTATTTGGAGAAGATACAATTTACCCAAATTCAGTTATTAACTGAAACTATATGAAATTGTCAACATGGACAATTTTTAAGCCACAAAATGGCAATGTTGGCCAGGTGCAGTGGCTCATGCCTGTAATCCCAGCACTTTGGAAGGCCAAGGCGGGCAGATCACTTGAGATCAGGAGTTCGAGACCAGCCTGGCCAACATGGTGAAACCTCTCTACCAAAAATACAAAAAAAAAAATAGCCAGGTGTGATGGTGCACACCTGTAGTCCCAGCTACTCGAGAGGCTGAGGTGGGAGAATCACTTGAACCCAGGAGGTGGAGGTTGCAATGAGCTGAGATCATGTGACTGCACTCCAGCCTGAGCAAGACCCTATCTCAAAAAACAAAAACAAAAACAAAATGGCAATGTTGTATGTATAATGTCTACATTGACCTAGGTAGGGGCTCAGGTTCTGGGTAAATACAGTTCTGCTGGTAGAGCTACATTCCAGGAAAGGCCCAAAAGTAGAGTCTTCAGTTGAAGCTGGCTGTGTTTCTGAAAGCCAGAGTCCTTGGAGAGCAAAATCCTCCCAGCTCACCCAGTTGCACATGTTCCCTACTTCCCAGGGAGTTCTTAAAGCAAGGAGGGAACCCCAAAGGCCCTTCTAACAACTCTCTTCCTCTTTCTTGATCTCACAGGGCTGCTTTTTAAAAGCCCTGCAGTTCATCGAAGCTGCAAGTCAAAAGGCATTCTGCAGCAGATAATTAGAGAGATTGGTTCATGGGCCCCAGACACAGCACTCCTGCAAAGCCTCAAAGAGTCCCTGGTGAACCATTTGCCGGCTTTAATTTCTCAGGGGCTGCTTCAGCAGGTGGCCACTAGCAGGTAGTCAATAGGGACCTTCTGGCCGAAGACTGGGGCCTCTTTGGAAAGGTCAAATCCAGAGGCCAGAGGGCATGGCTCAAGAGGTCATGGGGTCAGGATCCATCACTGTGACAGATGAATCTAAGCATGTCTCTCTCCGTTTCTGGAAGCAAGGCCAAGCCTCTTGAGACAGAGAGGTGGCAGGGGGAGGGTGTTGGGGGCTCACAAAGAAAGGCGAGTCTGGTGTCTGGCCGGCACCTCTCAACTGGTCTTCATTAGGCCAGCCCGACAACCCTCTCTTCTGCCGCCCTCTGTCCCGCACTGATGGGGTGCTGTCTCCAGACCTCTCAACTGTTCCTCATTAGGTGAAACAGTGCGCTTTTGTCTGCATGAAGCCTTCTTTGTTCTGTCAGCGTGGCCAAGCTAGAAAGCCAGAAACTGATACAAAACAATGCGACTCTATCCTGAGGGGACCCCCTCCCTCCTCGATCTTCCTCCCCCTGGCCGGACAAGGAAGGGCGACTTCTCCCTCGCAGTCATATCCCTGGATGTCTAGCTGAGGATGTGTTCACTGGAGCAGAAAAAATATGTTAAACATAGACCAGTAGCTCCCAAACTTGACTGCATATTGGAATCACCGGGAGATCTTCAAGTCATGTGGATGCCTGGCCTCCAGCCCCAGGCATTCTGATTTGATTGGTCTGGGGAGCAACTTGAGTATTAAGATTGAGAAGACCTCTCCGTGTGACTCTAATGTGCAGCAAAGTTTGGGAACTTCTGGCAGAGATGGAGAACTTCTATCAAAAGCCATGCCCACCTGCCCTCCTCCACATACTTTAAAATCAGGGGATGGTACACCTTGCAGGGCATGGTGCATTCATCTGAACATTCATCTGCTGGGCAAGCAGGAAGGCTGTACCTGCACGTGACAGGTAAAGCTGGTCTTTACCAGTTCTCTCTGAGAAGGCAATGTGGACACAGCCCATTCAAATGCAGAGGGGTGTTTTCATCTTGGCTTTCAGCATCTTAAATTGTGCACAGATATTTTAAGATCCCCTCCAGTCATGCACCTCTTCTTCCCACCTGATCCTTACCACTGAGCTCTCTCCGGTCAGGGCGGAATCCACAACCTCAAAGATAGAACTGGTGACAGAAAAACCTGGCTACAGACAGGTTGTCTTTCCAGCTCCCATTCCCAAAGTAATGTTGAAGGGGTTATTCATGCAAAAGCTATTGAATCCTGATGTGTCTCCATACCTGCTACTTGTCTGTAGGCAGAGTAGGAAGATGGGTTGCAATTTCAGGACAAAGAAAGACTCTCTTTTCCTATTCCAGCAGTCCCTAAATTATTTCTGCTGCCAACATCTACCAGTAAAAGTCTCACCTCTTTGTCTCCCAGGCCTAAAATGGCAACATCACAGATTTACATAGGTTAAAGCCTCACAACACTGTTTTCGACAGTGGATGTTAGGTAGCAATGCCAGGTTTCAAAAGTAAAAACATAGGACTCCCAGTTAAATTTGAAATTCAGAGGAACAGCTAATAATTTTGTTTTCTTTATTGTTCACCTGACATTGAAACGTAACTGGGAGTTCTGTGTTTTATCTGGCAATACTAAAGAAAGGAAAAGGTTAAGAGCTATTTGCAGGCCGGTGTGAATTAATTCAGCTAGTTGGTACTTTGCTTAGCTGATAATAGTGTTTGATGGAATGAAGCTTCTAATGGGGACAAGGGGGTAGCATTTTTTTACTTTAGGATGCTGTCTGCAAGGATTCTAAGGCCACAGCAATAAATAGGGAAAAGTATGTGCTGATTAATTAACCATGTTTACCATGGGTCTGGGATGGCAAGTGAAGGCATGTAAGCCACACATGTACAGTGATAGGTCAGCATCCTAATGACATGTAATAAATGGTATCACTGGGATATTGAACTTGGGGTCATTTTATAGGGAGAAATGGACAAGCAGTGTTTGTCAATGAAACTGTACAAGAAATGGAAAATTGGCTGAGTCTTGAAAAATGAGAAACTATTCACTACATAGAAACTATGCTTTTTCCTTCTTGGACTTGTTTCTTGCTCTTCCCCTGAAGCAGCTCTTCTTATGCCAGGCACCCAATAGGTGCTTGACACATAAGCACTGACTCAACACTTTGAATTAGAAGTCACAGAGGGAGACTAATGGAACAGATTTTGAGCACTACTCCCCTTTCTTCCATCAGGCATCTAATGAGTCATCTAAGGTCATGCGATAACAAAACTGTTGGGCCTAGAGAAAAAGTCTTTTAAGACATCCACGTCATTACGTTTTCCTGCTCTTCCAGAGATCTGGAGTCAACGAGTCCTCACCCACACACCTCCATTCCCCTGCATTACTGAGAACCAAGGCTCCTTCCGGACTACAGGCATTGAACCAAAACGGAAGTGGAGAGCCACCCTTAAATGGGAATGCCCACCTTTGCGTACATTTCAGATGGCAGACGGAACCCATTCATCAAACTATGAAAATTCCCTCCACTCTCCAGGAAGAGTGGCCATGAAGGGCTTGTAAATACATGTCTTCAGGTTTAAACAAATTGCATCATTATTTTTATTTTTTGAGAGGAGTCCATGTGAAGGGAACTAGAGGCATGCTTGGGTGTTTGTCCTGCAGACAATGCATGCCTGGGTCTTGTGCCGTTTCCGTATCTTCTGCCCAAGCCAACTGGCCAGCCTCATGGCCTCTCAACAGGAGAAGGGTGCCAATTCCTAACATTCTATTTTCATACTGTTTGATGATAAAAATCGCCCCAGCAGGGCGAATGGCAGTGAACAAAAACAGGAAGCAGCCCCCTGATTAGATAGGAACAGGGTGGCTTGTAGAGTAATAAACAAAATGACTAAGAAGATAAATGAGAGAACCATGGATGCTGCCATCTCCTTCCTGAACAGGCCAAGAATAAATGGAAAGAAGAAATCAGGAAAGAAGTCATGTCTTGGGCTCTAAGTGGGGGTGAAGGAGGCTTGCTCTGCAATATCACTTTGCAGGGGCCTTCCTTGAGTTGCCTCTTGTGTGAAGGCCATCAGGACAACTATCTGGTTTTCAGTGACTTCCTTTGAAAATCTTGCCTAAGTGATTTAGTACTCTGCTTTGATATGTGGAGATCCTTTGAAATCTGTGATCTTAGAGCTTTAGCCAAACCAAGGGTCCACTTTGTCATGTTGCTACTCTTGGACAGTGGTTCTCAGTTGGGGAGGGAGATGGTAATTTTGCTCTCTAGTGGGCACTTGACAATGTCTAGTTAGTTGCCACAACTGATGGATGGTGCTGTTGGCATCTAGTGGGTAGAGGACAGAGATGCTGCTAAATATCCTATAAAGCCTAGGACAGCCCCTGGCAACAAAGAACTATCCAGCCCTAAGTGTCAATAGTAGCAAAGTTGAGAAAACCTGATGTAAGGCAAGTTAAAATATAAAAATAGGTATAAGTTTGGGTATGGACATAGGGTGGGTACGAATGTGGACATAGATGTAAACATAGACATATATTGAACCCATTCTGCAATGAAATCTTATTTCTTTTTCTTAAAAAAAAAAAAAGACAACTTCATTTCTGATACAAAATCTTCACAGGGATAAATCACCAGGAACGTGAGACTTAGACATTCCCCTATAAAGACCCAGAAGCTCCAGGCCTGCTCTAAGCATGAGCCTCACCTGGTTATCCTGACCAGGGCCTCATGATGAGAGCACATGTTCAAATTCCACCTATAACATTTACGTCCTGTGTGATCTTTGGCAAGTTTCTTATTCTCTCTGAGTCTTAGCTCCGTATTTATGCTGTTGACTTAATACCTTCTATTTCTTATAGCTGTGATGATAATGAATAGGATTGCATGAATAATGGCCAATGCATTGTCTGTACCCTAGTCAAATAGGAGACATTCAATCAATTGCATCTGTTATTGATCATATAATCATCAACATGCTTGGATTTTAACGTACATTCAGGTATTTCTCCTTCGTACTCGAAGGGCTCTTTGCAATTGGAAAACATGATTTAGGGTACCAGGATGCTGAGATGGGACTCTGTCTCAATTTCAGCTGATGCCCCAAGGAATTAAGAACCAATAGGTAAGTCCATCAAGTGGTTTCCTTGAAGTCTCATCATCAGGAGGGATTGTGACAAGGTGAGATGCAGCTAGAATGCACAGTCACTTTGGATAGAGGCCTGCATTTCTAGCAGTCAGGGAACTGCTGGAATGGGCTCTCCATGGCACATATGTGGGCCAAGTGACCATGTGGGAGAGTCAGCCTGGAGCCTTCAGGTACTGTCTTGGGCAAGGTGTTGGAAATCCAATTTCCACTTATAAGAGGCAATCAGTAGCTGACTTCAGTTTGAGTCCTTATTCCCTGCACAGCCCCCAGGTCTGGGCCACCCTTCACAGAACCACACTACTGATGGGTTTGGGTGTGAGTGTGAGTGTGCACCTGTGTAAGGAAGGGAGCTATAGAGAAAGCAAATCTTCCTGTGGCCTGGAAAAATCAGCTTTGTGCTGATTTCCTTCTTTTTTTTTTTTTTTTTTTTTTTTTTGAGACAGGTTCCAGCTCTGTCACCCAGGCTGGAGTGCAGTTTTGGAAGTCCCATCCAGGTAGCAGAAGCTTTAGCACCTTCCTTTGGAAGGTGGGAATATTTAGAATGGTTGCTTTCAAACCTTAGCCAAAATTCCATCAGAAAGTCCCATTTAAATACATGTACACTAGGATGAGCTAAGAGTAGAACTCATATCATGATAGGAATACCATTTATTTTAATAGCTTAGAGTTTTAAGTGACCCATCAAATGACAATATATAAATATGGGGCAGGCCTGACATCCAGCATCTGTGCCTCCCCACCATTACTGCAGTGCAGGCTCAGATTGCTGCATAGACCTCATCATTGCAGGGGTCTCGGAAGATATTGTTCTCCTCGATACTGTGTTTGCTGTAAGAAATGATGATAAACCTCTGTGATATGTTCTACAGATGAATTCAGAGGTTTTAGAATGAAGAAAGAATTTACCTTTGACTAGTCTTAGTGCTGGACAGGGTCCTTGGCACATCATTAGCCCTAGGTACACATTTATTGAATTAAATGAGCACCCATGCTGTAGCCAGTTGAACGTGAGATGTGTGTCCTCTCTATTTAACAAAAAACGTGGGTCACATTAGCCAGTGACTTACCCTAATCATGTGGAGTAAAACAGGGGTTAACTAGCTTCCAGAATTCCTGGATGAATCACTGCCCACAGCCCCCACTGTGTTCCTGGCCCCAGGCTGATCCAGGGGAGGAAACCTGACCTATAGGAGATCATCTGCCTACTGACCAGTCACCGGTGTGTCATACAGGGCACTGTCCACTGAGACATGACTCAGACCATAAATTCTGCTCTCAGAATTTAGAACTGGGAAACCCAGCTGCTGGTTGGTGAGGGTCACCAGTAGCACCAGGTCAGGATGTGGGGAGTAATGAGACCATGGCCATTGCCACTATGAGGAATGACAGACTAGGTGAGAAAAGGAAGATACAGCAGACTCCAGAAGGGAGAAAAAATGAGAAAGGCCACAGGGCCCCAGATAGGGGCAGAAATGGTGCTCTTTCCTCCCAAATTCTCAATTCCAGCTTTCTCGAGGTGTCATTCCTTTTCCTGCTTTTGGCCTCTGGGATTTATCCTATTATTAATAACCCCATTAATAATAATTAACATTATTGTGTCTTATTGAGGATAACCTTACAATGAAAATTCCTTTAGCTTGAACCTGTGTGAGTAGACATATATTCCTCAAACCCCAAAGAGCCTTGACTAAAGTAGTGACACATGTAAGCACCACGGGAAATGAAAATCACTCGACATTTAGTGAAGGAGGTTGTGATCATAAAAGCTGGCTGAGAGACCCACATGGGGCATCCTTAAGGTGAGTAAACTGGTGGATTAACTTGCTAAGTTGCATTTTCATGAAGAAAAAAGATTACTCCGTTTGATAAGATGTGAGAGGCATGGTAAAAAGGAGTTCCGGGTATGCTGTTGAGGGATGATGATATCTCTTTTTTTGTTTTTTTTTTTTTTTTTTTCTGAGATGAAGTCTCACTCTTGCTAGGCTGGAGTGCAGTGGTGTGATCTCGGCTCACAGCAACCTCCACCTCCCGGGTTCAAGTGATTCTCCTGCCTCAGCCTCCCAAGTAGCTGGGACTACAGGCACGCACCACCACGCCCAGCTAATTTTTATATTTTTAGTAGAGATGGGGTTTCACCATGTTGGCCAGGATGGTCTCGATCTCTTGACCTCATGTTCTGCCCACCTCGGCCTCCCAAAGTGCTGGGATTACAGGTGTCAGCCACCATGCCTGGCCGTGGGATGATGATATCTTTAGACTGTGACACATTTATGTTCTTCCCCAGGGGGAGCACAATCCTATGAAATGGTTAGACTTCAGGTGCAAGGAATATTGATTCATTTCATTCCCCCAAAGAAATTCTATAAAACTCACTGACTTCTCAGGGTCCACACAAGAGACCAAATAACTATTTCTGTCCTTCCATATAATGTAAATTCCTGAATGGCCACTACACAAAAGTCAAAAGGGAAAAGAATATTTGTTGTAGAGGAAAATGATACCAACATGGAATGAGAAATAGTGCTAAAGATGGAAAGAAAGAGCCAGGGAGAAAGATAGCAGAACAGGGAGAGAGAGCAACTTTCTCTCAGAGTCTCTATAGTCCTGAAAACAGGTCCATCTTTCAATGTCATAATTAGATGAGTCAATAAATTACTTTGTGTTTTTTTTTTATTTGGGTTTCTGCCGCTTGCAACCACAATAGTCATGGCTAATAGAGTGCAGGCAATGAAAGAACCCAGTGACATATTGTAAACTATGTTCTTACTAAGATTACAATATGGGTCTCCAAATGACACCAATCCCACTGCCACCAGCCCTGTCACATTCTGATTCACCATAAAATAAGAAAGAGTATAAGATAATTTTTTTTTTGGGGGGACAGAGTCTTACTCTGTCACCCATGCTGGAGTCCAGTGGCTCAATCTCAACTCACTGCAACCTCCACCTCCCAGGTTCAAGTGATTCTCCTGCCTCAGCCTCCCAAGTAGCTGGGATTACAGGTGCCCGCCACCACACCTGGCTAATTTTTGTATTTTTAGTAGAGACAGGGTTTCATCATGTTGGCAAGGCTGGTCTCGAACTCCTGACCTCAGGTGATCCATTCACCTCAGCCTCCCAAAGTGCTTGGATTACAGGCATAAGCCATGAAGCCTAGTGTAAGATACTTTTAATGGAACTTTCTTAAAGGGAGTTAAGTGGAAAAATGGACCCATGATCACAATAATTAGTAAAAGATGGAGTTAAAGAAAACTATTCTTACACTGAAAACTATAAAACATTGATGACAAAAATTAAAGCAGACACATAAAAATGGAAAGATACCCTATGTTCATAGATTGGAAGAATTAATATTGTTAAAATGTCCTTATTAACCAAAGCAATTAACAGACTCAATGCAACCTCTACCAAAATTCCAAAGACATTTTTTACAGAAATAGAAAAACCCTAAAATTCATATGGAACCACAAAAGACTCTGAATATAAACAAAACAATTGTGAGAAGAAAAAAAAAAACAAAAGCTGAAAGCGTCACATTACTTGACTTCAAAATATAATACAAAGCTATAGTAATCAAAACAGTATGGCACTGATATAAAAACAGACACACAGACCAATAGAATAGAACACAGAGCTCAGAAATAAACCCATGCATTTGCAGCAAATTTTCAACAAGGACACCAAGAATATGCAATGGAGAAAGAATAGTATCTTCAATAAATGGTGTTGGGAAACTGGATATCCACATGCAGAAGAATGAAACTGGACTCTTAACTCATACACAAAAATGAGCTCAAAATGGATTAAAGACTTAATGTAAAGCCTAAAACTGTAAAACTCCTAGAGAGAAAAACATGGAAAGAGCTCCTTGATGTTTCCCTTCTCCTGGCAATTACTTTTTGGAATATGACACCAAAAGCACAGGCAACAAAACCAAAAATAGACAACTAAGCCTATATCAAACTAAAATGCTTCCACACAGAAAAAAAAATCAATAAAATGAAAAGGCTACATGAGCAATGAGTGGAAAAAAATACTTGCAAACCATATATCTAGTAAGGGATTGATGTACAAAATATACAAGAAAGTCAAGTGACTCAATAGCAAAAAAAAAAAAAAAACCCACAAATGACATGTTTTTTTTTTTTTGAGACAGAGTCTCGCTCTTTCACTTGGGCGGGACTGCAGTGGCGCTATCTCGGCTCACTGCAAGCTCCACCTCCCGGGTTCACGCTATTCTCCTGCCTCAGCCTCCTGAATAGCTGAGACTACAGGTGCCCGCCACCGCGCCTGGCTAATTTTTTTTGTATTTTTAGTAGAGACGGGGTTTCACCATGTTAGCCAGGATGGTCTCAATCTCCTGACCTCGTGACCCACCCGCCTCGGACTCCCAAAGTGCTGGGATTACAGGCATCAGCCACCGCGCCCGGCCGACAAGATTTTTTAAATGGGCAAAGGAGCTGATTAGATATTTGTCCAAAGAAGATATAAAAATGGCCAAGAGGTGTATGAAAAGATTTTCAATGTCACTAATCAGTCAAGGAAATGTAAATCAAAGCCACAATGAGATACCACCTCACACCTGATAGGATGGCTAAGTGAAAGAAAGAAAGAAAAGAAAAGAAAGAAAGAAAGAAAGAAAGAAAGAAAGAAAGAAAGAAAGAAAGAGACAGAAAGAAAGAAGAAAGAAAGAAAGAAGGAAGGAAGGGAAGGGAAGGGAAGGGAAGGGAAGGGAAGGGAAGGGAAGGGAAGGGAGGAAGAAGGAAGGGAAGGAAGGAAGGAAGGAAGGAAGGAAGGAAGGAAGGAAGGAAGGGGAAGGGAAGGGAAGGGAAGGGAAGGGAAGGGAAGGGAAGGAAGGAAGGAAGGAAGGAAGGAAGGAAGGAAGGAAGGAGAGAGAGAGAGAAAGAGAGAGGAAGGAAGGAAAGAAGGGAGGGAGGGAGGAAGGGAGGGAAGGAGGGAGAGGATTTCTGCCATTTTGTTACTGTATTTCGGCAGCTACGCTCTCCTGACCACCCTGCAGGTCTCCAGTTGGGTTCAGCATCCCTGAAGCTATGCTTCCATAGTGCTCCAGTGCTCCATGCATTTCCAAGGCCAGCAAAGATGAATAAATCTCTGCTATAATTCCAGAACCTTCTATGTGTTTCCAAAAGCAAAAGAAATGAATACATTTCTGGGGTTGGTGTTGTTTGAGGATGTGGCTAAGGACTTCACTTGGGAGGAGTGACCACATCTGGATGATGCTCAGCAGACCCTGTACAGGGACATGATGCTGGAGACCTACAGCAGCTTGGTACCCTTGGGACACTGCATTACCAAACCTGAGATCATCTTCTGGAGCAAGGATCAGAGCCATGGACAGAAGGGCCCAAAACACAGCCTCCCAGCCATGTGAAGGTGCCTGCTGCCACTTTGCCTTGTGCCATAAGTCTGAGTTCCCTGAGACCTCCCCAGAATCAGATGCTGCCGTGCTTCCTGTACAGCCCACAGAACCATGAGCCAATTAAACCTATTTTCTTTATAAATTAAAAAGAAAAGAAAAGAAAACAAGTGTGAGCAAGGATATGAAGAAGAGAACCCATGTACACTGTTGGTGAAAATGAAAATCAGTGCAACCACTATGGAAAATAGTATGGAGTCACCTCAAAAAATTTAAATCAGAAATACCATACGATCCAGCAATCCTACTTCTGGATATATATTCAAAGGAATTGAAATCAGGGTCTTGAACAGAGATCTGCACTTTTACATTTATTGCAGCATTATTCACAATAGGCAAGATACGGAATCAACTTCAGTGTCCATCAATGAATAAATGGACAACGAAATTGTGATATTAAAAAAAGTATATATTTATGGTATAAGATATAATGTTTTGATATATGTATACATTGTAGAAAGGCTAAATCAAGCTAACTAACATATGATTACCTTGTTTTTATCAATTTAAAAGTAATTTTTTTTTTTTTTGACACAGAGTCTCGTTCTGTCACCCAGGCTGGAAAGTGGTGATCTCGGCTCACTGCAATCTCCACTTCCCGGGTTCAATCGATTCCTATGCCTCAGCCTCCTGAGTAGCTGGGATTACAGACACGCACCACCACACCTGGCTAATTTTTGTATTTTTAGTAAAGATGGGGTTTCACCCTGTCTCTCAGGTTGGTCTCGAACTCCTGGCCTCATGTGATCGGCCTTCCTCAACCTCCCAAAGTGCTGGGATTACAGGCATAAGCCACTGCACCCAGCCAATTTTTTTAAAAAAGTAAAGATAATTATATATATATATATATATATATATATATATGTGTGTGTATACACACACACACACATACATATATATATACACACATGCACACACACAATGGAATGTTAGCCTTTAAAAAGAAGGAAATCCCTCCATTTGCAGCAACATCGATTAAACTGAAGGTCATTATGCTAAGTGAAATAAGCCAGACACAGAAGGACAAATACTTCATGATCTCACTTATATGTAAAATTTAAAGTAGTCGGCCGGGCGCGGTGGCTCACGCTTGTAATCCCAGCACTTTGGGAGGCCGAGGCGGGCGGATCACGAGGTCAGGAGATCGAGACCACTGTGAAACCCCGTCTCTACTAAAAATACAAAAAAAAATTAGCCGGGCGCGGTGGCGGGTGCCTGTAGTCCCAGCTACTCAGGAGGCTGAGGCAGGAGAATGGCGTGAACCCGGGAGGCGGAGCTTGCAGTGAGCCGAGATCACGCCACTGCACTCCAGCCTGGGTGACGGAGCGAGACTCCGTCTCAAAAAAAAAAAAAAAAAAAAAAAAAATTTAAAGTAGTCAAATTCATAGAAGTAGATTATAGAACGGCAGTTGTCAGGGGCTGGAAGGAGGTTGAAAATGGGAAGGTGAAAATTTTAGTGGTGCAAAATAAGTAAGTTCTAGAGATCTACTATAGAGCATAGTGCCGACAGCTAACAATACTGTATTGTATACTTAAAATTTGCTAAGAGGGTAGATATTATGTTAAGTGTTCTTGGTACCAAAATAATCATCATGATTATCATCATAATGGGGGCAAGAGAAAACTTTGGAAGGTTACATAGTATGTCTACGGCCATGATGGGTGATGGCATCATAATGTATAGTTTTTTTCCCAAACTCACTGAGATGTATACATTAAATATGTACCATCTTTTATATGTCAATCATACCATAATAAGTGTGTTCAAAAATGAAAGAAAATAATTCTAGTTTCTTTATTATTATCAGACTTTTAGAGCCTTTAGATTTTTAATTATATAATAGGACTCTCTCAAAGAAAAAAATAATATTCAAATATTCAAGGAGCTAATTAAAAAAAAAAAAGCTTGGGAGATGTTGATCAAGGGCTTATTTCTGAGCCAGTTTAATTACCTTTCATATTCTGTTTAGGACAAACTACGTTGCACCCTATGCTGACATGCATGAAAAAGAAGAGACACGCTACTGGGAGAGGGAGAGCGTAGGGCATTAGGGTGGAGGTAGATATACTTCTGCCCCTTTCTTTTCATTTACTTCCAGCCTAACAGTCAAGTGATCACTCTGTCTGCCATGCCCCAGGCACTGAATGATGTGTTAGTGACACAGAGATAAACAAGACAAAATTCTTGTGTCCAGAAAATTCTAGTCACAGAGAAAGAAAAAGTAATGATACCTGAATACATGGTGGACCCCCTTAAAAGGAGAAAAGAAAGCTTCCTAGCAAAGAAGATGCCCAGGGTATCAGGAAAGGGGTAGAGGGCATTTTGAATTTATGTCAAAAAGTAAGCAAGCCCACCCCAAAGCTCTTCTAGTTTTAAAACTGACAAGTCATACCATCTGCACGACCCTTTCCAAATGTATCTGCTGCTGCCCCTCTGTTGGCCTTCCCAAAGCCACATGGTTAACTTTTGCTACAGAACAGAGATCAGCAGAAGTAATTGACATAGATTAAGCTACAGGCAGGTTGTATAGATCATGGGCCCAGATCTAATTCCTGCCTGGTCCACTCAATTACCCAGGAGCTTCTTACTGGAGAAGCAGGTGTAGTTACTGTAAATAAGTTGAACTTTGGGCATGGATGTCATTGGGTAACTGCATTTGCCATGCTTGGGTGATACATAAGGTAGCCATCAATGGCATGATTGTGGAACTTGCAAAGATATAGCCAGCCTTTCCTGACAGTCTGGTATCCTCAAGGCAGGCTAGGATGGGGGATAGAAAATGCACTGATAGACTGTCAGGAGGCTGGAGTGCTAGTCCTGGCTCTGTCTTTGATTCATTGTGTAACCTTGACTTAAATCCTTTCCCTTTGCCAGGTCCATTTTCCTTTCTATAAAATGAAAAATTATATTAAAATGCCAAGATAGACAAAGAGGCAGAACAGTGGTAGATATATCAAGAATTGAGTTAGAGAGAAGTGAGTTTAAATCCTGACTCAACTTACGTAACCACTCTAGGTCTCAGTTTTATCATCTACACAATAGGAATCACAATTGTTCCTACTCTTCTATAATACCTTAAGATCATGTCTATTATAGGACTGGCACATAGTAGGCACTCAGTAAGTATTCATTATTAGCATGGCCATTAGTATTAAGATTCTGAGGTTATTTATTTATTCAACAAGGTTATTTAAATACCCTTTATATCTTAGGTACTGCACTAGTTTTTAAAGTATGTTACATATCTATTGCTGCATAATGAATTGCTTGAAAACTTAGTAGCTTAAAATACAAGCGAATATTTATTATCTCATAGTTTACATGCTTCAAAACTTAGCTGGAACCTGGTCCGGGCTTAACTGGGTTCCCTGCTTCAAGGTCTTTCATAAGACTGTAATCAAGATATTGGCTGGGACTACAGCCTTATCTGAAGGCTCAACTGGGAATAACTATTTCTTGTAGGCTGTAGAACAAAGGGCCTTGGGTCTTTTTTAGCTTGGGTCTTTCCTTGCCATGTGAGCCTCTCCTTAGGGCAGCTCACCAAGTGGCAGCTGACTTCCCCAGAGACAGTGAGCAAGAGAACCAGAGAAGGCGCACAAGACAGAAGTCACTATCTCTTTGTAACCTAATCTTGAAAGTGATATTCCATATTTTTGTTGTATTTTATGCATTAGAGTGAGTCAATAAGTCCATTATTCACTCAAGGGGAGGGAATTGCACAATTATATTCAATACCAGGAAGTGGTGATCCATTGAGGGTCACGTTAGAGGCTGCCTGCCACATAGGGGTACAAACATGGAATAAGTCACAGCTGCATTCAAGAAACTTATATTCTAATGGGGGAGACTAAGATGCAAACCAATAAATGTAAACATAGGAGTTTGCAGGGGATAAAGAGAGGGCACAACGAAAAGAGTGATTCTACATGGTGATGGTACATGATGGTTCTACATTGAGGGACAGGGGGATAATGAGGTCTGACACTCAAGAGTGAAAGAAGCAAGACCAGAACCCAGCTCAATTTCTAGTTCTGTGAATATTACAAAGTCTCTGGCCATTCTTTCCACATTGAATGGCTAATTCCCTTGCATGAGGTCCTAGGGTTAAGAATTGACAGAGCCAGAATTCAAAACTAGGTCCGAAGAAAGTCAGGCTCAAGCTCTTACTAATGTCAGCCTATTGCCTTTTTCTCCCGAGTCCCCAGCTGATACAGTGTGGATATTTGTCTCCTCCAAATCTTATGTAAACATTTGATCTCCAGTGTTGGAGTTGGGGCCTGGTAGGGAGTGGCAGGGAGTTTGGTTCTCGGAGTGGATCCCTCATGACTGGCTTTGTGCCTTAGGACAGTAGAATGCTGGATGTCAGGGACAGGGGGCAGGGGAAAAGGGGGAATTGCTATTCAACGGGTGGAAAATTTCAGTTATGCAGCATGAATAAGTTCCAGAAATCTGCTGTACAACATGGTGCCTAGAGTCAACAATACTGTACCGTGCCCTTAAAATTTGTATAAAAGGGGAAGTCTTATGTTAAATGCCATTACTACAATAAAAAAAAGTAGGGGTTGGGGAGGAGGGATTTAGTTTCCCAAATGACCAAGTGTTGAAACTTAGTGACAAAATGCCTAATTTTGCTCAACCTTACTGTCTTCAACTGTTAAATGGGTCTAAAACAGCAGTTACCTTATAGGGTGATCTGAGGATTCGATGACATAGCCCATGTAAATATTTGGCTTTGCACATGATAAAGGTCTAGTGAATGTTTGTTGTTACTGTTTTTTGTTCGCAGCAGCAGCAGCCGTAGCCTTATTACTCCAGCACCCAAACAGGTGCCAAGAACTGATGCTCTCCCATCACGTATTACTTTGCACAGCAATTGCTTCCAGCCAGCTAAAGCAACAAGGCTGAATGGCAAGTCAAAACCTCCAACCCCATCTCAGAACAAAGAATATTCAATACACTTCACAATCTAATAAAACATTCCAGGGAACCCTAGGGGATTGAAAACTCTTCCAACTGAAAATTATAAAAACAAGTTATTTTATCATATCTAACAACAGTCCAGTTGTAATGTCAACGATGTTCTGATTCTTAGAATGAACAAAGTTCGAATCAAGTTTTGGCAAGTTCTCTGAAACTATATATTTACATAAATTATATGATACCATAAGATGACATGTTCCCTTCACATTGGACTTTTTGCAGCAGGATCATAAAGAGGATAATTTTTCAGAAATACTGGAGGGCTTCATCAATTTTCCTAAGGGCCTCTCTTAATCCTTTGATACACAAATCATTCTCGTCTGAAGCACCTGTCCTGTCAACTGGCCTGATACTGCCACATTCCCATCCATCAGATGCTTTGCTTGTAATTAGAGCCATTCTCCAGCAAAATTTCCATCCACTTTCTGAAATCCTGCATCTTTTGCAAGATTTGCAATTTCACTTTGCAATCCATTTGCATTTCATTTGCATGGTATAGTCGGATACCTATAGCATCTGGCAACCTGTGAGGGAGTGTCCAACAAAGGTATTGATGCACTAGTGAGTAGTTACACTCATGTAAAATGGGCTGAGAGGTTTGCTGGGGAATACGTGCATGAGTTTCTGGTGATTATTTTAATATCATAACAATGTGGGCTTTCCTATACAATGTGTTGTATAGGGCTCAAATGACAAATTCCTAACTTGTGGGGTCCCCTCAACTTTGTTTCTAACCCTTGAATGCACGGGATATCATCCGGTGTCTGTTACAGTTAATTCTCCTGACTTGAACTAGGCTAAGTTTCTGTCCATAAAAATGAATATTTCTTGGCCGGGCACGGTGGCCCATGCCTGCAATCCCAGCACTTTGGGAGGCCAAGGTGGACGGATCACGAGGTCAGGAGATTGAGACCATCCTGGCTAACACAGTGAAACCCTGTCTCCACTAAAAATACAAAAAAATTAGCGGGGCGTGGTGGCACATGCCTGTAGTCCCAGCTACTACAGAGGCTGAGGCAGGAGAATCGCTTGAACCCGGGGGGTGGAGGTTGCAGTAAGCCGAGATCACGCCACTGCACTCCAGCCTGGGTGACAGAGCAAGACTCCATCTCAAAAAAAAAAAAAAAAAAAAAAAAAAAAAAGAGTATTTCTTGACTAAGCCCTCCGGACACTTCAGCTCTCACACATTTTTTGTTGTTTCACATGAATCAGTTAGTTCAGACTTGCTGGAATTGTGTTAATGTCAAAAATTGAGTAATAGTCCGAATAATAATTTCTAATAGTTAGCACTGAGCATTAAACAAAGGGTGTTTATATGCAGAGTCTTCATTACATAAGAATTTATTATCCAACTCTAACACAGTAATGAGGTTACATCAAGAGGCAAAAAGCCATTTTTAATATAAAAAAGAATTGAAAGGCCACTTATAAAATGAATACCCATTCCAATCTCATTCCCCACATAATTGACTCAGTTGGTGACCTGGAACAAACAATGTCAACTCTCATGTCCTCAGTTGCCTCCTGTATTGTAAACTGAACACAAAATTATCCCAAATTGGAGATTTGCACATTAGCTGAGATGAAACATGGAAAAGATTTTCAATCAGTACCTTGAAGTAAAAAGAAGGATATGTGCAAGCAGAACCAGAGAGTTGTCCCTCAAGGTCAGTTTTTCTTTTCCACTGTATTGACAGAACAATTGAATTTTAGCTGGGCTGTCCAGTTCCCACCTCCCTTGCAGCTAGGTGGGAACATATAACTAAGTTCTGGCTAATGAGACTGAGAAAAATGTGTGTGATTTCTGCGTCATGTTCTTAGACTGAAGGAGCTTATTTTCCCTCACATTTATCTTACTATTTCCACTGTTTATATTACAAATTTGATGGTGAAATAACTAGAAAAGCGTCAATGACGAAAAATACCCTAAGGATGGCAAAGAAAAAGAGACCCCAGCCACTGAACACTCCAAGATGCAGAGCCACCAGATTAGCACAGTCTCTTATGTGTAAGAGAAATAATGTCTACCCTGTTTAATCTATGATTTTTGGGGGGTTTCTCTGAACTATCTTCTGAACTATATCATCTGAACTATATTCTACTGAGATTTTCCTCTTTCCTGCCACAACATTAAATACACTTTCATTGGAAGGCAATATTGAGGAGGGGCTAAAAATATGGGCTCTGAAGTCAGATTGCCTGTCTCCAAATCCAGCTCCACCACTCCCTGGCAATATGTTAAATTTAACCTGTCTAAACCTTGGATTGCTAATCTATAAATTGGTTATAAGAAGGGTAGCTACTGCTACCTCATGGGATCAATATAAAGTTTAAAGAGATAATGTATGGGAAGAATTTAGCATAATGGCCAGCACATACCAAGTATTCAATAAATTTTAATCATGATTGTTGCAGGGAAAGGTGTTTTCAAGGCTGGAAAACACCCCAATGCTAAGTTCATTTCGGGGCTCTAAAGCTAAAATGGGGACTTGTTCATACAAACTTTGGCTCATCTACGAAGTAGATTTCCTTTTGCAATATGCCTTTTTTTTCTCTTGGCAAGCTCGCAAATTTTGGGTTGGAAAACAAAGGAGGAACACCATCATCTCTCACCCTTCAGATTCAGTTTGGGTTTAGGAGAGAGTGTCAAGGATATAGTAGGGCCAGGCAATAGTTGACCCCCAGTTTTTTCCAAGACTGTAACTGTCCCTCTTGCCATATGTGCCAACCATACACCTGCTTGCTCTCAGATTCTTTATCTGCTCTGTTCTCTTCCAAATCTTAAGGAGCTACCTTTTCCAAGCTCCTTTGCCTTCTTGCTTCCTTGTACACTCAGCCAATAGGAGGCTCTGGTGGAAGACTAGAGTGAGGGAAGAGGACACAGTTGAGTAGTTATCACTTCACACACCCATCCGGCTCTGGCAGAAGCTACAGCTGCTTGATAATCTTGGCTACACTTGAAGGTCCTGGCACTTAGCCTCTGAAAGTAAAAGCTCCTCTTTTTGTCCCTTTTCTTTAGGGACAGTAGTGACTTCCTGCTATTGGTAAACTCTAGGTTGCTTCACTTTCTGCTTTCTCAGTTCCTCTGTCACATATGGATTCAATTTCCTGTATTAAATTCTCTCTGCTTAAAGGACCTTTAATGATGCCAGTTTTCTTGCTGGACCCTAACAGATACAAGATGGTAACTTCAGTATTGAATGCACTGCCTTGTATGTGCTGGGGAGTCAATGTCTATTTGTTGAATAAATGAATACTTGGAGGAGAAGTTGATATAATCACCCTGAACCTGGTCCTCCAACCACTCTAAGCGCTGTGAGACTAAAAACACCCCTTATGAGATGCTCATTTCTGCTCACAAAGTCTCTCAGCTGGCTAAATCACAAAATATATCAAAATATTCATCTTTCAAAACCACATTTCTGGTCTGGTCCCTCAGAGTAGTAAACCTCAAGCCCTCAGGCCCTCAATCCCCAAAGGTGGTGAAAAATCTCTTCTGGGGACCTTCTGGTTATAGGATGATCTGGCAGAAAGCAAGATAGATGAGGAGGGTGGAGGAGGAGAGGGTGTAGAAGAAAGCCTAACTTCTCTGAGAAGCTATTTATCTCCAGACAGCAATGTCACTCCTGGGGAGCAGCAGAGTGCTTACAATATTTGTAAATATCTATTTGGCCCCAAGAGTTCTCTCTCATGGAAACAGCTAATAAACCAAGCTGCCTGACTACTCCTAATGCCAAGACATGTTCCAGGGGCTGATTACATTGCTGTTTTATTATATGGAAAAGAAGATAGACTGTATGTGCAAGAGGCCAGGGGAGGTGATGGAGAACCCAGAGTTGAAAGCAGGAAAGTTACACTTCCAGGTTGATGAGGTCTTTGTCATAAATATCCAGATCTAGAAATGAAAATTAGAATTGGCACCAGCTCTCTCCTTGAAGCAGGAACTGCCCTCTTGACTCAGAGTTCCAAAATGTTCAGGCACATCTGGCTAAGCAAATGGTCACTTTACCAAGTTGCCAAACAAAACCTGGAAATTGTGAGTACATGGGAAAGGACCTCTCTCCAAGAAAAATAATAATCCCAGGTGATGTCACTGCTGCCGATCTGTGGACCACACTTTGAGTGGCAAGCTGATGCATTAATCTCCTGTTTATGTTTCATACTTTAAAAGCCCAGTATCCAAAGCAGTGAGGTGGTTTCCATCTGCTCACAGCACATTCACATCCAAGGTAGGACATTGGTACAACTCAGGGTCTGCTGGACTATGCCCCTTGTCAAGACAACACATTTCCTACACATGCTGAAATGTGTATCCTGGGATTTTCCTGGGACATTACTTGATTTGCCTCTGAGGATTTCATTGTTTGTTAAGATCTTATGAAAAAACAACCCCCCTGCCCCACAATAAAAAGACAAATGAAGATCAACTTTGCTATTTGTTAAGAACTAAATTTAAATTACTAAAGAAAGTATTTTGAGTGCATAATTTCAATTATTTTTTTCCATTTCATCCAAGCCAACAAGCTCAATTACTTTTTTGTGTTGACACTGTAATGAGAATCATTGATTTTTAGAGTTGGAGGCAACTTTGAAGTTCAACCCCCTCCACGGTAACAATAATAATGTGTACCATTCGCCGAGAACTTGCTATGGGTGGTGTGTACTGGTCTAAGTACTTTACCTATTTTATTCGCATGGTAGCCTGGACCAAACTGTGTTCCTAAGAATATTAATCTCACACTATGCTCCACAAATTAAAGATTCTGTGATCCAAAAACTTTTGCAAAACTTGTGGCTTCCTAGGTCCTTCTCAGGGAGACAAAATCAAAACGCACATGGGCATACAAGAGATCCTAGGAAATCCTACACTAAGAAAGCCATTGCATTTTTTTAAAAACTGCTTCCAAAACATCTTTGTCTGTGCACTTCTTATTTTCTAAAATCCAATTCGCATTTCATTTCAATTAGATAGCTCAATTTCTTATTAATATGCATTGCCATATTTAATTAAGATGGAGAAGACCTCTGGTATCTTAGAGTTTTCAACCATGAAGCTTATTAACAAAAGTGCTGCTGAGCACTTTCTTAACCAGAAAAACGATGGCTGAGATCCACCCATTTTTGTTAAGAGATTTAAGATCCTCTAAATGAAGCCTTCAAGCAAATCTATGGGATATCTTCAAACACATCACTCGCTCCTCGCCCTAGCATAAGTCAGTCTCAGATGAGTTATAATCGATATTTAAACAACTACAAAGGTGAAGCCTGACCCTGAGCGTCCTTCCCGTCCTTCCCCACAGTCCACTTGAGATGTTATCTGTGAGGAGTAAACAGGCCCGTCCCCAAAGTCTTGGCCACCCTGGTGTGATATCAAACAGCTGCTCAGCAGCCCGAGAAGCTGGCTCCCATCTTTCTCCTGCTAAACTTACAGCAAGTTGAGCTTCCTGGCAGGGCTTCTCTTTGAAGTTCAAGAGGGCCCTGTGTATGGTATGTGTGGGAAGGAAGGCTAAGATTCATCTCTCATGGAACCATCTTTTCCATGAGAGTAGAGCGTCTTTCAGGAAGAAGAGGTCTAATTCAGCACCTTAAATAATAAAAAGGTGGTAACAACAGTAACCCACATGACATTTATAAAGCACTTACCAGTGTCAAAAATAGCACCAAGTACTGTCTTAAGTGCTTGCTAGGAGTTAAAAACTTTGATGGTTCCCCTTTTATAATGGGGAAGCAGATTCAGAGAGGCTAAGTGACTTGCCCAAGGTCACAATAGGAGACGAGTGGTGGAGCTAGGTTTTAGTTCCGCTCAGAACTAATTTATTTGTTCCAAAACTGGGTGAAACAGTGGAAACAAATGTTAACTCTCAAAAGCGTCTGAGAGCTGGAATTGAGGCTCAGGCCAGAGACCTCTGGACCTCTGCCTTCTGTGATTATATGGGCATTTTCCTCCCGTAGCAGAATGGATCATCATTTTGCACATTCCTATGCCCTTCATCACACTAGTGTAAATGTTTGCTTGCTTGTCTCTTTCCCACACTAAGTTGAGAGCTCCTTGTTGCAGGCACTGAGGTTATTAGCCTTTAGCCTGGTGGCAATGATTATGATGACAGCTACCAATTCTGGAGAGCTTATCATGTGCCCCACCCCAGGGCTGATATCAAGCCAGGTGGTGACCATTCTGACTGCTTATGCACAGGTTATGCTGAGTGTTAAATAATTCCAGTATGATCCTTGCCAAGCACTGTGCTAAGTGTCTTTGCCTGTCTTTTCTTCCTGAATCTTTACAGCAACTCTCTGAGGTGGCTACTGCTGTTATCATCCCATTTTACAGATGAAGAAACTGAGACCCAGGGCAGCAAGATTATATTTGCCTGAAGTCACCCACTTAGTCCATGGTGGATGGAGATAGTTTCTAGCTAACTATAATTAGCCTGAAAAACAGTTCTTTTATTCATTCGTTGATTTATGCATCGGTTTCCTTATTCATTCAAGAAATTTACACTGAGCATAGTGTTCATGATCTGCGGCCCCATGACAAGTTACCTCAAAACTTAGTGGCTTAAAACAAAACCAAGCATTTATAAACTCATTTTTGTGGGTCAGCAATTCAGGAGTGGCTTAGCTGGGTGGTTGTGTTTCAGGGCTGCTCATAAGGCTGCAGTTACAAACGTCACCTAGGTCTATGGTCTCCTCTGAAGGTTTGACTGGGGCCGGAGGATCTACTGCCAAGGCAGCTCACTCCCATGGCTGTTGGCTGGAGACCTCAGTTGTTCACTTCATGGACCTCTCCATGGGGCTGCTTGAGAGTCCTCACCACATGGCGGCTGGCTTCCCCTGAGCAAGTGACCCAAGAGAGAGCAAGGTGGGCATTGCAATGTCTTTTGTGATCCAGCCTCAGAAGTTGCACAACATTATTTTTGCAATGTCTTATTGGTTATACAGGCCAGACTTCTTTAGTGGCATTGGGGGTTGGGAGGGTAGGATTTATACAAGGGCCTGGACACCAGAAGGCAAGGTCATTGAGAGCCATCTTAGAGGATGCCTACAACAAGCAACTACTCTGAACCACAACCAAATGTAGGTATCTGAACAATACAGAGCTCCTGATCTAATGGGGATGACAGGCATTACTTATGTAATCGCATAAAGGAATATATGGGATTGGGGGCTGGGAGACAAATTATATGCTTCTCTTAGAGTGTGGAATAGTGGGACAGTGGTAGGTCTTCTTATGTTTGAACTACCCGTAAAGCTGTACAATGCATCCCAACTTAATGTCAGCCCTGGCTGCAGTTAACATGGTTCTTGCCCTTGTATCCCCAATTTCTCCTCCATTGAGGGGAAGCCATCAATGTCTCCTATCTCAAATCTCAAAATAAAACCTCGTAAACCTGGTCACTAGAAAAGCACTCAGTAATGCCTGTTATGGGTTGAATTGTGTCAACTCTAAAAACGTATGTTGAAGTCTTAAACCCCTAGTACCTGTAAATGTGACCTTACTTGGAAAAAAAAAAAAAAAAAGGCCTTTGCAGATTGAGTAATCAAGTTAAGATGAGCTCGTACTATTATATGGTAAGCACTCCTGCAATATGACTGGTGTCTTTATCAAAGGAGAGAAATTTAGACCCAGACACAAATTTAGTCACACATATGAGGACACAGACGCAGGGGACAGCACCATGTGAGATGGACAAATGCAGCTGCAAGCCAAGGAGCTTCAAGGATTGACAGCTCCCACAGAAGCTGAAAAAAGCAAGAAAGGAGCTTATTCAGAGTATTGAAGGAAGCATGGCCCTCCTGACACCTTCATTCCAGACTTCAGCCCCCAGAATTCTGAGAGAATAAATTTCGATTGTTTTAAGCCACCTAGTTTGTGTGGTATTTTGTGTCAGCAGCCCAGGAAACTAATATAATACTCAAATGTTGAAAAGAAACTTTTGGTTCATTTCCAGCTCAGCATTTCCATTGTACAGATGAGCAAATAGATGAGACCCTGTTAGAGGAAAGTAGTTGCCCAAGGTTACCAAGCAAATGTGTGTCCAAACTAGGCCCAATCTCCCAGTCTAGGGCTTAGAAGATACCTTTTTTGTTTGTTTGTTTCTTGTCATCATCAGGCTCCAGTCATCCTCAATGCTGTTATCATTTATTATTGCTGCAGGAAAGAAGGAGGCTCCAGAGTCTGTGTTTTCCAGCTCTACCGGGCAGTCTGTTTTTGCTGGCTTTGCATGAAAACGGCCAGGCTGTTGGCTCTGCGGGGTAACAGGCTGACTCGGGGTGTGATGTGAGTTGTAAGTACAATGACAGATGGCTCCGGGAACAGCCCTGGGCACAGTCTAGCAGAGTGAACCAGAAAACCACAGCACGTCAAGAGCATCTAATGGCACCATGTGGTTTCTTAACGCCGCTCTCTGCCCTCCTTGCCAGGGTGCTTGTGAGCCCAGTGGGACTTTCTAAGTCTTTGTATCACTCCTTGAAGAGGAGGACGAGGGGAAGAAGAAGGAGGGAGGGTTTCTGCTTGAAGGCCTCAAAGAATTCATTTTAGTATGCATAATTACAGCCTTTTATGCCAACTCTGATTCAAAGGTGCATAATTTTTGGCATGCCCAAATAACATAGAGGATGGGACCCGGGTAACAACAAAAGATGGAAAAAATAAAGAGCTGAGTCAGGCAGCATCTAGGAACTGGAAACTGTTGGATGGCACTGGAGCCATGAGCCAGCCCCCTTGGAGATAGCCTCACTGCAGGGTGGACACACAAGCCAAGCACTGACAGATGACCGTTCCTCTCCTTCAGCCATGATGTTGGCCTTCAGGAAGTGAGACAGCATCAACCTTCTGCCTGTCCTTGTAGCCTGAACATCTGGTTTGAGACACTGGAGAACTTGTCTGATTCAGAAGAAACTAGGGGATTTCTCTGCAGGCAAAAGGATTGCAGCGGCCTGAGGCTGTCCCTGACTTTGAAATCCACGGAGGTTTCAGCCCTGGCTCAGTTGCTCATTTGCTATAGGACAAAGTCAATTTGCACCCCTGAACTTCAGATTCTTCATTTGTAAAATAAAATATTAATACCTTCTGTGGAGGGTTATGAAGCATCACTCACAAGCTTCCTTTATGGACCCTGAAGTGAGATGACCAGTGAATATGGAACCTGGCCGCCTCCTCACACTTGCCAGCTGGGAAATTTGGGGGAAGACACTTCAAATCTCTGTGGCTCAGTTCTTTTCCCCCTCAGCATGGATCTGTAGTGGATGTTATGGGGCTAGGCCCATACTCTCCCTACACCATGCCCATGCAGGCCGACTCAATGGCTTTTGACTGTAACCGTGAGTACCTACGATTCTTTGCCTGAGGGATTTATTTGGCCTGCGTGTGGGACCTGCTGGAAATGTTTGGATTGACTCCTGGAGGAGCCCTGCACTGTGATTGACTGGAGTTGGGGCCTGATCACCCCAACTTCCTTGCCATTTGGTGAGACAGCCCTGGGGTGCATTCTTCCTAGAGATTCCCACAGGGACACCCGAGTTGCCCACAGTAGAGATGCTGGTGACGTGGGGCGAGGGCTGAGACTTGATGAAATTCTTTCCTTTCCCATCTTACCTCTCCACTTCCTTGCACATGCTTCTTGAGATCTCCTCTCAAATTCTCCACTCAGACTCAAATCCTGTCTCAGGGTCAGCTCCTAGGGGACCCTAATCTCAGCACTGCCTCACAGTTACTGTGAGGATGAAATGAATAAATAGATAGAAAATTCTTAGAGGAGTGTCTGTTACATGGCAGGATCCAGATAAATGATTAGTCTGATTATTGTGAGGATTTAAGTAATCTGAGAGCCAGGCTCGGTGGCTCATACTTGTAATCCCAACACCTTGGGAGGTCTAGGGAAGAGGATTGTTTGAACACAGGGGTTCGTGACCTGCCTAGGCAACATAGCAAGACCTCATCTTATAAAGAAATTTTAAAAATAAAAAATAATAATAATCTGGCATGTCCCATATATAAAGCACCTTAGCCTAGTCCTGGGCACAGAGTAAGGGCTCCAACCATGACTGTGTCATTTTACAGATGTGGAAACTGAGGTTCAGAGGCCTGAAGTAACTGTCCTGAGGTTGCTTTCCATAGTGGTGGAGTTCCGATGTAAACCTAGATTGATCCTGCTCCTTATAACCTCCTCAGAGGGAGAAAAGGGGAGCAAAATTGCGGCTATTAGGACCAAGTGTTAACATCGACCCCTGAGCCTCCCTTTCCTTGGTTGGCTGAGAATCCAGGAGCTTGAACAAAAGCAGCTTTGGAGCCTCAAGCCCTGCAGATACAAGGCATGTAGAAACAAATCTGTGTCTCTAAGTCCTGGCTGGTGACCCTTCCCCGAAGCTATCCATCATCTTGAACAGGGATTTTATGCACCCTGTACGCCAATCACCTCTTCAATTACCTCTCAGGAGGAGGGAGAAGCCCAGTGGTATCTGATGTCCCATTTGATTTAGGGTAAGTCACACTTAAGAGGGCATCTGAGGTTAAAGAACACAGAATTCTGGGCCTGTTTATAAATCAACAGGCTTGAGGTTTTCATTATTCACCTTCTAGATCATGGAGCGATATGACTCACTGGATCATAAAAGAGATCAAATAGCTTTGTTGCTAATAATTCTTTCCCTGACCCACTCTCTGGCACATTTGGTTTGTAAACAGAGTTTTAATGGCATCCCTTGGACATAATAACATAATTTCTTTATAGCACCTTGGCCGCCTCGCCACTCTTGGCTGTAATCAGGTTTAGGTTTAAGCCTCCCTCATTTGTGGGAGCTAATGTTGTTTGGTGTTTTAAGAACTACTTAGAGCTGGGGATATTGCCCTTTGAAAGGATTGAACCAGCTCCTTTCAGAACACAGCAGTCTGATGAGTCTGGCATAGAAACCATGGATACTGTTCCTGGGACCCAGAACTTTGAGATCCCTGACTCTTGCCCCCACCCGGGTTCCCCAGGGAAAACCCTTCCTATGCAAGTCCTCAGTGACCTCAAAGGTGGTCTCTAAAATTGTCAGGAATGTCAAATCAGCTCTTGAAGCCACATGTCATTGTATGGGTAAGACAGGATTGTTCATTAATTCACCATCACATACAAAGATGCTCCAGGTTTGAAGATAGTAAGGGGGTGGCTTGGTGATCACAAAATAGTGTGAGAAACAAGAAAAAAAATGTTGAGGGGTCATTGAAAGGATGGAAAATATCCTTCAGGACAAGCTTTCCCAAATATCAGTCATTTCTGTAGCACTCTACAATGTGAGCCAAATCTGAGCACCCTCTATTATATATATACTTTTGGGGGCTTAAATGGACTTACTCTATATACATTTAAATGTTTGCCATAAATAGGAAGTAACCGTAAAAAGAGATGTGAGTCCACATCTCTAATCCAGAACCCCCAGGGCCAGATGTGTTTCAGAATTCAGAATTTTCTAGACTTTAGAAAGGTGACATGGTCATATACCCCCAGGACTGCACCCCTTGTTAGATACATTCATAGTTTTGCAGCATAACCTATACATATTCACATTAAGATAGACTTTTTTATTCATGATGAAGGTCATCATTATAGGAAAATGAAAGATGTTTTTAAATTTTTTTGACATTGTAATTGTACATATTTATACATTACAATTTGATGTTTTATCATACCTATAGGTTGCATAATTATCAAATCACCTCATGCATTTATCATTCCTTTGTGGTGAAAATACTCAAAAGCTTCTCTTCTGGCTAGTTCACAATACACAATGCCTGACTCCTAACCATAGTCACCCCACTGTGCAACAGAATGCCAGGACTTTTTTCTCCCCTCTTATTGCAATTTTGTACCCATTGACCAACATCTCCCCATCTTCCCCTATTCCTGCTGCCCCTTCCTAGTCTCTAGTGTCCACTGTTCTACTGTCTACTTCTGTGACATAAATTTTTTAGATTGCACATATATGTGAGATCATATGGTATTTGTTTTTCTGTGTCTGGCTTATTTCACTTAATAATGTGATGTCTTCCATGTTCATCTATGTTGACACAAATGACCAGATTTCATTTTTTATGGCTGAATAATATTCCATTGTGTATATTTGCCATTTTTAATTTATTCATCCATTGTTGGATATTTAGACTGATTCCATATCTTGGCTATTGTAAATAATGCTGCATTAAACATAAGAGTACAGATATTTCTTTGACACATGAATACCATTTCCTTTGTATACCCAGTAGTAGGATCGCTAGATCATATGGTAGTTCTATTTTTAATTTTTTGAGGAACCTCCATACTGTTTTCCATACTGGCTATACTAATTTACAGTCTCACCAACAGCATGTAAGTGTTCCATTTTCTCCACATCCTTGCCAACTTTTATTTTGTCTTTTTGATAATAGCCATTCTGACTAGAGTGAGGTGATATCTCACTGTGGTTTTGATTTGCAATTCCCTAACGATTAGTGATGTTGAACATTTCTTCATATACCTGTTGGTCATTTGCATGTCTTCTTTTGAGAAATGTATATTAAACTCTTTTGCTCATTTTTTTTTAATTATACTTTAAGTTCCAGGGTACATATGCACAACGTGCAGGTTTGTTATATATGTATACATGTGCCATGTTGGTGTGCTGCACCCATTAACTCATCATTTACATTAGGTATATCTCCTAATGCTATCCCTCCCCCCTCCCCCCACCCCACTACAGGCCCCAGTGTGTGATGTTCCCCTTCCTGTGTCCAAGTGTTCTCATTTTTTAATTGGGTTACTTGTAAGGACTTTAGGGGGATTTTTTGCTTTTGTTTTGTTGTTGTTGCTGTTTTTGCTGTTGAGTTGTTTAAGTTCCTTAAGTTCCTTATATATTCTGGATGTTAATCCTTTGTCAGATATATAGTTTGCAAATGCTTTCTCCCATTCTGTAAGTTGTGTCTTCACTCTGTTAATTGTTTCCTTTGCTGTGCAAAAGCTTTTTAGTTTGATGTCATCCCATTTAAGACAAATTTTTTAAAAGGCTATACGTAATCTGCTGTCTGTTTGGGTTAAGTATAACTATTAAATGGTTTATGAAAAAAATTCCATTTTCAGAGCGTTTAGGACTTTGAAATTTCACAAAAGGGGTTATGAGCCCATACAGTGGGGGTAAAATAAGTGTGATTAAATTACAGCTAAATATGATAATGTGCCTGAAGAAATGAGCCAGAGAGAATAATGCTTCCACATTCTAGTATCAACTTGAGCCTCTCTCTTAGATAAAATGGGAAAGATTGGATGGGAAATGAAAAAACAATAACTGCTCAGAATGGACTTCAATGCTGCTTGATTTCAGGCAGTGGATCCCCAACATCATGTCCAGGAACCCCAGTGGCGTGTATCCCCTACATGAGGAGATGCCTATCTATAAGGAATGAGGCGTTCAGTAGAACTAGCTAAACCATGACATAGATGTTCAGATTAAAGGAGTCTTAAGTTTCCATCTATTTCAGGGGTTGGCAAACCCTTTTTGTAACAGACTAGATAGTAAACGTTTTAGACTTTTTAAACCATATAGTCTCTGTCATAACTACTTTACTGTTGTAGGACAAACACAACCCAAGAGGATATCTAAACTAATGGGCATGATTATGTTCCCATAAAACTTTATTTACAAAAACAGGCAGTGGGTCATGTTTTGTCCAGCCTTTCACTAACACTTGAGGAAACTGACACCAAGAAAGATACTGACTGACTCAAGGTGATTAGTAGCAGAGCCAAAATCAGAAGCTGCCAATCTAAAGAAATAAAAAGAAAGAGAAGAGAGAAAATCTCAGCTTCTATCTTCAGTCCTGGGAATCATTTTAAGGCAAAGTTTCTTGGAAGTCACTCTTCACATTCAAACAAGAAATAGTAGGTTCAAAGTGAAGCAAAGGTGGGGAGTCTGCATGGATATTTAAAAGAACATACTTAGGTTCAAGGATAAAATGCTTGAAAAGACAACAGAACACCTGTGAAGAGTCCATCTTTAGACATCCTCAGCAGGAAAATCACCTGCTGAAATGGATCTGGCTGAAATTTTTCTGCCCTGGGCAAAGGGGGTCTCAAGCTTCCTTATTATTATAGAATAATCTGATCTATTTAGAGAGGTGTGGGCACCAAAGGGGATTAAGTCTAAAAGACTCCAATCAAGAGGACATTATTTCTCCACTCCATTCAATTTAACAAACGTTGATGACACTCTGACTTTGTACCAGGCACTGTGCATGTCTTGTTGAAGATGGAAATATGTATGAAATATGGTCTCTGCCCTTAAGAAATTTACAATTAAGAAACACCGTAATTGGCCGGGCATGGTGGCTCATGCCTGTAATACCTGCACTTTGGGAGGCTGAGGCAGGTGGATCACCTGAGGTCAAGAGTTCAAGACCGGCCTGGCCAACATGGCCAAACCCTGTCTCTACTAAAAATACAAAAATTAGCGGGGCGTGGTGGCAGGCACCTGTAATCCCAGCTACTTGGGAGGCTGAGGCAGGAGAATAGCTTGAACCTGGGAGGCGGAGGTTGTAGTGAGTCAAGATCACGTCACTGCACTCCAGCCTGACAGAATGAGACTCCGTCTCCAAAAACAAACAAACAAACAAACAAAACAATGTGATTATTTTTCATTCTCAGGGAATAAGGTACTACAGTGATAGAGAAAAATTAGTTATTAAACTTTCTCAAGGAATAAAACAGCTTTGAGTTGTCACATTCATGGAAAAAAAAAAAAAAGAATAGCAACAGACAGAGGAAAGAACAGGGAAGGCCCACATCACTCTCCATTCAGAACTACGTGGTCAAACAGGCTTCAGTAACCTCACTGGATTCCCCAATGCACAGTCATGTCAACAGGGAAGGGTGTATTATGAAGTCTCTTCTTCCAATGCCCTTTTGCCCTATACAAAGAGGCAGTGGCCACACTATGGGATTCTCTCCCATGTCAATTCAGGGAAGAGGCATTCAAGAGAGAGATCAGCATGGAGTAAAGAGAGAGATAGGCAGAGGAAGAGTTTGAGGAGAAAAAACAGAATGGTCAAAGAGGAAGAGGCAGAGAAAGAAGAAGGAGAAAGAGAAGAAGGTGGGAGAGGGAAGGAGAAGGAGAGAGAAGGAAGAGGATAACAAAGAAAGGGAGAAATGAGAGGAGGAGAAGGATAAGAAGAAAAGAGAAGAGAGGAGAAAGGGTATCCTGGCAATTGCATTCAATTCCAACTACAAAGGGCACAGAGGGGATGCCATATGTGGCATCAGAGGCTTCTGCTTCCTTTGGGAAGGCATTGGGAGGCTTCAAGTGGGGAATAGTTAATTAGACTTATACTGGAAGACAAACTCTGTGCCTTCCACAAGAGGATAGGCTGACGGAGATAAAATGAGACCAGCAAGGAAGCTGTTGCCATTGTCTGGCGAAAAAGATAGAAGAAGGCACAGAATTGAGCTAGCATGAGAAAAATCTGTCCTTGGACAGTGATGGGCTGTAGGGTCAAGAATGAAGTAAGACTTGCATCCATGTCTCTGGATCCAGAAACTTGATGTTTACTGGGATAGGAAGCACAAAAAACAATGCAAGATTCATTATGAGTACAAGAAATCCCAAGAACATTCTTAAAAGAGAAAGGGAAGAGGAGAAGAAGAAAGAAGCCTAACTCCTGAGCACGTTAACATGCACCATCTCATTGAATTCTCCAAATGAGCCCATGTGGTTGGCATTATATCCCTTTTTTTACAGATGTAAAAAGTAAACTTCAGGGAAGTTAAGTAATTTGTTCAAGGGCACACAGTTGTGGATCCAAACCGTCTTTCTAGCTCCAGTTTCTGTGACCTTTTTATCTCTATCAGAGACACACAAACTGAAAGACATGTGTATTCTATGCCTTCAACCTGGGGTGCCACATATGGGAAATGAGAAAGGAAGATGGCTATAATCTGGTAGTGGATGTAAATGAATCCCAGGTCTCTTTGGACACCAGATGGTAGGCACCTGGTCTCCAGCTCTAAGCCCAGGTCTTGCCAACAGGTGAAACTCCCAAAATAGAGGATCTAGAGAAATTTCTTATTTTATCATACCAGGAGGGAGGAAAAGGGAGTCTGTTTTTAGGCTGTTATGCAGTGCAGGGCCTGGTTGGCATTTGGGAAAATGAATCCTTCTGAAAGGAAATGAGGCAGGGCAGCCAAGTTCCTAGGATTATATCTCTCTCACCTGGAAGCCTTCTGCCAAATGACCCCAGGGAAGAGTCAGTCCAATGAAAGATAGGTTTCGTCTCCAAGTAAAACTTGCTTCTAGGGCACCATGAAGCCCCAGGAGGCTGAGAAGAGCCACCTTGAGGGAGGCAGAAGCAGTGAGAGGGAAGTAATAAGCATAATAACAGCTCATCTCTGTGGCCCCTTTCATCTAGAGATCTCAGAGCCATTTACCACCACCCAATTAATTTTCTCAACATCCACTACACCATCAGCTCCCAAAGAAGGTGTCATTATCGTCCTTTTATGAGCAAGAAAACTTAGAGGTTAGTTGGCTGGCTCAAAGCCACAAAACAGTTGTAAGGCAGAAACCAAATTTGAGATAACTGCCTTCCTCTGATCACAAGGAACAGGAGAGAAAAGACCCATTTGTAGGAGGGGCCCTGATTACCACTCTTAATCATTCATTTATTAATCATTCATTTATTCATCCACCTATCCATCCATCCTTCCATTTATTCATCCATCTAGCCATCATTACTTCCTTCCATCCATTTATTCATCCATCCAACCATCTCCATTGATGCATTCATTAATTCACTTGTTTAACAACATTAACTGACATCCTGCTATGTTCCAGGCACTGTGCAAAGTGCTGACGATTACAACCATGACCAAAACAAACCCATGGTATTAGTTCATTTTCACACTGCTATAAAAAACTGCCCAAGACTGGGTAATTTATAAAGGAAAGAGGTTTAATTGACTCACAGTTTAGCATCACGGGGGAGGCCTCAGGAAACTCACAATCATGGTGGAAGGCAAAGGAGAAACAAGGCACCTTCTCCACAAGATGGCAGGAAGGAGAATGAATGCAGGAGGAACTACCAAGTACTTATGAAACCATCAGATCTCGTGAGAACTCACTCACTATCACAAGAACAGTATAGAGGAAACCGCCCCCATGATTTAAATACCTTCACTTGGTCTCTCCTCTGATCTGTGGGGATTATAGGAATGACAATTCAAGATGAGATTTTGGGTGGGGAACGCAGCCAAAACACGTCACCCACCATCTAGTGATTCTTCAAATAGTATTTCTTTCCATCACGACAGGACTTTGCAGCTGACAAATGTATTACCTTTTATAGAGTCTGTGAAATAAGGATTTTTATTTCTATTTCACAGCTGAAGAAACTAAGACTTAAGCAGGCCAAGTAACTTCACAGAGCTAAGATCTGGACCCATTGTGTGTGGAGCCTTTTCACACTTTACAGCTTCTTTATTAAGCTGATCTCCCCAGTTCCTGGGAAAATCCCCCACAAGAACTTGATTTGGTGAAGGGTTTTGTACACCTTTATCCAGCAGAGGGTCATGTTACCAATAAAGCTTTGAGTTTTATTGGTAGTAGCTAGACTGATGCCCACACTGAACTGGACTTTCATGGGAGCATGAAAATAAAATAATTTACTTAAACCGAAAAAATAGCAAGTCTAATTAAAATGATCAGGGTCTTCAGGTGTGTGAGTTAAACCATCAACTAAGGCTGAAGGGCATATGAAGTCAATTGATTTGGTAATTTGCTTTGTTTCTGCTCTGATGTGGGTCACCTGTGATAGTCTCTTCAACAGGCACCCACTACCCTTCATAGATGAACCAGTTTTTCTCTGTTTCTGTTAGAGAGCACCAACATAGAGAAATGAGACAAGGGTCTGGCTGGTCATTCCAGTATTGTGTGCCTTTTAAAAGCAGCGAGGGCATCCAGAGATGACATTAGCACCATTTAACAAACTGTGCATTCAAAAATGGCCATGTCAAACTTCTCCACTAGATTGAGCTTCTTGAGGATGGAGTCTTGTCTGTCTGACTTAGCAAAACCCATAACCCTAGTCTAACCATGAGAAAAACATCAAACAAACCCCAATTGAGAGACATCCTACAAAATATCTGACCAGTGCTCCTCAAAGCTGTCAAAGTCATCAAAAACAAAGACAGTCTGGGAAATGGTCACAGCCAAGAGGAGCCTAAGGAGATGGGACAACTAAATGTAGTGTGGTATCCTGGATGAGATCCTAGAACAGAAAAAGGACATTGAGGACACACTAAGGAAGTCTGAATAATAAAGTATGGGTGTTAGTTAATCATAATGCATCAATATTGGTTCATTCACCGTGACAAATATACCATACTCACGTAAGATGTTAATTATAGAGGATACTGCATGTAGGACAGGTGAGAGCTCTATACGATCTTGATGATTTTTCTGTAAATCCAAAACTGTTCTGAAACTTTTATTCTAAAAAAAGTATAATTGAACAGTATAATAAAAAGTGAGGCAGAATGAAAAGGAGAAATTTCTTTTTGACTCTTTTAGTTACAGTCAATAGAGGTTGTGTCTTTCTGAAACTATGTGGATATTCTTGTGTAAAATGTATTCATCACCCATTCCTTCCATGCATAGGTAGCTGTTGATTTTTTCTGTTGATTTCCAGGTTCTTTGGCTACCTAAGGCACCTATGGTCATCATCTTGCTTATACAGAGGCAAAAGTTGTATTGGAGTGTATCTATTCTGTGGGTCCTCAGCCCATCTTATTGATCCTGTTGTCCTCTTTCCACCCATATCCTTAAGTCAAAGGCCATACATCAGTGGGACCATAGACTTCAACATGGAAGGACAAACCACCAATGAGGAATGAGGCAATATTCTCATGAAAAGCCACCATAGCCTATACCCTCTGCCATCACAAGCCAGGCCTGATGTTGGGATATTGCCTGCCCTCTAACTATTCCCTGAGTAAGTGATCACTATGGAGGCTGCTAACTGGGAAACATGGGGAATCCTAAATTAGTCCTGGCAAATGCCTCTGCACTAATAACCCTTGGCACTCCCGTCACACCTTTCATCCAGGTAATCTCAAAGAACTTGTCCAAACGTTAATTAATCTGGCCCACAACACCCCTGCTATTATTAAGCCCATTTTACAGATGGAAAAACAAACATGAAGCGATACCACTTGGGCAATGAGTTGGTGGCTTCATCCCCAACCCAGTCACAGGCTCTGTGAGGGAAGGAGTGAAGTCAGTAGGTGCAGCAGCTGGGTACTCAGTGACCCCTGGTCTTTATTGGCCACAGGGGAACAAAGAGGCTTTGAAGTCAGCCAATTGGGTTTTGAGTTTGTGAATTGGAAGTTGACATACTGTGTGACCATGGGGAAGTTCCATAACCTCTGTGTTCTTCCATTTCCCCCAACTGTTAAATGAAAAGTAAAAATTACCCTACTTCCTCTCACTGGGGGAAGATTTAGAAGATAGTGTGAGTATAGTCAACTGGGGGCAAGAAGGAAATGAGATTCTTGCTGAAATTCAATGCCTTAGATTCTCACTTGAGCCTTTAGGATGGAGCTCAGAACCAGGGAGACAAGATCTCAGAACAGCGAGCTGAGGGGTAAGTATGAGGGACAGAGCTTAGGGAGTGGTTAAAAGGAAGTCAAGTAAGTTTTGATTGAGCCTTCAGCCATCGGCAAAGAGGGGGCCTCCAGGAAGCATGGTGTCACAAGGATATTCCAAAGGACTTCTGTTGGGAGGAGAAAGTTTCTGACAGGAAAGTTGAAGGGGGAGAGGGGAATCTTCATTCTGTACCAATTCTCCTGCCCCACCAGTGAACCAACTTGCTGGTGGCCTAGCTGATTCTAGCCAGTCAAAAATTGGAGGAAGCAGAAATCTTTAATTCACAATGGACAAATGCTGGAGCCTGGGAGCTGGTTCCATATGTTGTTCCCTCTGAATAGTCATGAGATGCATGGTGGGCTGGGCACTCTCCTCCTGACCACTTTAAACAGGGAGCTTTCTACCTGAGTACCAACTGTGAAAAACATGCCCCACTTCTCTCCCATCTCACTATGCAGCTGAGTGACCTGCTGGGCAGGCACAACAGCCAAGGTTACTCAGCATTTGAGTCACCCCCTGTGTCCCACATATGTTCACACACACTCACACTCACATACACACACACTTTCTCACACACAGTAACACACATGCTCACACACACTCACACATGTTCACACACATACACACACTTTTATACATACACTCACATCCTCGCACACTTCCTCACACTACACATTCACACACACTCATACACATGTGCACACTTTTCACACACACTCACATACACTTTCTCACACACATTCACACATGCTCACACACTTTCCTCATGCACATGTTCACACACATACTTTCTCACACACATGCTTACACACATACACTTTCTCACACAAACACACATGCTCATAGTTTCTCACACATGCTCATGCATACACTCACACTTTCTCACACACTCTTTCACATACACACACATTCTCAGACTCACATACACATATTGTCACACTCACATTCACACACAATTCTCACATACACTGACATTCCCACACACACTTTCACACACTTGCATGCACATGCACTCATACCTTCACACACTTTCTCCCTCACACACCTTTACACTCACACACACATTCGCCCCAATGTGTGCATGCACACTCTCACACTGTCACATTCTCACATTCAAACACACTTGCCTTCTCTCTCCAGCCACTCACAGTCACACATTCACACACACTCACACACCCTTTCACAAACATGTATGCACACACACTCCCACACATTCAGACATGCTTTACACACATGTACACACACATACTCTCACACACTCACACATTCCCATGCACTCACACACTTTCACACACATGCATGCACACACCCATTTCCACACACACACACTTTCACACACATGTATGCACACACTTGCACACAGTCACATTCTCACAGTCTCCATACACTCACACACACGCTCACATTCTCATACACACATTCTCACTCATTCACACTCTCCTACACACTTTCATACACACACAGCCTCATGCACATGCACACACAGTCCCTCACACTCTCACGCACTTTCACACCCATGTATGCACACACACACTCAGTCACATTCTCCTGTTCTCCATACACTCACACACACTCACACTCACACATTCTCACTCATCACTCTCCCACACATTTTCATACACTCACACATAGCCTCACACACATGCACACACAGTCTCACACACTTTCTCACACTCACACACTGTCACACACATACGCACTCTCTCACACTCACACACACCCCATTTCATTTGAACCATGTGGATGAGCAGTTCCCAGGATCCACAGAGCACAAGAGATTCCCAGAGGAGTCCGCAGTCTCCTGAACTTCCTGCTGAGCAACCATTGCCTGTATCTTGCTTCTCCCACCAGTGATCTGGTGTGAAGGAAGAGGCGAGCGAAAGACAGAGAGGAGGGAGAGAAGAACAAAGGAAGGGAGGGAAGGAGATAATATTATACAGGCTTCAGAAGGGATCAGGCATAGCCTTCTCTATCACCGCATCCCTTCGTGTAGTAGATTTCAAGAAATGCTTTACTGAATGACATTGAATTTCTATAAGATTCCCCCTCTCTGCTGCCTATGTGGACCTGTCCAGTAAATTTCCCTGCCGTCCTGGGGCAGGGTAAAAGCAGAAAGGCGAAGTCCAGGCTGGAGGGCTTAGCTCAGGAGAAGGCAAATAGCCAGGCCTTTGAAACTGTGAGTGACTGAGTTGGTATGTGAGGAACAGAAAAATGGAAAGAGGGGAAAGTCAGATTACTCATAATACAAAGTTGTTATGAGGATGAAACAACACAGTGTGTGCTAAGCCCTCATCACAGGGCCCACACGCTCCTCACAGGTGCTGCATAAATAAATGCTAATAAGTTGTAAATAACAATGCAAATAATTGGAGCCGCGGTTTAGTGTCTTGTTCCCATCCCAGCCTGAATAAATGCTTAAGGTGCATTCACAAGGTGGGGTGAAGTGAAGCAGGCTGGATCTAAGTGAGCTATACTCTCATTCATTCACTCAACATGGGGCCAGGTGTGGGTACACAGAAGTAGACACGTGTGAGGGCATGTGCACAAACAGATAAGTAGGGTACTTTCAGAGTGGCAAGTGCAATGGATAAAATAATAAGGCAATGGGGCAGAGAATGATGACTGGGTGGGGTGTGAGGATAGTTGGAGAGGGCCTCTGAAAAGGTGACATTGGAGCAGAAAGACCTAAGTGATGAGGAGCTGGCCATGCAGAAATTGGCAAGAGGGTCGCAGACAGTGGGAACAGCAGTTGCAAATGTCCTAATAAGAACAAGCTTGGCATGTCCAAGGGCTACAAGGGGTGGGAGGAGGGGATCCCAGAGTAATTATTGAGTGCAGATGCTGGGAGAAGCTTCCCTGTTCCCATGGTGATCTCAGAGAGCAGGCTGGGTATTGATACTGGATTGGAGATGAGCACAGCTGGATCTGAGAGGGTGGACCTTACCTCACTGTAAGAATCCAAAGGCCAATGAATAACTTCACTTCCCATCTTAGACACGATGGTCTTCCATATGAGCAAAGACTCTAAATGAAGGCCATTTGTTGCAGAAATGCAACATGCTCACTCAATTTGAAAACCTCCAAGGACAAAAAAATAAAGCTCTGTATGAAAGAGGATGCTTGGTAATAAACACGATGCAGCATTAGGACAAATACCTAATGCATGCGGGGCTTAAAACCTAGATGACAGGTTGATAGGTGCGGCAAACCACCATGGCACATGTATACCTATGTAACAAACCTGCACGTTCTGCACATGTAACCCAGAACTTAAAGTAAAATAAATAAAAATAAAAAATAAAGAAACATGATGCAGCAATGCTCACTTTCCAAACAAGATGATGACTTTATGTTTGTTTTTTCACTTGGGAAAAATGAAGCAGAAAGGATGATAAAATGCTTAGTTAAGAATGAAAATGCTTTTAAAATAAATTCCACATGCAACTCTGTAATCATACCTCTGTATAGGAACCAGAACTAACCGGTAACATTTTAAAATAAAAATTTTGTTTTGTCTTTGGGTGTTAGGATAATAAGCAATAATTTTTTCTTTTTGCAAAATATTTTCAGTGTTGTCACACCACCTTTCTAATTTAAAGGGGAAAAATGTATAAACACACTCTGGCAACTTCCAATCTATCCCGGAGATGAAATTGGAGCAAGGGGGCCGTTTCACAGCTTGCCTTAATTTTGTTTCATTCTTCTATACCCAAAGGAGGTTGTTCATCATTACCTGGCTACAGAATTGAATAGGTGTGAAATCCAAGCTGATAGCAATACATCACTCCCTATTGAACTTCAAAGCTCAGGCCAAACTGCCTATAAAAATAGTTTTCATTCCGTGCCTTAATCTCTTTCATACATTTTCATTGTGAGGAGTTTTTTGGGGGGAGTGGATTTTAAAAGTTTTACCATCCTTTGGGTGAGTAATAGGTGACAGTCATGCATAGCATAGCGGAGCTGGGAGAGGGGCGGAAAGCCAGAGTTCCCAGAGTGTTAATTTTGGTTCATGATGAGGCCAAGCCTGGACCTTATCAGACCCCTTTATCAGAGCAATCACTAACAAGGTAAGTACGAAAACCATACAAAGACTTCTCATAATAAATGTCTTTATAAAAGCATTTATCAACCGCCTATTGCGGACAAATAATTGAGCTGTGTTAGAGTGGATCGTTTTCTAATTCCACTGCCCGAAAGCCTTAGTGTTGTACAACAAAGAACCTGGAAACAGCCTGGTGTGTTTAGGGCTTTGATTGCTAAGATGCCCAAAATTACGGCCTGCATCCAAAACTTCCTTTTTGCAAGTAACTGTCTTTTCTGAGGAATGAGGGGTCCACTTATTACTCAATTATTCATGTTACTAGCTTTTATAATTAACTAGAATAAATTACAGAATATGAGGGTCTGAAACTGGAGAGGCATTTTTATCCAAAGAAGTTAAAATTTCCACCTGCAAATGTAGAAACAAGTTGTAAAGAATAATAATAACAATAACAATAACAAACGTTTGTATAGTGCTTATGATGTGCCAGGCACTATTCTAAGTACTTTTGTATTCATTGTTTAATTCTTCTGACAACTCTTTGAGGAAGACATTATCATCTTTTTACAGTGGAGGAAACTGAGGCACAGAAAGGCTAAACAACTTGCCCAAGGTCACACAGCTCTTAAGGAGAAGAAGTGGAATTCCAAACCCATGAAGTCCAGCTTTTATTAAACCATTCTTCTACATTTTCAAAAGCCATTATTATTACTAATTTAGCTACTGCTGATATCATGGCTACTGGCACTTTATAGTGTGTAAAATGTTTTTGCATATCTGTCCCATCTACCTTGCTGGATGTGATAAAGACGATTTGAACAGGATGTATGACTTTATTTCACAGACAAGAAGAATGACACTCAAAGAGGTTAAATAAAGTTGTATTTGTAGGTGTACTTATGACTTAGAAGCTTGTAATCACCACCCCTAATCCATGTGGACATTGCATGACTTGGGAATGAGATCAACTTTATAATTATATTATAAACAGATAAATCTCCATTTTTCTGGTTGGATGTGTAGAAAAGAGGAAGAAAGGCACAAAATAAATTACACTGACTTCAAACTAAGAAAAGGAGGGAGCAGAGAAAAGGATGCTTTCCCCAGGGACATCCATTTTCAGATGAGATCCAAAATGGAGGCTGTCTTTTGACAAGTAGAGTGGCAGTGTGCTCACCCTTTAACTGGTCAGTTGCAAAGGATCAGGGAAAAAAGGGCTGAGAAGGAGAGTTTGGAGACAGCCTTTATGGAGTGAGTAATTACTGTGTAGAGTGGGCAACTCCCCCAGGAAGCAGAGAAAGTTGTAACCCTGAGCATATTTGAAGAAGAGGAAGACAGGCACTTATAGGAAATAAATGATGTGTTCTTGGGGAACGAGACAGGCTTATATGAATTGCAGAGACCTCTGCTTTCTGCAAATGCTGCTTTTAAACAGTAGGTAGGAGCTAGAGCCAAAACGGCAAGGACAGGTTTATGTGGATGCCCCTCATTTTTGAGTCAGTGTCAACCTTCTTGAAAGCATGGCCATTGTTGGAGATGAGTTCAAAGCACTTGGTAGACAACAACGCTTCGTTGTAGGCTGCTCTGCCAGTTTCTCCAGCACCCTTGTCTGCTGATGTCCACTGCAATGCAGATGTGTGCTGCTTGCTTCCTTCATGTATCATTTCTTCCTAGCTTTTTCACCTTTACACTTCCTGTACCCTCTCCCCACCCAACTCCACCTGGAATGACCTCTATCTCCTTTGTGTGACTGGCAAAGTCTAACTATTTATCCCTGAGCTGTCAGCACCTCTGAAAACAATCCTTTCTCTTCTTCCCTGGGCAAAATCAGGTCCTTTCTCCTTCATGCCCTCCCACCCCAGCACCTTATAACATCTCTACTTTAGAGCATTTCTATCTTCATATTTCATCTGTTCATTAGTCCATCTCCCCAACCAGATTCTGAAAAACCAGAGGGCATCGACCAAGTACAATGCAGTTAGGAACAGACTTTGTGGTCAGACCACCCATATGGCCTCAAGCAAGCTCCTTAATTTCTCTGAGCCTTAATTTTCTCATCTATTAAATAGGGATAAGAGTAATAACATGATTTCTGTTAAAATTAAATTAGATAATGTAGTTTAGCCAACCATTTAACACAATGCTTAGCTGTAATTATTATCAATTCATCTCTAAATCCCCTGAGTCTAGCACCATGATAAACCATGGAAAATACTTAGTAAATGCTGAACACAATACTTTTTGGCATTTCTTTCAGCATAAAGCCTTTGTGTTCAAATTTAAATTTATGTAAAACAGTATAGAGAATTTTTCTGAGCATCAATTCTGGAGCCAGATATCCTGAGTTTGAGTCTGCGTTCTGCCACACTAGCTATGTGGCTTTAGGAAAGTTATTTATTCTCTCTGTGCCTCAATTTTCTCTTCCATGAAATGGGAACAATAATAGTACCTAATTACAGTGTTGTTATGAGGAATAAATAATCTATGGAAAATGCTTAGGATAGTGTATTTCATATAAGAAGCATTTTATGAATGACTGCCATTAGCTATAATTAGGATCCCAGTATACAAAAGAGTTAAAGTAGAAGGAATGGGATCTGTGGCTCTGCCCAATCTTTCACCTCAATTCCTCCCCATCCCCAAAATAAAGCTTCTAAGGATAAAACCAAGTTTTCGAAGCAATGTTCAGCAAATGGATTTTGAAATAACTGATGTTAGCCTAGAGAAGCCCAAGTTTCTCTGCTCCTATCTGCATCAATAAGACAGATGGCCAGTCTTGTAGGTGAAGAGATTTCTGTTACAGTTATCTTTTGTTGTGTGACAAACCACCCCAAAAACTCAGGAACTTAAGATAATGACAGTCATTCATTTTGCTCACTAATTTGTAATTTAGCGGGGATCAGCAGAGATGGCATATTCTGTTCCATGCAGTGTCAGATGGAATAATTCCAATGAGGATAGAGTATTCATTTACAAGATGGCTCATTCACATGGCAAAACTGTCATGGCAGCCTGGGACCTTGATTCCCCTCCATGTGGACCTCGTCATGAAGTTGCTTGGACTTCCTCCCAGCATGGCTGCTGATTCCAAGAACAAGTGTTCCAAGAGGCCCAGGGAGAATCTGAAAAGTTCTTATGACCTCCACTTGAAAGTTCTAGAATAGCACTCCCACCACATTCTACTGTCTGAGCAAGTTGCTAGAGCCAGACAGGTTCAAGAAGAAGAAAATTAGACTCCACCTCTCAGAATGAGGAAGAATGGAGAATTTATGACAGTCTTTAATCTGCCATATCTCTCCCAGGTGACTGGACCAAGCTGGAGACACCCCATGAGCCCAGGAGTAGCTTTCCTTCCAACTCTGCTAACACCTGAACAGATCTCCTTTTGATTTTGGTCTCTCTGAGAAGTTCTACAACAGCTTTTTCTGAATCACTTTGTCTAGTTTTGTGCAAACGGTAACTGGGGCATCCAGAAGAATGTACAGAGCAGAGTTGGTCAAAAATGTGTTAGTCCTGAGAAGAAATAAAAGGGAGCCTAGACATTAAATTTGGGAAGGAGAACAGCTCGACACATATGGATTAAAAATATATCACCCACAATGAATGAAATGTTAATAAACAGAAATAAAGAAGTATTAAGTTTCCCTAGTCATAGCACAGAACCATCCACATAGCAAATTCCGTGTATATATTTAAGGATACTGATAACAAAGAGCTAAAGGGCACATTCTTTGCCCTTGGGAAATTTATCATCTAATGTAAAAGTCAGGCATCAACAGACTAAAAAGGCTATGAAAGGAAAGGTATTACTGGTGAAGAGTAATGGATTAAGATATTGAAGTCTTGGGTTGGAATCCTGGTTCCGCCAGTTAGTAGTTGTGTAATCTTTAGTAGCTGAAGAATTGATTCAATCTGTCTAAGCTTTAGTTTCTCCATTAACCTCTTCTGTGAAAAAGAAATCAAATCATGTATGGCAACATTCTTGCCAACCCAGCACAGCACTGGCCTAAAGTAGGCATCAAATAAATGTCCCCGGTCTTGTCAATTGCAATTATAACTAATAAAACACCCAAAAGCATCAGGTTGGCACATAGCCAGGAGGGTTAGAACATCAAAATTGATTTGTTTAAGGGATGTAATAATATTTTCAACCTTGGAAAATTCCAGGAAAGGCCAGGAGACAGACATCTACTCTGGATAGCTTGGAAGACAGTGGATACATTGGAGTTTATGGAACGCCTAAGAACCAAGTGTCCTTAGGCCCTAGGTTGCAAATTCCTGGGTTAAACTGTCATCCTACTAAAGATAAAAAATGGACTTCTGCAGCCACCTCCTCCTACAGGCTAGACTAAACTAGGCATACCATTTTATGCTATATATCTCCTCTTTCCTGCAGCTCCTGTTGCAATTCAATAATCATTTGTGAAATTATATATTTAATTGACAACACACTAGACTCTAAGCTCCTCATGAAAGCAAAGGCCAAGCTTGTCTTACCCACCCTCAAATCCCCAACATCAAGCCCCCCTTTGCTACATAGTATGCCCTCAATACTTATTAGTTGAATTAATTACATGATCATTCGATGGAATTTCCAGTTGTGGGTTTCCAGGCTCCTACTCCAGCCATCTGACCAGAATTAAGAACAGGAACTTGATCCCAGGCGGAGGTTTCCAGACAGCAAGACATCTAGGCATAAAACCCACAGAGCCAACGCTTTGCTCCCTGGCCTCGCTCAGGGGTCCCACAGATTGCACGTGTTTTGCATATGGAACCCCATTGACGTCACTGGGAACTTCACGGATGGAACAAATGAAAAGGTGGCAATAGAAGTTTGCAGCATGAAGCTGTCAAGAAGAGGTGCTTTGTGACTAGGAGAACAGAGAGCATGTGCCCTGATGAATGAGAGGCAAGCAGCGTGCTGACGGGGGACAGTCATTGGCTGCCCTTTGAACACACTGGGGTCAAGGCCCTGTCCAGCTCACTTGGTCCCCAACATTGGAAGCTTGGGCTAGTTCCATAATAGCAGCCTGGCCCGACTTTCCATCCCGCATCCCCCTCCTCACCCCTGGCTCCTGCCCTCTGCTTCCCTCCCACCAGTCCCCAGACAAAAACAAAAGGCCCATTACGAAGTTATTAGCTTCGTCTCGCATATCCCACGGAGTAAGACAACTGCCAACCCCACTTCAACTTAAAATGTTTAACAGATTTGCCCACATCTAATTTCTGTCACTGTGTTTACAGTACAAGGAACCCAGAGAATAAAGCAATGGAGAAAAGTAGGGGTTGTGGGGGGACAGTGGAGGAGGCAAAAAATAAATGCCAAACTCCTTCAAAGGGCGACATTCCTCCTTGCGGTTTGCAAACACTTCCTCTTTCCCCAGCCATCCTGTAATCAGGCTCCAGTGCTCACCAGAGGAGTGTTTACATCCAACACCATTACCGGCAGGGGAGACAGGCGAAATTAAGGCCTCTGGTCTCTGTTCTCTGAGGCCCCATTATCTTTTCCCTCCCCTTTACCCCCTTTCATCAAACGCCTCCAATATATGAAGGGGTAAAAGCCTTTAATGGGATTTTGAAGATCTTAAAAGCCAGGCGGTTTGTTTAAAAAGGAAAAAGACCAAGAGTGGAGCATAGCCTGGGATCCCTGGGTCCATTTCTTGAAAAAGGGAGCAAACTTTGTTCCATTTTTTCCCGTCTGCCAAATCAAGTGTTGGGTTTGAGGTTTGTCTTGGACGGACAAGCAGACCACACAGAACTGCCAGTGCACAGCCCCCTTTCCAGGGATGCTGAGAACTCCTTCCATGGCACTCTCCAGGCCTGGCATCTTCCCCCCCATCTCTCCGTTGGAGCCATCCCCAAGACCTGAATTGGCACCAACATCCCCGACCACAGTTAGCTGAGCCTATTGGTGGCCAAGGGAACAGGAGAGAGGGGAGACAGCAGTCAAGGTCAAAGGAAATATTGCATGTTGGCAAATCCAATGGAACGGATGTTGGGAAAACCCCAGTCATACACAACCTCAAAGTTTGGTTAGGAGAGTAACTGAGTTTTCCAAAGCAATAGTGCTATTTGGTATTCTCTTTCCACTTATTTGGGCTAGTTAGGCATTGCTGAATCAGCGTTAGATTGGCTTGGGATGTGTTGCGCCACAGTTGTCTGGAGGAGCCATATTGGGTTGAAGAGTGATTTCTTAAGAACATTGCATCTGCATGGTGCATTGCATTGAGCTGTGCTGTATTGAAGACGTTGTTGAATTTGTGGTCAAAATTTCAGTAGAATATTGGCATGTAATTTTGTATTGCCATAGTATTATTTTGATCCCTGGGGCCACGTAGGCTGTAGTATTATTTCAGAAGACATGTTGAGATGCAATACTGTGTTTGTTCAGGACTGTTGTTGAGTTGGACTATAATGTCACATCGGCGTGTGGTATTGTGTGAGTAAGCGGTGTGGTAACACCATCAAGCACTGGTTCTGTTCACTAGAGGAACTGACTCTCCTAGCAATAAAACCCAATCTCCCCTCCCACTGTTGCCACGTGGTCCCTCTGCACAGAAGCTGATGGCTTTCAGGAGACAGGAGACAGAACCGTGTCTCTGGGAATCCCAAGGGAGACCTTGAGGTCATCAAAGCTCAATTACTCAGACTGATGATTGGCTGAACAGCAAGTCAAAATCCCCGGGACTCTTCTACAAAGTGCAATGGGGTCTTGAATTACTGTACTCTCTGGTTTCCATCATGGCAACAGCCTCCCCTCAAACTGCACAGAACTTCTGACCAAATCTGAAATTCTGCTCATTTCCTTGTGCACTTCAAGAAGTTTCCTAAACTCACTAGGACTTGGGGCAAATGTAGTCCAGCCCCAAGGGCTGGAGGTGACAAAATGTGCCCTCCTCTTTACATTGTTCTCTGCACATCAGCAGGCACAGTTTTCTCCCTTGCTTAAAGCAACTGTCAGCAAAGCACCTTTTTCTGAGGACATCTGAACATTTTGACTTTTTTTTTTTAAATAATGGAACCAAGTGGTGCCACCTCCAAAGAGAATAACAATCACAACAATAGCAGGTACCATTAATCACATGCTCACAATGGGCCAGCCACTAAACTAAGCACTTTATATGCCTTGCCTCATCACATACTCCCTACACCCCTGCGAGGGAGGTATCATTAGCTTTATTTGACAGATTCATTCAACTATTTGTTCAAGAATTATTTTCGGAGCAACTGCTGTGTGCCAGGCACTGTTCTTGGCACTGGGGGTGCAGCAGTGAACAAAACATGCAAATACCACTGCTTGCCTAGAGATTCTAGCCTAAGTTTTTTTGTTTTGTTTTGTTTGTTTGTTTGTTTAGGCAAAGTCTTGCTCTGTTGCCCAGGATGGAATGCAGTGGTGCAGTTTTGGCTCAGTGCAACCTCCACCTCCCAGGTTCAGGTGATTCTCCTGCCTCAGCCTCCTGAGCAGCTGGGATTACAGGCATGCGCCAGCATGCCCAGCTATAGCCTGGGATCCCTCGGTCCATTTCTTTTTTTTTTTTTTTTTTTTTTTTTGAGACACAGTCTCACTCTGTCGCCCGGGCTGGAGTGCAGTGGCGCAATCTCGGCTCACTGCAAGCTCCGCCTCCCGGGTTCACGCCATTCTCCTGCCTCAGCCTCTCCGAGTAGCTGGGACTACAGGTGCCCGCCACCACGCCCAGCTAAATTTTTGTATTTTTAGTAGAGACGAAGTTTCACCATGTTGGCCAGGCTGGTCTCGAACTCCTGACCTCAAGTTATCCACCAGCCTTGGCCTCCCAGAGTGCTGGGATTACAGGCATGAGCCATCACGCCCAGCCAGGAAACTAGTCTTAAATAAGTAAAGACCCTTGTACAAAGCCACACAGCTTGTGACTAGCAAAGCTCAGACTTGGACCCAGAACTGCTTAACTCCAAAGCCCACAGTTATGACAATTACATATCCTACTTTATGGAAGTCACTAACTTGTCTGAATTTCTGGATATTTTTTTGTCTTTTTTTTTTTTTTGACAGAGCCACACTCTGTTGCCCAGGCTGGAGTGCAGTGGCACAATCTCAGCTCACTGCAACCTCTGCGTCCTGGGTTCAAGCAATTCTGCTGCCTCAGCCTCCAGAGTAGCTGGGATTACAGGCACGTGCCACCACGCCCAGCTAATTTTTTTGTACTTTTAGTAGAGATGGGGTTTTGCCATGTTGGCCAGGCTGGTCTCGAACTGCTGGCTTCAAGTGATCTGCCCACCTCGGCCACCCAAAGTGCTGGGATTACAGGCGTGAGCCACTGTGCCCAGCCTGGGTTTTGTTTGTGTTTTTGATATGAGCTACACTGTCTTAGATGCCAGTTGCTTGGTCATTGTCCATTAGATGTAAACACAAATAACACAGTGTGCAACCTCTGCAGGCTCAAGTGCTAATATGTTCATGGAGGTCTGAGGCTGAGTCCAGAAAGAAAGAACTGACGGGGAGGAAGGGATAAAGTTTTGCTTCTTCCTTGTTGGGTAATAGCTGACATCTCTGAGCTCTCAGAGGCATTGCCAGCATGGGAGAAGAAATGTGGGTGAACTGTGGGCCAGGCCAGAGAGAATTGTTGTAATGGAAAGGCAGTACTTTGTTTTTAAACTAACAACAGTTTGTATATGGGGTCAAGCCTTCCCTTCCTTCTGGTACTGCAGAAGAGAGGGAGGATTACAGAAGAGCAAGGAATCCAAGCTTGAGAGACCAGGGTCCAAGTCCTAACTGTACCTTTTCTGGAGACTGGGCTGGTCATATTGCCTCTCTGAGACTCAGGTTCTTCAACTGTTAAATGGGAATTTTTTTAACACCTAATTGACAGAGCTGAGGTAAGGAGTGTTAAATGAGAATATTGTTGGAAACTGCTTTGCCCATTACAAAGAGCGACATGAGTGTTAGATAATCCACCCGACTTCCAGAGACCAAATGTCAAATTAGGAACTATGAAATTACAAGCTCAGGAGCATCAAGAGGCTAACCAAGGTCTTCAAAGTGGGGAAGAAAGCCAAGTGGAGGTAGTAGGAGAAATAAGATGGAGTTCACGTTGATGTATTGTATATATCTCAAGTCCTGTGGTTGGTGTATGTGTGTGTAGATAGATAGATAGATAGATAGATAGATAGATAGATAGATAGATAGACAATTTCATTTTGAGCAACCATATTATCCCTGTTTCATGGTTGAATAAACAGCTGTTCAAAGAGGCAAGCCGGCTTTCCTGTGGTCACACACAAAAAAAATGAAAACACTGAGATTCAGGTTTAAAATGGCCATCTCCAAAACCCATGTGTTTCCCCCAATTTGTCACCACATTTGCCCAAAGCACTCCCTAAAAGAAAACCTATGCAATTAGATTTACATTTAAAGGCTCAACCTGTCATTATTACCTGTCTCCTCAAATAAATAGACCCCCAACCCTCACTCACGCCACTTACAGAAGCCCCTAAATGGAGCTAGTTGTCTCGTCTGAGTGGCTTCCCTGAGTTAGGCAATGAATGAAGTGACCGCTTCCTACCCTTGCATTGTCTCCTGTCTCCTGGCCCTTCTTCACACAAAGCAGATTCTTATGTGTTAGGCAGAAGGTGGCTGATATGGGGAACCCCTTGTTGTATTGAGGCTCCACGTCTTGTCTTTTCTAAACATAGGACAGCATTCTCGATATGATAGTGTTCCAGCTTGTATTGTTTGGGGCCCATCCTCCAATTCTAGTTCTGGGTCCTGTCCAGGACAGCTTTCTTCTTCCAGACTGTCTCCAGACCATAGACTTCAGTGCCCAAAATCCAACCTCCTTCACTTAGTAGCTGGCCAACGTTAGGCAGGTCATTCAACTGTCCCTTAATCTCAACACAAGACTCCACCCTGCATTCGAGTTTTCCTGTCCCTCTCTCTCTAGATTCAAGTCCTGTCAATCCAGCTCATTAAATATTCCTCAAATTCATTCTCTTCCCTCTTTTCCAATGCCACCAGCATTCACTATCTCTATTTCTCTCTTGAATTTGGTCTTACTACTTCCACTCTTGCCCCCACCATCTCTTCTCCTTACTGTAAACAGAATGAGCCTTTTTAAGTATGCAAATTAACTCATCATATTCCCCACCCGGCCATCCAAAACCCTTCAGTGGCTCCCTATTACTATAAGGCAATGAGCCAAATGACGGACTATGTCAGCTCTACAGTCTGGGGTCTTACCAGCCTTAAGACATTGGCCAGATGGCTCAACCTCTCTGCTTTGGTTTTGCAAGCTGTGCCTGTAACTCAGAGTTGTTGCAAAAATTAAATGAGTTAATAAATTAAAACTTCTCAGGAAAGTATCTAGTAAACAATAAAGAACTCAGTAAATATTGCCTTTTATGGTCATCTTCATCATCATCATTACTGTGGTTATTATTTGAATAAAGTCCAAAACTCTAAGCATGATATACAGGGGCTGGAAAGACCTGTTTCTTGCCTACCTATCCAACCCTATCTTTCTGTGTCACCCCTTATATTCTATGCACCAGCCATTCTGAACAACCTTGGTCCTTGGGTGCAACACAGGGGCAATGACTTACGCATAAAGATGTTCATCACACTGATGTTAATTATAATAAAGATTTTTTAAAAGCTAAATATCCATCAGTTAAAAATAGTTAGTAAAATTGTGGTATAATGAAAGATTACACAATAATTTTAAATTATGATTCTAATGAATATTTAATAACATGAGGAAATACTCAAGATATGACAGTATATGAAAAATGATGCAAAATTCTATCTACAGCATTATCTCAACCTGAAGGAAATAAATCAAAATGTTTAACAGTGAGCATCTGTACTGCTAGATTATGGGTGATTCTTTTTAATACTTTGCCTGTTTTTCGAATTTTATGGAATCAGCACGTATGCCTTTCACAATGGAGAGAGGGAGGAAACATACAAGAAAAATAAGAAAAAGACAGAGGAAAAGACTCACCTTTTTTGTTTCAAATTTAAATATCTAGTATTAAAAGTCAATTTCATCCAAACTCACTCCCCACCGCCCACCCACACACATACAATTGTCATCATTTTCCTCTTTCTCCTGTGTTCATAAAAACAATATTTTCACTTTGGATTCTAAACAATTGAACTGAAAACTTACAAGGAAAATCAATTTTTCTCCACTAACTAAATTAATTTGTTAGGCCCTTCTCCCAGAATAAGAGAAATCTTGAAATTAGTAGAAAAAAATGCTCCAATTTAGAATAAGATCTAAAGCAGATTTAGTAGCAGGGGGCAAATGTATATTAAATTTAGAAAAGGGAAGATAAACAAATCATATACTTTTATACCAGGATTTTGGAGTGCTGTTTCTATACCTAAGCTAGAAATTGTTTCCTGGTCAACATGCTGTATCTCTCAGGAGCCGAGATATCCCTTAATGTGCTATTTGGTGATAGTGGTGGGATGTGGGGCGTGTGTGTGTGTGTGTGTGTGTGCGCGTGTGTGCGCGTGCACATGATTCTTGGGTTGGCCAGATGTTCTGATGTACTCAGACTTAATCTCTGTCCGTGGGATGCTGGGTTGACCAGATGTCTGAAGAGAGAGAGAGAGAGAGAGAGAGAGAGTGTGTGTGTGTGTGTGTGTGTGTGTTGAGAAAAAAAGAGAATAAAAGGGTAAAGGGTACAGCAACGTTTACTATCTCCCTGCTCTAATAAGTTATAATTTCCTCTCAGCCTGCCTTTTTGGTGGGAACAGTAGGTTCCCATACCAACTGGAATGGAGAGGGGGGATGGGTGTGAGGACCATTTGATGGTTTGTCAAGATATGTACTCTAGCACCTCATTTTTTTAAAAATGTTTTTAAATGAAAAAGCTTTGCCCCATAGACAAAAAGTGGCATTAATATTCTTGCAAAAGAGCAAAGAACCTCATCCTGAAGGATGCAGGATAATATGACTAATATATCATTAGGAACCCCTAATGAATTAAAATAGTATTCACATTTTCCTCTGATTTTATGCTTGGTTGTGAAGCATTTCAAAAGGAGGGAATGAAAGAGACAAGCACTGTGGCTTACATTGTTACTTTGACATTACAAATAAGTGTATTTATGATGGCATTGTACAGTTCATATATTTTCCTCTAATAGTGCCAATAAAAAGATGGCATTTTCCCAGCGTCTGCTCTCTCTGCTCATGTTTTATGTCTTACTTTCCTCAACAGGCTGTGTGCTCTTAAGCAAAAGGCTAATTTTTTTTAGTGAAGGGGAGGGGAAGCCAGTGTTCTTTCTACCGCTTGATTGTTATTTTTCTATTAGTCCTCAGAAAGGCAAAATGCAGTGGTTTTTCTTTTTTCTATCAAGAGATATGCCACACACATGCACACATTACTAACAGCTCACATTTTTCAGAGTTCTTACTGCCTACCAGGACCTGGACTTTGTGCATATGACTGCAATCTACCTTCATGACAAGTATATGAGGGCAGGTACTCTGATTATTCCCACTTTTGAGATGAAGAGACTGAGGTTCTTAGAGAACCCAAGGCCACTCCATATGATCGAGAACTCAGGTCCCTCAAAGTCAGTGCTTCTGACAACATTCTTTTGCTTTTTGTTCTTTTCTTTCATGGTTGAGGTTTCCACTACATATAATGGATAAATGGTCCAGTTAGCAGCACAGGTTTCAGTCTCACTGAGCCTTTAATCAGGCACATCCCCCTTTGGGATGTAATGGAAATACCAGTTAAATTCTGTCAATAACCATCTTAGTTTCTTCTTCCATAGGTCTAGCTATATGCCCTGGAATAAGTAACTTAACACTCCTGAACATCAGTTTTATTATGTTGGCACAGAATATGAGTTTAAGAACTGTGATTCATTCATTCAAATAATATTCACTAACCTCATCTTCGGGTGCTGGAAAGATGCCAGATGCTGAAGGAACGACAGTGATAATGACATAGTCCCCACTCTCACAGAGCACGCAGTCTGGTGCAAGAGAAAAACACACACAGTGGCCAGTGTAAGTGACTGTGACTAGTCCTTTGATGTCAGTACCAAATTGGAGCTGCTTAAGATTCTGACCAACATCTGAAGCACCAATATGCAAAATTACTTCAAAGTTATTTAGAAATATTATGCCGGATATGGTGGCTCACGGCTGTAACCCTAGTACTTTGGGAGGCCAAGATAGGAAGATCACGTGAGCTCAGGTGCTTGAGACCAGTTTGGTCAACATGGCAAAACCCCATTTCTACAAAAAATACAAAAATTAGCCAGTCATAGTGGCACACGCCTGTAGCCCCAGCTACTCGGAAGGCTGAGGTTGGAGGATGGCTCGAGCCTGGGAGGCAGAGGTTGCAGTGAGCCAAGATTGTGCCACTGCACTCCAGACTGGGTGACAGAGCCAGACCCTGTCTCAAAAAAAAAAAAAAAATACCTAGAAATATTTTATCATAAATGCTCCACTCTAAAACAAAACAAAAAACTTGTAGAAGTCAACAGGACTTCTGCCAGATGATTTAAGGTATCAATTGTGGATACAGGAATCAAACATGCTTTGGGGCTATCATAACAATGACTAGAGATTATCACATCAACAAATTACTACTCCTGGCGATCAATATCTTTTTTTATAAATATATACCTGCCTGTCTAGGCATCCATCAGCAGAACTGAAATGTGAAAAGTCTTGCTAAGTGACTGCCAGCCAGAGAGTAAAGATATTTTTAAGGACTCAGCAAGACTATACTCTTCAAGATATTCTCAGACCCTCTCCACCTTAAGTCTCAGTGACTCTGCTGAGTCCTCCAAAACAGGGTTTCTCAGCCTGGGCCCTATAAACATTCTGGGCCATGTAATTCTTTGTTGTGGGGGCTATACTGTGCATTGTAGAATCTTTAGCAGCATCTATGACCTATATCCACTGGATACTAGTAGCACCTCATCCTACCCCACTGTGACAATGAATAACGTCTCCAGGTATTGCCAAATATTCCCTGAGGAGGGAATATCATCCCCAGTTGAGAACCACTGGTCTAACACTAAAAGGACCTCTATGTTTTGAAGGAGTTAAGATCAACTTATAATCTAGCCCACCATGGCCTGGTCCCTCCTAAGATACCTTTTCTTTCTTCAAGTCAGGGATTAGGAAGGAAGTTGTCAAATGTTTTATTCATTCATTCTCTCACTCTGCAGATATTAACTGATGGGTAGTGGCAGTCCTCAGGCACACTGATACAAAACCGCTGAGCACTGTGACGATGTCCAAGTAAATGCCACTCGGGACATGATCTGAACTAACGAAGCTGACTGTATTAGCCCATTCTCACATTGCTATAAAGAACTACCTGAGACTGAGTAATTTATGAAGAAAAGAGGTTTAATTGGCTCATGGTTCTACAGGCTGTACAGGAAGCATAGCTGGGGAGGCCTCAGGAAACTTACAATCATGGCAGAAGGCAATGGGGAAGGAATCACAACTTACATGGCCAGAGCAGGAGGAAGAAAGTGAAGGCAGAGGTGCTACACACTTTTAAACAACCAGATCTTGTGAGAACTCAATATCATCAGAATAGCAAGGGGGAAGTCCACCCCCATGATCTAATCACCCCCACCAGGCCTCTCCTCCAACATTGGGGATTACAATTCAACAAGAGATTTGGGAGGCGACACAAATCCAAACTATATCATTGACCAAACCACATAAGTTCTTACTTTGACGCTGCTGCTAATTTCTTGAGCTAGTCCCTTTTCTTGAATACTCAGTTTCATCACCCGTAAAATGGACTTGATATGTACTTTCTAAACATCAGTCATTTGGGTGGTATCTTCAGAATTTCTACTATACTGACCATCTGTATAATCATTTACAAGTATATCTTGTTTATTGTGCTTTGCTTTATTGCACTTTGCAAATATTGCATTTTTTACAAATTGAAGGTTTGTAGCAATCCTGAGTTGAGCAAGTCTATCAGCGCTATTTTTCCAACAGCATGTGTTCATTTCACGTCTCTGTGTTGCATTTTGGTAATTCTCACAATATCTCTAAGTTTTTTATTATTATTATTTTGTCTGTTATGGTGATCTGTGATCAGTGATCTCTGATGTTACTACTGTAACTGTTTGAGGTGCCAGAAACTGTGCTCATACAAGACAGCAAACTTAATCAGTAAAAGTTGTGTGTGCTGACTGCTCCACCAACCAGCCATTCCCCCATCTCTCTCCCTCTCCTTGGGCCTCTCTATTCTCTGAGACACAACAGTATTGAAACTAGGCCAATTAATAACTCTACAATGGCCTCTAACTCTTCAAGTGAAAGGAAGAGTAGCACAACTCTCACTTTAAATCAAAAGCTAGAAATAATTAAGCTTACTGAGGAAGCCATGTTGAAAGCCAAGATAGGCAGAAAACTAGGCTTCTTGCACCCAGCAGTTAGCCACATTGTAAATGCGAAGAAAAATTTCTTGAATGAAATTAAACGTGCTACTTCAGTGAACACATGAATGATAAGAAAGTGAAACAGCTGGCCAGGCGTGGTGGCTCACGCCTGTAATCCCAGCTTCTTGGGAGGCTGAGACAGGAGAATCACTTGAACCTGGGAGGTGGAAGTTGTAGTGAGCTGAGATCGCACCACTGCACTCCAGCCTGGGCAACAGAGCGAGACTCCATCTCAAAAAAAAAAAAGAAAAAAAGAAAAGAAAAGTGGAATGGAGAAAGTGTTAGTGGTCTGTATAGGAAATCACACCAGCCACAACATTCCTTTAAACCAAAGCCTGACCCAGAGCAAGGCCTTAACTCTCTTGAATTCTATGAAAGCTGAGAGAGGTGAGAAAACTGCAGAAGAAAAGTTGGAAGCTAGCAGAGGTCAATTGATGAGGTTTAAGAAAAGAAGAAGTCTCTATAATATAAAAATGCAAGGTGAAGATCAAGGACCAATGGAGAAGCTGCAGCAGGTTATCCAGAAGATCTAGCTAAGTCATAAAGGTGGCTACACTAAACAGATTTTCTATATAGATATATAGGCTTATGTTGGCTATATGTTGAAAGGAGATGCCATCTAAAATTTCATAGCTAGAAAGGAGGAGTCAATGCTTGGCTTCAAAGCTTCAACGGACAGGCTGTCTTGAGAGGGGCTAATACAGCTGGTGACTTTAAGCTGAAGCCAGTGCTTATTTCCCATTCCAAAAATCCTAGGGCCCTTAAGAAATATGCTAGATCTCCTCTGTCCATGTCTATAAATTAAAAAACAGAGCGTGGATGACAACACTTCTGTTTACAGCATGGTTTACTGAATATTTTAAGTCCACCATTGAGATCTACTGCTTAGAAAAAAAATTCCTTTTAAAGTATTACTGCTTATTGACAATGACGTGGTCACCCAGAAGCTCTGATGGGGATGTACAGGGAGATGAATGTTGTTTTCATACCTGCTACACAATATCCACTCTGCAGTCCATGGATCAAGTACTTTTGACTTTCCATTTTTATTATTCAAAAAATACATTTTGTAAGTCTATAGCTGCCATAGATAGATATATAGCTGCCAATTCCTCTGATAGATCTGGGCAAAGTAAATTAAAAACATTCTTGGAAGTATTCACCATTCTGGATGCCATTAAAAACATTCGTGATTCCGTGATTCATGGGAAGAAGTCAAAATGTCAACATAAACAGAAATTTGGAAGAAATTTATTCCAACCCATATGGATGACTTTGAGGGGTTCAAGACTTCAGTGGAGGAAGTAACTGTAGATGTGGTAGAAATAGCAAGAGAACCAGAGTTAGAAGTGCAGCTGGAAGATGTAACCGAGTTGGTTGAGTCCTTTTTTTTTTTTTTTTTTTTTTCAACGGAGTCTGACTCTGTCACCCAGGCTGGAGTGCAGTGGCACAGTCTCTACTACTGCAACTTCTACCTCCCAGGTTCAAGCAATTCTCCTGCCTCAGCCTCCTAAGTAGCTGGGACTACAGGCACCTACCACCACATCTGGCTATTTTTTGTATTTTTAGTAGAGATGGGGCTTCACCATGTTGGCCAGACTCCTAACCTCAGGTGATCTGCCTGCCTCGGCCTCCCAAACTGCTGGAATTACAGACATGAGTCACCACACCCAGCCTGAATTGCCTGAGTCTTGTAATAAAACTTTAACAGATGTAGAGTAGTTTCTTATGGAAGAACAAAGAAAGTGATTTCTTGAGACAGAGTCTACTCTCAGCGAAAACGCTGGGAACATTGTTGAAGTGACAACGGAAGACTTAGAATATTCCATAAACTTAATTAACAAAGTAGCAGCAGGATTTGAGAGGATTGACTCCAATTTTGAAAGAACTTCTACTATGGGTAAGATGCTATCAAACCGCATCACATACTAGAGAGAAATCATTCATGAAAGGAAGAGATAATCGATGCAGTGATCTTCGTTGCTGCCTTATTTTAAGAAATTGCCACGGCCACCCCAACCTTCAGCAACCACCACCCTGATCAGCCAGCAGCTATCAACAGTGAGGCAAGACCTTGCACCAGCAGAAAAATCATGACTCGCTCAAGGCTCAGGTGATCATTAGCGTTCTTAAGCAATCAAGTCTATTTTAATTAAGGTATGTACATTAATTTTTAGCCATCATGCTATTGCACACTTCATAAATTATGACATAGTGTAAATTAACTTTTTAAAAAATACTTTCATTTTAGGTTCAGTGGCACATGTGCAGGTTTGTTATATAGGTAAACTCATGTCACAGGAGTTTGTTGTACAGATTATTTCGTCACCCATGTAGTAAGCTTAGTACCCAATAGTTATTTTTTCTGATCCTCTCCCTCCTCCCATTCTTTACCTTCAAGTAGACCCCAGTGTCTGTTGTTCCCCTCTATGTGTCCATATGTTCTCATCACTTAGTTCCCACTTATAAGTAAGACGTACTTATAAGCTCCCTTTTACAAGTATTTATGCAAGTTTTCTGTTCCTGCATAAATACACCTTTTCTATGCACTGAAAAACCAAAAAATTGTGTGACTCGCTTTATTGCAATATTTGCTTTATTGTGGTAGTCTGGACCTGAAGCTGTGATATCTCTGCGGTATGCCTGTACTTCCAATATTTCAATATTAAATCAACCCTTTTTATTTACTTAATGTCACAAGGAAATTGTATGACAGGCCGGGCACGGTGGCTCACACCTGTAATCCACCTCACTTTGGGAGGCTGAGGTGCCTTCGGGCACTTTGGGAGGCTGAGGTGGATGGATCACTTGAAGTCAGGAATTTGAAACCAGCCTGGCCAATATGGCGAAACCCCATCTCTACAAAAAATACAAAAGTTAACGTGGTGGTGCATGTCTGTAATTCCAGCTACTCTGGAGGCTGAGGCAGGAGAATCACTTGAACCCTGGAGGCAGAGGTTACAGTGAGCCGAGATTGTGCCACTGCACTCCAGCCTGGGCGACAGAGCAAGACTCTGTCTCAAAAAAAAAAAGAAAAAAAAGAAAAGAAAGAAAGAGAGAAGGAAGGAGGGAAGGAAGGAAGGAAGGAAGGAAGGAAGGAAGGAAGGAAGGAATTGTATAACATATATATTACATATATATATAAATTCATTGTCACGTTCATATATAAAAGGTAACCCCAAAAAAGAAAAACAGTGAAAGCAAAACACAGCTATCAAATTCTAGCTGCGCATTGCTGTCAATTAGAGGTTCTAAGCATACTGCCTTCTATCTCCATATTACAAACCAGGCCAAACTGAGACTATGTATGTGCCAATGAGAAGTGAAAGACACTTGCAAAGGGAAAACCCTCTCACCATGTGATTCAAAATCGCTTATTTTCACATTTTTGGGCCATCTCAATTCATGCACAGCTACCAATATCATGCGTGTCACCTTTTAGGAAACACAGGACAAGCTATGCCAGTACTAATTCTTAATGCCTTGCTTCATTGGCCTTGCTGGGCGACCTCATGTAAATGACATATTCTAAGCTTCAGTTTTCTCATCTATCTAATGGAAATACCATAGCTGAACCTCAAACCTGTTATGAAGAATTAATAGCATATGTACCCTTGTTTTGCTTTCCAAGGTTTCGCTTTAGCTGTAACCTTCTAGAGAAACCAAGCCTGTGGCCAGGCATGGTGGCTCATGCCTACAATCCCAGCACTTTGAAAGACAAAGTCAGGAGGTTTGCTTGAGGCCAGGGAATTTGAGACCAGCCTAAGCTACATAGTGAGACTCTCTCTACAAAAAAAAATAAAAAATTAGCCAGGCATAGTGACATGCACTGGTAATCCCAACTACTCCGGAAGCTGAGACCAGAGGATCGCTTGAGCCCAGGAGGTAGAGGCTGCAGTGAACTATGATTGCATAACCGCACTCCAACCTAGGCAATAGAGTAAACTCTGTCTCTAAAAAAAGAAAAACTTGGCAAGTGGCTCACACCTGTAATCCCAGCACATTGGCAGGCCCAGGTGGGAGGATCACTTGAGGTCAGGAGTTCAAGACCAGCTTGGTCAACATGGTGAAACCCCATCTCTACTAAACATACAAAAATTAGCCAGGTGTAGTGGTGCTTGCCTGTAGTTCCAGTCCTGGTCTAGCTACTCTGGAGGCTGAGGCCCAAGAATCGCTTGAATCCCAGAGGCAAAGTTTGCAGTGAGCCAAGATCATGCCACCTCACTCCAGCCTGAGTGACAGAGCGAGACCTTGTCTCAAAAATAAAAAAAAAAATAATATTTTTAAAAAGCAAAGCCAAGTCCCACAACAGTATTTGTAGGTGGCCATTTGAGAAATTCTTAGGAGGTGGCATAGCACAACAAAACAAAATGAAGTCTTTCCAGTTCACCACCCTTCAGCTAATGGTCTTAGCCATTCACTTAGCCCCTCTGAGCCTCAATTTCCTTGAGTATAACATGGAATCAGAAAAGCACTACTGCCTGCCCTTACTATATATATCCACGGACTAATGAAGGCTCTTTATGAGCTGCCAGGTGAGAGATGTGCATATCTGCAGTGACTTCAGAGCTACCGGGAATGAACTGTACCTCTCTGGGTGTTCTCAACTGTACCCAGGCAGGTAATGGGGCAGCAAGAATGGGATGCTCGGGGGTGGCTGCTGCTGAGAAGAGGAGCCACATAAGAAATATGTTGGAAGGAGGTGCAGATGCCTGGAACTGGGTAAAAAGTTCTGCAAGGCATCCAAGGAGGGAACGGAGAGGCCAAGAAGTGGGCGGAGAGGGAGAAATGGAAGAAGGCGTCAGGAGCGAGGAAGGGGTGACTTGGAAAACATGCCCTCTGGTATCAGAATCCTTGGCAGGCCCTGAACTTTTGAGGTTCAAGTTTGTTTATTCTTGGCAAAATGCAACTGCCTGTTTCTCAGAGAAAAGTCTTTAAAAGGCTTATAAAATCTACTCAAAAGGGTTTCTGGACATCAAATAGCTCATAAAAAGGAACATTTTGATGAGTTAAGTGTAAATGAATCAGAAACATACGGATTCCATTTCGCCTAATCTGCCGTTGGATTTAGAAATGAAGGGGAAAACTGCTCAGAGCCAAATTCTTCAGGGGCTTTGCAGACCCCCGAAACCTTTGAAAGCCATTGGCAACGTGAGGCGAATCCCCTACAGAACTTCGCATTGCCCTCCTGAACTTGAGCCTCTAAGAAAGGCCCCCACTGGAGGATTCATTCTGAGTCATAAAGAAAAGAAAAGGGATAAATATCACATGTTTACTATGTTCTGGGACCTTTACTTGGCATGTCACAGCTATCATTTGCTGAGAAGGGGACACACTTTGTGTCATCTGAGAGACAGGGGAGCACAGATGATGGTGTCACCAAGAAGGCAGGGTGCTAATCTCACACACTTCCCCCAAGGATCAGCTCTGTGAACCAGGCCAAGTTAAAGTTATATCCCTGGCCTCAGTTTCTCCATCTGTAAAGTAGAGCTAAAAGAGGCATGAACCAGGTGCAGTGGCTCATATGTGTAATCCCAGCACTTTGGGAGGCTGAGGCAGGAGGATCACTCGAGCCCAGGAGTTCGAGACCAGCCTGGGCAAAACAGTGAGACCCCATCTCTGCAAAGATTTTTTTTAAATTAATAATATTTTTTAAAAAGGGGGCATCTAGGTAGAACTGCAGCAAGGGTTAAATTTAAAATTTTTATAAAGCATCCTAACTAGTACCTGATACCTAAAAACGACTTGGTCAAGATTGGCCATCATTATAATACACAAACCTGGTAGAGTGAGCACTATTGTCATCCCCACTTTAAAGTCAAAGGAACTGAGCCCAAGAATGGTCCAGAGACTCATCCCAGGTCCCACATCCACCTGGGTAGACGCATGATTTTGAGTAGTAGACGCATGATTTTGACTTGAAGTCTATGATTCAACAGCCCCAGGTCTTGTCACTGCACTCCACCATTTCCCCAGAGGACTCCAGGGTCCTAGCAGAACTGATTCAACTCCAGGAACGTGGAATTAATGTCCCAGTAAGGTTGGTGCTGGGGATCTCACTCCAACCCCATACTGGTGGCTGGAGGTAAGCTGAGATGGGCCTGTTTTCAGAATGCCCAAGGTCTATCTGATGCCAAGACCAAACCAGCCCATACCCTCCATCAGAGGTGTTGAAGGATATTGCTGGCTCCAAAGCTTTTGACAGGTTAATGGAATTACAGAGAAGCCGAAGATGAAAGGAGGGAGAGAAATCTGGAATCTTGCTGCATTTTCCGTTCACTGTCTTTCTGGCTAAGTTTGTGTAATATGGCTGTAAAAATCCACAAAGCAAAATCCAAAGTTAAAAAAAAAGTGCATGTAAATCGGCCAGGTGGATAATACTTGGCATGTTGTACATGTTTTCACACATGGTTGTATCAAAGGGGATAATTATAGCATATGGAAAATAGTATATATTGTTTCCATATGAGAGATAAAGAGAGTGTTATAAATGATTAAAAGGACTTAAGGGTGTAGAATGTTCTCTTAATGAGAGGAACTGTTTGTGTCCTATAATTAGTATTTTTTAGCAAGAATCATAAGTCTTTCTAGTATTCCGATAGAAGGAAGGCTTCCAAACTTCTTTATGAGTCTGATGAAACTTCTTCATTAAAAGTTAGATAGATTAGCCAAGCATGGTGGCGAATGCCTGTAGTCCTAGTTACTCGGGAGGCTGAGTTGGGAGGATTGCATGAGCCCAGGAGCTCGAGGCTGCAGTGAGTCATGATCACACCACTGCACTGAAGCCTGGGTGATAAAGCAAGATGCTGTTTCAATGACAGAGAGAGAGAGAGAGAGAGAGAGAGAGAGAGATTAGATAGAATCACTTCATTGTTAAGGAATTATGGAGACAGGTCTTTTTGCATCTCACTTCTTCACAAACGAGCCTCACAGCCAAACAGCTGGTGGGGTTAAGAAAGCCTGGAGCCCCAACAACAAAAAGACAAACAACTCAATTAACAAACGAGCAAGGAACTCGAGTAGGACATTTTTCCAAATAAGATATACAAATAGCCAATAAGTACATGAAAAGTTGCTCAACATTATTTAGTCATGAGGAAAATAAGACCCTGCTACACACCCACTAAGGTGGTTATAATCAAGAAAATGAAAAATGACTAGTGTTGGCTAAAAACAAACAGACAAAAACAAGTGTCGGTGAGGATGTGGAGAAACTGGAACATTTACATGTTGCCAGTGGGAATGTAAAGTGCCTGTAATGTAAAATGGAATGCTGTCCCTGTGGCAAACAGTCTAGAAGTTCCTCAAAAAGTTAAACATAGAGTTATCATACAACCCAGCAATTCAACTCCTCAGCATATACCCAAAAGAACTGAAAACAGGTACTCAAAAAAATATTTGTACTCTAATACTCGAAGTAGCAAAATCCACAATAGCTAAAAGAAAGGAAATATGGCCAGATGTGGTGGCTCACACCTGTATTCCCAACACTTTGGGAGACTGAGGTGGGAGGATCACTTGAGCCCAGGAGTTCGAGACCAGCCTGAACAACAGAATGAGACCCTGTCTCTACAAAAACTAAAAAATTAGCTGGGTACAGTGGCACACGTCTGTGGTCCCAACTACTTGGGAGACTGAGATGGGAGGCTTGCATGAGCCCGGAAGGTAGAGGGTAAAGTGAGCCATGATGTCACCACTGCGCTCCAAGCCTAGGTGATAGAGTGAGACTCTATCTCAAAAAATAAAATAATAAAATAAAATAACCAAATAACCCAAGTGTACAACAGATAAATAGATAAACAAATACGGCATATCCGTACAATGGAATATTAGCCATAAATTAGTGATACATGCTATGAGCCTCAAAAACATTATACTAAGTGAAAGAAGCCAGACTCAAAGTATTACATATTGTACAATTCCATTTATCCGAAATATCCAGATTAGGTGAACCCAGAGACAGAGCAGACTAATGGTTGCCAGGGGTGAAAAGGAGGAAGGAATGGGGAGAAACTGCTTACTGAGACAGGGTTTCCCTTTGTAGTGATGAAAATATCATTGAACGAGTTATAAGTGATGGCTGCACAACACTGTGATTGTATTAAGCGCCACTAAATTGTTCGCTTTAAAATGGTTAATTTTGACCGGGTGCAGTTGCTCATGCCTGTAATTCCAGCACTTTGGGAGGCTGGCCAGTCACCTGACGTCAGGAATTCGAGATCAGCCTGGTTAACATGGTGAAACCCCATCTCTACTAAAAACACAAAAATTAGTTGGGCATGGTGGCCGGCACGTGTAGTCTCAGCTACTCAAGAGGCTGAGGCAGGAGAATCGCTTAAACCCGGGAGGCAGAGGTTGTGGTGAGCTGAGATCGCGCCACTGTACTCCAGCCTGGGCGGCAGAGCAAGACTCTGTCAGAAATAAATAAATAAATAAATAGTTAATTTTATGTTGTGTGAATTTCACCTCGATAAAAACAAATGAATAAATAAAGGCTCGAGCTCACTTTCCTGCCCTCTACCTGCCAGAACCAAGAACCTTGGCATTCAGCTCAACACCAATAGCTGTAGTTTCCCTAGCGTTGGCCTCCCAGGAACTGCAATTCCTTTCCTGGGATGAAGCTGGATGGGCCCCAATGGTGAATATCTGCTTGCTTCTTTGAAGCATTTTAATGAGATGCAGCTGCATGAGACCTGGATTTTCACAACCCTTTTTCCTTAAATCTTTACCTTTGTTATTCCCTGGAAAAATAATCCTGACAGATCTAGAAGGAGCTGGCCATTCAGATCTTTGTCATTCTCAGTATCTGGGCAACCTGGCTTGAATGACAAGGAAATCAGCATCCATGAAGAATAGTGTGTCTTCGTAACTTGGAGGTGACCTGCCTTGATGCTGATAATAATATAGATTCAAATTTTTCTTTGCCTTCTACTCACTGTGAGCCCCGGAGCAAGTCACTACCTTTCTTCATCTGTAAGATGGGAACAAGTATTATTCTTCAAGACGCTGTGAAATTAACAGCTTTTGGCATATAAAAATTGTTTAAATAGGCCGGGCACAGTGGCTCATGCCTGTAATTCCAACACTTTGGGAGGCTGAAGTGGGAGGTTCGCTTGAGTCCAGCATGAGATCAGCATGGGCAACACAGTAAGACCTTATCTCTACAAAAAAAATTTATAAAATTAGCCAGGCATGGTGGTGCACACCTGTAGTCCCATCTGCTTGGGAGGCTGAGGTGGGAGGATCACTTGAGCCCAGGAGTTTGAACTATGATCGCAACATGCCACTCCAGCCTGGGTGACAGAGTGAGACCTTGTCTCTTTGAAAAAAAAAAAAAAGTCCAAATAATATTATTTATGTTTATTTCTCACTATCCAGACCTAGTCTAGGAATTTTAAAACGGGGATAATGGGCCAGGCGCGGTTGTTCACCCCTATAATCCCAACACTTTGGGAGGCCAAGGCAGGCAGATCATGAGGTCAGGAGTTCAAGACTAGCTTGGAAAACATAGTGAAACCCCATCTCTACTAAAAATACAAAAATTAGCCGGGCATGGTGGTGCATGTCCGTAATCCCAGCTACTCAGGAGGCTGAGGCAGGAGAATTGCTTGAACCCGGACAGCGGAGGTTGCAGTGAGCCAAGATCGCACCATTGCACTCCAGCCTGGGCAACAGAGCCAGACTCCGTCTCAAAAAATAAATAAAATAAAATAATAAAATGAAATAAAATGGGGATAATGATGCCCAAGAGGCAACAAGACAGATGCAGGAAGGGCACACGGGGGATGGTATTTGCTTACTGATGCTCCACCATCCCTGTAAATTTGGAAATAGATAGACTCTCCCCTGCCCTACATGCCTAGGAAAACTGCAGCCCAGGGAGGTTAAATGACTTGACAAACGTCACACAACAAATCAGCAACTGAGCAAAAATTAGATCTCTGGTGTCGGCTGGGCGCGGTGGCTCACGCTTGTAATCCCAGCACTTTGGGAGGCCGAGGAGGGCGGATCACGAGGTCAGGAGATCGAGACCACGGTGAAACCCCGTCTTTACTAAAAATACAAAAAAAAAATTAGCTGGGCATGGTGGCGAGCGCCTGTAGTCCCAGCTACTCGGAGAGGCTGAGGCAGGAGAATGGCGTGAACCCAGGAGGCGGAGCTTGCAGTGAGCCGAGATCGCACCACCTGCACTCCAGCCTGGGTGACAGAGCGAGACTCCGTCTCAAAAAAAAAAAAAAGATCTCTGGTGTCTGTGACTCCTAAGCTGCTCCCTGTGCTTTAGGGTAGAATCTGTGAATGAAGATTTAGAAGCATCCCTCCAACTGGGTGGGTGCTGACTCCAGCGTGACCCTGGGTACTGCATGCTCAGTGAGTGATATGGGCCTCCTAGGGTCGTGTGCTAGGTCAGAAATGGTACACTGGCAGAGTGAAGAGAGCCTTCCAGCTGAAGACCACCAACTCCCTGCATCTCTCTGGCAAGCAAGAAAAGGAGGGCTTTAAAAAATCCTCTTTTTTAATATTTATTTCCCAGAATTTGTTCATTCAGCAAATATTTATTGATTTCTTGTTATGTGCCAGGTTCTGTTCCAGAAGCCAAGAACACGAGGTCCCTGTGCACATACAGCTGACATGCAAGTAGAGAAGATACAAATGTACAAGTTAGAGAAAAATCAAGAGTATTTCAGACTCATAAGCAGTGTGAAGAAAATAAAATGAGGAAGTGTGATTAAAATGTGCAGGGAGCCATGCTAATTTCCATTAAATGGGAGTAGAGGTCTTCTCTAAGGGGATATTGAGTTGAAACATGAATGATCAGAAAGGGCCAGCAAAAACCTGGGGTAAGAGTGTTCCCGGCAGAGGGAACAGCACATGCGGAAGCTATGAGGTAGAAACAAGTCCGACATGTTCAAAGAACAGAGAAGCTGTGTGGTTAGGGTGGAGTAGGCCAGGTGGATAGGAGACAAAGATAAGAGACAAAGATAGGAATGAGCAGCTCAGGGCCAAAGGATGTAGGGCCTCACGACTTTCAATTACACAAGAACCTTACCATAGACAACTTAGACAATGCAGATCAAGTAAAAAATTGAAGAGTGCATAGTCACCTGTAATCCCAACACCTGGAGAAGACTGATCAATGATATTTGGGTGCATGTCCTTTCAAACACTTTTATTTCATATCCAATTATATAAATATATAAATATGCATTTACAAGAGTAGGATAATGTAATATATCCATGAAACTGGCTTTTAAATTTATTTTATTATATATGACTGAAAATATCATAAACATCTTTCTCAGTCAGTACACTTAAATATACAGTGTCTGGGACACAGACACTCAACAAATTTGTAGAAGAAAGGAATGAAGGAAGAAAGGAGGGAAGAAGGAAAGGAGAGGGGAAACGGAAAGGAAAGAAGGAAGGAAAGCAGGAGGGAAGAGAAGGAGGGATGGAGGGAAGAGAAGGAGGGATGGAGGGAAGAGAAGGAGGGATGGAGGGAAGAGAAGGAGGGATGGAGGGAGGGAAGAAGGAAGGAAATAAGGAAGGGAGGGAGGGAGGGAAAGAGGGGGAGATAAAGAGAAAGGAAGGATAGAGGGAAGAAGGAAGGAAGAATGAGAGAGGGATGGAGGAAGAAAAGAAGAAAGGGATGAAGAAAGGAAGGAAGGGAGAAAAGGAAGAGGAGAAGAAGGGAAGGAAGAAAGAAAGAAATTATTCTTAACTGCCACTTAGCTTTCTAGTGCCTGAACATAGCTTTATTTCTTAACCAATCGCCTATTGTTGACGTCAAGGTCATTTCCAGTTTTTCCTGCCATCAGCAACACCACAGTGATCATCTTTGTCTTCACATCTCCATTTGCTTCTCCAATTACATCCTCAGAATTAACATCCTAAAGTGGAATTTCTGGGGAAAATGGTTTGCACATTTTTAGGGAACTTGCCTCTCCAGAAGGATTTATCAATGTGGCCTCACATCAGTAATGTTCAAGGGTGCTGGGCTGCCCTCACTGACATGAGTAAAATGTTTTCTTAAAGGACAGAGAGGGCTGGGCACGGTGGCTCATGCCTGTAATTCCAACACTTTGGGAGGCCGAGTTGGGTGGATCACTTGAGGCCAGGAATTCAAGACAAGCCTGGCCAACACAGTGAAACCCCGTCACTACTAAACGTAGAAAAAATTAGCTGGGTGTGGTGACACATGGCTGTAATCCCAGCTACTCGGGAGGCTGAGGCATGAGAATAGCTTGAGCCCAGGAGGCAGAGGTTGCAGTGAGCCGAGATTGCACCATTGCATTCCAGCCTGGGTGACAGAGCAAGACTCTAGCTCAAAAAATAAATAAATAAATAAAATAATAAAATAAAAGACAAGGAGAGAAAAAAATTAAAGCAGAGGCATCCAGGATCGGTTTCCTGAGCATCGCTGCATTTCTGTTCATAAAACATCACTTTGCTTCACTGCATCACATGAGCATCATTTTCGGCCTAGAAGTTGAGAAACTTCCTCTGCTGGCCCTCCCTGCTTCTTGGGACATTTCTAAAGTGAACCATCTCAGACTTCAAGAAATGAGACCAGCTGACAGAGAAACAATCTTTTCCATTTCTAGTGTTGGTGTTACTGAAAGAACTGCCCCAGATGAGATGCTCACCTTTCTCTCTGCAAAATTAAGAGGTGCAAAAAGATTCCTGGTGCTGACTGCCAACCCCTTTCATAAGCCACTGGTTTTAATATTGGTTTGGCAGCTCTGATAACGATTTCTTTTTTTAAAGCACACGGTTTCCAGGCCAACTTCAGAATGTGGCCATGAACCCAGCTATGAACCTGGCCATGAACCTGGCCTGAGCTATGACTGTTTACAGCACTTCACACATCCCTGCCATCTTTTAACCAAGGCCCCTTTCCATGGTTATTCCTTTTGTCTTTCTCCTTGAAGAAAAAGCTCAAAGTTTTCAAATTATAGAGGGAAGAATAAGCAAAGATGAGACAGGCCCCAACTACAAATCCATGGGGTTTCATAATACTAATAACGGTGCAGCTCGGTTGTGGACATACTCTTTCCACATAGGAGAAATACTACTGTTCCCAGTTTGAAGATGAGGAAACTGAGGCCTGGAGTAGAGGGTAAGCTTTGCCCTCTCGTCACATTGTGGTCAGCAGCAGCATCGGAACTGGAGTCAGGATTTCTGGTGTCTGCTCAGTGTTCTGTGAATGTGTCTTCTCTCTTATAAGCCTGTGTTTCAAACATCTCCCTAACCATGCTCCTTTCTTTTCAGTACCAGGGAGTTGGGAATGCAGAGAGCTGATACAGGAAAAACTACACTTGCTGGTCGGGCACGGTGGCTCACACCTATAATCCCAGCACTTTGGGAGGCCGAGGTGGGCGGATCACCTGAGGTCAGGAGTTCAAGACCAGCCTGGCCAACATGATGAAACCCCATCTCTATTAAAAATACAAAAAGTAGCTGGGCATGGAGGCACACACCTGTAATCCCAGCTACTCAGGAGGCTGAAGCAGGAGAACCGCTTGAACCCAGGAGGCAAAGGTTGCAGTGAGCCGAGATCGTGCCACTGCACTCCAGCCTGGGCGACAGAGCAAGACTCCATCTCAAAAACACAAACAAACAAACAAAAAACTTGCCAGGGACATGCTTAGAAAAGCCAAATGTGGGCAGACAAAATGGAAGGAAAACTCTCTCCTGCCATTTCACCAACCCAATGGGCTGTCCTGAGGCAAGGCTCTTCCTTCCCCTTTGAAATGGGTGTTGAAGTTCGCAGCTCCATCTGTGCCTCAGGCCCAGCAGACAGGAGTGTGTGCTGGGTGGGATGTGTCCATTCCCGCTCCAGGAGGAGACACAAGCAGCACCCCAGGCTTCCCAGCCCAGCACTGCTCTGAGATTCCCGTTGAATCTGGAGACTAGGAGACCTCAGAGATCTGGCATAAAAGGGAAGCAAAGCTTGGAGAAGCATCCCAATTTCTTTGGGGTAGGCATGGGTCTTTTAAATCTTAAGTCTTCACCCGCGGGCCCATGAGATGCTTGGGAGAAATTGGGGTAGGAAGGACACAGTCTCAGGGACGTGAAATACACACAGCTGGGGCTGATGGAAATGCCTAAGCACTCGGACTAAATAAAAGCAACGTCCTCCTTCCTGCATTAGAAAAAAAGGAGAAGAGAAAATGAAAGGAAGGAGAAAAAAGAAAAGAGAAAAGGAAACGTCACACAAAAGGCTGCATCCTCAGGCAGGTTCATAAAAGGAGCCCTTCAGACCCTGAGGCCCATTCGTCTCAGTTATTTTTCTGAGGTTGGTTGGCTGTGTTTCCACTGGCTCAATCTGCCCATGCATTTACCTAATGTTTATTATCTATACCTGAAAGGCCAGGCACAGCCGTCCCAGAACAGAACTTAGGCCTTTGTTACTCAATGCACCTGCAGCAAAGTCTTGGCCCGGAAGAGGCCAGGCTGCCTGTTTACCCAACTCCTCCCTTCCCAGGCCCCAGCCCTTGCTTCCCCCTCCACGCAGCCAGTCAACCATTAAAACATTATGCACCCGGCCAGGAACGGTGGCTCCTGCCTATAATCCCAGCACTTTGGGAGACCAGGTGGGATCATCGCTTGAGCCTGGGAATGTGAGACCAGTCTAGGCAACATGGTGAGACCCCTGTCTCTACAAAAAAGAAAAAAGAAGTTAGCCAGGCATGGTGGCACATGCTTGTAGCCCTGGCTACTTGGGAGGCTGGGGCAGGAAGATCCTTTGAGCCCAGGAGTTCAAGGCAGCAGTGATTTATGATCACACCACTGCACTCCAGCCTGGGTGACAGAGTGAGACCCTGTATCTAAAAAAAAAAAAAAAAAAAAATGCACTTCAGGAAACAAGCACCATGGCTCACACAGTGAAGAACCCAGAGAGAAGAATCCAGGTGAGTCTCTCTTTACCTAGACCAAAGGAGGGCCTGCATGTGCACTAAAATTGGTCAAAAAAAAAATATGTCAGAAGCTTTGATGTATTCACCATCTTTCTTTTTTTTTTAGACAGAGTCTCCCTCTGTCGCCCAGGCTGGAATACAGTGGCAAGAACTCGGCTCACTGCAAGCTCCGCCTCCCAGGTTCACGCCATTCTCCTGCCTCAACCTCCCAAGTAGCTGGGACTACAGGCGCCCGCCACCATGCACAGGGAAGTTTTTGTATTTTTAGTAGAGACGGGGTTTCACTGTGTTAGCCAGGATGGTCTCAATCTCCTGATGCCGTGTTCCACCCACTTTGGCCTCCCAAAGTGCTGGGATTACAGGCGTGAGCCACTGCACCCGGCCTTTTTTCTTTTTTTCTTTTTTTTGAGAAGGAGCTTCACTCTTGTTGCCCAGGCTGGAGTGCAATGGCATGATCTAGGCTCACTGCAACCTCCACCTCCCAGGTTCAAACAATTCTCCTGCCTCAGCCTCCCAAGTAGCTGAGATTACAGGCGTGCACCACCACACCCAGCTAATTTTGTACTTTTAGTAGAGATGGGGTTTCCCCATGTTGGTCAGGCTGGTCTCAAACCCCTGACATCAGGTGATCCACCCGCCTCGGCCTCCCTGAGTGCTGGGATTACAGCCGTGAGCCACCATGCCCGGCACCATCTTTCTTAAGAGCTGTGCTGTATGTTGTGTCTCGGATTTGAAGAACCTGACAGCTATAGGAAGGATGATCTGGCCAGGTGCCGTGACCTTGATGTTAGTCTCCTTTTATAGATGAAGAAACTGTAAAGTTAAGTAACTGACCACATTTCACAACAAACAAGTGGCAGAGCCAGACATGTAAGCTAGGCCATCCTAGATCACAGCCTGCGTTCTAGAGCTGTGTGATCCAGTAGCATAGCCACCAGCCACGTGGGGCTGCTGAACACTTGAAATGTGGCTGGTTCGGATTAAAATACACTGTAAGTATAAACTACATACTGGATTTTCAAGCCTTAGTACATTAAAAGAGAATATATAGTATCGTTTTTACATTTTTATCTGTGTATTTTATATTTTTATCCTGGTTTTATACTTTTATATTAGTCACATGTTGAAATAATATTTTTCTATTGGGTGAAACAAAATATGTTAAAATGAATATCAAGTGTTTCTTTTCACCTTTTAAAAAATGTGGCTACTAGGAAGCTTAAAACTGCATCTTTGGCTCACATATTTCTATTGGACCGTGCAAATGGAGACCGTTGCTACTCACAGGATGGACCAGCACCACATTGGCATCCCCTGGGAGCTTTTGACAAATGCAGGCTTGCCAGCCCCACCCCGTATCTACTTAAGGCAGAATTTGCTTTAAAAAATAATAATAATACCATATCTACTTAAGGCAGAATTTGCTTTAAAAAATAATAATAATATTAGAGACGGGCTCTCACTTTGTTGCCCAGGCTGGTCTTGAACTCCTGGGCTCAAGCAATCCTCCCGCTTCAGTCTTTCAAAATGCTGTGATTACAGGCATCAGCCACTGTGCCCAGCCCAGAATCTGCATTTTAACAAGATCTCCAGGACAGTCATGTGTATATCACAGTGTGAGAAGCATGAAAGTCCATGGTTTTACCAGGTGGTCTCCATGGACTTGTAGTATCTGTGTAATAGGAGGTTGTATATATATGTACACACACACACGTATTTTTTTCTTTTTGAGATACAGTCTCACTCTGTCGCCCAGGCTGGAGTGCAGTGGCCGGATCTCAGCTCACTGCAACCTCTGCTTCCTGGGTTCAAGTGATTCTCACACCTCAGCCTCCTGAGTAGCTGGGACTACAGTCGCATGCCACCACACCAGGCTTATTTATTTTTGTGCTTTTAGTAGACACAGGTTTTTGCCATGTTGTCCAGGCTGGTCTCAAACTCCTGGCCTCAAGTGATCCTCCTGCCTCAGCCTCCTAAAGTGCTGGGATTGCAGGCATGAGTCACCACACCTGGCTGGTTTTATATATTTTTAAAGGGGAAAGAGGATGTTATAAGAAGTCATAATTAAATAAGTTAGACAAAGCTCAAATTGGCAAAATCAAACAGGATCCTTTCCTGTAGGACACCGCAGGGCCTTTGATGTATTGGTTGATGTGCCTTGTGAATTCTCAAGAGGAGTACATGGAGTGCAGGGCCCCTCAGGTCCATAGCCAACTGATTATGTGAGCTTGAGCAAGTTACCACCCCTCTCTGTGTCTTGGTTTCCTCATCTGTAAAACTGGGGTCACAATGTTATTGACATTCTCTTAACCAACCTCCTCTTGACCTATTCACCAGATTTCCCTCCATGGATTACAGTTGACCATTGAACAACATGGGTTTGAACTGCACGAGGCTGCTCGTATTTTCTTCTGCCTCTGCCACCCCTGAGAGAGCAAGACCAATCCTTCCTCCTCCTCCTCCACTCAAAGACCATGAGGATGAAGACCTATATGATGATCCACTTTCACTTAATGAATCATAAATATATTTTCTCTTCCTTATAGTTTTCTTAATAACATTTTCTTTTCTCTACCTTTCTTTACTGTAAGAATAATTTTATATTATTGTAAGAATACAGTATATAATACATATATAATATAGCATATAATACATATATAATACAGTATATTGTATATATATAATATTTTAAAAAGATGAGTTCATTGACTATGCCATTAGTAAGGCTTCCAGTCAATAGTAAGCTGTTAGCAGTTAAGTTTTGGGGGAGGGGGCAAAAGTTATATGCACATTTTTAACTGTGCAAGAGGGGTGGGTTGGGGGAGGACCCCAACCCCCTGCATTGTTCAAGGATCAACTATACGTCGATAGTTACTAACAGCCCCAGAGATACTTGAGCTGGGAGACACCTCGGTGGAATCTCATTCAAACCAACCCCCACCAGCTGAGCTATATGATCACCAGCAGTTACTTGTCTTTGTTCCCAAGCCTATTAATGCCAGTTGTATTCATAAATGTCATGTAATTTAATTGTATATCATGTAAAATATTAGTAAAAAAATGAGATGAGTTGAAAATGAGATAATAAGTTGAACACTTCGAAAACAATGCCCTTTCTGTGTATCAGGCTCTAGTGCTAAATATATGTGTCCCATCTCATTTGACCTTCACCACAACCCAGTAAAGTAGCTATTATTGTCCTCTTTTTGGCAATAAGGAAACTGAGGCACAGAGAGGCAAGGCAACTTGCTCAGAGTCACACAGTTCCTAAGTAGCAAGGCCAGGATTGGAACCCAGGGGGTCTGACTCCTGGCCATTCTCTCATAATCCCTACATTCCTACCTCCAATCCAATGAGTAGTAATTCTTTGCTGCCAGAGTTACTACTGAGGCTCTTTCAAACTTCTGGACTCTTGAACAAGGTAGAGTGGGAAGAACCAGCTTCTAGCCCCAGCCCTTCCCAACTAGGCAAGGCACTGTCCCTGCTGGGTGGCAGGCTCTCCATCCATTCAATGAGGAGTTAGATCAAGGCTTTGCAAATCTTCTGCAACATTCTAGAGGATTCCAGAGAGAGAGAGGAAAGGCCTCCTACCCCTACTTCACACCCCCCACACACACACACACTTCATCCCCTATGTTGTCTATTTTAGATATTACATTACAATTTTGTTTGTTTCAAGGAAAACAACAATGTTTGAAAACCACTAAATGAGAAAGTGTCTTTGAGCTTCTGTTTCCTGCATAGTGAGTGGAGAAGAGCAGGGGGGAAAGCAGGTGTTTAAAGATAGTACCAAAAGGAAGAAAGCTTGGATCTGTTTCTGGATCATCCCATCCACATCAGATGCCAAGTAAGGGTTTGATCTGAGCAATGAGAAGACAGGAGGGTGGCTCAATCAGAAGGTCCAGAGGAAAGGAACAAAGACAGTGGCACCAGGACAGAGGGATCAGAGCATCCTACAGGCAGAGCTGGAAGAGTGGAAGCCAGAGTTCTGCACTGTGCTGCAGGCCACTGCATCCTCAGCCCCCACCTGGCCAGCCCTCCTTCCCTGCCCATCATCCCATTATACAGATGATAAAACTGAGCCCCAAAGAAGGCACATGGCTTCCCAGGGTCACTCATTCTTTCATGCATCCATTCAACATATATTCCCAGACCACCGGCCAGGTTCTCAGAAGTTAAAACAGTCCCTTCTGTATTTAGAGGCTCCTGGGAATATTCACAGATGAAGAAAGATCAAAATGGGACATAAAAACCAGGGTGCAGCGAGTATGGGGGCTCACACCTGTAATCCCCGCACTTTGGGAGGCCAAGGCAGGCCAAAATTTATTGGGAACTTCCTGAGACAGTGTGGCTGTGTGTACGTGAGGCCAGGAGTTCGAGACCAGCCTGGCCAACATGGCAAAACCCTGTCTCTACTAAAAATACAACAATTAGCTGGACATGGTGGCAGGCGCCTCTAATCCCAGCTACTTGGGAGGCTATGGCAGGAGAATTGCTTGAATCCAGGAAGCAGAGGTTGCTGTGAGACGAGATTGTGCCACTGCACTCCTGCCTGGGCAACAGAGTAAGACTCCATCTCAAAAAAAAAAAAAAAGAGATAATTAAGAGATTTATGAAAAAAAAACAAAGGATGTTTATGTATAACTCTCTATATGGGATATACTCCCAGTATGGAACATATGTTTGGAGTATTGTGACAAATGTCACCTCTTTTCCCTGCTTTGGGACATTTCTGTGTGTGGATGTGTGACTATTTGGAGATAACCTCAAACGTCCCAATTTGAGACCCTTCATGAACATGAGGCCAAGAATAAATAGTCCTAAAGGCATCTACTGTAAGCCACACCTTATTGAATGTTGGAAACAGGGAATCTGTTTTCCTCTGTGGCTGGCTCCCACATCAACTGGGGACACTCAGGGGTACCCAGAGGCAGAGACAATGCAAACTGCTCAGCATGTGATAGGGAAACCCAGGAAGCTAGGGAAGCCCAGAGAGGAGGAACTGCAAACCAGAGGGAGCAGCAACTCCCAGCCCAGATAACTGTTCCCCCCACAGCCTGCCAGGCCTCGGGAGCTGATTCTGCTAGACCTGTTCTCTTGCTGCCCAGGATGGACTGCAAGCTCAGGGCGTCCTGCGGCTTGAAGGACTCAAGGAAGAGACCTCTGGGGAAGCCAGCCCTGACAATTTTGCAGCCCAGTGACTCAGCAGCCATCTTGCCAAGACACAGGCTTCCTCCCTAAGAGTGGAGACCCCCGTGCACCCCAGCACACCCCACGTCAACAGAGTCAGAACGCATTAGAGCGGAGTTTTGCTCCCCAGTGCCTCTTGTCTCAGCAAAGCCAACTAATTCAGATTTAACCTTCCTCTTAATAGGCCGTGTTGCTGAGCCCTCTAATTAATGCCACATGTTTCCCTCAGCTGTCATCCTGAATAAATGTTTACAAAGCTATTAACGTACTGTATTTGTAAACCGGGACCACTCGGCTTTGGGGAGTCATGTGGTACGCATTTTCTCCTCAAAGATGGAAAAGACTTAGTAATAATAAATACATTGTTTTGCAGGGATGGGAGCAAGGCGTTGCCTGAAAAAAAAAAAATTATTGCGAGCTTCCTGAGACAGCGTGGCTGTGTGTACGTGAGGAATCAGAGCTCTTCCCGAGTTCAGAGGAGCTGCCAGGGGCTGGATTTGGCCCAGGTGGGGGCTGAGAGTGGGAGAACTCCAGGGACAGAAAAAAGCGAAATGCTAGTTTGAGATCTGAAGACCCAGGCTCTGATTCCAGCCTCCTTGTTCACCAGCTCTGTAGCACTGGGCAAGCCAGTTTTCTTCTTAGGAACTCAGTTTTTCCATCTGTAAAATGGGAAGTTGAGATTTACAAGCGTTTTCTGTGTTTGATCCAGAATTTGAGTCTGATTCCTTCTCTGCTTCAACTTCTACACAAGCCCTGGAGTGGGTCTTGTGTAAATTCTTCAAAGGTACACATGCCCCTAAAGATGAAGTCCTGTTGTCTGGACACGAAATCCCAGACCCAAAGTAATCTGCTCCACTGGCCTGTCCAGACCCAGCTCTGATTATTCCTGCCTTCTATTCTAGCCAGGCTCAATTGATTGTCAGTTCCTAAAAGGAGCCCTCCTCACTCTCACTTCTAAGTCTTTGCCTATGCTGGGTTTCCTACCAGAAGCACCTCTTCCCTTCTGTCTGCCCTATTTCTACTCACTATTCATGTCTCAACTTCTAGATCACTTTCCCTGAGAAGACTTCCTTGACTCTCAGTTCTGGTTGAGATTCCTGCACCCACAAATGCATCCACAGCACCCCGAACATCTCCTCTCTTAGGACCATTTTGTAGTGGCTTATCTATATATCTGCATACTAGAGTGTGATCAAAAGGAGCAGGGACGACGGCTATTCGACTAAATGCTGTGTCCTGGATGCCTCACAAATGGGAAATATTTTCAATTAATGTTGCTGGAAATACATGAAGTGACAGGTGACAGGTGACAAAGAACAATGCGGGGGCCTTTCTAAACACTTTGTAGCTCCAGGAATTTTGGTCCATTAACACACCATCCCGCAGTGTCCTTCCTGTTTCTCTCAGTAATACCAATAAGGGGCTCAGAGGCTGGGCGTGGTGGCTCACGCCTGTAATCCCAGCGCTTTGGGAGGGCGAGGCGGGCAGATCACCTGAGGTCAGGAGTTCGAGACCAGCCTGGCCAACATGGCGAAACCCCATCTCTACTAAAAATACAAAAATTAGCCAGGCATGGTGGCGGACGCCTATTATCCCCACTACTTGGGAGGCTGAGGCAGGAGGATTGTTTGAACCCAGGAGGCAGAGGTTGCAGTGAGCTGAGACCGTGCCACTGCACTCCAACCTAGGCAACTGAGCGAGACTCCATCTCAAAACACAAACAAACAAAAAGAAAATAAGGGGCTTAGATTGCCTATTATTATACAATTAGTCTTGGACAAAAGCTGGGATTTGAACCTAAGACTGTTAGTTTCTCAAAGCCCAGACTCTTTTTTATTACTATTATTATACTTTAAGTTCTAGGGTACATGTATACAATGTGCAGGTTTAGGTTTGTTACATATGTATCCATGTGCCATGTTGGTGTGCTGCACCCATTAACTCGTCATTTACATTAGGTATATCTCCTAATGCTATCCCTCCCCCCTCCCCCCACCCCATGACAGGCCCCGGTATGTGATGTTCCCCACTCTGTGTCCAAGTGTTCTCATTGTTCAATTCCCACCTATGAGTGAGAACATGCGGTGTTTGGTTTTCTGTCCTTGTATAGTTTGCTCAGAATGATGGTTTCCAGCTTCATCCATGTCCCTACAAAGGACATGAACTCATCCTTTTTTATGACTGCATAGTATTCTATGGTGTATATGTGGTATATGTGCCACATTTTCTTAATCCAGTCTATCATTGATGGACATTTGGGTTGGTTCCAAGTCTTTGCTATTGTGAATAGTGTCGCAATAAACATATGCGTGCATGTGTCTTTATAGCAGCATGATTTATAATCCTTTGGGTATATACCCAGTAATGGGATGGCTGGGTCAAATGGTATTTCTAGTTCTAGATCCTTGAGGAATCGCCACACTGTCTTCCACAATGGTTGAACTAGTTTACAGTCCCATCAACAGAAAGCACAGACTCTTAACCATGGTGATATCCAACCCCCTAACAGTGCTACCAGCAGCAGGGCCACCACCACCCTCTCCCCTCCCACGTCTATGCCCTGATACCTCACACTTCCTGATGTAAATGGCTTTAGCACTCTACTCCAGCTTTTCTCATGCATTTGTCATCATGGTTGCCTAGAATGTGCTAGTCAGGATTCTCTGTGTGTAAGCGACACAAAGACAATTCTAACTAAAACTAATCAAATACAGAGATGGGGAGGAATAGCAATTCTTCTGTCAAGCCACAGAAGAGGCAGAGGTGAAACTGGCCTTAGGGATGCCTATAACCAAGTCTCAGACCCAGCCAGTCCCTGTCTCTTGTTTCTGTCATCCCCACTTCTCCTTTTGGGTTCCTTTAATTCCCTCAGGCTGGATGCCAACAGGAAGCCAGAATGGAAGCTACAACGGCACAAACAACAGCAAGGACAACAGTCTTCTCCACCAAGTCCCTTGGAAAAATCCTAACGAAGCAATTTGATTGGTCAAGACTGAGTCACATGCTCAGGCCTGGACCAATCACTGTGGTCAGAGGTGGAATGCTATGATTGGCCATTCCTGTTGAAGCTCCACTGTTAGAATTAGAAGTGAAGCAGTTTCCAAAAGGAAGTGGATAAAGATGTTTCTAGAAGAAACAGTCCCGTCTATGGCAGAGGATAGATAAAGTCCTTTATTTTTAAAGTCCCAGTTCCTTCCTATGGGGCTATATAGCGTGAATCTTCATGAAGTTGAAAGTTTTACTTATTTACTTGTTTCAGCTCAATGCTTGGAGAGAAAGAAAAGACAAAGCCAGAAGCCAGCACTGGGGAAACAAAACACTAGTTGTTCCTGATGCAGCCTCTTATCCTCCTGGAGTTCACCGTTTGATGGAGAGGATAGGCAAGTTAACACACAAGCAAAGTCCAGTGGGTAACCGCTCCCACAGAGGAAGGCAAAGAGGGATTCATTGCCAACTGAGCTTTGTAGAGTGTTTTTTGAATGGAAAGGAGGCACCTGTAATCCCAGCACTTTGGGAGGCCAAGGCAGAAGGATCGCTTGAGGCTGGAAGTTCGAGACCATCCTAGGCAACATAGTGAGACCTCGTCTCTATGAAAAATGAGGTGGAAGGGTTGCTTGAGCCCAGGAGGTCAAGGCTGCCGTGAGCCATGATGGCACCACTGCACTCCAGCCTGGTGACAGAGCAAGACCCTGACTCAAAAAATAAAAAAATAAAGGTTATGAATGAAGAGGAGAAAGAAAAGCCAGGGTTGTAAAATGGAGCAACGAAACGCAGAACTATACTATCAATAATGCCCGACTGCACCTGGCACCTAGTAGGTGCTCAATAATATTTTGTTGAAGGAATAAGTTACTGAATGAGAGTAACATGTCGCAGCTAAGGAAAGGAGAGTGTCCCTGCTTGATTACAGGGCTTGAGAGTTGGGGCAGCATGGCTTTGAATCTCAGTTGCAGCACCTACAAGTTGTGCAAATTGGGCAAGTCACTTCAGCCATCGGAAACTCAGTTTCAGCCTCTATAAATGGAAAATAACATACCTACCTCATACTGTTCAGGATGGGATTCAATAAGCTCTCCAAAGTGCTTGGGCTGGTGCTGAGACACCACGACGTTCCAGTCTGTGGCAGAGGATAGACGACGTTCTTTATTTTAAAAGTCCCACTTCCTTCCTCTGGGGCTACATAGCTTGAATCCTCATTAAGTAGACGTTTTACTTATTCATTTGTTTCAGCTCACATGCTTGGAGAGCAAAACAAAACAAGACAAAGCAAAAAAAAAAGAAAAAAGTCAAGACAAAGATTTTTGTAAGAGCTAATGTCCCTTACAACAAAACACAGCTTTCCTGCAGAATCTCTCCATGGTGAATTGAAAACGGCTTTAACTGGTTTCATTCCAAGCAGCAGAAACAATTGTTGCCGACCTCACAGCTTTTCTGCAGGAGAGCAGCCTCTGCAAAGGGTATTTGGGCTTGCCTGTCTCCATTTAAAAATGCGTGTGAAATACCAACCCAGTTGAAATAGCAATGCTTCTAAAATTGCTGCTGATGTCCTAGAACGCAAAACCCAAGGAACACAGTCCCCTGGCTCTGCTCTAAGCAATACATATGCTCTGTATTTTGACCCTGTAAAGCCAGGAGCCCGGAGTTTTTCACAGATATTGGCAGCCACCTGAAGGTAACAAGACAACCAGGCCAGAAAAGATGTTGAAACTATTTTGAGGGTTCTATAAATCTACATTAACATTTTTCTTTTTTTGGATCCATCTTTTCTCTCTCACCTCTCCCAGCCCCTTCTCTTCTTCCAATTCTCTTGCTCCTTCCCTCTTCCATGACAATGGAAGGAAAATATTAAAATATTTATCCCAGCACATAAGTATTAACTACAGAGAACTCATCACCAAACAGGCACATAGACAAGGGCAGTGCCCTCACTTCCACTTTGGAGAGTATCCCTCTTTTCTATTCCCCCTGGTGCCTCCATGAAAACTGCCTCTTAGGCATAACTCTTGGCTCTCCTGGGTTTAGGAATTCCTGTACCAGAAGTTTAGCAAGACCATATTTGCTTTCAGCTGCATAAAGAGCCCACAGCTCACATCCAGTCTTGCTTTTTTTTCTTTTTCTTTTTCTCTTTTTTCTAGATGGAGTCTCACACTATCACCCAAGCTGGGGTGCAGTGGCACGATCTCAGCTCACTGTAACCTCCACCTCCCAGATTCAAGCGATTCTCCTGCCTCAGCCTCCTGAGTAAATTGAGGTTATAGGCACCCACCACCACGAGCTAATTTTTGCATTTTTAGTAGGGATGGAGTTTCACCATGTTGCCCAGGCTGGTCTCAAACTTCTGACCTCAGGTGATCCGCCCACCTCGTCCTCCCAAAGTGCTGGGATTACAAGCACGAGGCACCGTGCCTGGCCAGCGTCCAGCCTTTCGATTCCTGGCCACCCCTTGAGTGTGCATAGATGGCAGGGCCCCCACTTTCTCTGGCCCAGGAACCTGGGCTGAGCAGGCTGAGTGGTTTTATTTAAAACAGTGCTTCCCAAAGCCAGCCAGTGCTGGCTTCATGGGCGTGGGACCTGCACAGTTGCACGGGGCCCTGCATACAGAAGAGCGCACCACGTTGCTAAATGCTCTGCTATTGCTGTCTTAAAATTCTTAATAATTTTTGAGCAAAAAGCCCCACATTTTCATTTTTCATTGGGCCTGCAAATGATGTTGCTTGAGATGCATAACCATGCACTGTACAGGAGATAATTTTAGCTGCTCCACAGACCAATCTTTTCTTAATTCAACTGGCTACACGTGTACATTGCTGTATGTATTAGAATCAGCATGGGACTCAGTGATCACACTCTCCTTTTGCAGCTCTTATGACTGAGGAAGAGGAAAAATCTACTTATGGGAAAAAGTAAGTCCCCTCAAAGAAAAATAGGAGGTGTATTAACTACAGATCCTACTCAAATGTGGCAAAAGAAAAAGTGAGGGACATAAATAAATTTGAGAATTGCTGAACTTAAAGGACCTCGAAGAGCTTTCTCTCCACCTCCACCAAATCACTAACTACAAAATATCACTAGCCCCACAACACTATTACTCACCTGCTAGCTACAGTGCCTGGAGTTCTTGTATTGTGGCTTATCCTAATGTACTCTAATTCACTATGTGCCTTTGGACAAGTCTCTTTGTCCCCCCACGTCTCAGTTTGCCCATCTGTAAAACAGGCCAGTTCTTTCATCTTAAAAATCTTGGATTCCCTTTAGTTAAACCAATGGTTTGTAAATGCTGGTCCCCATACTGCCTGCATCTGAGCCACTGGAGGAGGTCATTAGAAATGCTCATTCCCAGGCCTTAGCCTGGGGGATTCAGTAGGTTGGAGGTTAAATTTTGGAATATTTTAAACCAACCTTCTCAGAACTTTTGATCAGCAGCCAGTTTTGAGAGCTTCTAAGTTAAAATATTTAAAATCACCCATTCATCATTCAACAAGCACCTGCTGAACAATCCCTGTGGGTCTTCCACGGTGCAGAGTAACAGCGAATTAGACCATCTCTACCTACCGATGCCCTGCAATGTCTGGTTGCAGGAAGAACTTGAACAACAAAGCAATCATATCTACTTCCTGTGTGCCAGCGACAAAGAGTTGCATGTATATTAACTGTGGCACACTGGATCTTTCCAAAAGCAGTCACAGCAATATTGCCAGTTCCATAATGTTGCCAGTCCATCAAGCAATGGAGTCTATTTCCACTCTCCTTGAAACTGAGCAGAATTTTCTGACTTCCTCGATGAGCAGAAAGAGTAAAAGTGACTCTTTGTGACCTCCAGGAGAAGTCATAAAAGGCAATATTTCTTCCACCTGGCTTTCTTCTCACTTCTCTCAGGATGCTCACCATTGGAACCTAGCCATCGTCTTGTAAGGAAGCCAAGTAGCTACATGGAGATGCCATGTGTAGGTGTCCCAGCCATCTGATCCAACTGAGGCCTCACCAGTCTCCAAACATAAGAGCAAGCAAGCTCCAACTCCATGCCTGTAGCACTACAGGTGCCCCTCAGAGCTCACCAGCCCCTACCTTGTTTTCCCTCTAATCTCCTCTCTTCCATGCAGCCTTTCCCTACCCTGTGACACACAGGAGCCCAAGCATTATTCAGAGCCCTTTGCACTTCTTCGACCAACAGCCTCGTAATACTATTACTGCTGATGGCTTTTCATTCCCAATGCCAAACCTGATTTGGAGTTCACAAGGCTGAGGGTTTCAATCCAGGCTCTGTGGACAGGCTCCGGGAGCCCTAAGTGACTGTAGCTTACAGACAATCCAATTGTTATTGACATTTGTGTCTGATTGTTCATCAAGGAGGAGCTGTCTTGTAGGCCAAATCATTCTATTACCCAGCCCCCCTTTCACCCTCCCCACTAACGACAAAACACATATGCACCATCCGTGGCAGGCCAATCAATTGTAATATCACTCTACATCTATCAGGGTCACTTTTATGTGCCTGAGTTTGGGGGCGGCTGGGGGAGGGAAAAGGGAAATGGGAAGAAAAAGGAATGGATCTAAATTTTTGTGCTATGAGGATCTGAAATGGAAACATCTACTGAAAACAGAAAAGAATCAATTGCATTGCAAAAGATATCCATAAATATCTATGTCTGTATCCATATTTATATCTATATACCCGACTGCTTGGAAGGGTAATTCTTAAGAGGCATGTCATTTGTCAGTTCATACTGCTCGATTGTGTCCCAGAATAATGTCTAGTTTGATCTTGAATGAGACTTGTGTTGGGTTAAGCAAACTTGATCAAAATAGATCCAATAAGTTGATGAGTTACCCTGCCCCCCCAACATAAGGCATCTCTCATTCATATCATAAATCTTTCCCCCATTTTATCTAATTCTATTTTTCCAGAGTCCCCCATTAGCCAGACTACCCATTTTAGTGTTATCTTGAGAAAGGTGAAACCATCAGCCTGCTGCAAGTGTTGGCTGTATCTGACTTCAAGTGCTCTTACAATTCTCATTCATTCGAAGAAAAAGTGAAGACCTCAAACCATCAGTCAGACGAAAGCCATTTTGCAAGGAGTGGTGAAAGGTTTGCACTGAACCGTCCACACTTTCTTGGACTCTAAATGATAACACACCTTTATGGAATGGCTGTCACATGGATTGGTCCCTAAGTGGATACAACAATGACCCTGGTCTTCTCAGCAACAGGACCGAGCTAACTCACAAACACCAAGGCTCTTCTTTGCTCAAAAAGAAAAAAGTGGGCACATTAAAGCAACAATGAATTCTACACACTACTAGAATGGCTAAAATTAAAGACTGACAATCCCAAGTGTGGGCTAGGATGTGGAATGATTGAAGCCCTCATACCTTATTGATGAGTGTTAAGGGCTGAATTGTGCCCACCTACATTAGTATATTGCAGTCCTAAACCCCAATACCTGAGAAGGTGACTGTATTTGGAGATAGGGTCTTTAAAGAGGTGATCATGTTGAAATGAGGTCATTAGGATGGATGGACCCTAATCCGATATGCCTAGTGTCCTCAAAAAATAGGATATCTGGATGCAGACATGCACAGAGATAAGGTGATGGGAAGACACTGGAAGAGGCAGCCAGCCACAAACCACAGACAGAGGTATCAGGAGAAACCAACCTGCCAATACCTTGATCTCAGACTTCCAGCCTCCAGAATGGTGAGAAAATTAATTTCTGTTGTTTAAGTCACCCAATCTGGGTATTTTGTTATGGTAGTCCTAGCAAACCAATACAGTTGGGATGCAAAATGGTGTAGCCACTTTAGAAAACAGTTGCCAGTTTTTATAAAGTTAACTATGTACTAACAAAGATAAGTCAGAAATCTCATTCCTTCTCTTCCATCTCCAGAAGAGATGAAAACATATGTTCATATAAAGACCTAAAAATGAATATTTATAGCATAATTATTTATAATAATCCAAACTATTGAAACAATCCAAATGTCTATCAACTTACGAATGAATAAACAAATTGTGGTATATGCATATAATGGAATACTACACAGTAATGAAAAGAAACAAACCATTGGCACATAGAAAAACATGGAGGAATCTCAAAGCATTCATTGTATTAAGTGAAAGAAGCCAGACACCAAAGACTATATATAATTTCCATTTATATTACATCCTGGGAAAGCTAAATCTACAAGAACAGGAAACATATCAGTGGGGCCCAGGGGCTGGAGGTGAGAGGAGGGAATTTATTACAGAGAAGCACAAAAGAACATGTTTGGGTAATGGGATTGTTCTATTTCTTGATTGCAGTGATGGATACATGTCAAATTCATCAAACTGTATCCTTAAAAGAGTAAATTTTATTGTATATGTTTCAGTAAACTCGACTTTTAAAAATAATATTATAATAATGAGCTATCCTTCTTTGCCCAAGGGGCAAATTTTTTTAAAAAAAAATTAATAACATTCAGGGCTGGATGCAGTGGTTTACACCCCCTGTAATCCCAGCACTTTGGGAGGCCAAGGCCAGGAGTTGGAGACCAGCCTGGGCATTATGGTGAAACCCTGTATCTACCAAAAATATACACAAAAATTAGCCCGGCATGGTGGTGCATGCCTGTAATCTCAGCTACTCTAGAGGCTGAGGCATGAGAATCACTTGAACCCAGGAGGTTGAGGTTGCAGTGGGCTGAGAGCACACCACTCCAGGCTGGGCGACAGAGTAAGACTGTTTCTCAAACAACAACAGCAACAAAAATAAATAAATAAATAAATAACTAAATTCAGTATTGGTGAAGATCCAGTCAAACAGGTACTTTTATGCCCATGAAAAAAAAAACTATTGGATATTTCTTTTTGTTTGTTTGTTTTATAATTTCAACTCATATTTCAGAATCAGGGGGTACATCTGCAAGTTTGTTCCATGGGTATATTGCTTGTTGCTGAGGTTTGGAGTATGGCTGGTCTCATCACCCAGGTATTGAGCATGGTACCCAATTATTAGATGTTTCCATTAGAAACACCTTTCTGGAAAGCAAATCGACAGTTCTCCATCAAAATGTAAAACGTATTATCTTTTGACTCAGTGTATCTTCCTCTAGGAATCCATCCTGCAAAACTACTTGCATATTTGTAATAGGTACATAGCAGTATTGTTTTTCATGACAAAAATAAGACAGCAATCCGTGGAAAAATTTATCATAGAAACAAGAGCTCAAAGATACCCAACTAACGACATGAAAGAAGAGGAAGTAGAGGCAAGGACAGAGGAGAGATCTCTGTACATGTTATCCAATATGTTTCTTTATTGTTTAAATCTTTTATAGAGAGAATTAATTCACATGTTGTGTAATATTTATTTTTTAACCCTGGGCCCAGAACTCCATTTTAATAAATAATAGAAATGTTTCTTACTCTACTACCCTCTTAAATCGTCCCTTTCCCTGTTCTGTCTTTATTGATACATGTACTTGTCATCCCAGACTAATTAATTCATTAAGACACGCCATTCATTCATATTAGCAGATTTTAGGCAAAGAAATTCTTTTAAAAAATATATGCTAGTGTTTACTAGTGCATGATTATCAAAATGATGACAGTGACAATATGAAAAGTCATAAAAGTAGAAGAATTTGGCTGACTTCACTTAAGGCAGACCTGATGATCGAAAGTGTCATATGCTTGTGAAGATTTGCTCAGTGTTAGCTCAGTGGCTGGAACAAAATAAGGATGAGAGGAGGATGGAGAAACTGTGGACAATTTATGTCACTGAAGAGGGATTAGAAAACACTTAAGGGAAGAACAGATGGATTGATGTTAGATCCAGGTTTCCTTGACCTTAGAGGGTAAATATAAATCAAATTAACTTCAATTACAGAGAAAAACACCAAGTTCCTTTGGAACGAGGCTATAATCAGGGACTTTGACTTTGCAAATACCTGCTGTGCTTGCAACACTCGTCCACCGGGGCCACCGTAGGAGACAGCCTGGGTTTCCTCCAGTTCCCCACACCTGGAGTTGAGCAATAAGATATTCCCTTTGTTTTTAAACTCATCAACCTTGGTGAAGCCAAAGGTTTACTTGAGCTACTTGAATCATTGGAAAGTACGATGGAAAACAGGTATGTCCCTGAGCTATAGTCTTTTCCTGGGGCCATTTCTCCTCTCCAATGAGAGAATTGTATCTCATCTTGGAGATTACTTGAATTTTTCCAGATAAGGGTTCTAGAAGTGATGATCTCATTGAATTATTTCTTAGTGGGTTTTAAGTTGAAAGTGGGAAATCAAATAATGGGGAAAATACCTATTCACTATGAGAGTTCCTTACCAGCCGGTGTCTCAGTGTCTTTGCCAAACCTTGTGATTTTTTGGCAACCCAATCTAGGATGGGAGTGAGGAGAGATTCCATTAAATTCAGGGTCAGCAAATTATTCCTATAAAGGGCCAGACAATAAAAAGCTTAGGCTTTGTAAACCTTATGGTCTCTATCATAGCTACTCAGCTCTACTGTTGTAGAGCAAAAGCAGTAATAGATGACATGTCAATGAATGGCCATGACTGTGTTCCAATAAAACTTTATTTATGGGCACTAAAATTCAAATTTCATATAATTTTCATATGTTACAAAATATTTTTACAAAAGATGAGTTGGAGAAAAGGCTGAAGCCAGGGCTTTCTTAATGGTCTGTACTGTATCTTAAGGGCATATAAAGTGTCTGTGTTTAATAAGGAAGTGACATGATTGGACCTGCATTTTTTTTCTGTTCATTGTGGCTCTTTGAGTGAAGGGATCAGGGGAGCCAAAAGTAAAGGTGAGACATTCATCATAATGGTGAAAATGAAAAATAAAATCTGATAACATCAGGCGTTGGTGAACTGTTCTAATTCACAGCTCTTCTGACACCAAATGTGTGTGGATTTTCCTCACACCAACTAAATCTCCACCTCTCCAGATACCAACTAGATGTCCTGCAATTCAATTCAGTTCTGTCAACTAACTACCCAAAATTAGTGTCAGACTCCACGCATTTAAGAGCTCAGTCCTCTAAGACCACCCTCACATCAGATACCAGTCACAACTATTTGGTTCCCAGCTAATCCATCTTGCTGTCCAGCTTGGCTACACATCAGAGGTTCCCAAAACCTCCCACCTCAGGTTCAATACTTTGCTAGGATGGCTTCAGGAGCAACTCAGGATGCAAATGGAACAGATGGATAGGATAAAGTGTGGGAGGGGAGGGGTGCATGGAGCTTCCATGCTGCTATGGTTTAGCTGTGTCCCCACCCAAATTTCATCTTGAATTGTATCTCCCATAATTCCCATCTATCATAGGAGGGACCTGATGGGAGGTAATTGAATGATGGGGGTGGGTCTTTTCCATGCTGTTTTCACCATAGCGACTAAGTCTCATGAGATCTGATGGTTTTATAAATGGGAGGTCCCCTGCACAAGCCCTCTTGTCTGCTGCCACGTAAGACATGCCTTGGCTTCTCCTTTGCCTTCTGCCCTGATTTTGAGGCCTCCCCAGCCATGTGGAACTGTGAGTCCATTAAACTTCTTTCTTTTATAAATTACCTACCCTCTGGTACATCTTTATTAGCAGCATGAGAACAGACTAATACACCTACCATCTCTGGATGAATCACCCTCCCAGCACCTCCATGTGTTCACCAACACGAAAGCTCTCTGAACTCCATTATTTAGAAGGTTTTTATGGAGGTATTGTTGATTAAATCATTGGCCGTTGGTGATTAGCCCAATCTCCAGCCCCTCTCCCCTCCTTAGGGGTCAGGGAGTGGAGCTGAAAGTTCCAACCCTTGAATTGTGCCTTTCCCTGGGTCAACAGCCTCCATCCTGTAGCTATCCAGGTGTCTCTATCTGCCAGTCAGCACATTTGCATACAAAAACATTCTTCTCACTCTGGAGGCTCCAGTGGGTTTAGGAGCTGTGTGCAGGAACTGGGGGTGAAAATCAAATATTTATTTCTTTGTTATATCATAATTGGCAAATAAATGGACAACCTAGGACATATCATAAGCTTCCGGCGGGAGGATACATTGGTCCAACCATTTTGGAAAATTGTTTAGCACTTTCTGCTAAAGCTGAACATACCCCTTTCCTGACAGCAAATACTTCTACTCTCAGGTATACACTTAAGAGAAATGGGAGTGTTATGTTCACCAAACACAAATGTCCATAGTTGCCCTGTTTGAAAAAGCCCAAAACTGGAAACAATTCGAATGACCAGCCATAGCAGAACAGATAAATAAATTGTGTTATTCTTATACTGTACAGGGTGTCAAATGCAACACTGAGAGTAATCTAATCGGTCCACAATTACGTGCAGTGACATAGATTAATTTCACAAACATGAGATGTGCTGAAAGAAAGAAACCAGACATGAGAGTACAGTAAGTTCTGCTATGGCATCGTACGTGTACCTAAAAATTACTGTGCTATGTAAGTTCACTCAATAAAAGCCACAGAGTTTATGGGGAAAATGGGATTGGGGGACATACTCAAAAACTTTGTCAGTGACACATTTTTTAAAAAACAGGAACATGGCCGGGCGTGGTGACTCACAGCTGTAATCCCAGCACTTTGGGAGACCAAGGTGGGCAGACACTTGAGGTCAGGAGTTCGAGACCAGCCTGGACAGCATGGTAAAACCCCATCTCTACAAAAAATAAAAAATAATTAAAAAATTAGCCAGGCATGGTGGTATGTGCCTGTAGTCCCAGCTACTTGGGAGGCTGAGGTGGGAGGATGGCTTGAGCCTGGGAGGTGGAGTTTGCAGTGAGCCAAGATCATGCCACTGCACTCCAACCTGAGTGATAGAAACAGATCTTGTCTCAAAAAAAGCATAATAAAAGTGATAGCACAGTTTTACACATGTAAAATGTTTTTTTAAGTGCATAAATACTACAATAAATATGGGACTTTAGAAAAGTCCTGAAGTTTGCTTGTGGGAATGTGCATTGGAAGGGTTGCAGCTTGTGAGTTTTTGGGAAGTGGCAGGAGGTTGTCTGAAATCAGGAAGTTGTAACACCAGATGGGGATAATGGTGGCTCACGACAGTTGCAGTGAACTGAGGAGGGAGCAGCTGGTAGATGTTAGAGCAATGTGCATTTTGTGTATTCCTCTGTGGCTCAGTTCAGCTGGATGCAGTTTTCTACATTTATTTAGTGTTTCTCACAACAAAATTACACATAAGCACATGCAAAATTTGCCTTGTGCTCAAATTGTTCCCTAATACATCAATCACCTGAGAACAAACTTGCATTTTCAAAACAAGCATTATAGCAGAACTGTCTCTACATATTGGATGATTCTATTCTCTATAAGCTTCAAAACCAAGTAAAGCTCTAACCATGTGTAAGAAGTCAAGATGGTGGTTATCCTTGGGTGAGGGAAGGTAATGACTGAGAAGGTGGGTGAAAGGGCTGCTGAGGAATATTGTGGGAATATTGTGTTTCTGGGTGCTGGGCACATGCTGGGTTCATTTTGTGCAAATGTGATGGAGCTGTATCCTTCCTACATTTGCATTTTGCTACATTTATGTTCAATACAATAAGACATTAACTATGGATGAGTGATTAAAAACAGGGTCTCACGTAAAACAAAGCAGCAAAGGCAGGAGACTAGTTAGGAAGGTGTTCTTGCCTTTTAAGTAAAAGGGCCTATAATCCCAGCACTTTGGGAGGCCAAGGCAGGAGGATCACTGGAGGCCAGGAGTTTGAGACCAGACTGGACAACATAGTGAGACCCCATTTCTATAAAAATTAATTAACTAATTAAAGGGAATGGTGTCCCAGACCAGGGTGTGCAGAGGAAGGGGCAGCCATAGATGGATGGAAGGCTGTCTAGGCTATGGAGTGCCATGACATGATGAATATAAGGAAAATTAGTGAATGAAGACTCCAGGATGATTTTAGGTTTCTCTCTTGGGTGAGGAATCAGACTGGCCACAAGACAGGAAGCTTCCGTTTGAGATAAGCCCTGTAGTGTTTCACACCCGTCAGATTTTCCTACAACTGTGGGCAGAATTGAGCAGCTTGAGGTCAAGTTCACACACTGCTAACAACATACAGGCATTTATTTAATTGGATCTACAGGATCTATCCTCTTTCTTGAAAGAATGACGATGAGTCAATGTTCCCTTATGAAGGTACCTTCAAGATTTCACCAAGCAAAGGCCATAGTAAGAGAGTTAGGGTTAAATAGGATCTTGGCATGGATGGGCAGAATAGAGGAGAATCCAGAGATCCTGAAGGCACCAACCTTCAAGACAAAATGGCATCTGTTTGTGTTTCCTTCTCCGCCTTCAAAAAGCCATCTTCCTCCCTCACTCACCTCTATATGGTAAATAACTTGGGCAGTAAAGTTTAAAGACTTGTGGCCCAGTGTGGTGGCTCACGCCTGTAACCCAAGCACTTTGGGAGGCAAAAGCAGGTGGATCACTTGAGGTCAGTAGTTCTAGACCAGCCTGGCCAACATGGTGAAATCTCATTTCTACTAAAAATACAATTAGCCCGGCATGGTGGCGGGCACCTGTAGTCCCAGCTACTTGGGAGGCTGAGGTGGGAGGATTGCTTGAACCCAGGAGACGGAGGTTGCAGTGAGCCCAGATCATACCACTGCACTCCAGTCCATGTGACAGAGTGAGACTCCATCTCAAAAAACAAACGAACAAACAAAAACAGTTAAAGACTTGTAAAGGAGGTCAAGAAATCTAAATGTCTTCAGTTTCATGGTTTAAGATGACTTACTGCTCCATGGTTTAGAGTTAAGAAAGAGTTCTTTTTTAATTAATTTGTAATCGTGTATGCTGTTATTATTTTTTGTATATCAAGATTCAACTCTGCAAAGATGCAAACCCAGCCACTCATTCAATTGTCTTCTTTATGGGAGGAATAAATGGGTTTAGGGTCGACGTGCCACAGGCATCCAAGCCCTTTCTCAGCTAGCGCATTTTCAATCTGAGTAACTTAAATCCCAAACCTCCAGGGCCCCAGAATTTATCTTCTTCATCTCTTGTAAAGGGCTGAGCAGACTGTGGTATTCAACAAGTCATAAATAATGCTATATGATATAGCAATAGCATGTGCAGGCTGGTTGGGAAGGGCTGATTCTGATCAAATCAAGGCCCAAACATCACCCAAGCCTTGGGTTTCATCCAAATGTGACCTCGTGGTAAGACTTTTTGAAAATTGAGAGGAAGAATGTACCTGTTTCCCTGCATTTCCTCCATTCATATGGATGTCCTTGCAGGTAGGAGGATCAGGTTTTTCTAGAACAGAAGAATATTTTCCCTTTCTACATATTACTCACGATTCCTCTGGTTTCATACTTCATTGGCCTTCAGTTAATATCTTGTTAAATAATAATAAAAGCTAACATTTATAAAGCTCTTACACTGTGTTGAGCACTATAATCATTGCTTTACATGGTGCATCTCCTTCAACCATGACATTGACACCATGAGGTAGGTTTCATTATTAGCCCCGTCTTACAGAAGGAAGGGTGGAGGTTCAGAAGGGTTTAGTCACTTGCTCAAAGTCACCAGCTAGTGAGTGGTAGAGCATGATTTTAACCCAGGCTTAGAACCACCCTATTATACTATGTCTGTGAATCATGATTGACTATCCTAACCTTTGTGCCTAAATCTAGACAAAAAAAAAGGAGGGAATGATTGAGACTCAGGGAAAAAAATAACTTGCCAGGTGATTCTTGAGTGTTTTTGGTTTGGTTTTGGTTTGGTTTTTTGAGATGAAGTCTCACTCTGTCACCCAGGCTGGAGTGCAACGGTGCGATCTTGGCTCACTGCAACCTCCAATTCCCAGGTTCAAGGGATTCTTGTGCCTCAGCCTCCCAAGTAGCTGGGATTACAGGCATGTACCACCAAGCCCAGTTAATTTTTTGTATTTTTAGTAGAATCAGGGTTTCACCATGTTGCCCAGGCTGGTCTCAAACTCCTGAGCTCAGATAATCTGCTAGCCTTGACTTCCCAAAGTGCTAGGATTACAGGCGTGAGCCACCACGCCTGGCCAGATTCTTGAGTGTTTAAGCCTCGGAGGAAGTAATGCATGCTGCATAAAACAGTTGGTTGGCTCTGAGTATAACCAGCTCCTTAATGTCACAGAAACTTGGAATTGGGTATTGAAAATAACTTCAGATATTATTTAGTCCAACTACTTATCCTTCCATGGAATAATGTGTCCTCTGCTTACATACGTCCAGGGCTGGGAGGCTCACTACCTCAGGTACCTTGAGTGTCTGGATGGGGAGGTTACCCTTTCCTCACCTTTAAACCTAAACAATAAATTGGTGCCTAAATCCTGTTGCTTCATTAGAAATACACATCCATCCACATAAGTCAACACTGCTTAGTTTGTTCTCTGGAGAAAACAGAGGATACCAGAACTCATTGAGCTCAAGTTTCCATATTCTATACCCAGCTCTATAACCCCCAAATCTACAAAAGCAAAACAAGATGGCACTGTTTTGTGGTGCATTCTGGGAGGGAGAAAAACTTTTGAAAGTTTTGAAAGTTTTTTGTGTTTTGTTTTAACACAGGGTTTTGCCATGTGGCCCAGGCCGGTATCAACCTCCTGAGCTCAAGAAACGCACTCACTCACCTTCCCAAAGTGCTGGAGTTACAGGTGTGAGCCACTGTGCCCAACCTCGAATATTCTAAGGAAATGCCCAGGAAACCTCTGAAGCTCTTTCTCCCCCTTGGTGTCCTCTCAATGGCACAGGGGTATCATTCTGTTTCTCTGAACGCTCAGGGGTTCGGATAGGACCTCTCCCAAGGCTGTAGTCCTAACTTTTAGCCCACCCTACTTCCCTTCTCCTACCAATATCCAGCCACCTCCACCCCCTTAGTCCCCATATGCTTGCTCAGGTGAAACTGTTGTGGTGACAAGTATTGTCCATGAAACCAGAGGAACCTGTGTTTATGTCCCACATTGATTGTGTGGCCTTGGACAAGTGTCTTAGCCATTCTGAACCTCAATTGTTCCATTCGAAGACGGGCTTAATAATACCTACCTCAGTCCAGGCACGGTGGCTCACTGTAATCCCAGTATTTTGGGAGGCCAAAGCAAAAGAATTGCTTGAGGCCAGGAGTTCAAGACCAACCTGGACAACACAGCAAGACCCTGTCTCTATTTTTGAAGAAAAAAAATAGTAATAATAATAGCTACCTCAGAGGGATACAGCATATGTAGAGGAATTAGTATCTAGTCCCTAGCACTTAAAAAAAAAAGGGCTCAATAAATACTAGCTTCTTAATGTTGAATCACGCAACTGTTTTTCTCCTTGCTAAGGGAATTCTGTGGTGTGAACAGGCCCCAAGAGAACTGAACGCTCAGTTCAGCATGACTCAACTGAAAACAAATCTTCTCTTCCAGGCCTCCCTGCTTCACGCAGAATGTTAGTATTCTTTTGAGTCCAATTCTTGGATCACTTCACCCAAGGACACACAGGCCATATGCAGCTGAGCCAATGCTCCAACTCAAGTCTGTGCAATGCCCAGACCCCTGCCTTCTCACACGGGCACCTGGACATAATTCAGGACAGAAAAAGAGAGGTCTGCATCTGCAATCCACACAGCCACTGCCCCTGCAGAAATAAGTACAAAGTGGGTACTCACCTATTTCATTCTCCCCAGCCATTTGGAGGGGTGTCATTTTGCAAGTATCCCCAAACTCTGAAGAATATAGCATTCCTACAGGCAAATGACTAAGGTGACTTTCAAACTGAATACTCAATACTGGGCCCTCTTTCCACCCGGCATAGGTGTGTCTTTTGCAAAGGGGTTAAGCTAGCTGTGCTACCTCCCCAGATGTCTTGAATTCTAGCTCAGGGCTCAAGCTGACAACCCTCACCCTTAGCAGATTCTATGAACACATGCCAACTTTACCACCTGCTAGCTCTAAAATAATATCCATTTATGTACTGATCTATAATGTATCTCTCCCCACTCATGTGAGCCCCATGCCAGGAGGGGATTTGTGTGTCTCCAGTGCCGTTTCCTGGTGCCTAGAACCATGCCTGGCACTCAAGAGATGCTGAATATATATTTTAATGAATGGATGAATAGACTAGCAGGCCTCTGTTTAATCATCTGTAAAATTAAGATTGTACTTTCTGCTGTATGGTTACTGTAAAGATTCAATAGGAACGCCCATATGTGCAAAAAGCATGTTGTACAAGGACTTACAGAGTGTAAATATTTGGTTAAGTGGGTGCTATTTAAAACAGATACACAGCACATACACAGACACACAGAGACAGGGACAGACAAAAAGACAGACACAGACAGACAAGTACAGATAGATGTCGGGGCAGATAGAGACAGAAAAATGCAGACATGCAGACAGACACACAGACAGACAGATGTAGACATATGCATGGACCCACACTCACACAGACACAATGGGACACACAGGAAGCAACAGGAATTCATCCCAGCTATGGCTCTGTTCCCTCACACACAGCCAACCTCCGCCCCAGCGCACCCCAACACCTCCCCAATCCCCCACCACCCCCCCAACTCCTGTTTGGAAAGTTGGGCCGGCAAGGCAGTTGGATTGGCTGAGACCCCTTCAGCGGTTTTATTTTTCCGAGTGTGGTTTTGAAGCAACATGGCAAGTAATGAGAGGAAATAATTCTGCTCATTGTTGAACAACCAGAGTACACCGTGGCAATGTGTATAACAGATGTGTGTGTGGGGAGGGATTTCTGTACATGATTGTGTGCCCCGGTCTGCCTGTGAAGATGAGGAATTCAAATTGGCATTTTGATTCTTTTTAAAGGAAAGTAAGCAGAAGGAGAGCTTGAGCCCACTCCAGGGGTGTATTAAGCTGGATGGCCCTGAACATGTGGAGCATTGCCTGCAACCTGGCCTCTCCAAGAGAAACCATGAATGTATGCTGATGTTAATTCCTCAGATGTATATGATATCACACAATCGTTTTATCTTTACTTCCCCCAAAAAGAAACTTTAAAAACTTTAGACAAAGCAAAAAGTACTTCATGGCACCATCTAGACAAGCCTAGGACTCTGGCTACCTTTGACTTGTAGCTGTGATATCAGACCTGTCCCTTGCTTCCTATAAAATTCACTTCATGTCTCTTCTTAATGACAAAGCCCACTCTCAGGCACTCCTGCCTGTCCCATGCACTAAATATCTCCCCTTCCTCTGAGTTCTCCCAGCGCTTGCGTTTTAAGTCAAGGATGCATTATCTTATCTTCATTCTTACTAAAGAGGCCTCTGCCAGAGGTCAAGGTCATGCTCTTTCTCTCTTGAGAAGCCAGCAGCTTCCTCTGGTCCACAGGTATCAACTACACCCAAGATTACAACTGGCTGCATGTGAGCTACAATTCAGCCCCCAGACTTGTTTTGTTTGGCTCACAGAGTGTTGGCACACATATTTTTTTTTAATTTGATTTATTTGCCAACATTTAAAAATCAGAAGCTTTCACACTGAAAAAATTCCAATTTTCTAGCCTTTCCTGAAAACTTGAAAGTTTTAGCAACATTAAACCTACATTTCTACAAGGTCATAATCAGCTAGAGCTGAGTGGTGGGTGGTCCCTTGAGACAGGATCCTGCATTTTGCCACAGTCCCCACCACTCCCTATTGCCCCTTGCACTGTGTCAGTTGCTGTTTATCATTGAGCTTCGGACAGTAATAGGTTTTATACCCATGTATCTTGGCCTATAATCCCAGCAACTTAGGAGGCCAAGGCAGGAAGATTGCTTGAGGCCAGGAGTTTGAGACCAGCCTGGACAACATAGCCAGACCTCATTTCCACAAAAAATCAGATAAAATATGTAAATTTCTTTTAGTTAAAGGCCAGTGAGTGCACTGTCTCATGCTTCTAATCTTCATATTTTGCGAGGCTAAGGTTGGGGGATTGCTTGAGGCCAGGAGTTCAAGATCAGCCTGGTCCACGCATTTTTATTTTATATATATAAATAAATAAATTTAAAAAATTAGCCAGATGCAGTGGCACACACCTGTGGTCCCATCTAGTCAGAAGGCTGAGGTGAGAGGATCACTTGAGCCTGGGAAGTCAAGGCTGCAGTGAGCTATGATTGTGCCACTGCACTCCAGCCTGGATGACAGACAAAGACTGTCTTAAAAAAAAAAAAAAAAAAAGTATACCCATGTCTCTTTCAAAAGTGGCGAAACAAGCCAGGTATGGTGGCTCACGCCTGTAATCCCAGCACTTTGGGAGGCCGAAGTGGGCAGATCACTTGAGGCCAGGGCTTCAAGACCAGCCTGGCCTACATGGTGAAAGCCTTTCTCTACTAAAAATACAAAAATTAGCCCAGCATGGTGGTGGGCACCTGTAATCCCAGCTGCTAGAGAGGCTGAGGCAGGAGAATTACTTGAACCCAGGAGGTGGAGGTTGCAGTGAGCCAAGATCACACCATTGCACTCCATCCTGGGCAACAGAAAGAGACTCCATATCAAAAAATAATAAATAAATAAATAAACAAACAAAAGTGGCAAAACAAAGGATCATAATGACTTATTGGTTGGTGCAAAAAATAATTCCAGGTTTTGACATTACTTTTTAAATGACAAAAAATGCAATTATTTTTTGCACCAACCTAATAATAAAAAAAATAAAAGCTGGCCCTTACCTGGAGTATTAGGCCCTTACCTAGAGTATTAGGCCCTTACCTAAGTTCATTATGTGAATGCATTCATTTAATTCTCACAGTGAGGCTCTGAGGGCTGGTAATGGGTGCTATCTTATCATCATTATTATCACTACAATCACTCTATTTTAGAGAATAAAAAACTAATATACAGAAGTTAAGATAGACGAGGAAGGCCATGTTTTTCAAAGAAAATGGGATATATTCTTTGTGCAAATGAAACCTGTCCTACATTCCATGTCAGCACCTTCTATTTGTCCCACAGATCTGCTCTCCACCCCTCCCCACTCTGCTTTCTGTCCGTGGAGATTAATCCTTACGGATCATCATGGGTCCCTTCTTTGGCTTCAGTTTGGAGACATGGGGAGGAAACATGAGTGTAAGTGAGTGAGGTTGGGGTATACACTCCCCAGCTCCCTCCCAGTGAGATCACTAAGTCTCTGCAGGTTGGCTGAGCCCTTCTACCCAAGATCAGAGCTCCCACACAGGATCTCTCCATAGAATCGCCCTCTTCAGTAAGGTCTCTTTCAGCCCAGGGGAGATAACGGCTCCCAGGTATGCATAGCCTAGGCTTCCGCACTATTTTTTTCTTTCTTCTTTTTTTTTTTTTTTTTTTTGAGATGGAGTCTCACTCTGTCACACAGACTGGAGTGCAGTGGTATGATCTCGGCTCACTGCAACCTCTGCCTCCTGGGCTCAGGCAATCCTCCTGCCTCAGCACCCCAAGTAGCCAGCACCACAGACACATGCCACCATGCCCAGCTAATTTTTGTAATTTTAGTAGAGATGGGGTTTCACCATGTTGTCCAGGCTGGTTTTGAACTCCTGAGCTCAAGCGATGTACCATCCTTGGCCTCCCAAAGTGCTGGGATTAAAGGCATGAGCCATCATGCCTGGCAATTCTGCACTATTTCTTGTTGGTTTCATTCTACCTCATTAGTTTCCCTACATCTTGCCTAAGCATTTGTAAATAATCTCTTGGGTAACTTACCTTCAAATGGCCCAGTTGGAGGGTACCATCAGTTTCTCGCCAGGAGCCTGCCTAATACATCTCTGATCAATTTCATTCATTTGTGCTACCTGCCCAACCCTACAAGATATTAGTGTTTGCTACCCCTGAGCTAAACCTGAATTTTATAGAAGGCACAAGAGGAGTCCAGTAAGCTTACCTATAGCTTTCAAAATATTTTTCTTTCCACCAATGTACTGGTAAAGCAATCTTTCACTCAGTAAGTAAGCAATTTCTAGAACCATTTCTTTGGGTTGAGAGACTCTATTGAAGCAAAAAAAAAAAAAAAAACCACTGTCACTTTGGGAGGCCGGGGTGGGAGGATTACTTAAAGCCAAGAGTTCAAGATGAACCTGGGCAGGAGAGCAATACCCCATATCTGAACAAATTAAAAAAAAAAATTAGCCTGGCTTGGTGGCACACACCTGTAATCCCAGCTACTCCGGAGTGTGAGGCTACAGTCACTAATGATTGCACCACTGCACTCCAGCCTACTTGGTGACAAAGTAAGACCCTGTCTCTAAAAAACAAAAGAAAAGAGCACTGGAATAAGAGTGAAGAGTCCTGATTTATAGACAGAATGTCTCCTTCTAGAAATGTAGTTCATCTTCAGAGACAGAGAAGCCAGAGAGCCAGCTAGGCCTATATCAAATGTGGTTGTGTGAGACTGTGGCCCCCCACAGGGTCCTAACAAGCCTGCCCAGGGGAGAAGGCTGCCTGCCCAGGGGAAAAGTCTGCCTGCCCCATCCCTACATCCCCTCAAGCCTAGGATAAATCCCCCTTCCCCCAAATAATTACAGTTGTGCAGCTATAGCATGAATGTTTGTTTCTCAACAAAACTTAAACACTGTCTATGTGAGAAAGGAACACTTCTCTTAACAGAAAAGTCAATCAATGTTGTTAATAAACAATGTGCATGTTATCTGGGAACAATGGGCACTACAAGGCCCACCAGGTCACTTGGCCATCCTAGGGAAGCATGTTTCTGGATAATCCCAGAGCCCTGGCCAGGCCTCTCCCACCGGTCTCCGAGAGTTAAATTAATCTCATTATTAAGTAGTGGATGAGATCAGAATTGTGGAAGAGGCCCCTTATAGACTAAATCAGTCCTCAGCCAGAAGCAGAAGGAGTGAGAATGTGATGGCACACCCTCATTCTTTAGCACATGTCTGCTAAGGGCTTCGTCAGTGCCAAGCCCTGACTTGGGTCCTGGAGCTGCAAAGGTCAAGTGCGAGATGTTCTCCTGATTCCCTGGTGGTCACCCACACACTCGAAACCCTGCTAGAACAGGGTTTTCAAAGTGCCAGAGGGTCACAGACACAGTGGTTTATAGCAGAGATTTATTCCCCCCAGCTCAGGTGTGGAGATTGAGCAAACACTGCAGAAAGGACACCATAAGCAGTGGGAACGGTACGTGCAAATGCAGAGATGAAAATCCCATGTATCTGGAGAACTACAAGAAGATCCATATTGCTGATGGTCAGGCATTCCAGAGACCACATCCATGCATCCACCCACATTAGAACATAAACTCCCCGGGGTTAAGGATCTTTTCTTTGGTTCATAACTATAGTGCCCAACACACAGTAGCTGCTCAATAAATATTTGTGCAATGAATATATCCAAACATCTACCAAGAATGTTCTAGAAGAAATATTCTGCCAGGAAGTTAAACATCAAAGAGAACACAGACCCAGCTTTCTAGGTGCTCACAAACTAAAGTAGGTGGTTACAGGTAAGGAAATGGACAGCTGTCATACAATGTGACAAATACTAAGATTTGGGAGCAACTAAAGTGAACATCTTGGTGAATCAAGTAAAAACCCTAGAGAAAGTGATGTTGGCCAGACACAGTGGCTCACACCTGTAATTCCAACACTTTGGAAGGCCAAAGCGGGTAGATCACTTGAGGTCAGGAGTTGGAGACCAGCCTGGCCAACATGGCAAAACCCTGTCTCCACTAAAACACAAAAATTAGCTCTGTCGCCCAGGCTGGAGTGCAGTGATGCGATTTCAGCTCACTGCAACCTCTGTCTCCCAGGTTCAAGCGATTCTTCTGTCTCAGCAGCCTCCCAAGTAGCTGGGATTATAGATATGCACCACTATACACAGCTAATTTTTGTATTTTTAGTAGAGACAGGATTTCACCATGTTGGCCAAGCTGGTCTCGAACTCCTGACTGCAAATGATTCACCTGCCTTGGCCTCCCAAAGTGCTGGGATTACAGGCATAAGCCACCATGCCTGGCCTTTTTTTTTTTTTTTTTAAGACAGAGTCGCTCTGTTGCCCAGGCACTGGTGCAATAATGGCTCACTGCAACCTCGACCTCCTAGGATCAATCAATCCTCCCACTTCAGTTTCTGGAGTAGCTGGGACCACAGGTGCATGCCATCATGGCTGGCTAACTTTTTTTTATTTTTTTGTAGACACAGGGTCTCACTATGTTGCCCAGGTTGGTCCTGAACTACTGGACTCAAGTGATCCTCCCACCTCGGCCTCCCAAAGTGTTGGGATTACAGGCATGAGCCACCATGCCTGGCCACAGATGAGAAAACCAGGCCTTCAGGTGCAAAGTGCTCCCTGTACAGGGTCATAAGGCTTAAATCACATAGATAACTGACACTTGAACCCAGGACCATGAGAGCAATGGAGGCATCTTGTAGCTAGAGAAGGCAGGTAAAGAAAGGAACAGAGGAGGCAGGTGAGTCACTTTATCTACATGCATGTCTTCCTGGCTCATGAATGCAAACCGAGGCCTGGGTAATTAAGGTGGAATGAAGGTGGGGAGGAAGGAACAATAGGACTCATTCTCCACCTACTTGGGTATGGTGGTTACCATGGAGACCAATCAAGGTGATGGGACCAGAGATCAAAGGCCTCGGGATTTTCTCCTCCACGCCAGTTGAAGGCTCCACTGTTGTAGCTATTGGAGAACCAGAGAACACAGCTTGTTGTCTCAGTTAAAGAGACAGTCTCCTCGCATCTGCTCCCAAAGCTGGGGGATAAGATGGGGTCAAATAGTTGTGCCCTTTAATGATTATGTTTTGTTATCCTTGATTTTTTTAAAACCATGCTTGTCAAAAACTCAAGCAATGTATACTAAACAGGTAGGCACTAAAAAGAAAATTCTCTCTCCTAACTGGAGTCTGAGCACTGACACTTTCTAAAAAGACACATAATAAATGAAAGCCGTGGCTGCCGTTGTGAAGAAAAACTGGGAGGCTATGGACAGGAAAAGGGAGGAGTCTTCCCTGTATATCCTTCTGTGTTTTTGATTTATTTTTTAATTGAAAAAATATAAACTTTAAACAATAAATATAATTTTAAAACTGAAAAAGTATAATATTTAACCAACACTTAAACATTGGTTATATATCTTATAGACCATTTCTCCTTGTATAGAAACATAGATATTTAATGTATATAATTATTAACTAAAGATGAAATTATTGGAGGAACTTGTACCAGTCTAGCTCATTCTTTTTAAAGATTTCATGAGGTCAGGCACAGTGGCTCATGTCTGTAATCCCAGCACTTTTGGAGGCTGAGACAGAAGGATCACTTGAGACCAGGAGTTTATGACCAGCCTGGGCAACATAAGGAGACCTTGTCTCTACAAAAATAAAAAAATTAACCAGGCATAATGGTGCATGCCTGTGGTCTCAGCTACTCGGGAGGTTGAGGCAAGAGGACCACTTGAGCCTGAGAGTTTGAGGGTGCTGTGAGCTGTGATCACACCACTGCACTCCAGCCTGGGCAACAGAGCAAGACCCTGTCTCAAAAATGAAAAAAATGTTTCGGGAACTTCTGTTAGAGCACGATCTAGTCAATCTGTCCATGGACAAGTAGGTCCCTACCTTTCTTTAAACAGAGAATTTAAAATTTTGCCCCTCCAGTTTTATGAGCTCACCTAAGTCATCCTGATCTAAAACAGAGCAGGGCAGCTCCCTGGGGACATCAACACGAGGCCAACTCAAAGCTTGAGCATTTTGACAACTGAGTCAGGCAGGCCCCACAGCCTGGTGGACAGATGCAAGAGCTCTTGAATTAGACTCTTTAGCCCCAACTCTGGGCTCTACCCTTTACCATCATGGGGACTTGGGGTAAACCCCGACATCCTCATCTCTTAGAAGGACATTAGGGTGTCTATACCAAAGGGTATCTTTTGAGAAGCAAATGAAAAAAATCTGTATATAACACCCAGCCTACTGCCTGGTATAGAGTACATAAGCACCCAGAAAATGACTGATTTTAGTATCATTATCACCATCATATTATTACTTCCTCCAGGATGACCATTAGCTAAGCCTCTTTTCATCCATCCCCTCACTCAAGACATACTAATGGAGTGCCTAGTGTGTATCCATCTGGGGTCCACTCTGGAAAAAGATGAAAGCTCACATCAAAAGAGAACTGTAGGCGGGGCACGGTGACTCACGCCTGTAATCCTAGCACTTCGGGAGGCTGAGGCAGGTGGATCACCTGAGGTCAGGAGTTCAAGACCAGCGTGGCCAACGTGGCAAAACCCTGTCTCTACTGAAAATAAAAAAATTAGCCGGGCATGGTGGCATGTGACTGTAGTCCCAGCTACTTGGGAGGCTGAGGCAGGAGAATCGCTTGAACCCGGGAGGCAAAGGTTGCAGTAAGCCAAGATCACACCATTGCACTCCGGCATGGGCAACAGAGTGAGACTCCATCTCAAAAAAAAGGGGGGGAACTGTAGCCAGCACTGGCTCCAGAGCCCAGAATTTCACGTTATGCTTCTGATCTGAGGTTGGCCTAAACCAGCCCTTCCAAAAAGAAGAGTGGGGTGGGAGGGAACTTACCTAGAGTTCAAAGTCCCTGATACGGCTCCAACTGTTGGGACAAAGTGTTTGTTTTCAGGACTCTGGAAGATGTGCCCAAAGGAGATGTTTCAAGAAAAATTTCAAGTAGGTCCAGGAAGGACTTCCAGAGGCATTTTACTCACACTTACTTCTAAGCCAGTGGACTCACATGGGAAAATCAGTGTGGATTCAGGCTTAAGTTAAATCATTATGGGCCAGTGCAGCAGCACACGCCAATAATCCCAGCACTTAAGGGGGCCAAGGCAGGAGGATGGCTTGAGCCTAGGAGTTTGAGACTAGCCTCGGCAACATAGTGAGACCCCATCCATACAAAAAAAATTTTAAATATTAGCTGGGCTTGGTGGTGCATGCCTGTAGTCCCAGCTACTCAGGAGGCTGAGGTGGGAGGATTGCTTGAGCCCAGGAAGTCAAGGCTGCAATGAGGTATGATCACGCCACTGCTCTCCAGCCTGAGCAACAGAATGAGGCCCTGTCTCAAAAAATAAATAAATAAAAAATAAAATAAATCATCCTAATAATAATGATAACAATATTAGCTACAATTTATTAGGTGTTTGTTAGGTGCTGGGCTCTGTGCTAAGAGCTGTCCATGCATTATCTAATTTAATCTTTCAATAACCCAAGAGCTGTGAAGTGTTCAGATCTACAGCAGATGAGCCATCAGCTCAGAGAGGTTAAGTGGCTTGCCCAAGGTTACACAGTCGATAAACACCAAGACAGAATTCTGACTCTAAAGCTCATGCACTGAAGCTGTCTGCCACTCCCAAGTCAAAGAGAAAAGACTCATCAAACTTTGGCAGTATGGACTTCTCTAAGAGACTCAGAAAACTGTGGCTCCCTTTTCCATGCTCCCACAGAGGCCATCACAAAGAACACTTGCAAAGACCGTGGGAAACCAGAAAGCCAACAGCAACAGCCTAGTAGTCAGCAGCCCTCTGGGTGTGCTCTGGGGCCTTGCACACAGGCTGGGGCAGAGGGGCACAGAAACCTGAATCATTTCGCACATGGCGGCAGAAGACAATGGATGACATTGTAGGCCTCGGCAGCTAAACCTGAGAACCCTGGGGACCTGGCCACATCTCTCTAATCGGATCCGAAAGCTGCATTCCTTCAGTTCCCCCCAGGTTGCTGCGAATTCCTCCAGCTTATTAAGCAGGTAAGACCCGTCTTTTTGATATAAAAACAATAGGCTGTATGCTAGGCTGGGCTGAGACCTCACAGAAAATAAAACCTTTGCAGCACAAAGCCTATCACCTCAAACACACATCTGGAAAGCATTTTCTATTGATATAAAAATGGATGTATGTATAATACATATGTGTATTTATGAATCTGGTGTATTAATCACAAAGGCCGCAGTGAAAAAGGGCCATTCTTACCCCAAAGCCAGCCCCAATGATGAGCTTTTGAGTGACTTTGGGGTTGCCTTATTTCAATCAAGGTCAAAGGCTGGGTGGGGGATGTTCATATATACACCCTCTTCTTCCCCATTCTTGGTTTCCAAAACCCCAACTAGGACAAATTCTGTCTAGTTTTTTCTAGTGTCATAGAGCACATACATCTGAAACTAGAATATGCTGGTGAGGTCTGCTAGTTTGAGGCTCTTCTAAAGCTCTTACTTGACAGAAAGCCAGGTTTCTTGGAAGACTGAATTTTGCAAAAGAGCTAGTTTGCTTGCATGGCTTCATTAAGAAAAGAACTAGCATAAGGAGAGAGTGGCAGGAAAAAAGAGTTGCACTATGAGGTTGCAGGTAAAACAAGGTCATTGTGGGTCTTCTACAGCTCCCACTGATACAGAATAAAGGGTGATGATTGTTGTCTGAACTTTGCAAGGTCTGGTCTCCCAGCCCAGTACTCTGTATGAATAACATCGTGTTCTAAAGGCCTGGCGCAGTGGCTCACGCCTGTAATCTCAGCACATTTGGAGGCTGAGGCAGGTGGATCACTTGAGGTCAGGAGTTCGAGACTAGCCTGACCAACATGGTGAAACCCCATCTGTACTAAAAATATAAAAATTAGCCAGGTGTGGTGGCACATGCCTGTAATGCTAACCACTAGGGAGGCTGAGGCAGGTGAATCACTTGAACCCAGGAGGCGGAGGTTGCAGCAAGCTGAGATTGCACCACTGCACTCCAGCCTGGGCCACAGAGCGAGATTCCCTCTCGATAAATAAATAAATAAATAAATAAATGGCTAGGCAGTCATTCCTCAGAGTAATAAACCAATATACACTGAAAGGCTATGCAACATACCACACTTGTTAAGATATCACGAATAATGCAAACTCACAATCACAGAAAACAGTTGTGAATTCTCTAATCAATTAGAAGATCGCTGCTTTTCATGTGAGCAATTCTGGTGTGTTCTATAGTGAAGATCAGCAAGAGGCTATATACCCAAGAAGGGTTTGTTATTATGTTAGTCAGGACAGGCTGGGTTATGATGTAGTAACAAACAATTCCAAAACAACTGTGAATTAAAGCAATAAAGGTTTATTTCTTGCTTTCTCTGCTTTTTTTTTTTTTTTTTTTTGATTCAGCTGGGAACTCTCCTTAGCCTTGTCCATGTCAGGGACCCAGGCTGAGATGGAGTAAGACATCACCATGGAAACACTGTATGTAGCTACAGCAAAAGAGAATAGTGAGTGTCACCATACATACCAGCTCCTGAAGCTTCCATCCAGAAGTGACACATCTTACACCCACTCACCTTTCAATGCTCAATGCAAATCCTTGGTCACTTTGAGGAACTGTGAATGCAATCCCACCAGGTGCCTAGGAGAAGGAAAAATGAGAAGTATTTGGTGGAAAATGCTAACACAAATAAAAATAAAAATTTAAAGAAAAATACAATAATTTTTAAGAAGGTAAGTGGGTAATGTCATCATAAAAATAGGGCCCAACATTTACAGAATGTTTTACACTTTATAAAGCACTTTCATTGATATCATCACATTTTAAACCTTAAAACCATATTTCAACATGTTACTTTTTGTTTGTTCTTAATAAATATATTCACTCAAAGAATATATATTTGGGGCTGGGTGCAGTGGCTCATGCCTGTAATCCCAGCACTTTGGGAGGCCGAGGCAGGTGGATGACCTGAGGTCAGGAGTTCGAGACGAGCCTGGCCAACATGGTGAAACCCCGTCTCTGCTAAAAGTACAAAAATTAGCTGGGCGTGGTGGTGGGCACCTGTAATCCCAGCTACTCAGGAGGCTAAGGCAGGAGAATCACTTGAACCCAGAAGGTGGAGGTTGCACTAAGCCAAGATTATAACTGGGATGATATTTTAGACTCTAAGTTATAGACTGTGGGAAACCAGAAAGTCTAAAATATCATTACAATTATATTCTGTTTATTATTTTTTTAATATAATCACAGCTTGCATGTTTAAATGAAATTGGTTTATGAAATGAACCATGAACCATGAAATGCAGCATTATTATGAGAAATATTAATGATGCCCATGAAATATTATTATTCATATTTATTCTATATTTATTATTGCTTCTTATTCAGACTCTAAGTTACTCGCCTCCATGAGTCCTGCCTCCTGGTGTTCTCAGCTTTATGTAATTCCCTCTTTGAATGTGGGTGGGACCTATGACTTGTTTCTAACCAATAAAATATAGCAACAGTAGTGGAATGTCATTTCTGGAACTATGTTACCTTATGAAGACTCTGTCTTGCTAGCAGACTCACTCTAGAGACTTTTAAGAAACTGTCCACCTGTTTTTCAAACTGATTGCAACATTTTACATGTCCCCAGCAGTGTATGAGAGTTCCAGTTCCTGCACATCCTCATCAACACTTGGTGTGGTTAGTGTTTTTCACTCACTTGGTGTTTTTGTTTGTTTGTTTGTTTGTTTTTTTGAGACGGAGTCTTGCTCTGTCACCAAGGTGGTGCAATCTCGGCTCACTGCAACCTCCGCCTCCCAGGTTCAAGTGATTCTCCTGCCTCAGCCTCCTGAGTAGCTGGGACTACAGGCGGGCACCACCATGCCTGGCTCATTTTTTGTATTTTTAGTAGAGATGGGGTTTCATCGTGTTAGCCAGGATGGTCTCGATCTCTTGACCTCGTGATCTGCCTGTCTTGGCCTTCCAAAGTGCTGGGATAACAGACGTGAGCCACCACGGCTGGCCCACTTGATTTTAAAGAGTCCAGGTTCAGCTGGTGGAGGTGAGAGGTACTAGAACTGCCATCCCAGAGCCCCAGAGTAACAGTGAGCAGGAGGGCTAAGGCTTTTTGAATTTAGGGATACTGAACTTTGTGTATTAGGGCAACATTAGCTGCTGTAACAAATTGACTAAAAAATTTTAGTGGTTTCACACAATGGAAATGTATTGTTTATGCTCACCTAAAGGTCTAGGGTGAGTATTCCCCCACATGATGATTCAGAGACTCAGGATTGCTACATACTGTGGGTCTGCCATCCCTTAGGAACTCACAGTCTTCTGCGGCCATCAGCTCTACAGGGGAAAAGAAGACAAAGAAGCCCTATTGCTTTTTGAAGTCACCGACTCAGGAATGGCTCACTCTGCTCATATTTTATGTGTAAGATCCAGTCGCACGGCCCTAGCTGGTTGCAGAGGAAGCCCAGAACTATTGTCCTTACCTACACCATGACCTCCAAGTGACAACTCCTCACTCTGGAAATGCTGAGAGGTCACAAATGCTTGTTGGGCATCTCGCCATCTCTGCCATGCCCAGGCTTATCTAACATAGCAAGCCCAGATGCTGACCCCAGCCCCAGAAGGAATGAGGAAGAACCACTGTTCTTGACTTCCTGATCCCCCATGGAGACCCCAGAAGGGGAGGTCCAGATCCAGATTCAGCTGAATACTGCAAATTGCCAGCATAGCTTTCCCATTACTACATTCTAAGGTCTGCCCAGCCACTTCCTGCCAGCTCTCCCCACGACCTCTCGGTTCTCCCAAACAACTCTAGGGGCTTAACCACAACAATTTTACTACACTTGACAGAACCAGCTTTTGGAGCCAAAACAACATGTGAGCATTTTCTATTCACAGGAAAGTGGGTGGGTTTCAGCAAGCCCCCACGAGGCTCCCACTGAATTCGTGTTTTGGTAAGAGCACCTGGGGGAAATTCTTCCAGAGGCAGAGATTTCCAGATCCTCCAAACATGAGAAGTTGACTAACAAAAAAATAATAATAATAGCAGCTACCATTAACTTGGTACTTCCTGTGGTGCTTTACTGTGCTCAGCATTCAATGTGCATCTTTGACATTCTCATAATAATGCTGCATTTCATGGTTCATTTCATAAACCAATTTCACAGATAGGAAAAACTGACACAGCCCAGTAAACTGACTTTTCCCAGTGTCACTGGGCCATTAGCAGAGCCAGAATTTTACCCAGGGCCATACTATTTCAAAGCCACATCTTTTTCCTCTATACAACAGCTCTTTCCCTAAGTAGCCAGGCATCATAAGAATTTTCTCAGCCTGCTCTGAGAACATCAGCAAACTCTCTGTTTGCCAGCAAACTTGCCAGGACCATTGAGAATCTGTAATGACCTTCTTCCTCAATCTCTTTGGTTGGTGTTCCACCTGGAAGGTGGAGGGTCAAAGTGACAGTGGCCATTTAAACAGTTGAAATGGGAGGGGAGTAAATGGTGATAGGAATGAACTGAAACTATCTTGGTTGGTAACTCAAAGAGGCTTAGAGCATAAAGAATGCCCTTGTGGATCCTGAAAGAGCCACTTATGGTGGTGGGTGACTGCAATCCCAGCTACTTGGGAGGCTGAGGCAGGAGAATTGCTTAACCCAGGAGGTGGAGGTTGCAGTGAGCAGAGATTGTGCCACTGTACTCCAGCCTGGGCGACAGAATGAGACTCCATCTCAAAGAAGAAAAAAAGAAAGAAAAGGGCTAGGATAAATTTGAAGATTCTTTCCTTCTCTCTAGCATCATATTCTCTCCAGCATCATATTCTCAGAAATTCTTCCAATCATTTATAAGAATTGGAATTCATTCCAATTCTTATAAATGATTGTTTCATGTGGTTTTGTCTAGTTTTATCTGTTTTTGGTGGAAGAGTTATTTTAATACAAGCTACATTGGAACTGACTTTTGAATTGAAACCTCTTTCCATGCCTGGTTCAAACCAATCCCTGTACCATAATGGTTATGAGCCTAGAGGTGGAGCCAAGGTTCTGAATTCCCACCTGTGACACCTTCTGGCTCTTAACCTCTGACTACTTGCTTAACATCTCTGTGCCTCCATTTCTATATAAGTGTTTTTACGGTTATTATTTATTTAATAAATGGAGAAACAAAGACCCAACATGACACCTGGCAATTTGGTGGCAGAACCTAAATCTCAGGTGTCCTAACTTCAAGTCCAAAGCATAGAGAAAAATAATGGTATGGAGATAATAGCTGTAAGAATTCTCTAGAGCATGCATCAATATTATTAATATAAACTAAGGCCGGGTGCAGTGGCTCACGCCTATAATCCCAGCACTTTGGGAGGTCGAGGTGTGATTGGATCACTTGAGGTCAGGAGTTCAAGACCAGCCTGGCCAATAATGTTGAAACCCTGCCTCTACTAAAAGTACAAAAAAATTAGCCGGGCGTGGTGGCCCATGCCTGCAGTCCCAGCTACTTGGGAGTCTGAGGCATGAGAATTGCTTGAACTTGGGTGGCAGAGGTGGCAGTGAGCTGAGATCACACCACTGCACTCCAGCCTGGGTGACAAAGCAAGACTCCATCTCAAAAAAAAAAAAAAAAAATAGAGTTCGCGGCTGCAGTGAGCTATTATTGCAACACTGTATTACAAACTGGGCAACAGAGCAAGACCTTGTCTTTAAAAAAGCAAAACACAAACAAAAAACGTGGCAGGACATGGTGGCTACACCTGTCATCCCAACAATTTGAGAGGCCAAGGTGGGAGGATTGCTTAAGGCTAGGGGCTTCAAATCAGCTTGGGAAACATAGTGAGACGTCATCTCTACAAAAAATTAAAAAAAAAATTTAGCCAGGCGTGGTGGCATACACCTGTAGTCCCAGCTACAAGGGAGGCTGAGGCACAAGGATCACTTGAGCATGGGAAGTTGAGGCTACAGTGAGCCTTGACTGTGCCACTGCACTTCAGCCGGAGCAAGAGAATGAGACTCTGTCTCAAAAAAAAAAAAAAAAAAAAAAAAGAGAGAGAGAGAAAATAGCCAGGCTGGGTAGCACATGCCTGTAGCCCTAGCTACACGGGAGGATCACTAGAGCCCAAGAATTCAAGGCTGCTGTGAGCTGTAATCATGCCTGCTGCACTCCAGTCTGGGTGCCAGAGTGAGACCATGTCTCTAAAATAAATAAATAAATAATTAGCCCCCTTGGTAGCCTTTCTCTCAGAGAGTAGAACAGTTGTTAGAATGGGAAATCAGATAGGTGAGTTTTGCTGGAGAAGAGATGAAGGAAATGTCTGGAGCATTGGGCTGAGGACCATGGATGGACCCTGATTAGCCAAGGATACCAAAAACCACTCCTTCAATGATTTCCTAATTTGTCATGACCTGCATTGGGAAGGAGCTCATTTCCTTCGTCAAGTTCATCCTGAAGCCTTGGCTTAGACCTGAAACACTTGCGGAAAGATGGATGGGGGTGGGTTTCTATTTCTTTGCAGCATCCCAAGTGCCCAACTCCCAAAATCCTCTGAAAATGGGAGAAAGCCATTCTCCAAGACTGTCTACACTATTTTCCACCCGACTCCACTCCTCTGCCCACCAGCAGGGAAGTAGGAGGCCTCCCACCACAACCTCAGCGGGTGCCAATACAATTCTGGCACCACACACAGCTCGCTCCGTGGTCCTGGGAAAATGACGGAACTCCTCAGAACACTCATTTCCCTATTGCCAGAATGAAAACAATAAAATCCACTTCTTAGTGAGCCAAGGGAATTAATTACTTGAGCATTTATTAAGTGCTTTGAAGATGAATGTGTGAAGGGTTCACTTTTTCCCATCCTTACCCTCAGGTTTTCCAAAGCAGGACAAGAAGTCAATAAGAGCCAAGTCCACAGCTTGCATGGAAAGTTCAGGACATTTCCTAAGGGCACGAGTAGCCTATTAACTCTTACTTGAGTTTCAGCCTGGGCAGTACTAGGGATAAAATGAGTTCACAGAAACTCTCACAGAAAGGCCTTGGCTCAATTCTCCTCCAATAGCAAGTCAGAAACTTTCACGGAGCTCTTTGAGTCTCTCATTTATATATTCAACCAGGATTCATTAACACTTTCTGTGCACCAGGGATTCTTTTGGGTGCTAAGAATACAGGAATATACAAAACAGCAAAAAATTATTTCATTCTAGAATTTATATTCCACTGGGAATAGTTTAGGACAGGATACACAATAAACAAGAAAGACAAATTTTATACACACACACAGAGTATGTGAGATGGTAAAACGTGATAAAAAGAAAAATAAGTCAGGAAAGGCAGATAAACAAAAACATGATAGTGGTGGAGAGGAGTCGGTATTATTGATGAAGGGTAGACAGGCAAGATAGCATTTGAGTAAAAACTTGGGGAAAGAAAAGGGGGAGCTATGAGGATAAATAAGGGACGAGTGTTCCAGGAAGAGGAAGCTTCATGAATAAAGGTACAAGGCAGGAGCTTATCTAGAAGGTTGCATGAAGGACAGTATGGCTGGAGTGGAAGGAATTCAGAGGGGAATAAAGAGATGAAGGGAGGTGAGTAATGGCGTGTGGAGGGGAACAAGTCATGGAAAGATTGAAGGGCATTAATATTAATACTTTGGCTTTTATTTGAGTGTAGTATAACTGGAGGTGGATGGATATTTGGATAGATGGTGGTTGGATGATGGATGGATGGATGGATGGATGGATGGATGGATGGATGGATGGATATTTTAATGGATAAATGAATATTTGGATGGTAGATGTATGTTTGGATAGACAGATGTTTGGATGGATAGATGAATGTTTGGATGGGTGGATGGATGGAAGGACTGATGGATATACACATGCATTTGTCAGAGCATTTAAGATTTTTGTTGTAACCAAATGACTCTAACTGAGGCAGAAAATAAATGTTCTGGAAACTCGGTAGCTCATAGAATGTACAAGATGTATTTGAGGCCAGGTGTGGCGGCCTATGCCTGTAATACGAGCACACTTTGGGAAGCCGAAGCAGGAGGATTGCTTCAGCTCAGGAGTTTGAGACCAGTCTAGGCAACATAGCAAGACATCATCTCTACAAAAAAGTCAGAAAATTAGCCAACCATGGTGGTGTGTGCCTGTGGTCCCAGCTACTTGGGAGGCTGAGATGGGAGGATCACTTGAGTCCAGAAGGTCAGGCTGAAGTGAGCCATCATCGTGCCACTGCACTTCCACCTAGGTGACACAGCAAGACCCTGACCAAAAAAAAAAAAAGGAAGAGAGAGAGAGAGGGGACGGAAGGAAGGAAGGAAGGAATGAAGGAAGGAAGGAAGGAAAGGAGGGAGGGAGGTAGGGAAAGAGAAAAAAGAAAAGAAAAAAGAAAAAGAAAGAGAAAGAGAAAGAAAGGAAGAAAAAGAGAAAGAAAGAAAGAAAGAAAAAAAGAAAGAAAGAGAAAAAAGAAAGGAAAAAGAAAGAAAGAAAGAAAGAAAGGAAAAAGAAGAGAAAGAAAGAAGAGAAAGAAAGAGAAAGAAAGAAAGAAAGAAGAAAGAAAGAAAGAAAGAAAGAAAGAAAGAAAGAAAGAAAGAAAGAAAGAAAGAGAAAGAAAGAAAGAAAGAGAAAGATTTGAGTAGAAAGTGATACGATTTCACTGACGCGGTTGTGCTGGATATCTTCCGTTTGGCTCTCTAGATCCACTCTCCACCCTTCTTCATCCTGTTCTGTGCCCAGGAGGCTGCCCTGTATGGCCTAATTCAATGTTTTCTCTTGCTCTGGCATGAGATCAGAGAAAGGGGTGACTGTGTTGACAAGGGATCTATGCCCCGAGTCCACTCCCTGCCAGGTCATCACAGGTTGACTGTGTCTGTACCAAAGGCCACAGCTGGTCAGGAGACCTCTCCATACCCTGTCTCCAGATTCTAAAAACTGCTCCCTGCTCTCACCCCTTCAGGCCTAGGGCTGGTAATGTTTCCAGTCCCAGAGTACTGTGCTATTCCTGTTCCTAAACACAGCCCACACTTTTGTTAATAGTTTCTTTGTGAAACTCTGCAAATTCCAAGATTTGAATATGGTGTTTGTTTCTTGTTATTTCCTGTCCCTGTTGATGTATTCATCTTTTCATGCCCAGTGTCTAGCTGAGTACCTGTTATGTTAGAGAAATGGATGGGCAAATGATGGATGAATAGGTAGATAGATGGATGTTTAGATGGATAACTGTTTTCAGCTGGTGGATGGATGGATGGATGGATGGATGGATGGATGGATGGATGGATGGATGTTTTCAATGGATGGATGGATGGATGGATAGATGGATGGACAGATGAATGAATGGATGGGCTTTACAGAGCAGTCCAGATTCTTAGTTGCAACCAACTAACTCTAATTGAGGTAGAAAATAAGTGTTTGGGCTATTGGATGGCTCATAGAATTTGCAAGAAGGATAGTGGGAGAGAAACAAGGGAGGCAAGGTGGCAAGAACATCAGACAATGTATCAACATAGTAATAGCCAAGTTAGGATGCCTCAGGTCTCGCCATCACCACCACTGCCCACTGACCCTGGGATAAATGCTAAGTGGTTTCAATGTCACTCCAAGGTTGTTATTTCTGTCCTGGGCAGGAATATCTAATCAGCTGAGCAGTAATCACTTGACACACCCTAGCTTCTTGGGAATGGGGAGAGAAAACATGCACCACTACCCACCCTCACCTCACCCCCAGCTTATGTAGAGATTAGAAGCCTTGTCTCTCCTGTTTTCTAATTTCCCATAAATAAGAAAGATATTCAGATGTTAAGTAGCTACATACACACACACACACATATACACAACACAGTGAAAAAATAACTTGTCCAGAATGTAGCCCACCAAAAGTATGCTTAATAAGTGGTTTTGTGAACAAATAGCCCTTCAAAGAAAGTACAGGATTATAAAGCTGGTCTCTTCCCTCAGCAAGCTTTATTACTGGTGCATGAGAAAGAGCAAAAGTGCAAGAAATAAACATTAGAGATCTAAATAAACCTGGCAAGTCAGAGTTCCCAAAATTGGTCACCCATTAAACTAGTGTCTTCTTATACTCTATGAGGGGAAAATGCTCCATAATCAATACTGCATTCTTGACTGCCCCCACTTACAGATTCACATTAAACATTAGCACATTAAAGGCTCTGAAAAAGGCCAGGCACAGTGGCTCACACCTATAATCCCAGCACTTTTGGAGGCCGAGGCAGACAGATCACTTGAGGTCAGGAGTTTGAGACCAGCCTGGCCAACAGGGCAAAACCCTGTCTCCACTAAAAGCAAAAATTAGTCGGGCATGGTGGCGGGCTCCTGCAGTCCCAGCTACTCGGGAGGCTGAGACAGAAGAATCGCTTGAACCAGGGAGGCAGAAGCAGAGGTTGCAGTGAACTGAGATTGTGCCACTGCACTCCAGCCTAGGTGACAGAGTGAGACTCCGTCTGGGAAAAAAAAAAAAAAAAAAGCACGCTCTGGAGAGTCTACAGGAAAAAAAAAAAGTTGGATTTTCTCTAATTTCAAACTGATCTACCATGGAATCATTTTTCATATAACAGCCCCAGCCATCATGGTTTGTAAAAGGGAAGCTGTTATCAGATGTTGGTGGAATCTGGAAATAAAATGGATGAAGAAAACTTCATATTGGAACATGATCTCTCACTATGATGGGGGGCTGGGAGAGGAAGAACCATTTCCTAGGAAGATCTGGGTTGATAAGGAGACTCATATTTGAGATGTGAAGATGGAGATGAGGAGATTCTGGAAAGAAGATATTTGAGGAAGCACTCACCTTCCTTCTTGGCCCTGTGTCATCATGGAAGTTGGCAATAGTTCTTGGAGCAAGACTGAAACTCCCCAAAACCAACCCCATTCTTGTCCAAAATGCAGACATAAGACACAACCAAAGAGAGGTCAGTACAACCACTCATGGACCCTTAGCTTGTTCAAATGAAAAGAACATTCAAGACAAATCCAGAACATCTCAAAACCAGGGTCCTGTTGAGTTTCAGAGCTCTGTCTGAGCTCTGAGTTCTGTCTGGATTCTGTCTGTCCCACTGTTGGAGAAACTGTGACTTATACAAAATTTAACACAGCTTCTTGACTACAAGACTTCTCAGAGCATTTAATACACAATCATCTTTGTCAATCTTCAGTATGGGGATAGAGGATGCACATTTCCCCAATATATTTGACCAACAATCCTCCTCTGCTTTTAAATAGAGGATCTATCCGAATGAGCATTCCATAGAATACACTATAGAAAATTAATGATAGTCCAACTCCCTTTTACAGAAGAAGAAACTGAGACCCAGAGAGGGAACATGAACCTGCCTAAGCTCACACATCAAGCAGAGACAACAATGAAATTCAAGAATCCTGTCTCCTTCCAACATGCTGCATGGTAAGGAGGGCATTGTTAAATGACCTTGAAACTCAGCTCCAAGAAATGAAAGGTAAAGTTCTCTTTAATTTGTTATGAGGTGCTTATGGATTAAATGCCTAACAAGTGCACACACAAAAAATATTTTTTTGAAAGCCAATGAAATTTGGAAAAGTTACCATCAATGGTTTAAAAATCCAATGTAGGAGGAAGAGAAGTTGTTGTGAGCAAGTGGCTATTGAGAGTAGACAAGTGTGGATCTCCACTTGGATGGAATGATCAAAGTTTCATAAAGATTGGAAATAACCAGTTAGTTTTTTAATAGGTCCACCTCTATCCTCTGCCCACCAACACTTTTCCCAATGTCACTGCCTTTAGCTCAGAGCCTCAACATTTCTCCCCAGCGCAGCTACCACAGGCCCCAACCATCAACATCATCCCTGCCCGAGGGGCCTTGCTAAAGTTCAAATCTGACTATGTCATTCCACGTTCCCTTCAGAGCAAAGTCCAATTCCTTACTGAAGAATATGAACCCAGCAGAGCTTTCAAGCCATATCTCCTATCATATGTTCCCTCTTTCCCAACACTGGGACCGTCTCACTGTCTCCCAAACGTTATTCACTTTTGTATTTCTCTCCATGCGTTTGATTATGCTTTACACTCTGCCCAAAATGCACACTCCTATCTTCACTTGGAGAACTCCTCATCCTTCAGAGCCCATCTTCCATGCTCTCTCCTCCTTTCAGTGTCTCCATTGGCCCATAGTAGGGTCTACCTTACATTTATTCATTCAAAAATCAAGGGATGGACTGGGCACGGTGGCTCATGCCTGTAATCCCAGCACTTTGGGAGGCCGAGATGGGTGGATCGCTTGAGCTCAGGAGTCAAGACCAGCCTGGCCAACATGCCGAAACCCCATCTCTACTAAAAATACAAAAATTAGCAGCAGCGTGGTGATACATGCTTGTAGTCCCAGCTACTAGGGAGGCTGAGGCAGGAGAATCGCTTGAACCCAGGAGGCGGAGGTTGCAGTGAGTCAAGATTGTGCTACTGCACTCCAACCTGGGTGATAGAGGGAGACTCCATCTCAAAACAAACAAACAAATAAACAAAAAATAATTAAGGGGTTTATTAAACACCTGCTCTGTGCTGGTCACTGTTCCAGTGGCTAGGGAAACAGAAGTGAATAGGAAAAACAAGGTCCCTGATTGCATAAATTTAAAATCAAAATCCCAGCTACTCAGAAGGCTGAGGCAGGAGGATGGCTTGAGGCCAGGAGTTTGACACTAGACTGGGCCACATAGCAAGACCCTATCTCTTGAATAAATAAATTTTTAAAAAGCATTTAAAATCTATTGAAAGGAATAAAACCAATCAACAGGCAAAAAATTAAATAAGCTATTTCAATCTCAAAAAAAAATCATCAGTCATGCTGTATGTGTAAAAGCACAGTCCATCTCCCTGAACGTGCCACTTCTCAACCTCCCAGGAGGGCATCTACAGGATAGAGTAGCTAGCAGGCTGGGCATCAGAAGAAGCTGATCTGGGAGCCAGAGCTTGTGGCAGAGTCTGGGGCAAGTCCCTTAGCTCCTTTGGTGCCACAGTTCCTCCCCTAGGGCAGAAATTATCAAGGTTAATAATGTGGCCAATAAACTGCAGGCTGGGGTGGAGCAGGGGCCAGAGATCATGATTATTAAGCTCTGCCTGATGCCAGGATGAAAGGTCATCTATTAAAGGAGTAGTGCTATTAGGGCAGAGGTGGGGCAGGTCCTGGCTTTAGCCAGTGGCTGCAGAAGGCCTGGGGATCCTCTACATGAAAGTGCCACTGCAAAGGCAAGCTGTGATTAATCAGAACTGTCATTAGCCCTCACATTACCAGCTTGCCAGGCCTTCAACCGGAGGACAGCTTGTAAAATCACCCTCCAATGCACCCTGAAGAAAATCTCATGGTCCCAACCCCAAATAGCCCCAGCCTTTGTCCACCATTCAGATCCCTACACACCAGGAGGAGCTAGGTACCTCTTGTGTGCCAAGACCATCCCACAAATTGTATCTAATAGGTTGTTGCTACAACAACCTATTGGATACCCATGCTATTGCCCCAATTTACGGGTCAGGAAACTGAAGGCCAGAAGGATGAGGTGACAGCTGGAGTGTGACAGAGCCACACTCTGTGTGTGTGTGCGCGTGCGCGCGCATGTGTTTGTTCTGAGACAGAGTCTCGCTCTGTCACCCAGGCTGAAGTGCAGTGGCATGATCTCAGCTCACTGTAGCCTCTGCCTCCTGGGTTCAAGTGATTCTCCCACCTCAGCCTCCTGAGTAGCTGGGATTACAGGCGCCCCCCACCACGCCTGGCTAATTTTTGTATTTTTTGTAGAGATGGGGTTTTGGCATGTTGGACAGGCTGGTCTCAAACTCCTGACCTCAAGTGATCCACCCACCTCAGCCTCCCAAAGTTCTGGGATTACAGGCATGAGCCACCACACCTGGCCTGTTTTTGGTTTTTGTCTGTTTGTTTGTTTTTGTTTTTGAGACAGGGTCTCACTCTGTTGCCCAGGCTGGAGCGCAGTAGCACAATCACAGCTCACTGCATCCTTGAGCTCCTGGATTCAAGCCATCCACCCACCTCAGCCTCCCGAGTAGCTGGGACTACAGGCAGGCACTACCACCCCTGGCTAGTTTTTAAATTTTTTGTAGAGACTGGCCCCACTATGTTGGTGAGGCTGGCCTCAAACTCTCAGGCTCCAGCAATCCTCCTGCCTCAGCCTCCCAAAGTGCTGAGATTACAGGCATGAGCCACCACACCTGGCCCCAGGGAAGGTTCTAGGGCAGCAGCTAAGGTATAGAAAGAAAAAAAAAACCACCACTGAGAAATCTTGGCTTCAGATGTTCATTTCTTCCCTCCTGCTTTCTCTAATAAATTTGTCTTCATTGCTCCAAGGACCTTCCAGATTCTTCTAGATTATATAGAAACATTGTGGATCTTTCTCAAGAACACAGCATGCTAGGATTCCATCAGTCTTCAGAGGGATAGCATTTTAGAATGTTCAAAGGCTGAAAAGAAGGTGAGTCTTGGTAGAAATTCAGGAAATATTGGGAATTTTCTTCAAGCTGTGATTGTCCTCAACTACAAACCTGTTCATCACGTGTCCCAAGGCTTCCAAATCCATTACGAGCATTCTACAATAAGAGTCATGCTACTTGGGATTTTATGTAGGATTTCCCAGATGTTGAGAACCCTACTTCAGTTTTCCCATTTGCAGAATGGGAACAATTAACTTCCATAAGATTAAGAATATGAGAAAATGCTTTTTGCTCTCTCTTTTAACCTCCTCTTTTTAATTGCATCAAGCTAGAAGTACTTAGCCAGGGCTTTCATGAATCGTTCATTCATTCATTCATTCAACAAATATTTATTGAGCACCTATATGATGCCTAGTGCTGCTTTTGACCCTGAAGAGCAAGTCAACAGTAAGACATATACATATACGTATATCTATGTGCAGAGAATTCCCTAGCTTCCTTTGGAATCTCCAAGAGTTCTGTGAACCAAAGCTAAAAAGCCACAGGGCTATGATATTACGAGGTGGAAAAAAATACTTCTGTTTCTTGGGGTATGTTTTCAGAGTAGCATTTTCAATTGAGTTAATCCAGCTAATACATCCTGTGTTCCCATCCACTCACCAGTGTGTTAAGACATGGCCACATAAATTCCTTCTGACCCACAGGCATTATGGGTCCCTGTCCCAGCTTCCCCCTCCCGCCACTTCTCCATCTATAAAATGGGATTAATGATAACCCCCAAGGATAGCATCACATTAATGAGCTGAAGAGACAAAAGTGCTTTGAGCTCACTGGAAAAGGGTGGAGCCAAGAGCAGTGGAGGCTGAAATGTAGCTGCTGCCTGTGAGAATGTAAGCTTCTTTCCTACTCATGGGAGCCCAAGAAGTATAAAAGGACAGTCTAGCCCCCTGGGGTGAAGCCTGAACAGGCGTTGGAAAGGGGCAAGTTTCCAGAGTTATGGACCAAAGGGGGAGAGGAGGTCACGCACATGTGTTTACCTCCGGGTCACTGGTTCCAAGGCAGCCTGGCAGATCTCAACTGAAAGTTACTGCCATCTGCTCCGTGACCTCAATCCATTCGCTACCGTGCACATTGTAACTGGCAGCCCGAGTGGGCAGGCTGGCACCAACAGAGACTGAAAATGGGTCACTCCCTAGAGCCCTAAGGCCTGGCCTGGGCCCTGGAGTGGGGCAAGGGGTGAGCAGGGAGGGACCTAGAAACTCCATCTACAGTAATAGCTGTAAGAGTAACATGGATGAAGTTCTCATCCACTTGGAAGTTTCTGGACTCTCCATCGCTCCTCAGCTAGGGATCCCAGCAAGCCACGCCACGTGCATTCCATGTAACACCCCCATTCACAGGAGCCAGGTGTCAGACAAATCAGAAAACAGAGCATCATGGGGCATATGGTCAACTTCGTATGATAATGACAGCTTTTTATTAAGAACCTACAGTGTGCAAAGCAAGAAGTTCAGCTCACACCCAGTGTTACTTCATGCAATTATCAGCCCATACCCAGGAGGTATGCACTCTTCCCTTCAATTTACAGATGAGGAAACTGTTCAAGGTCACACAGCATGAGGTGGGGGGCCAGATATGAACCCAAGACTGTGAGGAGTTACTGTTTAATGGGTATGGAGTTTCAGTTTAGAATGATTTAAAAAAAAATCTAGAGATGGATGGTGGTGATGGTCAGTGTGGATCTACTTAATGCCACTGAACAGTGGAGTCAAAAACGGTTAAAATGGGGCCAGGCTCATGCCTGTAATCCCAGCACTTTGGGAGGCCGAGGTGGGTAGATCACCTGAGCTCAGGAGTTCGAGACCAGCCTGGCCAACATGCTGAAACCCCATATCTACTAAGAATACAAAAAGTAGCCAGACATGGTGGTGGGTGCCTGTAGTCTCAGCTACCTGGGAAGCTGAGGCAGGAGAATCACTCGAACCTGGGAGGCAGAGGTTGCAGAAAGCCAAGATTGTGCCATTGCATTCCAGCCTGGGTAACAGAGCGAGACTCAGTCTCAAAAAAAGTAATATAAAATAAAATTAAAATAAAGGTTAAAAGGAACTTTGCTCTGAATCTAAAACTGCTCTAAAACATAAAGTCAAGGCCAGATGCCATGGTTCACACCTGTAATCCCAGCACTTTGGGAGGCTGAGGCAGGAGAATAGCTTTAGGTGAGGAGTTCAAGACCAGCCTGGGCAAAGTAACGAGACCCTGTCACTACAAAAAATAAAAATAACAAAACTAGCCAAGCATGGTGGTGCACACCTGTAGTCCCACCTACTGGGGAGACTAAGGCAGGAAGATCTCTTGAGTCCAGGAGTTTAAGGCTGCAGTGAGCTATGATTGTACCACTGCACTCCAGGCTCGGCAGCAGAGCAAGACCTTGTCTCTAAAAATATATATGTTAAAAAAAAAGTCAAATACATGTTTTAATGGCATTAAAATGGTAGCTTTTGTTATGTATATTTTGCCACAATATAATTAATGAATTAAGATATCATTCTCTATCAAGAGGTCCCCGGTTCATATCCAAGTGCCCTCTCCTGACTCCAAAAAAAGATATCATTCTCAAACTCCTGACCACAAGTGATCTTTCTGCCTCAACCCTACAAAGTGCTGGGATTACAGGCATGAGCCACATGATTCCTGGCCTAGGCAAGATATCATTCTTAAAGGAAAAACAAAGTATACATTCCCTTGCGACCCAGTGAATCGGTCTAGCCAGAGACAATTCCACAGGTGTACACAGGGAGACATGACCAGGCATGGTGGCTCACGTCTGTAATCCCAGCATTTTCGGAGGCACAGGCGGGTGGATCACGAGGTCAGGAGATCGAGACCATCTTGGCTAACACGGTGAAACCCCGTCTCTACTAAAAGTGCAAAAAATTAGCTGGGCTTGGTGGCACATGCCTGTAGTCCCAACTACTTGGGAGGCTGAGGCAGGAGAATCACTTGAACCTGGGAGGCAGAGGTTGCAGTGAGCCAAGATCACACCACTGCACTCCAGCCTGGGTGACAGAGCAAGACTCCATCTCAAAAAAAAGAAAAAAAAAAAAAGAAAGAAGCTTAAATGCAAGATTGTTTGTGATAATGAACCACTGAAAATAACATATATGCCTGCATGCCATGCATACGGCAATAGCTAGTAAATGCAGTGCCTTCATTCAATGGAATTTATTCCACTCAAATGAATGCTATACAGCAGAGGAAACATGATGAATTTATTATTACTAATATTGAAAGATCTCTTAGGAATGTTGTTGAGCAAATAAGAGTAACAATAGGTTACAGAAGTATGTACACGGTATGAATTTTTACAATTTATGTAAAAATACTAATACATCAAAAAAGTACCATTTATTATCTGTCTCTGTGTGTGTGTGTGTGTGTGTGTGTGTGTAGTCAGTTCTGCTACAGTGCTTGTTTTGAAAACATAAATTTTGGCTGGGCTCACGCCTGTAATCCCAGCACTTTGGGAGGCCAAGATATGCAGATCACATGAGGTCGGGAGTTTGAGACCAGCCTGGCTAACATGGTGAAACGCTGTCTCCACTAAAAATACAAAATTAGCTGGATATAGTAGCAGGTACCTGTAATCCCAGCTACTTGAGAGGCTTAGGCAGGAGAATCACTTGAACCCGGGAGGCAGAGGTTGCAGTGAGCCGAGATCATACCATTGTACTCCAGCCTGGGTGACAGTGAGAGACTCTGTCTCAAAAAAAAAAAAAAAAGAAAGAAAGAAAAAACATAAATTTCCTCCAATGTGACTGATATATTCAGGAACAATTTGAGCATAACCAAATTTTGTGTTTGCTATGCATGATTTTATTCAAAAGAAACACTGGATGAATGCAGAAAACTACACCCAGCTGAACCAAGCCACATAGGAATACACAAAATAAACACACTGCAAACACCCACCAGCTGCCTCAGCCATCTCTGCGTGCTATGAGCCACACCCATCCACACCTGGTGTCACAACGTTAAGATTTCAGACAACTTCCCTCCACCGCTTTCCAGGAACTCACAAGCTGAAATTGTTCTGACGCCTACTTGCACAAACAAACTTTAGGACTTTTTCCAATGTACCACTTTTATTGCAGCATTTACATATATTTTTAACCATTTAACATGTGTAAAATTGTGCTATTATTTTTATTAGGTTCCTATTTTTTTTTACGTGTCACTGACAAAGTTTTTGAGTGCTGTTCCCTTCCCTATAACTTTTTTTTTTGAGACGGAGTCTCGCTCTGTTGCCCAGGCTGTAGTGCAGTGGCACGATCTCAGCTCACTGCAACCTCCACCTCCCAGGTTCAAGCAATTCTCCTGCCTCAGCCTCACAAGTAGCTGGGATTACAGGCATGCACCACCATTCTTGGCTAATTTTTTTGTATTTTTAGTAGAGACGGGGTTTCACCATGTTGGCCAGGCTGGTCTTGAATTCCTGACCTCAAGTGATCCGATCACGCCTCTGCCTCCCAAAGTGCTGAGATTACAGGCGTGAGCCACCTGGCCCGGCCACCCTATGACTTTTAATGTGTGATTTTGCATAGTGCTTTGATTTTAATTATTGTAGCAGAACTGACTGCATACTGATTTTTTTTCCTAAAAAGATACTAGATATATTCTTATACACACACATATATGTTCATGGATGTGTGTGTGTGGATGCATAGAGTCCACTTTAATAAGCTGATAGCAGTCAATCAATTTATCATTAGGGAGGAGAGATTGAAGGAGGTGGCTACAGAGATTTTAGTCTTCTTTATGTAGGTTTAATATTTTTTTAAGGAGAGTTTTAAAATCAGGTCTTAATTGTATAGCTAAATTTTTAATTGTTTTAGAAAAAAGAATGCACTATTTGCACACCCACCTTCTTAGCAACATTATTCCCAACAGCCAAGCAGTGGAAGCAACCCATGTGTCCATTGATGGATAATGGATAAAGAGATTGTGATAGATCCATGTAATGGAATATTACTCAGCGTTAAAGAATAAGAAAATCCTGTCACATGCCACAACAAGGATGGACCTTGAGGACATTATGTTAAGAGAAAGAATCCAGTTACAAAAAACCAAACACTTTTTCTTTTTTTTTTTTGAGACACAGTCTCACTCTGTCACTCAGGTGAAAGTGCAGTGGTGCAATCTCAGCTCACTGCAACCTCTACTTACCGGGTTCAAGGGATTCTCGTGCCTCAGCCTCCCGAGTAGCTGGGATTACAGGTATGCATCACCAAGCCCGGCTAATTTTCATATTTTTAGTAGAGACAAGGTTTCACCATGTTGGCCAGGCTGGACTCAAACTCCTGGCTTCAAGTGATCTGACCGCCTCGGCCTCCCAAAGTGCTGGGATTACAGGCGTGAGCCACTGCGCCCGGCCTCATTTACTTTTTTAACAGCAGCTGTCCTAATGGATGGGAAGTGGTATCTCCTGTGGCTTTCTTTTTTTTTTTTTTTTTTTTTTTGAGACTGAGTCTCACTCTGTCTCCCAGGCTGGAGTACAGTGCCACGATCTCAACTGACTGCAACTTCTGCCTCCTGGGTTCAAGGGATTCTCGTGCCTCAGCTTCTCGAGTAGCTGGGGTTACAGACGTGCGCCACCACACCCAGCTAATTTTTGTATTTTTAGTAGAGACGAGGTTTCACCATGTTGGCCAGGCTTGTCTCAAACTCCCGACCTCAGGTGATATGCCTGCCTCAGCCTCCCAAAGTGCTGGGATTACAGGTGTGAGCCACCACACCTGGCCAACAAATACTTTTTCTGCAGGGTTGTTAAACTAAGGTAACAAAATAAAAAAAACAAAACAAACCGAAAACCAAACACTGTGTGATTCTACTCTACATGGCAGCTAAAGTAGGTAAATTCATAGAAACAGAGACTAGAACAGTGGTTACCAGGAGTTTGGGGGAGGAAAGACCAGGGAGTTGGTATCTAATGGGTACAGAGTTCCTGAGTGTAGTGGCTCACTCCTGCAATCCCAGCTCTTTGGGAGGCCAAGGCAGGAGGATCGATTTAAGACCAGTCTGGGCAACATGGCAAAAACTCATCTCTAAAAAAAAAACAAAAAAAAACACGCTTTTAAATAGCCAGGTGTGGTGGTGTGCACCTCTAATTCCCAGCTATTGGGGAGGCTGAGGTGGGAGGATCTCTTGGGCCCAGGAGGTGAATACTGTAGTGAACAGTGATCATGCCACTGCACTCTAGGCTGGGGGACACAGTGAGACTTTGTCTCTAAAATTAAAAAAAAAAAAAATAGTAATAATAATTGGCACAGAGTTTCCGTCTTGAAAGATTAAAAAATTCTAGAGATTTGTTGCAAAAAAATGTGAATAAACTTAATGCTACTGAATTGTACATTTAGAAATGGTTAAGATGAAAAATTTTATGTCGTGTTTTTTTAACCACAATTTTTTTTAAAGGGAGGATCCACAGTAACAAACCAATATACCACATTAATTGCATAAATAAAGCAACATACATGCAGGTTATACAAAAAGATATGGAATAACCCATTCTTTGCAGCTTCTAAAACAATAATTGGTGGCAAATAAGTGAACAAATGCTAGCTGGCTAACGCTGGTTAGTGGGCCTATTGGGTTGGTTGGCTGATTGATTGGCGAGGGCACAATGCCCCACCCAGAGGCCTAACATGACAGCAGAGTCAGGAGGGTGCCATAAATAACACGTTAACGACATGACGTTCGCAGGGCCAGGAATTCAGGAGGCGCCGCGTTGCTTTGCCCCTTTTGAATTCACCGTGAAACCAGATCCCGCCTGCCTTCTACCAAGAAGGTGCCCAGAAAATCTGCAACCCAGGCACACAAGCGGGAGAAGTTCCAGGCCCAAGGGCTACAGGTCAGCCAGGGTCTCCAGCCCCCCGTCCTGTTCACCACCCACAGATGCCCCTGCCAGCTGCTCCCAGAGAGAGGCCCAGAGCTGAAATGGCACGCCTACGTGCGTGCCGCATAGCAGGAGGACAATTTTGGCAGGCCTCTATGGGAAGCTTGCAGAACACCTGCCTCTGGGGTGTGTGGGGGCTGACCCTCTGTAGGGCCCCCACTTTCCCAGGGCCCTCAGTGATCCTCAGACGTGCCCTGGGCCCCAGCCACCGCTTTCAGCAGCAATCAGAGTAATGGCCCGCATCTGCTCCACTGATGAGTGGGTGGGTTGGGGAGACACAGCATTTCCAAGCACTTGTGCTTCCAGGATCTCAGAGCAGCCGGGGGAGGAAAGGCAGCTCCAGCCAGCTCTGTCCCTGCCAACACGACTGGGAAGCGCCATCTCCTCATTCAGAATCACCTTTCCCACCTCTTGGCCCACTCAGACAAACTTCAAAAGCTAGTTAATGTCTCCTTCTCCAGGGAGCCTCCCATGAGCCCAGGTCTCCCACCTCTGTCCATGGCCGCGGAGTTTAGAAGCCCTGATAGTTGGATACTCCTTGCCCAGTTCACTTCCTGGCTTAGAGGAGGCTGCTTAAAGCAAACTAAACAACAAAGGAAGGAGGACAAGGCCTTCTTCGTGTGGAGCTGCTGAGCTGGAAGTCAAGAATCAAAGGATCTGGCCGGGTGTAGTGGCTCACACCTGTAATCCCAACACTTTGGGAGGCCAAGGCTGGCGGATCACTTGAGGTCAGCAGTTCAAGACCAACCTGGCCAACATGACAAAACCCCGTCTCTACTAAAAATACAAAAATTAGCCGCGTGTAGTGGTGCACACCTGTAATCCCAGTTACTCTGGAGGCTGAGGCAGGAGAATCGCTTGAACCTGGGAAGCCGAGGCTGCAGTCAGCCAAGATCATACCACTACACTCCCACCTGGGCAAAAGAGTGAGAATCTATCTCAAAAAAAAAAAAAAAAAAGGAAAAGAAAAAGTAAAATGGTTAATTTTATGTTAAGTGAATCTCGACTCAAGAAAAGAAAAAAATTTCCAGGATTTCAAATCCATCTCTAATTCCTCCTATTTTTAGACCCCCCAAAGTAACATCATTTTCCTGTTTCATAGTTGGGGAAATCAAGACCCAGAGGGGAAACAGAAGTGGCTTCTGCTCTTAGATTTGGAGCTATTGTCAGGGTCTCCTGACTCCCCATCCACGGGTCTCTCTGTCTCCATGATGCATCTTGGGCCTCATTCTGCTCCCAGCCAGCTGTGTCCCCTGCCCAAGTTTTCTCTCTTGAACCTGTTTCCTTCTACATAAAATTGGTGGCTTGAGCAAGACATAATACCTTTCATATGATTTTTGAGAGCATCTGGATGGCCACTAATTTTTACTCTAATAGTTCATTTTGCCATGTACTAGAAAGTAAATACAATTGGCAGGGCACAGTGGCTCATGCCTATAATCCCAGCACTTTGGGAGGCCAAGGCAGGCAGATCACCTGAGGTCAGGAGTTCAAGACCAGACTGGCCAACATGGTGAAATCCCATCTCAACTAAAAATACAAAAAAAAAATTAGCCGGGCGTGGTGGTGAGCACCTGTAATCCCAGCTACTTGGAAGGCTGAAGCAAGAGAATCACTTGAACCCAGGAGGTGGAGGTTGCAGTGAGCCAAGATCATGCTACTGTACTCCAGTCTGGATGACAAGAGTGAGAGTCTGTCCCAAGAAAAGAAAAGAAGGAGAAGGAGAAGGAGAAGAAAAATACAGTTAGCAAATCAAACTTTCAGCAATAGAGACTGAAGTGTGTGTATTTAAATGTTTTCTTTTTAAAAAAATTTTTCATGGGCTGGGAGTGGTGGCTCACACCTATAATCCCAACACTTTGGGAGGCCAAGGCAGGTGGATCACTTAGGCCAGAAGTTCAAAACCAGCCTGGCCAACATGGGGAAAACCAGTGTCTACTAAAAAAATACAAAAATTAGCCAGGCATGGTGGTGCACACCTGTAATCCCAGCTACTTGAAAGGCTGAGGCACAAGGATCACTTGAACCTGGGAGGTGGAGGTTGAAGTGAGCTGAGATGGCACCACAGCACTCCAACCTGGGCAACAGAGCAAGACTCTGTCTCAAAAAAATAATAATCATAAAAAATGAAATTTTCATGAATGCTTGCTTTCCTCTAAAAAATAATTCTTGCATTTGCCACACAAAAGCTAGAGAGCTTGACTATGTCTGTATCCCTTATTGGTGGGAAAAACTCATGTGTGCAGGCCTTAAAATAGATGTTTATTTATTTTTTTAAGTGAGTTGGTTTAGAGGAAAATATGAAGAGAGTAATCCTACAGGTGGTGTAATCACGGAAAAACAGAGCTAAGAAGGAACGTGGCTGACTGAAGTACAGGACTTGCTGGGTGGCAGCTGTGACATTCTACGAGCCCATGACAAGCCTTGGGCTTCCCCTGCCCCCTAGCATGGCTATTTAGGGTTCCAACCTAAAACACACCAGCCGAGATTGGCAAGGAGACAGGTGGGGCCTTGCGGGGACCCTCACTCAGGGAAACACATGAAGCTTTGTCTCCCAGCAGCCCCACGCTCCATACAACTGTTGGTCAGGACCCTTGGGCTCCATCCCTGGTCTGCCCAGCCCCCTTTTTAGCTCCCTTCCTCTGGTTCCCCCCTTACCTCCCCAGATATCTACATGGTGACATCATCCTCCAAGCCCAAGCCCTCGGCTAGCCGCCCTGCTGAGAAGGGCGTAGGTATAACCTCTCCGGGGCAAAGTGTCTACAGTGAAACCGTGCCCAAAAAAAGTATTTAAATTGAAGCCCAGGGGCATACCTTTCTGAGGGTGGAATTTGAGGCCATGTGACAGGTGGCAGGGGGAGACATTTTTGGACGGTGGGGGACTTGCCAACATCTTTTGAGCATATCCCCTAGGCAGCTGCTGAGTCCCGCATTTGGACAAGCAGGCAGTTCTTTTTCTGGGCAACTTCATTTCAGGGGTGGACAAGTTCGGCCTGGCTGGGCTGGCTGGGCTGGCTGGAGGCTCTCAACTCCTCCAAAAGTTACCTTGCTACACACTTTCTCCCCGGCAAGCTCAACCAAGCATTTGGTGGAGCTGGAAGAATGTAGATGTTGGAGTTGGACAGATCTGAGTATGAGTTCTGGCTCTTTCTCTGGCCAGCTGTGTGGCCATGGGTGTGCCCCTGCACCTCTGGGTCTCAGGCTCCTGCCTCCAATAGGAGGTGAATAATTCCAACCTTTGGACTTCAGTTTGAGAATGATCAAAATGGATGTCCACAGAAGGCAGCACATTGTAGGTGTGGATAAGTAGTGTATTATTTTAAAGAAAAGGTGAATTTTCTTTTAGACATAGCCCATCAGACTATGGCTTGGGGACTAAAAAGAAATGCCACCCAACAAAATATAATCTGGGTATATGTATGTTTGGGGATGAGGGATGAAAACATGAGTAGATGGAGAAAGAGAAGAAAACATTCCTTTAGACCAGGCTCAGTGGCTCATGCCTATAATCCCAAAGCTTTGGGAGGCCGAGGCAGGAGGATCACTTGAGGCCAGGAGCTCAAGACAAGCCTGTGGGCAACATAGTGAGACCTCATCTCTTCCAAAACTTTTAAAATGAGCTGGAGGTGATGGTAAGCTACAGTCCCAGCTACTCAGGAGGCTGAGGTGGGAGGATGGCTTGAGCCTGGGAGTTTGAGGCTGCAGGGAGCCGTAATTGCATCACTGCACTCCAGCCTGGGGGAAACTGAGCGTGACCTGAAAAAAAAGAAAGAAAGAAAGAAAAAGAAAGAAGGAGAAGGGAAAGGAAGGGAAGGGAAGAAAAGGGAAGGGAAGGGAAGAGAAGGGAACGGAAGAGAAGGGAAGGGAGAGGAGAGAGAAAGAAAGAAAGAAAGAAAGAAAGAAAGAAAGAAAGAAAGAAAGAAAGAAAGAAAGAAAGAAAGAAAGAAAGAAAAGAAGGAAGGAAGGAAGGAAGGGAGGAAGGAAGGAAGGAAGGGAGGAAGGAAGGAAGGAAGGAAGGAAGGAAGGAAGGAAGAGAAAGAAAGACTTTCCTCCAAATACATTTTTATACCTCTGGTTATTAAACAGGCAACGTTATTACCTACTCCGAAGATGAAATTTACAAACGTACATCATGCAGGAGAGTAGCATCGTCCCCCTCCCCGCCCCCACATCCCCGCCATGCACACCCCCGTCCCCACCCCCGATCACAAACAAGGGCAATGCTTTGTGTCTCCCCTTAAGGCAGTTTGTAAAGAGCCCAAGGAGCCAAAACGAGGGCAACCCTCAAACAAGCTGTTGGACTTCGCCAAGCAACTGGCCTCCCCATCGCTAATTAAGTTAATCCGGGTGGGTTTTTCTTTTCTTTTCTTGCCTGATTCCCTCCTGCAGAATCAGCAGGAACACCAAAGAGAAATGTTCATGGTAACCCGCCAAGCAAGCCTTCTCTTCAGCTGACAAGATGCATTAACGCCACAGAGAAGGGAAACTTCCCCCATACACCACACGAGTAATAAAAACCCTATTTTGTTTTCAGCTGACCACACAGCGCATGTGCCAGGGTAAATAGATCTCCTTTCTGCGGCTTTTCACCCCCTTCTCCTCCACCATCCCCACCCTCTTTCCATGTTTGGGGAGTTTTGATATGTCATAACATTGTGTCTGTTTATCTGAAATATTTCCACTCAAAATGCTTGTTTGCTCAACCAGACTGACATGTTGACATAGCTCCCGACAGCTGAGTGACCCCGATTGAAATAAAATGTAAAGTAAACACATTTGCATGCAGTTTATATACAGCCTGGGTCTGAGGAAGCAGAGGAAGTCGGGAGATTGAAATCCGAATTTCTTTCTTCCATCACCCTGGCCTTCGGCCTTCGGGGACCCTCCCTTCTTTTTTCCAGCTCTCTGCTCCCGAAATGCCTCCTGAGTCATAGGCTCAGCCTGCCTTTGGGTGTCCGAAAAACATCCTTTCTAGTTTCTGCCTGATCTAGTTTCTTCCCTTCCTCGACGGGTGCGTTTGAAGGCCTGAGTAATTTTCTTATGAGCTCTGAAAGCATGAGCCCAGGCGAATCCAAACAAACGAGCTGTGTGTGTTTGAGCAGATTCCATCCTTCTTTGAGCCTCTTTTTGTGAAATGAGGGAGTTGCACTCAAGTTGATCTCTTGGAGATTTCCAATGTTGATCTTCCGTGTAGCCTGTCTCAGATACTCAGGAACACCACACTTTTAATGGTTGAGCTGTCCTGTCCTCGCACACAGAGACTAACTTGCTTTTTTTTTTTTTTTTTGAGATAAGCTTTTACCCTGTCGCCCAGATTGGAGTGCAGTGGTGTGGTCCCAGCTCACTGCAGCCTCCAAATTTTGCCTTCAGGCCATCCTCCCACCTCAGCCTCCCAAGTGTCTGAGGTTATAGCCACAAGTCAGCACATGCATTGAAACTAATTTTCTCTTTCTTTTGTTCTCTTCCTTCTTTCTTTCTTTCTCTCTTTCCCTCCTTCCCTCCCTCCCTTTTCTTTTCCTCTTTTCTTTTCTCTTCTTTTCTTTTCTTTTTCTGAGACACAGTCTTGCTCTATAGCCCAGGCTGGAGTGCAGTGGTGTGATCTCAACTCACTTCGACCCCCACCTTCTGAGTTCAAACAATTCTCCTGCCTCAGCCTCCCAAGTAGCTGGGATTACAGGCGCCCACCACTATGCTTGGCTAATTTTTGTATTCTTAGTAGAGACGAGGTTTCACCATGTTGGCCAGGCTGGTCTTGAGCCCTTGACCTCGTGATCTTCCCACCTCTGCCTCCCAAAATTTGGGGATTACAGGCATGAGCCACCGCACCCGGTCCCTTCCTTCCTTTTCTTTTTTGAGACAGGCTCTCACTCTGTTGAGCAGGCTAGAGTGCAGTGACATGATCATAGCTCACTATAACCTCAAACGCCTAGACTCAAGAGATCCTCCCATCTCAGCCTCCCGAGGAGCTGGGACTACAGATGCACACCACCAGTCTGGCTAATTTTTTTTAATTTTTTCAGCCTCCTGCTACACCCAGGCAAGGCTAATTTCTTTTTTCTTTCTTTTTTTTAGACAGAGTCTCGCTCTGTCTCCCAGGTTGGAGTGCAGTGGCGGGATCTCAGCTCACTGCAAGCTCCACCTCCCAGGTTCACACCTTCCCCTACCTCAGCCTCCTGAGTAGCTGGGACTACAGGTGCCTGCGACCATGCCCGGCTAATTTTTTTTTATTTTTAGTAGAGACAGGATTTCACCGTGTTAGCCAGGATGGTCTCAATCTCCTGACCTCGTGATCTGCCTGCCTCGGCCTCCCAAAGTACTGGGATTACAGGCTTGAGCCACCGCACCCGACCGACAAGGCTAATTTCTTTCTTTTATATATATATACTTTAAGTTCTAGTGTACTTGTACACAACATGCAGGTTTGTTACATATGTATACATGTGCCATGTTGGTGTGCTGCACCCATTAACTCGTCATTTACATTAGGTATATCTCCTAATGCTATCCCTCCCCACTCCCCCAACCCCACAACAGGCCCCGGTGTGTGATGTTCTCCATCCTGTGTCCAAGTGTTCTCATTGTTCAATTCCCACCTATGAGTGAGAACATGTGGTGTTTGGTTTTCTGTCGTTGCGTTAGTTTGCTCAGAATGATGGTTTTCAGCTTCATCTATGTCCCTACAAAGGACATGAACTCATCCTTTTTTATGACTGCATAGTATTCCATGGTGTATATGTGCCACATTTTCTTAATCCAGTCTATCATTGATGGACATTTGGGTTGGTTCCAAGTCTTTGCTATTGTGAATAGTGCCGCAGTGAACATACACGTGCATGTGTCTTTATAGTGGCATGATTCATAATCCTTTGGGTATATACCCAGTAATGAGATGGCTGGGTCAAATGATATTTCTAGTTCTAGATCCTTGAGGAATCGCCACACTGTGTTCCACAATGGTTGAACTAGTTTACAGTCCCACCAACAGTGTAAAAGTGTTCCTATTTCTCCACATCCTCTCCAGCACCTATTGTTTCCTGACTTTTTAATGATTGCCGTTCTTTTTTTTTTTTTTTTTTGAGACAGTGTCTCACTCTGTTGCCCAGGTTGGAGTGCAATGGCGTGATCTCAGCTCACTGCAACTTCCGCCTCCGGGGTTCAAGCGATTGTCCTGCCTCAGCCTCCCAAGTAGCTTGGATTACAGGCACGCACCACTATACCCAGGTAATTTTTTTTGTATTTTTAGTAGAGATGGAGTTTCACCATGTTAGTGTCAGGCTGGTCTCAAACTCCTGACCTCAGGTGATCCGCCCACCTCAGCCTCCCAAAGTGCTGGGATTACAGGTGTGAGCCACCATGCCCAGCCTAATGATCGCCATTCTAACTGGTGTGAGATGGTATCTCATTGTGGTTTTGATTTGCATTTCTCTGATGGCCAGTGATGATGAGCATTTTTTCATGTGTCTGTTGGCTGCACAAGTGTCTTCTTTTGAGAAGTGTCTGTTCATATCCTTTGCCCACTGTTTGATGGGGTTGTTTGATTTTTTCTTGTAAATTTGTTTAAGTTCTTTGTATATTCTGGATATTAGCCCTTTGTCAGACGGGTAGATTGTAAAAATTTTCTCCCATTCTGTGGGTTGCCTGTTCACTCTGATGGTAGTTTCTTTTGCTGTGCAGAAACTCTTTAGTTTAATTGGATCCCACTTGTCAATTTTGGCTTTCGTTGCCATTGCTTTTGCTGTTTTAGTCATGAAGTCCTTGGCAAGGCTAATTTCTTAACCCCCACCCCACCCCCGTCCTTAGGAAATGGAGCTCCACCTAATTCCTCGCTCCTTCTCTCCAGTTTCATAAAGGAATCCTAAGACAGCACTCAGAAAATCCAGGGATAGCAACGCCTTGTCTAAGTCTCCGTCTTATACCAGTGGCACACAAGACTAAAAGAGTGCAGCACTTCTTTTCTCTAAGCGTCACACAACCTCAGAATCCTACTCAACACAGCAGTCCCAGTAGCTAACACACTGATTAGAGTTGGCTTTCAAGATGCAACCCATTTCTCACCTCTCATCTAATCCAGTGGTTCTTAGAGTGGGGTCCCTGGAGCAACAGCAGTGATACTCAGGAGGTCTTTGGTGGGATCCAAGACTCCACATTTCTAACAAGCTCCTGGGTGGTCAATGCTGCTAAGCTGAGGACCACACTTTGAGTAGCCAGCCCGTGACCCCAAGCTGAGGACCACACTTTTGAGTAGCCAGCCTGTGACCCCCTGTAACCTACCCCTCCAAATGCTTCCAGCCTCTCAGATGCCCATTTGCAGATTCACTTTTGTTCCTCATCCTCGTCAGACAGTCCCAAGACTACAGCAAACTGGACCTGACCACCACATGGGTACATTTCAAAACGGGTATTGACACACACCGCAAAGAAAAGGAGTATCAAAGCACAGCATTTGCCTAGAGAAACCCAAACACTGTGAAAGGGCTGAAAGATAAATTCAGGCAAATATGTTTGCATACAGTTGACAGGCTTTTGCCTGGACTCAAACTGCTCTCCAGATGAGCGAAGCCACCGTTACAACTTGCCTGGGGCCTGGCAGAGCTTGACAGAGCTTGGCAGGAGGCAGTAGGCCACCCTATGATTACAGAGCCTGTGCAACTGACCCTCCTTCCTGCCTCTGAGACCCTCCCCTCATCGGAGGGGCTGGATCTCAGTAAATCATTCTGACACTCTTGCCTGTTCCCCAAGCAGAATGGGCAGTCAACAGTGGGTTACTCATAGCACCATGGGCTGCAAGCCTCTACCCTAGGGAAGGTGCGCGAGGCAGCCTCAGACTCTGTAAGCACCACTGGATAAAGAGGCAAGAGAAGGGGTCAGGTGGGGTAGCTCACACCTATAGTCCCAGAACTTTAGGAGGCAAAGGTGGGAGGATTCCTTAAGCCCAGGAGTTCGAGGCTGCAGTAAGCTATAATCACACCACTGCATTCCAGCCTGAGGGGGAAAAAAAAAAAAGGCAGAGAAGGGAGGACTACAGAGGAATCCTAATTTGTTTAATCGTGGAATATGGGATGCCTCAAACTGGGCTGTGCCGGGTCATACTTCTGGCCTTTTCCTACCTGTTCTGTGCTAAACCTAAAATGCATTCCCTACTCTTCTCTACTTGTTCAATTCCAATGTCAAACTCACAGTCCTCCTCTTCATCATACCTAACATGCAGCGAGCACCTAAAACATGCCACAGACTGGGCTAATAATAATTTAACCAAAATTAGCTTACCGTAATGCCACCATGTAGCTCTTTATGAAAGATCAGGCCAGGCGAGGGGGCTCCAGCTTGAAATCCCAGCACTTTGGGAGGCCGAGATGGGTGGATCACTTGTGGCCAGGAAGTCGAGACCAGCCTGGCCAACGTGGCAAAACAGTCTCCACTAAAAATACAAAAATTACCCAGGTGTGGTGGTGTATGCCTGTAATCCCAGCTGCTCAGGAGTCTGAGGCGGGAGAATCGCTTGAACCCGGGAGGCAGAGGTTGCAGTGAGCCGAGATTGCAGCACTGCACTCCAGCCTGGGCAACAGAGCGAGACTCCATGTCAAAAAAAAAAAAAAATCAGAAAGCAGAGACTTGGAGAACAAAGGTAGCTAGCCCAAGGCCACATCACTTACAAGTGGCAGAGCCAGGGCTTGAATCCTGGTCAGTTGGGTTGAAGAGCCAATGCTTTCGAAGGCTCAGAGCAAGCATTCACTCCTCCAGGAGCTCTTCCACAATTACCCACTCTCATGCAGGCCCTCCTGTGTGTCCCCAGAGTACCCTCTATGTGACCTCTATTGTAGCACTTCCTGCGCCATCTTGCTTTCCACCTCAGGGCCTTTGCATTTGCTGTTCCTACCACCTAAAATGCCCTTCCCCAGCAAGTCTCCAGTCTTTATCTCATCTGGGTCTGTATTCCTTTTCAATGGCTGCTGTAACAAATGATACCAATTTAATGGCTTAAAACCACACACATTTATGATCTTCCAGTTCTGGAGGTGGACAGTTTAAAATGGGCTGGCCAGGCTGTGTTTCTTCCACAGGCTCTAGGAGACAATGTATTTCCTTGCCTTTTCTAGCTTCTCGAGGCAGCCACATTCCTTGGCTCACGGCCCCAGGTCCACTCCTTCCATCATCACATCGTCTCTGATTCTGACTCTGACTCGGAACCACCCACCTCCCTCTAATCAGGACCCCTCTGATGATCTAGGGGCCATCTGGATAATCCAGAATAATCCTTTCAACTTAAGAGCCTTCATGCAATCACCTCTGAAAAGTCCCTTTTGCCGTGTCAGGCAACGTCCTCACAGGTTCCAGGGATTAGGACATGAACATCTGTTTGGGACCATCATTCTGCCCACCAGAGGATTTCTGTGTCAGATCTAAACCAGCATCTTCCATCATGTTCTGCCGTCCTTCCCTGATATTTTTCCCCAGAGCATTTGCCACCATCTGATATATCCTGAAGTTATTTGCCTGTCTGTTACCTGTCATTCTCCCACAAAAGAAGAGAATGTCTCTTATGCACTGCTGACTCCCTTGAACAGTGCAGACACAGAGTAGGTGTTCAATAAAGGCTTTTGAATAAACAATGATTTATTTGTTTATTTATTTATTTGAGACCAAGTCTCACTCTGTCGCCCAGGCTGGAGTGCAGTGGCATGATCTCAGCTCACTGCAACCTCTGCCTCCTGGGTTCAAGCGATTCTCCTGCCTCAGCCTCCCGAGTGGCTGGGATTACAGGCACACACCATCGTGCTCAGCTAATTTTTGTATTTTTAGTAGAGACGGGGTTTCACTGTGTTGGCCAGGCTGGTCTCAAACTCCTGACCTCAAGTGATCTGCCTGCCTCGGCCTCCCAAAGTGCTGGAACAACAAGCATGAGCCACCATTCCTGGCCTTGAATAAACAATGATTGATGTCATGGTGGATTGTCCAGATTTCTTTTGTCACTGGGACCCCAAGGGCAGAGGCCCTGTCTGATGGCTTCATCTTCTCAAACATGGGCTAGATGAACCTACTTTCTCAGCCCTGCTTTTTTGCAACCACCAGCCCCAGGGAAAATAGAAGAAATCCTGAACTCCACACGCTAGAATTCACACAGCGAAGTGTCCCAACACCCCAGGGGCTCCTAATGGGGAAATTATACACAGGCAGAGGAAAATGGGGTATTGGTAATGTCACCCCCATCCTCAGTAAGCCTGCCTGGACCAGGCTTTTCTGTCCTGGCCCCAAGTTCTTTCCCAGCCTTGTCAAACAGCTGAGTGATTTAGCAAGAAAGCAGGCTCTTGCCACATTTATCCATACGTGGGTCAGGGCCACATCCTGCCTATGAGTCCATTTCTAAGTACAAGAGGAGAAATGAAACCCTTCCAACAGTGGTCACATGATTTTTTTTTTTTTTTTTTTTTTTTTTTGAGACTGAGTCTTGCTCTGTCACCCAGGCTGGAGTGCAGTGGCATGATCTCAGCTCACTGCAACTTTTGCCTCCCAGGTTCAAGCAATTCTCATCCCTCAGCCTCCCAAGTAGCTGGGACCACAGGTGCATGTCACCATGCCCAGCTGATTTTTTGTATTTTTGGTAAAGATGGGGTTTTGCCATATTGCCCAGGCTGGTCTTGAACTCCTGAACTCAAGCAATCTGCTCACCTCAGCCTCCCAAAGTGCTGGGATTACAGGCATGAATCACTGCACGTAGCCATGATTTCTTTTTTTCTGCTCCCAACTTTCTATCAACCTTATCCCACCATCCCCTCATCCTAGAGTTGGTGTTTGAAAATGCTGTGGGAGAAAAGAGAATGAAAAACAAGAAATAAAATCTGATTGTTTTGCTTCTCTGCTTAAAACCATCCTATGATGGCTGTGGTGGCTCATGCCTATAATCTCAGCACTTTGGAAGGCCTAGGCAGGAGGATCACTTGAGTCCAGGAGTTGGAGACCAGCCTGGGCAACACAGTGAGACCCTACCTCTACAAAATTAGCTGGACATAGTGGCACATGCCTGAACTTCCAGCTACTTAGGAAGCTGAGGTGAGAGGATCTCTTGAGCCTGGGAGGTCAAGGCTGCCGTGGACTATGATCGCACCACTATACTCCAGCCTAAGCAACAGAGTGAGACACTGATTCAAAAAAAGAAAAGAAAAGAAGGAAAGAAAGAAAGAAAAGAAAAAAACCTTGAGTATCATTTTCCTGGCTTCATCTCTTACTAGCTGTGTGGCTTTGGACAAGTTGCTAAACTTCTCTGTAGCTCAGCTTCCTTAACTAGGATATGAGGAGAATAAAAGTGTCTTAGTCTGTTTTGTGCTGCTATAACAGAATATCATAGAAAGGGCAATTTATAAAGAACAGAAATTTATTTCTCATAGTTCTGGAGGCTGGGAAGTCCAAGATCGTGGTGCCAGCAAGTTTTGATGTCTGATGACAGCCCAGCCCCACTTCAAAGAAGTCATCTTGAATGTCTCATCCTATGCTAGAACTTGTTATGTGGCCTCAATCAACGGTAAGGGATGTCAGGGGTAAATGGAGTATTTGGGGAGCACTCCTGTGTCCCAAACTTCTAGTGGGAGGAACGCTACTGCTCACACGGCTGAAGAGCAGAAGACAATAAACCCACTTGCAACCCCTTTTATAGCAGCATTAATTCATTCATGAAAGCAGAGCCCTCAAGACCTAAAATACCTCCCATTAGGCCCCACCTCTCAAAACTGTTGCATAGGGGATTAAGTTTCCAACACACGGATTTGGAGAAGACAACAACATTCAAACCACAGCGAATAGTAACCGACCTCTGTCCTCAAGGACACAGTGACTCGACTTGATATATATATAGTGCTCAGCATAATGCCCGGCACACAGCAAGTGCTCAAAAACTGTGGAGTGTATTTTGGCAGTTCCTCAAAAAGTCCAACGTCAATCTATCATATGACCCAGCAAGTCCACTCCGAGGTAAATACCCAAAAGAAATGAAAAAAATATGTCCACATGTCCACACATTGTACGTGAATATTCACAGCAGCATGCTACATAATAGTCAAATGTTGAAAATACCCCAAATGTCAGGCCGGGCGAGGTGGCTCATGCTTGTAATCCTAGCACTTTGGGAGGCTGAGGAGGACAGATCACGAGGTCACGAGTTTGAGACCAGCCTGGCCAATATGGTGAAATCCCATCTCTACAAAAAATACAAAAATTGGCTGGGCATGGTGGTGTGCACCTGTAGTCCCAGCTAATCAGGAGGCTGAGGCAGAAGAATCGATCACTTGAACCCAGGAGGCAGAGTGAGACTCCATCAAAAAAAACCCCAAATGTCTATCAATGGATAAATGGATTAACAAATTGTGGTGTATTCCTAAAATGGATTAATTTTCAGCCATAAAAAGGAGTGAAGTACTGGCACATCCTACAACATAGATGAACATGAAGACGTGATGCTGTCAAAGAAGTCAAATAGAAAAGGCCACATATTGGATGATTCCATTCATACGACATGTCTAGAATAGGCAAATCCATAGAGACAGACAGTAGATTAGTGCTTGCCTAGGGCTGGAGGGAAGAGGGAAATGGGAGTGATTACTTCATGGGAATGAGGTGTTCTTCTGGGGCAATAAAAAAGTCTTGAAACTGGAGAGAGGTGGTGTTTGCCCAACATTGTGAATGCACTCTATGCCACTGAACTGTACACTTTAAAATGGTTAATTGTATGTTCTGTGAATTTCACTTCAATTTTTTTTTTTTTTTTTTTGAGACAGAGTCTCACTCTGTCACCTGGGCTGGCGTGCAGTAGTGTGATCTCAGCTCACTGCAACCTCCACCTCCCAGGTTCAAGCGATTCTCCTGCCTCAGCCTCCCGAGTAGCTGGCATTACAGGTGCCTGTCATCACACCCGGCTAATTTTTGTACTTTTAGTAGAGACAGTGTTTCACTATGTTGGCCAGGCTGGTTTCGAACCCTTGACCTCAGGTAATCCACCCACCTCGGCCTCCCAAAGTGCTGGGATTACAGGTATGAGCCACCGTGCCTGGCAGGCCTCTTTTCTAAGGGCACTGATCCCACTGATGAGTGCTCCATCCTCATGACCTCATCACCTTCCTATGGCCCCAACTCTTAATACCATCACACTGGAGGTTAGGTTTCAACATATGAATTTGGGGGTGACACAAACATTAGATACAGCACGAGGGGAAAAGGAAAAGAAGTCCCTCCTCTTCGGTTGGCCCAACAGACCCAGGTCTTCCAAGAGCATGCTGGGTTCAGCCTAGCCCCAAACACATTTAGCCTGCAGCACTTCATTCCGGCTGTAATGAAATTACATGTGTGTGCCTATAGGGAAAGGGAGCCGGTATGGTTTTGATTTATTTATACTCAGCTCCTCCGATGCAGTAGGGTAGTTGTTGTTTGATGTCAGAGCCTTTCTGCAAGGACTTTGCAGGAGCCTCACTTCTCTTTGGTAACAAGAAACCAAAGTTAGCTCCGACTAAATTGTCTTGAAAGTCTGAGCGGGGAAGTTGCTCCAAGAAGTAACTTACTAAAAGAACGCGTTCCCTCATTCAAGTAGGTATGAAATAAAGATCCGGTTCCCAGGACCCAAGGGCTTCCCCCAAAACTCAGGAGCTCAGACTTATTCCCCAACATATTAGCAGGCTTCTAGCAAGGGGTAATTTCAGAAGAAAGAATAGAATAAAAGACCTTTGCCAAAGACTTGCTATGACACCAGGGACTTTACAGATACCCCTTAATCAAATTCTGTTTTTCTGATAAGGAAACTAGGCTAGGAGAAGTAAATAGGATGGATTAAGAAGTTGAGGAACTGGGCTTGAACCCAAATAGGGCTGATGCATCTATATTATTTCAGTTTAACCCCTTGTTGCAGTTACTATTGCTGTGTAACAAATTGCCCCAATGCTTGTGATATAAAACAGCCCATTTTATTATGTTCACAAACTCTCTGAGTCAGGAACTTATAAAAGGCATAGTGGGTGTTATGCATTGAATTTCATCCTTTGAAAAAAAAAAAATAGGTTGAAGTCCTAACCCCCAGGCCTCCAAATATGACCTGATTTGGAAATATTGTCTTTATAGAGGAAATCGAGTTAAAATGAGGTCTTAAAGGTAGGCTCCAATCCAGTATGACTCGTGTCCTTATGAAAAGGAAAAATTGGTGCCAGATGTGGTGGCTTATGCCTGTAATCCAAGCACTTTGGGACGCTGAGGCCAGAGGATCACTTGAGGCCAGGAGTTTGCGACCAGCCTGGGCAACACAGTGAGACCCCAACCTCTACAAAAATAAATATTTAAAAAATTAGGCCAGGTGCAGTGGCTCAGGCCTGTAATCCCAGCACTTTGGGAGGCTGAGGTGGGTGAATCACCTGAGGTCAGGTGTTCAAGACCAGCTTGGCCAACATGGTGAAACCCCATCTCTACTAAAAATACAAAAATAACCAGGTGTGGTGGCACATGCCTATAATCCCAGCTACTCAGGAGGCTGAGGCCTCTGATCCTCCCTGAGAATCATTTGAACCCGGAAGGCAGAGGTTGCAGTGAGCCGAGATTGCACCACTGCTCTCCAACCTGGGCAACAGAGCAAGACTTCATCTTAAAATAAAATAATAATTAAAAAAAGAATTAGCTGGATGTGATGGCACACACCTGTGGTCCCAGCTACCTGGCTGAGGTGGAAGGATTGCTTGAGCCTGAGAGATCAAGGCTGCAGGGAGCCATGATCACACCACTGCACTCCAGTCTGGGTGAAAGAGCAAGACCTCGTCTCAAAAGAAAGGAAATCAACGCATGGACTGAACAGAGTGTTAGGCTATCAGGTCTTCATCCCCTTCAATCAGCCCCACTCTTCTTCAATCTGTTTTACATATTGGATTTTTGCACATGATTTTGCTTGAAGAGAGGTTTCCAGAGTTATAAAAGCACTTTCATTTTACAAGATGGGAGATGAAAACTGAGTTCCAAACAGAAGTAAGATTTGCCCAAGGAGATCCAATGACTCAACAGAGGTCTTAAGAGAAGAAAGCAAGTTTTAAGACATAGAAGTGGCCAGGCACAGTGGCTCACACCTGTAATCCCAGCATTTTGGGAGGCGGAGGCAAGTGGATCACCTGAGGTCAGGAGTTCGAGACCAGCCTGACCAACATGGAGAAACCCTGTCTTTACTAAAAATACAAAATTAGCCAGGCATGATGGCGCATGCCTGTAATCCCAGCTACTTGGGAGGCTGAGGCAGTAGAATCGCTTGAACTCAGGAGGCAGAAGTTGAGGGGAGCCAAGATTGCACCATTGCACTCCAGCCTGGGCAACAATAGCGAAACTCCATCTCAAAAGAAAAAAAAAAAAGACATACAAGCAGTCAACAAACATGAAAAAAATGTTCTGCATCACTAATCATCAGAGAGATGCAAATCAAAAGGACAATGAGATACCATCTCACACTAGTCAGAATGGCTATTACTAAAAAGTCAAAAAACAACAAATGCTGGTGAGGCTGCCGAGAAAATGGAATGCTTATGCACTGTTGGTGGGAATGTAAATTTAGTTCAGCCACTGTGGAAAGCTGTCTGGAGATTTCTCAAAGAACTTAAAACAGGGCCAGATGCATTGGCTCACAACAGCAATCCCAGCATTTTGGGAGGCCAAGGTGGGAGGATCACTTGAGCTCAGGAGTTATCCTGTTATCGAGATTATCCTGGGCAACATAGTGAGACCCCATCTCTACAAAAAAAAATCCCCACAAGTGCACATCTGTGGTCCCAGCTACTTTGGAGGCTGAGGTGGGAGGATCACTTGGCCCAGAGAGGTCGAGGCTTTTAAGAACTTAAAACAGAACTACCATTCAACTCAGCAATCCTGCTACTGAGTATATATCCAAAAGAAAATGAATCATTCTACCAAAAAGACACCTGCACTTATATGTTCATTGCAGCACTATCCACAATGGCAAAGACATGGAATCAACCCTAAGTCCCCAACAACAATGAATTGGATAAGGAAAATGTGGTACATATACACCATGGAATACTGCACAGCCATAAAAAAGAATAAAATCATGTCCTTTGCAGCAACATGGATGCAGCTGGAGGCCATTATCCTAAGTGAATTAACACAGGAACAGAATAGGAACTACCGCATGCTCTCACTTATAGGTGGGAGCTAAACATTGGTACTTATGAGCATAAAGATAGGAACAGTTACTGGGGACTACCAGCGGGTGGAGGAAAAGAGGGGGGGCAGGGGTTGAAAAACTAACTGTTGGGGCCAGGCGTGGTGACTCACGCCTGTAATCCCAGCACTTTGGGAGGCTGAAGCGGGCGAGTCAACTGAGGTCGGGAGTTCGAGACCAGCCTGACCAACATGGAGAAACCCCATCTCTACTAAAAATACAAAATTAGCTTGGCATGGTGGCACACGCCTGTAATCCCATCTACTCAGGAGGCTGAGGCAGGAGAATTGCTTGAACCCAGGAGGTGGATGTTGTGGTGAGCCGAGATCGTACCATTGCATTTCAGTCTGGGCAACAAGAGCAAAACTCTGTCTCAAAAACAACAACAATGAAAAATAAACTGTTAAGTACTATGATCAGTACCTGGGTGATGGGATCATTCATACCCCAAGCCTCAGCATCATGCCATCTGCACAGATAACAAACCTGCACATGTACCTCCTGGATCCAAAATAAAAGTTGCGGGGAAGGCCAGGCATGGTAGCTCATGCCTGTCAACCCAGCCCTTAGGGAGGCAGAGGCGGGAGGAAAGCTTGAGCCCAGGAGTTTGAGACCTGCCTGAGCAATATAGCAAGATCCTGTTCTCCACAAAAAGGAAAAAAGAAAAGATTTTTTTTTAAGTGTAAAAGTTGGGAAAAGGGAAAGAAAACAAGCTTCCTGGCTGCCCATCCTGTTTTCTTTCTTTCACTACTCATCCTTTGGGGGTGAAGGTCCAGACAGCATGAGGACATAAACATATGACATTCCATAGATGTTTGGTGGCACTATTTCGTGTGACTACACTTCAGAAGCTTGTTTCCCCCAGCTGGGCCCCTGTTCTTCACTGTTCTGAGAATAAAAGATGGTGCCTTCATTGCATCAAGTACCCAGGCTCCAAGGCCAACCAGGCACACGGACTGGGCCTCCCTCCCAACAGTGGTGGCCTTACTGAATGCCCTTTCAGCAGAGGGGAGCGTGGGCGGGGCTGGCAGAGCAGGCCCAGGGCACAGGGTTAGCCCTGATAACCTGAGATCAAAGCAGCCTGTCAGCAGTGTCAGCTGAGAGGCAGCCAAGACAAGCGATGCGGGCAGCTTCATCTCCCCGCTGGCCCTAGAGCAGGGGCGGGGAAAGCACCACAGTTCCCGGAAACTATTTCTGAACAGGCTGGAGGGAGCTCCTGGTGCCACTGCTCATTCCAAGCTGGCTCTGAGTCCGTCTCCAGCTCTCTCCTGCACCATGCGTGGTTTCCTCTCCCATTTCCACTTTAGTTTTTTCCCGCTCTTTCATCTACAATTTTCAATTTTTTTAAATTTATTTATTGATTTTTTTTTTTTGAGACAAAGTCACACTATGTCACCCAGGCTGGTCTTGAACTCCTAGCCTCAAGCAATCTTCTAGCCTCAGCTTCCCAAAGTGCTGGGATTACAAGCATGAGCCACCGCACCGGGCTTTCCATTTTCACATAGACACATGCATACACATATAATTAAGATTTGTCTTCTCAGACCAGACATGGTGGCTCATGCCTATAATCCCAGCACCTTGGGAGGCCGAAGCAGGCGGATCATCTGAGGTCAGGTGTTCAAGACCAGCTTGGCCAACATGGCGAAACCCCGTCTCTACTAAAAATACAAAAATTAGCCAAGCGTGGTGGCATGCACCTGTAATCCCAGCTATTCGGGAGGCTGAGGCAGGAGAATCGCTTGAATGCGGGAGTCAGAGGTTGCAGCGAGCTGAGTTCGCCCCATGCACTCCAGCCTGGATGACAAAGTGAGACTCTGTCTCAAAAAGAAAAAAAAAAAGAATAAAAATAGATTTGTCTTCTCTTCCCTGTGACATTTCCCACTTTCAAAGTCTCTTAGTCTCTTTCTCTCTCACAGGTCCCATACGCAGGAGATGGCTACTGGCCTCTCTACCTCCCTGGCTAATACACACACAGCAGTATCTCCTCCCAGTCCTCCCATTCTCACATTCACAGACACAGTTTTCTTCCAGCTTCCCTTACACACACATGCACACATGCGCGCGCACACACGCGCGCGCACACACACACACCTGCCAGGGTTACAGTCTCCAAACTCTCTTTTAAAAAAAGAATCCAGAGACAGCTGCCAATTAAAACAATAAAATCTCCTTGCCTTCCTTTCTGTTATTATGAACTCTGGGACCGTTTCCACCAGCTGATGTCTGGATTTTTTTTTTTCCTACAAGGTGTTGACCCTTTCATTTGCAGCTGGAATCAACAGCCACTGTTCCTCTCCAGCTGTGGCCCCTTTGTCAGCTGGGCAGCTCACAGCTGGCTGATTTTCATAGCCTAGCTACCTCAGCACTTTTGCAAAGAAAATGTGAGGGAAAGACCAGATGCAGTGGCTCATGCCTGTAATCCCAGCACTTTGGGAGGCTGAGACAGGCAGATCACTTGAGGTCAGGAGTTCGAGGCCAGCCTGGTCAACATAGTGAAACCCCATCTCTACTGAAAATACAAAAATTAGCTGGGCATGGTGGTGTGTGCCTGTAGTCTCAGCTACTCGGGAGGCTGAGGTGGGAGAATCGCTTTAACCTGGGAGGCAGAGGTTGCAGTGAGCTGAGATCACGCCACTGCACTCTTGCCTGGGTAACAGAGTGAGATTCTATCTCAAAAAAGAAAAAAAAAAAGAGAGAGAGAAAGAAAATGGGAGGAAAGTTTGGACATCTACCCTTCCAGTAGATCATCTGAGAGATTCTAGAACCTTCCCCACACCCAAAGTTTGAATTATCTTCTCTCTCTACCCATGAACTCACACATGATCTCTTCACTGTGTGTCCAGATAGGCTGCAGGAAGAGAGAGGGAGAGGAGCATCCACATATCGCTACTTTCTGCTTTAGGCATCTGTAGGCTTCCGAACTTCATCTGTCATGCTGGCAGGGATGGTGGATGGGCAGGAGGGGGAGAAGATGGCTCAGGGAGCCATGCCATTGCTGAGAGGCAAAGAGAAGAAAAGAAGCATTTCGACCCGGCGTGGTGGCTCACTCCTGTAATCCCAACGCTTTGGGAGGCCGAGGCAGGTGGATCACTTGAAGCCAGGAGTTCAAGACCAGCCTGGACAACATGGTGAAACCCTGTCTCTATGAAAAATACAAAAATTAGCTGGGCGTGGTGGTGGGCATCTGTAATCCCAGCTACTCAGAAGGCTAAGGCACAGAATCACTTGAACCCCAGAGGCGGAGGTTGCAGGGAGCCAAGATGGCACCACTGCACTCCAGCCTGGGCGACAGACTGAGATTCTGTCAAAATAGAAAAGAAAAAGAGAATTTGGCTGGGCATAGTGGCTCACACCTATAATCCTAGCTCTTTGGGAGGCTGAGACAGGCAGATCACTTGAGGTCAGGAGTTCAAGACCAGCCTGGCCAACATGGTGAAACCTCATCTCTACTAAAAGCACAAAAATTAGCCGGGTGTGGTGGCGCGTTACTCTAGTCCCAACTACTCGGGAGCCTGAGAAGGGAGAATTGCTTGAACCAGGGAGGAAGAGGTTGCAATGAGCTGAGATTGTGCCACTGCACTCAAGCCTGGGAGACAGATTGAGACTCTATCTCAAAAAAAAAAAAAAAAAAAAAAAACAAACATGAAGAAGAAGAAAAGGAGCATTTATTGAGCCCCTGCTGTGTGCTGCATGCTGTGTGTACCTACCTCCTAAATGCATTGGAAGCTGTCATTGAGAGGCAGTGGGCATGTGTGCACAGATCTCGGCTCACTGCAACCTCCACCTCCTGGGTTCAGGTGACTCTCCTGACTCAGCCTCCCGAGTAGCTGGGATTACAGGCATGTGCCACCAAACCCAGCTAATTTTTTCATATTTTTAGTAGAGACGGGGTTTCACCATGTTGGCTAGGCTGGTCTCGAACTCCTGACCTCAGGTGATCCATGCACTTCGGCCTCCCAAAGAGCTGAGATTACAGGTGTGAGCCACCACACCAGGCTGAGTTCTTTCTTTCTTTCATCCTCTACATTGCTTGATAACTCTGAGCTTCATTTTCCATATATATATTTATATATATATTTTATATGTATATATTTATATATATATATATTATATGTATATATTTATATATAAATATATATATTTTTATATGTATATATTTTTATATATATATATATTTTCATAGAAATGGGATCTCGAACTCCTGGGCTCAAAAGATCCTCCCACCTCAGCTTCCCAAAATGCTGGGATTACAGGCATGAGCCACCACCACACCTGGCCTCATTTTCCACATCTGAAAAAAAAGGGGGATATTAAGTCAAACACTATGAAATGACAAGTTTTATAGGTCAAAAAATGGTCAGCTACACTGGCAATGTCATGTGCTGCAGCCAATTAGGACCAACATCACAGGGCTCTTGGGAGACTCAACTGGAAACAATACATGTGCAAAACACACATGCTAGCTGGCAGATTATAAGCACTCAGTACATATTACGTATATTTATGACTACAAAAGCAATATTCAACAAAGACTGATATGGTGAGATGTTGTTGGATATACACCAAAGGCCTGTCCATAAACACTGTGTTGGAGGAGATACGACTTTGTTAGAGGAAACCAAAGAATGCCACTTTGGAAGGGACCCTGACAAGACATAGAGCTTAGCTGGAGAGTTCCTTGGTTAAAATAAAAAAAAAAAAAAAAGAAAAAGAAAAAATTTTCTTGGCCTCGGCATTGAAAATTCTGATTCAGTACGTCTGAGACGGGGGCCCAAGAATATGCAATTTTTACTCTCTTCCAACCCAGAATTCTCTAGGATAAGTAAGCCCATTTCCAAAACAAGTTGATTGGAAGAAGTAAATAAATAAATAAAGGGGAAGGAGAAACAGAAGAATAAAGAGAGAGTATATAGAAAATATAGAAATGTGGCCAGGCCTGGTGGCTCATGCCTGTAATCTTAGCAATTTGGGAGGCCGAGGCCCGTGAATTGCTTGAGCCCAGGAGTTCAAGACCAGTCTGGGGAACATGGCGAACCCCCATCTCTATATTAATTAATTAAAGAAAACATAGAAATATAAAGAGTAAAGGCAATTTAAGAGACCTAACCAAAGGCAATGTGTGAAACTCATGTGGATCCTGATTTAAACAAAATAACTGTGTATGTACATATACATATATATACATATATATGTGTATATATATATCAGGGAAAATTTGGACAACTACTAGATATTTGATATTTGATGATCTTATTATTAATTTCAAGTATAATAATGGGCCAGGCATGGTAGCTCACACCTGTAATCCCAGCACTTTGGGAGGCCAAGGCAGGCGGATCACTTGAGGTCAGGAGTTTGAGACCAGCTTGGCCAACATGGTGAAACCCCGTCGATACTAAAAATACAAAAAAATTAGCTGGGCGTGGTGGCGCACATCTGTAATCCCGGCTACTCGGGTGGCTGAGACACAAGAATCGCTTGAACCAGGGAGGTGGAGCTTGCAGTGAGTCGAGATCGTGCCACTGCACTCCATCCAGCCTGGGCGACACAGCCAGGCTCTGTCTCAAAAATATAATAAATAAATAAATAAATAAATAAATAAATAAATAAATAAAATAATGGTAATATAATTTTGTTTAAAAAAAACTTTATATTTAAATCCGCATACTGAATTACTTGTGTATTAAATGATGCAATGCCTGGATTTTGCTTCAGAAGAACCTAGCAGAGGGAGAAAATTCAAGTTGGTGGAGGTATGAATATAACAAAATTGGCTCTGGGTGATGACTATTGAACCTGGATGTTGGCATATGGTGGTTGATCTCACTATTCTCTTCGCTTTTGCATGTGCTTGAAAATGTCTGTAGAAATCTCCCACCTGATTCTCAATCAGTTTTGGAGATCATTAAAGTAATCAACCCTCTTTGTACTAATGGGAATATTGAGACCCAGAGAGGAGAAATGAATTGCCCAATACATTAAGGGCAGAACTGGGACCAGACCCCAGGATGTCTCTGCACTCGCCCATTGACAAGCATTTCTGTTTTCTTTTCTTTTTTTGCGAGGGAGACGGAGTCTCGCTCTGTCACCCAGGCTGGAGAGCAGTGGCTTTATCTTGGCTCACTGCAACCTCTGCCTCCCGGGTTCAAGTGATTCTTCTGCCTCGGCCTCCTGATTAGCTAAGATTGCAGGCGCACAGCACCACACCCGGCTAATTTTTGTATTTTTTGTAGAGAGGGGAGTTTCACCATGTTGGCCAGGCTGGTCGCGAACCCCTGACCTCAAGTGATCCGCCTGCCTCAGCCTCCCAAAGTGTTGGGATTACAGGTGTGAGCCACCGTGCCCGGCCTCACTTCTGAGCCCTTACCCTGTGCCAGGCACTCTGGTAGCACCAGATAACATGAGGATAACATGATCATCCTCAAGTGGAGAACTCAGCCATTTGGATCAATAACTGTAGAGTAACAAGGACAGTGATTCCTTGAGGAATCACTGATACTCAGTGAGAGACAGGGAATCTCCCTGTCAGCTCCATGTCTCACATAGTTGACTTCCCCCCATGCAAGCTCTCCTTTGATTGTTCTCAAAGACAATCACAGAAACTCCAGGCTAACATCCTACCAATTTAGCAATCTCAGCCCAAAAAAGTGCTCTAATTACTTAGAGTCCCGTTAAGAGTTCCAGGAATGAATTGCGTTGTCCCGGCTTGGATCACGTGGTCATCCATGAACCAATCACTTTGGCTGGGAGTCAGAATACTCTGATTGGCCAGATGGTCATGTGCCCATGGGCCTTGGAAATGGGGTCAGCCTCTTGCCAATTTTATACACATAGCAGAGGAAGAGCATTTTTCAAAGGAGAAATTAGGATAAGTCACACAAAAGGCGAACACTGAGCAGGAAAAATTGTAGGTACCCACTATGTATGTCCTGCTCGTTCACGGAGGCATAGCACCACAGTTTAATGCACAGATCTGGGCCCTGTATCCCTGGGTTTGAAGCTGCCCTCACCACTTTTCCAGACCTTAGGCAAATGAGAATCTCACCAAACAACAATTTCCTCATCTGTAAAGTGTGTAGGAAACTAGGGTCAGCTCAGAGATTCACAAACATCAGAAAGAGTGCCAACAGAATAAAGCATCTATCACATAGAAGGTAGTAAGGACAGTAGATATTATTACTTTGAAAAATCTTAGTTCTCAGCCAGGTGAGGTGGCTCCTGCCCTGTAATCCCAGCACTTTGGGAGGCCAAGGCAGGAAGATCACCTGAGGTCAGGAGTTAGAGACCAGCCTGGCCAAAATGATGAAATTCCATCTCTACTAAAAATACAAAAATTAGCCAGATGTAGTGGCCCATGACTAATTCCAGCTACTCGGGAGGCTGAGGCAGGAGAATTGCTTGAGCCCGGGAGGCCGAGGTTGCAGTGAGCAGAGATCTCACCACTGCAGTCCAGGCTGGGCAACACAGCAAGACTCCGCCTCAAAAAAAAAAATCTTAGTTCTCAATGCCTATAAATATCCTAACTCCTGTTTACCAAAGGGGCTTCTCTTATCTTTCTCTGCCCTCTTCCTCGTTTATTTGTTGCATTGTCTTTTTTCTTGCTTAGATTAAAGAAGTACACACACAGAGTCAAACTAATAATGGCACTCATAAAACAGAGGAGGGGACAAAGATCTGGGGAGTTCATCTATATTTAACTGTGAGCAATCAGAGGCTAGTGCAGTGGAAAACATGCAAAGGGCTTGCAGGAGGAAAGAGAATATTAAAATTGCAATTTTCCCAATCACATCGAGACGTCTCTTTGACAGAATGCATAGCACTTCTGTCAAAAACTGTGCTACATCTCCAAGCAAAAAGCAAATAAATTGAATTTCTGTTCAGTGACAGTGTGGGCTAAAGGTGCTGTCAGCTTTGTTCCAATTTTTTTTTTCTTTATTTTTTTCTCTCCACGGCATTCTTTTGTAGCTGTCTTTGTGGAGTTTGTTCCTGGTTCCCCTCTAACCCCTCGCAACCTTTTTTTTTTTTTTTTTTTTAGACAGAGTCTTGCTCTGTCGCCTGAGTTGGAGTGCAGTGGTGCAATCTCGACTCACTGCAACCTCCACCTCCTGGGTTCAAGTCATTCTTCTGCCTCAGCCTCCCGAGTAGCTGAGATTACAGGCACATGCCACCATACCTTGTTAGTTTTTGTTTGTTTGTTTTTGTTTTTTTCTTTCGTATTTTCTGTAAAGACTCCTGACCTCAAGTGATCCACCCACCTCAGCCTCCCCAAGTGCTGGGATTACAGGCATGAGCCACCATGGCTGGTTTCCCCCTTTATTCTTCCTCCTTCCACAAAGGCTGGATCAGACCTCAGCCTGCACGTGCCATAAAGCTGCACTGTAAAGCTGCCAGTGACCCCACATAGGCTCCAGGATACAGCATAAAATCTATTGACCAGTTTCCAGCCTGGATGCTGATTTCTCCAGCAGAGCCCATGTCCACTCCCTTTTCAAATGGCCAGTGCTGGAGGCCAAGACTGGTTAGACAGGCCAGGCACGGTGGCTCACACCTGTAATCCCAGTACTTTGGGAGGCCGAGGCAGGCAGATCACTTGAGATCAGGAGTTCAAGACCAGCCTGGCCAACATGGTGAAACTCTGTCTCTATGAAAAATACAAAAACTAGCCAGGCGTGATGGTGCATACCTGTAATCCCAGCTACTTGGGAGGTCAAAGTAGGAGAATCGCTTGAACCCAGGAGGTGGAGGTTGCAGTGAGACAAGATAGCACCACTGCACTCCAGCCTGGGCAACAGAGACATACTCCATCTCAAAAAATAAAAATGAAGATTGGTCAGGCAAAGGAAGGTCGTCGTTTGGTGTCCTAAGCATTATGTGGTTGAACTGACATTGGCCAGGGGTTGGCAAAGGACTGATGTGATCTGTGGCCAATGGGTGAGAGGATGGCACAATTTCAGGGGTATATTTAAACACTTCCTTGTACCTCAAAAGCCCCAATGATTTGGAAGCCCCAGTCCATGATGACGTTTAGTTGTGAGCTGGTTCCTGAAATTCCCACTGATATCAATGGAGGCCACTAATAAAAGATCAGCATCCTTAGAGGGTTCTTGGCTGCATTTATTAGGGAAGCTCCTCCATCATGATGCCCAGGTCACCTTACCTCATTCCTCAAGGCATGGCTCTCCTTCCTGCCTTCCAGGGCACTGCTAGGTCACCAGCCTTAGAGAAGCAAGAGAGAGCAAAGGCTGAAGACATAACACACCTAAGTCTCACTCCTTAACAGGCATTGAGGTCTTGGCAAAGCCCAAAGCAATATGCCCAGAAGGGATGGGGCATTCAACTGGGGTTTCAATCTGTAACCAATTCAGAGGAATCTGGATCAATTACACTCGAAGAAGACATAGCTGAGGAACTCTCTCAAATGCCTTCCAGGCCGTAATCCTAGAACTTTGGGAGGCAGAGGCAGGAGGATCACTTGAAGTCAGCAGTTTGAGACCCGCCTGGCCAACATGGTGAAACCCCATCTCTACTAAAAATACAAAAATTAGCCAGGCATGGTGGTGCTCTCCTGTAGTCCCAGCAACTTGGGAGGCTGAGGCATGAGAATCGCTTGAATCTGGGAGGCGCAGGCAGCAGTGAGCTGAGATCATGCCACTGCACTCCAGCCTGGGTGACAGAGTGAGACTCGGTCTCAAAAAAAAGAAAAAGAGTGGAAATAGCTGAACAGTTAGGAAGTTCTTGTGAGAATCAAGGAGTAAGAGAAGGAGGTGGCCTGAGCCCAGACAGTGGGTAAAGAAGACAAGCCAACAGCTCCAAGAAATATTCAAGAAATAGGATTAAAGAGACAGTTTTAGGCAAAGAAAACAGGGTTGAGCACCTAAAAAAAGACTTCATCTTCGGGGGAACCAGTCTAAAATATTCCACATACTGTTAGTTTATGTAGCACAAGGGCCCACTGGAATCCTTTTTTCTTAGTAATTGCATTCATGGACCTATTATATCTCTACACATCCCTGTGTCTTATGCATAGTGCTTAATCTGGCTGACTCTGAAGTCAGCCTGCCTGGCTGTGGTTCCATTATTTAGGGTCCTCATTAGAAGCAGGCAGAGTCTAGATCCTTTTTTTTTTTTTGAGATGGAATCTGGCTCTGTCACCCAGGCTGGAGTGCAGTGGCGTGACCTTGGCTCACTGCAACCTCCACCTCCTGGGTTCAAGCGATTCTTCTGCCTCAGCCTCCCTAGTAGCTGGGACTACAGGCGCCCATCACCATACCTGGCTATTTCTCTGTATTTTTAGTAGAGATAGGGTTTCACCATGTTGGCCAGGCTGGTCTAGAACCCCTGACCTCAAGTGATCCGCCTGCCTTGGCCTCCCAAAGTGCTGGTATTATAGGTGTGAGCCACCACACGCAGCCTGAGGCTAGATGCTTTTAGTGGTTCTCTTTGATGCTCTATTCAGTAGGTAAGAAGAATTAAGACAACGAGATGTTGAAGGCTCCAGAGCCTTCAACACTAGAAAGCCAGTGCCCTGGTCCGAACAAAAAGGCACATGACCTTATATGAGACCCATGGCAGTGGAGTCAGGGGAGCAAGCTGGTTTCCAGGAGATGTTATTCTGTGTATAAGGGAGAAAAAAGGCTTTCAGGGTCCCAAAGCTTATAGTTAATATGGAAGAACTACTGAATAATCTCCTGCCTTCTTGGGGATGGCACAATTATTTGTCAACGTGTCCTCAAATGCCAGTTGATTGATGGTACAAGTTGCTAAGTTCGTTCCTTCAGTGGATCGTATCCAAACAGATTGTCCTAAGGCTGAGAAGGGCAGGAACCAAAGGAGAATGCTTCATGGGTAAATTCATGACCCTGGGATCAATTCACATCACTCTATCCAGATCACAAATGGGAGTATTCCACATGGACACCAACCTTCTTTCATGAGTAGGGTGATTGAACCATCCCAGTTTGCCTTGGATATTCAGTGTGCTAAAACAGGGAAAGTCGGCCAGGCGCAATGTCTCCTGTCTGTAATCCCAGCACTTTGAGAGGCGTAGGTGGACCTATCGCTTGAGCTCAGGAGTTCCAGACCAGCCTGGGCAACATGATGAAACTCCATCTCTACTAAAGATACAAAATACTTAGCTGGGTGTGGTAGTGTTTGCCTGTAATACTCTACTCTGGAGGCTGAGACGGGAGGATTACCTGAGCCTGGGAAGAGGCTGCAATGAGTCATGATTGTGCCACTGCACCCCAGCCTGGATGACAGAGGGAGACTCTGTCTCAAAACAAAAAAAGTAAAATTAAAACAAGGAAAGTCTCATGCAAACCAAGCTGGTCACCCTATCCATGAGCCCTACTTTGACCTCATGTTGCCATTTTGAATGATGTCCTTTTTATTTTATTATTTTTCGAGACAGGGTCTCACTCTCTTGCCCAGACTGGAGTGCAGTGGCACGATCTTGGCTCACTGCAAGCTCTCCACCTCCTGGATTCAAGCAATTTTCCCACCTCAGCCTCCCAAGTAGCTGAGACTACAGGCACGTGCCACCATGCCTGGCCTAATTTTTGTATAATTTTTTTTTTTTTTGAGACAGAGTTTCACTCTTGTTGCCCAGGCTGGAGTGCAATGGCACAATCTCGGCTCACAACCTCCGCCTCCCGTATTCAAGCGATTCTCCTGCCTCAGCCTCCCAAGTAGCTGAGATTACAGGCTTGTGCCACCATGCCCGGCTAATTTTGTATTTTTAGTAGAGAGGGGGTTTCACCATGTTGGTCAGGCTGGTCTCGAACTCCCGACCTCACGTGATCCGCCCACCTCGGCCTCCCAAAGTGCTGGGATTACAGGCATGAGCCACCATGCCCAGCCTTGTATAATATTTTTAGTAGAGACGGGGTTTCACCATGTTGGCCAGCCTGCTCTGCAACTCCTGACCTCAGGTGATCCATCCATCTCGGCCTCCCAAAGTGCTGGGACTACAGGCATGAGCCACCACTGCTTGGCCCAGATCATGTCCTTTTGGGGATTTCAGAAAATGAATTAGTGATTTGGGGTCAACTTTGTTGGGAGGAAAAGAAAATCAGCTTGCTGCATTACAACTATTCCATTCATCTTTTGCAATGGAAAGGGAATTGGTATAGCCATAGTAGTTAAGATTACAGCCTCTGAAGCCAGAGGCAATGAATTTAAATCTTTGCTGTCCCAGGAATTTGAGATTGCCGTAAACTATGATCACACCACTGCAATCCAGCCTGGTTGACAAGATTTTTTGCATTTGAAAAGAATCCTTCTGGCTGCGGGTTAGAGAATAGACTCTTGGTTACAGAAGGCGGCCACGTACAGTATCTCATGCCTATAATCCCAGCACTTTGACAGGTTGAGGCAGGAGGTTCACCCAGGAGTTTGCGACCAGCCTGGGTAATTTAGGAAGACTCCATCTCTGAAAAAAGAAAAAAAGTAAAATAAAAAAAAGCTGGGCGTGGTGGCACCCACCTATGGTCCCAGCTACTTGAGAGGCTGAGGTTAGAAAGATGGCTTGAGTCTTATCTTTTTCAGCAAGCGATAATGTGGTGGTAGCCTTGTTTTGACCATAGCTTACCCTCTTTATATACATTATCTCAGTTAACAACATCTTCAAGGTTTAGACAACTCCCTTCCCCTGGAGATAACCGATTCCTTCATAAGAAACGAACTGATTGTCATGCTTTCCTCTTATATTCAACACATTTAGTAACTTTGGTCCAATCTCCTCAGCTACGCATTTGCAATGAGCCACCTTGTAAATGAACTGTATCAGCTAAGGTATCCTGTGGGGAGAATAATAACAGAAATTCCTCAAGGAGCTGCCTCCAATGGGAAATTCCAATTGAGAGATTAAAAGCTCTGGGAGCTTGTGATCCAGAGGATGGAGACTAGGGTGGGGTTTGATGAAAAGTTCTAATAATAACAGCTGATGGTTTTGAATGCTTCAGACAAGCCAGACAACATGTTCAGCATTTTCAATGCATTTTCTTATATACAAGGATGAATTACAATCATTCAGATTTTACAGAAAAGAGCAAAGGTCTTTTTATTTATTTATTTGTTTACTTTTAGAGACAGCGTCTTGCTCTGTCACCCAGGCTGGAATGCAGTGGCACAATCATAGCTCAATGCAGCCTCAATCTTCCGGACTGAAGTGATCCTCCCACCTCAGCCTCCCAAGTAGCAGTGACTACAGGTGTGAGCCATCACACCCGGATAATGTTTTTAGGTCTCATTATGTTGCCCAGACTGGTCTGGAGCTCCTGGCCTCAAGTGATCCACCCGCCTCGGCCTCACAAAGCACTGGGATTGCAAGCCTGAGCTTCACACCTGGTCTGTTTCTATCTTTTCAACCAAGAGTCTATTCTCCAACCTGCTGCTAGAGAAATTTTTTTCAAAGGTAAGGTGGTGATTTTGATCATTCCAGATGTATACATGTATGGAAACATCACATGGTGCCTCATAAATACATAAAATTATTACTTGTCAATCAAAAAAAAAAATGTTTAAGGCAGACAAAAACTAGAAACCACCCTGGTGTGCATCAACAGGAAAAGAGTTAAACAAACTGGTGTATTCATATAAAGAAATGCTACTCCACAATAAAAAAGAAACTATTGATACAAGTTATAGCACAGGTGAATCTCAAATTATGCTGAATGAGAGAAAACTTTATACACAAGCCTATGTACTGTATAATTCCACTCATCTAAAGTATTGGAAGAGACAAAACCAACATGGCAGAAAAAATCAATAGTGGCAGATTGGAGGAGGGAGGGAGGAGTGATGACAATATTATCTATCTTGATAAGGATTTGGGATGCCGAAGCATGTGCATTTGCAAGTATTTAGAGAGTGATATCCTTAAGATTTGTGCATTTCACTGTGTGTAAATTTTCTCTTAAAAAATATGAACAGGTATTGAATTCTAGTTAATGATATGCAGACTGAAGTATTTGGGGATAAAGTAACTGATATCGCTAACTTAGTATTTTTGGTTTTGCTTGTGCTTTTGCTTTAGAGACCATGCATGCTGCTAAACCTGTAACTTACTTTGTAAGATAAATTGATGGGCTGGGCGCAGTGGCTCACACCTGTTCCCAGCACTTTGGGAGGCCAAGGTGGGTGGATCACCTGACGTCAGGAGTTCTAGACCAGCCTGACCAACATGGTGAAACCCCATCTCTACTTTAAAAAAATAAATAATTAGCTGGGTGTAGTGGTGCATGCCTGTAATTCCAGCTACTTGGGAGGCTGAGGCAGGAGAATCGCTTGAACCTGGGAGGTGGAGGTTGCAGTGAGCCAAGATTGCACCACTGCACTCCAGCCTGGGCAACAGGAGTGAAACTCTGTCTCAAAAATAATAAATAAATAAATAAATAAATAAATAAATAAATAAATATTGAGTAGATGTGTGATAAAGCAAATATAACGCAATGTTAAGTATAGAATCCATACAGATGTCATATAATTTTTCAACTTTTCTATATACTTGTAACTTTTTAAAATAAAATCTGGGGAGTGTTAAAGGGATAACTTCTTGTTTAAAATAGCAAGAAGTGACGTTATTCAGATGAAAAACCAAAGCTCTTAACAGTCTTCAAATTCTTCAGGATCTGGGCCTTCCTCCATCCCCAACTCTCTGGCCTGATTTCATGCCATCATTTGAATGTGTCATTTCCAATGGCGATTGAACCCTCTCAACCATCTTTTTTTTTTTTTTTTTTGAGACAGGGTCTTGCTCTGTTGCCCAGGCTGTAGTGCAGTGGCACCATCACAGGTCACTGCAGCCTCAATCTTCCAGGCCCAAACGATCCTCCCACTTCAGCCTTCCAAGTAGCTGGGATCATATCTGGATAATTTTTTTTTTTTATTTTTTGTAGAGATGGGGCCTATCTTGCCCAGGCTGGTCTCAAACTTCTAGGCTCAAGCAATTTGCCCACCTTGGCTTCCCAAAGTGCCGGGATTACAGGCATGGATCACTACACCTGAACCTCTCAACCACTTTACTTCCAGCTGTGGCAACTCCTTGCTTTTCTTCAAACACACCAAGCACATTCCAGCCTCAGGGCCCTTGCACTTGCTGTGTCTTCTACCCGGAATACTGTTCCACTAGAGCCTGATTCCTTAACTTCTTCAGGTCTCTGCTCCAATATCACCTCCTCACTGTACATACAATAGCATTTCCTATCACTTTATTCCTTGGCTTGCTTTAAGTGTCATGTTTTATTTTTTTTAATTATTATTATTATTTTTTTTGAGACGGAGTCTCACTCTATCACCCATGCCGGAGTGTAATGGCGCAGTCTTGGCTCACTGCAACCTCCCGTCCTGGGTTCAAGCGATTCTCCTGCCTCCACCTCCCAAGTAGCTAGGATTACAGGGGCTCATGACCATGCCTAGCTAATTTTTGTATTTTTAGTAGAGACAGGGTTTCACCATACTGGCCAGGCTGGTCTTGAACTCCTGACCTCAGGTAGTCTGCCCACCTCAGCCTCTCAAATTGCTGGGATTACAGGTGTGAGCCACCGCACCCAGCCAAGTGTCATGTTTGATCACCGGCTGACACAATATTCATTTTGTTTGTTTGTTTTGTTTTGTTTTGTTTTGTTTGAGACGAAATCTCGCTCCATCACCCAGACTAGAGTGCAGTGGCTCAATCTTGGTTCATGGCAACCTCCATCCCCCGGGTTCAAGCAATTCTCCCATCTCAGTCTCCCGAGTAGCTGTAACTACAGGCGCCTGCCACCATGCCCCGCTAATTTTTGTATTTTTAGTAGAGATGGGGTTTCACCTTGTTGGTCAGGCTGATCTCAAACTCCTGACCCCAGGTAATCCACCAGCCTCGGCCTCCCAAAGTGCTGGGATTACAGGCGTGAGCCACCACGCCCAGCCAATAGTCATTTGTTTATTGTCTGTCTCCTCTCACTGCAATGCAGGGATTTCACTTTGTTCCCTATGGAATGCCAGCACCTAGAATGGCCCCTGGAAGACAGTGCACTCAATAAATACTTGTTTCATAAATACAGGGATGAATGAGTATGATGCTGACACTACCAACAGTAAAAGCTAATCTCAACTGAGAACTTGGTAAGTGCCTGGCACCATGCTGAGTGATTTACTTCCATTATCTCATTGAATCCTCCAACAAACCCATTACTATTTTTACAACTAAAAGATTTAGAAAACTTCTACAATTTAGAAAGATTAAGCGATTTATCCCCAAACAAGTGTCAGAGCTGGGAGAGTCCAACCCAGTTTTGTTTTTGGCCATTCCAGAATCTTTCCACCTTGCTGTAGGGCAGGGAAGATCTCCTTCTTCTAGAAAGAGATAAATGTGTCAGCTTGCCACCAACATGTCCTAACTGCCGATATAAAGACCCAGATACCTGTAGACTTGGGGGCATCAGACTCTCAAACATCAAACTTCCTATGATACTTTGTGTCCCCTGTCCCCCAGACTACAAGGGTTAAATGGGCTGACCAGCATTAACGGGCTATCAACTTCTTAATCAGCTCTTCTATTTTGGGGAGGGTGAAGCAGGAGGATTGCTTGAGGCCAGGAGTTCGAGAACAGCCTGGGCAACCTAGCAAGACCTCATTTCTACAAAAACTTTTAAAAATTAGCTGGGTATGGTGATACGCACCTCTAGTCCCAGCTACTCAAGAGGCTGAGGTGGAAGGATGGCTTGAGCCAGGGAGTTGGAGGTTGCAGTGAGCCATGATCATGCCACTGCACTCCAGCCTGGGCAATAGAGCAACAGAGCAAGACCTGATCTATTAATAAAAAAGAAGTAAAAGAAGTAAATGCTAGTATTGTGAGGAACACAGTAGACCATGTATGTAAAAGGATCTAACACAGTGAACAGGACCCAACAGGCCAGGGGGAATATGATAGTTCCATGTCCACTTCCCCAGCTTGTTTTCACAATAAAATCTTCGGGGTGGGTCGGGGGAGGGTGGTAACAGATACATGTTATTTCTTGTTTAAAATAACTTCTCCTTTTATTCAGATGCAAAACCAAAGCTCTTGGGTTGGGTGCTCACATTTGTAAACCCAGCACTTTGGGAGGCCGAGGCGGGAGGATTGCTTGAGCCCAGGAGAATTTTGTTCTTGTTTGTTTCTTGAGTCAAGGTCTGGCTCTGTTGCCCAGGCTGGAGTGCAGTGGTGCGATCTCGGCTCACTTCAACCTCCACCTCCCTGGCTCAAGCCATCTTCGCACCTCAGCCTCCTGAGTAGATGGCATTACAGGCAAGTGCCACCATGCCCAGCTAATTTTTGTATTTTTTTTTTAGTAGAGACAGGGTTTCTGCCATGTTGCCCAGGCTGGTCTCAAACTCCTGGCCTCAAGCAATCCTCCCACCTAGGCCTCCCAAAGTACTGGGATTACAGGCATGAGCCACCACTCCCGGCCAAGCCCAGGAGTTCAAGACCAGCCTGGACAACATATGAGACCCCATCTCTATAAAAACAAAACCAAAGCTCTGAACAGTTTAGTTCAACAGTTCTGCAGGATCTGGGCCTTCCCCCATCCCCAACTCTATGGCCTCCTCATCTCATACCATTGTTTGAATGTGTCCTTTTCAACGGCAGTTGAATCCTTTCAACCACTCTACCTCCATCCCTTGTGGCCTCCTTGCTCTTCTTCAAACATACCAAGCACATTCTGGCCTTCAAGGGCACCTTGTCTACTTCAAGGACACCCTGAGACACGCTTGGATAATTCTGACTTTTAGGCAATGTCAATCTAAACAACAAACAGAGAAGCCCTCTAAAAGAAAAGATGTTTATTTAGGAGTAGAGCATTGCAATGAGAATGTGCATGCCCTAGTAAACTATGTGTGCATTCAGAGAGGTAAAGGAAGACAAAAGGTTTTTAAAGGACAAAAATGTGGAAGATTACATAATTGTTTTGAAATAATTATCCTTGGCTACAAAGATCAATAACAAGGGTGATGCCGGTCTGAAGTTGGACAGGCAGTTGCTGGGCAGATGTCCTTGCAAAAGTAATTTTTTTTGTGTTAAGGTTGCAGTGGCCTTTCTGCAAGGCTGTGGTATTTGCAGTCTTTTGTGATGTTTTTGTTATCAGTCATCCAAGCTGGAGAACCCTCTGCATGTCCTTCCCCAGCTCTATTTGTCAGGGTTTTCTTAATATGAGTGACTCCATTTTGGGTTCTGACAATTTTCACAGCAAACTGGGCCAAGTGCTCTGTGTTAGAAACTGATCACAGGCTATGTATTTCTCTCTTTGTCTACACATTACAGATAGGAAAGCTAAAGTTCAGAGAAAATAAGCAACTTGTCCAAGATTACAGTTTTTAAGTTGTAGGCATGGCCTGGTTCTTGTCTTGTTCCTCTCATGGTAGAGAGAGATAAATTCCAACTGAGGAAATCTAGAAAGGGTCCTTGGAGGAGGTGATGATCTCCAGAGTCTATCACTGGGCTTAAATATCTGTTTTCTGTAATACCATACTGGACATTCCCCTAGGAGGCTGCAGCCTGAATTCTTTTATTTTTATTTTTTGTATTTTTAATACATGTTTAAGATAAAAGAGACAGGGTCTTACTATGTTGCACAGGTTGGTCTGAAACTCCTGGGCTCAAGTGATCCTCCCACCTCAGCCTCCCAAAGTGCTGGGATTACAGGCGTGAGCCACCACACCCAACCAGCAGCCTGACTTCTATAACTTAGAGCTTTGCCACTTCCTTCTGGCTTTGACTTGAGCAAAAGTAGGCATCAGCAAGCGTCCTCTCTTCTGAGCACAAATTAAACCCTCAGTTTCACAAGGACCTCTGCCCAATACCACCTACCCTAATTTTCCTAATGTTCCTCTCGCCTAATGTTCTCACAGCTAAAGAGATTTGAAAAAGACCCTGTCCAAAGACTCTGAGAGCTCCCTTCCACTGGTTGGTTATATCAGACCTACTTTTTGTCACTTGGTTAAAAAAAGCGGCGGGGGGCGGGGGGGTTGGGAGGGACCACAAATACAACGATATCCTTAGGATGGATGAACCACCATGCTGCCCTTTAAAATATGTATGCTCTGGGCCGGGCGCAGTGGCTCACGCTTGTAATCCAGCACTTGGGAGGCCGAGGCGGGCGGATCACGAGGTCAGGAGATCGAGACCACGGTGAACCCCGCTCTACTAAAATACAAAAATTAGCCGGGCGTGGTGGCGGGCGCTGTAGTCCAGTACTCGGAGAGGCTGAGGCAGGAGAATGGCGTGAACCCGGGAGGCGGAGCTTGCAGTGAGCCGAGATGGCGCCACTGCACTCCAGCCTGGGCGGCAGAGCAAGACTCCGTCTCAAAAAAAAAAAAAAAATAAAATAAAATAAAATATGTATGCTCTGTATATTTACAGTTATTTGTTCTGGAGGGATTTCTTCTCTTCCTTCCACATCTCCTAGCTGTGTATACAATAAAAAGGATGGGGCTGGATGTGTAAGACTTTTTTTTTTCTCTCTGCTGTGTTTATCCACCCAAGCAAGTATTTTAAGTGCTTTGTTTCCATTATGCTATTCTGAGCCCATTACTTGGTAGGGTGATTAAAGATTGCTTTTGGCAAGAGAAGAGAAGACAATATGTTTGTTACTTCCATGACTGTTAGCCTTTCCCAGGCAGTCTTCAAAGGGAAAAACATGAACACATGGCATACAAAATACATACTGGCTTCGTAGTGGGAGCCCTGGAGAACGTCTGGCCCTTCACCTTTGCCTGAAATCTGAGCAGCTAGGACAGGAGGCGTGACAAGGGTTCTTTCTAGGGCATGTTGGAGACCGCCCACCTCTCTGGGCTCCTCCGTCTCCCTCCTTGCTTGTGTGTTCATGAATTCTTTCCCTCGGCTGGGGTCTTCTCGGGAACTTCCCTAATTTTCCACCAATATTTGGATGCAGTCATGGACAAGACAGATGAGCTCTCTACTTTCTTTTATTGTTATTATTATTTTGCAAAAAAATAAATTGTTATTATTATTTTGCAAAAAAATAAAGACAGGGGTCTCACTATGTAGCCCAGGCTGGCCTCGAACTCCTGGGCTCTAGCAATCCACCCACCTCGGCCTCCCGAAGTGCTCAGATTACAGGCATGAGCCACCATGCCCGGCCGAGCTCTCTACTTTCATGGAGGTTAAAGTCTGGTGCAGTGCAGAGACATTAATAAAAGTATCACACAGCCAGGCGTAGTGGCTCACGTCTGTAATTCCAGCACTTTGGGAGGCTGAGGCGGATGGGTCACCTAAGGCCAGGAGTTCGAGACCAGCCTAGCCAACATGGTAAAACCCCATATCTACTGAAAATACGAACATTAGCTGGGCATGATGGTGCGTGCCTGTAGTCCCAACTACTTGGGAGGCTGAGGCAGGAGAGTCATTTGAACCTAGGAAGCAGAGGTTGCAGTGAGCCAAAATAACACCACTGTACTCCAGCCTGGGTGACAGGGAGACTCCGTCTCAAAAAAAAAAAAAAAACAAAACAAAAAAAAATGGGAGTGGGGAGAGGAGCGATTATTCAAAGGGAAAGAAGGTGGGGTAACCTAGACCCACAGAACAAGGGCAAGAGTAGCAGGAGGTGTAAACAGGGGTCAGAGAGGTCAAGGGAACCTATAGTATACACACATTATAGGTGATAAATATTATTTAGTTAAAATAGGAGTGGAAGGAGGAATCTATTCCTTGTGGAATAGAAGCCAATCCCTGCTTTCTTTCTTTTTTTTTTTTTGAGATGGAGTCTCCTTCTGTCTCCCAGGCTGGAGTGCAGTGGCGTGATCTCGGCTCACTGCAAGCTCCGCCTCCTGGGTTCACGCCATTCTCCTGCCTCAGCCTCCCGAGTAACTGGGACTACAGGCGCCCACCACCACACCCGGCTAATTTTTTGTATTTTTAGTAGAGATGGGGTTTCACCGTGTTAGCCAGGATGGTCTCGATCTCCTGACCTCGTGATCCGCCCGCCTCGGCCTGCTTTCTTATCTTAACAGCTGGGTGGCCTTTGGGCAAGACATTTAACAGCTCTAAACCTCCATTTCCTCATCTGTCAAATGGGAATTCGTAAGTCCTACTTTACAGGATTTGTGGTGCATAGTGGGAGCACATTGTTAGCTTCCTTCTTTGTTCCCAATCGTCTTTGATGAGTATGACTTTTCTCTCTCTCTCTTTTTTTTTTTTTTTTTTTTATTTGAGACAGAGTTTTTCTCTTGTTGCCCAGGCTGGAGTGCAATGGTGTGATCTCGGCTCACTGCAACCTCCGCCTCCCCGGCTCAAGCGATTCTCCTGCCTCAGCCTCCCTAGTAGCTGGGATTACAGGTGCCCGCCACCACGCCCGGCTAATTATTTTGTATTTTTAGTAGAGACGGGGTTTCCCCATGTTAGTCAGGCTGGTCTCGAACTCCTGACCTCAGGTGATGCACCCGCCTTGGCCTCCCAAATTGCTGGGATTACAAGCATGAGCCACCGCGCCCGCCCTGAATTTGACTTTTCTTGTTTCATTTAGCATCTTGGGAGGCCCGCAGGAAGCCAAAAATAAACAAATAAATAAAACCCATCACTGTACTTGCTTATATGCTTGCTTGCTTATTTGAATACATGCCCAAGACCTGTCTCTCTGGCCTGGGGGCCTAATTCCTTGCAAGGTTGTTGTAATCCCTCATCCTCCATCCCTCAAATTGGATGGAGTCTCCTTGAAGTCAAGCAGCTGATTTCTCCCCAGGGTCTTGGGAACATTAGCATCTCCCTGGCCTATCTTCCAAACTATTGTGACAAGCAGATGAGATAAAAGGTGTGTAAGGCTCACACGCCAAAGATTCTCGTTCCCCTCCCTGGGCTGGAAAAAAATCTGCACTGATCTAGACAGAGTGACAAGTTACACAAATGCATTTTCCCTGAATGCTCTCCTTTCAGTGAAGGGCCCCTTGGATTCAAAATGGCATCTGCAAGTTCAGGCATGTCCAGACTGCTTAAAATGTCTAGGAGTCTTTCTCTTCTGGAGCCAAGTGGGCAACTTCAGAAACTCCACCCGCTTATGAGGAGTGAAGGCAGTGGCTGGTGCAGCCCAGGTGCTTCCTTTGCACCAAGGTCTCTCGAGTGTGGGCGCCATGCTTGGTTGTTTTATATACCTCTCTTTGTTTCATTGTCTCCACAATCCTGTGAGAGAGGGAATGGCCTTCCCATTTTTACAGAGATCAACTGAGGGATTCAGCAACCAGCCTAAAGTCTCCATCTTGACATGGAAGAACAGAATTCCTGGGTCACTCTTCAATGGTGTCTTGATAACCAGTTAGCTGTCCCGCTTCCTTCCCCGAAATTAGATTACCTGGGTCCCAGGGAAGCACTCCGGTAATTCTCAGGTCAGATCGAGGCCTCAAGGTGGGGTTTCCTACTTCAAATGCTGGATTTGGATTTCTGGAGACTCCAGGCTAGTTAACTAACATCTGCCTTAACTCCAGCCCTCTTTCCACCACTCTGCTACCCCCACCTTAGTTCTAGAAGGTGTAATGACAATAATAATCATAATTGGCACAATTTATTAAGCACCTGCCAAGTACTAGGCATAGAGCTAAGTAACATGTATTTTCTCATTTAAAGAAGTTAGGAATCCTACAAAATGACTATTAATGTTATCATCCCCATTCTACAGATGAGAAAACTGAGGCTCAGAGAAGAAGAAGTCTTCACTCAAGGTTTCAAATTAGTAAATGGCAGAGCCAAACCTAAAATTTGGTCTGGCTGACCCCACCTGCTCACTGCCTGCTTTTCTGGTTCCACACTTTTACAAAGGTCTCTGCTCAAAAAGATTGCACCAAGCCAAGCACAGTAGTGTGTACCTGTGGTCCCAGCTACTCAGGAGGCTAAGGTGGGGGGATTGCTTGAGCCGAGGAGTTTGAGGCTGAAGTGAGCTATGATTGTGTCACTATACTCCAGCATGAGAGACAGAAAGAGACCCCATCCCTTTAAAAAAAAAAAAAAAAAAAGGAAAAAGAAAGAAAGAGTGAAGACAGCAAGCAAGCAAGAAAGAAAGAGAGAAGGGAGGGAGGGAGGGAAAAAAGAGAAGATAAAAGAGAGAAAGAAAAAAAGAAAAGGAAAGAAAGGAAAAAGAAAGGAAAGAAAGAAAAGAGAGAGAAAAAGAAAGAAAGAAAGAAAGAAAGAAAGAAAGAGAGAGAGGAGGGAAGGGAGGGGAGGAGGGAGGGATGGATGGAAGGATGGAAGGAAGGAAGGAAGGAAGGAAGGAAGGAAGGAAGGAAGGAAAACTGCACCAAAGTCCAGTAAAATCCTGCCCTTCCAAACTCTGAGGACTAGCCCAGGCTTCTGTGGTTCTTCCACCTCCACCTCAGGGCCTCAGTTTCCCCATTTGTGGAATAGGGAACTGGACTAGATGAGCTCCGAGGTCCAGCTCAAACTCTGCCAACTGCACCCCAACATGAAAACAGCCCCTTGTCCTCAGCCCTGTCCCTGACCTGTATCCTTCCTATGACCTTTCTCACCTCATATGGAAAATGGGTGAGAGCCTCAACAATTCACTATTCCACTCCCTGACTTCAAAAAGGGAGAGCAAAGTGTTGAAAGTCACAGCTGAGCTCCTTTTGTCCTCACAGTAATGCAGTCTGGGCTTCCCCTTCAGGCTACTCTCATTCTGGGAGCCTAACTTGGCATGTTCCCTCTGGAATTCTCCCTCATTTGACTAGCAGGAGAGTCTAGTTCCCTAAGGTTGGAATCAAGGTCATGCCTTGCAGGCATTTAGCCCCACCTTGATGGTGATCTTCAAGAACTATGTCTTTTTTCTAAATCATCCAAATCATCATTATCAAAGTTGTCCTTTAAACAAGGACCCCAAATTCTTTACCCAGAGGGCGTCTTCATTTGTGAAGGAATAATTCAGCACAGGTCTTCAGGCCCATAATTCACAATTCCAACAGCCCAGAACTCTGGAAAGTGGCAGTTATTTCCATAATGAATTTATTGGCAAAACCTGACTTCCTTTGAACTTACTTTTTAATTAAAAAATAAAAATTGGCCTGTAATTCCAGCACTTTGGGAGGCCGAGGCAGGCAGATCACAAGGTCAGGAGATCAAGACCATCCTGGCTAACACGGTGAAACCCGGTCTCTACTAAAAATACAAAAACTTAGCCGGGTGTGATGGCGGGCACCTGTAGTCCCAGCTACTTGGGAGGCTAAGGCAGGAGAATGGCGTGAACCCGGGAGGCGGAGCTTGCAGTGAGCCGAGATCGCACCACTGCACTCCAGCCTGGGCGACACAGCCAGACTCCATCTCAAAAATAAATAAATAAATACATACATACATACATACATACATACATACATAAAAATAAAAATTGGCCAGGCACAGTAGCTCACACCTGTAATCCTAACACTTTGGGAGGTCCGAGGCAGGTGGATCACTTGAGGTCAAGAGTTCGAGACCAGCCTGGGCAAAATGGTGAAACCCTGTCTCTACTAAAAATACAAAACTTAGCCAGGCATGGTGGTGCACACCTGTAATCCCAGCTACTCGGGAGGCTGAGGCAGAAGAATCACTTGAATCTGGGAGGTGTAGGTTCCAGTAGGCTGAGATTGTGCCACTGCACTCTAGCCTGGGTGACAGAGTGAGACCCTGTCTCAAAAATAAAAATAAATAAATAAATAAATAAATAAGCATATATGTATGACGTACAACAAGATGTTTTAGAAAAGTCTTTTTTTTGTTTTGTTTGTTTTGGGGGTTTTGTTGTTGTTTTGAGACAGGGTCTTGCTCTGTCGCCCAGGCTGGAGCACAGTGGCACCCTCATGGCTTACTGTTGCCTCGACCTCCCAGGCTTAAGTGATCCTCCCACTTCAGCCTCCCAAGGAGCTGGGACTACAGGCACCTACCACCACATCCAGCAATTTTTTTTTTAAGAGATGGTATCTGGCTATATTGCCTGGTCTGGTCTCAAACTACTGGGCTAGAGCAGTCCTCCCCCTCAGCCTCCGAAAGTGCTGAGATTACAGGCGTGAGCCATTGTGCCCAGCCAGAACTATGTCTTTAAAGCCAGAGAGAGCTAGGTTTGAGTCCCAGTTCTGCCATCAACTATCTGCATTTTCTTTGTCCCTATGGAAGACACGGATTCAACACTTATGAAGGTCCTACTATGTGCTGGGAACTGTGTTATGGGGTACAGTGCTAAACAGAGAAACAGTGTTCCCACCCTCTTGGAGCTTCCTTCCTCATTGGAAGAGTTAGGAGAGTGGAGGCAGATGGCAGGCAAATTCATAGGAGATTTTCAGAGGTAAATAAGACACAGTAAAGGAAATGGTGAGGGATAGGAACACCTTCTTTGTACGGAGAGGACATCTGAGGAGAGCCCATCCTAGGAAGGGCTCAGGAGAGACCACCAGGCAGAGGGAAGAGCAAAGGTGCCTTCTCCACGTAAAGATCAGAACTAGGTGCAGTGTGGCTGCAGGGGCGTGAACTAGAGGCTTTGTAGGACACAGATCAAAGTTTGGTTTTATAATTAAAATTTTAGAAAAATTTAAAAATAAAGAAAACAACATTTGGATTTTATCTGAATGCCACGTGAGGCCACTGGAGGATTTTAAAAGCTGTTTTCATTTTTTTAATTACAAAAGCAAACTGTTGGAAGAAACTGACAAACGTTCTCCAACACTGGCGATCTAATTTTGCATTCCCACCAGCAGAGTTGGAACATTCCAGTTGCTCCCCATTTTCCTCAACACTTGGAATGACCAGTCTTTAATTTCAGCCATCTCTGTGGTATCACATTATGAGTGGTACCACATTGTGGCTTTAATTTTTATTTTCCTGATGATTCATGATGTAGGTTTTTTTTAAGGTGCTTTTTGACTATTCACATAGCTCCTTCTGTGAAGTGTCTTGAAAATCCCTTTGCCTATTTATTTATTTATTTATTCTTAAGACGGAGTCTTGCTCTGCTGTCAGGCTGGAGTGCAGTGGTGCAATTTCGGCTCACTGCAACCTCTGCCTCCCGGGTTCAAGTGATTCTCCTGCCTCAGCCTCTGGAGTAGCTGGGACTACAGGTGTGCGCCACCACACCCAGCTAATTTTTCTATTTTTAGTAGAGACAGGGTTTCACCATGTTGACCAGGATGGTCTCGATCTCGACCTCGTGATCCACCCACCTCAGCTTCCCGAAGTGCTGGGATTATGGGTGTGAGTCACCATGCCCGGCCTTATTTATTTATTTTTATTTTTTATTTTTTTATTTTTTGAGACAGGATCTCGCTCTGCACCCAGGCTGGAATGCAGTGGTGTGATCTCAGCTCACTGCATCCTTGACCACCTAGACTCAAGTGATCTCCCCATTTCAGCTTCCTGTGTAGCTGGGACCTCAGGTGTACACCACCACACTTATCTAATATTTCAATTTTGTAAAGACAGGGTTTTACCATATTGCCCAGGCTGGTCTCAAAGCTCTGGGCTCAAGCAGTCCTCCCAAGTGAACCACCAGATGTGGTGGCTCATGCCTGTAATCCCAGCCTTGGCCTCCAAAAGCGCTGGATTACAGGCATGAGCCACCAGACCCGGCCGCCCACCCCCATTTTTTTTTTTTAAGACAGTCTTGCTCTGTTGCCCAGGCTGGAGTGCAGAGCCATGGGTTCAAGTGATTCCTCTACCTGAGCCTCACAAGTAGCTGGGATGACAGGCATGGGCCATCACACTCAGCCAATTTTTGTATTTTTAGTAGAGATGGGGTTTTGCCATGATGGCCAGGCTGGTCTTGAACTCCTAGCCTCAAGTGATCCACTCACCTGGGCCTCCCAAAGTGCTGGGATTACAGGCGTGAGCCACCTCACCCAGCCAGCCCCCATTTTTTAATTGTGTCATTTATCTTCCAATTAGTGACTTACAGATGTTCTTTTAATATTCTGATACGTATCCTCTGTCAAATATGATTTACAAATTATGTCTCCTGGACTATGACTTGCCTTTTCATTTTCTTAACAGGGTCTCCCAAAAAACATAAGTCTTACATCTTGATAAAGTCATTTATTTTTATTTTGTGGTTTATGCTTTTCTTGTACCAACTAAGAAATCTTCTCCAGTCCAAGGTCACAAAGATTTTCTAGTGTATTTTCTTCTAGAAGTTTATTGTTTTAGCTCTTAAATTGCTTATATTGGGGTAAAAAGTCAAACATACACTTACCATACATCTTGGTAATTTCAGTGTTAAATATCTACCCAGGAAAAAAAATCATATATCCACAAAAAGGCTTACAATTTTTTTTTTTTTTTTTTTTTTTTTTAATTAGAGACAGGGTCTCGGCCAGGCGCAATGGCTCACGCCTGTAATCCCAGCACTTTGGAAGGCCGAGGCGGGCGGATCACGAGATCAGGAGTTCGAGACCATCCTGGCTAACATGGTGAAACCCCATCTCTACTAAAAGTACAAAAAATTAGCCAGGCGTGGTGGCGGGCGCCTGTAGTCCCAGCTACTCAGGAGGCTGAGGCAGGAGAACGGCATGAACCCAGGAGGCGGAGCTTGCAGTGAGCCGAGATCATGCCACTGCACTCCAGCCTGGGCAACAGAGCGAGACTCTGTCTCAAAAAAAAAAGAAAAAAAAAAAAGAGAGAGAGAGGCAGGGTCTCACTCTGCAGTGAGCTATGATTGCACCACTTCACCCCACACTGCATTACCTAACGTGCAGTGGCGTAATCACAGCTCACAGTAGCCTCAAACTTCTAGGCTCAGGTGATCCTCCCACCTCAGCCTCCCGAGTAGCTGGGACTACCAGCACACAACAAAAATGAAGTTTTTTCATTTTATGGTAGAGATGGGATCTCGCTATGTTGTTCAGGCTGGCCTCAAGCGATTCTTCTGCCTCGGCCTCCCAAAGTGCTGGGATTATAGGCATGGCCACCAAGACTGGTCAGGACTTAAACGTGTATGCTTCTACCAGCGTTATTCATAAGAGGAAAGAAGTGGAAATAAGCATCCATCCACAGGTCAATGACTATACTGCAGTACTTTCCTATAATGGAGTGCTATGCATCAATAAAAAGCAACTATTGATCTCTGCAACAACACGAAAGCTGAGCTCAAAAACATGATGCTGAACAACACAAAAAATGCCAGATGAAAAGAAGTTTATACTGGGCAATTTGATTTCTATGAAAGGATAGAAATGATCACACTCATCTACAGTGACAAAAGGCAGATCAATGGTCGCCAGAAGCCTGAGGGAATGGGTGGGGGTGGGCAGGTGGCTGAGGAGGGTGGAGGGGGAATTTTAGGGAGTGAAGAAGAATGTTCTACATCTTGATTGTGTTGGTGGTTACACAACACTATGTTTTGATAAACATTTTATCATGGGGTAGGATTTGATAAGTATTTTATCAAAATTTATTGAACTGTACACTCAAAATTGGTGTGTTTTATTTTATGTAAGTTATATTTCTCCATAAAGTGGAATTAAAAAAATAATAAAACAGATGGTGGGGAAGAATGGGTGCAGGGTGAGGACAGAGAGGAGAGTTAGGCCTCAGGATCATCTGGGTGGAGGACGAGGGGAGGTTGGTCCAGGGAAACAACAGGGAATGGTAATTACTGTTGTTGTTTTTCTGCCTTGTCCTCCCCTTGAGCCAGGAACAGGCTCTCATTTGTAGCTGCACTGACCATTTCCCCCACCCCACAGCCTGCCTTCTTCTCTACTGAGTCATCTCTCAAGGTTATTGTAGGGAACAAAGGCTTTGACTTACGCTGGACATCTCCAAGGGCTGACGCACATGCCCAGGAAACCATGTCACCGGCCAAGGTGACGCGGAGAAATCCTGTGATGCCACCCCCAGGCTCCCAGGCCCTCTGTCCTCTCACCCAGCCTCCGTCTCTCCTTTCCAAATCATCTCCTAGGGCCTAGGTCCACCGCAGTGAGGATAGCTGATAAAATCTGAGAACGAGACACCTTCTTAGTGACTGTGTTTGTTTCCCATGGTTGCCATAAGGAACCATTTCTGCAAATTCACAAATTGGGTGACTTAAAACAAGAGAAATGTGTTCTCTTGTGGTTCTGGAGTTCAGAAGTCAGAAATCAAGGTGTTTGCTGGGTTGGTTTCTTTTTTGAGGCTCTGAGGGAGAATCTGTTCCTTGCTCCCCTCTTGGGTTCTGGTGATTACTGGCAATCCTTAGAATTCTTCAGCTTTGTAGATGAGAACGACTCCAATCTCTGCCTCCGTCTTCACATGGTGTTCTGTGTACCTCTGTGTCCATTTCTCTTTTCTTATAAGAATGCTAGTGCGGCGCGCTGTGGCTCACGCATGTAATTCCAACACTTTGGGAGGCTGAGGTGGGCGGATCACTTGAGGTCAAGAGTTGGATACCAGCCTGGCCAACATGGCGAAACCTGGTCTCTAATACAAATACAAAAATTAGCCAGGTGTGGGCCGGGCGTGGTGGCTCACGCCTGTAATCCCAGCACTTTGGGAGGCCGAGGTGGGCAGATCACGAGGTCAGGGGTTTGAGACCAGCCTGACCAACCTGGTGAAACCCCATCTCTACTAAAAATACAAAAATTAGCTGGGCATGGTGGCGGGCGCCTGTAATCCCAGCTACTCAGGAGGCTGAGGCAGGAGAATTGCTTGAACCCGGGAGGTGGAGGTTGCAGTGAGCCGAGATCATACCACTGCACTCCAGCCTGGGTGACAGAGCAAGACTCCGTCTCAAAAAAAAAAAAAAAAAATTAGCCAGGTGTGGTGGCACGCACCTGTAATTCCAGCTATTCGGGAGGCAGAGGCAGGAGAATCACTTGAACCTGGGAGGCACAGGTTGCAGTGGGCCGAGATCATGCCACTGCACTCCAGTCTGGGTAACAGAATGAGACTCCAGCTCAAAAAAAAAAAAAAAGAAGGAAAGAATGCCGTTCATTAGATTAGGAGCCACCCTAATCCAATATGACCTCCTATTGAGCACCTACGGTGTACCAGGAACCATGCTGAGACTTGTTCACACATCATCTCATTTAAACCTCACAATGTCTTCAAATAAATGAGAAAACTGAGGTTCAGAGACCTAAGTAACGGGTGCCCCCACATCCATTCAATCCCCTGAACATCTCCCAATGGTCTGCCTCGATTGTGTCTGCAGAGACCATATTTCCAAATAAGGTTACATTCACACGCATACAGATTAAGACTTGAACTTTATTGTCTTTTCTAAGGGACAGAGTCTTACTCTGCTGCCCAGGCTGGAGTGCAGTGGCCATCAGAGCTCACTGCAGCCTCTACCTCCTCAGCTCAAGTGATCCTCCTGCCTCAGCATCCAGAGTAGCTGGGACAACAGGTGCATGCCACCCTGCTTGGCTAATTAAAAAAAAAAAATTTGTAGAGGCAGGGTCTCACTATGTTGCCCAGGCTGATCTTGAACTCCCGGCATCATGCACTCCTCCCACCTGGGCCTCCCAAAGCACTGGGATTACAGGTGTGAGCCAACATGCCTGGCCTTGAACATTTTTTTGTTTTCTTTTTGAAACAAAGTCTCACTCTGTCACCCAGGCTAGACTGAAGTGGTGCTATCTCGGCTCACTGCAACCTCCATCACCTGGGTTCAAGAGGTTCTCCTGCCTCAGCCTCCCAAGTAGCTGGGACTACAGGCACCCCTCACCTCACCCAGCTAATTTTTGTATTTTTAGTAGAGACGGGATTTTATCATGTTGGTCAGGCTAGTCTCAAACTCCTGACTTCAAGTGATCCGCCCACCTCGGCCTCCCAAAGTGCTGGGATTACAGGCATGAACCACCACGCCCGGTCTGAACATATTTTTTTGAGAGATACAACTGAACACAGTACAGAGACCTTATTTTCCTCTGACCAAAAGGAAGCCCCCAGGGGTCCAGCTGGCTGGAGAATAGGAAGGGAGGAGAGAACACTGACCTCAAAATCACAAAGGTGCAGAGTTCAAATCTTGGTTCTGCCACTAATTTGCTGTTTGGTGCTGGTCATTTCACTGCCCCTTTCTGGACCTCAGTTTTACCATTTGTTAAATAAGTCTTTTATGGCTGGGTGCAGTGGCTCACGCCTATAATCCCAGCACTTTGGGAGGCCGAGGAGGGTGGATCACCAGATGTCAGGAGTTCAAGACCAGCCTGGCCAACATGGTGAAACCCTGTCTCTACTGAAAATACAAAAATTAGCTGGGCATGGTGGCACATGTCTATAATCCCAGCTACTCGGGAGGCTGAGGCAGGAGAATCACTCGAACCCAGGAGGCGGAAGTTGTGGTGAGCCGAGATCGTACCACTGCACTCCAGCCTGGGAGACAGAGCGAGACTCCATCTCGAAAAAATAAATTTTAAAAAATGATAAAATAAAATAAATAAATCTTTTATCCCCTGGATGGAATTGCTGCACTTAAAATTAACAACGGAGAAGGAGGAGGAGGAGGAGGAGGAGGAGGAGGAGGAGGAGGAGGAGAAGGAGAAGGAGAAGGAAGAGAAGGCAAACACGATAGCTCATGCCTGTAATCCCAGCACTTTCAGAGGCTGATGCAAGGGGGGTTGCTTGAGGCCAAGACTTTGAGTCCAGACTGGGCAACATAGTGAGACTCTGTCTCTATTTAAAAAAAAAGGGAAAATGAAATTACTGAACTTTTAAGACGTAATGGATGTGGTTAGCATTTATTGAGCACCTACAGTGTACCAGGAACCATGCTGAGACTTTACACACATCATCTCATTTAAACCTCACAATAACTTCAAACAAATGAGGAAACTGAGGCTCAGAGACCTAAGTAACAGGTGCCCCCACATCCATTCAATCCCCTGAACATCTCTCAGTGATCTGCCTTTCTGTGCTCCATTGCAGGGTATAAGTGTCATCATTTCTTGCTTGGATTCTAAAAATGGCTTCCTTAGTTCTTCCCCTACCCAAATCTATCTCTTAAGCCAGAACAACTTTTTGCTAATAAAACTCTCTTTCATAAAATTCCTCAATGGCTCCCCATGACCCTCAAAATTAAGCTGAAATTCACAAGAAGGCTCTTCAGGCCCTACATGATCTAAGCCCAGCCAGACTCCATCCTCATCTCACCCTGCTCCCTTCTCCAGGTTAATACTTAACTCATTCTTCAAAATTTAGCTTAGATGGCCAGGTGCGGTGGCTCATGCTTGTAATCCCAGCACTTTGGGAGGCCGAGATGGGAGGATCACTTGAGGCCAGGAGTTCAAGACTAGCCTGGCCAACATGGTAAAACCCTGTCTCTATTAAAAATACAAAAATTAGCCAGGCGTGGTGGCGGGTGTCTGTAATCCCAGCTACTTGGGAGGCTGAGGCAAGAGAATCACTTGAACTCAGATGGTGGAGGTTGCAGTTATCCGAGATTGCACCACTGCACTCCAGCCTGAGTGACAGAGTGAGACTGTCTCAAAAAAAAAAAAAAATCAGCTTAGATACCACTTCCACCAGGAAGTCTTCCTTGCCTGCCCCTCAGGTGTAAGTCGAGTCCACCTACTCAGTACTCCAAGAACACTCTGTTATCATAGCACTCAGCACAGTGTGGTTTTGTTGCCTGTTAAGTTGTCTATCTCCCCCAGATGGCAGTGGGTATGCACAGAGCTTCACACATTGCGTCTCGTATTTACCAAATGCCCTGAGCCATTTATCACAAGTACATGGAGAAAGCTAGGACTGAAAGCCATTGCTCGCTGACTCCAGGGACTGTGTTCCACACGGGTGTTGCTGGAGACACAAGAATCTGTCTAGACTAGCAGGCCCCAGAGGGGCTAGGCCCAAGTGTACAAGGGCTTGGAATGGCAAACACATGCTTCCACTTTCCAAACCCACATCCATGACAGACATTACTAATGGATCACCACATTTCTTCTCATTGATCCCAGGCTTAACACAGGGCCCCAGCCGGTCACCATCAGTTGATTCAAACTTACACCTAAGGAGCCAGGCAGGGTGGTACATGCTTATACTCCCAGCTAGCTACTTGGGAGGCTGAGGCAGGATAATCGCTTGAGCCCAGGAGTTTGAGACCAGCCTGAGCAACATAGTGAGACCCCATCACTACAAAATTAAAAATTTAAAAAATTAGCCAGGCAAATTGTTGTTGTTTTTAAATTATAGACAGGGCCTCAGCTTACACCTGACATGAAGTCTGTTTACCATTGTTATCTATTGCCCAATGACCCTGTTTTGTGGACCAGAAAAAATGAAGCTCTGGCTTTCCCAATATCACGTGCAAGTTCATGTGAAAGCACAGACAGGCCCTCTCCACTCCCAGTTTGGTGTAATTTCACCGCCCCTCCTGGCATCTGGAGACAAGCTTCTCATGCTATGTGGTCAGCCTACCCTCAGGACATCTAGAGAAAGAAGCTTTCTTGTGAAACTGGGCCGTAGACTCATGGAAGACTCTAAGAACAAGAACACCTTCTAGAATGACGCAGGGGACTTCCTTAAGTTTCCTGGAGGCAAGCCAGGCATGGAGGCTCACGCCTGTAATCCCCAAACTTTGAGAGGCTGAGGTGGGGGGATCATTTGAGCTTAGGAGGTTGAGACCAGCCTTGGCAACATAGCAAGACCCCATACTACAAAAAATAAAAAATTAGTGAAAAGTGGTGGGTGACCCTGTAGTTCTGGTACTCAAGAGGCTAGGATGGGATGGGAAGGTCACTTGAGACCGGGAGGTGGAGAGACCCTGACTCTAAAAATAAATAAATAAATACAATTTAAAAATTAAAATTGGCCAGGTGTGGTGGCTCACTCCTATAATCCCAGCACTTTGGGAGGCTGCGGCGGGAGGGTACCTGAGGTCAGGAGTTCCAGACCAGCCTGGCCAACATGGTAAAACCCTATCTCTACTAAAAATACAAAAATTAGCTGGGTGTGGTGGCCCATGCCTGTGATCCCAGCTACTCAGGAGGCTGAGGCAGGAGAATAGCTTGAACCCAGGAGGCAGAGGCTACAATGAGCCAAAATCACACCACTGCACTCCAGCCTGGGCAACAGAGTGAGACCCTGTCTCAAAATATATATATATCTTTTAAACTAAGGAACCAACATTGGTTCATTACTTTTTTTTTTTTTTTTTTTTTGAGACAGAGTCTCGCTCTGTCGCCCAGGCTGGAGTGCAGTGGCGCAATCTCGGCTCACTGTAAGCTCCGCCTCCCGGGTTCATGCCATTCTCCTGCCTCAGCCTCTCCGAGTAGCTGGGACTACAGGCGCCTGCCACCACGCCCGGCTAATTTTTTTGTATTTTTTGTAGAGACGGGGTTTCACCGTGGTCTCGATCTCCTGACCTCGTGATTCGCCCACCTCAGCCTCCCAAAGTGCTGGGATTACAAGCATGAGCCACCACGCCCGGCCGGTTCATTACTCTTAACTAAACTCTAGATCTTCGTCAGATTTCATCCATTTTTCTGGCCCAGGATCCCGTCCGGAGTACCAAGTTGCCTTGAGCACATTCTCTTTTTGATAAATACAGTTGCTGGATTACTCCCTTTCTCCTGGCGTGTAATTCCTTCTCTCACTCAGAAATGAATTTGTCTGTTGTTTTGCTTTGGTCTGGCTCATCCCCTCTTCCCCCATTTTACAAATTATAGTTTAGGGAAAAGTTTCACCTGATTCTATCTAATATTGTCAGCAGCCCTTGTCCACGACATTCATTTTTCCTCTTTCTGTTTTAAAGTCTAGTTCACATCATCAAAATGGCCACTAGCACTTCCTGAAAAACTTGGCAACACATTTTACTGTATTTCAAAAAAAAAAAAAAAGTTCTGCTTTTTTTTCCCCCGTCCCCCCACCCCAAACTTCGTTTGTTCTTTTATGACTAAGGATATTTATCTCCTGCTTGCTTTAGAAGTTTATGAGCTGCTTTTGCTTTGAATTCCAGGCCAAGGTCAGTCCTCCTTTTGTCATGATGTCACGGCCTGTTGCCGTGGTTACCCCTGTGACATCATCAGACCAATCTGGGGGCCTGCTGGGGCAGGGGGGAGAGGGGCTTTGAAACCGTTCCTTTCATCTGTCTTTGGTGAGGGCAGTGTTGCTGCTTTTTGTAAAAGTTTTTGAGAATGGCGAGACACTAAAGGGAAGAGTTAATAAGATTTACTACCCCCTAAAATGCCGCAGACCCCTAAAAGTCGGCCACAATCAAAGGCTGCAGGATTCTGAAGGGAAAAAGGCTAAAGGAATAAACGCATTTCCAAAAACCAGAACCGTGTATCTGTAAAAAGACCACCAGTATGCCACAAGGAGAAACACGCACGCACGCATGCACGCACACACACATACAACTGGCCCTCTCAACCAAATTGCCTCTAGATGGAATGTATTTCACGAGGTGTCCCTTGGTCTTTAATCTAATCTAATCTGTCTCTCCCTCAGCATAAAAGCAAAAGTTAAAGAATTACAAACCAAGAATGCTTGGTTTGAAAGGCTTTTTAATAAAAGGAGAAAAGAAAAGGAACAAAAGCCAAGTGAACACTCAACAGACAGTTTTCATGTCACTAAAACAGCATCTTCAAAAATGTTAATCTTTTTTTCTTTTCTTTTCCTTAGGGTCAGGGGAAGGGAAAAAAAATGTGTTTTTATGGTGAACATGTGTCAAGAGGACTCCATCCCATAAACTCGGTCCCCACAATAAGTATATTTGTGTAGTAATTAATGTGAGATCAGAGACACAAGTTTTGCCAAAAGGCCGTTGTCAGTATGGGGTACATTATTTAGGTCAAGAATCCAGTTTTCCAAATGTGGTATACATTGCACTCGCTGTAATTAAGCGTTTTGTCATCTAACGACAAAGCGAGCAAGAGTGACTCCCAGACGGATTATACCTAAAACACAGTTTCCAAATGTTTCTTCTTGGCAAATCTTTTAAGGAAACTCTATGCAGAAGGAATGTCAAGACATCTGTAATTAGATCCGGGAGAAAAGGGTGGAAGGAAGATTACTGGGCTATTTTTTTTATTTTGTCTCTCAAAGAGACCCCCTGTAATTCCACGTCCTGGCTGTCAAGAGCCTTATCCATCACGGGTTCCTAGGTCATCTGTCTTTGCATTCACTTTCTTGCCGAGGTTTCCAGTAACACCCTTGCAATGCCAATTCTCCTCCAAGAAGTTTACTGCAAGCCGCTGTGAAGACAGAAAGGACAGCGTCCAAAGTGTCTTGGGCCAGGCCCATTCTTCGAACTCGGTAGATTTTGTGTCTGAAGGTTTCTGCTTTGTCATGCACCTGGAGGTCTTATTAAGAAAGCAGAGGCCAGGCGCGGTGGCTCACGCCTGTAATCCCAGTACTTTGGGAGGCTGAGACGGGTGGATCATGAAGTCAGGAGATCTAGACCATCCTGGCCAACATGGTGAAACCTCGTCTCTACTAAAAATACACAAATTAGCTGGGCGTGGTGGTGTGTGCCTGTAACCCCAGCTACTCAGGAGGCTGAGGCAGGAGAATCGATTGAACCAGGGAGTCGGAGGTTGCAGCAAGTCGAGATCACACCACTGCACTCCAGCCTGGTGACAGAGGGAGACTCTGTCTCAAAAAAAAAAAAAAAAAAGGCCGAGCGCAGTGGCTCATGCCTGTAATCCCAGCACTTTGGGAGGCGGGCAGATCATGAGGTCAGGAGATCGAGACCATCCTGGCTAACACAGTGAAACCCCGCCTCCACTAAAAATACAAAAAATTAGCCGGGCGTAGTGGCAGGCACCTGTAGTCCCTGCTGCTAGGGAGGCTGAGCCAGAAGAATGGCTGAACCCAGGAGGTGGAGCTTGCAGTGAGCTGAGATCGTGCCACTGCACTCCAGCCTGGGCAACAGAGCGAGACTCTGTCTCAAAAAAAAAAAAAAGAAAAGGTAAAGAAAGCAGAATGGAGTGCAGTTTGTAGGTCCCAGGGCTGCAATTTGGAAGACATTCGTATTGCAAGGGAAATTGAAGAGGGAGCTAAAAGGATCCTTCTAGCACTGTGCATTTCAACTTTTTGGAGGGGCTGCAGCAGTAGGGGGGTGCATATTGGGGTGCATAGCCCCATCTGGGTCTGATGTTGGATATTGGTTTGCATCTGTTTCTAGTTTTGTATCTTGGTATGGGTCTGCTTGTGCATGAATATGCTCCTGTACGCCTGTGGGTCTTTTGCATGTGTTTGCAAGCATGTAGATGCCTCACTGTGCATGAGTCTGGGGGGTGCTGTCTCTGAGCATATTGCTATGTGTGTTTCAAAGGCCGCTATGTGCTTGCCACACGCTCGGGGGCATTTATAACTTTATGTATGTGCATGAAAGAGCAACTGGGAAATATACTGCATTCATTATACTTTATACTCCCTTTTCCAACCAACAGGCTATCTGCAGACCTCTCAGCTCCTCATCACCCAAATACGATCCTAGGGGGTTCACAAAACAAAACAGGTTATAATTCTCAAGACTGGCTAGAACCTGGGGAGTTTTAGACTGAGAGAGGAGAGGGGAAGGGCGGCAGGAGGGAAGTGGGTAAGAAGGGGTATTTTGATGAGGAATCTCTGCCCCTTCATGAAGCACTTCTCTGTGATGCCAACTTAGAGGCAATTTGCTCTTAGTACTAGGTGGGATCAGTCCAGGCGTTTGGGGATTTCTCCTCTCACTTGACCCCCTCCTCTTCTCCGTGCTAACAGTCAAGAACAGATGTGCCCCACTTTAATAATGCTGACCAGCTGGGGAGGCTGCAGCAAATGTCCACAGTTTTTTCCCCAAACGCTGATGTCTAAGGAGCCCTCTGGGATGAAGACAGGGGTCTCTCAGGCACATTTTGGGACCTTCTTGCTTCCAGAAACTTCCTCAGGTTTCCCTGAAAGAGGACACTAAAGAAAATATGGAATGCCTATAGTCCGTGCTTTTGGCATCCATGTGGCTGCATTGGTGTCCATTATGACTCAAGAGGCTACAAGTGTAATATTCTGGGGTCCTCTGGACTGAGATGGGACCAGCATGCGTGATAGGATTCAGGACAGAGCCGCGAGGCCACACTTTCCATTAATTGATTAATTAATTAATTAATTTTTAAAGGCAGGATCTTGCTCTGTTGCCCAGGCTGGAGTGCAGTGGCACGATCATAGCTCACTGCAGCCTTGAACTCCTGGGCTCAAGTGATTCTCCCACCTCAGCTTCCTGAGTAGCTAGGACTACAGATGCATTCCACCATGCTTGGCTAATTTTTTTTTTTTTTTTTAAGTAGAGATGGAGGTCTCACTATGTTGCCCAGGCTGGTCTCAAACTACTAGGCTCAAGCCATCTTTCTGACTCAGCCTCTCAGTGCTGGGATTACATATGTGAGCTACTGGGCTGACTCACTTTCCTTTTATTTTTATTTTTATTTTTTCTTTATAGAGAGACAGGGTCTCATCTCACTATGTTGCCCAAGCTGGTCTCGAACTTCTGAGCTGGAGTTCTCCCACCTCAGCCTCCCAAAGTGCTAGGATTACAAGCATGAGCCACCACACCCAGCCCTGTTTTCCCTTTAAATGGCTGAAAAGAGGCAAGCTCTGATTGTCACACATGTAGATTATTTTTTCCCCTCCAGAAGATGAAAAGGGCCATTTGTTTGTAGAAGTCTCAACCCAGCATATTGGTCCATTTCATGTGTCAGTTTGCAGTTTTCTCCCCTCTGAAGGGCTGCTTGGGGAACACAAAGGCAGGAAATTCGATTCTACACATGCCCCGTGACATCTCTGCTTGAGGGTGTGTGTGTGTGTGTGAGTGAGTGTGTGTTTGTATGGCGGCTGACAACGTGTTCTCTTCAATCAGATCATTGCTTCATGGTCTTGTTGTCCCTGCAGCTTTAGAAACAGCTGGGGGGATTCTGTAAGAATCATTTGAATGAAACTTCTCATAAACTGTCCACTACAGAGTTTGGGAAGATAAACCTGTACTGTTTGGATTTTTTAAGACAGTCTGTTCTTATTTTCCAAATGTATTTCTTTAATATATGTGCTCCTCTCAGCACATACATTCCTTTTTTTTTCTTTAGAGACAGAGTCTTGCTCTGTCACCCAGGCTGGAGTGCAGTGGTGAGATCACTCATTGCAATGCCTGCCTCCCAAGTTCAAACAATTCTCCTGCCTCAGCCTCCCAAGTAGTTGGGAACACAGGCATGCACCACCATACCTGGCTAGTTTTTTTGTATTTTTAGTAGAGAGGGGGATTTGCCATGTTGGCCAGGCTGGTCTCAGACTCCTGACCTCAAGAGATCCGCCTGCCTCAGCCTCCAAAAGTGCTAGAATTACAGGTGTGAGCCACTGCGCTAGCCTCAGCACACATACGCTTCTAATTCGGGTGCAACATACACAGAAAACTACACACATAACATATGCATACCCAGCATTCCGATTAAAAAAAACCTGACATCCCCAGAAGTCCCCACAGTATCTCCTTGCAGTCAGTATGCACTAGGATAAAGCAACCACTCTCCTGACATCTAACAAAATCAATTAGCTCTGCCTATTATTGTACTTTTCATCAACAGAACCACACAACATCACACTTGAGTAGCTGGCTTCTTTCCTTCAAAATTAAGTGTGTGAGGCCCGGCATGGTGGCTCACGCCTGTAATCCCAGCACTTTGGGAGGCTGAGGCAGGCGGATCACCTGAGGTCAGGAGTTCAAGATCAGCCCAGCCAACATGGTGAAACCCCATCTCGACTAAAAATATAAAAAAATTAGCCAGGTATGGTGGCAGGCACCTGTAATCCCAGCTACTCGGGAGGCTGAGGGAGAAGAATTGCTTGAACCCAGGAGGCAGAGGTTGCTGTGAGCCGAGATTGCCCCACTGCACTTTAGCCTGGGTGACAGAGCTAGACTGCCTCAAAAAAAAAAAAAAAAAGGTAAAAAATGGGCTGATTCAGTAGTATCTCGTTATTACCAAAAGTATCTCATCAATACTGAAAAAAAAAAAAATTAATTGCATGAGATTCACCACATTGCTCTATGTATTTGTAGATCGATGACTTTTCAATTGAGGTTCATTGTGTGCGTCAGGGGATGTTAGACAATGTCTGGAGACATTTTTGATTGTCACAACTGGGGGTGCATCTAGTTGATGCAGACCAAACATGCTGCACAACATCTTACAAGGCCCAGGACAGCCTCCCTCCCCACCGCCCCCCGCCACACACAAATTACCCAGCCCCAAATTTTAATAATGTAGAGATAAAAAATTCCAGTTTGGATCCATCATTGTCTTGGCTGTGCTTTGATTCCTCTGAAACACCATTTTTAATACTTCCTGGATGCCTAGGCAGGCACAGTGGAGTTAGCCTAAACTTCAAGTTCAAAGCTTCAGCTCAGAGGCAAGTTTACTGACCTCTAGTTTTATCCCCGAGGTGGGGGCAGGGAGGGTGGAAGGGTGTTGGGATTGGATGGGAAGACGGAAGGGAGCAAAGGAGGGTCTTTCCCTAATGATTTCTTAATCTCGTCTGGTGATGAATTTGACTTAGAAGGACGTTGCAAGCCACATCTGCCTCTTTGGCAAGCAGAGGAAGGAAATGACAGAAAAGTTCTTACAGAGCCACACCGATGTACACAGACATAAACAGACAACCGCACAAGTCCAAACAGACACCCCCCACAGCTCTGAACACACACATACACACGCACGCACACACACACGCACCCACACACACACGCACCCACACACACACACGCACGGACATACATACTCACCAGCCAACGCCCGGCCACAACAGCAGGCCCCAGAGACACACGCTAGAGGAGAAAAGAAAGACCAACACTGTCCTTAAAGGGGCCTCTCTCCACATCCAGCTATTTAAAGAAATAGTTAAGCCGGCCAAGTTCAAAGAAACCCAGCCAGGGCAATGACCACTTCTGTCTTGTTCACCACCATATAACACTTGGGCCTAAACTCAGGGTTTCTCCACCTCAGCACTCTTGATATTTCCAACTGGGTAATTCTTTGTTATAGGAGCTGGCCTGTGCATTGCAATATATTTAACAGTATCTTTGGCCTTTACAAACTAGATGCACCCCAAGTTGTGCCAACCAAAATTGTCTCTAGACAATGCACAATGTCACCTGGGGACATCACCCCTAGTTGAGAACTACTGACTTAGCCCTGTGGTGGACTTACAGAAGCATCCTCCAAATGATTTTTTTTTTTTTTTGACAGAATCTTGCTCTGTTACCCAGGCTGGAGTGGAGTGGCACGATCATGGCTCACTGCAGTCTTGACCTCCCAGGCTCAAGCAATCCTCCCACCTCAGCTTCCCTAGTGGCTAGGACCACAGGCCTGTGACACCATGCCTAGCTAATTTTTTAAAATTTTTGTAGAACTGGGGTCTCACTATATTGCCCGGCCTGGTCTTGAACTCCTGGGGCCAAGGAATTCTCCCTCCTCAGCCTCCCAAAGTGCTGGGATTACAAATGTGAGCCACCATCCGTAATCCCAGCCCCAAATGAAATATTTGTTGATTCAATCAATGAGCCACTCTCATTCCTTCTTGAAAATAAATGCGGGCTAGCCACAGCGGCTCACGCCTTTGGGAGCACTTTGGGAGGCCAAGGCAGGTGGATCACCGGAGCCCAGGAGTTCGAGAACAGCCTGGCTAACATGGTGAAACCCTGTCTCTCCGAAAATACAAAAATTAGCCAGGCATGGGGGCGGGTGCCTGTAATCCCAGCTACTCAGGAGGCTGAGGCAGGAGAATCGCTTGAACCCAGGAGGTAGTGGTTGCAGTGAGCCAAGATGGTGCCATTGCACTCCAGCCTGGGTGACAGAGCCAAATTCCATCTCAAAAAAAAAGAAATGGGCTCCCAAGAAGAGTCAGCTGATCTCTTCTCTTCAGCATCGACATATATCAAGAGTTAAAAACAAAACAAAGTCGGGAACAGTGGCTCACACCTGTAATTCTAACACTTTGGGAGGCAGAGGCTGGCGGATCACCTGAGATTAGCAGTTCGAGACCAGACTGGCCAAAATGGTGAAACCCCATCTCTACTAAAAATACAAAAAAAATTGGGCATAGTGGCACACGCCTGTAGTCCCAGCTACTCAGGAGGCTGAGATAGAAAAATTGCTTGAACTCAGGAGGCAGAGAGTGCAGTGAGCCAAGATCATGCCATTGCACTCCAGCCTGGGTGACAAGAGTGAAACTCCATCTCAAAAAAAAACAAGGCCAGACGCGGTGGCTCACAGCCGTAATCCCAGCACTTTGGGAGTCTGAAGCGAGGAGATCACCTGAGGTCAGGAGTTCAAGACCAGCCTGACCAACATGGAGAAACCCTGTCTCTATTAAAAACACACAAAAAATAGCCGAGCATGGTGGCGGGCACCTGTAATCCCAGCTACTCAGGAGGATAACGCAGAAGAATCACTTAAATCCAGGAGGTGGGGGTTGCGGTGAGCTGAGATCGTGCCATTGCACTCCAGCCTGGGCAACAAGAGCGAAACTCCATCTTAAAAAAAAAAAAAAAAAAAAAAAAATTGGAGATAGGTCCTGGGCTTCTTCCTCTACCTGGAATCCCGGCCTCTGAGACTAAGGCCCATGCTGGATTCTGCCTGGGTGGGGGCCATCTCTGCCATCAATGACAACCCTTGAAGAAGCAGCCCCCAGAGAGATGCCCACGCCACATGTGCTCTGTCATTTGATTGAGGGACATGAATGCACTTTTCCGGACGCTGATTGGGTTTTAATTGTGTTTGGAACATTGTGCTCCCCACACACCAGCTGAATTTGTTTCTGCATTCAGAAACATTTTCACCTTCTCTTTTCTCTGGTGTGTCTGCCATGCTGCAGTTGGTGGCAGTGAGATGGGCGATTGGGACCAGACAGTGCATCTGTGGAATTTTCCACACATTAGCCAAACCGGATCTGGAGCTTTCTTTATGTTTTAACAGCCCCCCAAGGACATATGAGTCTGGAAACAGGCTGGGAAGTGGGACTTCCGGCAGACTTAGCTGTAGGCTTAGGTGTCTACTGTCTGCATGTGGGAGGTAGGTCAGCCTTCTACCATCATCTCCAGCAACTGAAGGTCATACAGTCATTCAGCAAACATCCTCCAAATGACAGAGCATATCAGGCACTGAGGTTACAGAGATAATATACCTGTTTCTGGCTTTCACATAGCAAGAGAAAGACCACAACAGCTCATTCAAGCATTTATTGTCAGGTAGTCTTCTGTACACTTTATAAATACTCACTCAATGAATCATAAAAATAACCCTATAAAACAGGTTTGTTTGTTTGTTTTCTTTTTTGTTGAGACAGAGTCTCACTCTGTTACCCACACTGGAGTACAGTGGTGTGGTCTCGGCTCACTGCAACCTCCACCTTGTGGGTTCCAGTGATTCTCCTGCCTCAGCCTTCCAAGTAGCTGGGACTACAGGCGAGCACCACGACGCCCAGCTAATTTTTGTATTTTTTGTAGAGACAGGATCTTACCATGTTGGCCAGGCTGGCCTCAAACTCCTGACCTCAAGTGATCTGCCCGCCTCGCCCTCCCAAAGTGCTGGAATTACAGGTGTGAGTCACCACGCCCGGCCGTGAGTATTTTTTAACAGCTTTATTGAGGCATAGATATACAAACAATGGGATATATTTATTTATTTTATTTTTTTATTTTTTTAAATAGAGATAAGGTCTCACTATTTTGCCCAGGCTAGTCTTGAATTCCTGAGCTCAGATGATCCTCCTGTCTCGGCCTCCTAAAGTGCTAGGATTACAGGTGTGAGCTACTGCGCCTGGCCAAAACTGGATATATTTAATGTGTGTAAGTTTGATGAGTTCGAATGTGTGTGGACACCTGTGCTACCACCACCATTGTCAAAGTAATAGTCATATCCAACACCTTCCTAAGTGTCCTGTGTGCTTTTGTTTTTGTTATTGTTTTTTGTTTATTTTTCCTGTGATAAGAACATTTAACATGAGATCTACCCTCCTATCACATTTTGAAGTGCACAATACTGTATTAACTACAGCACAATGTTGTACAGAAGAGCTCTGGAACTTACTCGTCTTGCGTGACCGAAACTTTATATCCATTGAACAACAACTCTCCATTTTCCCCACCCCCAGCTCCTGGCATCCACTTTGCTTGTTTGTTTGTTTGTTTTTGAGAGATACAGGATCTCACTTTGTTGCCCAGGCTGGAGTGCAGTGGTGCAAACATGACTCACTGCAGCCCCAACCTCCCGGGTTCAAGCAATCCTCCCACCTAAGCCTCCCAAGTAGCTTAGGGACCACCAGTTAAATTTTTTTCTTTTTTTTGTAGAGATGGGCTCTCCCTGTGTTGCCCAGGCTGGTCTCAAGCTCCTGGGCTAAAGCGATCCTCCTGCCTTGGCCTCTTGAAGCACTAGGATTACAGCTGTGAGCCACCACGCCTAGCAAAAAAGTTCATTCTTTTTCTTCATCACCTTTTTATATTTTTTTCTGTATGACCAATGTTACTTTTTTTCCAGTTTTATTTGACAAACACTGGGAGAATATATTTCTCTGTTTCCATCCTGTCTAGACCATGGACTCATTTTGGTAAATCATGAAATAATCATCATGAATCTAGCTCTGGCTCTAAGCTGCAGGTTCACAGCACACCCGACCACAGACTCTCTCCATACAGCTTTAGACCTCACCCTAGAGCATGGACTTTGCAGCTATAAGGCAGAGAAAACTCTCCTAAGACAAAACTGGAGCATGGGCCAGGCACGGTGGCTCACGCCTGTAATTCCAGCACTTTGGGAGGCTGAGGCGGGAGGATCACTTGAGGTTAGGAGTTCAAGACCAGCCTCACCAATGTGGTGAAACCCTATCTCTACTGAAAAAAAAAAAAAATCCACAAAATTAGCTGGGTGTGGTGGCACATGCCTGTAATCCCAGCTACTTGAGAGGCTGAGGCAGAAGAATAGTTTGAATCTGGGCGGTGGAGGTTGCAGTGAGTTGAGATCGCACCATTGCACTCCAGCCTGCGCAACAAGAGCGAAACTCTGCCTTAAACAAACAAACAAACAAACAAAACAAAAAAAAACTGGAGCATGGTTCAACTCAAAAGCATCCCATGATTCTAGTCACAAAGCAGCGTTCTCAAGGGTGCAAGTTCTAACGCTACAGAATGTTTCTTCTTGGTAAACGTTTCTGAAATCAAGATTTAACCACTGGCCACCGAAGAAATGCCCCCTGGAAGAATCTGACTCAGGCCGTCATTTGCCACATAGTCCTGCATCTATTATAATGACCTGTGCAATAACAAGGGTTTACAAAGATGCCCCACTGCCCTCCCTTTATTTGGGTTAAATGGACATAAATTGTGAAGGCCTCTCTGCTGGAGACTGGGAATTCACAGAAGGAATTCCTAGTCCCGGCACTGTGGAGCTCAGCACTGACTCCATTTGCAAATAAACAAGTCCTTCCAATTTTCTAGCACTTTACAAAGTAGGAAGCATCTGCCAGACAGAGGCAAGAGTTGAACAAGAAGCCAAGTCTAGCATGAAGGAGTCCAAATGTATCTCCTAAACCAAGAGGCCAGACCACACAATAAGAAAAGTTAGGGGCTGGGGGCAATGGCTCATGCCTGTAATTCCAGCACTTTGGGATGCTGAGGCAAGTAGATCACCTGAGGTCAGGAGTTCGAGACCAGCCTGGCCAACATGGTGAAACCCCGTCTCTACTAAAAGTACAAAAATTATACAGGTGTGGTGTCACACACCTGTAATCACAGCTACTCAGGAGGCTGAGGCATAAGAATCGCTTGAACCTAGGAGGTGGAGGTTGCAGTGAGCTGAGATCGCACCATTGCACTCCAGCCTGGGTGACACAGTGAGACTCCAACTCAAAAAAAAAAAAAAAAAAAAGAGTTAGGAGCAGGGATTGGAGACATAAAAGACCGGTGAGACATGGGAAGTTAGAGTCATAGGTGAAGGCAATGCCCAGAACAGGCCTAGCTGTAACGAGAATGTTTTAGGTGCTGTGCCTAAACCATTGCTTAGCTGATGCAACACCCAGTCCCAGAATCCCTCTCCCTTTCCTGCCGCCTACCATGAGTCGAAAAAATGAAAGATTCACGTTCCTGGCCTCTTGGCAGTTACAGCTGACCACGTCGCAGAGTTTGAGCTAATAAAATAAAGTCTTGCTCCGTCACCCAGGCTGGAGTGCAGTGGTGTGATCTCGGCTCACTGCAACCTCCACCTCCCACATTCAAGTGACCCTCCCATCTCAACCTCCTGAGTAGCTGGGATTACAGGCACTCGCCATCATACCCAGCTAATTTTTTGTATTTTTTTTTTTTAAAATACAGATGGGGTTTTGCCATGTCGGCCAGACTGGTCTTTGACTTGGTCACTTGAAGTGATGCACCCTCCTCGGCCTCCCAAAGCACCGGGATTACAGACATGAGCCACCACACCTGGCCAAGTTTTGATTTCTTATAAAGGAGAAACGCTCAAGAGGAAAGCCTTCTTTTTGGTGCCACTCCTTTGTCTTAATGGCAGAGATGTGATGCCTGGAGCTTAGGCAGCCATCATTGAACAAGAGGCAAGCATGAGAATAACAAGAGAAAATACTGAAGATGGTAGAAGTGTAATAGAGAAAATTGGAGTGCTGGTGACCTCATAGGGCAGCAGCCCACCTCTGGACTACTCATCATGTGAGAAAGATAGGCCCCTCATCATTTAAATGACTGTCAATTGGATTTTCTGCTACCAAAAACCTTCTGAGAGTAGCCGGGTGTGGTGGTTCACGCCTGTAATCCCAGCACTTTGGGAGGCTGAGGCACGAGGATCACTTGGGGTCAGGAGTTTCAGACCAGCCTGGCCAACATAGTAAAACCCTGTCTCTACTAAAAATACAAAAATTAGCCAGGCCTGGTGGCCCGTGCCTATAATCCCAGCTACTTGGGAGGCTAAGGCATGAGAATTGCTTGAACTCGGGAGGTGGAGGTTGCAGTGAGCAGACATTGCGCCACTGCACTCCAGCCTGGGTGACAGAGCGAGACTGTCTCAAAAAAAACAATAACAAAAACAAAAACCTTCTGAGCATGTTTGAATTTCTGTCTTGCTAAACAGAGTTGTGGGTGGGGTGGAGCACCTTTGTTGGATAGGCTGTGGGTGGGAAGCAAATTTCACCTGATAAAGTTTTGGCAACTAAGCTGAGAGGTGTTTGTGGACAACTAGAAATAAGCTACCTATACAACTGCAGGGGGGATATTAGCTAAAGCCTGGTACGTCATAAAATTTCAATTCAATTTAATTTTTTTTTTTGAGACAGTGTCTCACTTTGTGCCTAGGCTGCAGTACAATGGCACGATCATGGCTCACAGCAGCCTTGACCTCCTGGGCTCAAGGGATCTTCCTGTCTCAGCCTCCCAAGTAGCTGGAACTACAGGAGCACACCACCACACCCAGCTAACTTTTATATTCTTTATAGAGACGAAGTTTGACCATGTTGCCCAGGCTGGTCTTGAATGCCTGGGCTCAAGCAATTTAACCACTTTGGCCTCCTAAATTAATTGCTGGGCTTATAGGCATGAGCCACTGAGCCTGGCCCATGATGCCTCCTGATGGTAGAACACAACTAAGCTCCTGGTGTAGAGACAGATTTATTGGCATGGAGAAGCGCATTCTATATTGCTAAGGTTTGTAAAAGCAGATTAGCAAACAATCTGAAAAGAGAGATCTAGAAAGGTGTTCACTGGGGCCGGGCGCGGTGGCTCACGCCTGTAATCCCAACACTTTGGGAGGCCGAGGCGGGCGGATCACGAAGTCAGGAGATCGAGACCATCCTGACTAACACGGTGAAACCCCACCTCTACTAAAAATACAAAAAATTAGCCGGGCGTGATGACGGGCGCCTGCAGTCCCAGCTACTCGGGAGGCTGAGCCAGGAGAATGGCATGAACCCAGGAGGCAGAGCTTGCAGTGAGCCGAGATTGCGCCACTGCACTCCAGCCTGGGCAGCAGAGCGAGACTCCATCTCAAAAAAAAAAAAAGGTGTTCACTGAGAGGTCAATAGTGGGTACAATTTGGGTTTTTATTGTTCTTGTTATTTCTGTATTATTTAAATATATTATAGGCTGGGCGTGGTGGCCCATGCCTGTAATCCCAGCACTTTGGGAGGCCAAGGTGGGTGGATCACTTGAGGTCAGGAGTTCAAGACCAGTCTGGCCAACATGGCGAAACCTTGTCTCTACCAAAAATACAAAAATTAATGGGGCATGGTGGCATGCACCTGTTAAGTCCCAGCTACTCGGAAGGCTGATGCAGGAGAATCGCTTGAACCTGGAAGGCAGAGGTTGCAGTGAGCTGAGATCACACCACTGCACTCTAGCCTAGGTAACAGAGAGAGACTCCATCTCAAAATATACATATAAATAGATAGATAAATATACTATGTGTAGAATATATAATATAATATTATATATGTATATGTATATGATTTACCTGATAAATAGAACCATTGACAGTATATGTGATATGTACCTGGTACAGTGGCTCACACTTGTAATCCCAGCACTTTGGGAGGTTGCAGTGGGAGGATCTCTTGGGCCCAAGAGTTCAAGACCAGCCTGGGCAACAGTGAGCAAGACCCCATCTCTACAAAAAAAAAAAAAAATTAGCCAGGCATGGTGATGCACACCTGTAGTCCCATAGTGGTGCACACCTGTAGTCAGAAGGCCAAGGTGGGAAGATCACTTGAGCCCAGGAGCTCAAGGTTACAGTGAGGTATGATCACACCACTGCACTCCAGCCTGGGTGACAGAGTCAGACCCCATCTAAAAGAATAAAAAAGCAAGCTGGACTTCGTGGCTCACACCTGTAATCCCAGCACTTTGGAAGGCCGAAGTGGGTGGATTGCTTGAGCCCAGGATTTCGAGACCAGCCTGGGCAACATAGTCAGCTCTTGTCTCTTTAATAAATAAACAAGTAAATAAATACAAAAAAGTATATGCAATGTAATCTTATTTTCATTTAAAATGCATACACCATACACAGAAGACTAGAAAGATATATGGTAAACTATGAATGGTTAGCCTATGTAATGGGATTACAGGTGATTTTCATTTTCTTCTTTTTCCTTATCTGCCTTTTCTGCTTCTCCTATAATGAATATATATTACTTGTTTAATTTTTCAAGTGTTGTTGTTTAAGAGCTACTCCTCTTATTATGTTTGCCAAAGCCTCAGAGCCTCCATTGGGAAATACGTTAATCCAATCAAGATCTTCTTGTCCTGGAAACAAACTCCAGGGCTGGTCTACTGTGATTTTAAGTATCTAGGAGGATATGAAATTAGGGGAGGGTGGGAGTCCCCCATTTTCTGGTCATTGTCAACTTTATAAAGATGGCAGCCTAAGGAACTCCCTAAACTACTTGATCCAGCCAGTTGGTGTTGCCTTTAAACTCCAAAGCCAAAGAGGGGGTGATAAGTGGAAAATCCCACTTTCTGATACCAGTGATAAGAAATTCTCCTGCTCTTCTCCTTCCAGATAAATAACGCTGACCCACCACCCTCCATGCAGCCCCTCTTGGAAGAAGAGCTATAAAAATATGGCAGGCAAAACATCTGTAAAAGGATGACAGGAAGACATAATGCCAGGAAAATTTATGATCGATTTAGCAGACAGAGGTGGCTGTCAGTTTGGGGGCCCTCCAGAGTTCAAGCATGCCCATAAAAGAACTCAACAACCCAAAGACTCTACTGGGAGAAAGAGATCTCCCTCCAAATCCACCTGTCACTGGTGAGCAGAAATTCCCTGAGGGAGTGGGAATTGGTGTATCTGTGTCTGGAACAGCCAAGGATGGAAAGAGGAAGACTCTTGGAGTGGACAAAGGGGACTTCTCCAGTGATTTAGGGCTCTGGATCTCCCCCCAGCAAAAGTCCTTCTGGTGCCCTAGGGGTCTTGAAAAAGTCAGCCCACAGAGGGACAACCATGGAAAACGAAACTCGAGGGGCTTGGGGTGGGAGGGAGTGTCGAGGCCCAGTTGCTGCTGTCTGGTAGAGCTAACACACAGGCCCCAAATATGCGTGACCTCTGGTTCACATCAGCACTGCTGATCAAAAGCAAGCAGCCCACTCCGCCCGGCCCAGGCCTCCCCATCCAGGGAGGATTCAAAGCTACTGGCTTCATGGCTGGTGTGGCTTCCATTAACCCAGAGGCTGGTGTTGCGGACTTCGAGAAAAGTTGAACATCAAACATAATGAATCATGAGAAACCAATAGCTTGGGCCAGCCCAGTGACCTTTTAAAGAAAGATAATATTACTTAAAATGAACATAGCCGTGGAACCACTAAGATAAACAGTATTGGTTCGAACTCACCTCAATTTCAACTGCAGACAGCAGTCTGGGAAGACTTGTAGGTGCCATTCTCCTCACCATGGTTTGTCTGGCCCCTATCTTGCTAAGTCGAGCACATATCTTTCGCTGGCCCCTAGCTAAATAGCAAGGAAGACGCCATGCTGGGGATTAGGAGCACTGCAGTTGCTGAAGAGAGTATTTTCCATCATGAGATCTTTGTATGTCCAAAGAAGTTCCGGCATCAAAACCAATGAAATGCTCATCTTGCTTTCCTGCCCATTGTTAGGTACACGAATAAGTATCAGTAGCCCTGCCCCAGCATCCACTGGGGTTCTAAAATATCATAGACAACCCAAAGGATAGTGTGTGTGTGAGTGTATGTGTGTGTGTGTGTGTGTGCCTGTGTGTGCATGTGCATGCTCACGTGCCATCCTTGTATTTATATATATATATATATATATATATATATATTTTCTGCATTGTCCAAAAGTTTGCATGCAAATAGACATGGGGTATTTTGTGATCCAGACAGAATCCTCACTTCAAGAAATCAGATCAGTTTCAGGCAATTCCTGGGTTCAGCGAGAGGCCAGTCTACCCAGAAACGTAAACCAGTTCCAGCCAGGGTTAGGTGAATACTCACTAGACAGACGTATTGGCCCCACATAGGTTCAGCTCAAACGCACACACTGAAGTACACGCACACACACACACATGCACGCATGCATGCACACGCTAATTTTGTGCTTAGCTGTCATAAAACTTAAGACACTTATATGAGGGTGAAAGGTCAGGAGGGGGAAGCATTATTTTCTGTTATTAATTATACCTTATCCATTCTACATGTGCTGCACTCGTCTTAGATAAAGTTACGGTTCTATTTTATTAGGACGCCTCCAGGATCATGTAAAGGGGGATTTTGGATTGAGACAAAGGAAATCGCAGGATGGGGAAGCGGGGGGTCAGGGGTTCATTTGTTCTCCTGCTCAGAAGCCAAGCCAGGCTTCTCCTCTGCCATTTCCAAGACTGAATCTGCACATTCTTGAAATAGCTCATCCTGCAAATGCCAAATGAACCTGGTCCCTAACCAACTCAGTCCTGAGCAGGCTTTGGGAGAAGAGAAGAAAAGGAGAAGGCAGTGAAGGACAACGAGTGGGGTAAACCACCGGCCAGGCTGCTGCTGGGTTCAAAGACAAAAGTGAGGCCAGCCAAGGGGAAGACTTGAAAGTTCAAGTTCAAATCTGTGTCAACCCTGCCTGCCTTGCAATGGGTAGCTGCCTGCAGGGATTCTTACTGAACTTGGAGCTCCTATGAGGGAGGAATAGGCCTGGGGATGGAGTGCTGGTTGGTTATAGGCAGAGGGAGGACCTCGTGGTCAGACAGAAGGGACCCTTGAGCCCCATCACCCCTGGCTAACAAGGAGAGAAAACTGTCCATTGTGGGAAAGAGGGACCAAGACTTCCCAGACCAAAGAGGTTACAAAATGGCAGGGTGGAAAGGGGATTGTAAGAGAGTAGAATGCAGCCAGAATAAAACTCCAGGACTAAAAAAACCTAGATTTGAATCCTAGCACCAACCTTTTGCTTGGTTAAGTCGCTAGCTCTCTCCGAGCCTCAGTTTCCCCAATTTGGAAACAAGGAGAAATAACATCAATAATAGCATGGATAACACTATGGTCACTAACAGCAATAATTACACTAAAACCACTGCAACACACAGTAATGAGGATAATAAGCCCTTCCTGCGGTACTGTAAGATAGCATAATGAGAAGCACATCAGGACCCATAAATCATAGTGCAGATATAATTTATTGTTATTAATATGATCTGCCCTGTCCTTCCCCAGCCCCTCGGGCTGCCAGGAAAGTCTGTGCTCTGTCATCATGCACTTGAAGACAGGTTGTTTTGTCCCTTCTCTCTTCTTGTTTCTAATCACAATGTTCTAATTCTCTGGCTGAGGTTGAATTCAATTCTCAGTCGGAGCTTGATGCCATATATTACCCCCTGTCCAGCATAGCGATCTGGCTTCTGTCTTCTAAGCACTCCAGAGCCGCCAAGTGCTGAGCGCTTACTATGTGCCAGGCGCAGGTTCCACTTTCAGCATTAGCAATCACATTTACGGCTCCCAGCAATGTAGCCAGAGAGGTATTTGTATAATATCACCCCCATTTCACACAGGAGGAGACTAAGGTTCAGGGAATTGATCTCCTCCCAAGAATGTCTCGCTCCTAACAAGCACATTCTTCTGCCAAAGTGCACTAACACCATGCCATTGGGTCTTTGGACAACTTGGTAAGGCAGACTCCAGCTTACTCCAATGGTCATGGTATACACAAGGAAACAAACTCAAGCAGGACCCTGCTATCTCTTGAGTTCAGTTAAGCATTCACCAACCCTCAACTGTGATTTCAAGGAACATAGAAGACGAGGAGGAGGGAGGGAGGGAGCGAGGAGGCAGCCTGCGTGAAGTTGGAGCATCTCTATCTGCACATCAGAATGTTTCCTGGGGGTTCCGCCAGGAATTGAGGCCTGTGGGCCCCACTGGGAGTCCTGCCAGTGAATCCAAGGCCCCAGCTCCCTTTGATCCTCTCCACAGTTTATCTCTCCCCTGATGGAATCCCACCTTGCAACCCTGATGTCTAACTTGTGATATCCCAGTAGTGTCCCTAAGAGCACCAGGCCAGCCGGGGGACTTTGAGGTCTGGTGACACTGACAGGGACTCCATGTTCTGGGAGAGAAAAGACAGGCAGCTTCCTAGGGATAGAGCACCTCCATGTGCTGGATATTACCTTGCAAGTCCCCTCACTGCTCATTCATTGTTCCCTATATTTTTTTCTTTTTCTTTTTGAAACAGGGGCTCGCTCTGTCGCCCAGGCTAGAGTGCAGTGGTGCAAGCATGGCTCACTGCAGCCTGGATCTCCCAGGTGCTCAAGTGATCCTCCCACCTCAGCTTCCCAGTAGCTAGAACTAAAGGCATATGCCACCACGCCCGGCTAAGTTTTTGTAGAGATGGGATCTCACTATGCTGCCCAGGCTGGTCTCGAGCTCCTGGACTCAAGTGATCTGCCTACCTCAGCCTCCCAAAGTGCTGGGATTCCCGGCGTGAGCCACGGCCTCTATTTCTCCTTATGTAGCTGAGCTTTCATGTTTCTGTTTTGCAGGTGTTGTGTGTATTTCTGATCCTCTCCTTGGCTCTGTTATTCTGTAGAAGACAGAATTTGTGGGTAATTCTGTCTCGCTCCCTTTTCTTTTTTCTTCTGCTGCTTCTTTCATGCTCTCAGACTTTTAAACTTTTAACCTCTATCTATTCCCTCTCCTTTCTGTCTCTCTCTCTTTTTTTCTCTCTCTCTCTGCCTGACTCTTTCTTTTTTTGTCTATTTCTCCTCTGTCTGTCTCTGTCTCTCCTTACATAGCCTCTACCCCATCTCTGCCTCTTTCCCCATATGTGGCCTGCCTGCCCATCCTCTGTCTGCCAGAGCACCGGGAAAGCCCAGTCATTCCACAGAACAATTGGCAGCAGCCACCAGGGAAACATGTTCATGGTGAGGAGATTCACCCCAGTCCAAAGCCCATCCAGGGCACGCAGGGTTTGGACAAACCTGTCTAATACCTTCCTCACCTTCTGTCCATCACCGAAAACAAGCCTGTGTTCACAGAGGACCAGGGTCATTTCAAATAACTGAACATGTTATTAGGAGACAAAACTCTGCTGACAAGGATTCCTGGGAGGTTTTTGCTATGTGGGGGGTCAACAGCCTCCATTCTCCCTGAGAGGCTTCCACACATGCTCATCAATTTCCAATTTACTATTTAGGCCAACACTGCTGGGGGCTTCCAGGCCCACACTAGGAGGCTGGCTGTACATTTTCATGTTTTCCAGCCAAAAATGTCCCTTTGGCTAAACCTTGGAGCTCATCTACATTTTGAAACATTGTGAACCAAACCAATCCACACATATGAAGGGCCAGGGTCTCCTTGGCACAGCGCCACCCCTCACCCCAACATACACACATTTATTAGGCAAGTGTCTGCCAAGAACCCAGCATTTGCTGAGCCATTTGACTAAAATTCCTCCTTTTTAAATATTATTTGTAGAGATGGGGTCTCCCTATGTTGCCCAGGCTGGTCTCTAACTCCTGGTCGAACTCTCAAAGTGCTGGGATTTAAATTCATTCTTTTAGTTTTAACTTCTCAATGCAAATGAATAGTATTAATTTTCTTATTGTAAACCGAAGGCTGAGATTCAGGTTAAACACAGTGACTTTTCCAAGGTCACTCACCCAGTGTGAGAGCAGCCCTGCTGAACCGCTGTCTTTCACAGGCAAGAGAGACAGAGTAAGAAATGAGACTGGGCCAGGCACAGCGGTGCACACCTGTAATCTCAGCACTTTGGGAGGCCTGGCCAGGGGGATCACTTGATCCCAGGAGTTGGAAAACAGCCTGGACAACAATGAAACCCCGTCTCTACAAAAAATAAAAAATTAGCTGGGCATGGTGGTGCACACCTGTAGTCCCAGCTACTTAGGAGGCTGAGATGGGAGGATCACTTGAGCTCAGGAGGTTGAGGCTACAGTGAGCTGTGATTGCACCACTGCACTCCAGCCTGGGTAACAGTGCATGACCCTGTCTCAAAAAAAAAAAAAAAAAAAAAGCCAGGCATGGTGGCTCATGCCTGTAATCCTAGGACTTTGGGAGGCCGAGGTGGGTGGATCATCTGAGGTCAGTAGTTTGAGAAGAGCCTGGCCAACATGGTGAAACCCCGTCTCTACTAAAAATACAAAAATAAGCTGGGCATGGTGGTACTCACCTGTAGTCCCAGCTACTTGGGAGGCTGAGGCAGGAGAATTGCTTGAACCTGGGAGGCAGAGGTTGCAGTGACCGAGATCACGCCATTGCACTCCAGACTGGGCGACAGAGTGAGACTGTCTCAAAAACAAAACAAAAACAAAAGTGAAAAAATAAATGAGCCTGAGCTTTGATTATTGTTTCGTGCTGATCCTCGTCTCACTGATATTCTTTCTCCTCTCGCCGATTTGCATTAGAACCGGGTTTTGTTTCTGCATTTTTGTCACTAAGCTTCCAGCACCCATCCCCATGCAGAAACAGAATTTCTCCTCTCTAGAAAACAGCTTTTTTGGCTAGAGAAACACTATTTTCTCCTCTATGTAGGGGCAGGAGGCATTCTGAAGTTAGCTTTTGGAAGGCAAATTTGGCATCCGGGATTGTTTTCTGCCTTATTAAACTTTTCAGAAACTGTATCTCTTTTAAACAGCCTATGGGGGCTCTCCCCCCACCCCATTCCCCCTCCAAAGGACCCTCTCTATCAGCCCACACGTTCCCTCATCCCATCTGTCAGAGGCCGGAGCCAAAACATGTCCCAGGAAAGCCAGAGGAAGGGGCGAGGCACAGAGAGAGATGTCTAATTATCATCACAGAACCTTTGAAAAGTATCTTGAGCAAATCGAGTTTGTCTAAAATGCATCCAGCATTTAACATTTAATAGGAGCTGATCAACTTAATGCACCACATGCGATGGGTAAACGGATCCTTCCCCTTTAAGGGCCTGTTGACATGAGGTGAAGGAGAAAAACAGTTGTTATGATTCAGAAACTCAGGATGAACCCAATTAATCAATGCTGGGATGATTTGAATCATGTGGCCAATGCTTGGTCACCTCTCTGATATCCTATCCTCAGCCCTCGGAAGATGCAGACGTGATTAATGTCACCTGTGACCACCACGTCTCCAGGCAAGACCCCCCCCAAACCCAGCAGACAGAGAAACAAATTAGATCCAAAGGTACGGGATCAGTTTCAGAGGGGACAGGCCCCCGGCTGGGGAGGGGGGTGGTCTCTGGGGGTGCCTGGCCTGGCCTGTCTGTCACAGGCGGGCAGGAGACAGAGGCCAGACCATGTGGGGGCTGGGAGAGAAGGAAGGCTTAGAGATGGGATGCCGGTAGTAAGGGCATACAACAGGCTCAAACCTCGAAGCTCAAAGTGCTCGGCTGGGGCCCTGAGCACGCCTGCATCTTTGAGGGTTTTTTTTTTCTTTTTTTGGTATAAAAATAATTGCTCAACCTTTTCCTCCCTCTTAGGGTTACAGTCAGTCGTGTCTGCCCTGGGCCTTGGCTGGGAGGAAATGAGTTTGTGAGAGAGAGGGTGGGTGAGTGTTAATCAGAGTTATTTTGATTGCTTTGAAAGTCTGTGCCTGTTATACACACACACACACACACACACACACACACACACACACACACGTTTTTATCCCTACTCCAAATAGCTTCTCAAGTTCATGAATTACACAATGGGGACTCCTCCTCTTTTTTAAATCTTCTGATTCATTCTTTTTTGTTCCTTCCTCTTTTTTGTATCTTTTATCTCCCCCTCCTCTCCTACCATCCTTCTTTTCTTTCATTCATTCAACCAACATTTCTAGGAGTGCTGGAGGCACCTCCGGGGGACTTCCTGGGAAAGGAAGCTAAGATTCTGGGAAAGATAAGCAGCCTAAGATAGCAAAGATTCCCATTTCCTCATTTTTCTCACCTACTTCCCAAGTCTGTGATGCTGAAGTCTAAATGTCTAAAATCCTGTTTTGCAGTTCCCCCGCCTCAAAGCCTTTGCTAGCCCTGCCTCCACCTGGAGCATCAACCCCTCATCCTTGGGGATAATGGACTTTTCCATCAAGGCTAGCCCCAGATGCTTCCCCATAATGTCATCCTGGACCATCCAGCTATCATCAAGCTCTACCTCCTCTCAAGTCACTGGAAGTACATGCCAAGACTTCCAGAGCCTTATTTACATTGTCAGCACTGTATCCCCAGCACCCAGCCCCTAGCATGGTACCTGGCACATAGTATGTGCTATAAGTATCTGTTGAATAACTGAATGAAGAGTGCTATAGAAAATCTCAGCTTGACATCACCCTGTTGACTTGTTTCTATTTTCTTTTCTTTTCTTTTTTTTTTTTTTTTTTTTTGAGACAGAGTCTTACTCTGTCATCTAGGCTGGAGTGCAGTGATGTGGTCTCAGTTCACTACAACCTCAACCTCCCAGGCTCAAGTGATTCTCATGCCTCAGCCTCCCTAGTAGCTGGGATTACCAGCGCCTGCCACCATGCCTGGCTAATTTTTGTATTTTTAGTAGAGATGGGTTTTCACCATGTTGGCCAGGTCAGTCTCAAACTCCTAACCTCAAGTGATCCACCTGCCTCAGCCTCCCAAAATGCTGGGATTATAGGCATGAGCTACCATGCCTGGCCCCATCCTATTGACTTTACAAATGTCTTCATTAAAAATAATAATAAATACACCTTGTCTTCTTCCAGAAAGATTTTAAGATTATTTGCACTGCAGATTCCTAGACCAGGAGAAGTTGGATTCTATAGGTCAGGAGTGTGGCCCTGGAATCTGGGCTGGGGGCTCTGAGGCATGCAGCCTTCAGAGAACTGAGGAACTCTACCGGGGACAATAGAGAACCACTGAAGGTTTGAGAGTAAGAGCATGACTCTTTCAGTAATGTGCTTAAAGAAGGGCATACTGGCTGCAGTTCAGGAGCTTCAGTAGAGGAACCAGGGGTGGGTGGGAGAGAAGGGTTAGGAGACCACATGAGGAATAAGGATAGAAGTTCCAGAACTTTCTTGTGAGCTCAGAGGCAGAATCTTATTAAAAGAGGGTTTAGGAGACTTAGCGTGGTTTACTTGGGGTACTTTAGGAGAACCAATGGGGACTTCAGAGAGGCTAAAACCATCCCTTCCTAGGCTTTATCTCTACATGGAAGCAAGTGCCATGAAAATGGAGAAATTGGCAAATCACAAAGTTGAACTATGTGTGGGGAAGGAGTAAGTGAAAGAGAGAAAGGAAAGTTATGCCCCTCCTCTACTTTCATTTCTTCCTGTCTCCATTTCTGAGAGCCCCTCGGTGACCCCCAACGCTCCAATTCCAGCAGCACCCACACCCCCAAACCTACAGGGTCTGCAGAGACCAGACTCAGCTTCTCCCCTCCCCGGGTGCTCACAAGAGCATCTGGCCACGGACCCTGAGCTCTGGCCACGGCATCTGTTTGCAATGTTTGACTCGGTAGTTTTATTTCTGCTTGGCGGTATAATATAAACTATCTTGTTACACAGCAGGCAGGCTGGGCGCAGAGCCGGGCCGCTCTGCAACTCTGCTGCAGAACCAAAAGTGAAGCGTAAATGAGCTGGTGGGCTTGGATGAGGCCCCCTTTGCAGTCAGAGGAAACAGCGGCCCTCCTTGAAAGTTCTCCCTGGCTTGGGCCTCTGCTGTTTCAATCCCAGTGTAGCCTCTGGCCGACCCCTGGAATCTATACCACCTACAACACCCATGAATATGCACACACACAAATAAACACACACACACCCTACCACATCTTGTCCATTTCTGGGGCCTACAGAGCTAGATCAGAAATCCTGGCTACAAGGGCAAATGTCAGTTAAAAGCTTGACTCCTGAAGGGAGCCTGTCTGCCTGTGAATTATTGCCATATGAGCTTGGGCAAATGCCCTCCCCTCCCTGGGTCTCAGTTTCTTCATCTGTAAAATGGGCTTCACGATAATTAGTCCTATGTTACAGAGCTGTTCTGAGCCTTTTATGAGGCAGTATTTGCAAAGTGCTAAGAGTAGCGCCCTGTGCGTGGTGTGCATTCAATAAATGTTGGCCGTTGTTACAAACATTAGGATGTTTGAAATGAAATTCAAGAAAGACCAGCTCGCATTGGGAGCAGCAACTGGGTGTCACCATTACACTCACCCCAGCATGAAGGAAATTCACATCCTCTCAGGATGCTGGGGCAAGAACAAAAGGAAATCACACACCTTTCCCCTTTTCCCACAGGATCCCCTTTGGGGTGGGGGGCCAGTCCTGTATTTGGAAGTAGGAGACAGGTAGGCTCCCATGCCTGACTCTCCAAAGAAACAGATATTGGAGGGGAGTTCTGCTGAGATTTTTTTATTTTTTGCAGAGATGGGATCTCACTATGTTGCCCAGGCTTGTCTCTAACTCCTGGGCTCAAGCAATCCACCCACCACTGCCTCCCAGGTAGCTGGGATTACAGGCATGAGCCACTACACCCAGCCAGTTCTGAGGGTTGATGGGGGGCCAGGAATCCCCTCCCCAGCTTCCTGATTTCTCATGTCAGTGGAGGAAATTGAGGTGAAGAAAGGACAGAATCTATACTCTGGGAGGCCCTGAACTTATCCCAAGCTCAGCTGCCCTTGGATGGATGTTCTTGTTCCTGTCTGTGGTGGGAGGACAGACTTCTGCCCTACCACAGACCCTGTCTTCGGGCATTCCCAATGACAAAGGGGCAGTCCTCATGCCCTGGATCCAGAGGGACAGTCCCTGTGCCCAGCACCCCAGCAGCCTCCCTCTAGGAGACTGAGAGACAGCCTTCCGTTTTCTGCGTTTTTCTCTGCCTTTAATGCTCAGCCTAGAACTTGGAATATGTTAGGTGCTCAACAAAAATGTGTGCTCACAGGAGCATGCTGCAGCAATGAAAGAGTGTGTGTGTCTGTGTGTTGGACCTTCATGAGTGTGTGCACACATATTTGATGAGGACGCTTGTATCTTGGGGAGGTCCTGTGACCCTGTGATACACATGTGTGCATACACTCATGTCCCTACCGCTGGACATGGACTCTGTGTGCCCAATGAGTGTCTGCTTGAGGCCTTGCCTGGCCACAGACAGCCTTGGGAAGCCCATGCTCAGAGAGCCACTCCAGACCTGGCAAGATGAAGATTTTAAATTGGAGATAAGGTGTGCTGGGGTGGAAGTAGGGTTATTGAAAACCACTTAGGCTGGGTACAGTGGCTCAAGCCACCTCAAATCTGTAAACTCAGCATGTTGGGAGGACTCAATGGGAGTTCAAGGTCAGACTGGACAACATAGCAAGACTCTATCTCTACAAAAAATAAAAATAAATTATTTTATTTATAAAAATGAAGAAAGTAGTGGCCCTCACTACTCAAGAGGCTGAGGCAGGAGGCTTGTTTGAGCTCAGGAGTTGGAGGCTGCAGTGAACCATGATCACACCACCGCACTACAGCCTGGGTGACAGAGCAAGACCCTGTCTCTAAAACAAAACAAAATGAAATTAATTTACATTGATTTGGTTTTCTGTCCACCGCTGGCCACAAATCACATTGACTAGTTTTCCCATTTCACGCTATCTCTGCTCTCTGTACCTCTCTCTGTGTGCGTGTGCACGTGCGCACACGCACGTGCATGCCTAAGTACCCTGTCTCTATCTTTCTGCCTCCAAACCTGCCTCCATCTCTCTTTTCTGTGTTTCTCTGGATCCCGCTCTCTTTTCTGCATGAGTTTGACTCTGAGTCTCCTTGCTCTCCTCCCTGCCCCATCTGTGTGGGTCCAGCAGTCTGCCCCTCCCTGCTGGCCTGTGAATCATCACTCAGTGGCCATGCCAGATCCAATGCGGGCCCCTTTGTTCGCAGCCGACCCCAACAAGCACTCCTCCACCCCTGCATCACCCTCCAGACCCTGCTTTCCTTTGCTCCTTCCCAAGTGACCACCTCTCCAGCCCATAATGTGAACAAAATGCATGCCCGCCCTAACCAGGACAGCACTCAGGCATGGAGAGGTGGGAGACAGAGTCAGAGCTTGGCCACCCACCACACGACCCCTGGGGCCATTAAGGAGACACCCCATCACCATTCCCTCTGCCCCATAATTCCTCCCTGCTGCAGCTCAAAGCACCCCCGGGCAGCCCGCAGCACCTGGCAAGGGCAAGTTCGCATTGAGGTTGGAGGCCAAATGCCTTCCCTGACTCTGAGTCTGTAACATAATGCCCAAGGCTCCACCTGACTCCAACTGGAGGGACACCGCAGTGCACCCCATGCCTCCCAGTGCCTGGTGGCATCCTTTACTCCTCCCATTTCCTGGAGCAGATACAGAAAGCCTAAAATTTCTGTAGTGAAAAGGTCAGCTGCCCCACAGAGTCTCAAGGAATGAGAATCTCAGGATAAATCAACCCCAAAGCATCCATTGGCACATTTCTGCAAATATTGTTCACAGCTTAAATAATACCAATAATTGCAGAAACAATGGACTTTCTGGGACTCTGGCTTTGGGTATCTATGGTCATGTCAAGGACAGTCCAGCTTAATGCCCAATTTAGGGCAGGGAGGAAAGGGAGATGGGAGTTTTCGGTTTTTTGTTGTTATTTGTTTGTTTTGAGACGGCGTCTTGCTCTGTCACCCAGGGTGAAGTGCAGTGGGGCAATCTCAGCTCATTGCAACCTCTGCCTCTGGGTTCAAGAGATTCTCTTGCCTCAGCCTCCAGAGTAGCTGGGATTACAGGCGTGTGCCACCTCGCCTGGCTAATTTTGTGCGTGCGTGTGTGTGTATTTTTAGTAGAGATGGTGTTTCACCATGTTGGCCAGGCTAGTCTCGAACTCCTGACCTCCAATGATCCACCCACCTCGGCCTCCCGAAATGCTGGGATTACAGGCATGAGCCACCCCACCCACCCAGGAGTTTTCTTCTCTCCGTCACATTACATTGCCTCTGCATGTCTCTTTCCTTTCCCCTCTGCCTAGCTCTGATGATCTGTATAAGTCTTTCCCTGTCTTGGGCCACTTACTAGCTGTGAATCTTAGTCAAGTGTTTTTACCTCTCTGAATCTCAGACGTTATACTGTTAATTATAATACACCTGGCTCACATTAGGGGTTAGACAAAGTACAGCCCTTAAATAATAGCAATAATAATAATGAGGTGGAGGAAGGTGGGTTGGGTGAGGGTCTGCCGTGGACTATGTCTACGTAGGCCTAAAATCAGTTTATATGCACGTAAGCTGCTGTGGTTGGGTATATATGCAGGCATTAGCATGCAAAGCTTTAGGCTTGGAGACCCTGAGCCAACACCCATCTTGAGTTTCACAGCCCCAAGAAAAAGGAGCCCCAACACAAATCCCAGTGATGGGGAGGCAATCTACTTCTCTTGTGGAAGCACATGTAGCCTATCCCTGGGTGGGGATCAAGAGGCCCTTTGGGTGCCTGACAAAGAAAGAGTGATTCTTCAAAGATACAGTGAACCTCCACCTGCCATCACCCTCCAGAAGCCTGGTAGCCTCGATTTCATAGAACTTCAGGATTTGGGGACTGGTTGTGCTTTGCTCTGCTTCCTCGCTGTGGCCTCATGAGCTTCTCTGAACATTATCACCACCAAGTGCCTGAGCAGTTAAATAATCTGTACTGCCATGATTTTGCATGATTTGCATGTTCCCTGTACCGCCATGATTTTGCAGAAACTGAGGCCCAGGGAGATTGAATGACTTGCATAAAGTCATAGTAAGTTGAGGACAGGAGGCAAACACAGTTCTGTCTCAGGCTCTCTCAGGCCATACCCTTTCTTCTTCACTTAGAGCCGAGGGAAGTACCCTGGCCTGGGGTGGGGGCATGGACAGTTATTCTCAGACCATTTGGATTCTCTTTTTTTTTTTTTTTTTTTTTTTTTTGAGACAGAGTCTCGTCCTATTGCGCAGGCTGGAGTGCAATGCCACAATCTTGGCTCACTGCAACCTCCGCCTCCCAGGTTCAAGTGATTCTCCTGCCTCAGCCTCCCGAGTAGCTGGGATTACAGGCACGTGCCACCACATCCAGCTAATTTTTTTTTTTTTCTGTATCTTTAGTAGAAACAAGGCTTCACCATGTTAGCCAGGCTGTTCTCAAACTCCTGACCTCTTGACCTGCCCACCTAGGCCTCCCAAAATGTTGGGATTACAGGCATGAGCCACCTTGCTGGCTTTTTTTTTTTTTTTTTTTTTTGAGACAGAGTCTTGCTCTGTTGCCCAGGCTAGAGTGCAGTGGCATGATCTTGGCTCACTGCAACTTCCACCTCCCGGGTTCAAGTGATTCTCCTGCTTCAGCCTCCTGAGTAGCTGGGACTACAGGCGTGCACCACCACACCCAGCTAATTTTAGTATAGATGAGATTTCACCACGTTGGCCAGGCTGGTCTCAAACTCCTGACCTCAAGAAATCTGCCTGCCTTGGCCTCCCAAAGTGCTGGGATTACACTGGATTCCCTCTTGACTTAATGTAAGACCTTCGGTCATACTCCACCCCTCACCAGGCCTCAGTTTTCCCATCTAGAGGGTAGCTGGACCTACCATTCTGAGATCCTCTCATTCTATTTTGCAGCTTGCATCACAGAAAGTGAGAACCCACTTCCGCCAGAATGTGCCAAATTCACATGAAGTTAGTGCCTGCTGTGGGCCTCCTTCCTACTAGGGCAGACAGCCCAGCTGTGCGACTGAACTAATGGCTTAACCTCTCTGAGCCCCTTAAAGGAAATGACTGAAAGTCCTTACCTATAGAGCTATTAACATAAGAGCTTAGCTTATAGTAAAGGCTCAATAAATGCTGCTGTTTTTAAAACAGAGTCTCACTCTGCTGCCCAGGCTGGAGTGCAGTGGCACAATCTTGGCTCATTGCAACCTCCACCTCCTGGGTTCAAGCAATTCTTGTGCCTCAACTTCTCAAGTACCTGCTATTTCAGGTATGTGCCATCATACCCAGCTAATTTTTGTATTTTTAGTAGAGATGGGGTTTCGCCATGTTGGCCAGGCTGGTCTCCAACTCCTGGCCTCAAGCAATCTGTGCTGGGATTACAGGCATGAGCCACTGAGCCTAGTGTTATTATTTTTATTCTTATTTGCATCACCTGATTTCTGCCACTGCCCAGCTTTGATTACAAGACCTGCCTCCTCGCCCCCCTAGTCCAGCCTTCATCTCCTCCACTGCCTGTTTTGCCCTTGGACTAAGAGGAGATGGGGTAGGAGATAGATGGTGGACAGCCCTCAGCTTGCCGGCTGCTGCCCCTGGCTAACTGCCCAAAGCCAAGGCTATCCACCCCGGAGAGGCCACCTTTGAAGTGACCGCCTTATGTAACTGCCCCATGCCCCCTCCCATCTTCCTGTTTGTCCCCAGAGCGACCTTGGGGAGGAAAACTGCAGCCCAGGACCAGTAAGCCTGGGGTTTCTTTCATGTGACTCAGGAGAGAGCTGGGAAGGGCAGAGGGATGCATACTGGTGGTTAGGGGTGCCTCTGCCTGACTCTAAGTCCTGCAACCAGCTCTTTCTAGCTGTGTGATCTTAGGCAGGTTACTTAGCTTCTCTGTGCCTCAGTTTTCCTATCTGTGACATGGAAAGTACCTAATGCATAAAGACATTGTGATAAATATGTAAGTAGACAGTTTAGAGCAGTGCCTGGCACATAATTACATGCTTAATAGAGGGCAGTTGTGGCTGGGCACAGTGACTCATGCCTGTAATCCCAGCACCTTGGGAGGCCAAGGTGGGAGGATCACTTGAGGCCAGGAGTTCAACACTAGCCTGGCCAATATAGCGAGACCTCATCTCTATTTTTTTTTATAACAATAAACATTATAAATATATATTTAAAAGGGCAGTTGTTATAGGTACTTAATTTTTTTTGTTTGTTTTCATGTTTCTTGTCAATATGTTTTCTCTGACAGGATACAATGACAAGCACCCAGCTTCTGTTTTGTTTTGTTTTGTTTTAAGACAGGGTCTCTCTCTGTTGCCCACTCTGGAGTACAGTGGCACAATCACAGCTCACCGAAGCTTTGACCTCCTGAGTTCAAGTAATCCTTCTGTCCCAGCTTCCTGAGTAGCTGGGACTACAGGTACAAACCACCATGCTTGGCTAATTTTTTAAATTTTTTATAGAGGGCCGGGTGCAGTGGCTTATGCCTGTAATGGCACTTTGGGAGGTCAAGGTGGACGGATCACTGGATGTCAGGAGTTCAGACCAACCTGACCAACATGGTAAAACCCTATCTCTACTAAAAGTACAAAAAATTAGCCAGCGTGGTGGTAGATGCCTGTGATCCCAGCTACTGGGGAGGCTGAGGTAGGAGAATCGCTCGAACCTGGTAGGCGGAGGTTACAATGAGCTGAGATGGCGCTACTGCACTCCAGCCTGATTGACAGAGCAAGATTCCGTCTCGAAGAAAAAAAAAATTAGAGATGGGATCTCACTATGTTGCCTAGGCTGGTCTCTAACTCCTGGCCTCAAGCAATCCACCTACCTCTGCCTCCCAAAGTTCTGGGATTACAGGCAAGAGACACGGTATCTGGCCTCTGAGTTTTAAAAGGCTATTTCGTTTGCCCCACTTGAACAACCAATATAAGCCTCAATGGTAAAATGAAAAGGGAGTGGTATTTAATAATCGTACATTAAGCTGTAAGATAATTATTGTTATTCAGAGCACTTGCTCAAAAGTGGATTTAGATCATAGTAGGGTGGCTGAGAAACTAACCTCATCAGTCAGCCTCAATTTCTCCCACCTGTAAAATGGGGTTAACACCTAGCCACAAAACTGGCTGAAAATTGAAGGAGGCAATCTGTGGAAAGAACAGAGCTGGACACTTACTGAGTGCTGAAGCTTACTTCAGCTGAATCATTCCTTGTGTGTCTCCACTGTCTTCCTTCCCAAGACTTCTTTTTTTTTTTTTTTTTTTTTGAGATGGAGTCTGGCTTCCTTGCCCAGGTTGGAGTGCAGGGGTGTTAGGTAACATGGGGTACCTTAAAATGGCGCCGTACCTTAAGATGGGGCCGGTTCCGGGTTCTTCTCCCTTCCTTGACCGGGCACTGTCTGAACCCGCCAAAGGAGGGCCAATCAGAAAGAAGCATCTCCCGCCTTCCCTTGGGCCCGCCCCTAGCCCAATCCACGTAGGCCCAAGGGATATAAAACCCAGCACACCAGCAACCCTCTCTCTCCTGCGCGACCTGACCTCAACCTCTCCAATAAAGATCTCTTGGCCGTACTCGGTGTGGTTTGAGTTTGCCGGCATCCCTTTCAAGGGGCACAATCTCGGCTCACTGCAACCTCTGCCTCCTGGGTTCAAGCGATTCTCCTGCCTCAGCCTCCCGAGTAGCTAAGACTACAGGCACATGCCACCACACCTGGCTAATTTTTGTATTTTTAGTACAGAGGGGGTTTTACTATGTTGTCCAGGCTGGTCCCGAACTCCTGACCTCAAGTTGTCCTCCCGCCTCTGCCTCCCAAAGTGCCGGGATTACAGGCGTGAGCCACCGCGCCCGGCCCCCTTCCCAAGGCTTCTAATGTGGGTTACGGAATGTGTACACACACACTCTCCCACCATAACCCTTGAGAAGAGCGGTCGTAGGGGCATTTATTCCAGTGTTTCACCTCCCCTCCCGCTTTTCGTCCTCCTAAACAGTCTGAAGGCGGCTGCTGAAAGGCTCCAACCCACCGGAACTCTCGGAGTAACCGCCTCCGCCTCCCCTCGCGGGTGTAGACCGAGACTCGCGCGGACGGGAGGGAGGAAGAATGTTTGCGCAGCCTTCAAACGACTTGGCAGGCAACAAGAGGGAAAAGGCCGCTCTGGGGAGAGTTCAAATTGAAATTACACGGAGGGAAGAACGTGCAGATCAGCGCTGAAGCTCATAAAAAAAAAAAAGCGAGGTGACTGAGAAGAACAAACACGCCTCCAAAAGGAAAATGGAAAAGTTCGTAAAATGCGCTCTTCAAAGCCTAGCCAGGGGGCGCGGGGGAGGAGGCGGGCAGTGGCCGCCGGGCAAGGCCGCTGCCCCCTGGGCCTATCCGCCTCGGAGTCTGGAAGGGCGAAATTGGCCCAACTTGCATTTCCTCTAACCCGGGAGGTCGAGCGCCTCTCGCCCCCTCCTCCGAAGCGCTTCTGCTGCTGGAAACCAGAGGTAGTGGGAAGAGTGGCCCGCAGTTCGAACCTAAGCAGAGCCGGTGGTGGCGGGGAGGACGTTCCCAACGGGAAGTCACGGGCAGGGACAAAGCTAAGTCCTGAGAAGTAGGCCGAGGCTAGATCATTCGTTTGTTGGACATCGGGCATCTTCTGGGTTTTATTCAAACCGTTGGAAAACCTTAAAATTCTAGGCAGGGGAACAGCACGACGTGATTGGATCCTCCAGAGTAGAATCTTGACAGTCCCCCTCCAACCCACTCCCAACTCCCCACAACTCTCCCAGCATCTCCATCTCCTCCCACTTGGGAGAAGGATGAGATCGATGAAGCTCACGCGATGCGCTCTGCAGACCTCGGCTGGGAAAGCCCAGCGCACCCCTAGGCGCACAGTGAAGCGTCCACCAGAACCGCCTCTGGCTCCCCGGGTCAAAGTCCCCACCCTCAGCCTGCTTGTACAATTCATTAACTTTGCAGACACCCGTTTTATTCGCCTGATCATTCCCGGACGCTTTAGAGAAAAGCTTGGGCATTAACCTCACGGCCCGTGCGCACTGCCCGACGTCACCACAAGTGGAGGATTCTCGGAAGAGATCAACCGCGCCAGCTCCCGAATCCCGGCAGCCCCTCGCCCGGGTGTGCCACAGTCGACTTCTCTCTCTCTCTCTCGGTCTTCGTGGACCTGAGAGAGAGAAAGAAATTTTCTATAAACCACTGAACTGGGGCAGTGCCGGAAATTGTCCTGACCCGGAACTCTGTAGCTTCCAAGGTGCTTCCAACCCCATTCGCGCCGCAAGGATCCCACAAGATCGGGAAAACCGAGGCTTGGGAAGGGTTGGGTGCCCCAAAGGCAGGCTGCTTGGAAGAAACAGAGCCGACCTGAACCCCGCGTTTGCAGGCTTCAAATCGCGGCGCGTTTTGAGAGGCCTTTCTGACCCCTCAGAATTATTAGTTCGAGCCCCCTGGTCTATCCTGCTCGGAAATTCGGCCTCTGATCGAGGAAGCCCTGTTGGGAAGAGGGCTGGTTATTCCCTTGTCTTCTCACCGCCCCTACTCCATCCACTCTCTTTCCCCTTCTCCCCGTCTGAGTTTGTTACCATTTCTTGGTCAAAGCCCCACAACATAGATGCAAGGAGATGAAAACCCACAATTTCTCACTCCAGAGCCTGCGCCTGTGTTCACTGCAACAGGGTTCTCGAACCTTAAGGAGCTCACAATCACTTGGGGGCTTTGTTAAAACCGGAATTCTGGGCCCCGCCCCCGGACACCTCATTCAATTGGTCTCAGCTGGGCCTGAGAATGCGCATTTCTAACCGGTTCCCGGGGTACGTTTTGGGAAGGACTGCTCTAGGTGTTGCGTTGATGCCCTCTAGGTTCCTTTGTTAATAACAAAAACCCTCTTTAGAGGAAAGGAAGTCGTTCTTCTCTGTGTGTCCCCAGCGCTTACACAAGGCTTGCACACCAGTGCCTAATAAATATTTGGGCTTAATCATGAACGCTTAGAGCTGTCACCGTGGTTTACAGATGTTTAGCGTGTGCCTGGCATTTTTCTGGGCACATTAGGAGTGTCTGTTTAATGCTAGTGACAACGGTGGGAGTTAAGACCCTTATTTTGACATGGATGGCTCAGAATGGGGATGCTGGGAACCAGGAGAGGGAAATGGGGATGCCAGGAACCGGGAGAGGGAAATCGTGCCTGTACCCAGACACATGGAAGCCAAGGTCTACCCAAGGGACAGAAACCGCTGAGTCCCGCTCCACCAACCTGGGACAAACCAGCTTAAAGGCGCTGTTCAGGAAAACTCAGCTCTCTCCGCTGGTAATGGCTGGGAAAGGGCCGAATCACCTTCATAAAAGACCTGCACCTCCAGAGTCCCTGCGCCATGGAATGTGCACCCCTCATACCCCTAAACGTCCATCTTGCAGTGCTTTTGCCTGCCGGTCCTTGGTGGGCAAATGGAGAGACCCAGCGCCAAGCTTTCTACAGGGGAATCACCCCGCAACCTTTCTGAAGGATCCACAACCTCTCTCCAGGGCTTGGAGGCCTCGGATTCTGGAGGATTCCACAACTTAGAGTCAAGAGGGATGGCCTATCCAAACAGTGGGGGTGACCTGGAGCTTCCAGGCACAATCCTAGCCTCGCCTGGGAGAACTGCCACTCAGGTGAGGGTCTTGGGCCTGGTGCTCCACGGGGAGGGAAGAGGGTGCCCCTAGAGAGATGTGGCACTCCCATTTTACACCCTCCAGATAGCTCTGGGGCCACGCTCCTGTGTTCCAACTCCATTGAGTCCTGCATGCAGCTCGGTGTTCCCCGGCCACATCGTAAAAAGATTTACAAGACTATGTTAAACTGGCAGTAAAAACAATTAACTTTAATGGCACCTTGGGTGGGTGACTGGGTGGGTCGGAAGGAGGGAAGGAGGGCGGGTGCTTACTCCTCTTTGGACTGGGAATCCAGGTGAGGGAGGGGACCCGCTTTCAAGTCCCTTCTGGGTTTCTTCTATTTGCTCCTCCAGGGATCCTCCACTGGGCTCTGGAGTTCAGAGGTTCAAGGTTAAAGTGAAAAGAAGGCTGAGCATGGAGACTACAGGAGACTTCAAGTCCCACTTGACAGTTCCTGGCTAAGTGATCCTAAACAAGCCTCTTAACCTCTCTGAGACTCAGTATGCTCATCTATGCAATGGGAAATTGTAAAAGTAAAAATAAAAAAGCCTCCTCTGTCAGGGTTGTAAAGATTGCAAGTGATAGCAATTTGGAAGTACTTCCCACCATGCCTGGCGTGTATGTCTGTGTGTTTGTGTGTATGTATATACATAAAGCATTGTGTGTGTCCTGTATGTGTGAGTGTGTGTATATATATATATATATTTAAGCATTTATTAAGATTGTATGTGTCTGTGTGTGTATGATTAATAAATGTTAGTTTCTGGAGCGCTCAGGCTTTCCAGGTGTAAAATGAGGTGAAAAGACCAGGCTTTTGCAAAGGTCAGAGCCAGCTTTCAGAACCCTGACTTAGCCAGCACCACTTAAATGTTGGTTTCCTGCTAAAATTGACCTGCTTGTCCAGCCAGTGACCCCGGAAGTGACCCCATGCTTGGGTAGACAGCAGCCCCAGGCTTTGAAAGCGACCTGGATTTCTGGAGCGCTGGCAAGGAAATGAGAGTGGCTGGGGGTAGGGGCAGGGTCTCTGCCTCCCAGGTCTCCTGGTCCAGTCCCGGAAAGCCCTAATTCTGCAGGTCTCCCTGGCCTGGAGACAATTAACCATCCATTTCAGAGAGACCTCTGTCTGTCTGTCTGTGTGTGGGCCTCTCAGCCAACCAGCATGAGGGAGGGATCCCCCACCAACCCCCACCAACCTAGGACTGCCCATGTAAGGACACTGCCCATTGGCCTGTTGCTGTGCTTTGGGCAATGGGTGGGGAAACAGGAGAGGGAAGAAGTCATCATCTCCCCATCCTCCTCTCCCAGAGGCCAGTTCTGTATGCTGCAGAAGAGGTTGATCCTGCCTTAACCTGCACCTCCCCCTAGGACCCAGTCAGGCCCCATCCATGAGGCCTCTGGCTCTGCCCGTCTCTGGCCCAGCCACCTAGGAGCCCGTGGCTACATGCACTTAAGACTGGAATGAAGCTGCTGTCATCAGACTCGAAGAATCCATTAAACACCAGATCCTGCATCCTGTCTTCTTCCTCTATGGGTTACCAGCAGCAACTCAGTACCAATCCCATTCATTCTGTACCTCTCTCCCCTGGCAGATATTTTCCCCTGTTCATTTCAGTTGAAAATTAAACAAATTTTAAAAGTTGAGATAATGATGGGTAAGGTGAATAGGATAAAAATGTTGGGAAGCCGGGCATGGTGGCTCATGCCTGTAATCCCAGCACTTTGGAAGGCTGAGGCGGGTGGATCATGAGGTCAGGAGTTCAAGACCATCCTGGCTAACACAGTGAGACCCCCGTCTCTACTAAAAATACAAAAAAGTAGCTGGACGTGGTGGTGGGTGCCTGTAATCCCAGCTACTCAGGAGGCTGTGGCAGAGAATTGCTTGAACCCAGGAGGCGGCAGTTGCAGTGAGCCAAGATCACGCCACTATACTCCGGCCTAGGCGAAAGGAGTCGCCTTGAGACCCTATCTCAAAAAAAAAAAAAAAAAAAATGTTGGGAAAAGCCCAGGTGATCTGAACTTGGGTATAAATCCTGGTTCTGCCACTTAACCTCCTGGGACCTTGGACTTACCATGTAGGCTTTCTGAGCTTAGTCAATACATCTATCTGTAAGAGGTGACTGTCGGGGCCAGCCCTACGCTCAGCCACATCGGATTCCCTTTCTCTCTGCTCAAAGGGGTGTGTGTTTGGTTTCTCTCTCTCTCTCTCTCTCTCTCTCTCTCTTTTTCCTATACCCCATCTCAAATGAGAGAAGTGTAGCACAGTGCTTTCAAGCCAGGGCACTGCAGACAGACTGCCTTGGTTCAAATCTGATTCTGCCACTTACTAGCCAAGCCACTTTGGATGGGTTACTTCTCTCTTTTTCCTCTTCTTTAAAAATTATTATTATTACTATTATTTTGAGACAGTGTCTCGCTCTGCCACCCAGGCTGGAGTGCAATGGCGTGATCTCGGCTCAATGCAACCTCCATCTCCCGGGTTCAAGCAATTCTCCTGCCTCAGCCTCCTGAGTAGCTGGGACTACAGGCGTGTGCCACCACACCCAGCTAATTTTTGTATTTTTAGTGGAGACAGGGTTTCACCATGTTGCCCAAGCTGGTCTCAAACTCCTGACCTCAAGTGATCCACCTGCCTCAGCCTCCCAAAGTGCTGGGATTACAGATGTGAGCCACTGTGCCCAGCTCTTGATGACTTTTTGAACCATCAAATTAACTAGCTTTCCTTACTTCTGGAGTTCTAGTTATGAAAAAAAAAAAATCTTTTTTTTTTTTTTTTTTTTTTTTTTTTTTTTTTGCTGAAGCTGGAGTGCAATAGCACAATCTTGGCTCACTGCAGCCTCTGCCTCCCAGCTTCAAGTGATTCTCCCACCTCAGCTTCCCAAGTAGCAGGGATGACAGGCACATGCCACCACAGCTGGCTAAATTTGTTTTTCTTCTTTGAGACAGGGTCTCACTCTGTCGCCCAGGGTGGAGTACAGTGGCACAATCTCAGCTCACTGCAACCTCCATCTCCTGGGTTCAATCAATTCTCCTGCCTCAGCCTCCTGAGTAGCTGGGACTATAGGCAGCCACCACACCTGGCTAATTTTTGTATTTTTAGTAGAGACAGAGTTTTGCTATGCTGGCCAGGCTGGTCTTGAACTCCTGGCCTCAAGTGATCCACCTGCCTTGGCCTCCCAAAGTGCTGGAATTACAGGCGTGAGCCACCGCTCCCGGCCTAATTTTTGTATTTTTAGTAGAGACGGAGTTTCACCATGTTGGCCAGGCTGGTCTCAAACTCCTGACCTCAACTGATCTACCTGCCTCAGCCTCCCAAAGTACTGGGATTACAATAAAAGTCTTTACTATTTAAGACCAGAGTTGGGATTTTCCTTGCAGAAAAAAAAAAAAATTATATATATATATATATATATATATATATATATACACACACACACACACACACACACACGCATGCACATGTAACTAATAGACCTTTTTTACTGAGTGACCTTGATTGGAAACCCATGGTGTGACCTCTTCACTAAGCATCCTCTGGCAGGGTTGGGGAGTGCGGCACTTTTCTCCAGACGTGCTCCTGCTCTCTGTCTCCACTGGATTCTCTGGTCAGATTTTAGGCCTGCATTCTACTCTAGCAAGTGATGCTGCCTGCCTCTAAGGCCAGGTCCAAAAAGACCATTCAGCTTCCACTTGATTCTCCCAGAACACATGTTCTCTTGTGCTCAATCTCAAGAACGTCTTACTTAGAATTTGGTCACCATGACATGAAGAATCCCAAGATGCAAGAAGAGGCCATGTGGAGGTCCTCCAATCAACTGTCCCAGCTGAGGCCCGCCTTTGAGTCATCTAGCCCCAGTTGCAGACATATGAGTAAAAGAGGCTTCAGATGGCTCAGGCTCTCAGCTATTCAAAACACACCCAGTCATTCAAGTCTTCCCACCTGAGGCCCAGACAGCACAGAGCAGAAACAAGCTATTCCCACTGTTTCATTCCTAAATCCCTGACCCACAGAATTTGTGAACATAATAAAACAGTTGTTCCTAGGCCACTAAGTTTGGGGTGGTTTGTTACGGAGCAGTAGATACATGGTACAATGACATGCATCAGTCTGAACCTCAATTTTCCAATCTGCAAAATGTGGATATGAGAGTCTTTCAGAGGAGATCCGGGAAGTGAGTGTGCCCATATAAACAGCAGATGACCGGAGCCTAAGGCCCACTGGATTCAAGAGATTATAATACAACGTGCCACTCAAATAAAGTGAGGAGCAGAGACTAGGCACCCCGAGATTCTCAACACCCAAATTCTCTCCTCCCTCCAGCCACTCCCAGAGAAACTCAGACCAGCTCTTCATCCAGATCTTATGTCCAAAAGGAATCCCCACACCCCACACTCTGCCACCACCAACTTTCCTTTCCATTCCAATCAGAGAATTAATTTCCAGAAAGCAAGACTGCCAACAGCAGAAATAAATCACAACAGAGCAGGAGATGATCATTATCTAAAGTGAAACAATTTAGCAAAAATCTCTCCCCCTCCCTCACCCCGCTCCAAACCAATAACAATTCAATTATTTGGCCGTCACTATAAATGATGGAGCAGCCACGTGGCATCCCTGGCGTGGGAAGGGGAAAGCTTTGGAAAAGGAGATGAAAACCAGCCAGGGGAACACACTGATTAGACAAACAGGAGGCAAAGCAGGGAGGTGCCCAGCCCTGGGATCAGGGAAAGGAAGAACAGCCAGCACCCTCATGTTCACTGGCCTAACACTTTGTTAGACGTGATGCTATTACATCCATTACTGTGTTTGACCTTCTGAGAAGACCTGAGATGTTGACTGAGATAATGTAATCCATCCCTATTCAAAAGACCAGGAAGTGGTGTTCAGAAAAACATTTTTAAAATTTTCTTTGAGACAGTCTCACTCTGTCTCCCAGGCCAGAGTGCAATAGCACAATCTCGGCTCACTGCAACCTCCACCTCCCAGATTCAAGTGATTCTCCTGCCTCAGCTTCCCAAGTCGCTGGGATTACAGGCATGCACCACCATGCCAGGCTAATTTTGTATTTTTAGTACAGGTGGGGTTTCACCATGTTGGCCAGGCTGGTCTCGAACTCATCACCTTAAGTGATTCATCCACCCCAGCCTCCCAAAGTACTGGGATTACAGATGTGAGCCACTGTGCCTGGTCCAGAAAAACTTTTACGTGTAATAAAAGGAGCTCTCAATTTGGAGTGGGAAGAAGTTGATGTGTTCATTTAACCCACGACTGTTTTGTCTTTCACTTGGTTTTGGGTTGGGGTTTTGATTTTGTTTTTGTTTTTAATTGAGACAGGGTCTTGCTGTGTCATCCAGGCTGGAGGGGCAGTGGTGTGATTACAACTCACTCAGCCTCGACCTCCTGGGCTCCAGCGATCCTCCCACCTCAGCCTCCCGAGTAGCTGGGACTACAGGTGTGCACCACCATGCTCAGCTAATTTTTAAATTTTAAGTAGAGGTGAGGTCTCTCTATGTTGCCCAGGCTAGTCTCAAACTCCTGAGCTCAAGCAATTCTCCCACCTCAGTCTCCAGAAGTGCTGGGATCACAGATATGAGCCACCATGCCCAGTCCCATGACTATTTTGAAAACCTATAAAAACGCCCATGCCTAAATACCCTGACTTGATCATTACATGTTGTATGCATGTATCAAAATATCACATGTGCCCCATAAATATTTGTACACATTTGTACAAATATATACAAATATTATGTATCAATTAAAATGTTTAAATAAAGATAAATACTTTTTAAACACCAATGGAGCTTACATTTTACTATAAAGAGAAATATAATCAAGCACAAGCATCATAAGTAAGGGAATTCCATGGCTTGTTAAAAGGCAAGATGTAGCCGGGCACAGTGGCTCACACCTGTAATCCCAGCACTTTGGGAGGCTGAGGCAGGTAGATCACTTGAGGCCAGGAGTTTGAGACCAGCCTGGCCAACATGGTGAAACAGTGTCTCCCCTAAAAATAAAAAATTAGCCAGGCATGGTGGTGCAAGCTTGTAATCCCAGCTACTCAGGAGGCTGACGCACAAGAATCGCTTAAACCCAGGAGGCAGAGATTGCAGTGAGCTGAGATCATGCCACTGCACTCCAGCCTGGGCGACAGAGAGAGACTCTGTCTGCCCGCAAAAAATAAAAATAAACTAAAATAAAAGGCAAGATGTGCTATCAAAATAGAACAAACAAGAGCAAGGTAGTTTGGAGGGGGAAGGAGAGGTTTGCAATTTTGGATGGGGTGGACAGCAGAGGCCTTAATGAGAAGGATCATGTGAGCAGACTTGAAAGACATGGAGGGGCCGGGTGCAGTGGCTCATGCCTGTAATCCCAGCACTTTCGGAAGACAAGACAGGCAGATCACCTAAGGTCAGGAGCTCGAGACCAGCCTGGCCAATATGGCAAAACCCTGTCTCTACTAAAAATACAAAAATTAGCCGGGCATGGTGGTGGGCACCTATAGTCCCAGGTACTCGGGAGGCTGAGACAGGAGAATCACTTGTACCATGAAGGCGGAGGCTGCAGTGAGCTGAGATCGTGCCACTGCATTCCAGCCTGGGTGGCAGAGCAAGACTCTATCTCAAAAAAAAAAAAAAAAAAAAAAGAAAGACATGGAGGAGGCTATGGGACAGTGCTTTATGCCTGTAGTCCCAGCACTTTGAGAGACCCAGGAGAGAGGATTGCTTGTGCCCCAGAGTTCAAGACCAGCCTGGGCAACATGGCAAGACCCTTTCTCTACAAAAAATTTAAAAATTAGCTGAATATGGTGGTGTGCACCTGTAGTCCTAGCTACTTGGGAAGCTGGGGTCGGGGGACCACTTGAGCCTGGCTGGTCGAGGCTGCAGTGAGACGTGATTGTGCCACTGCATTCCAGCCTGGGCAACAGAGCAAGACCACATCTCAAAAAAAAAAATTATTAAAAAAAAATATAAAGAAAAAGAAATGATACAGCAGAGAGGAAGGAACTAGTCCCACATCAAAGAAATCTTTAAGCAAAAGAAATGATCAGAAACCCAATTCTACCACTTACTAGCTAAGTGACCTTGAGCAAGTTCATCTCTGATCCTCAGCCTCCTCATCTGTAAAAGGGGTGTCCTGTTCCCTAGAGTTGTTTGCAAAGATTGTGAGATGATATATATCAGTGCCTCCCAGGGTACCCAGCTTATAGTAAGTTCTCTGGTCTCAATTTTTATGGTCAGTGCTCTGCAAATCTTAATTTTCCTTCTCATCCTGCAAAAACAAGTTCCATCAAGTATCCCCCAACCATAAAATTAGTATTCCAGTCCTAGGAATTAACAGACTACAGGACAATCCACAAGGCCAACCATCTCCACACACTGGGTGCCTTCTAAGTGCCCGGCGCCCTGCCAGCCCCTTTCCAGGCGCTTATCTCAGTCACCCTCCCCGTCGTGCTATGAGGCCAGTAATTACTATCACCATGCCAGCCTCAAAGCCTGTGTTCTCAAATTCCCATGATGTCACGTCACTAAGCAGGTCTCAGCTGTCACTTCCAGTCCCCTAGAAGAGGCCACAGATATGCAGGTTGCCCAAGGGATGGAAAGAACTGGAGGAAATTCTAGCCTAGGGTACAGAATTCTGTCCCTTGAGTGGACACTGGGAAGAGAGAATTCTGTCACTATCCCCAGAGACCTGTCTGAGCTGGAGTGCCATTGTGTCCTCACTCTGATGTCACTATCTGAACTCAGTGATCTTGAAAAAGGTGGTATAGCATAAAGCTTAAAAGCCACTAGCTTTTAACATCTAGCCAGGTACAGCAGAATATACCTGTAGTCCCAGCTACTCAGGAGGCTGAGGCAGGAGGATTCCTTGAGCCCAGGAGGTTGAGGCTGCAGTAAGCTATGATCTTGCCACTGTACTTGAGCCTGAGTGACAGCAGAGATCTTGTCTTTAAAAAATAAATTAAAAATAAATACATACATACATGCATACACACCCCTTTGTCCTGGGTTCAACATCCAGCCTTACCACTTACAAGCAAATATGACTCAAGGAAAGTTATGTAATCTCTCAGTGCCTCATTTTCTTCATCTGTAAAATGGAGATAATGAGGAGTTGAGTCCACCCTCTCTCTCCCCCTTGGCAAGACCCCATTGCAACGGTCCCTATAAAAAAAATTAAAATAGGCCAGGTGCAGAGATTCATACCTGTAATCTGAGCACTTTGGGAGGCCGAGGCAGGAGGATCACTTGAGCTCAGGAGTTTGAGACCAGCCTGGGCAACATGGTCAAACGCCCTCTCTACAAAAATTACAAAATTTAGCTGAGTGTGGTAGTGCACACCTGTTGTCACAGCTATTCAAGAGGCTAAGGTAGGAGAATCACCTGGGTCCAGGGGTCAATGCTGCAATAAGCCAAGTTTGTTCCACTGCACTCCAGCCTAGGTGACAAAGAGAGACCCTGTCTGGAAAGTAAAAATAAAGTAAGTAAATAAATAAATACATACAATAAAATTTAAGATGGGAATAATAATGTCACCTCTTTTCTAGGGTTTTAGATGATGCTTTGCAAATAAGCTTGCCGGGCGTGGTGGCTCACACCTGTAATCCCAGCACTTTGGAAGGCCAAGGTGGGTGGATCATGAGGTCAAGAGATCGAGACTATCCTGGCCAACATGGTGAAAACCCATCTCTACTGAAAATACAAAAATTAGCCAGGTGTGGTGGCACACCCCTGTAATCCCAGCTACTCAGGAAGCTGAGGCAGGAGAATTGCTTGAACCTCGGAGACGGAGGTTTCAGTGAGCTGAGATCACTCTACTGTACTCCAGCCAGGGTGACAGAGCGAGAGACTCCGTCTGAAAAAATAACAATAATAATTATAATAATTCCAAAGGCATTTGTTATGGGCTGAATTACGTCCCCCCAAAATTCATAATTTGAAGCCCTAATTCCTGGTACTTCAAAATGTGGCTGTATTTGGAGACAGAACATTGAAAAAGATAATTAAGTAAATCAGGTCTTTAGGATAGACCCTATTCCAACATAACCAGTGTCCTTAGAAAAAGAGAAGATAAGGGCTGGGTGCGGTGGCTCACGCCTGTAATCCCAGGACTTTGGGAGGCCAAGGCAGGAGGATCACTTGAGACCAGGAGTTTGAGACCAGCCTGGCCAACATGGTGAAACCCCCTCTCTACTAAAAAATAAAAAATAAAAAATAAATTAACTGGGCAGGGTGGCATATGCCTGTATTCCTAGCTACTTGGGAGGTTGAGGCAGGAAAATCACTTGAGCTGGGGAGGTGGAGGTTGCAGTGAGCCGAGACTGTGCCACTGCACTGCAGCCTGGGTGACAGAGCAAGACTGTTTCCAAAAAAAAAAAAAAAAAAAGAAGAAGAAGAGAAGAGAAGAGAAGATTAGGACACATGGAGAGACACCCAGGGCACACATGGACAGAGGAATGACCATGCAGAGAGGCAGCAAGAGGGCAGTTGAGGAGAGAGGCCACACCAGAAAACAACTCTGCAGGCACCTTGATCTTAGACTTCCAGCCTCCAGAACTGAGAGAGAACACATATCTGTTGTTTAAGCCACCCAGTCTGTGGTATATTCTTATGGCAGCCCTAGCTGATTAATACAATGTTCTGTTGTTGTTTTTGTGTTTGTGTGTGTGTGTGTTGTTGTTTTCCTTTAAATTATTATTTATTTTTGAGACAAGGTCTGGCTCTGTCACCCAGGCTGGAGTGCAGTGGTGTGATTATGGCTCACTGTAGCTTTGACCTCCCAGGCTCAAGTGATCCTCCTGCCTCAGCCTCCCAAGCAGCTGGGACTATAGACGTGTGCCACCATGCCTGGCTATGTTTTTGATGTTTTGTAGAGAGAAGGTTTCACTACATTGCCTAGGCTGGTCTTGAACCCCTAGCTTCAAGCGATCATCCCACTTCGGCCCCCCAAAGTGCTCAGTTTACAGGCATGAGCCACTGCACCCAGCCTGTTTTAAGGTAAATTATTCTAAACTAGTTGTGATGGCTCACACCTGTAATCTCAGCACTTTGGGAGGCCAAGGCGGGAGGATCGCTTGAGACTAGGAGTTAGAGACCAGCCTGGGCAACAAAATAAAAACAAACAATTCTAAAAGAAGATGACACAGCCAGGCGTGGTGGCTCATGCCTGTAATCCCAGCCCTTTGGGAGGCCGAGGCGGGTGGATTGCCTGAGCTCAGGAATTCAAAACCAGCCTGGGCAACACGGTGAAACCCCGTCTCTACTAAAATACAAAAAACTAGCTGGGCATGGTGGCGTGCTCCTGCAGTCCCAGCTACTCGGGAAGCTGAGGAAGGAGAATTGCTTGAACTGGGGAGGCGAAGGTTGCAGTGAGCCAAGATCGTGCCACTGCACTCCAGCCTGGGTGACAGAGCGAGACTCCATCTCCAAAATAAATAAATAAATAAATAAATAAATAAATAAATAAATAAATAAAATAAAAGAAGACCACAGGTCCAAAGAGAAATTCAAAGAACTACATCTTCTCCACTACACTCTCAGGTGGGCTCACTCAAGTACCCACTCCAGACTGCTCCAGTTCTTTGTGGTTGTTCTTGCCCTCTGGTTTCTCCACCACTCAAAGCAGTGATACCTAAAGAGCAGAGTGGGTCAGGTGCAGTGGCTCACACCTATAATCCCAGCGCTTTGAGAGGCCAAGGAGGGAGAATTGCTTGAGGCCAGGAGTTCAAGACCAGCCTGGGCAACATAGCAAGACCCCATCTCTACAAAAAATAAAAAATTAGCCAGGCACGGTGGTGCACACCTATATTCCGAGATACTCAGGAGGCTGAGGTTGGAGGCTTGTTTGAGCCCAAGAGTTCAAGGCTGCAACGAGCTGTGATTGTACCACTGCACTGTAGCTTGAGTGACAGAGCAAGACTCCATAGTATAAAAATAAAAATAAAGAGCAGAGTCCCAACCAATCCCTCTTGTCTTTGTACTCCTTGTATCTTAGCCCTTCCATTTCCTAGGAGGATGGCCTTGGGCAAGTTAAAATCTCTAAGCCTGGGCCCCCTGTGGTGGCTCATGCCTGTAAATGCAGCACTTTGGGACACTGAGACAGAAGGATCAGTTGAGGTCAGGAGTTCGAGACCAGCCTGGACAACATGGCAAAATCCCATCTCTACTAAAAATACAAAAAATTAGCCGGTGTGGTGGTGCATACCTGTAGTACCAGCTACTTGGGAGGCTGAGGCAGGAGAATCACTTGAACTCAGGAGGTGGAGTTTGCAGTACTGAGATTGCACCGCTGTACTCCAGCCTGAGCATCAGAGTGAGACCCTGTGAAAGGAGAAAGAGAGAGAGAGACAGACAGACAGACAGACAGACAGAAAGAAAGAAAGAAAGAAAGAGGAAGGAGGGAAGGAAGGAAGGAAAGAAGGAAGGAAGGAAGGAAAGGAAGGAAGGAAGGAAATTCCCAGTGCTAATGCAACCATTAGCAACCAAATACACCAAGGGCCTATCATAGCACATGGCGCATAGAAAGTATGTAACCAATTAGGCCGGGTGCAGTGGCTCACGCGTGTAATCTCAGCCCTTTGGGAGGCTGAGGCAGGCAGATCATTTGAGGTCAGGAGTTTGAGACCAGCCTGGCTAACATGGCAAAACCTTGTCTCTACTAAAAATACAAAAATTAGCTGGGTGTGGTGGTGTGTGCCTGTAGTCCCAGCTACTTGGGAGGCTGAGGCAGAAGAATCATTTGAACCCAGGAGGCAGAGGTTGCAGTAAGCCAAGACCACACCATTGCACTCCAGCCTAGGCGACAGAGCGAGACGCTGTCTCAAGAAAAAAAAAGGAAAGGAAGGAAGGAAGGAAGGAAGGAAGGGAGAAATTATGAATTCTATTATTTTTTCTTGTGCTTTCTCTGATATACAGGGTCCACACTCCATGACAGAAGGAGAAGAAGAAGAGGACGAGATAAAAGAGGAAAAAAGAACTATCAAATACTGTGCACTTAATTGGTGTCTGGCACTGTCTGAGTGCCATATACATGGACATTCCTTTTTTTTTTTTTTTTTTTTACTTAGTGCCTGACATCAAATACTTGGCCATGCTTAATTCTCATCATAACCTTCCATTTTACAGACAAGAAAACCGAGACCTAGAGAGGTTATGTTACATCCTCAAGGTCACACAGCTGATAATAAAAGCAACTGATTAAGCTAATAAACACATCCTTTAAAATAAGGCTCCCACTAAAAAAAGGCTGGAGGGTGGCTGGGAGACACACGCTCCAAATTCTTCTCCAAGTGTGACAGGGACTCACTTGAGCCTATGGAGTGCTGACAGGTGGAGAGGGTGTTTGTGCAGGGCTTGGGGACCACGCCACGGTTCCAGGAAAACCCCCATGCACCTACTGAAACACATCCAAGAGTCCTCTTTCTTTGAGTAAAACATTCCCAAGGTCACTGAGTGTGTTCCCAATCAGAGGGTCAAAAAGGACGAGGGGACAGGCCAGCTCTGTCTGAGATGCTTATCCCCCACCCCCCAACACACACACATGGATCCATGCTCCACCAGGGCTGGGGCGCCACCCTGCACCCCTGCAGATGCATCCCTAGCCCCATGGCCTCTGCTTCTGATTGGGTTCAGTTTATGGGAGGCACGGGCAGGAGATAGGAATAAGTTCCAGATGGGGTGTCTCTTCCCTGTCCTCTCCCTGGAAGTGGCTGTGAGGCTCCATGACCACAGCTCATGCAGGACAGCCCTGTCCCCACAGTTCCAGCCCTTGCTGGGCTCCATACACCCCAGTCCCGGCCCCTGCTCCCTCTACTGCTGGCCCCAGAGTGCTTAAGCATCCCTTGTTGGTTTCTTCAGCCATGTCCACCTTTCTATAAAGAGTCCTGTATTAAACACTTCCTGATTGAACAGAATTGAATGAATTCTGTTTTTCCCAGGACCCTGATCACAATAAAGTTAGTGCGAAATTGGAAAAAAATATCCTAGTTTCTAATTGTCTCTCCAAAACCCAGTTTCAGACAAAGGTAAAGTAGAAGTCTAAAGATCTAGATGACCTTCTGAATCTAAAACAAAAGTTGAATTTGTAAAATATTATTATTATTATTATTATTTTTGAAACAGAATCTCCCTCTGTTGCCCAGGCTGGAGTGCAGCGGCATGATCTCGGCTCACTGCAACCTCCACCTCCCAGGTTCAAGTGATTCTCCTGCCTCAGTCTCCCAAGTAGCTGGGACTACAGGTGTGTACCACCATGCTTGGCTAATTTTTGCATTTTTGATAGCGACGGAATTTCTCCATGTTGGTCAGGCTGGTCTCAAACTCCTGATCTCAAGTGATCCGCCCACCTCGACCTCCCAAAGTGCTGGGATTACAAGCATGAGCCATCATGCCCGGCCGAAATTATTTATTATTTTTTAAAATCTTAAATGGCCTCAGGTATCAGCTCTGTCCAGCTCTCTTCATATGAGTTCAGACCACTGTGAAGAATGAACTAAGTCTGGTGACTATATCCAGACAGACCTCAGTTCAAATCCTGATTCTGCCAAGGCTGTGAAATTTTGGACATGCCGCCCACATTTCCTGAGCCTCAGTTTGCTCATAGAATGCACATTTTATAGGATTGTTGAGCGCAGGCCACAGCGAATGGAAAGCGAATCACTTAGCACCTAGCCCCATAGTAGGTGCTCAGTAAATTTGTTCTCCTTCTCATCTTTCTTCCCCTTCCCTTCTCTAACTTCCCCCTTCCTTTACCTCAATTCCTGTCCTTAACCCAATAAGGGAAGAAGTGAGAGAAAAAAACATCAACACATCAGGATTGCTTCGTGGTTCACAAAGAACTTTCACAGCTGTTACTTCATTCCTTGAAGCAAAATGAAACTCTCACAGGTGAAAGGCCACAGCTTCCAAGTGTCTCCAGCCAACCAGATCAGGAGCAGAAGACATCAGCCTTTAGAATAAAAAGCAAGAATGTTCTCATTCATAGGTGGGAATTGAACAATGAGAACTCATGGACACAGGAAGGGGAACATCACACTCCGGGGACTGTTGTGGGGTGGGGGGAGGGGGGAGGGACAGCATTAGGAGATATGCCTAATGCTAAATGATGAGTTAATGGGTGCAGCAAAACAACATGGCACATGGATACATATGTAACAAACCTGCACATTGTGCACATGTACCCTAAAACCTAAAGTATAATAATAAAAAAAAGAATAAAAAGCAAGAAAAATCAAGCTTTCTTGAAATCTTCATTATCCATCAGTTATTACTTGCTCTGAAACAAACCACCCAAATGTAATGGCTTCAAGCAACCATGATGTATCATTTCTGATGGGTGGGCTTGTGCTGGACAGTTTTTGGAGTGAGGACCCCTAAGATAGCCTCCCTATATGTCAGGGCTTTGTAGGTTAAATGCTGGAAACTGGGCCTTGACATGAGCTCTCGTCACTCAAGGATCTAGTTGAAGCTTCCTTCCATGGTACCAGGAGATGTCACAAAGCATCATTATCCCCATATCCTGGGTTTTTTTTTTTTTTTTTTCCCAGACAGAATCTTGCTCTGTCACCCAGGTTGGATTGCAGTGGCATGATCTCGGCTCACTACAACCTCCGTCTCCCAGGTTCAAGCAATTCTCCTGCCTCAGCCTCCTGAGTAGCTGGGATTACAGGCACGTGCTACCACACCCGGCTAATTTTTGTATTTTTAGTAGAGATGGAGTTTTGCTATGCTGGCCAGGCTGGTCTTGAACTCCTGGCCTCAAGTGATCCACCTGCCTCGGCTTTCCAAAGTGATGGGATTGCAGGTGTTAGCCCCCACACAGGGCCCAGACTCCACCTCTTGGTAGGAGGAGGGGCAAAGGCCTAATAAAAAGGAGCATGGAAGGAATTTTTACAGCCATCCTTGGAATCCCCCATTTCATCTCCCTGACCCCTGGCAAGTAATTTACTGTATGGCATAAAGCTGGTATCCTAACTTTGCTATTCCTCATTTATACCTTTAGATCTCTGGAGAGTCTAATCCTTAACTTATCCACCACTGAAGGTCATGAGGAATTTATCACAATGTGACAAAGTTCATCCTACAGTCTAACCGAAACCCACCCTCATCATCACACAACAAACTCGGCATTTCCCCTTAACTGAAAGGGATGTTAAATCCCCAAACATACAGGCTCATGAATCAGGAACTATACAGTCCATTGCACCCAGCTCTTTTTATTTATAGATCAAACCGAAGCCCAGAGCTGTTGAGTGACTTTTCTCAGATTACACAGAAAGCACGGGTAGAAGGGAAATTGAACGCAGGTGCTGGTGCCTAATCTCTTTCTCGCCTCCCTTTAAACGCTTAATGCTAGGGAAATTATAGTTCTCTGTTCTTCTGATCAATTGCCCCCAGTTGGCTGGTGTAGACAGAAAAGTGCCTCAGTTTCCCCTATCAGGCTATTGAAGTTGGCCATCACCCCCAACCTTTCTCCCAGGTGTGCTGTGAACACTAATGAGTTAACATGTCTACAAGCCTAAAGAACCTCACTTGAGATATAATTACAGGGAATTACTATCCACAGCCTTCTGGGAAGGATCTTGTCAGAGTAGGTAAATAAATTATATCTTGTGGTTCTCTCTTCCCCATGGGCTGATTAACTCTTCTAGAGAATGTTCCCCAGTGATTGAGGTGATGGAACCCTTTTTACCAGCCCATCCTTCTGCCATTTGGGGCTCCCGTCTGTCTCCAAAGACTCACCGGGCTCCCAGCCTAGAAACACATCGCTTCTGGGGCCTGATTCTTCTGAGAATGGGCTCAAACCCCTTGTTAGGAGCCCGAGTGGGATGCCCACCAGCCTCGGCGGCAGATCCAGGTGAGCAGGATTCTAAGAGTTAACCGTCCTCTGCAGAATTCTTGGGAAAATACCATCCAGGCTGCCAGATTTATTGCCTTTTAATGCTTCCCTTGTCATTCCATTAGCCTTTCCTTCTGATACCTCTATCTTTTTCATCTGACTTCTCCCCACCCCAAATATCATAACCCCGGGTTAGGTTTTTTCCATTAGCTCCTGCACTGAGGTCTGGGCAGAAAAAAATCACTGGGCTCCCCCACCTCACTGAAATATTTACTTAGATCTTCCTTATCTGTTCCCCAGCATCTTGCTGCTTCCCTCATTTTCTCCCATAAGCTGCCAATCTCCTCTTCCCGCTTCTGAGAACTTCTCAATAGAGCTGTTGGCTGCTTGTTAAATTGACCTCCAACTCAGTCCACTTATTACCCCTAGAGCCTCCTCTTTGTTTCTATTTAGCCAATGCCTGCCTTGAACTACTGTCCCAAACCTGGCTCCCACAAATTCCACAGCTGGCCACACCAGTCCCCTGTTCAAAAACCTTCCAGGATTTGCCATAGCTCAAGAACTATGTGCTGGCTGGGCACGGTGGCTCACGCCTGTAATCACAGCACTTTGGGAGGCTGAGGTGGGTGGATCACTTGAGCCCAGGAGTTTGAGGAGGTCTCACTATGCCTGGGTAACATAGTGAGACCCCCATCCCTACTAAAAATACAAAAAGTTAGCTGGGTGTGGTGGTGAGCACCTGTGGTCCCAGCTACCTGGGAGGCTAAGGTGGGAGGATCACCTGAGCCCAGGAAGGAGGCTGTAGTGAGCCGTGATTGTGCCACTGCACTCCAGCCTGGATAACAGAGTGAGAACCTGTCTTAAAAAAAAAAAAAAAAAAAAGAGCAATGAAGAGCAATATCCTGACTATTGGGCCCAGCACACCACAAGCCCCTGGCAGTATTGTCTAATGGCTGAGACACATGATATGGATCCAGGTTGACTGAGTTCAAATCCTGACCCAGTCACTTCATCTATCCGTGACCTTGAGTAAGTTACTTGACTTCTCTGTGTTTTAGTTTCCTGATCTGTTAAAAGGGGTGACAACAGTACCAACTTCCTCGATGATGGAGGTGGGTAAGGCTAGGATGAGACTCCATAGGTGTGAAGTGTTTCACATAGTGCTGGCACAGGGTAAGTGATCAATAAATATTAACCCTTGGCAGGGCGCGGTGGCTCATGCCTGTAATTCCAGCACTTGGGGAGGCCGAGGCGGGCAGATCACCTAAGGTCAGGAGTTTGAGACCAGCCTGCCCAACATGGCGAAGCCCCTCACTACTAAAAATACAAAAAGTTAGCCGGGCATGGTGGTGGGTGCCTATAATCCCAGCTACTCAGGAGGCCAAGGCAGGAGGCTGAGGCTGTAATCCCAGCTCCTCCTGGGAGGCGGAGGTTGCAGTGAGCTGCATCAGTACACTCCAGCCTGGGCAACAAGAGTGCAACTTCATCTCTAATAAGTAAATAAATAAATAAATAAATATCCTTATTACTTGCCAACCCAATCACCAGACAGGCACTCTTATACCTTCAGCTCACCCTGGTTCACTCCACCAAATGATCTGCCATTCTCAGAACACTTTCTACCCCTATTCATCTCCGTGTGCTGCTACCTCTGTCTTGAACATCTCTTCTCCTCCAACACCACCTGATGAACTTGGCTCATGTATATGGTGTACCCCAAAAGCCCCCTCCTCCAGGAAGCATTCCTTGATGCCTCCCTTGAAGTCTCCACAGCACTGAGCAGCAATAGCCACAGTTGTAGCCAGCTGCTGTCCTTGTCACATCCTGACTTCTGAACCTCCAAGGCTCAACCCAAGGATCATCCATGTTAGAAGTCTTTCCAGGCATCATGCAGCAGTTTCTAAAGGCCTGGCATTTTTGTTTTGTTTTGTTTTTAATTTTTTTTTTTTTTTTGGAGACAGATCATTTTATTTATTTATTTTTAGCAGAGTCTCACTCTGTCGCCCAGGCTGGAGTACAGTGGTGCGATCTTTGCTTACTGCAACCTCTGCCTCCTGGGTTCAAATGATTCTTGTCCCTTGAGTAGCTGGGATTATAGGCAAGTGCCACAATGTCCGGCTAATTTTTGTTTTTTGGTAGAGACAGAGTTTCGCCATGTTGGCCAGGCTGGTCTGGAACTCCTCTTGCCTTGGCCTCTTTAAGTGCTGGGATTACAGGTGTGAGCCACCACATCCAGCCCCTGGCATGTTCTTGATGAGTGAACAAATGGATGAATGAATGAATGATAGATGCAGCCAACCCAACTTTATTTTCTTCTCTATCCTATCTTTGTTGATTTGCTGCTGTGTATAGAATTTTCTTTGTTTTCATATCTTTATTCTCTCTGTCTTTTTTTTTTTTTTTTTTTTTGGATACAGGGTCTCGCTCTGACACCCAGGCTGGAGTGGCACAATGACAGCTCACTGCAGCCTCAACCTCCTGGGCTCAAGCAAACTTCCCACTTCAGCCTCCCAAGTAGCTGGGACTATAGGCAAGCACAACCATTCCCAGGTAGCTTTTGTATTTTTTGTAGAGAAGGGTTTAACCATTTTGTCTGGGCTGATCTTGAACTTTTGGGCTCAAGCGGTCCTACTCGGCCTCCCAAAGTGTTAGGATGACAGGCATGAGCTGTGGTGCATGGCCTTATTCTCTTTTTCTATACTGATCTTTTGGGCCACATAAACTGTTCATTTCCTTGGGTTTTTTTGTTTGTTTTGTTTTGTTTTGTTTGAGACAGAATCTCACTCTGTCACCCAGGCTGGAGTGCAGTGACACAATCTCGGCTCGCTGAAACCTCCACCTCCCAGGCCCAAGCAATTCTCATGCCTCAGCCTCCCAAGTAGCTGGCATTACAGGCGTGCATTGCTACGCCTAGCTAAAACTTGTATTTTTAGTAGAGACAGGGTTTTTTCATGTTGGGGAGGCTGGTCTCGAACTCCTGACCTCAAGTGATCCACCGATCTCGGACTCCCAAAGTGCTAGAATTACAGGCATGAGCCACTGCGCCTGGCCTCATTTTCAATTTACAATATTTTAACCTGGAGAAATGATGCTCAGCTCCTTCATTCATTGATTCATTTCAGCAAAATGTACTAAGCCCCTACTGCCTGCCTGGGAAGGTACTGTGTTGTGTTCTAGGAATGCAAATGTGACTCAAAGTGAAGCTTCCTAACCTCATAAAGCATTAGGGAAGAAGACAGACAGCAACTGAAGGATCACATAAAGGCACAATTCTGGTAAGTGCCATGAAGGAGAGGTATGGGGCTAGAGAGGGTGTGTAATAAATGGTTTACCCCTCACCTGAGGGGTTAGTTAGGAAAGGCTTCTCAAGAGCAACGAACTTTGAGCTGAGACCTGAAGGATGAACAGAAATCTCTCAGTAATAAGAAGGCAGCATTGGCCAGGCGTGGTGGCTCACGCCTGTAATCCCAGCACTTTGGGAGGCCAAGGCAGGTGGATCACGAGGTCCGGAGTTCAAGATCAGCCTGGCCAAGATGGTGAAACCCTGTCTCTACTGAAAATAAAAAAAAAAAAAAATAGCTGGGCGTGGTGGCAGGTGCCTGTAATCCCAGCTACTCAGGAGGCTGAGGCAGGAGAATTGCTTGAACCTGGGCAGCAAAGGTTACAGTGAGCCGAGATCACGCCATTGCACTCCAGGCTGGGTGACAGAGTGAGACTCTGTCTCAAACAAAAAAGAAGGCAGCATCCTGGGTTGTGTGGCAGAGAAATCATGGCAAGGATGGGTGACGAAAAGAAAATTAGGGCCCAGCATGGTGGCTCATGCCTGTCATCCCAGCACATTTAAGAAACCAAGGTGGGAGGATCTCTTGAGGCCAGGAGTTTGAGACTAGCCTGGGCAACATAGCAAGACCCCATCTCTTTTAAAAAAAAAAAAAAAGAAAGAAAGAAAGAAAAAAAGAAATAGACAGACATGATGGTGTGCACATGTTGTCCCAGTTACTCAGCAGGCTGAGGTGGGGGGATCACTTGGGCCCAGAAGGTTGAGGCTGCAGTGAGCTATGCTCATGCCACTACACTGCAGCCTGGGCAACAGATTGAGATCCCATCTCTAAAGAAAAGATAAGAAAAGAAAAGAAAACCAGGGGGGTCTTGTATCAGTCAGCTACTGCCACGAAACAAACAACCACAAAACCTCAGTGACATACCACAAGAAGCACTGGTTTCTCCTGTGTTTGCAAGTTGGCTGATCTTGGTGGGCCTCAGCCAGGCTGCCCTGCTTCAAGCTGCAGGTCTGACAGCTTAGCTCCAGATGCAAGGTGGGCTCCAGTCTGCCCCCAAGTGTGTCCATTCTGGGTGGGCCCTAGGCCAAAGGAACACCAGCTCTCCTCACGGCAGTAAGAGAGGCACGAAAGGACAAGTACAAACAAGCAATGCCTCCAAAAGCCTGGGGTCAGAATTGGCCCACAGTCATTTCTGCCCACCCTTGACTGGCCAAAGCAGATCACATGACCAAGCTTAAAGTCAAAGGTCAGAGGGAAACTGCCTAATCTCAGGCATAGGGCATGAATACAAGGATGTGAAGTGTTGTTTGATTTTTTTTTTCCTTCTGTTTTTTTTTGTTTTTTGTTTTTGTAGAGATGAGGTCTCGCTATGTTACCCAGACTGATCTCGAATTCCTGGTCTCGATCTTCCCGCCTTGGCCTCCCAAACAAAGTGCTGGAATTATAGGTATGGGCCACCACACCAGCCTGGGATGAAATTTTGGTGTCAATAATTCAATTTATCACAAGGTGAGAGCAGAAAAAATGACTGAGAACATGAGACTAATGGAGCTGGAGAAGAGAGAGCAGGAGCTAGATCCTGCAGGGCCTTCCAGACCTATTAGATGTTGGTCCTTTCCTTAAGAGCAATGGGAAGCTATTATATATATATATAATATATATGTATCTTATATATATAATATGTATCATATATATGTATCTTTATATATATATATATATGATATACAATGTGGTGATAAAGAATGATTTGATTTTATTTGCATTCTAAAATGATCCTCTGGGCCAGGCATGGTGACTCAGGCCTGTAATCCCAGCACTTTGGGAGGCTGAGGCAGGTGGGTCACTTGAGACCAGGAGTTCGAGACCAGCCTGGCCAACATGGAGAAACCCCATCTCTACTAAAAATACAAAAAAAAGAAAAAAAATTAGCCGGGCGTGGTGGCATGCACCTGTAGTCCCAGCTACTTGGAAGGCTGAGGCAGGAGAATCGCTGGGACCCAGGAGGTGGAGGTTGCAGTGAGCTGAGATTACCCCACTGCACTCCAGCCTGGGAGACAGAGCAAGACTCTGCTAAAAATAAATAAAATAAAATGATCCTCTGTAAAAAGATAAAAATAAAGTAAAATGATCCTCTGGCTGCTGCTATAGGGAACAGATTAGAAAGGGCAAAAATAACAAAAATTCCACATGCCCTATACCTTCCAGTTCTACACGTGTTTGAATGTGTGAGAGTGTATGTTTATGCTTCTACAGGAACACGCCCAGATCTTCCTCAAAGAATGTGGCACCCTAGGATTTCTCTTTTCACACATCTGAAGAGCAGCTAATCTGTATATCACCTGGAACTGTATCAATTCTATTGCTTCATATTGCAAACTCCCCACAATGCACACCTTCCCAGCACAGCGTGCAGGAAATTTCCCATTTGTTTTATAAATGTCAATTAATTTCACTCCCGAAAGGTGTTTCCCTTATTGTCATAATTACCATAATAGCAACAACCATCTCCAAACATTCTGCAGTGTAAAATTTGCCAAGGATTTTATCCAAAGGCCCCAGGAGATAGAGCAGGACGCTCCAGCCCCATTTGATAGATATCGTAGGTTGGAGAGGTTGTCTGGCCGGCTTTGCTCACCATATCTGGGATAGAAGAGTCTGAAGCCAGATATTTTCACTCAAAACCCATAGCTCACTTTTCTGCCAGTTTGCTTCTCCGACTTGATCACAAAATTTCAATCAATAAGCCCGGTTGCTGCTGTTTTTCTAGAACCTTTTGACCAGTGGGAGCCATGACTAACCTGAGAGATAGGTTCAGATATGAGTCTACAACTAACTCCCTCACTTCTCAGTCTCAGGCTCTGAGAACACCACCGACCCTCCTTCACTTGCAAACATTCCTGACAGTCTCTGGCTTCCCTCAGTCAAGGGAAACATCCATCTTAAGAGTAACCAGCCAGAAAAACCTGTTTGCCAGCAAAAGTGCACCATTTTTCACAAAGACACAGAAGGACAGAGGCTGTGTGAGATGAACAGCCACCAGCCTAAGAAGCAAGGAATACAATCTGACCTTTCTTCTACCACCATGAAACCACACCTCGGACTCCAGTTTTGCACCTGACCATCACGGGATAGAAACATTGCAGAGGGAGGGTGGGGATTGTGTATTGAAAAACAAGGCGGCACAGCAGGACTGCAAGTTTGCAAGATTGGAGTGAAAACTCAAGCTGCTTCTCTCTTGTCAGCCTTTTTGAATGAAAGGAGATTTACTGCTAGCATCATCGGCTGACAGTCTTTTACAGCCATTGCAAATGGATTTGAGCCAGCATGATAGCAGATGAACTGACCACGGAAGGACCCTAGAAGGCTCATTTTAAGACATATCCAACATCATGGGTGCAATAAATTGGCACTCCTTGCCAGAGAAGAGGAAGAAGGATTCAGTTGGAACCTTCGGAGGCCGACACTGTTAAAAATGTGGCCAAATTGCTGAGGGTTTCAGGATGTAAATGTTTTTCAGTATCACTTGCTCAGCCTGGCACTTTCAGTCCACTTAGTAAGATCTGCCTGCAGTGTAGGCAAAAGTCTTGAGATCCAGTTGATGGGGTATTACATTCATTATTGATAAAGGTGGAAGGGAGAAAATGGCTTGTGTCTGGGTGACACCTGGACATTGTTGCCATTTATCTAGCAGATAGTTGTGATTTATCCATAGCTGCTATGTACGCCCCTTTCCTGGTGGACCGCTCATTTTGTCTTAGTCTCTTTTTCTTTGTTACAGGGTCTCACTCTGTTACCCAGGCTGGAATACAGTGGAGCGTTCATGGCTCACTGCAGCCTGGACCTCCTGGGCTCAAGCAATCCTCCTACCTCAGCCTCCCAAGTAGTTGGGACTATAGTTGCATGCCACCATGCCTGGCTAATTTTTTAATTTTTGTGTAGAGACGAGGCCATGCCATGTTGCCCAGGCTGGTCTTAAACTCCTAGTCTCAAGCAAGCCTCTCAACTCAGCCTCCCAAAGTGCTGGGAATGCAAGTGTAAGCCACCACACTGGCCTTTTTTTTTTTTTTTTTTTTTAGAATAAAGGTGATTCTTTAAGTACAGAATTAAATCTGAACTATTAATATTAAAAGATATCCCAAGTAAATAAATTCAGAATTAAAAAAATGCTTTTTTAAAAAGAATACGTTCTCTGGCATAAAAATATATTTCTTATTTATTTTTTAAGGTTTTTTGTAAAGACAGGGTCTTGCTATGTCGCCCAGCTTAGTCTTGAACTTCTGGCTCAAGTGATCCTCTCCCCTTGGCCTCCCAGAGTGCTGGGATTACAGGCGTGAGCCACTGCACTTGGACAAAAAATACACATTTCAAAAAATAAAAGAAAGTGGTGCATTTCCTCTGGTTGCTCCCCATCTCCTAAGGGTTTTCCCCCACCCCACATTCCCCTGGAGGCCTGGACAAAGGCAAGCTAAGTTGATCCCAGTGGAAGGGGGGAGATTTGCCTCTCAGGGAACCCAAGACTCAGCAGCCGCACCAGCTTCCTGCGTGGTGTGTGCGTGCTTCTTCTCTCTCCCCTCTATAAACCAGTGATTAATGCTTTGCAAAGAGGCACAGACACACCTCCCCCGCAGCAAGAAAGCCCCTGCCAGATTCCCCAGACTTAATTCTGCTGTTAACACCCCTCAGGCGGAGGGGAGAAAAGTAAATCCCCTCCTTCACCAAGCCGGTCTGCGGGCAATGTGGTTTGTTTAAAGTCTCCTGGCTGAGCCACTGACCTGCCTCCCGTGAGCTCTGAGGGAGCTAGCACTTTAAAACGAAAAATGAAAAAAATATTACCCCCTTCCCTGAAGCAGCTTCCGGTTTGTATATATCATTGCCCAGGATCCCCCTAAACTGATGAAGGCTTTGGCAGGAGAGCCTTCCTTTACTTCTTCCATAATCAGTGAATAGTCGGCAGATCAGAGAAATGAACACTTCCCACGGAGTTTCATGGGCTCCCTTTTCCTTTGGTTTGTAAGCAGAGTTCTGACTGGTCTCAAGATTTAGAAAATGCCTGATGAGGTTGTTCCCTCCACCCCCAGATTGTTCATGAATAGACCACTGGGTGCAAGAACAACCCCTATGCACATTTATTTTTAAACATTATCCTTTGGAATTTCCATCTCAGTGAAGTTTAATTCATATGTCAACTTCACAGAAGACATATATAACTTAGAAATGCAGATATATACAGATATTGAATAGCATCTACTCAAATCTTAGTTATGAATTATGTGATGTCCTTTTAAGAAATTTGGGGCTGGGGTGAGTCTTCATCTGCTGCCCAGCCTGGAGTGCAGTGGCATGACCTTGGCTCACTGCAACTTCCACCTTCCTGCTTCAAGCAATGTGGTTTGTTTAAATTCTCTTGGCTGAGCCACTGAACTGCCTCCGGAGTAGTTGGGATTACAGGTGTATGCCACCACCCCTGGCTACTTTTTGTGTATTTTTAGCAGAGACGGGGTTTCGCCATGTTGCCCAGGCTGGTCTTGAGCTCCTGGGCTCAAGTGATCTGCTCGCCTTGGTCTCCCAAGGTGCTGGGATTACAGGCGTGCGCCATCGCACCTGGCCGATTTTTTAAAAAGAAAGAAAATAATGGATACAATCAGGGATGGTTGAGGATTACACGGAGAGTTCATAAGATGATGTAGTCATTGTCTTTTGAGGTGTGTTCAATAACACTATTGTGGTCGTGTTGTTTACAAACAAACAAAAAATCATACTCAGGCTGGGCACTGGTGGCTCATGCCTGTAATCCCAGCACTTTGGGAGGCTGAGGCGGGTGGCTCACCTGAGGTCAGAAGTTTGAGACCAGCCTGGCCAACAAGGTGAAACCCCATCTCTACTAAAAATACAAAAATTAGCCCGGGCATGGTGGCTCACGCCTGTAGTAATCCCAGCACTTTGGGAGGCCGAGGTGGGTAGATTATGAGGTCAAGAGATCAAGCCCTTCCTGGCTAACACGGTGAAACCCTGTCTCTACTAAAAATACAAAAAAATTAGCTGGCCGGGCGCGGTGGCTCACGCTTGTAATCCCAGCACTTTGGGAGGCCGAGGCGGGCAGATCGCGAGGTCAGGAGATCGAGACCACGGTGAAACCCCGTCTCTACTAAAAATACAAAAAATTAGCCGGGCGTGGTGGCGGGCGCCTGTAGTCCCAGCTACTTGGAGAGGCTGAGGCAGGAGAATGGCGTGAACCCGGGAGGCGGAGCTTGCAGTGAGCCGAGATCGCGCCACTGCACTCCAGCCTGGGTGACAGAGCGAGACTCCGTCTCAAAAAAAAATTAGCTGGGTGTGGTGGTGTACACCTGCAGTCCCAGCTACTCGGGAAGCTGACGCAGTAGAATCGCTTGAACCTGGGAGGTGGAGGTTGCAGTGAGCCAAGATCATGGCACTGCACTCCAGCCTGGCAACAGAGCAAGATGAAAGAAAAAGAGAGAGAGATAGAGAAAGGAAAGAAGGAAGAAAGGAAGGAAGAAAGAAAGGAAGAATGGAAGATAGATTTGATTAGCCCCATTTTATTTTATCTTTTTTTTTTTCTTTTTTTGGAGACGGGGTCTTATTCTGTTTCCCAGGCTGGACTACAGTAGCAGCATCATAGCTCACTACAGCCTCAACCACCTGGGCTCAGGTGATCCTCCTGCCTCTGTTTCCCGAGTAGCTGAGACTACAGGTGCACATCACCACACCCAACTAATTTTGTTTTTGTTTTCAAAGATGAGGTCCCACTATGTTGCCCAGGCTGGTCTTAAACTCCTGTGGTTAGCCCCATTTTATAGATAAGCAAACTGAGATCTGGAAGGCCAAAGTCACTTGCCATGTGGTGCCAAGACAAGGAAAGGCAGAGTGGGGCAACCTCTGAGCTAAGACCCTTAGCCATTATGATTTTTTTTCTTTGTGACCTTAGACAATTACTTTTCCTGTCTGATCCTCAGTTTCTCTAGGTGTAAGGCCTAGCTAAAAGGATTATTTTCCTCTTAGCTCTTCCTCTCCATTACCTTTTTTTTTTTTTTTTTTTTTTTTTTTTTTTTTTTTTTTTGCTCTCCATTATCTTTCCCTTTTTACTTTTCCCAGGAACGTGTCAGAGGCAGCCTGGTGTGGAAGAAAGAGAAGTTGAGTCCCAAGTTCTAATTCTAGTTCTGCCTTCTGCTATTTGAGTGACTTCAAGCAAGTCACCTAACCTTTCTAAGCCTCACTTTCCCCAATGGTAGAATGGGAAAGAAAATCATGAATAGGCCGGGCACGATGGCTCATACCTGTAATCCCAGCACTTTGGGAGGCCCAGGCAGGCAGATCGCTTGAGCCCAGAAGTTCAAGACCGGCCTGGGCAACATGGCGAAAACCCATCTCTACAAAAATACAAAACATTAGTTGGGCGTGGTGGCGCACACCTGTAATCCCAGCTACTCAGGAGGCTGAGGCGTGAGAATCACTTGAACCTGGGAGGCAGAGGTTGTGGTGAGCTGAGATTGTGCCACTGCACTCCAGCCTGGGCAACAGAGCGAGACTCCGTCTCCAAAAAAAAAATAATGGCTAGAAAGATCCTACTTCAGAGTCAAATATAGAGGAAGTGTTCAAGTGAAGGTGAGTCTCTTGTACCTTTCCCCTCTCATGCTCCCCTTACAACCCCCAATGTTCCTCACCTCCCTCAGCTCTTGGCCAAAAGGTCACCTTCTCAGTAAGACTGTCTCTGACAACCCTTTAAAATTAAGCCCTGCCATCCCTATGCCTGAACTGCCCGAACTGCTTTGTTTTTTCAATGTTACTTTTCACAATCAAACATGTATTTTATCCGTTTTTGTTTATGATCATTCTCTCCCCAACTATAATGTCTTTGGGGACAATAGTTTTTGTTTGGTTTCTTTTTTTTTTTTTTTTTTGAGTCAGGGTCTCACACTGTCACCCACGTTGAAGTGCAGTGGTGCAATCTTGGCTCACTACAACCTCCACCTCCCAGGCTCAAGCAATCCTTCCACCACAGCCTGCAGAGTAGCTGGGACCATAGGCATGTGCCACCATGCCCGGCTAATTTTTTGTCTTTTTAGTAGAGACAGGGTTTTGCTATCTTGCCCAGGCTGGTTTCGAACTCCTGAGCTCCAAGTGATCCGCCCGCCTCAGCCTCCCAAAGTGCTGGGATTACAGGCTGAGTCACCACACTCAGCCAGCCTAATAGTTTTTAACGTACTTAATTCACTGCTACATCCTGAGCCCCAGACACATAGTAGGCCCTTGGTAAACATTTGCGGAATGGATGAACGAGTTAATGAATGAATGAATGAGTATCAGACCTAGTGTTGGTACCTTTAGATAAAGCAAGCAAAGAGCATGGCATGGATCTTACGTAGTGTAGCTGATTCACAAATGCTTTTGTTCTCATTTTGCTGGGACCCCAGAATCCACTGAGATCATCCTGTTCAACTCTAAGCCACATTTGATTTACTTACGGGTGTTCTGAGTTTCCAGCTTTCTTATTTCTGTCTGTCACTTAAATCAGCCTCCAAATGCCTGTCCCAGTGGCTCAGAGTTCTTGAAGCTGTATTTCACCAAGAAAAGTGAGTGCTGCTGTCCTGGGGCCATTTGCTATTTCCCTTCCATGAGCAGAGGTGTTTCACTAAGTGCTCTGCTTAAAGGCAAAAAATGCTTCAGTTCCTGACTTACCTTTGTGAAGGGATTACTTGGTGCTAAGGTAGGACTTGTCTACAGATCCTTTGGGGCAAAAAAGCTGCAAAGGTGTTTACAGGGTGATGTTGGGGGAAAAGGGGAGGGAGGGATTCTTTTTCTAGGTGCAAAACTGAGGTTTCAGAGGGGCCAGAGCTGCCCAGAACTTCACCCCAGAGGTAGAGTGTGAGTGTATTAGAATAGAGGTATTGATAGACACTTTTAGGAGAAACTTTCCTCCGCAAGCCCTGTCTCTGAGCCAAAATCAGCCTAAGCCAGACCTTGCTCTTTCCTGGCCCTCTGGGAAATATTCCTTGAAAAGCTGTTCACAGAATGGGTTTTCTATTCCACAAAACCTGTCTCTTTGCCTTGGCTCGCGCGCGGTACAAGCACATTGCCCCAGCTTTCAAAACTGTGCTGATTTCTCATGAGAATCCTCCTCTGTCCCTATAGGGACCAAGAGACCAATCAGTTACTTAATAAGTCAGGGGTTCATACCCTGTTATCTTCCAACAGACTTTTATGGGGGTGTGGGAGCCCATGGACAGAATTCATGGATCTGTGAACTTGGATGGAAAAAAAAATCACACTTTCATTATCACTAAACTCGCAGTGAAATTAGTATTTCCTTCTATTATGAATATAGACAACAAACCACGGGGGGATTAGCAGTGGCCGTGACTTGGTCACCAATAGAAATCTCAGGTGTTAGGCCAGGTGCGGTGGCTCACACCTGTAATCCCAGTACTTTGGGAGGCGGAGGCAGGCGGATCACCTGAGGTGGGGAGTTCAAGACCAGCCTAGCCAACATGGCGGAACTCCATCTCTACTAAATATACAAAAATTAGCTGGGTGTGGTGGCGCATGCCTGTAGTCCCAGCTACTCAGGAGGTTGAGGCAAGAGAATCGCCTGAACCCAGGAGGCGGAGGTTGTAGTAAGTTGAGATTGCACCACTGCACTCCAGTCTGGGCAACAGAGCAAGACTCCATCTCAAAAAAAAAACAAAAATAGAAATCTCAGGGGTTTGTATATAACATTACAGGTGTGACTGGGATCCTGAAATGTTGTTCTGCTCATCCCAATTTCAAAAGTACACTATTAAGGCATTGTGCCATGGCTCATGCCTATAATCCCAGCACTTTGGGAGGCTGGGGCAGGAGGATCGCTTGAGCTCAGGAGCTTGAGACCACCCTGGACAACATAGTGAGACCTCCATCTTGAAAAATAGTAATAAGGCCAGGCACGGTGGCTGACGCCTATAATCCCAGCAATTTGAGAGGCTGAGGCAGGCAAATTGTCCGAGGTTAGGAGTTTTAGACCAATCTGGCCAATAGAGCAAAACCCCGTCTCTAGTAATAATACAAAAATTAGCTGGGCGTGGTGGTGTATGCCTGTAATCCCAGCTACTTGGGATGCTGAGGCAGAGAGAATTGCTTGAACCCGGGAGGTGGAGGTTGCAGCGAGCCGAGATCGTGCCACTGCACTCCAGCCTGGGCAACAGAGTGAGACTCTGTCTGAAAATAATAATAATAAAATAAAATGTCAATGTAGTATATATTACAGTTCTTGCCCCCACCCTTGCCCCGTTCTACCAGTAAGGCAATGGGGACCCAGATACTTTCCCAGTGCCTGTTAATTCCCAGGGAAAGTGCCAGGCCTTTCCTTGTGGCTTCTCTGGTAGCTGGTGGCCTGCAATCTGCCCCCTCCCAGTCTTCCTAAACCTCTGTAGGGCCTGGGCTAGAAAGTCAGGGACTCCAAGTTCCTGGCATGGGTGTCAAACATCCCTTCTGAGTGCCCTGGCTCCAGGGTCCCCCGTCCTGAAGGGCCCAGCTGAGTGGGGCTTTCATCAGCCTCTGAGAGGTGGCAACAAGTTTCAGGGCAGGGTGCCTGCTGCCCACTGCCCCCACTTTTGCAGACCAGGCAGAGTGCTGGGAGGACTGGAAGCAAGATTCCAGAGGCATCTGGAAGTTATCAGTAACTCAACTGTCTGGCCAGTGGGGTGGGGTGAGGCCAGTGGCAGAGGGCAGAAACTGGCTGGAGGGTAGAGCGAGGAATCCCACACAGATTCCTGGGGCCAGACCCAGCTCCTGGGGGGAAGGGGTGGTGATGAGCTGGCTGCAAACCCTGCACCCTGCCCAGCCCTCCTTGGGCAGCAGCACCAAAGACAGCTGAAAGTCAATGATGATATTTGTCTGAGAGGAAACAGAGAGGGAGGAGCAGGTGGGCAGAGAGGGAGAGAAGCAGGCAGCCTGCTCCACTGGGCAGCACTTGAAGACCACGGCAGGGAAGGCGGGGCTGGACAAAGCTCACCCTCTGGTCCACTTGAAGATTCCTGCTTCAAAACTAACCCTGATGGCTTCCAGACAAGTCGGCACCAAGGGTCATTTCTGGAGGCTGTAAGTGTTGTCGATAGCAGCTGTAGGGACAGGTGTAAATCAGCCTGTGCATTCCTCCCCTCGACCCCTCCCAGCTTTCTGCACCTGAAGCAGGTTCCATTTATTACTGCAAGCCAGCTCGGGAGGTCTAAACACACACACACACCACACACACACCACACACACACCACACACAGGCACACACGGATATGCAGGCATGTGCCCTGTGGGCACTTTTTTCTTTTTCTTTTTCTTTTTTTTTTTTAGTGCTCCTTTAAGGCAAATTCTATCAGCTGTTTGTTAAAGCAAAGCAAACAAGGCTTCCCAACAAAAAAAAAAAAAGAAGAAAAAAGAAAAGAAAGAAAAGGAAAAAAAACCCTTGATTGGCTACCTTTTAAAATGCCTTTCCTGGCAGACTGGGAGGCAAATAAGGGAGGAGGTAGAGTGAGGGAAGCTGAGCTGAGGTTTATTTGAACTAGTTGGAGTGATGAGTTGGGAGCCTGCAGGGGGCAGGGGAGGAGGTGCAAACGCGGACTTCACCTTCACCAGACTACTCTCAAACCTTCCTCCTCATCGTCCACCAGCCTCCTGTGGTTCAACAAAGTTCTGTTTTCCCAAGAGGCTGGGAAGGAGGCTGCCTTTCATCGTCCCCTCCCTCTCCTTTGCAAGCAGGAATGTTTAAGAAATTGTGCAGCCCCTCTTTATTGGGCCAAATGCACTCTGGGAATAGGGAGGACTCTGGGGAAATCCCATTTTCTCTTCTTGGCCAAGTAGTCCCTTCCAACCAGAACTTCCTAGTGAGTTTATGTGGCGTGCTGTTGAAGTGGGGAAGAGGCTTTTCTGCGAAGCCAATGACAGAGAGAAACACAATGTCTTTTTTCCCCAAGATCCCAGCCACACACTCTCCCCCACCCTCTACCACAAAGGCCCTGCTGGGGGCCCCTGGAAACCCCTAATGAATGAGAACCTCTCTCCTAAGTTGCTAGTATTTGATGCTTTATACGGTTTTGAAAACCATATTCCCCAAGGCTGGAGGCTATTCGGGAATTGGTCGGTTTGAGAAGCTCAATCGTGATTTAATGGAGGCATTTATACTGCACTGGATAATCTCATACGTATGTCAAGTAATACATCCGGAGGGTGGCCCGGCTCTCTGGTTCTCCATTTCCCCACCATCTTTCTTATGTTTCCTTTCGGCCACTCCTTTCCCATGCGCTTTCCTTAGTCCCCACTTTCCCCACTTTCTCTGCCTCCAGGTGCTTCTCCCTTTCTTTGTTTCACCTCTTCTCTCTCTCTCCTCTCTTTCTCCCCCCACCTCGCCCCTGCACTTGCTTCTTGCTCTCTGCGTTTCTTAATCTTTGTCCTTTCACTCCACCCCCAGTCCGCCTGATCCATCTCTTTCTGTCATTGTCTCTTCGTCTCTAACCTTTATCTCTTCCCCTCTTCTCCTCTCCATGCCTCTCCCACTCTCTGCGTACATAAGGGTCTCTTTTTATCTTCCATGCCTGTCTGTCTTCCTCCCTTGTTTGTCCTTCTTCCCTCATCCCCAAATACCCTCTCACTTTCTTTCACCCTCCCTCCCCAACTCCACAGTCCTCACTCTTTTCCACCTTTCTCATCTCCTTCCCCTCATCTCCTCACCCTCCCACCAGACACTCAAGCTGGGGGGTTGGGAACAGCCCCAGCTCTTGCCTCAGTGGATCTGCAATGCCCCAGAGAACTGGGAAGGGGGACAGTGGGCTTCTGCTGCTGGCTTGGAGTTTGCAATTGTAGCCTGGCCCTGGGAGTCGGGACCTCAGCCCCACACAGCTTCTGTGAGAGACAGGAGGTCTCTGGGCCTCCCCAGGAGTCAGAAATTCTCTCTGGTCCTGTTACATGCAGCCCCCTCCTCATTTTCGGAGATCATTGCTGCAGGGGCTCCACCCATGGATGCTCCAAGCACCCACTAATGTTCCTTTATTCTCTACAAGTTCTTATTTCTCAATAGGTCTGAGAACTTTTTCTTCTGACCTCAGGAGATGGAGAAGACCTGGGCAGAGTGGCGATGGTGGAAAAGGCAGGAGATTAGATTCAAAGTTAGGACACCAGGGTCTCTGAGCCTAGCTGGGGACTCTAACTCCAGTGCAAGGAGAGGAAGGGAGCACTTTGTCTCTGGGATCTCTCACAGTTTTGATATCACAGGATTCAGGAAAGGGGCTCACAGGAGCTAACTCTTCAGTGGGAAGCTTAATGGAGGATCTCACTTTAGTATCAACTTGGGGAGAAGACAAGTAATGGGGTTTCAGGCTGAGATGGGAACAGCACTGGGCAAGAGAGAGTAAGAATAATAATAGAGAGAAGGCATGACATATGCCAGGTAGTCTTCTAAGAGTGTAGTCTGTGTATATACATATATAATATATATAAACTCTGTGCTTCAGTAAATATATATATTATATATCATTATGTATATATCAATATGTGTGTATTGCTATTGTATATATAGATTTATATATTTACACATACACACATATACATATACACACGGAAGCACAGAGTTTAGCAAGTCCAAACAGCTAATGATTCATGAGCACTCACTGTGTGCCAGGCGCTGGGCTGAGCGATGCATATGCATGATTTCACTTACTCCTTGCAATGCTCCTCTGTGGGAGAGCCTGAGAGTCTCATTTTTTTCAGAGGCAGCAAGGGAGGCTTACAGAGGTAAATGGAGGGATACAGTTCCAAGGCTCCAATATGCCATCTCCTAAATTCCAGACGCTCAGCAAGAGGTCGGCTAACACTTCGTTGACAGCCACTGACCCGGTCTACAAATGTCAGCAGCTATCACAGTGGACCAAGCAGGCCCACAAGAGACCACCTCTGCACACACCTGAGTGTGCACCTGCTGGCTGGAACCTGGCTTGTCCTCGCTACACACGCAGCCTGGCACACCTGCGTGGCAGAGTCCCACCAAGCTGTGGGTCCCACTTAGGGGAGACTGGGGCCATGGAAGTTGGTGTGCTCCATTCCTAGTGTGGAAAACAAGACATTCCCAGTGTTTCATCTCCTCCTCTGTGCATGAAGGTGGGCAAGCGTCCGCGGAGTGGGACGAGCTGGAAAGCGGGTGGCTCTTGGCGTCAGGCAGGAGTACTTCCAGTGTTGACCCCCCAACCCCTGTCCATGTACAAGAACTGCAGTCTTGCCACCAACCAACCCATTCGCCGACCCTCCCTCGCAGGCAGTTCGCCCGTCCCTTCTCTGATCTACAAAGAGCAGGGAAACCGAGGCCCAAAGTAGTTGACTGTAAGCGCGCGCGGGAAGCTCGCCAGGCTCTTGCGTGCGCACCAGGCTGGGATGTGGCGAGCGGAAACCACAGTCCCGGGCCTCCTGCGGGCGGCGGAAAGCAAAGCCAAGCGCGGCGCAGGCACCTCCGGGCCCTGAAAGAAACCAAAGTTGGTCAAGCGGGCAAAGGAAAAAGAAAATAAAAACGCGGCTTGGGGCCTTTGGAAAGCAGGGCATTCTCCGAATCATCCGCTGGAGTCGCTACTCGAACCTCAAGGACGTGGCGTGGGGAGAGGTAGTGGCTCTATAGAGCAGGGGATGGTGCGGAGACAGATTGGGTTTGCTTCTGCAGCTCGGATCTTGTTGCCGGTAGATAGGTGTCTATGCAGATCCAAGCCGCGAGGCGTGGGGCAGCGGCGCGGATAACTAACTGGAAGAAAGAGGGGAGATTCTGACCTCAACTTTCAATTCCGAATTCCACGTGCATTCGAGGAAAAAGAGACGGAAAGACTGGGGCGGAGGGAGAAAGAGACAAAAGCAGAGACTGAGATAGAGACAGACGCCAGAGAAATACTAGGAGGACCGAGATTCGGGCCTTAGCGCCAAGCTGAAAGGAGCGAGGCGATTCCAGCGACCCTCGTTCTGTCTGTAAACATTTGGTGCCAGGCCAGGCGGACATGTGATTCCCTGAGGCCCTCTCGGTGCCAAGCGGCGGGCAACAGGAACCCAATGTCCACCTAAAGGGGAGAACCCTCGGCCTTGCCTCTCCTTTGCTGTGTGACTCCAGGAAAGAGTCTCTACTTCTCTGAGCACCGAGTTCTGTTCGTTTAGTTCTGGTAGGGCAACCAGCACGTGGAGCAAAAAGGCCTTGAAATATGGTCAGGCGCGGTAGCTCATGCCTGTAATCCCAGCACTTAGGGAGGCCGAGGCGGGCGGATCACCTGAGGTCAGGAGTTCGAGACCAGCCTGGCCAACATGGTGAAACCCTGTCTCTACTAAAAACACAAAAAATTAGCAGCCAGGCGTGGTGGTATGTGGCTGTAATCCCAGCTATTCGGGAGGCTGAGGCAGAAGAATTGCTCCAATTTGGGAGGCAGAGGTCGCAGTGAGCAGAGACCACGCCACTGCACTCCAGCCTGGGCAACACAGTGAGACTTGGTCTCAAAAAAAAAAAAAAAAAAAAAGGCCTTGAAGGAAATTGGGTTTAGGATTTGTGCTCCCCTCCCTTCCCCCAACAGAGCTGCTTCTGACGAAAACACCCGATCACCCGGATCTCCAGTGCCTTAGTTGACGCGGGAGTGCTTGAGAAGAAATGTTAGATGGGAACACTGCAGGCACTCAATAATTGCTCCTGTGTTGCAGGTCTGCCTTAATTCTAAATCTCCGTGGAGTGAGGACACAGGTCGCCATTACCAAGCCCTTTCAAAGCCCTGAATGATCTCAGAGGGTTCTAACCGCCTTGGGGAGGGTGAATCCAAGGTGACCCAAGGGTGAAGAACCTATCCAGCAACACACCTCAGGCCTCTGGGCTCCAAAGCCAGCGCTCATTTCCATCCTTTCCCCCTAAGTCAAGGATTCCCGACATCCCGAAACCACCCAGCCCCAGATGCTGCCAGGCTGAGGTTGGGGCTTTAGAAAGAGCAACCTCAGGGAGAAGAGTTTGGAGAGGGCCGCTGCTGGGGTGAGGGGAGGAGCGCCTGCAGGTGGGAAACCTGGACAAAGTTCAGGAGAGAACCAGGGAAGGGGAAGGGGGACGGTGATGGTGAAGACTGGGGGAAAAAAAGAGAGAAGTGAGGAAAGAGAGAGGGAGAGAGGTAGAGGGAGAGAGGTCAGGAGAGGGAGAGATGGAGAGGGGAAGGGGGAGAGGGAGAGAGAGAAAAGGAGAGAAAGAGAAAGGGAGAGAGAGAGGGAGATAGCGAGGGAGAAAGGAAGGGGGAGATAGAAAGGAAGGGAGAAGGGGAAAGGGCAAGAGAGAGGGAAAGGGAGAGATAGAGAGAGGAGGGAAAGGAAGGGGGAGAGAGGAGAGGAGAGGAGAGGAGAGGAGAGGAGAGGAGAGGAGAGGAGAGGAGAGGAGAGAAGAGAAGAGAAGAGAAGAGAAGAGAAGAGAAGAGAAGAGAAGAGAAGAGAAGAGAAGAAAGAAAGAAAAGAAGAGAGGAAACATGACGACATGACGGACGCTAGAGCTCGCGAGAGCGCCTGGGTCTGCTCCGCGCGCAGAGTGCCGGGCTCAGGACGCCTAGGCGTCCAAGCTGTGTTCCCCACCGCGCCCCGCTCTGCCCAAGGGGAGAGCCCCACGGACCATTGTGGCTTGCACAAAACCCGCGCCCCAAGAGCCTTTGCCAGGCCGCTGGGACTTGATTCATTTCTTGACTAATTAACTGGAAGCTACGTCGCCCCTTCTTTCAGGGCCCAATTAATTCGCCGCGGGCGGTGGGGCGGGGGCTGTGCCGCAGAGGCGCCCGCCTGGAGCCCCTTTGTGAAGGGCTGTCTGGGCTGTATTGATTCTAGACACACATGCGTGCGCATACACACACACACAGGCGCGCGCGCGCGCGCACTTTCCCCTCGTTCCTTCGTACTGAAAAAAGCGGGGGAGGTAAAGATCTGGATTTCCAGAGTTTAAGAAGGTTTTTGTCAGACTTGCACTCCCCACCCACCAAGTGCATTTGCTTCCAGAAGGAAGGGACCAAAGAATACAGGCAGTTTTCAAATCTGCGCGGGAAAGGGTTAGATGGAATTTCTCTTCCTAAAGGGCAAAGATATAAAGAAAACAGATCGCTACAGTGTACCTACTGTGCGCGTGTGTCGGACTCCTACTGTTTTGCTGTTAAAAGTCGGACTCGAGTTAGACAAGCCCCAGGGTAAATTGCAGCTCCCCAAAACACTGGCTGTGCGACTTCGGGCTAGTCTCTGTCTTTCTCTGCGTGTCTCTGTTTCCTCGTCTGGAAAGTGGCGATCACTGAGAAGGCTCCTCCCACATTAGATTATTGTAGTTGATGAGCTGATGTGTGGGAGAACTCTTAGAACATTGTCATCTTCCTGAGTATTTCACAAATGTTCTCGCCAATAAATCGTATTTTATAAGAAACTCATTTCTCAGGTGAGGAACCCGGAGCTAAGAGGAGTGGCCCCGCTGCGCAATGACCCGGGCATCTGATTCCAAGGCCGAGAATGAAATTTACTAGGGAGCTCTGATGATTTCACCACTCGGTGGTATGGGCTACACCAGCTGGGTGGAAGTGGGGGGGGGCGCTCTCGGGGCCCGGTGTACCCCTAGGCTCATCTGAGTGGGACTTAAGGCTTCTTCCTGCCCACCCACCGCCATCCTCCGTCCAGTTCAATAATGACAGAGAGGAGGCAGAAACCCTAAATCCTGAAACATTTTGAGTGGAACCCAGCACGCAGGAACCGGCGAGATTTTTCCGTTTTGAGGTCCGCATCGACTGTATTGACCTCCCTGTGGGCCAGCTTGTCTCCTTCATCGATCAACCGAACGAAGTCTAGGACAGAAATGTAGACCAAAGGAAATCGCAGGCATCTTTGCAAAGCTGGTGGGAAGTAACCCAGCGGCTGCTGGAAAACGAATGGGTGACCTAAGCCGGTTCCACCCCCTCCCAGGGCGTCGGCAAAAGGAGCTTCTCGCCCCACTGCCTCTTATTCGATCACTAATTCATTTTTTAGTTTGGTTCTGCTTTTAAAACAAAAATTAAAGAAAAAGTTTATTTGGTCAATCAACAAACATTTGATGAACACACCGCATGTGCCAGAGACTACGCTGAGCATTGGGGTACTAACGGTGGGGAGAGGTCTGTATAGAAGCATAAAACCCTGGCGGCAGGGGAGGGGTTATGGAAACCTCTTTACTGTCAATTTTTAACAATGTGAAGGCGCAAGACTCCCTAGTTGTCTATCCCAAAGTTTTCTGTTTGTGCAGAGCGGCAGTACTACCCACTTGTAGGCAAAGCGTGTGCTCTGAGTGCAAGAAACGGACTGGAGAGTTTAGAAGTTAGGGCCTTTGAGCTGGGAGCTGGGGTAAGCAGATCCAGGAAAGTCTTTTGCGGGACAGCGGCTGGATGTTAAGCTCAGGCTCCCGCGCACGCCTGGCGCCCGCGGTGACCTCCGCCAACCAGGTCAGTAACGCTGTCTGGGTTTCCAAGGCTCCCAGGAGCAGAAAATCACCCAGCCCTACCTCTCCACAGAGCGTGGAAGAGCTAAGGCTGATTGAGTTTGGCCTTTCTGTCCAGAGATCTTGAAATTAAGCCCTCTCCTGTCCCACTCTTCGTGGGCCTCGATTTTCCTCATCTTCAAAATGGGAATAATAATATATTTTTACCGGAGTGAACAAAACTCAGAACCATAAGCATTAAGCTGGAAGGGACCCACCTTTTATTCACCCCCTTGTCTCCAGTACTTCGAAGACGATCTGGCACCTAGAAGCCTCTCAATAAATACCTGTTCAATGATGGAGTGGAATTTTCTACCCATTATACCAAACCTCTCTTCCCACTACCATCTTAGAATAAGTCTGCTTTTCACTATCTTATTTTATATGTCAGGATCCGTTTGGGGGAGCAGCTAACAAATTGAATACTGGTTCTTTAAAAATGCACTTTGGAAGTGGTTATTTGTTTGACAAATGCAGAGAAAATGCCCCTCTTAGTCTCCTTCTCTCCCTTTCTTTCTTGACTTTCATTCCTGTATTGAACGATTATTTATTGAGCACCCATTAGCTATGAGCACTGTGATCAGAGCTGGAGAGATGAGGAATCCCATCTCTTACAAAATAGGAAACCTAATTTTAGACACTCCTACACAGACCGTGTAGCCTATTAACTTTGTTTGGCTATAGTTAGTAGTCTTTTTTCTTTGCTGCCTAGCTCTTTAACTTTTGACAAGATCATAAAGATGAAGGCATTGCTTGGTACACAAGAGGAACTCAGTAAGTGTTGGATGAATTTATTCTTCCTAATATTGTAGCCCACAGCTCCACTCTCAGCTGAGGTCTTAATCACCTTGACAGAGACCCTTTCAAATGACCACTGAAGCCAGTCATACAATGGACTGAGCAGTCCTCTGAGGGGGCCTATGCCCATGAGATTAGGTTAGATTAGAACCCACTCCTGTGTTCCCAATTCCAGATACAATTCAGATTGGTTCCTGGGTAAGGTCAGCCACTCCAATTTCTAACGAGTGGACCAGGGCTGGGCAGGCACCAGATTGGCCTTTGCAAAAAGGGATGTGGGGCCCTGAGGCTCCTAAAACCATGTACCCTTTGCAGATCTCCACACTTGTCTGGCTGTGGTCCTTTCCAGACCACTCTCCTGGAAAACACACACACACATACACACACACTCACACTCACTCAACACCTTTCCCAGTAAACAGGAGTTAATGCAGTGCAGGCAGAGCTTTAGAAATGAGATGCTAGTCTGTGCTGAGAACCCTCTTCCCCCACTTCCCGGCTTGCACCTAACTTCTCTTGCCCCAGCTCCCACGTTTGGCAGACTCCAGGTGGCCCTCTCCTGCCCCAGCCTCCAGGAGCAGCTTCGGCCTCCTGGTATATCTGGAACCGCCACCGCAGAGGCTCAAAACTGAGACCTCATCCCAACCCAACCAGTTGGCCAGGCCCTCTGGGGCATGCAGAGGACACTGTCCACCCCCCTAGTCTCCCCTAAGCACCATCCAGCGGAGACTGCAAGGGCACGTTCCACAGGGTTTCCCGATGAGCCTCTCCAGAAGCGAAGAGCAGAGGTTTCCAAGTGGGAAGCAATCCACTCCTTCTCTACCCCTGCAAATTGGGGCACCTCCATCTCCAGCCTGGGTCCTGTATTTCCTTCTCTGCTTCAGACTGATTCAGGTTCACCTAGTGTTCAATTAGCCGCTTTTATTTATGCGCAACATGTGCACCGGACTGGGAAGTTTTTTAAAGAGAGAGAGAAAAAGTGTTTTTACTACCACTGCCTGGAAACTTTCCTGTGGCAGCTGAGGGGTTCATCCTGGGCTGGGTGACGCTTGCAGCTCCGTGGACATGTTAAGTCCTGTCTTACTAATTCTACACCTATGCCCTTATTCTGACTGGAATCAGGCGCCTTAACTCCCTGTCTTTGCATGCAATACAGGCTGCTCAACTTCTTCCCTGAGGCCCCATGGGTGCCAATCCCCCTGGTAATGGGTCTCCCGAGTAGCAACTTAGCGTGCAACAAATCCTAAATGGAAAGAGAGAAAAATGCCATCTTCATGCGCCCAGAATGTTATCGCTAATTTTTTGGAAAAGTGCCTGTGTACACACATATTATATCTATTATTGAGTGGGTTAGTGGGAGACTAAAAACACCGAACAACAGTTGTGGTGTGTGTGTGTGTGGGGGGGGGTATATTCTCCAATTCCCTGGTAATTTGTAACAGACAGATTTTATTGATCCAAGAGAAAAGGAGTAACTGTGTAGCTGCAAAACAAATTTAGTTCCATCTATATTGATCAAATAGGAGTCTGCCCATGGGGTGTGATTGTGATGCATTTCTAAAATCTGAGATTTAATGTTATATTCTGGGCTACTTGTAATGTCCATATACACACTGGTACCCACAAAGAACAGTATAGAAATGCACATGCATATTCTTTGACATTAAAATAACGCAATGAGAGATGGGCTTAAGGTTGGACCTATACACGACTCAGTAAGCTCTCTAAACATTAGGAAGATCTAAACTGAAGCGCTAGAAAGGTCCGTGACTCTGTTCTTCCTAGCAAGCCAGCCTCACCTCCCCTTCAGATTCCATCTGTAGCAATCTTCTTATATCCCTACCGGAGGGAATTTCTTTTGCATTTTACTCCTGCCTCACCCAATCTCCCAACTCAAAAACTTCATAATTCAACAGCAATATCCCTGTTTTACAGAAGTCTGTTCCACTCCCTTAAAAAAAATCATACGTCGAAGTCAAAAGGTCTTTCACTGACTCCAACAATTCTCAAATTCTAGATGGAGACATGCAATGAAGGAGCCTGTCCTGGTTGTATTCACTGCATTAATACGCGCACATAAAAGTGAACGCAACATCATATTTTAACCTGTCTAATAGAAAAATCCCTACTGTACCATACCGTCCTTCCTCCTCTCCCTGTTCTCAAAAGAATTAGAGTCCCAGGAAGTGGGGAAGGGGTGGGGGGTGGGGGTCGGGCAATGAAGTTGCCTGGAAGGGAAGAAAAAAATAATTCGAGGCACTATTTACACCTGCAAACTTTGGATGGCTGTATTCGGCCCCAATTGGCTTAATTGTAAATCTTTTCCGCATGGCCCCAACTCCTGGCCTGAGCGTCTGGGTTTAATAATGCGCCTCGGCACCCCAGCAGGGCCAGACTGAAAAGAGAGAATCCCCCGCTCCACCCCCATCCAGCGCAGAGGTAATTAGAGCAGCGCCCCCCACTTCCCTATCCATCCATGCTTGAGGTACCAGACTCAGACATGTGGAGAACTCGTATTTTACCGTCTGAAGACAAGAAGAGCCTTTCAAAAGCAAATGTACCCCCCAAATCAGAAGTGGAAGGAAGCTTCCCCTCCCTCCCAACTCTGCGCGTTTCGCTTGCAAGGGGCGAATAAGAAAGAGGGGTGTCTGCACTAGAAGCCCGAGACAGGCTCCAACTCCCTGGGCTGGCAGCGTAGGGTTGACCTGTTTATAAAACTTGCTGCTAAGAAAGCATGTAAAAACACACCCCAGCGGTGGGAGAGGAGAACTCTCCCTCCCCCCAACCCTCCCGGCTTCGCGCACGAAGATTCCCCCGCTCGGCTTCGTTCTCTCTGAGCCTGTTATTCTCCCGAGAGCCATCTCCTTGCAATTGCTTTTCCACCACCTTGGGAGACAGAGAGTCCTACATTTCTCTTTCATTTTTGGTTACACCTCTCCGCCCCCCCACGGCCCCCCGCAAGCTCTTTACTGTCCACTCCCGATTTGTCCTTTGCAAGCGGAGGGAGGGGGGAAGGTAGCAATCAATGCGGCAGCAAAAGACAAATCGGACGGGGTAGGGCGGGAGGTGGAGGTAGGTGAGCGGCTTCTAACTGAATCCCTGCAATCTTGATCTTAGTTCTCAAAAAGAAAAAGACCTGCGCTTCGCTGCCCTGGGTCCGCCGCGCTTTCTTCACCCCCCACCCGGGGAGCCCGCCGCGCCGCGCCGCGCCGCGCCCCGCCCTGGTAGTTGGAGAGGGAAGGCAGGTACCCAGTGCAGGGTTACCTGCAGGCGGTTCGCCGGTTCCCGGGCCTGTCGGGACCTTGTCGCGACCGAGAGCTGGGGAAGGACAGCCTGTCCGAGACCTCTTTGCTCTCCTGCGGGCCTGTGCAGCGTTTGGGGCAAGATCCGAGCCCTGTCACCCCCTTCCACCCTTGGGTGAGTGTGGAATCCGAGGCCGTGAGCTGCTTCTCCGGTTCCGTGCTCAGCGAGGCCTGGATCCGCACCGAGGCGCGTCCAGCTTACGTATTTGCAACAGGGGTAAGGGGAGGGGTGGGGGATCTAGGTGAAGCCCCCGGGGCGGAAACATGGCCCAAAGGACCTTATGGGACGCTCTGGGCTGTCGTTCACTCCCAACTCCTTCCTGGGGCTCGAAATCTTCCTTTCCCCAGCGAAAGGAGGAAAGGGCGCTGCGAGGGAAGACAGAGGGCAGGTTCCCGATCCAGGAAGGCCGGTCCTCTCGACTCGCCGGGAGGATTTTTAGTATCTCGTTCAGAGATGAAATGAATTGAGACCAGGGCGCCAGTAAAAGCAACTACTAGGAAAGGCACTTTCACAATTCCAAACATTCTCTCTCTGTCTCTCTCTCTGTCTGTGTGTGTGTGTGTGTGTGTGTGTGTGCGCGCGCGCGCGCGCCTTCCTCATTCCCCTTCCTCTAAAAATAAATTAAAAAATTTTTGAAAGGAAGAGAAAAAAGACTTATCTAGCCCTCATTATTCAAAGCCCAAGCTAAAGACTTTTAAGGGCTTCTGGGATCTCTCGGGCCACAACCTTCACCTAACCCTTTATTCAGAATGGGAGAGAGAATAGTCTCTCCAGTCGGCACTAACCGGTCCCTGGATATCCTACAAGACTTGGGACATTTTAAAATATGCAGAATTTGTTTGTATTATTTGGAATCAGGGATGATTGGTTTGGGAGGGACACATCCCAACTCAAAATACAGTCATATTGTTGAGGCCTCTAGTTTCTTTTGCTGACATGGGAGGAGGAGGAGGAGGCTACGCAGAGTGTCATGAAATTAAGACTGACACCCTGCAGCTACTCTTCTGCCCAGTGGTCTGGGTGGCCGTGGTACAGAGTCAGTGATCATAGAAGGTGGAGGAGGTGGGGGCGCTGGTGCTCAGTTCAAGTTTGTGTGAAGTGAGTTTGGCCAGAGTTTGCCTGGTTGCAAGACCACTGCTTGGTGGCAGGGCAGGCCTGGGGGCAAGATCCTGAATCCAGGACCTACATTCAGACCTTGGCAGCAGATTTTCACGTCTTCTATCTGCCTGGCACCCCCCAGAGAAGCAAGATCACCACCCTGTGTTCTAGGACCAAAATAGGATAACCGCACAGAAGGTTAGATATTTTCCATAGGGGCATGTTACAGCAGGAGGGATTGCATCTGTTTTCAGTGCAACAGTAAAACCTGGAACCCTTCAAGTGCTCACACTACACCAATTCCTGTGCCCACCTTGAAAAGGTAAATCCTTCCCTCAAGCCTTAATTGCCCCCAGGACAGCTTCATCTCTAGGGGGCATCAGTAGGTATGATGTTATCACCTTCTTTCTCTCCTCACCCTAACTGGATTTTCAAGACATGAAAACATTTGCTTTGGGAACACGGGTGTGCTGGGTGGCTGGCAAGAAGTGCAGGGAAGGTTGCAAGAAGGAAATGGAAAGAAGAGAGAGGAAAAACACACACGACGACTCTGTGCCCACGGCTCCCTTTCATTTGCATCCTGCTTGGAAATAAATGAACCCCCAAACACTAGTGAACTTTCTACTCTCACTCTCTTTAATTGAAACCCAGTACGGGAAATAGTAATGGATATTGTGCTCAAATTGAGAAAACGTGTCTGGGGCTATGAGGGGAGAGTTAGTTCAGCAGATTTGGAGGAGCTGATCTTTCTTTGGCCTGTCAACCTTCCTGACAGTGCAGTCATTTAATTTGCTATGCCCTCTTGCTTACAGATCTTCCTGTGCCCTCTGCCACATATGCTCCCCCGGGGCGAAACTCCACTCTGCCCCACAACCCTGCCACCTAACAACACTACCAATGATAATGGAAAGAACGAAACAGCAGCAAACCACAGAAGTAAAGTCTTCCATTTGAATGTCACCCTTCGTCTGCATGGGAGGACTGCTAAATTTCTCCTCCACCCTCTTAAAGTATTCTGTCACTTAGTCCCTCTACCCTACAAGTAAAATTTTGATACAAACCTCTGAGAGGCCACTTACACCCTTACCTGTCTCGACTGAAAATCTGGAAAGAGGATGTTGAAGAAAGAAAGGTGCTGGGTGGTCAAAAGTGCCTGGGGCAAAAGTCAGCTCTGGCCTGTGTCTTGGTGGTTCTGGGTCAGATAAAATGAGAGAAAAATTTCCTGGCCCCTTCCTTGTGAATTCATTTCTGGTGGCCTAAGTAATGCCCATTGCATTGTCTTTTTTTTTTTTTTTAAAAAGTGATTAGGTAAAACACACACACACACACACACACAGAGGGTTGAAGATATAGATTGACTTGAAATTAGGAAACCACAATTGGTTCCCTTTCCTGAGAGAGGAAAAAACCTTCACAGATGTAGAAAAAGCACTCTCCCCAGACACACACACATCCTTCAATCTTACTTCTCTCATTTCCCTTCTAACTTATCTAAATCGCTGGCTGTGTACAAATTTGCCATTTTGCAGGGTGATCAGCTTTGAGGAAAGGTAGGCGCTAATAAGAATAATATGGAGGGCAAAATGTTTTCATTTTGCCTCTGCCAAAAACATATTTACATTAAGGAGGTATAATGAGCATGGATTAAGTGCATAGCGAATGATGCTCTAGAAACGGCATAAACCAACTGGCGCCAAACTGAGCCTCTGTACTAAAAATATTGCTTCTCCAAGCTAGACAACTTTCAGTCTTCTCTCTCTGAAACATGCTACAGACGCTTGCACCGAATTGCCCAGATCAATAATTTAGAGGAATGTCAGAGGATAGGAGAAATGTGTGTTACAGGAAAGCTCCGTGCTGCTGGGGCAAGTAGGAAGCTGGGAACTGGGGACTATAGAGCTCAACTTGCAGCTCCTCATCCTAGGTTCCTGTCCTGTAAAAGATGGGGAGGTGGCTTTAGAGCTTAGGGAGCAAGGATGGGGTTCAACTCTGGAGAAAGGGGTGGCTTTGGAAATGCCAAGAGGAGAAGGTAAAACTGCCACCCTAGGCAAATGCACACAATGTTTTTCTATCTCTCAAGATACTTTATCTTTCCAGTCAAGGAAGTGAGGGGAAGGTGTTTGCTTCAGCCCCAGGAAGAGGGATCTCCAGGCTGTCATGGTTGCTGGGAAAGATGAGGGAGAGAAAAGGGGCAGAGTACGGAGGCACCAGGTCAGAAAGACAGGAGAGAATTCAGACAGGATGAAAACAGCCATAGAAAATAGAAAGAAAGGATAAAGAAGATAGAAAAAAAAATGAGAAGTTAAAGCCTGGGAAATAGATACAAGACAAGAAAGAGAAATAGAAACCAAGAACAATATTGATGCAAGGAGGAGAAGAGAAAGTAGAAGGAAAAAGAATAAGAAAGATTCCAGACACACATTCAAATAATCCTAAATGGGGATAAGCAGAAAGACAAGGAGACCAAAAGAAAAGGGGGGTGGGGGAGAAAGAAAGGAACGGAAAAAGAAACAAAAGGTGGATGTCCTGCCCTCTCTGTCTGGTCCAACCAAGAAGCTAGTGTCTGCCCTGGAGGGAGGAAAGGTGGGGGAACCCAGCCTGTCTCCAAGGGACTGACAGGCAGCCTCTGGACCAGAGAGGAACTAAGCTCTCAAAGCAAGCTTTGGGGAGGAGGAGGGGATGGGGGTGCATGGTGAGTGGAGACTCCTGGAGGAAGAGCAAGCCTCCACTGGGTTCAGCGCTGCCAGGGGGAGAGTCAGGGTTCCGGGTAGCATAGCAGTGCTAATAATGTATGTACCCCAGAGGAGTAGGGGGTGCTAGGGCAATTTGCAGGAGGACCACAAACAGTAAACTAGGTACTTCCCAGAGAGCTACTTCCCTGGGATCCGTGATAAGAAAATCACTTCCTCAGGTGGGAGAATTGAGCCCGAAAGAGAATGGGAGCCCTAGAGGGGCAGGCACCTGGTCAGTTTCAAAGCTTGTCAATATCAAAAGAGGCTGGGATCCTGAGATCAAATGGGCTGGGGCGCTGGGCAGAAACGAGGAGCCATTGCCAAACTGCCACGATGACCAGAAAGCCCCTCCCCCAGGAATAGTTCATATATGAACCCACCCCTGTACGAAACTTCTTAATTAGGTCTCATACCCCCGGTGAATCTTGGATGCCCTTCTGTCAACAGAATTCCCAATTTAGTGATACCTCGGACTGAAAAGAGCTCTGCGGCAAACGGGGGTGAAAGTTTAAGAGGGAATAAGCATATAATAGTCCCTTGCCAGACCTCACACATGCTGAAGGGAATATTTACAGCAAACTGGCCAAAGTAAACGACCCCGCCTACCCACCATCCTTTTACCCTCCTCCCCGCCTTTTTTGTAAACTCCAGATAAACACCGTTTGATCACAAAAGGGTCGGTTTGTCCCCTTTATAGTTTGAGGCAGGCAGTGCGGCAGGGAAAAGTGGCGTGGGCTAAGCTTCCGTCTCGGGCAAGGCCAGCTTCTTTGCTGGCACCGTGGCCTGGGCTAAGGACAGTTGATTTGGTTTTGTTCCCCCCACCCCCACCCCGACCCCACCCCCACAAAGGAACATTATTTTCAGGGTCCTCCCCGCACCCACCTTAAACACTCGCTTACTTGCACTTACACTACTTTAATCGCTGCGGGCATTGCAGATAGATTTTTCAGTTAATTTACTTTTTTTATTCCAGAGCTACAATTAAGTGAAAACTCTTTTTGCGAAAAGGTGGAGGAATATTTCAGAGACGCCAGAAATTATCTGGGTCTTTTCTGACCCGGAATCTGCCCTCTTTCTCCCTTCTCCTGCCCTTAAGTCACCCTCTTCTCGGACTCTGTTGAAGGGCAGGCTCTTTCAACGTCTCTAGTCTGTCTTTTGTTGAGTGTGAGACCGAAGGAAAGAGGATCGAGGGGTCTGCAGAGAGAAAAAGACCACAGAGAGCCGGCAGCTGGCGCCTAATGCCGGGGTCCGCGGAGCGCTGGCCTCGTGGGTTCTCCTGGAGGCCAGGCCCAGCAGAAGCCTTCGGAACACGCTGGCCAATGTTTAACCCGAATGCAGTGGCCACCAGGCTGCTTTTGTTTGTTCGCAAATTAATCACCCAGCGCATGGCCGGCGCCAGAGTGGGTTTATCACCCACCGGGAGGGGGGCGCGCTGGGCACGCAGAGACAAAGAGGAGTTCGCACCTTCCCGCTTTTGATCCCAGAATTACGGCGGCCTCCCTGCCTAATACGAGCCTCCTGGGGCCGAGTCTGGGAGGTCAGTCATAATTGGCGGAAGTTTGCAGACCATTAGCAAGATGTCGACATTTTCGATTCGAACCCCGCAAACTTTCCTCTGGTTCTCTGCTTCGCGCAGTGGAGGTGGGGGTGGGAGAGGAGATGGGGGTCAGAAGTAGCGATCTGGGGTGATCCCAGGGTTAAGTTAGAGCTATGGGCAAAAAATAGGCAATTGAGGGAGGAGGACAGTGTGAGGGGCAGAACTCCCTTTCAGTCCACCCGCAGAGCCAAAAACAAGTCTAGACATTTTAAAGTAAAATCCGCAAGCTCCCCTCCCATTTCCAAAGCAGACAGCTGGCCAGAATGCGGAGGAATGTCTCTCTGCTGTGCGTGGGACGCTTGGGGGCACCGAGCGGGTGAGGAGGGGGTCGGTCACAGTGTGGTTGTAGAACTACTTTGCTTCCACCCCAAGTGGTAGGGCAGAGATTGGACTACGAGGGGAGGCAGACAAAACCAGATCGCTGGGATTTGGGGCCGCTCTTGAAAAAGCAGCGAAGGGGCCCCAGGTCCCGGAGGCGAGCAGTCTGGGGGAGGGGGTGCACTTTTTTTTCTATTTCTTTCTTTTTTCTTTTTTTTTGGGGGGGTCCCCAGAGACTCATGAAACCCTGCAGTGATCTCCGTGTTCTGTGTAAGGCGGGAAATGGCCTGGCCTTTCGCACCATTCAGGGTGGGGCGGAGGGGATGCGGGAGGGGGTGTTATGAGCCAACACTCTGGGGCACCACTACCTCATTTTTTTCCCTCTCTCTCTTTTCTCTATTTTAACCACTGGCAGAGACAGACAGAGAGGACGCCAGAGAAAGACAGACTGAAGGGGAAAGAAAGGGGCGAGATGGCGAGCCAGACGGAGTTCGCAGAACCACACTATTCTCTCTGGTGACTTCAGGGAATTCTCAACGCTGGCGCCAAGCTCTCTTAACCATGTGCGTCAAAAATGCGAGGCTGGAGAAGCTTGTCGCCTCAAAAGGTCCTCCCCTATCTCAGCGTGGTTGGCCCACAAGATCACTTCATTTTCACCCTTCCCTTGCTGCCACGTTGGGGTTTCAGGGTTGCTGAGGGTTGCGGGGGTGCACAAGGCAAAATGCGACAGAGGCCTGTGCTGGCCTACAGAGACACACACATCCAAAGCCCTGGGTCTCTTAAACCCCTAAGCCCCCAGATCAGCCGTTTCTCCGTTCCCGTTCCATCGAAGAAGGTTTCATCGCAGGAAAGATAAAAGAACATTGTTTTCAAGATTTCCCTCCATCTAAGCAAGGATAGTCCAAGTCATTGGCCCCCAAAATCAAGAACTGTGGGCTTAGGCGAATCCTCTGACCCCGACCGGGCGCTGCGGTAACAGAGTTAGTAATTCGGCGATTGGTAAGATCCGGTCGTTTCGCTCCCGTCAGCCTAAGAGGAGGCCCCCACCCTACCCGTACTAAAAACAGTCATCTCGCCTCTGAGGTGGGGGCGTTTCACGGTTTGTTTTACAAATTCACCCTCCCTCCCCGACTTCTGACCAGATAAGTCCCCGGGGTGGAGAAAGAACTGAGGCACCGAGAGATAAGTGCGATGCCTAGAGAAGATAACCAGGCTGGCGCACCTCCCCCAACCCACTCGCCCACCCCTTACCCTCTGCTGTGCACCCAGCCGGGCCTCGAAGTGAGGGCAGCGGCTTGGAGGGGACAGGCTCAGAACCCAGTCTCTCGCTGTGCTCGCTTTGTCCAGATCCTCCATTCTCTTCTCTACACCCACACCCACATCCAGGTGGAATATGGGGGCCCGCATGCAAATGAAAGACGAGATCCAAAAGGGCTGGTAAATGCATTTCATAAAAATCCCAAGTCCATCTTCCCCAGGAGCTCAGGCATGGCCAGCCGCGCAGGCTGTGTACGTGTTTGTGTGTACGTGTTTTTCGGTGTATGGTTCAGTTCCAGTGTGTTGGCGCGTGTTCGAGTACAGATGCACCGGGGGTGTTTGGGTCTCCGCACATGGCTGCGGGTGGGGCACAGTGGAGAGGAAGCCCACACATGCGTGTGCTGAGATGTGGCCGCATCTGCGTGCTCCCCCAGCCCAGATGCAGGGGAGACCAGCACCGAGACACCCGAGCACGGGAGCCCTTTAGCGGCGGCCGGGCGGAGCTTGGCTCCACGTGGGGCTGGAGAGCACGCAAGCCTGGAGTCTCGGCGCTCGCCTCTCCGCTGCCGCCGGCTTTTGTAGAACCGAGTGGCCGGATGGCAGCTCGCGGGGAGGCTCGGCCACCCGCCCGGCTCACCCGGGGCCGGGAGAAGAAGGAGAGCTGGAGAGAGAACCGGCCGCGGCGGTCGGAGAGGCGAGCGGAGTGCAAGAGAGGCGAGCGCCCCTGCTCGGCGCCCGGGCGCGCTCTCCGCCTTCCCCGCCTGGCTCGCCTGCTCGCTGGCTCCCTCCCTCTCTCCCTCCCCCTTCCTCCTTGGCCCTGCCTCCTCCCTCGATCCCCGGCTGGATGACTGAGGCATTTCAGACGTGGGCTGAACCAGAGCGAGCGAGCTCAGGGGCTGCAGCGATCTCTCGATAAGCCACCTAGAGGCGACTCTGTGCGCGCGCTCCCCAGTGGCTCCCGCCCTCCCTCTGATCATGTTGACATATTCACAGGACAGGCAGTAGTACCGATGCGGCGCTGCGACGTTACAGTTTCCGACACCTTCTTTTTATAACTCAGCTCTATCCCCCAGCACTCGACCTGTGAAAACCACGCCTATGCAGCAACACAATTGGTCCGAAAGCGTCAAAGAGCCAATCAAGAGGCCTCCGGCTCTCCGCAGCAAACAGCGCAGCCCGACCTTCTAGAGCCGCCGAGCAGACGCCCGGTGAATTCTAGAGGCGGCGGAGGGTGGCGAGGAGCTCTCGCTTTCTCTCGCTCCCTCCCTCTCCGACTCCGTCTCTCTCTTTCTCTCTCTACCCCCCTCTCTCTTTCCCTCCGTTCCTTTTTTTCCCCCTCTAAATCCTCCCTGCCCTGCGCGGCTGGACACAGATTTAGGAAGCGAATTCGCTAACGTTTTAGGACAAGGAAGAGAGAGAGGCACGGGAGAAGAGCCCAGCAAGATTTGGATTGAAATCGAGACACCCTCCGGAGGCTCGGAGCAGAGGAAGGAGGAGGAGGGCGAACGGAAGCCAGTTTGCAGTTCAAGTTTTGATAGAGCTGGTAGAAGGGGGTTTAAATCAGATTCTTTTTTTAAAAGGAGAGAGACTTTTTCCGCTCTCTCGCTCCCTGTTAAAGCCGGGTCTAGCACAGCTGCAGACGCCACCAGCAAGAAAGAGGGAGAGGAAGAGAGATAGGGGGCGGGGGAAGAAGAAAAAGAAAGGTAAAAAGTCTTCTAGGAGAACCTTTCACATTTCCAACAAAAGACCTAGGGACTGGAGAAAGATTCCTGGGACGCAGGGCTGGAGTGTCTATTTCGAGCTCAGCGGCAGGGCTCGGACGCGAGTCGAGACCCTGCTCGCTCCTCTCGCTTCTGAAACCGACTTTCAGGAGCGGCTTTTTAAAAACGCAAGGCACAAGGACGGTCACCCGCACGACTATGTTTGCTGATTTTTCGCCTTGCCCTCTTTAAAAGCGGCCTCTCATTCCCCAAAAGACAATTTCCCTCCTCCCTTTGAAGTGCATTAGTTGTGATTTCTGCCTCCTTTTCTTTTTTCTTTCTTTTTTGTTTTGCTTTTTCCCCCCTTTTGAACTATGTGCTGCTGTTAAACAACAACAAAAAAAACAACAAAACACAGCAGCTGCGGACTTGTTCCCGGCTGGAGCCCAGCGCCCCGCCTGGAGTGGATGAGCTTCTCCATGAGAGATCCGGTCATTCCTGGGACAAGCATGGCCTACCATCCGTTCCTACCTCACCGGGCGCCGGACTTCGCCATGAGCGCGGTGCTGGGTCACCAGCCGCCGTTCTTCCCCGCGCTGACGCTGCCTCCCAACGGCGCGGCGGCGCTCTCGCTGCCGGGCGCCCTGGCCAAGCCGATCATGGATCAATTGGTGGGGGCGGCCGAGACCGGCATCCCGTTCTCCTCCCTGGGGCCCCAGGCGCATCTGAGGCCTTTGAAGACCATGGAGCCCGAAGAAGAGGTGGAGGACGACCCCAAGGTGCACCTGGAGGCTAAAGAACTTTGGGATCAGTTTCACAAGCGGGGCACCGAGATGGTCATTACCAAGTCGGGAAGGTAAGCAGTGGGGGCCTCCTCCCCTAAGCTGTTGGAGAGTTTTTTCCTCCCTTTATTTCTCTACTCCCAGAACAGTCGGTTGGTCGGTTATTACGGCTTGGACGAAAAGTTAGTTCCCCTAGAAATGTATGCACAGACTTCCAGGCCCTGCCCCAGTGGCAGGAAATTTCAGCTTACCTGGGCATCTGCATGGGTCTTACATTTGGTCTGCATCCTGGGTTCCCTCCCGAACAGACAGAATTTTTCAGTGGAGCGTAGACATCCCTGCAGGGAGCAGAAAAGAAAAAAAAAAAAAGGCACTGTACTGCAAGAAACTCACTCTTCAAACCCTCCTGGAACATCCTTATTTCTTTGTTGATGTTGTGTTGTCTGTTTTATTTTGTTCTCAGAGAGAAAAACTAAAAGCCCTTTCCTTTTGTGTGAGTAGCGGGGGGCCTGACACCATTCCCGGCCCTTTCTGCCCTCCAGTCTAGCCTCTGGGTCTAAAGGGGCCTGCTGCTGCCCTGGTCAGAGAGAAATCGAAGGGCATTTTGGTTTGTTTGCCCACACTACTTCACGTGTCTGTAACCCAAGGGCGAGTTCAGCAGGCAATTTTGCATAATTTAAGATTATGTTTGCAGACTTAAGGAGCCAGTGAGGAGACACACACTGCTTTTTTAATGTGTCAATATTATCAACCATATTTTACATAATGTTTAAAGGTCCTTGCCTGACCAAAACCTGCCTGGAAGAGAAGATCCTGTAACAGTCATTTAAAATCACTGATTTTTTTTAATAGCATTGAAGCCTGTAAAGGCATAAAGTTGATATAAAAATAAAATTCCCTTCATGATATCTTAAGCGTTCTGTCTCCTTCCAAGCTAAACGAGGCCAAAGTTTGGCATAAAATCCTCCTCAAACTCACAAGACATTTAGTCAGTTTTCCAGCAAAGTGCTTCGTTGCTTCCTTTTAAGTCAAGACTACAGAATGCCAACCCTTCTGTGAAATTAACAGCAATGTGGTGGCACAGTCTTGCAGTTTTGGACTGGCCTAGGAAGTGGGGGAATGTGTTAGCAGCTCCATGGGCAGATCGGTTATCAGGCCCGGGAGTGCACCGAAGTCTGCAAAATTCGTTCTGGGAACTCACTGAAGTCCAGTTTCACTTCGCCCACAGCGGGATTGCTATTCCGCAGCAGGGAGGGGTGCAACTTGACGTTCATTTCCTTGATAAGTTTAACATTTTCTCATCAATGGGTGGTGGAAAATTCTAGTCTTAACTGACCATGCTTTACAAAAATCTTACCCCAACCTGTTTAGAACTAGATACCCACAGAAAAAGACATGGGCAAGAATTTGCTATCAGGAGGGCAATCTGTAAAGTCAAGCAAGGAAAAAAAAATACTGAAGAAATTGTTAGACAATGTAGAGAAATGCAGTGCCACAATGCATTTGTTTTGAACCTTGGGACGTCTAAATATGGCAAAACTGAGAATATTTAATACATTAATTGTGGAAGAAAACGATTTTGCAGCCAGTTGCCTCACTCTGAAACATATAAGCTTATCAGTCACAGTAGAAAGTCTTAAACTTGGTTTCAATATTATATGATACATAGGAAATCAAACCCAAGATTATGGGTGGTTTATCTTTCTTTTTCTTTTCTATTTTTTCCTCTGATAGGCGAATGTTTCCTCCATTTAAAGTGAGATGTTCTGGGCTGGATAAAAAAGCCAAATATATTTTATTGATGGACATTATAGCTGCTGATGACTGTCGTTATAAATTTCACAATTCTCGGTGGATGGTGGCTGGTAAGGCCGACCCTGAAATGCCAAAGAGGATGTACATTCACCCGGACAGCCCCGCTACTGGGGAACAGTGGATGTCCAAAGTCGTCACTTTCCACAAACTGAAACTCACCAACAACATTTCAGACAAACATGGATTTGTAAGTTTCATTGCTCTCTTCAGTAAAATTTTCTCCTTCTTCACTCAGTCAAAGGCAGTGCTTCCCCATTTCATGAGTTTCAGCCCAGACTTCTCCTTTGCTTCTCCCTAAGCATAGCAAACTTGTCCTTGTCTGGAAAAAGGATTTGGGGTGTTTCTCTCCAGATAATGGAAGGCCTGGCGTTCTAAAAGAAATGGGGCAAGAAAACTTACCGGCTTGTGTTCTATAGCAATTCCGGCTCTTTGGTAGATTCCTGACCTGAGAGTGAAGTTAAAAACCATTTTTTAAGAGCTAAAATCAATTTCAAGACTATGTATTCATAAAGGATTTGTTTTGTTTTAAAATATCATACTTCTGTTTTGAAACCAGCCATATTATTTTCTCAGGAGAGTTTACGTTTCGGAGCCTTGACTCTGTTGGTTAAATGGTGTGAATACATTTTTAAAAACTCGTTCTTTTACTAAAAAAAGAATTGGGCTTAGGTGGGAGTCCGGCTTACCCTAAATGAGGCTTAGATCTTCAGAAAAAAATGGTTTGTGTGTTGGGAGTATATATATGGATTCAGTGAGAGTGCTTAGAAACTTACAAAACTTGCATTGCTTGCAGATATCAGGCAAAGGACCTTTTGCGCCTTTTCCTACCCCTCCCCAACATTTCAATAAAATAAACAGCGTGATAAGCAAGGAGTAAGCAGAAAGATTAGGCCCAGGAAGACGCGAATGGCGTGGAAATATCTTCAGCGGGCAGGAATTGCATTTGAAGCCCTTGATTTGATTAAGGCATAAATATTCCTCTCTAGAGTTCAGCCTTTCAGGGCTTTAAGTGGATTGGGCTCGTCAATTAGTGGGCGCTTAAAGTACTGAATCATTTTGTAAATTAAAATGCATGTTTTTCTCTATCTTTTAAGACTTTGGCCTTCCCAAGTGATCACGCTACGTGGCAGGGGAATTATAGTTTTGGTACTCAGGTAGGCTAGGGTTCAAGGTACGAATGATCCTTAGATGGTGAGGGTGGGGGGGCCCTTTGGCAACTGAGGAGCAATTTGGATTCTCCAGAAGATAACATCTGTGGAGCGAAACGTACCCAGGGGGTACTCCAAGGAGGTGGGCTCGGTACAAGCCTGGTACCCTGCGGTGGGGAAGATTTCAGCCTGGCAGGGGTCCTAAGATCCCGTTTGTTCTGCTAAATGCTTGTTTTATGTATGTCTCCTCTTCCCTGCCCCTGCAGACTATATTGAACTCCATGCACAAATACCAGCCCCGGTTCCACATTGTAAGAGCCAATGACATCTTGAAACTCCCTTATAGTACATTTCGGACATACTTGTTTCCCGAAACTGAATTCATCGCTGTGACTGCATACCAGAATGATAAGGTAAACCCAAGGGGCTTTCCTTTTTAATGGTGATATTTTGCCTTCCCCTAAAAGCTGCTTTAAGTCAGGATGAGAAAGTTACAAGAGAGTGGAGATGAGAGTCTTGAGTTGTCTTTTGTGATTTGTGGAGCATTTGGGGGGAAAGGACAATGACACCTCAAGGAGACAGAAAAACACCTTGACTAGGTAGGAACAATGCTGAGAAAACAATGCCATTCTAATTTTGCCACAGAGAAACTCCCAAAACTGCTGTCATTGATGCTACCCACTCCACCCCTTGGGCTTTGTCCTGTTTTAAGGTTCATCTTCCCCTTGGGGAAGAAGGATCAAGAAGTCACATTCAAAAGGAACCAGCTAAAAATTTAAGGCAAAAGCCATTTGGGATCCTGGGAGGAGAATCCTAGTAGAGACCAGCTTTTCTCCCCTAGCCAGAAATCCTGAGTAGCTGGTCTGGTTTTTATTACCTTTTATGCTGCTGTGTTTTTTATGATGTGTGTGTGTGTGTGTGTGCATGTGTGTGCATGCATGCGTGTGGTTGGAAAAACCTACCCTGATCACAGGGTCATACTAATCGAGTTGTCTGAGGCTTTTGAGTTGAGGTGGCCAAAGTCACCACTTCATTTGAATTCCCCCCCTCCCCCAGGCCTGAATCTGGAGGTTAGAAGGATCCCCAAAAGGGAAAGCACCTGATATCTAGAGCTATGGTGGCCTGAAGGTCATGGGCACAGAAAAAGTGACCCTTACTGCTGATTCACCAGTTCCCAGATAACTGTTAGCAGTTATGGGGGTGGGAGGAGGGACTGAAGACCCCTGCTCTGCAATCCTGGACTTCAAAGAGAGTCCATTTTACCTGACAACACACTTCATTTTGAACTCACTGTCATTGTCACTGTCCTTGGGTCCTCTGTGGACTTCATGATGGGGATGTTCCAGCTAAATTTCTTTAGTGTGAATACCAAAACATGATCTTCTCTCCCTGTGAAACCTGAAGTCTTGGATAGAGCAATTTATTCCAAGAACATGAATCCAACCAAGGGTCCCCCTTTCCACCTCTGAGTAACTCTGTGTATATAACTTCTTCTCCCCACCAAGGGGAAGGGATTTAAAAGATTACACACTATAGCATTTTTCTCAAAGTGCAAAATGCATGTGCCCTCTAGACCCAGAATCCTGTGAAATGAAGTTGTTAATGTAATAATAAAATGTAGCATTTTTGATCAGACAAAAAGGCCATGGGCCTTCTCCACCTAATGGCCATGGCAGAGCATATAAATGAAAACAAATGTTTCCAGTGGTCATTCAGTACTGTAACTGTCCACATTGTAATTTCCTCAAACCATCCCCCAAGCAAAGAAAAAAAAAATTCAAACTCACTCCCGCATTCACTCCCACAGAAGGGTAGTGAAACCCCATAAATCATTTATTGGATTCATGGAAAAGGAGTGTGTGTGTGTGTGTGTGTGTGTGTGTGTGTGGAGTAAGCTACAATTTATGATTAATTGCACTGTATAAAAATCAAAATGAAAGCATAATTTTAAGATCTACAGGTTTTCCCTCTTGATGACTTTGACAACACTTCCATGTCTAAACCCAAACTGTTGGCTGCCCAAAGAAAAGAATTTCTTTGAATAATTTCATCCCCAAATCCCTGGTTTGGCCTCATATAGGAGATACAAGCCCTGCCACAGTTTCCTTACTATCTCCTTTCCCTGGCATATCTATATGACTTCTGTTGGCAGTCACATCTCTAGACTTTTTGAGTTGGGAAAAACACCCTCAAAACATTCTAGAAAATGAGAACAATCTCTCTGTCTTGCTTGTGTCTCTTCCAATAGATAACTCAGTTAAAAATAGACAACAACCCTTTTGCAAAAGGTTTCCGGGACACTGGAAATGGCCGAAGAGAAAAAAGGTGAGTTGAAACACTTATTTATTAAACAGTTTAGAAAAATCCCTTTTTTTAGGATCCAACTCTGAAGTGTTAGAAGTGAGATGCAGGCACTTATCCTGAGAAGAGCGGGTGGAAATCATTCACTTTCCCCACTGCTACATGCTTGCCGCTATCAGTATACCCAGGACAAGTACTTTTCCTACCTCCTTACCTTTAAGGAAATTAACTAGGCTACACCATACTTATCTCTGGAAGAGAAGCATTAGGGATAATAGATTATACAGGGATGCCTATTAATTCCTAATTAATTTAAGTTCAGCCTAGGCAGGTCCCAGAAAGAACCATGCCATTGACAAAATGCTTGGGAATTTTTGCAGTCGTGTCTTCCAAATACCATCAGACAGAGCTGGGGCCTTTGGAAAGATGTATGGCTCTCTCCCTCCTTCGTGGGGACATGCATCATTTTGCATTAAGTAGACAGCTGGAGAGTATACGAAAGAGGGTCTCCCCTCCTCCACCCCTATTTCAAAGAATTTCTAAAATCCAGAAAATCACCCCCAAATTTTTAACCTATCCCCTTGGGACAGGCATTAAAAAATAATTGCTAACAGCTAAATATATTTTTATTCCAATTAATTTGTTAGTAAAATGATTACAGTAAAGTGCAGCATGAAATAATGACTTCCTCCCAGTCTTAGCAGCCATCCAAAATTTGGGTATACTGGGGACAGACAGCATCGTGTTTGCAGGATTGGACACCCAGTTCTCCCTATATAAGGCTGGTGGTCCAGCTGTCTCTGACTACATCCAGCCTCTCCTCCTGCTTTTAAATAAAATTTCACAGCCCAAGCAAATGCCTTTTCCTAATGAAACTCCATCTTGAATAAATGCAACTGAAGCCTCCTTCCTTTTTCCCTAACCCTTCAGCCCAGTTAGAGGGTCAAGAACAATGCTTGGGTCTATGTGGCTGCCCTGGGGCAAACAGATTTCAGTGAATTAGGGTTGTCCCTGGGCAGCAGGCAGGGTGTGAGGTATGTGTGTGCCGCTTTGGAAAGGGTAAGGGAAACAAAGAGGGGAAATGTATGTTACATTCTGTAACCTGGGTGTGGGCTTCTGCCACAGAAAACAGCTCACCCTGCAGTCCATGAGGGTGTTTGATGAAAGACACAAAAAGGAGAATGGGACCTCCGATGAGTCCTCCAGCGAACAAGCAGCTTTCAACTGCTTCGCCCAGGCTTCTTCCCCAGCCGTCTCCACTGTAGGGACATCGAACCTCAAAGGTAAACCATGTCACCTTTGTGATCACTGGACTCCAGTTCCTCGTGGCCTGGAAGAGTTGAAGGGGGATGGGACACCAACCAGGGCACTTGCCCTTTAAAAGCTAGAACCCTTCTAAACATCCTTAAACAGAAGCCAGAGTTCAAAAAGGGCTATCAGGTGTGTCTCCGCTTCCCCCCTAAGGCAGTAGAAGGAGCGCACAGAGGCCTTTCCCCCAGATCCTTATTTGGCTGGTGGGGAGGGGAGGTGGGTGTTTGCATACTACCTCTTGGCAAGCAGCTTTGAAACCTGCTTGAAGCACTTCTCTCTTTTCTCTCTGTCTCTGTTTCTTTCTCCTCCCATTCGCTCCAACCAAGAGAGGCTCCAACTGCTGACTTTTCACTGTCTTTGAACTCTAGGTTGCAATGTGTTGGACTGGGTTGGGGGAAAGCAAGGGATTCTCTGCCACCTGGAACGGGGAAGGTGGCCTAGAAAACATCCAGCTATAAAGCAACAATTGACCTGGGAGAGGAGGTGGAGCACTGGGGATCTGCGGTGGGGGTAGGGCTGGGGGAGGGGGGTGAGGAGTGGATGAGATGGCTCAAATCCCCCCCCCCCAGTTACCTATGTTTAAAGAGCAAGCACTATTTATTTGGAAAGACACACACACGCACACACACTCTCAACGGGAAGAAACCTGTTTTTTAGTGAAATAAAATGCAAGTCCTTTATGTCTTCAATCCATTTAAGCTTTAAACATAAAATAGGATCCCTTTTTCTTTTCTTCTGGTGGAACACCCACAGAGGGTGTGGTAAAAGCAAAAAAGAATCTATGATTGTCCCCGGGCGGTGAGCCGTCTGTCCGACACTCATCTCTCTCTGCAGGGACTGGGGCAAATACAAAAGGTTCAACTGAGTTCTGGTGTTGAAGGACAGGTGTCCGTTCTGCCATTATCAATTCAGATGTCAGGGATCTTGCCAAACAAATCCTTCCAGAGTAATTCACAAATTTGTGGAAGGTGCTGCTCTCTGTCATTCACTGATTTTTTATAGTAATTAGAATATGTTCCAGCTTGAGTTTTAATGTTACTTTTTACTTTTAAAAAGTTAATTTGCAATCGAATGGGGAAATGCATGTGAAATCTGTCACTGTAGGAACTCAAGTAAAATTCATTAAAATAAGAAGCGCTACTGATTTGGGGGTTGTCCATCTAAGGGAAAGTTTAAACTCTGGGTAAATACTTTAAATTCATAATCCCTTATTGAATTTTCCAGCAATGTTGTTGGGCACGATTATCCCCATTTTGCAGATGAGAACACTGAGGTGCAGAGAGGCTAAGGGGCTTTCCCCGGGATTACACAGCCACTAAGCCACGAGCTGGGATTCCAACTTGGGAACTGGAGTTCCATTGGCTCAGACTGGAGCTAACGCCCTTCTGCCTTGGTTTTTCCTTCTCCTATGGTAGATTTATGTCCCAGCGAGGGTGAGAGCGACGCCGAGGCCGAGAGCAAAGAGGAGCACGGCCCCGAGGCCTGCGACGCGGCTAAAATCTCCACCACCACGTCAGAGGAGCCCTGCCGTGACAAGGGCAGCCCCGCGGTCAAGGCTCACCTTTTCGCTGCTGAGCGGCCCCGGGACAGCGGGCGGCTGGACAAAGCGTCGCCTGACTCGCGCCATAGCCCCGCCACCATCTCGTCCAGCACTCGCGGCCTGGGCGCGGAGGAGCGCAGGAGCCCGGTTCGCGAGGGCGCAGCGCCGGCCAAGGTGGAAGAGGCGCGCGCGCTCCCAGGCAAGGAGGCTTTCGCGCCGCTCACGGTGCAGACGGACGCGGCCGCCGCACACCTGGCCCAGGGCCCCCTGCCTGGCCTCGGCTTCGCCCCGGGCCTGGCGGGCCAACAGTTCTTCAACGGGCACCCGCTCTTCCTACACCCCAGCCAGTTTGCCATGGGGGGCGCCTTCTCCAGCATGGCGGCCGCCGGCATGGGGCCCCTTCTGGCCACTGTTTCTGGGGCCTCCACCGGCGTCTCGGGCCTGGATTCCACGGCCATGGCCTCTGCCGCCGCGGCGCAGGGACTGTCCGGGGCGTCCGCGGCCACCCTGCCCTTCCACCTCCAGCAGCACGTCCTGGCCTCTCAGGTATGGATCCTTCTTCCTGCCTCCTCCAGTCTTTCCACCTTTCCTCCAGTTTCCCTGTCCTTTGCCAGCAGACCCTCACCCGATCCCTTTGGCCTAGTATCTGTAGTAATTTTTACTGAGCCATTACCAGGTTCAAGGCTTACCTCATGGAGTTATTATGACTTCATTCTCCCCATTCACCCCAAAAAACTTTAAAATTTTTCCTAAGTTAAAGGTTGTTTCCAGCAGAGTAGATAGGTAGTAATAAAGATAACAGCTAGACACGCACTTATTTTCAGGCATTCTTCTAAGTGCTTGCTGTGTATTGACTCATTTGACCTAACCCTTCAGGGGTACTATTATCACCTCCACTTTACAGATGAAGGCGAAGACGCCCAGAGATGTTGAGTCACTTGTCCAAGGTCACACAGCGGGTACATGGTGGAGCTGAGACTCAACCCCAGGCTGTCTGACTCCAGGGCCTCTTTGAGGGTTTCTGATTTTAGCTTCAGAGCTGACATGTCTCTTAAGTGTCTCATAGCCAACCCTCCCCGAGGAATGGGGCTCTAGGCCTGGGGAGGGGAAGTGACTACTTCCTGAGTGGGAGTTCAGTCTTGATTCCTCCAGCCTTTCCTCCCAGTTCGAAGCTCTTCTCCCCACCAACCCCAAGCAGGCCAGCCTATTCCTCAAAGGGTTAATGGTTTGTGCACACGTGGGAAATGTCAGAGGACAGGGATAAGCAGGGACTGGGGCAGGCCTGGAGGCCTGTGTGTGGCTCAGACAGCTGTGCTGGGGGGAAGTCTCAGGCGGCTGGAAACACCCTGAACTCGATGAAAAGGTTCTATGAGGTTTTGCATGCTGTTGCCTTTTGTTTTGTCTGAGCACATTCGTCTCCCTTCCCTGCGCCAAGAAGCCAGATTGGCCTCCCCCTCCAGGGAGGAGGGAGCTGAGGAAAGGCTTGGCTTCTGGCATTTCTCAGTTCCTCCCATCTCCTCTACTGGCTTCTCCTGGAGATCCTGTCCTAGGTGGGCAGGTGGTTGGTACACCAGGGACTGCCTGGACAGACAAAACCTTAAGGGCATCTCAAGGCATGATGCAGAGAACTGGCCCAGGCCAGGGTGCCTGCATCTTAAATGTTGCTTCTGTCAATTCCCAGCTTCGTACACTCCTGAACTCCTGGGGCCTACCTCGGCTTCTCACCTGGAACACCAGTGAATCATGCTGGACAATTTCTTTGTCTCTGTTTATAACAAATGCCCTTTTATTTCCCTCCCCCAGTTGCCTTTTGCTTAAGATCTTCACTGTCTGTTTTTTGTTTGTTTGTTTTTGGTTTTGGTTTTTTTTTTTTTTTTTTTTTTGGAGAAACTTCTAGGATTGGGGTGGGAAGATGCGGGTTGGGGAGGAAAGATTTAAAAAATTATTCCTAATAATTTATGTTCTCTGGCTTCCCCTTGGTTACCTTTGTGGGGTAAACTGAATCTGTATCCCCATTTAACAGGTGCAAGGAGATTTCCTGGGGGCTGCACACACTGTGTGCAGCATATTGCAGGCTTTCACTCATTTAATATCTACAAAATTCTCAATAAGTATATGAATTATTTATGATTTCCCTGTTTTTTCTTCCTATAAGGAAGCTGAGGCACAAGAAGTTAATCAAAGTCTCTTGGCCTAGGGTGACACAGCTAAGATTTGTACCTAGAGATTTCTGAGTGTTGACTTATCTCCTGCCCCCACCCATCTCCCCCCCAAAGAAAACACAACCACAACAACAACAAAACATATCAGGGATTCATGGCTTGCCCAGTGTTGGAGGGGGAGAAGAGAGGAGATGGATGAGATAGGCTCCTCCCACCCGGCTGACTCGCTGTGTGTCTCTTTTCTCACCCCAGGGCCTGGCCATGTCTCCTTTCGGAAGCCTGTTCCCTTACCCTTACACGTACATGGCCGCAGCGGCGGCCGCCTCCTCTGCGGCAGCCTCCAGCTCGGTGCACCGCCACCCCTTCCTCAATCTGAACACCATGCGCCCGCGGCTGCGCTACAGCCCCTACTCCATCCCCGTGCCGGTCCCGGACGGCAGCAGCTTGCTCACCACCGCCCTGCCCTCCATGGCGGCGGCCGCGGGGCCCCTGGACGGCAAAGTCGCTGCCCTGGCCGCCAGCCCGGCCTCGGTGGCGGTGGACTCGGGCTCTGAACTCAACAGCCGCTCCTCCACGCTCTCCTCCAGCTCCGTGTCCTTGTCGCCCAAACTCTGCGCGGAGAAAGAGGCGGCCACCAGCGAACTGCAGAGCATCCAGCGGTTGGTCAGCGGCTTGGAAGCCAAGCCGGACAGGTCCCGCAGCGCGTCCCCGTAGACCCGTCCCAGACACGTCTCTTCATTCCAGTCCAGTCCAGGCTGCCGTGCACTTTGTCGGATGTAAAATAAACCACGGGCCCGCCATGGCGTTAGCCCTTCCTTTTGCAGTTGCGTCTGGGAAGGGGCACCGGACTCCCTCGAGAGAATGTACTAAAGACAGCCCCTGTCTTCTTGGCGTGGTTTATATGTCCGGGATCTGGATCAGATTCTGGGGTCTCAGAAACGTCGGTTGCATTGAGCTATTGGGGGTGGGAGTTCCAACATTTATGTCCAGAGCAACTTCCAGCAAGGCTGGTCTGGGTCTCTGCCCACCAGGCGGGGAGGTGTTCAAAAACATCTCCCTCAGTGCGGATTTATATATATACTTTTCCTTCACTGTGTCAAGTGGAAACAAAAACAAATAAAATCTTTCAAAAAAAAACCGGGACAAGTGAATACATTAACATGATTCTGTTTGTGTAGATTAAAAACTTTATAGGGACTTGCATTATCGGTTCTCAATAAATTACTGAGCAACTTTGGGGAGGGAAGTCCCTACCATCCTTGTTTAGTCTATATTAAGAAAATCTGTGTCTTTTTAATATTCTTGTGATGTTTTCAGAGCCGCTATAGGTCTCTTCTTGCATGTCCACAGTAATGTATTTGTGGTTTTTATTTTGAACACTTGCTTTTAGAGAGAAAACAATATAGTCCCCTACCTTTTTCCCAATCCTTTGCCATCAAATCAGTGACCTAAGGGAGGGGGGGATTTAAAGGGAAGGAGTGGGCAAAACACATAAAATGAATTTATTTTATCTAAGCTCTGTAGCAGGATTCATGTCGTTCTTTGACAGTTCTTTCTCTTTCCTGTATATGCAATAACAAGGTTTTAAGAAAATAAAGAAGTGAGACTATTAGACAAAGTATTTATGTAATTATTTGATAACTCTTGTAAATAGGTGGAATATGAATGCTTGGAAAATTAAACTTTAATTTATTGACATTGTACATAGCTCTGTGTAAATAGAATTGCAACTGTCAGGTTTTGTGTTCTTGTTTTCCTTTAGTTGGGTTTATTTCCAGGTCACAGAATTGCTGTTAACACTAGAAAACACACTTCCTGCACCAACACCAATACCCTTTCAAAACAGTTGTCTGCAACATTTTTGTTTTCTTTTTTAATGTCCAAAAGTGGGGGAAAGTGCTATTTCCTATTTTCGCCAAAATTGGGGAAGGAGTGCCACTTTCCAGCTCCACTTCAAATTCCTTAAAATTGCTGTGGGGAGGGAGGAGGGCAGAGGCTGTGTTTTGACTTTTTAATTTTTCTTTTGTTATTTGTATTTGCTAGTCTCTGATTTCCTCAAAACGAAGTGGAATTTACTACTGTTGTCAGTATCGATGGTGTTTTGAATTGGTGCCTATAGAGATATATTCACAGTTCAAAAGTCAGGTGCTGAGAGATGGTTTAAAGACAAATTCATGAAGGTATATTTTGTGTTATAGTTGATGAGTTCTTTGGTTTTCTGTATTTTTTTCCCCTCTCTTTAAAACATCACTGAAATTTCAATAAATTTTTATTGAAATGTCTTTGGACCTTGTGTTAAGTGCTTTTTCTTTGGGAACGTTAGTCAGGGGAGGCTTTAGTCTCTTCTTGTTCTGAGTTTACCCCCTTCCCTTCGCCTTTAAATAATTAAGACCGCCCCCAGCGAACCAAAATGAGATGTCACTCAAGTTACAAAGCTAAAAACAAAAGTCCCTTACTTGAGCGAAGGGAGCCACTTCAATCTGAAATTACTTTTCCTTTAAATTAGGGAGCAAAGCAGGGAGACGGAAAGGGGCCTGATGAGAATACAGAAAGAAGAGTAATTTCAGATACTTTTAAGTTTTCATGGTAAAAGACTGACGTGTTTCCCACCCGAATCCGACCAAAAATAAGCTCGGCAGTACGAATGTTTTTCGTTTTAAGCTCTTCCTCCCTTTTGACATCAATCTGGCGAATCTAAGTCAAAAATATCTTCTTGCACCAGTGTGTTTGGCTCGGGGAAAAGGCCAGCAGAATGCCCCAGCAGTCCAAGCGGGCTTGGCTAGGCAGCAACCCTCCAGGTTGTAGAGGTGGACGAGACGCAACGCCTTTCCACTCGGCAACCCCCCACACACCCTGCAGTCCCTGGTGCCTCAAATTGAACCCGGCTGGCCCAAGGCGCCCCTACGAGGCCCCATCCATCCCGAGTTGTGCGTGCGAAGAGCGGCCAGCTCCGCGAAAACTTAGCTATGTCACGCGAGGGAGGAGGGAAATTATCCCCTAAAGGCGAAACGTAATTCCAGGGTGCACATTTCACCCCCTCCAAGGCAAAAGTCACCCAGGAGGCTGACATCCTCCCCTAGTCTCCCCTTCAAACCCGTCTCCAGGCTGTTCGGGGAGTTGCCTTTTGAAGTTCAATTTATCTTTGAAACGTTCAATAAAAAATGATGAGGCACTGTCAGTCTTTTGGTCTCCTGACCCCCAGCCTCGCCTCCGAGGTGTGTGTCTGTTGGGGGGCGGGGGCGGCACGGGAAGGTTCGAGGGTTAGTCCTTAGCCCTTTTCTTGCCCTGGGGGCCATGACGCGAAGACCCAGCTGGAGCCTGCCTGGCGGCTGCCTCCCTCCCCACCCCCCACCCGCCACCCCCTGGAGCCCGCCAGCCCGGCCCCACGTCCCTGTCACCTTCAGGCCTCTTGAATGACCGGAGAGGAGGACGCCCCCTCCCTTCCCTCATCCTGTACTTGGAAGGGATCGAGGTCGAGACCTTTTGGAGAGCGGGGCAAAGCCCCTTCCATCTCTGGCCAGGCACGTGGGGACCCCTCCAGCCTCCTCTGCGATGTCTCCGGGGGTGGGAGGGAAGGCAGACAACCAGCGTATGTTGGTGCGGAGTCGCGGGGTGGGGGGGCGGGGTGCGCTGCGGGGGTGGCAGGGCCTGAGCTGAGACGGGCCCTGGGGACCTTTGAGGCTGGGGCTCCCCCGAGGACTGGGAGATTTCCAGGGCGCGCGCCTTCCGCGCAGCGGCCACAGCCTAAAGGGGCCAACTCTGGATCCAGCGACAACGCGCGGTGTCCGCGCCTCTGAGAAGGTGGTAGTTGGCTGGTTGCGCTCTCCCGAATTGGGGAAAAAAGAACTCAGCCTCAAAAAGGAAAGAAATGCTTTTCTTTTCTCTTCTTTCTCAGTCCAAATTTGCTTACCTCCTCCCCTCTGTCCCCCCGCCCCTGATTTGGGGACCCTGCTCAGACGTGTGTCCAGCCTCTCTTGCTGGCGTTCCTCTATTTTTTTTTTTTTTTTAATCTCCTGTGTATCTCATTTGTATATTGTGAAGTTAATGAGTAACTCCTGTAGCGCTGATGGGCGAGGGGTGGAGGGGATGAACGGCTCGCAGTCTCTCTGGATTTTGCTGCCTATTACTCACCTGGCGCCGGTCGCAATCTCGCCGCAGGCTTTATGGTGGCTGCGGCCGCCCCAGAGGCCACTCAGGGCAGGCGCCTTCGCCTTTTTTCTGGGCTTCGAGTGCCACCTATCTGTCTCGTCTACGAATGCGTCCAGGTCGCCGCAGCTGGCTCGGCACCCCAGCGCCTCCCGGGTTCCGGAACTTGGGCGCTTCACCTTTGCCCCTTCTCATCCCCACCACTCCCAGCCCCACTCCCCTCCTCCTCCGTCCCCAGCCCCATTCTCAGCGTCGGAAGAAGCCGCCTTCCCCTCTTTCCTGGATATCACTTTCACTCCTGTTTGTGCCTCAGATGAGAAAAACAGTCCTGCCCTCCTCTGGGTTTCCAAAGAATGTTAGAAAATTCAGTGCGGGAACCCTGGCTCGTAATTCTCTGGACAAGTTCCTTGCTGCTGCTTGTAGAAATATCTAGACCCTTGTTCTGGACCCCGCCTGGCAGGGGATAACCTGAATTCGCGATGGGTGGATAGAGAAAGGATACCTCCTTCCCCAACATACACACCTCAAATTCTGCCCTGGGGACAACTTGCCTGTACCAGGATGCTCTCTTTTTTACTCTACAACTTGGAAGTTTTTGTTTCTTAATCTGGCCGCGTCTGCAAGGACAAAGGCCATGACTCGCGGGAGCAGCAGTCCCTACGAGGGTCAGCTACCGCAGCCTGCAGGGCCCAACGCCTTCGTGATTTGTAGATTTAAGGTGACAAATGCGGGTGCCGGTCAGAGGCCTCCAACCCCTGCCTGTCGGGAAGGTCGGCTCCAGTCCTGGCTGAGCCCTGGCGTCTGAGACGGGCGGAGGGGAGGGGATGGAGTCGCCTTTTGCTGTGCTTTGAGCCGCGGGTGAAGGCGTCCGGGTTCCTGCTGACCTCCCGGCGCTAATTGCAGGGGCCGAAGGGCGCGCTCGGGCAGAGGCAGGGGTCACGACCTTGCGGCTCCCTCCTCCCGAGGTGCCGGCAACCCGAAGGAGCCGGGTGTGTGCAAGAGGGCGTGTGTGTGTGCGCGCGCTCGCGCGATTAGGGCCTCTCTCTAGATCTGCGCTGTTCTGGGACCCACCCTTTCTTTGTGGGGACAGTTCCCGACGTGTAGGCCCTTAAAAAATTTCCATCCAAGAAGGAAAACTCAGGTTCTGACCTTTCCCCTAAGCCAGCAGACAGACAGCCGCCTTCAGGCTGCTACGAGAGGCTTGCAACGCTTCACGACAGCGCGCTTTCTGCCTCGCTGGTTTCCAATGTGACCACACGGCAACCAGCCAAGAGAGTGGCTGTCGGGGTGCAGCTGCGAGGCCGCCAGCGGTGACCTGGGTTCTTCTGTAGGTAGCCCAGTATAGGCTCCTATCTATGGGTAGCTCTTGGGTGTCTGTGTTCTGGGGCCAGGAACTGCAGGTGTTAGAAGGATATGTGTATGTTTGCGTGTAGCTGTGCGTGCTCCATCTGTAGCTGTCTCTTCCAATTTGGGTTTAGAAGTTCATGCGCAAGACAGTTCCGGATGTAGATGCATTTGGTTGTTTTATAATCAAGATGCGTATAATCAAGAAGTATATGTTGCAGATGTCGGAGTTCAAAGTACACGAAACAAGAATAATATAAATACTTGGCATACAAGGGGTACGTGCACAAGCCAGGCACTCGGTGAAGCACCCCATAAAAGTGACCCCCGTTAGCCTTCACAGTTAACCCTATAAAGTATATATTATCTTTATCTCTGTTTTACAAGAGAGGAAACTGAGGCAAAGACCATTAAATCACTTACCCAAGATCCGCTGGGGAAATTATGGAGCCAAGATTCAAACCGAAGTGGGCTCCAGGGTCCACTGTAATTCTCTTTCCTAATTCAGCCGGAGGTGTACGTACCTGCGGGTGTATATGTCCCGGATTTACAGAAATCTGAGGGGATGTTCCGGATTTTGGAGTGTGTCGCAGGCTTTTATATATATATATATATATATATATATATATATATATATATATATGAACGTTTAAATTTCTTTGTGCATCTGTCGTGCAATGTAAAAGGACGGCTTTTCTTTCAGCGTCCCACTCCCCGGCCAACCCTCTTCTGTGTCCTGGGACACCCGTCCCAGCTAAGACCGCGGTTTTGGGGCCTTTGTCCCCAGGTAGAGGAAGAGAGAGGCTGAATGGGGGACGCAATACTCTATTTAAAAATGCCTGCGGCGGGGCACTGAAGCTGATCGCGTTCTGGTCCCGATCTGAACCGCGAGGGAAACCGCGGGGGAGAGGAAATTACAACAGCGCTGGCGTACGCCGGGGCCCGCAGGGCGACTACCACGCTGACGCCGGGATTTCCCTCTCCCGCGGGTTCTGGAACCAAGACTGGGGCTTTGGGTGTCTGAGGCTTTCTCTACTGGCCTCAGATCCTCCCCCGCCTCCCTAGCGTTTGCTGTGTTCTGTCTACCCAGGCGCGAAGGCCGAGCGCAGTCCGGGGACTGCAGGTGGAGACGCCACAGGCAGAGAGAGACCTTCGCTCTTTCTGGGTTCAACCCTGCCCAGCTTCCAGTAATCTATGACATTTTAGTTTTTTCCGCCCTCTCACTTCCAACGTTTTGGCCCCAGCTAGAAGCCCAGGGGTTCCGCTGGTGGAAAGAAGGATTCTACAGAGAAGCCGGCGAAGGGGTGCTGAGGGTGCAGCCCTGCGAAGGAAAAGCGCTGCCTGATTACCCGGCGGTGCGGCCCAGGTTCCCGCAGCCTGGACAACTGCAGGCCCCACGGCCCTAGAGAGCCAGAGCTTGGGTCTGGCTGACCATTGGGTAGGGGTGGAAATGACTGGCTTAAGTAGGGAACAGCGGCTGCCCCCAAAACGTTAAGGCGCTTCTGTCCCGCGGCTGGGGTGAATTCTGACGGCCTTTGGGTCCCGGGTCTCCCCAAAGCAGTGAATGAGACTCAGGCGCAGCCTCTGGAATGGGGGGACAAAAGAAATTAGGGTTTTGTGGGGGTGGGACCCAACCAGTTGGAATCTGTACGGGTACTGTCCGGGCGGTCCGGCTCTTCCCCTCACCACCCCCACCCCCCCGCCCCGATTCCAGCGCTCCCAGTCAGCATGTCTCTTTGAGCTTTTGAAATGCGATCCCCGCGCCACTTCGGTTTCCCGCTAATGACCCGGGCTCTGGTTTCGGGTTGGGGAATTGCACCAGGAGGACAGACTCGCTTCCCCAGGTCCGCACAGCCAACTCTCGCCTAGGTCCTCTTCGCGCCCGCGCGGCGGACCCAGGAAGGTGCACCCCTTGCCTCCCAAATGTCCCCAAAGCGTAAAGAACACCGCAGGCACGGAACCGACAGTCGGACGCGAACTTTTTTCCTAACGCTTTTGCGCATTGTCCACCCCAGTCCCCACCGCGGGCATCTTTGACAAAACTTTTTTTTTTATGCCGGGACCAGGCGCCCTTCACTCGCGCAGAAGCGCCAGCTGTCTCCGGTCGTTACCTTAGTCACCCTCAACCTCCAACTCTTCCAACCCAGGCATACAGCCGCAGTGGGAGCCTGTCAGAAGCACCAGCGCTGAATATGTATCTGCCAAATGGCGCACCCACCACCCCAACTGACACCTGGCTTCTGCCCCCACCCCGCCCCCGGGGCACCCGCTCCTCCAGAGCCAGCACCCTTGAGCTGATTGGGGATTAGTCCCAGGGCTAGGACTTCTAACAGGAAGAGAGGGCTCAGGACTTCCCGTGAATCTCCTGAAATCATACGCAAGTTTGTTATTGTGCAGAGGTGCACATTTCTCGAAGGAATCCTACAATTTATCTTAGATTCTCAGAAGTGTGTGAGCCCAAATAAATTAAGACCCCCCCCCCATCACTGCTCTGGGAACAATACGAAATGGGAGGATTGGGGAACATTTAAGGTGGTCCCTAACGATTCTAGTCTTGGCTAAGTAGAATTTAACTTTAGAAGATTTCTCTCTGTGTCTCTCAGGGAAGGACACTATTTCCTTGCTTATCTTAAATAGTCTCCAGACCCCAAGGCCTCGGGCATTGTATAATTTGTTGAGTAATTAATGATATTAACTTATCAACCCAATGGTTATGAACAATCATTATCGCCCTCCAATGAATTCTATGTTAATTTCCTGTTGCTAGGGCCACCCCCACTGGGCTATCACAGGTAATAAAAGGAAACCACTTTTCATAAAACAACATTGCTTTTTAGTAGGTGCCTCTCACCTCAAGATCAAGGGTAAAACGAGCTACAGGGAGTCCCCTTCATGGAGAGACTATTGGGGTCCAGGTTGGGGGTTCCCTGGCCCCTGCATCCCTACACCTTCCACCTCCACATACGTCAGGATGACATGTGCTATGGACAGGTTTCACCCATGTTTGGGTCTTCAGAAAGGCTTAGCTCTTTCCATACCTGGTGGAATGGGGGCTTTTTTTTTTTTTTTAATGTTTTACCCTTATTCTTGTGATTACTTGGAGAGGGGCTGGAATTTTGGAACATCAGAGTGAATAGTTTGGAGGGGGGTAGTTTGGGGCCTGAGAATCACCTGAATCTTTTCCTTGGGGCAAAAATGAACAAGGGGGAGGCTTGGACCTCTTTCGATGCAGGTAATTCCCTTTCTCTTCATTGTTCAGCAAAGCCTAGAACAAAGTAGGCACCTACCCAAAACATGTGTGTGAGTCAAGTTTAAATGTGCCCAGGGATCCCACTAATTTGGAAGGCAGAGGTTATAGTGGTTGCAGTGGATGTATTTTCTCTCTGTCATTGTCCCCTTCTTGTGTCTCTTTCACTTTTTATTCAGGTAAACATACCAACCACACATGAAAATTCACAGACATAAAGGAATAGTCTAGACACTGCAGAATGTTCAAGGGAAAAGGTAGTTATTCCTCTTTCCTCCCCTCTGTTAAAATAGGATTGCAGGGAAGTCCCTTGTCACTCTTAGGCCCTGACTAAATAAACGCCTCTTGGCGGTGCTTGGCCACTTAGGGATGGATTTCTTTCTGGCGTCAAGGAAATCAAGACTGATTTCAAACAAAATGATGTAAACCAAGGCTACCCACTCCTCTCCACTGTCACCATCCCACCCCCAACACTTCCGTTTCAGTTCCTCACAACAAGAAATTCCCCCTGCCCACCTCTATTCTACCCTAAACTTCCCTTCAAGGCAAATCACAAAAGTATGGATGATGAGGCCAATGTTGGGTGACAGTCTGTGTCTGCCTTGTCAGCAGCTGGGGACACGATACCTCTTCTCTATTTGTCAATAAAAAGGTCATTTCTGCACTGGTTTTCATTGCTATTAAAGTTCTTCTGGTGTTATTTCTTCCATTTCTTGAAACAACCTTGTCTCTGAGGTGGGGCAAAGAGGTCAAAGCAGAAAGGGGGGACTGCAGTCTGTGAGCACTACCTCTTGGTTCCTCCCAGAATGGGGGGTGGGTGGTGGAGGTGGAGGATGGGGGAAATGCAAGCTACCTGTTTTGCAAAGATCAAGAAAGAGAAGATACATAAATAAAAGAAACGCCAAGTGTTTGCTTCTGCCTTTGCTAAGCTGCTCTTTTGCCGCCATCTGCTGGTGCCATAGGAAAGTGCATGGGGCTTTTCCAATACTTCTGGGAGGCTGAGTCACACACTCATTTATGTATCATTCATTTATTCAGCAATTAATCATCACTGGGACACGGTCTCTGTTCTCATGGAATTGCATTCCAGTGAAGCAAACCCCATGGCCATTTCCTGGAAACTAAGAGATAGAGAGAATGGTGGCAAGGCAAAGAACTAGAATTTGGAGGCAGAAAAATGGGACTGGAGTCCTAGCTTTGCCACCTACTTTCTGAGTGTTCTTTGGCCAGGTGGCTTAACTTTTCTGGGTCTTAATTCCTCATAAAATAAAAGTGGAATAATGATACCCACATCCTTACAGGCAGATGTGCTGTAAAGAGCAAGCGACAAATATCCTTGCAAAGCACCTGCCCCGTCAATAGTTCCTACTTCCTTCCCGTTTTGGGAATTCCAACAAAGGCAGAATTTATTTAGGTAGCTTTTTTTTTTTTTCTTTAGGCAGGGTCTGGCTGTGTCACCCAGGCTGGAGTGCAGAGGCACACAATCTCAGCTCACTGAAACTTCTACCTCCTGGGCTCAAGCAATTCTCCTACCTCAGCCTCCCAAGTAGCTTGCCACCTTGCTTGGCTATTTTTTTTTTTTTTTTTGTATTTCTGGTAGAAACAGGGTTTTCCATGTTGCCCAAGCTTGTCTTAAACTCCTCAGCTAAAGCAATCCGCCCGCCTCAGCCTCCCAAAGTCCTGGGATTACAGGTGTGAGCCACCATGTCCAGCCTTACTTAGCATTTTTTCCCTCTTGAGCGTTCTAGAACATTGCTTCATCTCCTACGCCAATTTCCAATCCACCAATCTCCATCTATTTAATTCAACTGATATTTATTTATTTATGTATTTATTTATTTATTTTCTGAGACTGAATCTTGCTCTGTCGTCCAGGCTGGAGTACAGTGGTACGATATCGTCTCACTGCAACCTCCGCCTCCTGGGTACAAGTGATTCTGTCTCAGCCTCCTGAGTAGCTGGGATTACAGGCACGCACCACCACACCTGGCTTATTTTTGTATTTTCAGTAGAGATGGGGTCTCACCATGTTGGCCAGGCTGGTCTCGAACTCCTGACCTCAAGTGATCCATCTGCCTAGGCCTCCTAAAGTGCTGGGATTACAGGCAGAAGACACTGTGCCTGGCCTCCATATTAATTGAGTTGAGATTCAGTGTGTGGGTTAAAAATACTCTAAGATGAGTAAGATGAGGTTGGTCTTCCAGCTAGCTGTCTTTTTTTATGAGGCCTTCTCCTGGTCCCGCACTTACTGAGAGAGGTCCAGGATGATTACACCAATTCTAGCTGCTGCTAGCAGCCTTTCCCACCAGTGGTAATCCCGGCCTTATGGGGTTCCCCAAAGCCACTCCTGACTTCCTCCCCTCAAACCCATTGGTCCACACAGGACTGACCCCATGGCCCTCATCAGCTTCCTGTTTCAGTGACTTCTGTGGCATCAAGTCAAACCTTCCCTGCCTCCTATGGCATGCCTGATCTGGCCCCCACTTCTCTCTCCAGACTCACTTTGCCCTCTATTCTTATTTTATTTTTTGAGATGGAGTCTCGTTCTCTCCCCCAGGCTGGAGTGCAGTGGCATGATCTCATCTCACTGCAACCTCTGCCACCCAGGTTCAAGCGATTCTCCTGCCTCAGCCTCCTGAGTAGCTGGGATTACAGGCATGCACTACCACGCCGAGCTACTTTTTTTTTTTTTTTTTTTTTTTTGAGATGGAGTCTGGCTCTGTGGCCTAGGCTGGAGTGCAGTGGCGCGATCTCGGCTCACTGCAACTTCTGCCTCCCAGGTTCAAGCAATTCTCCTGCCTCAACCTTCTGTGTAGCTGGGATTACAGGTGTGCGGCACCATGCCCGGCTAATTTTTGTATTTTTAGTAGATGGAGTTTCACCATGTTGGTCAGGCTGGTCTCAAACTCCTGGTCTCATGATCTGCCTGCTTCGGCCTCCCAAAGTGCTGGGATTATAAGTGTGAGCCACTGCGCCTGGCCGCTACTTTTTGTGTTTTTAGTAGAGATGGGTTTCACCATATTGCCCAGGCTGGTCTCAAGCTCCTGGCCTCAGGTAATCCTCCAGCCTTGGCCTCCCAAAGTACTGGGATTATAGGCGTGAACCATCATGCCCAGCCTATTTTATTTTTTGAGACAGAGTCTTGCTGTCTCGCCCAGGCTGGAGTGCAGCGGCATAATCTCTGCTCACAGTAACCTCCACCTCCTGGGTTCAAGCAATTCTCAGGTCTCAGCCTCCCAAGCAGCTGGGTTTACAGGTGCCTGCCACCACAACAGGCTAATTTTTTTGTATTTTTAGTAGAGATGGGGTTTCGCCATGTTGGCCAGGCTGGTCTCAAACTCCAGGTCTCAAGCGACCCACCCGCCTCAGCCTCCGAAAGTACTGGGATTACAGGTGGGAGCCATCGCGCCCGGCCTTCTTTAAAATCAAACTATGCTGCCCAAGTCACCATACTTCTTTTCTCCTACTCAACATCTTTGCACATGCTGTTCCCTCAGCCCAAGGTTTTTTAGCCTTGGCACTGGTGACATTTCGAACTGGGTGATTCTCTGTTGTGGGGGGCTGTCCTGTGCACTGTAGGATGTTTAGCAGCAGCACTGGCCTCTACCCAGCAGTTGCTCGTAGCATCCTCTTCTCTAGTTGCGACAATAGAAAATGTCTCCAGGCATTGACAAGTGTCCCGAGTTGGGGGAGAAGAGGCAAATCACCCCTGGTTGAGAAGCACTGCTTTAGCCTGAATTCCTTCCCCACCTTTTTTTTTTTTTTTTTCAATTATTTTCTTTTGAGACAGGGTCTTACTCTGTCACTCAGGCACTGGAGTGCAGTGACACCATCATGGCTCACTGCAGCCTTGACCTCCTGGGCTCAAGTGATCCTCTTACCTCAACCTCCTAAGCAGCTGAGACCACAGGCACACACCACCACACCCGACTAATTTTTTTGTTTTTGGTAGAGACCGGGTCTCACTGTGTTGCCCAGGTTGGTCTCAAATTCCTGGGCTCAAGTGATCCGCCCACCTCAGCCTCCCAGAGTGCTGGGATTACAGGCGTGAGCCACCCGGCCTGGCCCCCACCTTCTCTTCGGGTTCATTTCAGCACGTGCATCACTTTGTCCAGAAAGTCTTTTCTAGCCTCCCACACTGCTTTAGGTCTCCCTGTTACAGGTTTTCAGGACCTGTAACACCTCTTCTACTGAGCAGTTAATAATTATAATTAGATAACAAATTCCATAATGAGATATTTAGTATATGTACCCCCTAGGGGAGTGTAAACAACCCACCAGCAAGGACCTAATGGGTGTTATTCACTGAACTGCTATCAGGAGACCATGCAAATAATGGGCAATTAGTGAGGGCTTCTTACAAGATCACGAGCAACTGATCAAAGCTGACCTCAAAGTCTGTTTAGCTGCATTTCCTCTACTTGAAATATTTGGGTCATTTGGGACTTTTCCACTTGTCACTCCAGCCTTTCTCTGCTGTCCTTTCAACAGCATCAACAAACTACAGCCTGCAGGCCAAGCCCAGCCTGCCACCTGTTTTTAGGAGGCCTGACATAAGAATGATTTTTACTTTTTAGTATTGATTCATTTATTTGATTATCTCTTACATGGAGATGGGGTCTCGCTTTGTTGCCCAGGCTGGTCTCCAACTCCTGGCCTCAAGCGATCCTCCTGCTTCTGCCTCCCAAAGTGTTGGGATCGCAGACACGAGCCACTGCACTCAGCCATACTTTTTTAGATGGTAAAAGAAAAAAAGAACAATACTTGATGACATGAAAATTACATGATATGCAAATTTCAGTGATCATAAATAAAGTTTTATTGGAACCCAGCCATGCCCATTCATTTACATATTGTCTTGTTTTAGCAGGGACTGTATGACCCTCCAAATTGGACATATTTATTTTCTTCTTTTGCAGGAAAAGCTTGCCTGGTCTAAAGGAAGGGGTGGCTACTACATCCATTTCTCAAAACAGAAAACTGTGTTACAAACCACACAAAAAAGTCCTGGGCCAGTTTACTGTTGCAATGAGAGAGAACCAAAAAAACAAAAAGAAAAACAAAAACACGTAGACCAGGGGCCCAGTCTCTTGAAGGCTAGGCTCCCAAGGTGCTCATGAGGCTAATGATAAGAATTTAAAAGTTACTTTGAAATGAAAATGAGCTATAGCCCATGAAGACATCCAGCATTTAGTAGGTCCTTAATAAAATAACCTGTTCATTCACAAAACGTCCCCTCCTCAGGGCAGGGTGTTGGAGAGAACATGCTGGTTGCAGGATGTCTCATCTTAAAATGAGTCAGTCAAAGGTTAAAAATAACAGATTGTGGGAATCAAAGGAAGCTGAATGGTGGTGGGTCCTGCAGGCTCAAGGTGAAATCAGCTTTGTTTTAGATTCCACTTCCAGTGAACTAAAACCAGAATGCCTAAAGCTGAAAGACAAAAGCGGAGGCTCCTCTGAATGGAGGGTTTTGTGATTTGCTTTCCTTTAGGCTGAATGGGGAGACATAAGGTCATGTTTACTCCTTTCTAATGCTTGTAGCAATTCAGGGCACACAAAGGAGACTACAATAATTTTCTTTTCTCTTTCCTTTCTTCTTCCATCCTTTCCTAGTGCAGATAACAGCTTTGGCTGGTCAGAAGTTAGTTATCTCAACTGATTGTTCACAGATCAGTTACAGATTGAACTCCTTATTCTATTCCTTCTCCTTTTCTCACTACTGTATTTGACTAGTCTTTCTAAAAAATAAAATAACAAATTAAGAAAGAATGGGTGCAGTGGCTCCTGCCTGTAATCTCAGCACTTTGGGAGGCTGAGGCGGGTGGATTGCTAGAGCACAGGAGATCAAGACCAGTCTGCGCAACATAGCCAGAACCCATCTGTACAAAAAAACAAAAATTTATTCCAGTGTGGTGGCACGTGCCTGTAGTCCCAGTCACTCAGGAGACTGAGACGAGAAGATGGCTCGAGCCCGGGAGGTCGAGGCTGCAGTGAGCTGTGATGGCACCACTGCACTCCAGCCTGGGTGACAGAGCAAGACCTTGTCCCAGAAACAAATAAACACACAAAACCCAGTTTTCTTTTTTTTTTTTTTTTTTTTTTTTGAGACGGAGTCTCGCTCTGTCGCCCAGGCTGGAGTGCAGTGGCGCTATCTCGGCTCACTGCAAGCTCCGCCTCCCGGGTTCACGCCATTCTCCTGCTTCAGCCTCTCTGAGTAGCTGGGACTACAGGCGCCCGCCACCACGCCCGGCTAATTTTTTTTTTTTTGTATTTTTAGTAGAGACGGGGTTTCACCGTGGTCTCGATCTCCTGACCTCGTGATCCACCCGCCTCGGCCTCCCAAAGTGCTGGGATTACAAGCGTGAGCCACCGCGCCCGGCCTACAAAACCCAGTTTTCACTGTAGGGTTAGCTGGGGAAACTGAGGCTCAGAGACTGTAAGTGATTTGCCCCAGGTTCCCCTTCCAATGCATGACTTCATCACAGAACACAGGGCCTCCCCCTCTGTGTCCCCTTCCATCACAATGCCCCAGTGCCCTGGTCCTCTCAGCTTCTGCCTAAATGAGAATCTCCTTATTAATCATCTTGAAGCCCCAGGACTTACAGAAGCCAAATCCAAGCCGAAAATGGAGGCAATTACCCCGATAATTTAGGTAAACGTGGGGGTTGTGTTGTGAGTGTTTTAACATCCACATCTGAGTTATTGAGTAATTGTTTCCCCTCCTGCTCCCCATTGTGTTGTTCAAGAGGCCAATTCTCCACAGACAGCCCCTGTTTGTTTTATCCCCGGGTGAACAAGGCCTGGTAGCTAAGGAGAAAGGGCAGGAACAAAACCACAGGGAGAGAGAGGCGGACTGGGTGAACTCTGGAGGGCCAAGCCAATTTGTGTTTGAGGTCAATCACCTTTGTGCTGCCACAAAAACCCCATCCAGGAGGCACACTCGACGCCCTAGCAATTCTGCTCTGTGAAAACACTCCCAACATATGTAATATCAAAGCAGCTATGGTGTGCGTGTGTGTGCATGCTCAAAAATAAAATCGAGCAAATACAGCAGAGTTTTGGAAAAGAAACTAAAAGCAAGTCTTCTATAATTTCTTACAAAAAAAGAGTGAATTTTAGAGTCAGATATGTCTGTCCCCCTCCCTTCTCATGCCTCCCATTTACTTAGGAACTGTGTGACCTTGGAAAGGGCTGAAGCTTCTTGGAGACTTCACTTCCCTCCTCTTAAAACAGGGCTGATAATAATCCTTGCTTTATGGGGTTGTTGGGAGATAATGCAGATCCCGCACAGAGCCCCCCCAGGGACTCCAACAGTAAGTTTGATGCACGCCTGCTATTATGATTATTTGTGGGGTCTGAGATCCCATCTGCTAAAGTGAACACAATCACATGCATATCCAGAAACAAGGCAACTACCCCCAGACCTCCCAGCCGGCCAGCTTCTTTCCTGGTCGGCACACCACGGTGAAACAGGAAGGCTGGTGCCCCACGGACACCCGAACAATGGGAAATCCATGCATTAAAATTTTATAGACTGCGGCAGCCCAGTTCAAAAGAAACAGGCTTTAAAGAAAAGCAAACTGGTGTCCAATGACATCAAATAGAACCAGGAGCTCCAAAGTACATAAGCTTCTTGTCTCTGTTCTTATTTATTTATTGCTGTTGCTCACGCCAGTCAGGGAAGCAGGGGGTTGGCAGGCTTACTCATGGGCCCAGATAAGGAAGTGGAGGCGTAGAAGGGTTAAGTCCTGATGTCAGGACTCAAAGCCATTTCAAGGCCAGAGAACTCCACGTTCCATAAACACAAGGGCAACCCGGCAAGCCAAAAGAAGCACAAAAATGTTGAGTGTGAATCAAAACATATGTAGTGATGCTAAAAATGAAGCAGGTGTGCACTCGCCAATCATTGCGTGTCCATGGCAACCTTCCATTGGGAACAGCCATTCCCAACCCAATTGCACATTAAATTCACCTGGGGAGCCTTAAGGGTTCCCAATGCCTGAGCTCCACATCAGACTGGTTGAATCAAAGTTTGGTGGATAGGCCCTCTCTGGCTTGGCTTTTCTTTTCTTTTCTTTTTTTCTTTTCTTTTCTTTTCTTTTCTTTCCTCTTCTCTTCTTTTTTCTTTTCCTTTTCCTTTTATTATTATTTTTTTTGAGACAGGGTCTCACTGTATTGCCCAGGCTGGAGTACAGTGGTGTGATCATGGCTCACTGCAGCCTCGAACTCCTGGGCTCAAACAATCCTCCAGCCTCAGCCTTTCAGGTAGCTGGGACTACAGGCATGCACCACCATGGCTAGCTAATTTTTATTTTTTACTTTTTGGTAGAGACGAGGTTTCACCATGTTGCCCAGGCTGGTGTTGAACTCCTGGGATCAAGTTATCTGCCCACCTCAGCCTCCCAGGATGCTGAGATTACAGGTGTAAGTTCCGGTCCAGTATTTTTTTAAAGTTTCCCAAGTGATCCCAAAGCATATCCACACCATTTGGAGATGTTGGCAGTTCCTACAAGCTACTCACAATCGCATTAGTTGTTCTTAGAGGTGAAAAAAGAAAACAAATATTTTCCACTTTTTGAGTTAAAAAAGGCTTTGAAAAGAGTGAGAAAGGCCAGATGTGGTGGCTCACGCCTGTACTCTCAGCACTTTGGGAGGCTGAGGCAGCCGGATCACTTGAGCTCAGGACATCAAGACCAGCCTGACCAACATGGCAAAACTCTGTCTCTACAAAAAATAGCCAGGGTAGTGGCATGCACCTGTAGTCCCAGCTACTCAGGAGGCTGAGGCAGGAGGATCACCTGAGTCTGGGAGGCAGAGGTTGCAGTGAGCTGAGATCCTGCCATGGCACTCCAGCCTGAGTGACAGAGCCAGACCCTGCAAAAAAAAAAAAAAAAGAGCAAGAAAGAAAAATTTAACTCGAAAATTTGGGTTGGTTGTTTCCTATCTGGGCTCCAGCTTTAGTGGGTCCACAATCCTCTGAAGTGTTAGTTTTCTGACACTGTATAGATGTGCATTTTTCTGGGTAGATGATTCATAGTTTTCTTCAACTTGTCAAAGTACGTGAATAACTATGCCCCTCTCCTGAAAAGTTAAAAAGTCACTGCTGCAAGATTAGATCAAGTATATTCCAGGAAAGAGATTGTGGAGGGCTAGAGATAAACCTCGCTGCACTCCATCCGCTGCTGTTGTACGCCACACTCTGTTGAAACTGTTCACATGGCCTTATCTTCCATGATTCTCTTGGCCTCCATCAACTCTGTGGACCATGCGTCCTTGAAACTGCTTTCTTTCCTCAGCTCTCATGACTCCGTGGTCCTCTAATTCTAATTATCTCCCTACATCTCTGGCCATCTTCCTACCCAGTGCACAGGTAAAAGTTCTCCCCTCTTCTCCCCTCCCCTCCCCTTCCATTCCCCCTTTCTTGGAACCTTGTTCTGTCACCCAGGCTGGACTGCAATGACACGATCTCTGCTCACTGCAACTTCTGCCTCTTGGATTCAAGTAATTCTCATGCCTCAGCCTTCCAAGTAGCTGGGACTACAGGTGCACACCACCATGCCCAACTAATTTTTGTATTTTTAGTAGAGATGGGATTTCACCATGTTGGCCAGGCAGGTCTTGAACTCCTGACCTCAAGTGATCCTCCTGCTTCGGCCTCCCAAAGTGCTGGGATTACAGGCACGAGCCACTGCACTTTGCCAACATGTTCTTTCTTTTTGCCCATTCTTTAATTCATGCTTTAATTCTGGAATTGCATCTTCAGTTCCTCTCTCTTCTTGGTCTTATTTCATGGTTCCCTAATAATATATTGGCTTCAAAATCAGTCCCTGTCTGAACAGATCTTTCTCTTGAGTTCCAGGAGCAAGAGAAAGAACTAAGTGTCTCTACCTAGACATTTCAATGATAACTCAAAGACAGTATATTCAACCTGAATCCATTATCCTTTCTCCCCCATGCCCCATCTGCAATTCCTCTATCATTGATGATTTTTATCCATTCACCCACCCATCCACCCATCCATCCATCCAACAATTATCTACTGAACCCCACCTCTGTGTCAAGTGTCATGCTAAGTGCTAAGAACACAGAGATGCCCCAAATAGATATTCCCTGCCCTCATGGAGTTTACAGTCTGTAGAAGGAGACAGTCCTTAAGCAAGAAAACACACAAATGAATGTAAATGCACATAATGTGAGCATATTTCTCAAAGGGAAGAATGGGATTCCAGGTAAAAAAAAATAACTTGAACTGATTCACCATCCCACTGGAGTCAGATATATCCATAAGAAATTCAAGAATAACCTGGACATTTTTAGGATGGTCTTGGATGGTTTCTCAAGGAAAACATCATTAGTGCTGAGACATGAATGACAAATTGGTGTTAACCAGGTGGCGAGTAGAGGGATGTTTCAGGGATAAAGCATAGGGCAGTCAGCAGACTCCCAGGAAAAATAAGGCAGTGGGCCAGGCATGGTGGCTCACACCTGTAATCCCAGCACTTTGAGTGGCCAAGGCAGGCAGATCGCTTGAGGTGAGGAGTTCCAGACCAGCCTGGCCAACATGGTGAAACCCTATCTCTACTAAAAATACAAAAATTAGTCAGGCATGGTGGCGCATGCCTGTAATCCCAGCTACTCGGGTGGCTGAGGCAGGAGAATCACTTGTACCTGGGAGATGGAGGTTGCAGTGAGCCGAGATCGTGCCACTGCACTCCAGCCTGGGCAACAGAGCAAGACTCCATCACACACACACACACACACACACACACACACACACACACACACACGAAAAAAAAAAAGAAAAGAAAGCAGCAGGCTTCATCTGCCAGAGGAAAGCAGATCCATGAAAGAATAAACCTGAGAAAACAACCGTTCCCATGGCACAAGATGGAGAGGGGGAATTTGGCTGCAGTCAAGTATATGACATCACCATAGCTAGAACACGGTGGGATGAAGTTCAAGTATTTATTTAGTAGGTATTCATTGCGCATCTGTCATACGACTTGCACTGTTACCGATGGGCACAGTGAGGATCCGACCCTACACCCATGGAACTTATTGCCTATTCAGTTTCTTTTTCTTTTTTTTTTTTTTTTGAGACGGAGTTTTGCTCTGTCGCCCAGGCTGGAGTGCAGTGGCACAATCTCGGCTCACTGCAAGCTCCGCCTCCCGGGTTCACGCCATTCTCCTGCCTCAGCCTCCCGAGTAGCTGGGATTACAGGCACCCGCCTCCGCGCCCAGCTAATTTTTTGTATTTTTAGTAGAGACAGGGTTTCACCATGTTAGCCAGGATGGTCTCGATCTCCTGACCTCGTGATCCACCCCCCTTGGCCTCCCAAAGTGCTGGGATTACAGGCGCGAGCCACCGCGCCCGGCGCCTATTCAGTTTCTGCTTAAGGGAAGGAATGTTAATTGAACACTTTGTAAGTCCTTTTTTTTTTTTTTTTTTTTTTTTTTTTGCCATCAGCCTGTTTAGAGATTCGTAAAACCTATGGATTCTTTCTCAGATTAATGTTTTAAGATGAATAAAATAAAATGCATAATATTTCAAAGAAGACCTATTATATTGAAAGACGCTTCTCAAAAACTCCTATGCTTGGACTTAGGGGATATCTTCAAGGTGAAGATGATGACTACAGCTGTTACATCCAGAAGCTGTAACTTTTTTTTTTTTTTTTTTTTTTTGAGACAGAGTCTCGCTCTTTCGCACAGGCTGGAGTGCAGTGGCGCGATCTCGACTCACTGCAAGCTCCGCCTCCTGGGTTCACGCCATTCTCCTGACTCAGCCTCCTGTAGCTGGGACTACAGGAGCGTGCCACCATGCCCAGCTAATTTTTTGTATTCTTTTTAGTAGAGATGGGGTTTCACCATGTTAGCCAGGATGGTCTTGATCTCCTGACCTCGTGATCCACCCGCCTTGGCCTCCCAAAGTGCTGGGATTACAGGCGTGAGCCATCGCACCCGGCCAACTTTTTTTTTTTTTTTTTTTTTTTGAGAGGGTTTCACTCTGTCACCCAGGCTGGAGTACAGTGGCACAATCATGGTTTACTGCAGCCTCAACCTCCCAGGCTCAAGTGATCCTCACACCTCAGACTCCAAGTAGCTGGGGCTACAGGCATGTGATACTATGCTCAGCTAATTTTTGTAGTTTTTGTAGAGATGGGGTTTCACCATGTTGCCCAGGCTGTGTGGCACTTTAAAAAAATCATCTATCCAACTCCCCGCTCTGAGGGTGTGGTTATTGGACAACTTCAACTTCATTCATTTAACTTGCCAAACTGATTCTACCTCCCCATTAGGGTTTTCTTTTCTTTTTCTTCTTCTTTTTCTTTCTTTCTTTTTTTTTTTTTTTTTTTTTTTTTTTGAGATGGAGTCTTGCTCTGTCTGCCCAGGTTGGAGTGCAGTGGCACAATCTCGGCTCACTGCAAGCTCTGCCTCCCAGATTCACGCCATTCTCCTGCCTCAGCTTTCCGAGTAGCTGGGACTACAGGCGCCTGCCACCACACCTGGCTAATTCTTTGGTATTTTTAGTAGAGACAGGGTTTCACCATGTTAGCCAGGATGGTCTCTATCTCCTGACCTTGTGATCCGCCCACCTTGGCCTCCCAAAGTGCTGGGATTACAGGTGTGAGCCACCACACCTGGCCCCCATTAGGGTTTTCTAAAGATGATGCCTTGGTCAGGAGACTCAAGAAACTGCCTTGGCAGTTGTAGGGTTCCTTGTAGATTGATAAAGTAGATTTCTTTCTTTCCCTATTTTTGTTTTAGAGACAAGATCTGTTCTGTCACCCAGGCTGGAGTGCAGTGGTGCAATCATAGCTCACTGCAGCCCCAAACTCCCAGGCTGAAGAGATCCTCCAGCCTCAGCTTCTCAAGTAGCTGGGACTACAGACACACACCACTGCACCTGGCTAATTTTTATTTTTTTTTATAGAGATAGGGGTCTCACTATGTTGCCCAGGCTGGTCTTGATCTCGTGGCTTCAAGCAGTCCTCCTGCCTCAGCCTCCCAAAGCACTGAGATTACAAGCATGAGCCACCACCTCCAGTCACAATATCATTCTTAATCTTCCCAATGACCCTATGAAGTAGGTGATCCTCTTTCCTCAGTGGGAAGAGAAAAAATTTGAAGAGCTAGGTTGATGGTCCAAACTCACATGGTTAATAGGTGGATTAAAGTTCCAGAACCAGGCCAGATGTGGTAGCTTATGCCCATAATCCAAGCACTTCGGGAGGCAGAGGTGGGTGGATCACTTGAGTCCAGGAGTTTGAGACTACCCTGGGCAACATAGCAAGACCCTGTCTCTACAAAAAATTTTAAAAAAATTAGCTGTGCATGGTGATGTGCCCCTGTAGTCCTAACTACTGGGGAGGCTGAGGTGGGAGGATTGCTTGAGCCCAGAAGGCAGAGATTTCAGTGACCTGTGACCACACCACTGCCCTCCAGCCTAAGTGACAGAGTGAGACCCTGTCTCAAAAAAAAAGAAAAAGAAAAGAAAAGAAACATTATAGAAGCATTATTCTGCATCCCCGTATATCACCATAGAACAGAATGCTCTATTTGTTCTTCATAGAAAATGTGAAATGTAATGAGAAGCTTTGGCCAGTGAAGAGTTGTTGTGGAAGAAAACATTGTCCCTTAAAAGCCAGAATTTGGTCGGGCGCAGTGGCTCACGCCTGTAATCTCAGCACTTTGGGAGGCCAAGGCGGGTGGATCACTTGAGGTCAGGAGTTTGAGACCAGCTTGGCCAACATGGCAAAACCCCATCTCCACTAAAAACTACAAAAATTAGCCAGGCATGGTGGTGGGCACCTGTAGTTTCAGCTACTCAGGAGGCTGAAGTGGTAGAATTTCTTGAGCCTGGAGGTCGAGGTTGCAGTGAGCAGAGATCGTGCCACCACACTGCAGCCTGGGCGACAGAGTGAGACTCTACCTAAAAACACTATATATATATATATATATATATCCAGAACCTTCTACATGTTGGGCTGTAGGAGCTTCAGTTGGGTTCTTTTCTTTCCTTGGGTCCTCTGTTTTTACCCCTGTGAAATGGGCGCATTGGACCAGTGAGACTCCCAAGGCTCTTGGCATCCATGTCACCATAAAATTCAAGACCATAGCATGCCCCCTTCAGTTAGCTTCTTTTTCTAGAAGATTCCTCATGTTTGGCACCAAATCCTCGAATTAGTGTTTAGTTGGCTGAAAGCCATGAGACCATTGAGAAAAAAAAAAGTGGAAGGCACACATTTATAGTCACGGGACCCCATAACCATCATCTGCCTTTCCTCTGGACTTCAAAACACGCCCAAGCTCCATTTCCTTTCTGCGGCAGGATTCATTTTACGAGCTCAGAAGGGACAACACATGTCCCCCACCCCGTCAGAAACGCCAGGACCCACTTTCTTGTTGAATAGCAGGATCGGCGCCCACAGACGGGGGGCGTCCTTGGCAGGAGGTTTAATGAGTTTTCTGTCTCCAGGGTGCTGGATGATTCCGCACCCTGTTTCTCCCAGGCTTGGACCCTGCGCTCCGCCGCCGGGTGGCTGGGGAGAACAATCCACTCTTTCTGGAACTGACATCAGTCCATGGGAGTGGGAAGGAAGTGCCCGAGAATGGGGGCTGGGGGGCAGATCCTGCTGACACCAGGGAGACGACAAAAGCAGGCATTGCAATGTCAGGGCCCTCCAATAAGGGCCTTGTTGTCCTTCCCTTTTCCAAGGGTCAGAACGGAGCCCTGGCCGGGCGGAAATGGGGTAAGAATGCAGTGCCATTGTCCCTGACGGGGAGGCTCAAGTGGGCCCCCTGTCAGGCCCCAGAGTAGGCTCTTGAAGACCACTTCAGACGGACCCCTGAGTCTTCAGGGATTAATTAAGGGCAAGTGGGAAGAGAGGGCTAGCACACTCCAGCTCCGGGCTCCTGAGGGGTGAGGGCTGAAGGCTTTGACAGAAAATCAAGAAGAATACACATTGTTTACTTTTTAAAAAAGCATCAAAACATCATCTCTGTTTTCTAAGGTGCTCCTCCATCCTGCCTTGATAATCCCAAGACACAAGGCATTGCAGCTAAGGGACAGGCTCAGAACTGATAGAAGGCTAGTATTAAGGACAAATTCAATTTTCTGTCTTTCTTTTTCTTTTTTCTGAGACAGAGTCTCTGTCACCCAGGCTGCAGTGCAGTGGCAAGATCATAGCTAACTGCAACCTCCATCTCCAAGGTTCAAGCGATTCTCCTGCCTCAGCCTCCCAAGTAGCTGGGATTACAGGCGCCCACCACCATGCCTGGCTAATTTTTGTATTTTTAGTAGAGACGGGGTTTTGCATGTTGGCCAGGCTGGTCTTGAACTCCTGACCTCATGTGATCTGCCTGCCTGGGCCTCCCAAAGTGCTGGGATAACAGGCACGAGTCACCGCACCCAGCCAAAAATCTAACTGTTTATGTGTAAAGCACAAATATATATCAAGCACAGAGACATACACAGTGTGTCTGTCATACTACAATTTCATGGGATTGGGACATTAGGAACATGTAGAAAGGATCCTCAGGAAGTGCAGTAATGAAAAGATTGAGAACACTGGTTGAGAGTGTATAAATTCTGGTGCATTCAAAACCCAGCTTTGCAGCTTTCTAGCTGTGTGTCCTTGAGTTAGTTACTTAACCTCTCTGAACTCCTTGTTTTCATACGTGACATGTATCTAGCAAGCATTCCATCACTTAGTTATTTTTATTATCAGGAACACATAGACTCAGTTTTCTCACTGTATGTCTTCCAGGATTTGCACGCAAGATTTACTAAACTGGAATCCTATGTTGTTGCTCAGGCCCTGCAATTCTCCAATCTTAACACAATTGTTCGACAATTGGTTAATTCAGGTTTTATGATTAGGTGTGCTGAGTGCCAGAGACTCAGAGATGGGGAGTACAGAGCCTGCCTTTGAGGGCCACAGGCTCCCATTCTGACCCATTACATTTCCTTTGTGCCTATCAAAAATGAGTTGCAGGAGAAACACCTGAGAACACACAGCTCTGTCTGTTTTCAATCAATTTACTACTATCATCATCATATCCTCAGAAATCATGCCATGTTCCCATGCTTTAGCCATAGTGAGGATCTACCAGAACCTTCTATTTTACCTTGGGCCCACTATGTTCTGAGTCCTTTGGCCACGTCATCCTGTCAATATCACACACTTTTGTTGGGCTTAATCCCTATTTTGCAGATGAGAATGTGGGCTTGGAGAAGTTATGTGACATCTCTATGTCCACACAGCTAGTCACAGCAAATGAGATTGGAACCTAGATTCCCCTGATTCCGAAGTTCTCTACATAATTTAATCTTCAACAAACGGCCTCCAATTTATTTATTTATTTGTTGATTTATTTATTTATTTCAGAGATAGGTCTTGCTCTGTTTTCCAAGCTGGAGTGCAGTGGCACAATCGTATCTCACTGAAACCTCACTTGAACCTGGGCACAAGCAATCTTCCTGCCTCAGCCTCCCAGGTAGCTGGGACTACAGGTGCACATCATCATGCCCAGCTAATTTTTTCAATTTTTTTTTTTTTTTTTTTCAGAGATGGGGATCTCACTATGTTGCCCAGACTGGTCTCGAACTCCTGGCCTCAAGTTATCTCCCATCTTGGCCCCTCAAATTGCTGGGATTACAGGCATGAGCTATCACACCTGGCCCAGCCTCCAATTTAAATAAAATAATTAAAATAATTGACTTTCATTGACTGGGAACTACTGTATTATAGATATTACCTTATGCCAGATATCACACTAAGTGCTAATGGACATTATAGCAATTAATTATTACAGCAACCCTTTTATTCTCATTCTTCAGATGAATAAACTGAGACTCGACAAATTAAAGTCATTTGCCTATTCTCACACAACACAGAAGTGGGAAAGATGGAGTTTGAATCCAGGCCCCACACCTGAGTGTGTGCTTCTAATCACTTCACTATGTCCCATCCATTCATTCACTTTTTTGCGACAAGGTCTTGCTCTGTCATCCAGGCTGAAGTGCAGTGGTGCAATCACAGCTCACTGCAGCCTCACCCTTCTAGGCTCAAGCGATTCTCCCACCTCTCAGCCTCTGAGTAGCTGGGACTACAGGCACACACCCCATCACCTGGCTAATTTCTGTATTTTTTATAGAAATGGAGTTGTGCCATGTCACCCAGGCCGGTCCTGAACTCCTGGCCTCAAGCGATCAGACTGCCTCGGCCTTCCGAAGTGCTGGGATTGCAGGCGTGAGCCACCGCACCCAGCCCATTCATTTTCTTATTCAAGCAAATCTGTACTGAGAATTTACTAGACTGTGATTGCGGAGGTCTCTCCTGGTGGCTCCTCCTCTGAGGGTTTTCTCTCTTGGTTTCTCATTGCCTCTCTTCCCTTCCCCAAAACTTTAAAATATGGCTGGAGAGTGAAAGTCCTATTGTGAGAATCTGATGGGGTAAAGGTTGGGACCATGCTGCTTCTCCCTCCCTCTGGCAGGCCAGGTCTGGGGTGCATTTGCTAATTCTGTGAACTGGGCCCAAACATTTCACCCTTCTGGGTCTCAGTTTCCTCATCAATTAAAACAGGGATGATAACACCAGTCCCAAAGTGTTGTGCAAGCCAAAGAAAATCATGTGGGCCAAACACTCATGAGAATATTAACATATGAAAGGTCCCTTCCCTGGGAACGGAGATCCACTTCTGTCCACATGGCTGGAACCTTGAGCAGGGTCAGAAGTAAGAGTAGAGGCACTGGGCCTGGCTTCCAGACTCTTAGGAGACCCGTTTGTCGTGTTCTGGCTGTCACTGCGTATCCTGAGCCATGGACAAAGAGAAGTCTCGCTCTCTAAAGCCGGATTTCACTCACTCATTCGTTCATTCATGAACTCAGTCATTCAGTCATTTACTCATTCACTAACTTGGTCATTCACATATTTATTTCTTCTATAATATTTAATAAACTACTGTTCATTATACAAAACATTTCACAGAGTTGCCTGGTACTTGCAGCCATGAACAAAGACAGTGAAGGTCACTACTCGAATTCTAGGACACGGGGATAGGAAGAGAAAAATTCAACTGAAAAATGCTCGTGATAAATACAGATTATGGTAAGTGCTATGCAGAAAGTAAAATAAACAGGCTGAGAGACAGTGCCAGGGAGGTACCAGTTTAGATACAAGGGTCTAAGAAGGGAACCTAAGAGATGACACTGGAAGGGAAATCTGAAAGAAATAGACAACCAGGGCCGGGTGCAGTGGCTCATGCCTGTAATCCCAGCACTTTGGGAGGCCGAGGCAGGCGGATCACGAGGTCAGGAGATCGAGACCATCCTGGCTAACACGGTGAAACCCTGTCTCTACTAAAAATACAAAAAATTAGCCAGGCGTGGTGGCCGGTGCCTGTAGTCCCACCTACTCGGGAGGCTGAGGCAGGAGAATGGCGTGAACCCAGGAGGCGGAGCTTGCAGTGAGCTGAGATCGCGCCACTGCACTCCAGCCTGGGTGAAACAGCGAGACTCCGTCTCAAAAAAAAAAAAAAAAAAAAAAGAAATAGACAACCAGTAGGAAAGCCCAAGTTGGAGGTCTCTGATCCCCTTCCCAATAGCTTTGCTACTATTATCATTAAAATGCCATTAGGACTCATTTTTTAAAAATTGAAAAACAAAAGGAATTTTTAATTAATAAAGTAATATACAAGAGGGTGCTTAGTATGGGCATAGTATTTTTTTTTTTTTGAGACAGAGTCTCCCTCTGTCACCCAGGCTGGAGTGCAATGGCGCAATCTTGGCTCACCGCAACCTCCGCCTCCCAGGTTCAGGCAATTCTCCTGCCTCAGCCTCCCGAGTAGCTGGAATTACAGGCATGCACCACCATGCCCAGCTAATTTTGTATTTTTAGTAGAGATGGGGTTTCTCCATGTTGAGGCTGGTCTGAAACTCCTGACCTCAGGTGATCCTCCCGCCTCGGCCTCCCAAGGTGCTGGGATTACAGGCGTGAGCCACCGCACCCGGCTCAACCGTCTCTTTTTGAAAATGGGTGGGATGGTTTTTCCACCGACTGGGGACAATAGCCCCAGAGCCTTAGAAAAACAAAGGCAGGAGGCTGCTGGGGCCAGCAGCTGCTTCTGGGGTCAGGTCCACCAAAGATGTCCTAATTTATTCATTTACTGCCTCTTGCCTTCGGGAATTTTAAGAGGAGAAAACAAACATTTGTTTATTCATTCTTCTTGTTGTCTCCAGAGATCTCAAACTACCTCAAGATCTAGTGATCTGAGGAATGAACTCGGTGGAATTCTGCAAACTCCGCCTAAGCAAAAGGTGCTTTAGAAGGATGAAGTGGTGAAGAAATGGAATTTGGGGGGATAATGGTCTTTGAAAATATATGTTCTCAAAAATTTGAAATGCATCCAAACATAATGAACCCCTCCCTTCCTATCATGCAGTTTCAACAATTATTATGATTATATTATTATTTTGAGATGGAGTCTTGCTCTGTTGCCAGGCTGGAGTGCAGTGGTGCGATCTCAGCTCGCTGCAACCTCTGCCTCCCAGGTTCAAGCAATTCCCCTGCCTCAGCCTTCTGAGCAGCTGGGACTACAGGTGCATGCCACCACACCCGACTAATTTTTTTGTATTGTAGTAGAGACGGGGTTTCACCATGTTGGCCAGGATGGTCTGGATCTCCTGACCTCGTGATCCGCCTACCTTGGCCTCCCAAAGTGCCGGGATTACAGGCATGAGCCACGCCAGGCCTTTTTTCTTTTTTTTCTTTTCTTTTTTTTTTTTTTTTTGGCAGAGTCTTGCTCTGTCGCCCAGGCTGGAGTGCAGTGGCATGATCTCAGCTCACTACAACCTCCACCTTCCATGTTCAAGCGATTCTCCTGCCTCAGCCTCCTGAGTAGCTGGAATCACAGGCATGTGCCACCACGCCTGGCTTTTTTAGTAGAGATGGGGTTTCACCATGTTGGCTAGGCTCGTCTTGAACTCCTGGCCTCAAGTGATCTGCCTGCCTTGGCTTTCCAAAGTGCTGGGATTACAGGCATGAGCCACTGTGCCCGGCCAACAATTATTATAATTTTGGACAAAGACATTTTTTGTAAGGATCTTATAGGTCCCAAACATTCTTATTTTGGGGAGACCCCTTACCCACATCTTAAAATGCACCCACATTACATAATAAATACAATTTTATGCATTTAAAATAGCTCAATTGTCGACATAAAGTTTTGTTGTTGTTGTTATTTGAGACAGGGTCTTGCTCTGTCACTGAGGCTAGAGTGCGGTGGTGCTACCAAGGCTCAAGTGATCCTCCCCTTTCAGCCTCCTGAGTAGCTGGGATTACAGGCATGCACCACCATGCTCAGCTAATTCTTTTATTTTTTATTTTTACTTTTTGTAGTGACAGGGATCTTGCTACATTGCTCAGGCTGGTCTTGAACTCCTGAGCTCAAGTGATCCTCCTGCCCCGGCCTCCCAAAGTGCTGGGATTACAAGTATGAGCCATTCCACTGGGCTGACATCAAGTTACATTTTGTCCACATGTAAGCATTACTTTTAATGCAGCAATCCTCCCTTCCTTGGATCATCTGAAAAAAGGTGTCTCTTGCACCCAGCAGTTAGACTGGCCCTTGTTGTAGATATGCAAAATGACACCTAGATCAAGACAAAGGATGATTCACTAGTTGAAAACCTTTTAAGACAATGGGGCTTTAGGTCCAGGAGCCTGGAGGAGGAATTGTCAAAGATTCAACACAAACTTTCCCTACTGATGAAAAAAAAAAATCAAAGAAGTGAGGTTTTTTTCTCCTTTAATTTTGCTGTCCCATCTTGAGCACTTCCTCTGTTCCTCAGATTGTGCCAAAGTCCTTGCCATCCACATTCGATACAGAGGAATGACAATTGTGCCACATCACAGTGCTGTTGTGAAGATGAAAGGATACCCGTCTAGACTGCACAGTGCTGACGCTGAAAACACACTCAGCCATGCTCGCAGTTAAGATTCTTCTTCCTGTTGTTTCTGCTGTTTTTATTATCAAACCGATGTTATTCTTACTACTCATTTTTAGAGGGAAATACAGGCTCAGAGAGTTAAAGTAGCTCCCTTAAGATCACACAGCACCTGCCAGAATCTGAGTTCAAACTCTTGCCTTATCCACCAGATGATAAGTTCTCCTGTGATCTCTGCAGTCAAAACCCCCTGTATTCAGAATTTTGTCTCCATCGCTTACAGATAAACCCGTCATTTATTCCATCTTCTTTTGAGTGTTCGTATTCTCTTTTGTTAAACCAAGATAACAGTAATATCTACTTACACAGTGGCCAAAGACTTACCATCAGGTTATGTGTGAGAAAATCCCTTGTAATCAGCAACATCTCCCCTGGATGTTAGTTATTTTTCTCTGTCTATTACTATTTTCACAAAGTAAGGCCACAAATAGATTAAAAGGGGGAGTAAACCCAGGAGCAGATAATGTGGGAGTGTCAGCAGGTGACATTGTAACATCTCACAATTGTGTCCTCACTACTTGGCCCACTGTGTGTCTCACACACATTAGATGCAAAAGAGAGAGAGAGGAAAGAGAGAGAGAGAGAGAGAGAAAGGAGGAAGGGAGGGATGGAGGGAAGGAAAAAAAAGAGAGAAAAGAAAATAGAAACAAAAAGAAAGAAGGCCAGGCACGGTGGCTCATGCCTGTAACCCCAGGACTTTGGGAGGCCCAGGCAGGCAGATCACCTGAGCTCAGAAGTTTGAGACCAGTCTGGCCAACATGGCAAAACCCCGTCTCAACTAAAAATGCAAAAATTAGCCGGGTGTGGTGGCACGCGTCCATAGTCCCAGCTACTCGGGAGGCTGAGGCAGGAGAATCGCTTGAACCTGGGAGGCGGAGGTTGCAGTGAGTTGAGATCGCGCTACTGCCCTCCAACCTGGGCAACAGAGTGAGACTCTGTCAAAAAAAAATAAATAAATAAAAGAAAAGAAAGAGACGAAGGAAGAAAGGGAGAGAGAAAAAGAAAAAAGAGAGAAAGAAAGGGAAGAAAAGGAAAGGAAGGGAGGGAGGGAGGAAAGGAAGGAAGGAAGGAAAAAAAGAAAGAAAAAGAAAAAAAGAAAGAAGGAAAGAAAGAGAAAGGAAGGAAAGGAAGGAAAGAAAGAAAAAAGAAAGAAAGAGAAAGAGAGAAGGAAAGAAAGAGAGAAGGAAAGAAAGACAGAGAGAAGGAAAGAGAGAGAGAGAGATACATTCTTAAATGTAAGCTCCTATCCTGTGGGCCCCAGGGATCAATGGATGGGATTTAGGAGGGGAGTAGGTCTAGCAATTCTGGATAATGGGAGGCCACCTACCTATTGGGTGTGTGCATTTTCCTGGGAGGAGAATAACAGGTCTTCCTATCAATCAGACCCAATAAACTGCTCTTATACATTTATGTATAAATATATTTTATTTCTTGCAAAGAAAATTTCATAACAGAAACTAACAACATGTAGACCAGGCACAATTCCACCCACAATTTGGGGTTCCCTTTTCCACTTTCTCTTCCTGTCCTTGTATTCAGGAATTTAAATAGAGCCATTGTCCTAAAGAAGATAGCATTTTGAAATTCACTTATTATTATTATTATTGAGACAGAGTCTCGCTCTGTCACCCAGGCTGGAGTGCAGTGGCACAATCTTGGCTCACTGCAACCTCCACCTCCTGGGTTCAAGTGATTCTCCTGCCTCAGCCTCCCAAGTAGCTGGGATTACAGATGAGCGCCACCACACCAGCTATTTTTTGTAGAGACGGGGTTTTGCCCTGTTGGCCAGGCTGGTCTCGAACTCCCAACCTCAAGTGATCCACCTGCCTCGGCCTCCCAAAGTGCTGGGAATAGAGGCGTGAGCCATTGCACCCACCTTCACTTATTATTTTATTATTCTTGTTACTCAATATAATACATTCCCCATGTTGCTTGACAGATTTTACATTCATCATTTTAATCATTAAATAATAGTTCACTCCCTTGTATAAGAACCCATTTAATACATGCTGGTTGTGAGATTTCAGTTAATGTAACAAATGAAGTTGGTATGCTGTTTGGCACATAGTAAGCATCATCATAAACACTGATGTTATTTCAATTTTATCCTCAAACCAGTTTATGAGGTTGCCATTATAATGACACCCATTTTATAGATGAGAAAATGAAGGTACAGCAAGGTTAGTTAGCTTGTCCTAGGTCACACAGCTAGTTAAGGAAGGAAGCCCAAGAAATTGGTGAATTAACAGTTTCTGAATTCCTGCATCTTCCAGCTGGCCCACTGCCCACCTTGGGGTAGCGCTACTCACAGCACAAAGAAGCAAGCCTTTGATGTGCTAATCCCATTTGTTTGTATGGAGATCAGAGGAGGACACCTGGATTTATTTATGCAGTTCCTGACTCCAAAAGCCCCATCAGGCCTCCTGAGATTAGATACATTAGCTATTTAAATTGTATTGTTTGATTCTTGCTCCCCAAAGTCAAGACTTTCCTGCTCACCCTGATTTTATAACCACAGGCAATACGCTTAACCTTTCAGCTTGAATCTCAGTTTCTTTATCTCTAAGATGGGTACTCTATTCCCAGAGAAGTTGTAGGAACATTTATCGGATAAAACATAGCCAACCCTGGATGTCTCCTCTTCCTTTCAAGTCCAGATTCATCTCCTAGAAACTGCATTCCAGCAGCGCACAGTGGCTCACGCCTGTAATCCCAGCACTGGGAGGCCGAGGCGGGCAGATCACGAGGTCAGGAGGTCGAGACCATGCTGGCCAACATGGTGAAATCCCATCTCTACTAAAATGCGAAAGAAAAAAAAATTCGCCAGGCATGGTGGCGTGCGCCTATAGTCCCAGCTACTCAGGAGGCTGAGGCAGGGGAATCGCTTGAACCTGGGAGCTGGAGGTTGCAGTAAGCTGAGATGGCCCCACTGCACTCCAGCCTCGTGACAGAAAAAAAAACAAAAACCACAAAACAAAGAACAAACAAACAAACAAACAAACAAAACACAAAAAATACACCAAAACTCAAAACGCCATTCCAATTTCCTTTTCTTTTTCTCCCCTTCTTCTACTTAGTAACCTATAATGGCCACCCACAATCTCCAGCTGGGGGTCCACTTTCCTTACCTCTAAAATGAGATTATAGTCAGAAGTTTCGATGAGGATGAAGTGATAAAATATATTTAAAGCTCAGTGTGTTGCACATAGGTTTTTTTTTGTTGTTTGTTTGTGTTTTTTGAGATGAAGTCTCTGTAGCCCAGGCAGGAGTGCAGTGGCATGGTCTCGGCTCACTGAGACCTCTGCCACTCAGGTTCAAGTGATTCTCCTGCCTCAGCCTCCAGAGTAGCTGGGACTGCAGGTGTGCGCCACCACGCCCGGCTCATTTTTGTATTTTTAGTAGAGATGTTGGCCAGGCTTGTCTCGAACTCCTGACCTCAGGTGATCTATCTGCCTTGGCCTCCCAAAGTGCTGGGATTACAGGCGTGAGCCGCTGCACCCGGCCAAGTTGCACATAGTTTCCACACAAAATGAAGGTATTATGACTCTTCATTTGTTGTTGTTGTTAGAGAATAAGTGATATGTCCAACTAGTTAGAGAGCTAGCGTTACCTTGATCAGCCTGGTAAGATTTGCAGGCCTACAGCTCTCTCCCCTTTGCCAATTCCTTCCTTCCTTCCTTCCTTCCTTCCTTCCTTCCTTCCTTCCTTCCTTCCTTCCTTCCTTCCTCTCTTTCTCTTGTCTCTTGCTTGCTTGCTTTTTCTGAGTTGAAGTCTTGCTCTGTCGCCCAGGCTGGAGTGCAATGGCATGATCTCGGCTCACTGCAACCTCCACCTCCCAGGTTCAAGTGATTCTCCTGCCTCAGCCTCCCGATTAGCTGGGATTACAGGTGCCCGCCACCACACCCGACTAACTTTTTTGTATTTTTAGTAGAGATGGGGTTTCACCATGTTGGTCAGGCTGGTCTCAAACTCCTGACCTCAGGTAATCCACCCACCTCAGCCTCCCAAAGTGCTGGGATTACAGGCATCAGCCACAGCACCTGGTCTCCCTTTGTCAATTTCTAAAACACTTCTGACCCACCCAACAATGATTACATCCAGTTTCATTTAGGATTGGGAAAAGCTTTCTCCTTGAATAAGAAAAAACGGAAGATAATCGAACAGTCAAATACTCGAGTGGCCACAAGATGGCTCTCCCGGGAGGCCCGGCTTGGATTAACCCCCAGCCTTGATTCCTTAACACCATTCCTTCCCTGAGAAACAGCATCCTGTTTGGGATGCCAGACCCCCTTGGACTCTCATGGCTCCAGCCCTCAGGACTGTGAGCCCCTTGGAAAATGACCAGAGTCTGCCCTTCCTTCTGGTCCCTCTTGATTTCTTTCTGGACACACATTTTTGTGGTGCTGCCATTCGCTATCTGGCTTGGTTGCCCTCTGGGTTTTCAGTGTGTGCATACGAACAGAGGATGCCAGATAGCTAATCTTACCTCTGACCAACCCTCTCAAAGGCACAATCAAGATAGAACCCAGGACTCATCTTGCATTGCAAACCTCAAAAGCCGGTTGAGCTGAGCTAGTGAAGACACGCCTCAGCCATCTCTATTCTGGGTGTTTCCTGCATTCCAGCCGATAAGGAGACACCTCTGAGGAGCCTGAACCGCCTGCCCAGAAGGCAGAGTGGGTGAAAGTTTTAAGACAGTCTGGGCACACTCAGGGTGCAACGGTGAACACCTCTTACACAGCGCTGAGCATTTTCCAGAACTGTCTTGCTTCCTCTGTCTCTCTTGACTTTCACAGCAGCCTGCCAGGGCTGACAGGCAATGGGCCCTTTTGTCTTTTTGTTTGTTTCTTTTTATGGAGAATGAGGTCTTACTATGTTGCCGAAGCAGGACTTGAACTCCTGGGCTAAACCTATCCTCCTGCATCTGCCTCCCTAAGTGCTGGGATTACAGGTGTCAGCCACCGTGCCTGGCAATGGGCCCTTTAAGTTTTTTTTTTTTTTTTTTGTAGTGACGGAGTCTCACTATGTTGCCCAAGCTGGTCTTGAACTCCCGGGCTCAAGCAATCCTCCCACCTTGGCCTCCCAAAGTGCTGGGATTACAGGCATGAGCCTGGCAATGGGCCCTTCTGAATAGAGGAAGATGCTGACGTTCAGAAAGGTTAAGGAATATGCCTAAGGGCACCAAGGTCACAAACCCTAGAACTTTTTACAAGCTGACGAGTTCCAACTCCTGGTCTCCAGTCCTCTGTGTGACCCCTCCCCTTCAACTGTCCTATATTTAAAATCTTCTGCTGGAAACCAGGACTTTCAGGAAAGACCTGTTCACCTTTTGCTGGTTCTGAAGTAAACAGGTCTCAAGCTGTTCTTGGATGACAGTGAATTCAGGGACTGCAGTGTTTTCACTAGGCCTCACGGGCATTGGCACGTCCCCAGAGATTCCGGAGAGATTGGGGAGGCTGGAAGGATGAGGTCCCTGGTTATTCATGTGCATTGATGGTTGGCTTGCATTGGATGGATACAAGTTCAGAACCACCTAGAAGTAGTTTATTTTGGAAATGTGGATGCCCGCTTCTGTGTCCCTGTAGACTGCCATGTGTGCACCCACCAGGAACGCCTAGATTTTTTTCTTAAAGGGCAATGCAGTTAATTTCTCCATGACCAAAACTTGAGTAGATACGCCATGAATTCAGTGCCCAGGAAAGAAAATCCATAGAGGTATAACTTCATATTTTTCTTGGAAATAAATTTGGAGCAACCATAAAAGTTTCTCTCTGCGTATGTGAGTGTGTGTGAGAGTGTGTGTGTGTGAGAGTGTGTGTGTGTGTGTGTGTGAGAGAGAGAGAGAGAGAGGAAAAAAGAGAGAGAGAAAGAAAGAAAAGAAAGAAGGAAGGAAGGAAGGAAAGAAAGAAGGAAAGAAAGAAAGAAGAAAGAAGGAAAGAAAAGAAAGAAAGAGAGAAAGAGAGAAAGAGAGAAAGAAAGAAAGAAAGAAAGAAAGAAAGAAAGAAAGAAAGAAAGAAGAAAGAAAAGCAAGCGGCAGAGAGAGACTGAATTATTCCAGGACTGATTTCTTTAGCTGTGGTTAAAAGATTTTTTGTTAAGTAAGACTGTTTAGAGATTACTTTATTTTTGACACATATATATATATATATATTTATATACATATATTTTTTGAGATGGAGTCTCACTCCATTGCCCAGGCTGGAGTGCAGTGGCACAATCTAGGCTCACTGTAACCTCCGCCTCCTGGGTTCAAGCCATTCTCCTGCTTCAGCCTCCCGTGTAGCTGGGATTACAGGTGTGCACCACCACGCCCGGATAATTTTTGTATTTTTAGTAGAGATGGGGTTTCACCACGTTGGCCAGGCCGATCTCGAACTTCTGACCTCAAGTGATCTGCCCACCTTGACCTCCCAAAGCGTTGGGATTACAGAAGTGAGCCACCGTGCCTAGCTTGTTTCATATATTATTTTTCATGTATTTGGCTAATTTTTGTATATTTTTAGGGATGGAGTTTTGCCATGTTGCCCAGGCTCCTCTTGAACTCCTGGACTCAAGCCATCCACCTGCCTTGTGGATGACCTCTCAAAATGCTGGGACTACAGGCATCAGCCACTGCACCCAGCCTTACTTCCACTTTTTTTTTTTTTCAGATGGAGTCTTGCTCTGTTGCCCAGACTGGAGTGCAGTGGCAAGATCTCGGCTCACTGCAACTTCTGCCTCCCAGGTTCACGCCATTCTCCTGCCTCAGCCTCCTGAGTAGCTGGGACTACAGGCGCCCGCCACCATGCCCAGCTAATTTTTTGTATTTTTAGTAGAGACAGGGTTTCACCGTGTTAGCCAGGATGGTCTTGATCTGACCTCGTGATCCGCCCACCTCAGCCTCCCAAAGTGCTGGGATTACAGGCGTGAGCCATTGCGCCGGGCTTTTTTTTTTTTTTTTCACTCCCTTACATTGATCCAGAGCCTACTATGTGCCAGGTACTGTGTAAGTGCTTCTTCATTTAATTTATCCTTCTCACAAACAGATGAGGTAGGCAATATAATTATATCTCCCCATTATACAGGGAAGAAAACTGAGACTTAGAGAGGTGGAGAGATTTTTCCAAGATGCTTTAGTTGATCTGAATCTCATCCCAGGAATGTGACTTCCGGAGTGCCTCTTCACCTCCTAACTTACCCATCTAGGCCAAGGTTTCTCAGTGTAGCCACTATTGGCATTTTGTACCAGATAATTCTGCATGGTAGGGGCTGTCCTGTGTAGAATGTTTAGCAGCATCCTTGGTCTCTACCAGTAGGTAGATGCCAGCAGTAGCATCACCCTCATTTGTGACAACAAAAAATATCTCCAGACAATGCCAGGTGTCTGCTGGGGGCAAAATCCTCCTTCTAAAAGCATGAGAACCACTGTTCTTTGCTAATTTCTCATTCCTAAGATGCAGGGTAGGACCCAAATATACTTTGCCAGAATGTAGGAATAATTGATTGATTCTTTTTTTTTTTTTTTTTGAGATGGACTGTCCATCTGTCACCCAGGCTAGAGTGCAGAGGCATGATCTCAGCTCATTGCAAACTCCGCCTCCCGGGTTCAAGAGATTCTCATGCCTCAGACTCCCGAGCTGGGACTACAGGCGTGCCACCACTCCCAGCTAATTTTTATGTTTTTAATAGAGACGGGGTTTCACCATGTTGGCCAGGCTAGTCTTGAACTCCTTACCTCAGGTGATCCTCCCACCTCGGCCTCCCAAAGTGCTGGGATTACAGGTGCAGCCACTGCATCTGGCCAATTTATTGATTCTGGAGCTGGTTTATGTGTTTCTCCTTCATTCCTGCAAAAACTGTATTCACCTTTCACCTTCTCCAGAAACCTGGATCCACTAGTGGGTTCCCTCCTCTCTATAATATGGCAAAGCACGTTAGTTTTACTGTATCCTTTCTATCTCTCTGGGTTTCAGGTCATTTTGTGGCCCTGGCTAAACCCTCCCTGCTTTGGCTAGACTGGGAGAAGGCCCTGAAGGTAAAGCCTTTGTTTTTGAGAGCTGAGCACTGTGGCTTATGTCAGTAATCCCAGCACTCTGGGAAGCTGAGGTGGGCAGATCACTTGAGGTCAGGAGTTTGAGACCAGCCTGGCCAACATGGTGAAAACCCGTCTCTACTAAAAATACAAAAATTAACCAGGTATGGTGGTGTACACCTGTAATTCCAGGTACTAGGGAGGCTGAGGCACAAGAATCACTTGAACCTGGGAGGCAGAGGTTGCAGTGAGCCGACATTGTGCCACTGCACACCAGCCTGGGTGACAGAGCGAGACTCCATCTCAAAAAAAAAAAAACAAAAAAAAAACAAATCTTTGTCTTTATAATCTTTTTTATCCATCTTTGATCCCAAAGCAAACCCCAGGGCCTGGCACAGATGAGGTGTAAATACCTGTTTGGCAAATGGTGAGCAAGGTATAGGTGGGTAGCCAGAGATGACGTTTAGGCAAAGGGATTAGAAGTGAGTTTTCTTGGCCAAGAGCGGTGGCTCACGCCTGTAATCTCAGCACTTTGGGAGGCCAAGGCGGGTGGATCACCTGAGGTCAGAAGTTCAAGACCAGCCTGGCCAACATGGCGAAACCCCGTCTCTACTACAAATACAAAAAAAAAAAAATTAGCCAGGTGTGGTGGCGGGTGCCTGTAACCCCAGCTACCCAGGAGGCTGAGGCAGGAGAATCGCTGGAACCCAGGAGGCAGAGGCTGCAATGAGCCTAGATCCCGCCACTACACTCCAGCCTGGGCAACAGAGAATGACTCCATCAAAAAAAAAAAAAAAAAGTGAGTTTTCTCTTTCACCTGCATGTATTTCATGTATTTGTATGTTCTTTGAATTGGAAAGTTAAAAAAAAAAAAACCACAGTAAGAATGAACTACTTTTATGTCATACTAAGCACTTAATAGTCAGTAAGCTGAATTCCCGGTATGCTTCCAAATGAATTTTTTTTTGAGACAGAGTCTTGCTCTGTCGCCCAGGCTGGAGTGCAGTGCTGTGATCTCAGCTCACTGCAACCTCCGCCTCCCAGGTTCAAGCAATTCTCTGCCTCAGCCTCCCAAGTAGCTGGGATTACAGGCACCCGCCACCACGCCTGGCTAATTTTTGTATTTTTAGTAGAGACAGGGTTTCACCATTTTGGCCAGGCTGGTCTTGAACTCCTGACCTCGTGATCCACCCACCTCGGCCTCCCAAAGTGCTAGGATTACAGGCATGAGCCACCGCACCCGGCTTCCAAATGAATTAAAAAAAAAAAATCTACACAAAGACATACAGCAAAGAGTCAACAGGGATTGCCCCTGGGTAAGGTTAATTTTTCTTTTATGCCTCTCAAGGATCCCAGGCAATACATGAGTGGTGCCTGTACCTGCTCTGGAATGGGGGAAACTCAGCATCACACCCTGGCTCCATTGCTCACTAGCTGTGTGACCTTGGGCAGGGTCTTACTTTGTCACTCAGGCTGGAGCACAATGGCACCAACATGGCTCACTGCAGCTTTGAACTCCCAGGCTCGAGCAATCCTCCTGCCTCAGACACCCAAGTAGCTAGAACCACAGGCACATGCCACCATGCCTGGCTAATTCTTGTATGTTTTGGAGTTGGGACTTGCCATGTTTCCCTGGCTGGTCTCGAACTCTGAGCTCAAGTGATTTACCTGCCTAGGCCTCCCAAAGTGCTGGGAGTACAGGAGTGAGCCACCACGCCCGGCCTCATGAGGTCATCTTCTAAGCTTTGATTTGTTCATCTGTAAAATGAGATGAGAAAAGCAGGGACCTCCTCTGAAGGATTTGGAATGATTAAAAGAGATAAGGAATGGAAAACGGAGTGCTTAATAGGAGTTTGATTAATGCCAATAATTCACATACTGTTTTTTATCAAACAGGCATTCTTTTTCTTTTTAACACAGAAATAAGATCAAAGCTAATAAATGTGATTTTTAAAAAACTGTGGGTGAGAGGGTTATCAGGACACCCCTTCCCCCTTAGCCCCATGCACAAGTCCTGCACGGCAAGGGCAACTGGGTCACGGAGTGCCCCGGGGAGGGCCTTGAGAAGCCCAGTGGCCAATTTAGAGGAGCCTGTGCAGCTCTGAGCTCGGAACTGACTCAAATCAACATGGAGGCTCCCTGATAACATACCTGCACCCCTAGAAGAAAACAACGCTGCAGAGAACCCCCAAATTGTCAAAAATCTCAAACGAATTGTCCATTCTTTGTCTTTGAGGTTGATTTAATGGTATTTTGTTTTCCTAACCATTCAGCCAAGGTAGATGAGGAATCTGTTGTTCCCCTTGGTGTCCCCAGAAGCAGCCAGGGGCTGGACGCTGACGGCTGTGGAGACAAATATCAGAGCTCCTACTGTTCAAGTGCTAATAGCCTTGTTTAACCATCACAGCAACCCCACAGACATTTGTGCTAGTTCGCCCATTTTACAGGTGAGAAAATTGAGGCTGAATGTGATCTTAATTTACCTGTATTTAGGACACCTTCAGGATAATTAGATCTAGCCTGGCCTGGTGTCATTTAGAAACTTGCTCCTACTCAAAGTATGGTCTGTGGACCAGCAGCAGAGCCCCAGAGTCCATAAGTAGGTAGCATCTCAACTTGTTCTAGTTACTGAATCAGAATTATGTTCAAGACGTGGCTTTGTTTGCTGTTTTCTGTGTCCTCTGTCTACTCCCATGGCCTCAGACCAGGCCACTATCAGCTCTCATCTGAATCACCCTTGACAGCCTTTAACTGCTCCCTCTTGCTCCTTCTCAACCAATTTGGCATTCCCTTCCTCTATATCTTTTAATGGCTCCCTATTGACTTTGCATTCACTTCCTAACATAGCTTTTAGGGCACTTCCATTCTGGATCCTGCCTTCTCAGCCTTCATCTCACATCTCACTCTTTCATTACAGCCCATGCTGCATGGTCCAGCCTCATCCAATGCCCTTCCTGGCATGCAACCCCACCTCTGGAACTTTGTCCGTTCTCATCACCTGGAAGATGCTTCATTTTTTCTCTATCCCTGGATTGATCTTACTTACCCCCCTGGAGCACTTCTTCTTTGAGGAAGTATATTCCAGCCCCTTGAGCTTGTTCCATCCCATAGGAGTTATCATGCCTGCTTGCTGATTTGTCTGCCTTTCGGATTTTAAGCACTTCAAGGACAAAAGTTGTCTTACTCATCAATGCAGCCTCGACACTTAGCATGAGATCTTGCATGTGGTGCATTCCCCCTGCATTTATTTTATTTATTATCATTTTTTGAGATGAAATTTTTGCTCTGTTGCCCAGTCTGGAGTGCAATAGCACAATCCCGGCTCACTACAACCTCCGCTTCCTGGGTTCAAGCGATTCTCCTGCTTCAGCTTCCTGAGTAGCTGGGATTAAAGGTGCCCACCGCCATGCCTGGCTAAGTTTTTGTATTTTTAGTAGAGATGAGCTTTCACCACGTTGGCCAGGCTGGTCTAGAACCCCTGACCTCAAGTGATCCACCCGCCTCAGCCTCCCGAAGTGTTAGGATTACAGGCGTGACCCACACCGTGCCCGGCCTGGCGCATTCTCAATAATGGCCCTCAGTGTCCACTTTCTGGCTGCTTCTGGTACACCAAGGAAAACAACTGATTCCTTGTCAGCCTGAGCTGAATAATTAGGAAAACTAAATATCATCAAATCAACTCCAAAGACAAAAAACGAGAAATTCATTTGAGATTTTTGAAAATGTAGGGATTCTCTGCAGTGCTTTTTTTTTTCCCAGGAGTTCAATAATATTGTCATGAATGAACTTAAAAGACTCTGAAGTTCTGTCTCTTATAGCTGGGCACTTGGAGTGAAAGCCCCTACGTTGAACACCCTTCTCATGGTGCTGCAAGAGCCATCACTCTTGGGAACTTTAGCCCTTTTATTTCATAACATATTTTTTTTGTCTCTGTGATATAGAACTGCATAGGATATATGTTGTTTAGCCAATACTTATAAAGTGAACATCAGTATTCACAGCATGCGAAACATCAGCCCCCCAAACTCCCCAGGTATCCCTTCCTCTTCCCCACAAGTAGCCACTACCCTGAATTTGGGGACAATCATTTCCTTGCTTTTCTTTATAATTTTACCCCCTACATAAGGATCCTTAAGCAAAAGAATTTAATTTGGCTTCTTTTGCTTTTGAACTTTATATAAATGCAACAATGCTTGATGTGTTTTGGGGGTCTGGCTTCTTCCCCTCAACATTCCACCTGGGAGATTTCTCCATGTTGTTCGGGGTAGCTGCATCATCCATTTTCATTGCTGAGTATATTTCATTGTATGGAGATGCCACTGTTTCTCCATTCTACTGCTGATAGGTGCTGGGGCTGTTTCTAGTTTGGAGCTATCATGCAAATAATAATTCTTGGCTCCATCTCCGTCTTTTGGAACACATGCACCTGAGTTTCTCTAGGGAATAAATCTGGGAGTGGAGGTGCTGGGTCCTAGAATCTGCATATATTGAACTTTACTACAAAATGAGACACCATCCTCCACAGTGGTCACAGTATCTTTACTCTTGGTCTCCTGGTTAAGAATTGGAGACACTGGGAGTTTTCTTCTACAGCCTATCTCAATCTCCCCGCAAAGGTACATTATACATTTACAAAGGAGGAAGAGAAATATTTCTAGTCCATAATCTCGAGTTGCCCAAGGGCTTTTTCTTTGACCTGCAGAGGCAAGTGGTTGCAGAGATGGAAGCAGGAATGAGGCGGTCCTCTCTTTGATGCCTATCTGAGTTTGGAGGGGTGGGGGTGACATTGGGCTTCTCTAGTGAGTCAACCAGGAAGAATCTTCCCAGCTGAGATCCATTTGCCCTCACCCCAGGTAGCATAAGAAGGGGAGAGAAGCCGCTCTTCTGGGCAGTTTTCAGGGCAGAGCCTGATGGTGGCCTTTTGGCTCACCTTTGTTTCAACAATAAAGAACTCATTGAGTATCTGAATTGTATTTTGTTCTTTTCCTCAAATGGAATACTTGTATGGTGCTTTCAAGTTGTGAAGATGATGCTATATGTGTACACACACACACACACATTTATATATAATTGGTGAAATTTGTATGCATGTTAGATAATAGAAATAACTGTGCTGTGATTATGTAAAAGGAGAATGTTCTTGCTCTTAGGAGATGCACGCTGAAGAACTAAGGGATAGAACATCTTGATGTTTTCAACTTGCTTTCAAAATGGTTCCACAAAAATAACAATCATAACATGTATATAGATATAGGTGTAGGTAGATAGGTAGATACAAGTATAGGCGTAGGTATATAAATAGATATGGGTATAGGCATAGGTATGTAGATATAGTTACAGGTATATAGATAGATATAGGTATAGGCGTAGGTACATAGGTAGATATATGCATAGGTATAGGTATACAGGTAGATATAGATACAGTTGTATGTATATAGATAGATATAACTATAGGTATAAAGGTAGATATAAGTATAGGTGTAGGTATACAGGTAGATATAGATATAGTTGTAGGTATATAGATATAGCTACAGGTATATAGGTAGATATAAGTATAGCTGTAGGAATACAGGTAGATATAGCTATAGGCATAGGTATGTAGGTAGATATGGGGACTGGCACATGTATGTAGGTAAATATAGGTACAGGAGTAGGTACGTGGGTAGATATGGGGACTGGCATAGGTATATAGGTGGATATATGTATTGGCATAGGCATATTGGTAGATATAGATAGGTAGACATGGGTATAGGTGTAGGTATATAGAGAGATAGGTATAGGTGTAGGTATATAGAGAGATGTAGGTATAGGTGTAGGTATAGATAAAGCGAATGTGGCACAATATTGGTAATGCTGAATCTGACTCAAGGGAGTATAGGACTTCATTGTACTATACTTGCAACTTCTCTCTTCTTATTTTTCTTTTAAAATATAAAGCTAAAAGTGATCTCCAAATCCCACTGCCCAAAGGTAACCACTGTTGATATCGGATAGATCTCCCATATAACTCTGAGAATGAACATGCACATGTGGTGCACACACACAGACATACATACAGACGCAATTTTGTTTTTTCTTATAATTTTTATTTTAGGTCTGGGGTTATATGTAAAGGTTTGTTACATAGATAAACACATGTCACAGGGATTTGCTGTACATATTATTACATCACCCAGGTATTAAGCTCAGTAACCAATAGTTGTCTTTTCTGCTCCTCTCCCTCCTCTGACCCTCGCCCCTCAAGTAGGCACCGGTGTCTGTTGTTCCTCTCTTTGTGTTCATATGTTATCATTTAGCTCCCACTTATGCATAAGAACATACAGCATTTGGTTTTCTGTTCCTGTGCTAGTTTGCTAAGGATGATGGCCTCCAGCTCTATCCATGTTCCCACAAAAGACATGATCTCATTTTTTTTTTTACAACTGCATAATATTCCATGGTGCATATGTACCATATAATTTTTTTTATCCAGCCTGTCATTGATGGGCATTTAGGTTGATTCCATATCTTTGCTATTGTGAGCGGTGCTGCAGGGAACATTCACGTGCATGTGTCTTTATGGTAGAATGAGGCAATTTAGCATACATGGGATTGTACTACACTTGCTGGCTTGCGCACTTGGTTTTTGTTCAAGAATATATTGTTGCTGTCTCTTCATGTCAAAGTGTATCCACATTAGGTCGAGGTTGTTCAGCATTCGTTAATACAAGGACCCTTCAGCTTATTTAACTAGTTCTGTTTGGTTGGTTTTGCCCTATTGTTAAACTTTCAAATTTTCCAATTTTTCTGCTATTATAAACAACACTGCAGTGAACATCCTTGCACACAGATCTTTGCTTGCATGTCCCAATAAGTTCTTTGGTATAATCAAGTACTTTTTAAAAAAAGTTTTAAAATTTTTAGTGAAAAACTTCATTGTGTGCTTAATCTTTTTTTTGAGACAGAGTCTTGTTCTGTCACCCAGGCTGGAGTTCAGTGGCATGATCTCGGCTCCACCTCCCAGGTTCAAGCAATTCTCCTGCCTCAGCTTCCCGAGTAGCTGGGATTACAGGCGTGCATCACCATGCCCAGCTAATATTTGTATTTTCAGTAGAGATGAAATTTCATCATGTTAGCCAGGCTGGTCTCAAACTCCTGACCTCAAGTGATCCACCCGCCTTGGCCTACCACAGTGCTGGGATTACAGGCCTGAGCCAATGTGCCTGGCCTTCATTTTAAATGACTATTTGTTGTGTTTTGATCCTTACTCTTTGCCCACAGTGCTTTACTTTACATGTTCTCATTTAATTTTTATAACATCACCACCGTGTGGGTACTGACATTGTACATATTTTAAAGATGAGGAGACAAAGGCTTAGAAAGGTTAATGACTTATTCAAAGTCATGCAGCCAGCTTTATCTAATTCCAGAAGTCTGGGGCTCTTAAACGATTGGCTTTGCTTAAAGTAAGAGGCGCCTGCAATTTCCTTCTATGATGAAACCACACAAAAGCCAGGCTGATTAGACTTTTGAGGTCCCCCAAAAGTCATGACCAGAATTGAGGTGGGCGTGGGGAGGCCTTGCAGATTCTGCTGGAGCTCTGCTGCCCCCTGGTGACACAGCTCTTTCATTGCTTAGATGGTTAGTCCCTTGGCAGCAGCCAGTTGTACTTAAACACACGCTCTTTAGGTAACAGTAAGACTAGCAACGTAACAGTCATTATCTAAATATTTTCTGAGACTCTTCACCGAGAGTTACATACACTATCAATCCAAGCCTTGCAACGCAAAAGTTATCCCTATGTCAGAGAGAAGAAACCACGGCTCAGAGAAGTTAACCCCTCCAAGGTCAGCGGCTTACTAGTTGCAAAGCTAGAGTTCCATTCCAGTTCTCGCTGGTCCTTAAGTGTACACCCTTTCTACTGCCCCATACATCTTCCTGATCTGGCACAAAGCAACATCCCGGAAATCCTTCAGTTAACTTAATCTGAGCCAAAGACAGTTTGCTACAGAGATTTCAAGTATGGATTCCAGGGTCTGATAGTCCTAATCTTAATCCTGCCTCTGCCATTTTCTTGCTCTATGACCTTGAGGAAGTCACTTGACCTCTCAGAGGGCCATGTGAAAACAGGAATGAGATAAGTAATGCAAGAAAGGGGCTCAGCCCAGGCGCTGGCATTGAAGAGGCAGCCATTGAACTAAAGCTTCATATCAAGGGAGTAACATGAGGCCAGGACTGAGAAATAGCACGAGAATGAGGCCAGTGCACTTAGAGGAGAGGTGGAGAGAGTTTGAGAGAGTCGGGGTGAAACCAGGCTCTGTTACTGACACAATGTGAAGAAGTCCCTTTGCTCTCTGGGACTCTGTTTCTCCTCTGTCAAAGGCATTCTTTCTAAAGCTACTTATTGACGTGCAGCCACTGCTCTTGGACCAAAGCAGATGCTAAGCCTCACAATTTTTTCATTTCTAAAATGAGAACAAAAATATACAACTATTCATAGCATTTTTTTTTTTTTTGAGACAGAGTCTCACTCTCTCGCCCAGGCTGAAGTGCAGTGGCATGATCTTGGTTCACTGCAACCTCTGCCTCCCAGGTTCAAGGAACCCTCCCACCTCAGCCTTCCAAGTAGCTAGGAATACAGGCATATACCACCCTGTGCGGTTTCACCATGATGGCCAGGCTGGTCTCGAACTCCTGGCCTCAAGTGATCCACCTGCCTCGACCTCCTAAAGTGCTGGGGTTACAGGCATAAGCCACTGTGCCCAGCCATATTCACAGTATTCTTATGAGGCAGAAAATATGATGGTGCCACTCAAGTGGCTGTTTTGTTAATAAAGGATACATGAGCTCTGGTCTCAGCAGTCAAGGAGAGGAGCTTTGATGTCTTGAGGGAATGAAAAGAGTAAACTGATGGCTAACATTTGTTGAAGGTTTAATATTTAATATTTGCCAAGCACTTTTCTGAGCATTCACAAATATTAACTCATTTAATGCGCACATCAGCTTTATGAGGGAAGCGATTTTACTGGTTGGCTGTTATGGGTGATGGCGGGCCATGTGACCCAGAGTGGGCCAATCACAGATTCCTATGTCCTGGCCTCAGTGATTAGCTCAGGGAGAACCATAAAACCCCAACCTAACCAATCGGATCCTTTCTAGGCATTATGTACCTCAATGCTGGAGGCAAAAGGCTTTTCTTTTAGCTTTGGGGTGCTGAGGTGATTGATGTCAGTCAATCACCTGAAGCTGCCTGGAGCCATGTTGTAGCCAGAAAAACCCAGCTAAATAGCTTTAGAATGAGACCAATGCATTGAGAGGCAAGGTAGAAGAGAGTTAAAGAGGGCTGAGTTGAGACCAGCCAACATTGTTAGAATCTATGTAACCACGTTTTCCTTTCTACATACGTAAACCAGTGCATCTTATTTTTCTCTTAAAGCTAGTTTGAGTTGGGATTCTGTCACATACAACTACTGGCTCTCACCAATGCACATATATTAGTCCACTTTCACACTGCTATAAAGAAATACTCAAGACTGGGTAATTTATAAAGGAAAGAGGTCTAATAGACTCACAGTTCCACCTGGCTGGGGAGGCCTCAGGAATCTTACAATCATGGTGGAAGGCGAAGGGGAAGCAGGCACCGTCTTCACAAGGTGGCAGGAGAGAGTGAGTGTGAGAAGGAGGAAGTGCCAGACTTTAAAACCATCAGCTCTCGTGAGAACTCACTCACTCTCACGAGAACAGCATCGGGGAAACCACCCTCATGATCCAATCGCTTCCCTCCCTCCACACCTGAGGGTTACAGGTCCCTCCATAATCCCCACCTCGATGTGGGGATTACAATTGGAGATGAGATTTGGGTGGGGACACAGAGCCAAACCATATTAGCACGTACACAAATAATGCTAATAGTTATGGCCACCAACATAATAATATTAATAATAATGTCCTTCTAGATGATTGGCATTTGACATGGTCTTCAAGACTCAAACATTATCCCCTCTGTGAACCTTTACTGGAGGGACTTCTTCTAGATGAAGGTAGTCACTGTATAATGAACGGATTTTACATCATTTTCATCATCGTTGTGTTTTTTATTCTATTGAATTGTAAAGTCAGATGCACCTTGCTTTTGTGTCTTCTTGACTTTGCTCATTCTGTTTCTTCCAACTGATTTGTTCTCTTCTTCCCTATCTGTAAGAAATCAGTTTTGCAATTATAAAGAGGACCAGCTTCTGAATCAAACAGAACTTGGTTCAAATTCCGCCTCTTCTACTTCCTAGCTCTTTGACCTGGGTCAAATCACTTCCCTCTCTGCGCCTCAGTTTTCTCATCCATAAAAATGGGTATTCTAATGGTACATGATACACAAGATTGATGTGATTTGGTTAAATTAAGTTATCTATAACTGCTAGTGAATTATTTAATATTATTTTATTAGGGAAAGCTGTTTCTTGGTGGTGTTTGGGGTTGTGGTCAAAGTTCAATGGAGAGGAGGGTGGATTGGAGGAAATGCCTCTGTTTGAATTTTCCCATCACAAATTTCAATCTAGGTTAATCAGCATGTATATCAGGGGCTTAGCGTAAGCTACTATTTATCCCCAGAGATGAAGGAATTCCCATAAAACCTTAGGCTTCCAAACAAACATCTTCCCACACTCAGCACATCCCATTCCCACAATCTTGGGTCTCTCCAAGGAATACAGCAGCAGCAGGCAGGACATGAATGAGTCCCATTGTGGAGAGACACTTTGCGAGATGCCCATGCAGGACTCTTATTTAAGAAAATAATTCTTGATAAAGTGAAATGTCTCTGTCTGAGTAACCCGTTTTGGGGACTGACTTTTGGGTGCCATGGTCCTGACAGCAAATACATAACTTTGATTCTTCCCAGCTTTACCTGGGTGAGTGTTCCTTATCAAAAGCATGTGGGTTCTGCAGCCAGAGAGACATGGGTAGGAATTCTGGTTTCTCCACTTACTTGCAATGTGATCTTGGTCCTTCAAGTCCTAATTCTACACCTATAAAGCAGGGATATCTTCCAAAGCAGCTGTTTTAGATTAAATTAGATGATGTCTCTGCCCAGTGACTTGACACATAGTGTTCCAGGTATCCCTAGCTTTGTGGCAAGCTGCCTTAAAATTTAGTGACTTCAAATAGCAACAATGGCATTTTGCTCATAGATGTACAACCTGGGCAGGGCTTGGTGAAGACCGTTTCTCTCTGCTCCACTCAGCAACAGCTGGGATGGCTCAACAGTTGTAGGCAGAGATCATGAGAGAGCTCACTCATTCATGTGTCTGCTGGTTGATGTGGGCTGCTGGTTGGTAACTCAACTGATGCCACTGGCCAGAACATCTACCATGTGGCCTCCCCATGTAGCTTGGGCTGCTTTACAACATGGTAGCTGGATTTCAAGGGTGAATGTCCCAAGCGAGAAAAGGCTCAGATGGAAGCTCTATCACTGTTTATGACCTAGACTCAGAAGTCACACAGCCTTCCTTCTGCAATATTGCATTCACTGAACCAGTCACAAAGGTCTGCTTAGATTGAAGAGGAGGAGAAGTAGCTCTGTCTCTTGATGGGAGGGTGCCAGGTTTCTGGAAGAGATTATGACACCAGAAATATTGCTTTAATCACTTTTGGAAAATACAAATTGCCTTTTTTTTTTTTGAGACAGAATCTCACTCTGTTGCCCAGGCTAGAGTGCAGTGGCATGATCTCGGCTTACTGCAACCTCCACCTCCCAGGTTCAAGTGATTCTCCTTCCTCGGCCTCCCGAGTAGCTGGGACTACAGGCACATGCCACCACACTCAGCTAATGTTTTGTATTTTAGTAGAGATGGGGTTTTACCATCTTGCCCAGGCTGGTCTCAAACTCCTGAGCTCAAGCAATCTGCTCACCAGGGCCTCCCAAAGTGCTAGGATCACAGGTGTGAGCCACTGTGCCCAGCTTAAATTGCCTCTTTTAATGAGTGCCAAAGAAAGAGCAATTCTTAAGATCACTCACTGTCTGAGCATTACACATATATTTTCTTTTTTGTTTGCCTTTTGTTGTTTTTGTTTGTTTGTTGAGACAGGGTCTTGTTCTGCTGCCCAGGGTGGAGTGCAGTGGCACGATCATGGCTCACTGCATCCTTGACCTCCCAGGCTCAAGAGATCCTCCCACCTCAGCCTTGTGAATAGCTGGGACCACAGGCATGCCACCAAGCCTGGCTAATTATCTGTAGCGGGCCGGGCGCGGTGGCTCACGCTTGTAATCCCAGCACTTGGAGGCCGAGGCGGGCGGATCACAAGGTCAGGAGATCGAGACCACGGTGAAACCCGTCTCTACTAAAATACAAAAAAATTAGCCGGGCGTGGTGGCGGGTGCCTGTAGTCCAGCTACTCGGAGAGGCTGAGCAGGGAATGGGTGAACCGGGAGGCGGAGCTTGCAGTGAGCCGAGATCGTGCCACTGCACTCCAGCCTGGGTGACAGAGCCAGACTCCGTCTCAAAAAAAAAAAAAAAAAAAAAAAAAATTATCTGTAGCGACAAGGTCTCACTCTGTTGTCCAGGCTGGTCTCGAACTCCTATGCTCAGACCATCTGCCCACATTGGGCAAAGTGCTGAGATTACAGGTACTGACGTACATATATATTTTCGAAGACATATATATTCTCTTACCTGTAAGACAGGAATAAATAATACCTGCTTTGTGGAGAAGTTGGAAAAATAACAAATATCATATGAAAAGTCCCGATAGGTAGTAGGTGCTCAATAAAGAGTGATTAAACTAGCAACTCATGGCCAGGCATGGTGGCTGACACCTGTAATCCCAGCACTTTGGGAGGCAGAGGTGGGAGGATCACTCGAGCCCAAGACCAGCCGGGGCAACATAGTGAGACCTTGTCTCTACAAAAAACACAAAAATTAGCCTGGCGTGGTGGTGCACAGCTATAGTCCCAACTACTGGGAAGGCTGGGGTAGGAGGATCACTTGAGCCCAGGAGGTCTAGGATGCAGTGAGCTATGATCATGCCACTGCACTCCAGCCCAGACAACAGAGTGAGACACTGTCTCAATAAACAAACAAACAAACAAATAAAATAGTAACTCACATTTGAACACATAGATACAGGCAGGGGAACATCACACACCTTGGCCTGTCAGAGGTCGGGGGCAAGGGGAGGGAGAGCGTTAGGACAAATACCTAATGCATGCAGGGCTTAAAACCTAGATGACGGGCCGGGCGCGGTGGCTCACGCTTGCAATCCCAGCACTTTGGGAGGCCGAGGCGGGCGGATCACGAGGTCAGGAGATCGAGACCACGGTGAAACCCCGTCTCTACTAAAAATACAAAAAAAAAAAATTAGCCGGGCGTGGTGGCGGGCACCTGTAGTCCCAGCTACTCGGAGAGGCTGAGGCAGGAGAATGGCGTGAACCTGGGAGGCGGAGCTTGCAGTGAGCCGAGATTGCACCACTGCACTCCAGCCTGGGCGACAAAGCGAGACTCCGTCTCAAAAAAAAAAAAAAAAAAAAAAAAAACCTAGGTGACAGGTTGATGGGTGCAGCAAACCACCATGGCACATGTATACCTATGTAACAAGCCTGCATGTTCTGCACATGTGTCTCTGAACTTAAAGTAAAATTTTAAAAAATAGTAACTCGTATTTATTGAGCCATTGCCAGGTACCAGGCACTACTTTCTGAACACTTCATTGCATTTTGTTTTATTTAATCCTCATAAGGACCCTATTATACAGGTTATATTATTATTACTATTTTACAGATAAGGAGGCTGTGGTTCAGAGAAGTTAAGCAACGTGCTTAAGGGTCACACAGCTAGTTATTAGGACTCCCAGGATTCAAACCGAGGCAGTGCCACTAGAGCATGAATGCTTTCAAACACAACACCACACTTCCTCTTAATGATGTTGTTTTGTTCTCAGTATAAGGGTTTACAGTGTGACCCAGTGGAAACTACTAAAACCATAGACCCAAGAGACAGAAGGTAAGGTAGAAAAGGCAATTAAAGGCTGAGACTTGATGGGCATCTGGTGCCAGTGAGGTGAAGGCTAAGGTTGGTTTGTGCCTTACACAGCCGTGATCAATACAGTCTACAAATGACACCCTGATCAGGTAGATGTGAGGATTCCTGGTCACCTCTTGGTTGAATCCAGCTAGCCACTGAGGCAGTCTTTTCCCAGTATCTGCTCAGCTACCACTTTGCCCTGCCAAGAAGTTGAGCCTTTATTGCATATATAATTTTGCCTTGGTTTTATGATGAAAGTAATATGGATTCATTTAAAAATGAAAAGGCAAAAGTATATATAGAAAAAAGGAAACATTTTAGCCGAGCGTGGTGGCACATGGCTGTAGTCCCAGCTACTCGGGAGGCTGAGTGGGGAGAATCCCTTGAGCCCAGGAGGCTGAGGCTGCAGTGAGCCAAGGTGGCACCACTGCACTCCAGCCTGGGTGACAGAGTGAGACCCTGTCTCAAAAAAAGAAAAAGAAAAAGAAAGCAAAAGTTTTCTCTAATCGCTTATCCTCCAATGTCACTCCCCAGAGGAAATCACCATCTGTAGTTTAGCGAGTAGCCTTCCTCATTGTTCTATTTTATTTATTTATTTATTTATTTATTTATTTATTTATTTATTGGACAGGGTCTCACTCTGGCTGGTTGCCCAGGCTGGAGTGCAGTGGTACAATTATGGCTCATTGTAGCCTTGACCTCCTGGGTTCAGGTGTTTCTCCCACCTCAGCCTCCCGAGTAGCTGAAATTACAGGTGCACACCACCATGCCTGGCTAATGTTTTATATTTTTAGCAGAAATGGGGTGTTGCTATGTTGCCCAGGCTGGTCTCACACTCCTGGACTCAAGCATTCCACCCACCTTGGCCTCCTCGAGTGCTGGGATTACAGGCATGAGCCACTGCACCTGGCCCTTTGTTTTTTTTTTAAATATAGAAAACATTAAATAAGGCAAAACCTATTTTCTTGCAACTTGCTTTTTTTTCTTCTTCCATCTAACAATCTATCAGGGACCTCTTACCATAACGGTACATTTAAACTACTGCTGAGTCTTCCATAATACAGCTGTGCTTCTGTTTATTTCACTAATCCCCAGTTCATGGACACCGAAGTTGTTTTCATTTTTTTGTTGGTTATAACCAATGCTGCAACAATTACATTGTTGTATGCCTGGGTGAGTATTTCTGAAGGATAGATTGTTTTTCAATTTTGTTGTAAATTTTAGTTTCAGTGGGTACATGTGCAGATTTGTTGCATGAGTATATTGTGTGATGCTGAGTTAGAGATTCAATTGAACCCGTCACCCAAACAGTGAGCATAGTACTTGATAGGTAGTTTTTCAGTCCTTGCCTCCTCCCTCCCTCCCCACTTTTGGAGTCTCCAGTGTCTGCTGTTCCCATCTTTATGTCCATGTGTACCCAATGATTAGTTCCCACTTGTAAGAGAGAACATGGGGTATTTTGGGGTTTTGTTTCTATGTTAAATTTGCTTAAGATCATGGCCTCCAGCTGCATCCATGTTGCCACAAAGGACATGACGTCATTCTCTTTTTTATGGCTGCATAGTATTCCACGGTGTATATGCACCACATTTTCTGTATCCAAACCCAGGTTGATTCCATGTCTTTTATATTGTGAATGTGCTGTGATGAACATATGAGTGCAGGTGTCTTTTGGTAGGGAAGGATGGATTATTAGAAATAAAAGCCAAGTGTGATGGCTCACACCTGTAATCCCAGCACTTTGGGAGGTCAAGGTGGGCGGATCACAAGATCAGGAGATCGAGACCATCCTGGCTAACATGGTGAAACCCCATCTCCACTAAAAATACAAAAAGTTAGCCGGGCGTGGTGGCGGGCACCTGTAGTCCCAGCTACTCTGGAGGCTGAGGCAGGAGAATGGTGTGAACCCGGGAGGCGGAGCTTACAGTGAGCCAAGATCGCGCCACTGCACTCCAGCCTGGGTGATGGAGCGAGACTCCATCTCAAAAAAAAAAACCAAACAAACAAACAAAACAAAGAAAAAAGAAATAAAAGACATAGGCCAGGCATGGTAGCTCACACCTGTAATCTCAGCAATTTGGGAGGCTGAGGCAGAAAGATTGCTTGAGCTTGGGAGGTCCAGGCTGCAGTGAGCTGTGATTGTGCCACTGCACTCCAGCCTGGGTGACAGTGAGACCCTGTCTAAAAAAAGAAAAGAAAGAAAGAAAGAAAAAAAAAAAACAAGAACAGCAAAAAAATAAAAATCAACAAAAACCACCTGCTCCTTAACACACTCAATTTAGGGTCTTTCCCTTCCCTACTCGCCTACCAGTGCTACCTGGAGTCACCTCCCAAATAAACCACTTGCCCTCACATCCTTGTCCCAGGGTCTGCTTCTGGGAAAACCCAGCCCAGGGGAACGCTCTTCCTGTACGGTTGCTTCCCACGAATACACAGACAACATGGATGCACCTCCTAATCCCACCCCCTGTGCTGCTTCTTGGTTTCTCTCCAATGTCAGTGCTGGAAGTGACCTATCAAGCAGCAAGGATGGGCACTGAGGCCTCCAGGATGTAGTCACAGAGGGAGAATATAAGACTATATTGGCAGGCCTAGATTCCCGTTCTTGCTCTTTTATCATGAGCTGGTGGATCTCAGGCATGCCACTCATTTCTTCTGAGCCTCAGTTCTCCCCCTTATATAATGCCTGGTCTTATTGGTGGTTAAGATGAGATCACCTAAAGCTGCACTTTTGTTTAAAATTAAACATAAGGGCTGGGTGTGGTGGCTCACATCTGTAATCCCAGCACTTTGGGAGGCCGAGGATGGAGGATCATTTGAGCCCAGGAGTTCAAGACTAGCTTGGGCAACATAGTAAGATCTTGTCTCTACAAATAAAGAAATGTAAAGAGTTAGCCAAGCTAATTTTTTTGCAGTGATCTCGGCTTTTTGCAACTTCTGCCTTCCGGTTTCAAGTGATTCTCCAGCCTCAGCCTCCCAAGTAGCTAAGATTACAGCCTCCCACCACCATGCCTGGCTAACTTTTGTATTTTTAGTAGAGATGGGGTTTCACCATGTTGGCTAGGCTGGCCTTGAACTCCTGACCTCAGGTGATCCACTTACCCTCAGCCTCCCAAAGTGCGGGGATTACAGGCATGAGCCACTGCGCTCGGCCTGGAATGTCTTCTTTGAAGGCCTTCACTGAATTCTTACTTTGGATTTTATTTCGTTCAGCTTAGTCAGTTGTCTTTTTTTCCCCTTTTTTTTTTGAGATTGGCTTTCACCGTCACTAGACTGGAGGTCAGTGGTGGCACGATCACGACTCATTGCAGCCTCGATGTCCTGGGCTCAACTTAATCCTCCCACATCAGCCCATGGGGTTGCTGAGACCACAGATGCACACCACCATGCCATGCCTGCGTGGCTAATTGTGTGTGTGTGTGTGTGTTTGTGTAGGGACAGGGACTCGCTGTGTTGCCCAGGCTAGTCTTGAACTCCTGGGCTCAAGTGATCCTCCCGCATTTACCTCCCAAAGTGCTGGGATTACAGATGTGAGCCACCATGCTCCTTCAAAAAACATGTTTTGTTTTTGCATTAATATGAAAATGTAATAAGAAGATATTAATATGAAAAAATTCAAACAAATACAAAACTAGAGTGAATGGCTTTATGGACCCCCATGTACTCACTACTCATAAATTAATTACTGATTTTGAAGTTACCTGTAACTAATGGCTAATCTCAGGGTTATCTGTGACTCTACCAAGAGTAACCGCTATGCAGACCTTTTTTTTTTTTGAGACGGAGTCTAGCTCTGTCGCCCAGGCTGCAGTGCAGTGGCGTGATCTCGGCTCACTGAAAGCTCTGCCTCCCGGGTTCACACCATTCTCCTGCCTCAGCCTCCCGAGTAGCTGGAACTACAGGCGCCCACCACCACACCTGTCTAATTTTTTTGTATATTTAATAGAGACGGGTTTTCACCACGTTAGCCAGGATGGTCTCGATCTCCTGACCTTGTGATCCGCCCGCCTTGGCCTCCCAAAATGCTGGGATTACAGGCGTGAGCCACCGTGCCTGGCCTATCCAGATGATTTTGAAGCAAATCTTGCAGATATTAAACACAATTCCTACTATTCCTAGTGGAGACATTTCCTCTAGCAGCCGTCAGAGAAGGAGAGGAGCAGGAGCTATTCTCGATCACCACTTGAGATACCCAAAAGCGTGTGAGAAGAATGGAGTTATCTGTGGGCACAGGGAGTCGTGCCCAGATTTGAAGAGTTTCCAAGTCAACAGATAGATCTCATGTGACCTGTGACCTCAAATTGAACAGGAACCGGCCACCGAGGCATTGGGTGTCCCCGTCACCTCCGCTCTCACCTAAGGCTTTGATGCTACAGACTGAGATAGCTGCTCAGTCATAAATCTCAAGCATTGAGAACTTCAGTTTCAACAGCTTTGTGATTCTCGCTGCCCTCTCCACCCTGTGATGTTGAAATTTGTTGCTTTGCTCCATGTTCTAGCCGTGGGTGTAATTATTGTCGTGGGACCAGCAATTAACCTTCCACAGAGTGACCAATGACTCTCAGGCTGAGTGTCCTGTGGCAGAGGGAGACAGCTTGTCGGGTTCCAGCGGAAGTGCTGGGATGTCTGCTCTCAGGGAGGAGGCGGTGGGCAGAGGACACTGGGGCCAAGGAAGGGTCAGTTTTTCCCACTGGTCTCCCCAGAATGAGAGCAGGGAGGGTATCTCTGAACTTCGCGAGGGAGAATAATATCTGCATTTGCATTTTGGAGATGCTGAGCCAGGCTGGAAAGTGTCCCTTTTCTAATTGTCTCTTAGAAAGTCCTTTATTTACAAACAATTGCTGTCACATAGTAAACACATATATATTTCTTTATTTTTATTTTTTCAGACAGGGTCTTGCGCTCTGTCACCCAGGCTGGAGTGCAGTGGTGTGATCATAGCTCACTGCAGCCTCGACCTCTTGTACTAAAGCAATCCTCCGCCTCAGCTTCCCAAGTAACTGGGATGACAGGCATGCACCATTATGCCCCACTAATTATTTTAAAAAAATTATGGAGATGAGGTCTTGCTATATTGCCAGGGCTGGTCTGGAATTCCTGGGCTCAAGCAATCCTCCCTCCTCAGCCTCCTAAAGTGTTGGGATTACAGGCGTGAGCAATCACACCCTGCCCTGCCGGTAAATTCTCTCCCTACAAAGGGAAAGAATTCTGACTTCTATTCTGACTTCTCTTCTGACTTCTATTGCCATAGATAATTTTGCCTGTTTTTGAACTTCATACAAATAGGACCACACACTATGTTCTCTTTTACATCTGGTTTCTTTCAGTCATGTCTGTGAATTAATCTAACTTGCTGCGTGTGGCTCCAGTTTGTTCTTTTTCATGACTGTATAGTATTCCATTTCATGACCATACTGCATTTATCCTTTCTGTTCTCAGTGGACATTTGTTTTGTTTTGTTTCCCAGCTTCGAGGTATAGCAAATAAATCTGCTTATAATATTCTTATGCATGTCTTTTGGTGCACATAAGCACTCATTCTGGGGGGAGTATGCATTTAAGAGTGAAATTTCTGGGTCATGGGAACATACATGTGTTAAATGTTATTAGATACTGCCAAGCAGTTTTCCAAAGTGATATTGCCAATTCACATTCCCAAAAGCATTGTGTCCTATTGCTCTACAGCCTTACCAGTTGTTAGTACTGACAGTCTTTTTAAAATTTTATACATTCTGGTAGAGGATCATGAGACATAAAAGTTAGAACTAGTGTGTGATACAGTGTGACAAAGAAAAATTATGAACACATTGTATTCACAACATCCAAGGACACTTTTGGGTCAAGCTTTCTTCCTATCCCCACTTTTGGGCTTCAGATTTTGGCAATCACTGGAAGGGACTTAAAGCTGGAGGTAGGGAGAACACAGAAAGATTTGCACTATCTTAAAGGCCGAAGATAGGAAAAAAGCAACATACTTGAAATCAGCCTCCCAGTAGCTCCTACCTGTTGGTTCTTTCCTCTGATGTGTATGTCATAAAGGCCAAGCTTCTCCATTGGACAGAAATTCCTGTTGTAACCTATATAAAGTCCAGCTGCCTGTGGTCTAGTCCCCTTCCGAGTTGCATTCACAGCAATAGCAATCTGGCAGGGATGTCTGCTTCTGTAGGATCATTCTGAATTAAGGTATCCACTGTGATGAGAAACATATCTGCATGTGTGCAAGAGTGACCTTGGCCTTGATCCAGGCGATGTCCCCCAAATGCTAGCCAGCATAAATTTCCACGAGCATGATCATAATATGTTATAAGTTCCGCTTCTAGTAGGTAGGTATTCCAGAAATATTCTAATGGCTGCATATGAATCCATCCTTAAATCTCCCCAAACTCTTGTTCACTCATATTTCACTGGATAGAAGCCATGAACACTTAGCTTAGCCTAAGCTATATCGGATATGCCCAACTCTTTTAAAAATAAATATATTTTTAAAATTTGAGTAGAATTATTTTGAGAAAAAACATTTGCAACAAACCAGAGAATTTGGGTGTGAAGTGATCAGAATTTCCAACCATTCTCACAGAATGGTGGGGATATATCACTGAAGAAGAAACACATGAACAAGAAAAATAAATGTATTTAATTTCTGATCTGATTTATATGTACATATACATGTGAATGTATATACATGATTTCATATATATATACACATTTACATATATACATACAAGTATACTGTATTTAGTTTCTGACCTTATACTTTATATATATGCATGTATATAGTGTTTGTCTATATGCAATTGTGTATGTAAATTCATAGATATGAATGTATGCATATATGTATGCATCTACTGTGCATAGGTATACATATGAGTGCATGTATACATATGTATATACGTGTATGAATGTATACATACATCTGCAATTACATGATTAGCTTTTTTTTGAGACAGAGTCTCGCTCTGTTGCCCAGGCTGGAGTGCAGTGGCACAATCTCGGCTCACTGCAAGCTCTGCCTCTCAGGTTCACGCCGTTCTCCTGCCTCAGCCTCCCAAGTAGCTGGGACTACAAGTGCCCGCCACCATGCCCAGCCAATTTTTTGTATTTTTTGTAGAGACGGGGTTTCACCGTGTTAACTAGGATGGTCTCGATCTCCTGACCTCGTGATCCACCTGCCTCGGCCTCCCAAAGTGCTGAGCCACCGCACCCAGCCTATGATTAGCTTTTTAAATGTGACACGTGGTTCTTATATATTGATTAGAAGAAGAGGTTAACTCTCTCTTTAGAAAGTCTAGAAGATGTTCCAGTAGCCTCTCTAGAATGTGTGGTGAGATGCGACCACCTTCTTCATGGCCAATGTCATGGTTCAAAGAGGCACTAAAATATACTAGTTGGGAGCACCAGGATCTCACAGGCTTGGGGTTAAAAACTCGCTCCCTGCTGATGAGCCGTGGTGTGTTGGGACTCTCTGAGCCTCTGTTCCTTTTTCTTTTTGTAAAGTGGGAGTAGAAATACCACCCTCTTGGGATTTTTGTGCCCGTCCAACAGGATGTTATGTGCAGGGCCTGTGTACGTGCACGTCCAGTGCCTGGTGTTCATGAAGTACGTGGTGAGTGTTAGCCGCACTCATCATGATTCCGATGTGGGTTGGGGCTGATTTCCCATTCCGGCCGCCGGGTGGGAAGTGGGTCGGAGTGTGCTTTAGGTGGGGTGTCAAGTGCTCTGGTGGAAGGGAAGGGATAGGGAGTTAGAGACCTGTGAGAACCTGAAAAAGAGCTACCAGGGGCCACTGAATGCTTTCTCCTTTTACTGGGACAAGGGAGGCGGGAGATTTTCTGGCACCTGGCACCTGGCAGACGGAGGGAAACTGGCAGAGAGATTCAGTGAGAAATATAAAATCTTCCTGTTTATGCTCATGTTTGTCTTCTTCCTGTGTGATGTAACCTCTGGGGGCCATGAGACTCTTTATTATATTAAATATCGGGGGCATTGAACTGGAGTTGTTCTACACTGTGCTGGGAAATGCCATGAAATGGTAGGTTACCGGTAAATAATGATCCCTTCTCTTTTCTTTAGAAGTCAACATTCCCCTACAGGTATTATCATCTCATGTCATCTTGTGACCTCTTGATGACTTCTCATTTTTACAATGGGAATGAGCTCAGACTGTGGGAAAAAAAAAAAAAAAAAACTTCCAGGCTGACAGTGAGGAGCTCTGTGCAGGGCCAGAGTCCAAAGTCTTCATTCACTCCATGTAAATATCCACATAGTGTCCCTGACACTCAGTTCAAGCTTCAGGAATCACTCAGACACAGCATAAAGAAACCACTGCGTAAAGGAGTCACTGTATTCATAAGTGACTTAAAATGTGCAGAATGGAAATAACCTAAATAGACTGGGCACAGTGGCTCATGTCTGTAATCCTAGCACTTTGGGAGGCCGAGGTGGGTGGATCACTTGAGCTCAGAAGTTCGAGACCAGCCTGGCCAACATGGTGAAACCATGTCTCTACTAAAAATACAAAAATTAGCTGGGCGTGGTGGCATATACCTGTAGTCCCAGCTACTTGGGAGGCTGAAGCCAGGAGGCAGGAGGCAGAGGTTGAACTTGAACCCAGGAGGCAGAGGTTGCAGTGAGTCAATATCGTGCCACTTCACTCCAGCCTAGGCAACAGAGCTAGAATCTGTCCCAAAACAAAACAAAAAGAAATGTCCAGGAGATGGGGATGAGTTGAAACAATTTGTTATTTATTTATTTGAGACGGAGTCTCACTCTGTTGCCCAGGCTGGAGTGCAGTGGCAGCATCTTGGCTCACTGCAACCTCCGCCTCCCAGGTTCCAGTGATTCTCCTGTTTCAGCCTCCTGGGTAGCTGGGATTACAGGCACACGCCACCATGCCCAGCTAATTTTTGTATTTTTAGTAGAGACAGGGTTTCACCATGTTGGCCAGGCTGGTCTCGAACTCCTGACCTCAGGTAGATTCCCCCCTGCCTCAGCGGCCCAAAGTGCTGGGATTACAGGTGCGAGCCACCATGCCCGGCTGAGTTGAAGCCTTATAGCATGTTTGTAAAGAATATTATACGGACAGTAAAAACAATTTGTTTCCCTGTATGATTGACCTAGGAAGACAGCTGTAATATTTTCAGTAAAAAGGTTGGTTAGAAGATAGCATGTTTAATATTCTTAGAAATGTTAATAATGTTTTATCTCTGGGTGTTGGAATATAAGAGTCCTTTTCTTCCCCTAACTGCTTATTTGTATTTTCTATTTCTCCTACAGCAAAGTTGAATTTCCTGTGTAATTAAAATAATAAAAGCAAATATAAAATAGAAAAGTAAAACTAGATTTGTCCCATTAAAAATATGTCAGGATTAGGCAGGGTGCAGTGGTTCACACCCATAATCCCAGCAGTTTGGGAGGCCGAGGTGGGCCGATCACTGGAGGTCAGGAGTTCAAGACCAGCCTGGTCAGCATGGTGAAACTCCATCTCTACTAAAAATACAAAAAATTAGTCGGTCATGGTGGCAGGCACCTGTAATCCCAGCTACTCAGGAGGCTGAAGCAGGAGAATCACTTGAACCCCGGAGGTGAAGAAGGTTGCAGTGAATTGAGATCGCGCAACTGTACTCCAGCCTGGGGCAACAGTGAGTCTCCATCTCAAACAAACAAACAAACAAACAAACAAACAAACGGTGTCAGGATTAAAGAAGGCGCAGTTATCTGCCCAATGATGTGCTACCTGGTAAGTAATAGAGTTGAAACCAAGTCTCCTTGTTCCCAAACTGAATCCAACAAAGGAGGCTGCTATCCACTGGAAAAAAAGTCATGGCACATGAACACCTGCTCAACATCAATAATCATCTGGCAAATGTAAATCAAAACCACGAAGACATACCACTTTACGTCATTTAGGATGGCTACTGTTAAAAACAAAACAAAACAGAAAACACAAGTGTTGGCTTGGTGCTGTGACTTATGTCTGCGATCCCAGCACTTTGGGAGGCCAAGTCTGGAAGATTGTTTGAAGCCAGGAGTTCAAGACCAGTCTGGGCAACCCAGGGAGATCCCACCTCTACAAATAACAAGAAAAATTAGTTGGGTATGGTAGCAGGTGCCTGTGGTCCCAGCCACTTAGGAGGCTGAGGTGGGAGGATTGCCTGAGCCTGAGAAGTTGAGGCTGCTGCATGAGCTGTGATTGCACCACTTCACTCCAGCCTGGGTGACAAGGTGAGATCCTGTCTCCAAAGAAAATATAAATGTCGGCAAAAATGTGGAGAAATTGGAACCCTTGTGCACTCTGGTGAGAATGTAAAATGGTGCAGCTGCTAAAACAGTAGGGCGGTTCCTCAAAAAGCTAGACATAGACTGTATTAGTCAGGGTTCTCTAGAGGGACAGAACTAATAGGATATATGTATATATAAAGGGGAGTTTATTAAGGAGTATTAACTCACACAATCACAAGGTCACAATAGACCTTCAACAAGCTAAGGAGCAAGGAAGCCAGTCTGAATCCCAAAGCTGAAGAACTTGGAGTCCGATGTTCAAGGGCAGGAAGCATCCAGCATGGGAGAAAGATGTAGGCTTGGAGGCTGAGCTAGTCTAATCTCTCCATGTTCTTCTGCTTGCTTTTATTCTGGCCCCGCTGGCAGCTGATTAGATGGTGCCCACCTGCACTGAGGTTGGGTCTACCTCTCCCAGTCCACTGACTCAAACATTAATCTCCTTTGGCAAAACCCTCACAGACACACCCAGGATCAACACTTTGCACCCTTTAATCCAATCAAGTTGACACTCAATATTAACCATCCATAGACTGGCCATATGATCCAGCAATTCCACTGCTGGGTGTCTACCCAAAAAAATTGAAAGCAGGGACTTCAAGATATATTTACACACCCATGTTTATAGCAGCACGTATCACAGTAGCCAATGGGTGCAAGTAAGCCAAGTGTCCATTAACAGACGAGTGGATAAACAAAATGCAATGTATCCGTGCAATGGAATAGTATTTGGCCTTAGAAAACAAGGAAATTCTGACACGTGCTACAACATGGATGAACCTTGAGGACATTACGCTGAGTGAAATAAGCCAGACATAAAGAGACAAACACTGTGTGATTCCACTTACAGGTGGTACCTAGAGTCATCAAACTCGTAGAGATAGAAAGTAGAATGCTGGTTGCTAGGAGATGGGTTGGAGAGTGGATGAAAGGTTATTGCTTCATGGGTGCAAAATTTGAGTTTTATAAGATGAAAGAAGTTCTAAGGATGGACAGTGATGGTGTTGACACAGCAGTGTGAATGTATTTAATGCTACTAAACTGTATATACACCTAAAAATGGTTGAGATGATAAATTATATTATATGTGTCTTACAACAATTTAAAAAAATAAGGTGAGGGGAAATTAAGCAATGGGTTAATGAGGTGTATGTTTTAGATTTTGTGTGAACAAGGCCAAAAAGATTATAATTTTTTAAAAAAATCAGATCTGGGAGAAGCAGGCAGAGATAGAGGCTGTCAGAAAAATAACATGTTAAGAATACGTGTTTGGCCAGGCTCAGTTGCTCACCCCTGTAATACCAGCACTTTGGGAGGCTGAGATGGGAGGATCACTTAAAGTCCGGAGTTCGAGATCAGCCTGGCCAACGTGGTGAAATCCTGTCTCTATTAAAAATACAAAAATTAGCCAGGTGTGGTGGCAGCCATCTGTAATCTCAGCTACTCGGGAGGCTGAGGGAGGAGAATTGCTTGAACTCAGGGGGCGGAGGTTGCAGTGAGCCTAGATCACACCACTGCACTGTAGCCTGGGTGAGAGATAGGGACACTGTCTCAACAACAACAACAAAAAAACATTTTTTTTCTCTAATGGAGTCAGACCATTTAAACCATCTGTTGTACTAATGACAGTCTATCATTCTAAGATTAGCTAATCCTTGTACTATATTCTCTATGTAATCACAATATTTCTCTTTCCTATTTTTATATTTATTTATTTATTCGAGACATAGTCTCACTTTGTTACCCAGCCTGGAGTGCAGTGGCATGATCGTGGCTCGCTGAAACTTCAAAATCCTGGGCTCAAGCGATCCTCTTGTCTCAGTCTCCTGAGTAGCTGGGACAATAGGTATGAGCCACCCCACCCCTATTTTATGCTTCTTAAAAGAAAAACAACCTTATAACTCTTGTTTTCACCAAAAGTGTTGATAGAAAAGAAGTGGCACAATATTATATCAGAAAATTTCAACACAATCTCTTTTTTCTATCTTACGGCTATTAAATTACCTGTTCTTTGTGTTTGTTTGGTTTTATTGCATAAATATTATTAACATTAAGCATTTAGAAAAAGCAACACATTTTCTTTTCGCCAATTTTAATGAGGGATTTTTATGGCTAGAGAAATATCAAACAGGTGAAGAAGCTGATGAACACCATCATAAAGTACTGAGCTGATCAAACCCAAGGCATTTACAGTGGCTGCTATGGACCCCTTTAGCAGTTTGGAAAGCTGCAACCCCATTTCAGGATAATGTTTTTCATGACGTAAAATGCATAGGAAGGAAACCAGTTCTATTAAAAAAAAGTCACCACAAATTTAAAAAATACAGTCATCAAAATGGAAAGAAATTTTGTACATAGAAATACGTGGCTGGGCGTGGTGGCTCATGCCTGTAATCCCAGCTCTTTGGGAAGCCGAGGCAGGTGAACCATTTGAGGTCAGGAGTTTGAGACCAGCCTGGCCAACATGGTGAAACCCCATCTCTACTAAAAATACAAAAAAAAAAAAAAAAAAAAAATTAGCCCTGGGCGGTAGTGGCATGCGCCTGTAATCACAGCTACTTGGGAGGCTGAGGCAGGAGAATTGCTTGAGGTTCACTTGAGGCAGAGGTTACAGTTAGCCGAGATCGTGCCGCTGCACTTCAGTCTGGGCGACAGAGTGAGACGCTGTCTTTAAAAAAAAAAAAAAAAGCCCAAATAGAAACATGTGAAGAGGAAGAAAATGAATATTTATGAGGCTCCACTAGGCACCAGAACCACATTATGATTTAATCTTCACAATATCCTATTGCAGAAGGAAGTATTACTATCATTATTATTGTCATCCTCTTTTTGTATATGAGGAAACTAAAAATCAGATAGGCGATGTGACTTATTGAAAGTCACACACTGATACGGTTTGGCTGTGTCCCTGCCCAAATCTCTTCTTGAATTGTAGTTCCTGCAATTCCCACGTGTTGTGGGAGGGACCTGGTGGAAGGTAATTGAATCATGTGGGCAGTTTCCCCCTTACTGTTCTCGTGGTTGTGAATAAATCTCATGAGATCTGATGGTTTTATAAGGGGTTTCCCCTTTCACTTGTCTCTTATTCTCTTTTTGCCTGCTGCCATTTAGATGTCCTTTTGCTCTTCCTTCATCTTCCACCATGATTGTGAGGCCTCCGCAGCCATGTGGAACTGTGAGTCCATTAAACCTCTTTCCATTATAAATTACCCAGTCTCAGGTGTGTCTTTATTAGCAGCTTGAGAACAGACTAATACACACACCTAGTAGGTGATGGATGGGATTCAAGTCTGGGGCTAACTGACTCTAAAGGCCTGGAAAAAGAGAGAGAAATTAAAGAAGAATTGGTGAAAATAGTGGCAGATTAATAATGATGATAATGATGGCGGTAGTGGTGAGGATGATGATAACGATGGCAGTTAAAGCTTATATAGGCACTGTGTTAAGAGCTTTCCATGTTAACTCCTTTAATTCTCTCAGCAACACTGAGGCAGATAATCTTATCTCTATTTTACAGATAAAGAAATTGAAGCACAGAGAAGTTAAATAATTTTCCTAAGACCACACAGCTCATCAGTGACCATTCAAAGTCAAGCATGACTATGCTCTACTGCCTCTTGGACTAACATTAACAATGGGCCAGATACAGTGGCTCATGCCTGTAATCCCAGCACTTTGGGAGACCAAGGCAAGTGGATCACATGAGGTCAGGAGTTCGAGACCAGCATGGCCAACATGGTGAAACCCCATCTTTACTAAAAATACAAAAATTATCCAGGCATTGTGGCACACGCCTGTAATCCCAGCTACTCCGGAGGCTGGGGCAGGAGAATTGCTTGAACCCAGGAGACAGAGGTTGCAGTGAACCGAGATCATGCCACTGTCCTCTAGCCTGGGCCACAGAGCAAGACTCTGTCTCAAAAAAAAAAAAATTAACGATGACCTAAAATTAACTTATTATTTACTTGTTTACTTAAGTATTGTCTGCCTTCTGCACTAGAATAGAAATTCCACTATAGAAAGTTCTTTGTCTTCTTGAGGGCTATATTTCAGGAGCCTATTGCATTGCCGTGCCTCACACCTGTAATCCCAGCACTTTGGGAGGCCGAGGTAGGTGGATTGCTTGAGGTCAGGAATTCAGGACCAGCCTGGTCAACATGGTGAAACTCCGTCTCTACTAAAAATACAAAAATTATCTGGGTGTGGTAGCGAGCATCCATAGTCCCAACTACTTGGGAGGCTGGGGCAAAAGAATTGCTTGAACCTGGGAGACAGAGGTGTCAGTGAGCCCAGATCATGTCATTGCACTCCAGCCTGGGTGACAGAGAAAGACTCTATCTCAACAAAAACAAAACCAAAAAGCTTTATTCAAATATAATATTACTAGACCAACGGCAATATTTTCCCAAAAAGGCAGATGAGGCAATTCAAGTTTACAAGTCAGAGACTTAGAATTGTATACACCCTTTTCATGAATCACCCTATTCAAAAATAACGTGTGAATTTTTCAACTAAATTAAGGTAAAATGAAAATGTTGTTTCTTTTGTTTTCTTGTTCCAGCTGTTACAATGTGAATATTTTGAATGAATCAATAAAGGAATAAGAGCTGAGAAAAGGAGTTAGAGAGACAACACAGCCCAGGGAGGAGCACAGGATGCACCAAGGAACTTTTGCCGGCAGAGCTGTGAGTTAAAATATGCCACACATCTTTCCTGAAATATCGCGTTAGAGCTGGAAGGGACTTTGTGGGAGCATTTAGTCTACCAACCTATTTAAAAGTGGGGAAAGGGAGGCCAGGGTCACATCATGGATGAATGACAAAGTCCAGGCTCGGTTTTCTGCCTTAGAAGCCAAGGCCTATATTCTCAGCCACATGGCTAAATTCCCTGGCTTCAGGGGCCAGCTTCATTACATCCACAAAGCTTGTTTAAGTTTATCCTTCAGCGGGGACCATCTGAGGCTGCAACGTGGAGCTCTTTCCAAAAACAACTGTCCTTGTGCAGAGGTCTGCATGGTGAGACCTGGAGGTGTGTGGTGGCTGTGGGGGCTGCAGGAAAGGGGTAAACCTCATTTTCATAGCTGGGCAGAGAGAAGGAAGGCGGACCAGGCCCATAAGTACTATAGGCCATGGCTCTCATTTCCTTTCAAATAATTCTCTCAAGCTGTATAAACTTTCTGCCTGAAAAATAAATGACTGCCCCCTTAAAATAAACATTTACGCCATCCACTTGCCTGCATTCACTGCCCGAGAATGAGGCTCACCTATTACTATGCCCAGAAGCTTCCGCCAAAAGCCTGCAAACTTATATTTTTCTCCATGACCCTCAGTAACCACTATTCGACAATCACCATCTCCCAGGAACCCATCAAAGCAAAAAGAAAGAAAGAAAGAAAGAAGAAAGAAAGAAAGAAAGAAAAAAGGAAGAAGAAAGGAAGGAAGGAAGGAAGGAAGGAAGGAGAAAGAAAAAGAAAGAAAGACAAAGGAAGAAGAATGAAAAAGAAAGAAAGAAAGAAAGAAAGAAAGAAAAGAAAGAGAAAGAAAGAAAAGGGCATGCAGGTGGAGTACATAATAATAGATTTGTGTGAAAGCAGAGATTCAGTCTTATGAATTCTGGAGTCAATCCACATTGCATACTTGAAAGGAGAAATCTAAGAGAAAGGTAGATGGGTGTCAAAATTTCTAATAGAATAGGCAATTAGACAATTTATTTGGTGATTTATTTCTTCTTCTCTCCTTCTTCTCCTTTCCTTTCCTTTCCTTTCCTTTCCTTTCCTTTCCTTTCCTTTCCTTTCCTTTCCTTTCTTTTCCTTTCCTTTTTCTTTTTGCTGGAGTGCAGTGGTACAACCATAGCTCACTGCAGCCTTCAACTCCCAGGCTCAGGTAATCCTCATGCCTCAGCTTCCCAAATAGCTGGGACTACAGGTATGCACCACTACACGCAGCTAATTTAAAATATATATATATATATAGTAGAGACTGGGTCTCACTATGTTACCCAGGCTGTTCTCAAACACCTGGCTTCAAGCAATCCTCCCAGCTTGGCCCCCCAAGATGCTGGGATTACAGATGTGAGCCACCATGCCTGGCCTTGTTTGGTGATTTCTTGAGAAGGAGTTAATGAGAAATGAATGAAGTAAGAATCACCTGTAGATTTCACCTATTTATTCATTCATCATTAACTGAGCCTCTATTATATGGTAGGTACCAGGCAGGCACAGTTTCATTATTATAGTACAATTGGAAAACAGCAATTATGTTATTTATAGCATCATAGTGACATAGCTCTGTTATAATAACCACCACCACCAACAAAAATGCCCATTAGAAGAATTCTTTCTCTTACGCAAAGCATCATTGCATTTTAGCCTCTGAAGTCCTCTTGAGGAAGGTGGTGGTATTATCATTGTTACTGATGCTTATCCCTATTTTGCAGGGGATAAAAATGAAATTCCAAGAAGTGCTTTTATGTTAAGGAATCAGTATAACTTTACTTAGCACCTCTTCTGAATTGTTGGTATTAAATTGTATTAAAATGTTCTGAGAAGAACAGAGTTATGTTACTTACAAAGCTAAAATGGAGGGCGCTTTAACTTATTCATTTATTTGATAATTCATTCACTTATCAACATGTATCTGTGATGTGCCTTTTATGTGCTTTCTATACACTAAACAGCGGGCTCATTATTCAGTTGTCTAGGCTTTTATTTCTTTCCTTTTTTTTTTTTTGATGGATTCTCACTCTGTTGCCTAGGCTAGAGTGCAGTGGTGAGATCTGGGTTCACTGCAACTTCCATCTCCTGGTTCAAGTGATTCTCCTGCCTCAGCCTTCTGGGTAGCTGGAATTACAGGCATGTACCACCAAGCCCAGCTAATTTTTTGTATTTTTAGTAGAGATGGGATTTCACCATGTTGGCCAGGCTGGTCTCAAACTCCTGACCTTAGGTGATCCACCCTCCTTGGCCTCCCAAAATGCTGGTATTACAGGTGTGAGCCACCATGCCCGCCTGCCTGCCTTCCTTCTTTCCTTCCTTCCTTTCTTCCCTCTTTTCTTTTCTCCTTCCTTCCTTCCCACTGTTCCTTCCTTCCTTTCTTCCCTCCTTTTTTTTCCTTTTCTCCCTCCATCAGTCCTTCCCTTTCTCCCTCCTTTCCTCCTTCCTTTCCTTTCTATCCTAATCTTCTTAACCTCACCTACTTGATTTTCCAAAACTTCCTCAGAAATGCTCAGATGTTCACAACCCCTCCTAGCCCTACCAGTGTTACTCTCACAGTCTGGATTCCCTGAAAATCAGATCCTAAGACAAAGATTCAAATGTACCAAGTTTATTTGGGAGGGGGATATTAGGAAACACCAGCAGGAAGGTGGGAAAGTGAGACAGGGAAGAAGGTCAATAAATGGTGCATAGTTACACCAACTACTCCTGTGAACAGCTGTGGCTCCATCCTGCTGGGGGGTGCTGGAAGGCAGTGTCAGCATGAGCCTCAGAGTCATTCCAAGTGGGGAGAGAGAAAGGAAGGGCATTATCCACTAACTTCCTACCATCATTGGTTGAGGGTTGCTTCCAGAAGCATCAGTCCACTCGATTTCCTGTCTTGCCCAGACATTCAGGCTTGGTTTTTGCACAGGCTGAGTTCTCCAGCGTTCCTAATAAAATAGCCCTCACATAGAGCATCATAAGCTGCACTAAGCAGCTGTATTAGTCCCATTTTTGCACGGCTATAAAGATACTATCTGAGCCTGGGTAATTTATAAAGGAAAGAGGTTTAATTGATTCTCAGTTCCACATGAATGGGGAGGCCTCAGGAAACGTACAATCATGACAATAGGCGAAGGGCAAGCAGATACCTTCTTCACAAGGCAGCAGGAGAGAGAAGAGTGAAGGAGGAACTTCCAGACACGTATAGAACCACCAAATTTCATGAGAACTCACTCACCATCACAAAAACAGCATGGGGGAAACTGCCCCCATGATCCAATCACCTCTCTCCTTCAACACATGGGGATTTCAGGTCCCTCCCTTGACACATGGGGATTAAAATTGGAGATGAGATTTGGGTGGGGACACAGAGCCAATCCATATCATTCTGCTCCTGGCCCCTCCCAAATCTCATGTCTTTTCACATTTCAAAATCAATCATGCCCTCCCAACAGTCCCCCAAAGTCTTAACTCACTCCAGCCTTAACCCAAAAGTTCAAGTCTAAAATATCACCTGAGACAAGGCAAGTCCCTTCAGCCTAGGAGCCTGTAAGATCAAAAGCAAGTTAGTTACTTCCAAGATACAGTGGAGGTATAAGTATTGGATAAATGCTTCTGTTCCAAATGCAAGAAATTAGCCAAAACAAAGGGCTGCAGGCCCCATGCAAGACCAAAATCCAGTGGGGCAGTCATTAAATTTTAAAGCTCCAAAATAATTGCCTTTGACTCCACATCTCACAATCAGAGCACAGTGATGCAAGGAGTGGGCTCCCACAGCCTTGGACAGCTCCTTCAGGGGCTGGCATTGAGTGTCTCTGGCTTTTTCAGGTGCATGGTGTAAGCTGTTACTGGATCTACCATTCTGGGGTCTTGAGGACATTGGCCCTCTTCTCACAGCTCCACTAGGCAGTGCTCCAGTGGGGACTCTGTATGGGGGTTCTGGTCCCACATTTCCCCTTTGCACTGCTCCTGCAGAGGTTCTCCATGCGGGCTCCACACCTGCAGCACACCTCTGCCTGGATATCCAGTGGTTTCTATACATCCTCAGCAATCTAGGCTGAGGTTTCCAAACCTGAACTCTGGACATTTGGAAACTGCAGGCCCAACACCACGTGGAAGCTGCCAAGGCTTGGGACTTGCACCCTCTGCAGCAATGGCCTGAGCTGCACCTTGGCCCCTTTTAGCCACAGCTGGAAGCTGAAGTGTCTGGGACACAGGGCACCAAGTCCTGAGGCTGCACACAGCTATGGGGCCCTGGACGTGGCCTGTAAAACCATTTTTTCTTCTTAGACTCCAGGCCTGTGATGGGAGGGGCTGCTGCCAAGATCTCTGACATGCCCTGGAGACATTTTCCCCGTTGTCTTGGCAATTCATATTTGACTCTTCATTACTTGTGCAAATTTCTACAGCTGGCTCGAATATTTCCCCAGAAGATGGGGTTTTCTTTTCTATCACATTGTCAGGCTGCAAATTTTCCAAACTTTTATGCTGTGCTTCCCTTTTAAACATAAGTTCCAATTTCAGATAATCTCTTTCAAGTTCAAAATGTTGCAGAATTTTGCTCCTTAGTTCAGCTGAACGTCTGTAATTCAGGCTACTAGGGAGGTGGAGGCAGGAGAATTGCTTGAACTCAGGAGGTGGAGGTTGCTGTGAGCTGAGGTTGCACCACTGCACTCCAGCCTGGGAGACAGAGCAAGACTCCATCTCAAAAAAAAAAAAAAAAAAAGAAAAGAAAAAAAAAACTGAGTTCTTATCACACAACCAGGAAAATTTAGGCACATAGACACACTGAATGAAGGGTAGGTAGAGCAGGATTTCATTGGGCAGAAAGGAAAAAACCCAGAGTCCTGCTAAAAGGCCATCCACCTCTCAGATTGAATCCTAGGCCACCACTCAGGAACTGAAGACACCAGGCTTCTCCCCGTTCCCCCAGTGTGTAGGTGGGCAAGCTCAGACAAGGCCCTGGGCAAGTTCCTTCAAAACAAGTGTTTACATCAGATACTTTTGTGCAGATGGGTGGGTCGGGGATTCTCTAGGGACCCCTTTTTATCTGCCTAGGCACTTGGCTGTCTCAAGTTACATGGATCTCTAAGGCAGGGGCAAAATGGTGCCAGTCTCTTTGCTAAAGAATAGCAAGAGTGACCTTTGCTCCAGTTCCCAAGAAGTTCCTTATCTCCATCTGAGACCAGCTCAGCCTGGACTTCACTGTCCACAACCTTATTAGCATTTTGGTCAAAACCATTCGACAAGTGTCTAGGAAGTTCCAAACTTTCCCACATCTTCCTGTCTTCTTCTGAGCCCTCCAAGCTGTTTCAACCTCTGCCTGTTACCCAGTTCCAAAGTCACTTCCACATTTTCAGGTTATCTTTATAGCAGCACCCCCACTCTCTGAAGTGCCAATAAAGATAGTATTTGAGACTGGGTAATTTATAAAGGAAAGAGGTTTAATTGACTCACAGTTCCACATGGCTTGGGAAGCCTCAGGAAACTTACAATCATGGTGGAAGGCAAAGGGGAAGCAAGCATCTTCTTCACAAGGGAACAGGAGAGAGAAGAATGAAGGAGGAACTTCCAAACACTTATACAACCATCAGATCTTGTGAGAACTCACTCACTATCACAAGAATAGCATGGGGGAACCACCCCTATGATCCAATCACCTCCCTCCCTCAACACATGGAGATTACAGGTCCCTCCCTCAAAATGTGGGGATTGCAATTTAAGACGAGATTTGGGTGGGGACACAGAGCTAAACCATATCAGCAGCCTTGGGTGACTAGAAGTGAGTGGTTGGGGGTATGGAAGGAAGCAATAGTGCCTGCTACACTCCCCAAGGTCTATTTCTAGACACTCCAAAAGTCTATGTGGATATAGGGTCTTCCTGACTATAATCAGATAGATCCATGCAGCTATGAAGTCCTTCTGTTCTAGATCCTGCCCTCAGCATTTCCCTGAACTGCTGTCCATAGATGTCCTCTGTGCTTCAATGTACCCTGAACTCCTCCACCACACTGCTGGTGTTCACTGCTGGAGTGAACATCCATGGTTGTCCTGATATCATGGTATTGCACTTGGCCCACTTAACTGTGTCCCTAATGTACACATAATGTCCTAGAGCATCTTCGGCCATGGAGTTAACTGTTCCATCTGCTGCCTCCCGATCCAACCATTCGCTTCTCTATTGTTTTTAACTGTTTAATAACCTTTCCCTGTGGTCCCTCCCAATTCCCTGTGCTTCTACTGGTGACCAGGCACAGTACTAGTCCCCAGAACCCAGGCCTACTCAACATACTAACCTATCCACCTACTACAGTGATTGGCCCAGGGAGTGGATACATGATCCAATAGAGCCAATCAGAACTATTCCTTGGGATTTTATACAGACACCAAGAGGTAGGAGACGTCCTTTTACTCTGTGGTTGCGTGTTGAGAGGATGTTGAGTTGGAGCTTTCTACACCCATAGTTACCCCTCCTCCACCACATGGAAGACACATATGTGAAGAACATGAGGATGAGCCAGCAGCCTCCAGGGAGGAGCAAAGCCAAAAGAGAGAGAGAGAAAGAGGGAGGGAAGGAAGGGAGAAGAGAGATAGAGAGAGAGAGAGAGATCCTCATGCCATCAGTTGACTTGCATTCACTGTCTGCAACCAGCTCCTGCTTCAACCTTTCCAGTAACAGAGCTCAGTATTCCTACTTTTGCCTAAGCTAATTTGCATTGGGTTTCTTTCATTTATTATGCTTTCCACCTACTGTGAGTAGAGACACAAGGAAATGCCTTCTTTTCTTGTCTTCTTTTAGATAGTATTTCATGGCAGAGAGCCCTTGATGCTGATCATTTAATTATTTTTTCCTTTTCTTAAAAAATGTTTTTTTGTTTTTGTTTTTGTTTTTTGTTTTTTGTTTTTTTAAATAGAGAAAGGACCTCGCCATGTTGCCCAGGCTAGTCTCAAACTCCTGAGTTCAAGTGATCCTCCTACCTTGGCTTACCAATGTGCTGGGATTACAGGCATAAGCCGCCACGCCTGGCCTTTTTTTTTTTCTTTTGATACAGACAGGGTCTTGCTCTATTGCCCAGGATGGAGTACAGTGGCATGATCACAGTTCACTGCAGTCTCAACCTCCTGGGCTCAAGCAATCCTCCCACCTCAGTCTCCCAAGTATCTGGGACTACACATTTACACCACTATGTCCAGCTAATTTTTGAATTTGTTGTAAAGACACGGTCTCACTATATTGCCCAGGCTGGTCTCAAACTCCTGGCATCAAGTGATTCTCCCACCTTGGCCTCCCAAAGTGTTGGGATTATAGGTGTGAGCCACTGTGTCTGGCCTATTTAATTATTTCGTATTTACCTAGCAGAGTGACATGGACTACTAGTGACATTTACCTTTTACTTGTAACACTACTTTCTCCTCAGGACACACTGGCATTAGAGGTGAGAGAGGCTGAGTTAGCAGGCATACAAGACCCATTTCATGTCATACTCAGGACTAACAACTGCTGCCTTCCCAAAATGCAGGCCTTGTGGTAAACATATTGGTCTTCTCTCTCATGCATAGGAACTTTTTTGCCCCCTTGAAAATCTGATTTCTTTTGCCTGTCTCCCCTGTCCAAAGTCTATCAGACATGCCTGTATATACCTCAATCCAATTTCTTTCCTTTTTTCTTTTCTTTTGAGACAGAGTCTCGCTCTGTCATCCAGGCTGGAGTGCAGTGGTGTGATCTCGGCTCACTGCAACCTCCACCTCCCGGGTTCAAGTGATTCTCATCCCTCAGCCTCCCAAGTAGCCAGGCGCCTGCCACCACACCTGGCTTTTTGTACTTTTAGCAGAGATGGGGTTTTACCATGTTGGCCAGGCTGGTCTTGAACTCCTGTCCCCATGTGATCTGCCAGCCTCAGCCTCCCAAAGTGCTGGCATTACAGGCGTGATCCATCGCACCCAGCCAATCCAATTTCTAATAATCATAACTTCTATTTATTGAGAGTATACAGTTTCTTCATTACCTGAACACTTCACCTATACTAATTCAGTTGGTCATCATAAAATCCTATAAGTCAAAATATTGCTAACATCTAAATGGTGAGAAACAAAGCTGAGATATGTGTCCAAGTTCAACATAGGTGGTAAGTGGTGAAGCCAGGTGGAGTGACCACAGAGTCCTTCACACTTTTTCTTTCTTTTCAATTTCTTTTTACCTTTCATTATGATCATTTTCAAGCATACACAAAAGTAGAAAGAATAGCACCACAGACCCCAGGTAACAATCACCTAGCTTCAACAATAATCATTATTTTGCCATTTGTGTTTTATCCTTTCTCCCTCTTTTTTCTTTGGTGTTTTTTTTTGTTTGTTTTTTTTTTTTGATGGAGCCTCACTCTGTCACCCAGGCTGGGGTGCAGTGTCGTGATCTGAGCTCTCTGCAACCTCTGCCTCTCAGGTTCAAGCGATTCTTGTGCCTCAGCCTCCTGAGTAGCTGGGACCACAAGTGCGCACCACCACACTCGGCTAATTTTTGTGCCTCAGCCTCCCGAGTAGCAGGAATTACAGGCATGTACCATCAAGCCTGGCTAATTTTTGTATTTTTAGCAGAGATAGAGTTTCACTATGTTGTCCAGGCTGGTCTTGAACTCCTTACCTCAAGTGATCTACCTGCCTTGGCCTCCCAAAGTGTTGGCGTGAGCCACCATGCCCCACCAGATTTTCTCTTTTTTTTTTTGAGACAGAGTCTCCCTCTTGCCCAGGCTAGAGTGCTACTGCTGCCTTGACCACCTGAGCTCAAGCAATCCTCCCATCTCAGCTTCCCAAGTAGCTGGAACTACAAACATGTGCCATCCCACCAGGCTATTTTTTTGTATTTTTGCAGAGACGGGGGTCTCACTATTTTGCCCTGAATGTGACTTCCCTTACTTAGCATACTGCTTTTGCAATTCATCCATGTTATTGAGTCTATCAGTAGTTTGTTACTTTATATGGCTGAGTAGCATTTTATTGTATGGCTGTACTACAGATCATTTACCCATTTATCTGTTGAAGGACTCTTGAATAGTTTCAATTTAGGCAATTATAGATAAAGCCAGTATAAATATACACATATAGGTTTTTGAGTAAACACTGATTTTCATTTCTTTTGGGTAAATACCCGGGAGTGGGATTGCTGGTTTTTATGGTGGGTATATGTTTAGCTTTATAGGAAACTGCCAAACTGTTTTCCAAAGTCTCTAAACCATTTTGCATTTCTTTTTTTTTTGAATTTTACTTCTAAGTTCTGGGATACATGTGCAGAATGTGCAGGTTTGTTACATAGGTATACATGTGCCATGGTGGTCTCCTGCACCTATCAACCCATCATCTAGGTTTTAGACCTGCATGCATTAGGTATTTGTCCTAATGCTCTCCCTCCCCATTCCTCCTACCACCAGACATTATTGCCAGCCAAGATTGATAAATATGCCCAATAAGTATAATTGTTGTCTGTGTCAGCCCTTGTTGAAGGAATACTCATGGCAGTGGTGATCCCCACTATCATAGCTACCATTAAATTACTCATTGTGACTGGTTGTCCTGCTTTCCTCAGGTTTTCTTCCACCATCTGTGACAGCTTCTTGATCTGTCCCCCAGTAGGTGGCTGTGTTCAACGGGTGTTGCTCGTGACAGTTGGGGTCCTTCTCAGCATCAGTCTCGACATGGCTGCAACTGGGGGGTCCTCGAGATCTTCCCAGAATCTCTTTCTTGGCATCTGGCTCATGATAAGGTTTCAGGTGTCTTGATGGTATCCAAATCAGCTGTTGATTGGGTCCTGGAGAAACACAAGCATAACCTCTACCCCAAGTTATTATTTTACCTATTTCCCAACTTTTTGTTATTGGATCTCTCCACCAAATCAGTTGTTCTGCTTCTGCCTCTGCAGCTGGTTTCTGTAGATGCTGTTCAGCTGCTGACAACATCTGGCCTTTAGGCAGGCTCAAAAAATTTAAAGTTAATAATGCTAGATTCAGTTGCATCTGGGGTGTCCCATAGTCCCTGTTTTCCCCCCTCTGCTTTTGCAACTGCTGTTTCAGGGAGAGATTCACTCCACTATGGCTTGTCCTTGAAAATTACATGGGATGCCAGTAATGTGTTTAATATTCTATATAGAGAAAAATGTAGCTAGAGCTTGGCTAGTATAGCCTGGGGCATTATCTGTTTTAATAGAAGCTGGAACGTCCGTCACTGCAAAACACTGCAAAAGGTGACATTTAACACAGGCAGAAGACTCTCCTGATTGGCATGTAGCCCAGACAAAGTGAGAAAAGATGTCCACATGTACACATACATAATTAGTCTCTCAAACGAGGGAGCATGTGTGACATTCATTTGCCAAAGAGAAGTAGGTTCCAGTCCTCAAGGATCAACTCCTCTTGTGAAAGATGAGGAATGTACCATTCGTCAAGTTGGGCATCGCTGGATAATAGCTTTAGCTTCTTCCCAGGTAATGCTGTATCTGTGTTTGAGACCAGGGGCATTAACATGGGTTAAATTGTGAAAGGGTCTAGCATTAGATATTGCATTAGCAACTAGGTGATCAGCCATTTGATTCCCTTCAGTTAAAGGTCCTGGAAGAGATGTACGAGCCCTAATGTGAGTGATGTAAAAAGAGTGCATCCTACTCCTAACTGCTGTTTGCAATTGGGTAAATAAAGTCATCAGTTGTTCATCTGTATGAAATCGTAACTGAGCATATTCAATTAATTGTGTGGAATGAACCACGTATGAAGAATCACAAATCACACTAATAGGCATATTAAAAGCAGTCAATACCTCAATTACAGCTACAAGTTCCACTTTTTGAGCTGAAGTATAGGGTATCTGAAAACCTTTACCTTTCGAGCCAGAATAAGAAGCTTCACCATTACTCGACCTGTCTGTAAAAACATTCTCAGCACCTTCGCTTGGTTTAAATTTAGTTATTCTAAGGAGGATCCAATTAGTTAATTTCAAAAACTGAAACAGTTTCATTTTAGGAAAATGATTATCGAGAATGCCCACAAAGTCAGCTAAATGGGTTTGCCAAGTAAGACTATTTACAAAAGCTTGCTGTATTTGTGCCTTCGTGAGAGGGACAATAATTTTTCCAGGATCATGTCCATGTAATTTAACAATCCAAGGTCTCCCATTACCTATCATAGTAGTGATTTGATCCAAATAAGGAGTTAGAGTCTGTGAAGTAGTCTGTGAAAGAAAAAGCCACTCTACAAGATCGTGCTCTTGAACAGTAACACCAGTAGGTGAATGCTGAGTTGGAAAAATTAGCAAATCTGGAGCCTTCTCTGGATCTATTTTATTTATTTAAGCTTTATGGACTTGCTTTTCAATCAGCTGTAACTCTGCCTCAGCTTCTTTTGTTAATTGCCAAGGGCTAGTGAGACTAGAATCTCATCTAAGAATAGAAAATAGATTACTCATGGCATAGGTAGGAAAGCCTAGAGCAGGTCATATCCAATTAATGTCCCCTAGTAATTTTTGAAAGTCATTTAATGTTTTCAATTGATCCCTATGTATGGCTACTTTCTGTGGCACAATGGTAGTGTCATTTACTAAGGTCCCCAAGTAGGAGTAAGGAGTAGTAGTCTGAATTTTGTCAGAAGCTATAATTAAGGCAGCATGAGAAATCAAATTTTGCAAGTGATCATAACATTGGAGTAATATTTCTCAAGTGGGGGCAGCACAAAGTATATCATCCATATAATGGGTAATGTAACACTGTGAAAATTTTTTACGAGTAAGTTCAATTGCTTGCCCTACATAAGTCTGGCAGATTGTTGGACTATTTAACATGCCTTGTGGCAACACTTTTCAATGAAAACGCTTAGCAGGCTGCAGGTTGTTTACTGCAGGAATTGTAAATGCAAACCATTCATAGTTTTGCAGCATAAATCCATTGCGGCACTACCAGTTGTGGTGGGGAACAGACATTGTACAGGGGTGAGGGAATGGCCTGAGCCAGAAATGCCCTGGTTTGGAATGGGGCCCCGGGACGGGTCCCTCATGGTATTTCCCGAAATCGGGTTCCCTTCTTTATCAAACTTAGAGTGACACTGATTAGCCCAATGTTTTCCTTTTTTTACATTTTAGACATATTTCAGGCTCAGCAGTTTTCTTTTTTCCCCTATCTGGCAGTGTGACTCACTGATTTTTTTCTACATTCTTTTTTAGTACGACCGTGCTTCCCACAGTTAAAATAAGCTCCAGGAAATGGAGTATTTCTTTTACCCACTCTCAGTCCTGCCATCGCCTGGGCTAGGAGAGTAGCCTTATGCAGATTACCTCTGATACCATAGGCCATGATATAATCAACTAAATGTGCTTTCCCTCTAATAGGTCGCAGAGCAGCCTGGCAATCGGGATTAGCATCGTCAAAAGCTAATAACCGCAACACTATATCCTGAGCAGCCGAATCTGCAATCACCTTTTCAAGAGACTCCTGTAACTGAGCTATAAAATCTGCATACGGTTCTGTTGGTCCCTGTTTTACAGCACCAAAGGAAGGATATTCTTCTCCACCTGAAGTGATTTTTTCCCAAGCTCTAATGCACACTCCTCTAAGCTGCTCTAGGCATCATCCTGCATGACCACTTGTGCATCTAAACCAGCCCAGCCACCAATCCCCAAAAGTCGGTCTGCAGTTATATTTATTTGAGGTTGGGCCTGGGCATTGCGAGCAGCCTGAATGGAAGCTTCATCTGCCCACCAAGTTTTAAATTGTAAGAAATGAGCAGGAGTTAGACAAACTCGAGTAAGAGCGTCCCAGTCAGTAGGAATCATCTGACTGGAGACAGCAACCTTCTTTAATAGTCCCATTACAAAAGGAGAACCTGGTCCATATTGATTAATAGCTTGTTTAAATTATTTGAGTAATTTAAAAGCAAAAGGCTCAAATGTAGCTATAATATTTCCCTGTTGATCTCGGGGTGGGGGGTGGTGTGTATTCCAACAGGGAACTGCCAAGCCTCTAAATCACCCCTCTTCTAGCTTGCTGAATTCCTGCCTGAATAGAACTGAGAGCGGTTGCTCAAGGCGCTGCTTGAACAGTCACTGGGGCAACCATTTTTCACCCAGTGTCCTCCAGAAAAGAAAGATCTGGAGAGTCAGGCCACTCCTTTTCTTCAAATTAAGGATGGGGTGCAGAAGGGTAGGGATGAACCTCTTCCTCCTTTGCTGCTTTAGCTTTAGCTGGCAAACAAACCTGCTCTGTTACCTCTTCTGTTACTTCATTATACTCTCCTTCCTCCTCCTTATCAGTGTGAAAAGGTTCCAAGGTGGAACGAACCAGAGCCCACACTTGTCCCACTGTTACTCTGATGTTTCCTAGCTCCCCTTCTTACTCACCACAGGGACTGCTTGAGAGTACTCGGGTGCCCTCCAGCTTAGTTCCACGTTCTCTAACCGTCACTTCGGTAACCCTCTGACCTGGGTTTGAGCCTCCACGTTGGGTGCCTGTTGCCGAGACCAGCTCAGTCGTGGAGACCCTAACCCAGTGGCACTAGAGGAGTTAAAGACACACACACACACAGAAATAGAGTGTGGAGTGGGAAATCAGGGGTATCACAGCCTTTGGAGCTGAGAGCCCCGAGCAGAGATTTACCTAGGTATTTATTGACAGCAAGCCAGTGATAAGCATTGTTTCTATAGATTATAGATTAACTAAAAGTATTCCTTATGAGAAATAAAGGGATGGGCTGAAATAAAGGGATGGGTCTGGCTAGTTATCTGCAGCAGGAACATGTCCTTAAGGCACAGATCTCTCATGCTATTGTTTGTGGTTCGGGAATGCCTGTAGCGGTTTTCTGCCCTGGGTGGGCCAGGTGTTGCTTGCCCTCATTCCGGTAAACCCACAACCTTCAGCATGGGCACCATGGCCATCACAAACATGTCACTGTGCTGCAGAGATTTTGTTTATGGCCAGTTTTGGGGCCAGTTTATGGCCAGGTTTGGGGGCCTATCCCCGCAGAGGAGAATTGGGTCCCAGCTGCCCACAGTGATCACCTGCTCATTAATGAATGGAACTTGTGTTGGCTTCTTTCCTTATCTGTCTCAATCCCCAGCTCTACTAGTGGTGCTTCCAGGGATCACCTCCCAAATAGATTAAATGCCCTCAAATCTTTATCCCCAACTCAGGAGGAGTTCTAAGACAAATCACAAATTTAATATATGAGATGTTTCTTTTTTTTTTCAATGTAGCAAACAAGATACACACAAATTGGAAATATTACCACTTCTAATATTGGTATTCAAACATAGACTTATTACTGTTACACGATTTTTATTTCTTTCTGGTAAATAACTTTACCTGCCTAGACTCAGGAGTCAGATTGAAATGTCAGACTTATTACAGGTTAGGTGAAGATGGGATGATGGTTGACAATTGAGGACTGGGGACATGGGACCTGGACAAACTTTCAAAAGCCTCTTCCCAGTTGGACAGCCCCCTTTTCGTGTTACATCATTTGGCTCTTCACAGGAAGAGCGGTCTGAATGATCAGCTCCAACCAAATCAAATAAATATTGATGATTTTATAATCCAGTACAAAAGACAGCACATACCAACCAAGTGCTGTTTAGATTATTTCACTGATATAAATATATGGATAAGTAAGTGCATGTTTATATATGTGACATATATCATATATACATATATAAGAATATTTATTATGTATTCTGTTTATATATGTTTATATTATATATAGTTTTTTTTTCTTGCTAGGATGTTTTATATATTTAATCTATATTTATTAACTTTTTAAAAAATTTTTTTTGTTGGGACAAAGTCTTGCTTTGTCATCCAGGTTGGAGTGCAGTGGCATGATCTTGGCTCACCGCAGACTTGACCTCCCTGGACTCAGGTGATCCTCCCACCTCAGCCTCCCGAGTAGCTGGGATCACAGGCATGTGCCACCACGCCTGGCTAGCTTTTGTATTTTTAGTAGAGACAGGGTTTTGCCATGTCGCCCAGGCTGATCTTGAACTCCTGAGCTCAAGCAATCACCCACCTTAGCCTCTCAAAGTGCTGGGATTACAGGTGTGAGCCACGGTGCCCAGCCCATTGTATATTTATAACATTCCCCACAATCATCTTGGGTAGGCCCCAAGACCTTTAAAAACATAGAAATTAAAAATGAAAGGAAGGCTAGAAAACTATAAAAAACTCAACACCCTTTAAAAAAATATTTTTAACTGTCATAGAATGCAAATAATATGAAGTTTACCATCTTAACCATTTTAAGCATACAGTGCATTGGTGTTAAGTATATTCACATTGTTGTGCAGCTGATCTTCAGAATATTTGTATCTGGCCAGGTGCGGTGGCTCACACCTGTAATCCCAGCACGTTGGGAGGCTGAGGCGGGTGAATCACCTGAGGTCAGGAGTTCGAGACTAGCCTGGACAACATGGTGAAACCCTGTCTCTACTAAAAATACAAAAATTAGCTGAGCATGGTGGCAGGCACCTGTAGTCCTAGCTATTCAGGAGGCTGAGGCAGGAAAATCGCTCGAACCCGGGAGGTGGAGGTTGCAGTGAGCCGAGATCATACCACTGCACTCCAGCCTGGGTGACAGAGTGAGACTCCATCTCAAAAGAAGAAAAAAAAAAAGAATATTTTCAGCTTGCAAAACTGAAACTCTATACCTGTTAATCAATGACCACCACCATTCCACTTTCTGTCTCTATGACTTTTGACTATTTTAGATACCTCATATGAATCATACAGTATTTGTCCTTTTGTGATTGGCTTATTTCCCTCAGCATAATATTCTCAAGGTTCATCTGTGTTGTAGCATGTGTCAGAAATTCCTTCCTGGCCAGGTGCAGTGGCTCACGCCTGTAATCCCAGCACTTTGGGAGGTCAAGGCGGGCGGATCACTTGAGGTCAAGAGCTCAAGGCCAGCCTGGCCAATGTGGTGAAACCCCATCTCTACTAACAATAAAAAAATTAGCTAGGTGTGGTGGTGGGTGCCTGCAGTCCTAGCCACTTGGGAGGCTGATGCAGAAGAATTGCTAGAACCTGGGAGGTGGAGGTTGCAATGAGTGGAGATTGCGCCACTGCCTGGGTGACACAGCAAGACTCCATCTCAAAAAAAAAAAAAAAAAAGAGAGAGAGAGAAATTCCTTCCTTTTTAACACTGAATCACATTACTTTTTTTTTTTTTAAAGCCTCTTAAAATGTTTATTCTTGTCAGAATAGCTGATGATTTTCTGTTAAGTATTTTGGTTTATTATTATAGTAAGCCTTCCCTCCCTTGAAAAATCCATTCAAAATATCTCAATCCTTGAGATAAAGAACTTTAACCAAAAAACCATCCTGATTTTTTTTTTTTTTCCAAGACAGAGTCTTGCTCTGTCTCCCAGGCTGGAGTGAAATGGCACAATCTTGGCTCACTGCAACCTCCACCTCCTGGGTTCAAGTGATTCTCCTGCTTCTGCCTCCCCAATAGGGATTACAGGTGTGCACCACCACATTCGGCTAATTTTTGTATTTTCTAGTAGAGATGGGGTTTCACCATGTTGGTCAGGCTGGTCTCGAACTCCTGACCTCATGATCTGCCTGCCTCAGCCTCCCAAAGTGCTGAGATTACAGGCATGAGCCACTGTGCCCGGCCCTGATTTTTTAAAGAAAAAATTATAAAATTCCTTTAGTTTGATAAATAGAAATCATCTCTTCTTGTTCTACTCTGGTGAACAATGCATTTTATACAGTAAAGAATCCAGTCATTCATTGGCAAACCAAAGGTGAGAACCCTTCGTTTACCTGTTCTACTCAAACACAGTGTAGCACTGCCATGTTCATACATACTTTAAAAAAATAATTACCAACCCTCTTCTGGCAGACAAAGTTTTGGAATAGCAAGAGCATTGCTTAGTGTTCGAACTGTATCTGTCTCCTGTTTCTTTTTCAGGAGAGATGCATGGGCATTGGTAGCCATACCCAAAGCCAGCTTCTTCTCATTGTTTCTTCAGTCTGTTCTGGCACCTTTTGCCAGAAGCAACTGGACGATGTCTGCATAACCCTTCCAGGCAGCAGCATGCAAAGCTGTGTCTCCCAACTTGTTCTGTTGGCTCAGTTAAATACTCCATTGAGTAAACAGCATTTCCACTAGATCTCTGAGATCCCCATGACAAGCCTAGTCTAAGGCAGTGCTTCCAGCCTTGTCTAAGCCATTAACACCCACTCGGTTGTCCAAACACTCTCGCAACCAGCTCAAGTTGCCTCTTTTTGCTACTTCATGCAATAGATTGTCAATGGATTCTGCCTGCTCGGCCACATAGTTGCTTGGAGTTAGTCCAGTCCTGCCTTTGGAGGTGCCTTTCCACCAATTTGCGTCATTCTTGTCAGTAACGTAGATATCACCTTCCTCAGAGCATAGTTCATCTGGAGTTCTGGGTTCAAATGTATAGAGGACTCTGAAGACTTTATCTTACCCTGGTTTGACTGGTTTGGGTGGCAGCTTCGACATCTCACTTCCTTGAGCTGCAAATTCTAAAGACGACGCTGAAAAGCCCACTGCTTGCCTGCTACCTGGCACTCCAAGCACCTCAAGGTTACTCACCCTTGGCGCTCGATGTTATTTCATTGTATGGATATACTACATCTTGTTTATCCACTTACCCACTGGGGAACACATGGCCTCCTTCCACTTTTGGCTATTGTGAATAATGCTGCTATGCATATAAATGTATACATACCTTTTCAAGTCCTGCTTTCAGTTCTTTTGGGCATATACCTAGAGTGGAACTACTGGATTCAACACCCTTCATTTTTAATTTTTACAAGCCTCTTCCCTCTGAGACCACCAGCTGGAGTTTGCCACAGAGAAAACGAGCAAGAATGAGCTGACCTTTGTTCTGGGGTTTCTGTTAAGGCCAGGTCTAAATGAACTTTGAGACCCTCTTGCGGGACTACTCAGGAACACTTTTTGCCATAACTTATTCTCAGATTACAGAGTCTTCTCTTCCTCAACTGCTCCCAATTTACCACCATAGTTCCTCTGTTCTCAAAGTCAGCCACTAAGGCTGCTAGTCCTTCATTGGATCTTCATGGACATCTGGATAAAGTTCAAACTCTTTAGCAAGGCAAACAGGAGTACTGTATTTGTAATCCGGTTCTTGCCTACCTCTTTAGACTTATGCCTGAGTGTTCCTACAGATGCATGGCATTCTGAGATGGAATGGGGTGTCAGGAACGAGTGATGAGGCTCAGGAATGGGAAGACAGCAATGCATGTATACGTACATGTATACAATTATAAAACATTTGTATGCGTGTGTCTGTGTGTGTATGTGTATGGGTGTGTAGATAGATAAACTAATTTTTTTGCCACCATGGCAGGCTAATTTTTAAGTTATTTTTGTTTTTAGTAAAGATGGGGTCTCACTATGTTGCCCAGGCTTGTCTCTGACTCCTGGGCTCAAGTGATCCTCCTGCCTCAGCCTCCTAAAGGGCTGAGATTATGGGTGTGAGCTGCCATGGCTAGCAGATAAATAGACCAATTTTATACAAATGGAGTCATTCTCTATATGTATATATATTTAAATTTATCTTTATTATTTATTTATTTTTTTTTTGAGACAGAGTCTCACTCTGTGGCCCAGGCTGGAGTGCAGTGGCATGATCTTGGCTCACTGCAACCTTTGCCTCCTAGGTTCAAGCAGTTTTCCTGCCTCAGCCTCCTGAGTAGCTGGGATTACAGGCATGCGCCACCACGCCTGGCTAAGTTTTCATCTTTTTAGTAGAGAGGGGGTTTCACCATATTGGCCAGTCTGGTCTCAAACTCCTGATCTCAATTAATTCACCTGCCTCTGCCTCCCAAATTGTTAGGATTGCAGGCATGAGCCACTGCACTTGGCCTCATTCTCTGCATAATTTTAAAACTTGTTACTATAAAATATTTCAAGCATAAGCAAAGATAAAGAAAATAGCTAAATAAATCCCCATTTATTCATCATCCACCTTACCAACTCATGGCCATCTTGTTTCATTGATACTTCCAGCCTCTCCTCCTTCAATTACTTTGAAGCAAATCCCACATGTCATATTATTTTTATGCTTAATATCTTAGTATATATCTCTAAAAGATAATAACTCATTTTTAAAATAAAGGCTTTAAGATCACTCTTGGTGTTGTACATTCTGTGGGGTTTGGACAAATGTGTAACAACATGTATTCACCTTATAGTATCATAATCAGAAGTTTTGCTGCCTTAAAAATCCTCTAGAACAGGGGTCCCCAGTCCCTGGCCATGAACTGCTTCCTGTACATGGCCTGTTAGAAAATGGGCCACACAGCAGAAGGTGAGCAGAGGGTGAGCAAACGAAGCTTCATCTGTATTTTCAGCTGCTCGCCATCACTCGCCTTACTGCCTGACTCTGCCTCTTGTCAGGTCAGTGGCTGCATTATATATATATATTTTTTTGAGACAGAGTCTTGCTCTGTCACCCAGGCTGGAGTGCAGTGGTACGATCTCGGCTCACGGCAATCTCCAACTCCCAGGTTCAAGCAATTCTCCTACCTTAGCCCCTTGAGTAGCTGGGATTACAGGTGTGCGCCACCATGCCCAGCTAATTTTTTGTGTTTAGTGGAGACAGGGTTTCACCATGTTGGCCAGGCTGGTCTCAAACTCCTGACCTCAGGTGATCCGCCCATCTCAGCCTCCCAAAGTGTTGGGATTATGGGCGTGAGCCACTGCGCCCAGCCTGCATTAGATTCTCATAGGAGCACAAATCATATTGTGAACTGTGCATGCAAAGGATATAGTTTGAGTGCTCCTTATGAGAATCTAATGCCTGATGATCTGTCACTGTCTCCCATCACCCATAGATGGAACCATCTAGTTGCTGGAAAACAAGCTCAGGGCTCTCATTGATTCTACATTATGGTGAGTTGTATAATTATTTCATTATATATTACAACATAATAATAATTGAAATAAAGTGCACAAGAAATGTAATGCGCTTGAATCATCCTGAAACCATATCCACCACCCCCACCACCCTGCCCTGTCCATTGAAAAATTGTCTTCTACAAAACCAGTTCCTGGTGCCAAAAGGTTGGGGACCACTGCTCTAGAACTCATTTATTTATTTATTTTCTTCAATTAACCCCAAAGCTAGATAGAACTCTTAAAACATAACCACAGTGTCATTACCATAATAATTCCTTAACAACATCATGTATCTAACCATTCTTAAATTTTCTTAAATGCAGCTGGGCACCGGGCTCACACCTGTAATCCCAGCCCTTTGGGAGGCTGAGGCGAGAGGATTGCTTGAGCCCTCGAGGCCGAAGCTGCGGTGAGCTATGATTGTGCCACTGCACTCCAGGCTGGGCAGCAGAGCAACACCCTGTCTCAAGAAAAAAAAATTATAAATGCTTTTTTATTTTTTAACAACTTGTTTGAATCAAGATCCAAATAAAAGTCAGATGTTGTTTTTGGTTAATATATCTCTCAAGACACTTTTGATCTATAGACTCTTGCTATCTGTTTCTATAGCTCTGTATTTATCTATATCTAGATACAGAGATGTAGACCTAAATAGAGATCTGATTGCATTTATTTGTATTTATTGTGTTATTTTCTTTTTGTCCTATAGAGTTTTCCCCAGTCTGGGCTTTCCTGACTGAAACTCTGTGCTATCATTTTGCCCCCACGTGTTTTATAAAACGATAGTTAAGTCTAGGGGCTTGATCAGATTCAGGTCCAATTTTTGTTTTTGTTTGCAAAACTACTTCACAGGTGGTGTCTGTTCTTCCATTAGAAGGTACATTACACCTGCTTGTGTATCTTTTATGATGTTAGTGGACACTGACCATCAGTGCCAAAACTCATTAGTTCATAGGGAGCAAAATGGTGATATTCTAATTGTACTATTGCATCTTCATTAATTGTGTAGAATACTTCTGTGAAGAGAAACTTCTGTTCGTGTACTTTTTTTTTTTTTTTTGAAAGAGAGAGCGTCTCGCTCGGTCACCCAGGCTGGATTGCAGTGGTGCCATCATGGCTTACTGCAGCCTCGAATTCCTGGGCTCAAGCAATCTCCCACCCCAGCCTCCCAAGTAGCTGGAACTCCAGGCATGTGCCACCACACCTCGCTAATTTTTGTATTTTTTGTACAGACAGTGATTTCACTGTGTAGCTCTGGCTTGTCATGAACATACACTCTTTTATCACCCTAAGATGTCGCTCTTACAGGAAAAGCAGGGTAAATTTCAATTATTTTCCTTTATTTTCCAATTTTCAAAATAATGAGTTGGTTTCCTAGCATCCCCTAAAAGTAATTAGTGAATTCTTGAGTATCATTATGAACTATTGAATTCAAACATATTTGATGTATTTCAGTGTGTTACCCTTATTTATGCTCAAATTCTCTCGTTTTTAGCCAGTGAGAGCCTATCCTATCAGCTTCTGAGTCCTTTGTCCAGACCTCAGGAGTTTTTAACAGCTTCCCAGGCTTTTGGTATAAAAATATACCCCTTGCCCATCCATTTCCTTCCCCCAACTGGTAATCAGTCATTTAGCCAAGAAGCCTTGGTTCCTTTCAGTGTAAATTAGTATTTGGAGACCACAATCTGAGCATGATGGGCAATTTTTCAATACAAAACATTAAATATGTTTTATTTAATTAATTAAAGAAAAAGAATTAATTCCTTAGGAGAAAAAGAAAGAAAAGGGAAGAAATTTAGTACAACTTTCTTTACCACAAAAGATAGTCTTTTCTTTAAAAAATCTACATAAAGACAATAAGGTCATGAAAAATATTAAGTTCTTAGAGTCATGTTTAAAACAAACTTCAGGATGGGTATAGTAGCCCACACCTGTAATCTCAGCACTGTGGGAGACCAAGGCGAGAGGATTACTTGAGGCGAGGGGTTTGAAACAAGGCTAGGCAACATAGAGACCCCCATCTCTATAAAAATAAAAATAAAAATAAAAAAAATTAGCCAGGGGTGGTGGCACATGCCTATAGTCCTAGCTCCTCAGGGGGCTGGGGCCAAAGGATGGCTTGAGCCAGGTGGTTGAGGCTGCAGTGAGCCATGTTTGCACCACTGCACTCCAGCCTGGGCAACAGATCAAGACCCTGTCTCTAAAATATAAATAAACAAGTAAATAAATAGGACGAAGTGCAATATTTGACAGTTTGAATCCCTGAAAATATTAAGAAGTATTCTTTATTACTTCTCACTTTCTCTCCCTCCATCCTGACTTCTTAGTTATATTGTTTTATTTTGTCAATGTTCATAACATGAATATTCTATTTTTGTAATCATGATTTTCATAGCTCTTCTTAAAGTTTTAATCGATACATACAAATTATATCTCTTTATGATGTGCAACATGATATTTTAAAATATGTATATATTGTGGATCAGGTTAATTATTAACATATGTGTTACCTCACATACTTATCATTTATTTGAGGTGAGAGCACTTATTATCTACTCTTAGCACAATTCTTTAATCTTAATTTTGTTTTTAAATGCGCGCAGCACTGAGGGTCAGTCCTTTTCTTTATACCTGAGTTCTTTGTTATGACATGTTTGTCAAGATTTAGCCATCAATTTTTCATGGCATATATTCACTAATTTAATTATTCAAAGTTTTCCTATACAAACTATGCTGCAGTGAACCTTGACAGTGTGTGTGTATTTTTTGGTGGATATCTATGATCTAGATGTTGAATCTAAAATGCAAAGTTGCTAGGTGAAACAAATGTATACATTTTTTGTAAATTCTCCCAAATTGCCCTCCAAAAATTTCTTTTCTTTTTTTTTTGGAGACTGGGTCTCACTCTGTTGTCCAGGGTGGAGGGCAGTAGCAGGATCTCAGCTCACTGCAGCCTCGACCTCCCAGGCTCAAGTGATCCTCCCTCCTCAGCCTCCTGTGTAGCTGAGACTGCAGGAACACACCACCATGCCTGGCTAATTTTTTTTTTTTTTGGTACTCTTTGTAGAGTTGGAGCTTTACCATGTTGCCCAGGCTGGTCTTAAACTTCTGAGCTTGAAAGATCCACCCCCTGCTCAGCCTCCCAAAGTGCTGGTATTATAGGCGTGAGCTACTGCCCCTGTCCTGCCCTGCACAAATTTCTGTCACTTTGTACTCTCATCTGCATTTATGAAGGCCTGCCTCTCCATACCCCCATCTACCCTAGTTATCATCACTATTTTAAGTTTGCCAATCTGAGAGGTAGTCTAATCCTAGTTGACAGCATGGTGTCTGGAGGCAGATTCCCTGGGTTCAAATCCCAGCTCTGTCATGTATTGGATGTATCACCTTGTCCTCAGTTTTCTCACCAGTAAGTCAGGTATAATAGTAAAAGTCATATCATAGAGTTGCCGTATGGATTAAGTAAGTCCTTTTGTTCAGTGTAGAGTGCAGAGAACATACTCAATATAGTAATATAAAGAATTTAAGTGTTTGCTGTTAATATTGTAGGGCCCCAAATAGTATCACATCATTTTAATGGATGTTTTGTCATTGTTAGTGGGGATGAGTGTAATGTTTAATAATCTGAAACAGAGATGCTATCTTTGTGAAAGAATATCCCATCTTGAAAGAAAAAAATATAATGACTTATGAAAATATGCATTGCAAAATTAAAAAGAAAACATAGAAACCTAGAAGTGGTAGCATTCTAACGGTTGATATCTTTGGGTGGTGATACGGTTTGACTCTGTGTCCCCACCCAAATCTCATCTCAAATTGTAATCCCCATAATCCGCAAGTGTTAAGGGTGGGACCTAGTGGGAGGTGTTTGGATTATGGAGGTGGTTTCCCCCATGCTGTTCTCCTGATAGTGAGTGAGTTCTCAAGAGATCCGATGGCTTTATAAGGAGTTCTTCCCCACTTTGCTTGTTTGCTTTCTCCTTCCTGCCACTTTCTGAAGAAGGTGCCTGCTTCCCTTTCGCCTTCTGCTATGATCGTAAATTTCCTGGGGCCTCCCTAGCCATGCTGAACTGTGAGTCAATTAAGTCTCTTTCCTTTATAAATTACCCAGTTTCAGGCAGTTCCATTTTTTTTTTTTTTTTTTGAGACAGTGCTGGTGTCTCAGCCTCCTGAGTAACTGGGATTACAGCCACCGTGCCTGGCTAATTTTTGTATTTTTAGTAGAGATGGAGTTTTGCCATGTTGGCCAGGCTGTTCTGGAACTCCTGGCCTCATGTGATCTGCCTACCTCGGCCTCCCAAAGTGCTGGGATTACAAGTGTGAGCTACTGGGCTCAGCCTCATGCAGTTCTTTACAGCGGTGTGAAAACGGACTAATACAAGTGATGAGGGAAATGGTCTTTCTTCCTAATGCTAGAAGGGTGTATCTTAGCTTCAGACACCTAAAAGAAAGTTCAGAGTCAGCTAGTCTCCTTCCTTGCTTGGTGGTGAGAGCTGGGGAAAGAGGGGGTGACTGGTCAGCCTTGGGCATAGGAAGCTGTTTCAGCCTGTGGGTGATGCCCCACAACTAAAGAGCCAGTTGTTTCTAGGTTATAATTTTCCAGGTGCGAGAAGTGGGGGTCGGGGCAGGAGAATTAGCTTGTGTGTCTCTGCCTGTTTTAGTGCCTGCATTGGGCAATTCTTCCTCCCTTAACGACCGCCCGAAGTCCGGGGTCTGTACTTGCACTTGGGGGGGCACCCCCACTTGTGTCGAAAAGTATGCCTCTGAAAGTATGCTCTATAAAAGTGAGCTAATTGAAACTCACACGTCTCTCCACTAGCCCAGAGAGTTGTTCTTATCTGTCCATAGGGAGTAGGTGGGTGGCAGAGGCCACCAGACACTCCCTTCCTAGAATGTTCCAGAAGCTCGCTCATGCAGCTATGGAAATACGTCGAGACATCCCTCATGCTTATTTTCATTTAGGTGCTGTCTTTAACTTTTTAAAAATTTTAGTCACAAATCACTGAAAGTTCCAACAGGTGAGTGTGAGATCATGTTGCATTCACCTAACAGAGCACCTGGCAATGAATCTGGGCATGATAAATATTTGCCAAATGTCACTGAATTGGAACTGGGATTTAAAGAGACAACCAAACAGCAATTTCTGTTAACCCTCCAGGTTATCCAAATCCAAATCTTCCTTTATGATTCAAATTCTAGTTTTAGTTGTTGGTTTTTTTGTTTTTTTTTTTTTGCCGTATGACTTCTAGTAGGTGGCTTAACTTTTCTGAATGCAGTTTATTGTTTATTTTTTGAGAGACAGGGTCTTGCTCTATCGCCCAGGCTGGAATGCACTGGTGTGATCATGGCTCACTGCAGCCTCAACATCCTGGGCTCAAGTGATCCTTCCACCTCAGCCTCCCAATTTTTAATTTTTTTTGTAGAGATGAGGGTCTCACTTTGTTGCTGAGGCTGGTCTCAAATGCCTGGGTTCAAGCAAGCCTCCCCCCTTGGCCTCCCACAGTGCTGAGATTATAGGTATAAGCCACTGCACCCAGACTGAATGCAGTTTCTTCTTGCAGAATGGATATAACTGTGTTCACCTCTTAGAGTTCCTGTGAGAATTAATTGAAAAAATATATGTAAAGTTCCTGGCAGGGTTCTTGGCACACATCAGACACTGGAAAAACGATATTAACCACGAATGTGCCATGTAATTTACACACATTATTTTAATTAATTCTTCCAACAGCCCTTTTTGGTAGCTATTTTACTTTTTAGCTCCATTATGAAAAGGAGAAAATAAAGACTCAAGTAGGGGAAACAACTTGTTCAGATCAAACAGTGAGCCAGGGAAAGCCAGGATGAGAAAATAAACCTTTATGCATCTTAAAGTTTTAGCAAACAGTGCGCCACTTCCTTTCCCATTCTCCACCCCAGGTACCTTCTTTGCCCAACATCTGTTCTTTGACCTCAGTAGGATACTTGCTGGTCAATTAGAAACCAACCTCTTACTGAAACTTGCTTTTAAAAGCCCAACCTCCCTGCCCTGTCAGCAAGTGGTCCTCCTAAGTAGCAACTGCTGTACAATGAACTCACACAGAAGTTGCTATATGATTTTTTTTAACAAGGTGTGGAGTATACTGCTAGCCAAACTCTACAATTGGCTAGGGGTTGGTTACTGCCACATAAAACCAAGTTGTGACACTCTTACGGCTACTGGTATTTCCTTTCTTGAAGTTTTGCAGTGGGAACTCACCAGTTGAGCAGAGAGGGAGGTTTGAGAGAGGAAGGCAGGGTAGTGACCAGTCCAGGGGACACCGAGCCAAATGGTCACAGCAAATCAGGGCACCCGGTTTTCCTGAGTTTTAAGACACTTCGCTCCCTGTTTATAGACTTATCTATCAATTCCTCCCAATAAATAATCTGATTAGGTTGAACCATATGAAATTTTTGACATCTGAATGCTTTTAAGCTACGAAAGCAGCAAGTTTATGTATAGCTCAATCTAATACACACTAGGTTTGCTGATAGAAAAAAAAAGAGAGGGCTTCTTTCTCCAATCTACTTCTAATACCAGTTATCAGGAGCTTATAAGTATGGCTGGTGCTGTGCTGAGTGTGTCACTTGCATCAGCTTGTGTAGTGGGTGACATGATCATCTCAGTGGTCCATAGGGGTTATGCATTATTAATAAGTCCACTTTTCTGAGGTTCAGAGAGGTTGAGCTTCTCTCCTAAAGTCAGAGAGCTGTCCGACCTTAAAGACATTGTTTACAAACACCAAGCTACATTCACTTTCCCCTCCATGTCGATCCCGTCTTTGTAGCAAATTTGACTTTGAATCTGTCAGGTTCACTACTTGTCCGTAAGCTATTTGGGAGCACAGGTCATTTCTTATTTATCTATGAATTTCCATGAAGCACCTAACACTTTAGCGGATGTTCCGTTGGTATCTGCGTGATAGTTCAATGAGGGTGTACTGAGAGTATACAGGGTTCTCCAGAGAAACAGAACTAATATGATATAGATAGATTTACCATGTGATTATGGAGGCCGAGAAATCACACAACTTGCTGTCTGCAAGCTGGAGAACCAGGAAAGCTGGTGGTGAAATTCAGTCCAAGTCCCAAGGCTGGGGAGCTGATGGCATAACCCCCCACTCTAAGGCTGAAGACCTGAGAACAAGGTGGAGGGCAGAGGGCTTTGCTGGTGTAAGTCCCAGAGTCTGAAGGCCCAAGAACCAAGAGTTCCTATGTCTGAGGGCAGGAGAAGATAGATGTCCCAGCTCAAACAGAGAAAGCAAATTCGCCCTTCCTCCACCTTTCTGTTCTATTCATGCCCTCAACAAATTGGAGGGTGCATGATTGATGGGTGAATCTTTTTTACTCAGTTCAACAATTCAAATACCGGTCTTTTTCAGAAACACCCTCACCACACACATCCAGGCATAATGTCTGAGCAGGTGTCTGGGCTCAATATATATTCTGCCTGTACACACACACACACACACACACACACACACACACACACACACACACATATATCTACAACAATTCCTGCCCTTGGTAGCCAATGGTGAAACCCATCCTAATTTAGGCAAATTGCAAACTCGTAACAGTTGTAGTGAGCCAAGATCGCACCACTGTACTCCAGCCTGGGCGATAGGCAAGACTCCGTCTCAAAAAAATAAAAAATAAAAATAAAAGGGAAGCAGGCATCTCTAAGCTCTTGAATACTTGTTAATTTCTTTCAACTGTGCCTTTCAGGGCATTTGGAGGAAGGAAAAACAGGGAGGTGAAGGACCAAGAGGAAAGTCCAGACAGAGCTGGCACATGCAGGGGAAGAGGGTGATAACTCAGAGGTACCAAAAGAAAGAAATTAGAGCAGAAATCTTATCTTGGGGAAAAATGATCTGTCTTCCTCACAACACTATGCTTAAACCATAATTTATGTTCTAACCGGCAGTCATAATGGCTGTAAGAAATGTGTAGGCATGAGGTGTTATGAAGTGCATATTAATTGTGTTGACCTCTGAGACACCATTCCTTTTCTGTCCTGGTGTTTGCACAATCAAATGCTGAATCCTCATTCATAGACTTTGGAGAGCTTAAATGCTTGGGAGAGAAACTGGAGAAGAACCAAGGCACATAAACACTTAATAGTTTTCTTTTTCTTGCTTCTAATTTGCTCTGCAGTCATCTCAAGTGATTAAGAAGAAGCCCCGGCTTCATTTCCATGAGAGGAATATGTCTTTATATTTCCCTATCCAAAATAAACAGCAGGCTTTTCTCTTACTGGAAAGTCAAGACAGGAAATGTAGTCCTGGCTTTTACAATTCACCATTTTGAGGCTGGGTGCAGTGGCGCACTCCTGTAATTTCAGCACTTTGGGAGGCTGAAGCAGGAGGATGGCTTGAGCCCAGGAGTTTGAGACCAGCCTGAGCAACATTGCAAAATCCTGTTGCTACAGAAAAATACAAAAATTAACCAGGCATGGTGGTGCATGCCTGTAGTCTCAGCTACTCGAGAAGCTGAGGTGGGAGGATCGCTTGCACCCTGGGGTCAAGGGTATAGTGAGCCATGACTGTGCCACTGCACTCCAGCCTGGGCGACAGAGTAAGACTCTGTCTCAAAAAAAAAAAAAAAACTGATAAAAAATATTTTACGTGACTTTTTTTTTGAGGAACAGCATTTGGGGAATTGAGGGAAAATACAGACAATAAAATGAAAAGAGAAGGAAAACTGAAGATAAGTTACCCTAACAGAGATAACTAAATATGTTTTTTTCTCCTAAGTTCAAAAGACTGGGAACTCTTTAATTCTCCCCCAGGAATAAATTCTCTCTCTCTCAATCTTGTTCTCCCCTGTTTCTGTCCAAGTTTAGATAAAATTATGCCTTTGAGGGTCAGGGGATTTATTTCACTGTTAAATGGAAACAGCTATATAAATTTTAATGTAGAGATTATATTTATCTTTGTCATAACCAGGGTCTTAGAATTTTGCAATCTAATTGTTATATTCAATGGTTCTCAAACAATTCTTTGGAGCCAAGGAAGCCTTTCTTTAAATGAAATCTCTCAAGCAAGACCAATATATGTAGCAGTTAAAATAAGAGCTGCTGGAATACTACTTGGCAATAAAAAGGAAAAATAAAGCACTGATACACAAGACAATTTGCAAGAATTTCAAGGGAACTTAACTGAGTGGAAAAACAAATCTCAAAAGGTCATGTACTGCATGATCCCATTTATATAATCTTGAAATGACAAAATTCTAGAGATGGAGAACAGAATAGGGATTGTCAGGGATTAGGGAGGCGAGGACACTGGGAAATAGGTGTGGCTTTACTAGGGTAGCACAAAGGTATACTTCTAATGACTGTTCTATATCTTTACTGTGATGGTCCCACGTATCTACATGTGATAAAATTGCATAGAACTGAACACACACATGCATACAAATGAGCACATGGAAAACTGGTGAAATCTGAAGGTCAGTGGATTGCATCAATGTCAATTTCTTGGTCGTGATGTTGTACAAGATATGCAAAACTGGGTGAGGGGTATATACGGGATTTCTCTGTATTATTTTATACAACTGCATGTGAATCAATGCTGTTCTCAAAGTTGAAAGTTTTCTAAAAAATCAGAATTGTCTTAGAAGTTGTTTGGGACTCACTCCCTCCTTGTTTTCTTCTCTTTGAAGTGAGTACCTTAGAGCACCATGAAGAAACCTCAGGTCAACTCCAAGACCTGCATTTGGCAATGAGGAGCTCCCATCCAGAGATAGAGGGTGGCCTGTGCTCACTATCCAGTGAAGGGGTAACAGGGCTGGAGACTCAGCCTCATCTCGACACCTCCAGATTTTCAGCTGGAGCCTCTTTCTTCTAAATCTAAATTATTGTTTTTGAGACAGGCTCTCACTCTGTCACCCAGGCTAGAGTGCAGTGATGTGATCTCAGATCACTGCAACCTCTGCCTATGAGCCTCAAGAGATCCTCCCACCTCAGTCTCCCAAGTAGCTGGGACTACAGGCAGGTGCCACCACACCCAGCTAATTTTGTAGTTTTTGTAGAGGCAGGGTCTCACTATGTTGTTCAGGCTGATCTCCAACTCCTGGACTCAAGTGATCCACTTGCCTCCGCCTCCCAAAGTGCTGAGATGACAGGTGTGAGCCACCATGTCCAGTAAGTCCCAATTATTTTGTCCTTGCTGAATATTTGCTGTAATGACCAAATTAACTAAATATATGAAGCAACTTAAAATCATTAATACTGGAAGCTAATGAGGCCTTCTAAAACCCTGTGGAGAGGGTACTAATCTTAACCCTGTTTTACAAGTGAGGAAATTAGAGCACAGAGAGGTTAGCACCTAGCAGGTGGCTCTGCTGGGATTAGAACCCACATGGTCTGGCTCATGAGAATTCCTTAGTGCTGGGCTGAGCATATACCAATCACACAAGATGACGTGTGTGTGTGTGTGTGTGTGCGCGTCTACACAGATGTGTCTTTCAAAAGTCAAGTCTGCATGTCTGCTAAGGCCATCATAGAAATGAGATTTGGGTTTAAAACTCAGCAACTTTCATCTAATGCTGTGTTTGTCCTACCCTCCTCCACTGGAGAAATTTAATTTGCTCAGGAATCTCCCATTTTGCCACCAGGGAACCAAAAGTGACAGAACTTTGGCAGCTCCAACTGAAAGCTACAGTGCCTGCGGCCCAACTCAGCTTGACACTGCAAAGGGAGGGGAAGTCCCTCCCAAATGTCAGGTAGCACAGACATCCAGAGTTGACCTTAAGCCAAACCCCTATGACAATGCACAGGCCTTGTCATTTACTCCTGTTTCTGCTTACATCATCCAAAGATGCTTCATTAGCTCCTCATTCCATCTTTGTTTAGCTATCCATCGATGTCTCTGTCACTTTTATTTTTTGTTTATTTATATATTTTTTGAGATGGAGTCTCGCTCTCTTGCCCAGGCTGGAGTGCAATGGCAGTGAGTGAGATCTCAGCTCACTGCAACCTCCACCTCCTGGGTTCAAGCGATTCTCTTGCCTCAGCCTCCCAATTAGCTGGGATTACAGGCATGCGTCACGATTCCCAGCTAATTTTTGTATTTTTACTAGAAATGAGGTTTCATCATGTTGGCCAGGCTGGTCTCAAACTCCGGACCTCAGGTGATCCACTTGCCTTGGCCTCTCAGAATGCTGGGATTACATGCATGAGCCACCATGTGCGGCCTGTCTCTGTCACTTTTATTGCCTCTTCTTGATTTTAAAATTTTTACTTTGCTGTCTATTCTGAATATATCCACGACTTCCCCATCAGAATCAATTATTTCATAGTATATAATTCATTTGTATTAAAGGACCTCCTATAGTTTTATTGGGGGGGGGAGTTGAAACAGAGTTGTGCTCTCGTTACCTAGGCTGGAGTGCAATGGCAGGATCTCGGCTCACTGCAAACCTCTGCCTCTGAGGGTCAAGTGATTCTCCCGCCTCAGCCTCCAGAGAAGCTGCGATTATAGGCACCCACCACCACATCCAGCTAATTTTTTGTATTTTTAGTAGAGACAGGGATTCAGCATGTTGGCCTATAGTTTTTAATGTGGTTGCTTTCTCGGGACGATCAGAAGACGCTGAATTTTCTATTGTCTCATGAAGGGTGTCCTTGAGTTTGGATGATAAGGATCAGGGATTGGGAGAACACAGCAACTAAGATGCTGCTCACACAAGCAACTTTTTTCTTTCTACACAAATAAAATGATATCATGTTGTAGTGCGCTTTTTTCACTTAATAAATTGTGGGCTTTTTTCAACATCATTTTGATGATTACTGTACTGAGTTAAATGGTGTCTCCTCCAAATTTATGTCCACCCAGAACCTGTGACTGTGACCTTATTTGCACATTGAGTCTTTACAGATGTAATCATGCTAAGATGGGGTCTCCCTGGATTAGAGTGAACCCTACATCCAGTGACTGGTGTTCCTATGAGAAGAAAATTTGGGCACAGAGACATAGGAGAAAGAAGACCCCGTGAGGACAGAGGTGGAAGTTGGAGCGATGCAGCTACAAGCCAAGTGTCTCGGTCCATTTGTGTTGCTATAAGGGAACACCTAAGACTGGGTAATTTGTAAAGGAAACAAGTTTATTCGGCTCACAATTCTGCAGGCTGTGTAGGAGGCATGGCACCACACCTGCTTCTGATGAGGGCCTCAGGAAGCTTCTACTCATGGTGGAAGGTGAAGGGGAGCTGAACGGTGTGAAGATCGCATGGCAAAAGAGGAAGAAAGAGACAGAGGAGGGAGGTCCCAGGCTCTTTTGAACAACCAGCTCTGGATCAAGCAAGAAGCCAGTCATTACTGCAAGGACAGCACCAAGGCATTCGTGAGGGGATCCATCCCCATTGATGGATGGTCATGGGTGTTTAGAAATCAGGGTTGTTTTAGAAACCTCCCATTCTGTCCTACCTCCAACACTGGGGATCAGATTTTCACATGAGATTCAGAGGAGACACACAAACCAAACTACAGCATGAAGGAATGCCAAGGATTGCCAGTGACCACCTAAAGCTGTGAGAGAGGCATCAAGCAGGTCCTACCTCAAGGCTTTCAGAAGGAACTTGGCCATGCCAACATCTGCATTTCAGACTCTGGCCTCCCGAACTGGGAGAGAAGAAATCTTCATTGTTTTGAGTGATCCAGTTTGTGGTCATTTGTCATGGAAGCCCTCAGAGAATAATATAGCTACTTAGTACTGCATCGCACGGACATATTTAACCAATTCCCTAATGAATACTGGCTTGTTTCTCTCTGTTTTGAGATGTAGTCTTGCTCTGTCACCCAGGCTGGAGTGCAGAGGTGCGATCTCGGTTCACTGCAACCTCCGCCTCCTCGTTTGAAGCAATTCTCGTGCCTCAGCCTCAGAGTAGCAGAGATTACAGGCAGGTGCCACCATGCCCGGCTAATTTTTGTATTTTTAGTAGAGTCGGGGTTTCACCATGTTGTCCAGGCTGGTCTTGAACTCCTGAGCTCAGGCAATCTGCCCACCTCGGCCTCCCAAAGTGCTGGGATTATAGGCGTGAGCCGCCACTCCTGGCCAACACTGGTTTGTTTCTGTCAAGAATATTTTTTGAACTCTTTGATTGTTCATTTCTGTACCCTTATGCCATTTTCTGATAAGTTGTCTCCAAGTGGTCAGTGGTATAGTGCTGAGCATAGCTGACTTTCTAGTAATTGATTTCCAAAAGCAATTTTGTTAAAGCAAAAGGTCCACTCTTTTAAGGATTTTTATTTATACCACAAAGTTAATTTCCCATCCACCTGCAATTTCATCAGAGGACCAGTTATTCTATCCCCTATCATGAGATGGCTTCATTTAATGTTATGAAATACTTGCTTCTAGAATGCTTCTAGAATATTCTTCTTATTTTTCCCCACCTACCCTGTGACCTTCTGTTACGCAGATACCACACTGTCTTATCAACCATGGCATCCCCAGAGCCTGACACATGGTAGGTGCTCAATAAATATTTGCTAAATGACTAAATAAACGGATGCCCATTAAAATCGTAGCAATAATATCCTTCCCTCCCCCAAACTAATTGTTCCATATGCAATTTGGCAGCAAGGGTTAACTTATTAGGTATCATTTTGGTCCAGATCATTGCTAAATACTTACAATCGTGTAAGTCCCTGTGTACTCAGCAATGTGCTAGGTACTAGGCAGATAGATAACAGGCTAGACAGGTACATATAAAGCATTTTTTACAATTGCCTTGCTTTTGCAGAATTTACATTGGATTGGGAATTTATTTTTAGAAAGCTGTTCTTGGGATTATTCTTTTCCTATATCCAGCTAATTTTCCTTTTTTAATAACAACTTTACTAAGATATAACTTACATACTGTAATATTGACTCTTTTAAAGTTTATAATTTAGGCCGGGTGTGGTGGCTCACACCTGTATCCCAGCACTTTTGGAGGCTGAGGCAGGTGGATCGCTTGAGGCCAGGAGTTCGAGACAAGGTTGGCCAACATGGTGAAACCCCTCTCTACGAAAAAATACAAAAATTAGGCCGGCATAGGGGCACACGCCTGTAATCCGAGCTACTCAGAGGCTGGGGCATGAGAATCACTTGAACCCGGGAGGCAGAGGTTGCAGTGAGCCAAAATCGCGCCACTGCACTCCAGCCTTGGCGACAAAGTGAGACCCTGTCTGAAAAAAAAAAAGTGAAAATAAATAATGTATATAATTCAATCATTTCTAATGTATTTAAGAGTTGTGCAGCTGTCACCACTGTCTAATTTAGATCCTCTCTTCCAAAAATTCCATATTTGTTAATGGCCACTCTCCATTCCTTTCTCCTCCCAGGCACTGGCCACTACTAATCTTCTTTCTATCTCTATAAATTTGCCTATTCACATTCAGGCAACCTTGTACCACTGCTGGACAAGGTTTATGCCTGTGTTTCATAATTCCATAATGCTTTGCATCTTTAGGAATTTGACAGATGCCTAAATGGCCAATAGCAAACACCCAGAAGCTCTGCAGAATTCTAAAACATCATTCAGGTTTAGTAAATGAAAGCAGAAAAGTCGATCATATTTTAAGAAAATCTTCAGTCCGTGGGGTCAAAAAAGATTTCCGTTTAATTAAACCCTCAGTTTTGTTGTACATGTTCAGTTTTTGTGCATTTTTGCTGGTATTTCTTGCTCAAGGAAACAGTTCTGTCAATATACTTGCTGCCTAGTGAACTTCATCAATTCACTGCAATGCTGGGTCTTCTCATTTATGATGACACTTCATCTGTCTTATGTTATCAGGAAGTGAAGGCTTCCATAGAAGTACATTTTCCAGATAACTAAAGTTAGCTCTTTCAAAGGCCACTCCAAAATTTCAATTATATTTTCTAATGAACATCATTCTAAAATGCATACATATGCTGGCTGTGTGGACAGAATTCTAAGACGATTCCCTAAGACACCCCTGCCCAGGTGTACACATCCTATTTAGTCATCAGACCTTTGAACATAATAGATCTCACTCCTATGATTAGGTCATGTCACATGGCACAGTTGCCTAAACAAAGAGAGCTTAGCCAATGAGCATGCTATAAGTCCTTTAAATCTGGGAGTAGAGGTCAGAGACATCAGGGATTAGGAGCTTAAGAAAGATTCAGACTGGGAACAGTGGGACTTACCTGTAGTCCCAGCACTTTGGGAAGAAGGCAGATTGCTTGAGCCCAGGAGTTTGAGACCCACCTGGACAATATGGTGAAACCCCATCTCTACAAAATATGCAAAATTTAGCTGGATGTGGTGTCATGTGTCAGTGGTCCCAGATATTGAGCTCGAGAGGTTGAGGCTGCAGTGAGCTGTGATAGCACCACTACACTGCAGCCTGGGTAGCAGAGTGAGACACCGTCTCACAAAAGAAAAAGAAGGTTTCAGGGCACCATGTTGGGTTGAGCATGGAGGGGGCATCTGGCAAGAATGGCGACATCCTCTAGGAACTGACGGCAGCCCCAGCCGATGGCCAGCAAGGAAACAAACACCTCAGATCTACAGCCACAAGAAGCTGAATGCCACTACCATAGCAATGAATGTGGAAGAAGATTTTCCCCCCAGATCCTCTAGGCAAGAACATAGCTCAACTGACACAAGAAGCTGAATGCCACCACCCATAGCAATGAATGTGAAAGAAGACTTTTCCCCCAGATACTCTAGGCAAGAACATAGCTCAACTGACACTTTGATTTCAGCCTCATGATACCCTAAGTACAGAACCCAGTCATTTTGTATCAGACTTCTAACCTACAAAACTCTGAGTTCATAAATGGATGGCATTGGAAGCCACTCACTAAGTGTGTGGTAATTTGCTAGACAGAAATAGCAACAACAGGAAACTAACACAAACACCTGTCTTTTAAATAACTGTTTATTTTACTATAAAACAACTTAAAAAAAAATCTCTCTCCTTTTCTCTTAAAGAAAGTCTCTATTTCTTGATGCCTTGACTAGCCCAGAGAAGAAGGTAAGAAAAGTGGTCTTGGTGCAAGGGTGGAAGTATGGGTTGCCACTTCAAGTCATGTCATTAGATGGGGGGTTAGCAGAGGCAAATCAAGACAGTCATGATTGCCTTGCAAATGTTTGAACTGATTCAGACAAATGTTAAAATCTGCCACATCTATTCCAGTAAAAACGATAGAAAAAAAAAAACCTGGCACAGCATCCAATAAGCGTGGGAAAAGATGCTGAACATCATTAGCATCAGGGAAATGCAAATCAAAACCACAATGAGATACTGCTTCACACCCACTGCGATGACTGTAGTCCAAAAGTCAGATAATAACAAGTGTTGACAAAAATGTGGAGGAATGGAAACCCTTATACAGTTTTCCCTCCCTATCCTTAGGGGATTGATTCCAGGACCCCCTGAGGATACCGGAATCTGCAGATGCTCAAGTCCCCTATATAAAGTGGCACAATATTCGCATATAACTTACACATTTCATCCTGTATATGTTAAATCATCTCTAGATTACTTACAACATCTAATACAATGTAAATGCTATGTAAATAATTGTCATACTTTCCTTTTTATCACTTTTAGTGTATTGTTATTTTTATTGGTTTTATTGGTTTATGTTTCAATCTGCATTTGGCTGAATCCTTGGATGCAGAACCTAATGATATGGAGGCTAACTGTACATTGTTGGTGGAATGTAAACTGGTGCAGCTGCTTTGGAAGAGACTGAACGTCCCTCTGATGGTTAAAAATGGAGTAACCACGTGACCCTCTAGAAATTCCACCCTTAGGTATTTACCTAAGTGACATGAAACACAAGTCCACACCAAAATGTGGAGTAGAATGTTCATAGCAGCATTATTCATAACAGCCAAAAAGTAGCAACAACCCAAATGCCTATCTACTGACTAATGGATATATAATATGTGCTATATCCATACAATGGAATATCATTTGGCAATAAATAGAGAAGAAGAAAATGGATTGCTTGAGCCCAGGAGTTTGAGACAAGCCTGGAAACAAAGTAAGCACCCATCTCTACAAGAAATTAAAAAAATTAGCCAGGTAAGGTGGCATGCACCTGTAGTCTCTGCTATTTGGGAGGCTGAGGTGGGAGGATCACTTGAGCCCAGGAGGTTGAGGCTATGGTGAGCCAAGGTCATGCCACTGCACTCTAGCCTGGGCAACAGGGAGAGATCCTGTCTCAAATAAATAGGAAGAAAAGCAGGTGTTAAATGAATAACTACATAAGCAGAATATTGGTGTGGAATAAAATTGGGATTGGGGTGAGCAGAGAAGTCAGAGAAATGGTATTTCAGCCATCACTTGAAGGATAGGAACCATAGGTGCACACCATGTTGACCTCTTTACGTAGTTTGGTATAATAATTATGTATCTATATCTATATCTATATAGTCTCTGCCCCTACTTCCTGACGGAGTGCCTAAAACTCTTGTAATGTCCTGAGTGATGGGGGGTGCTAGGTGCATCATTTGTTCTAGTATTTGATCTTTGACCCAAGTTCTTGACACAGAGTTCCTAATTTCTTGGAAATTTCTGGGTGGTACGCATATCTTTATTCTAGTATTTGGTCTTTGACCCCAGTTCCTGACATAGAGCTCCTAATCCCTTGGAATTTCCTGGGTGATAAGCACATCTTTTTCCTAGTGTTTGGTCTTTGACCCCAGTTCCTGACGCAGAGCTCCTAAATCCCTTGGAATTTCCTGGGTGATGGGAGCATCTTTTATTCTAATGAGGTGACTCTCCTGAATGGGGGCTGGTCACCAGAAAGACCAAGCCATGACTAGAAGCTTGAACCTTTCAGCCCCACCTCCCATCCTTTGGGAAAGGAAAGGGGCTGGAGATTGAGTTAATTATCCATCATCCATATGTGATGAAGCCTCCATAAAAGTCCCTGTACTGGGGGGTGCAGAGAGCTCCCTGGTTGGTAAACACATCTGTGTGCTGAGAGGATGGTGTACCCCAGCTCCCTGGGAACAGAAACTCTTCCACTTGGGACCTTTCCAGACCTCACCCTGTGTATCTTTTTATCCAGCTGATCTTCTGTACACTTTTTCATATCCTTTATTATGAAATAAACCAGTAAACATAAGTAAATGTTATCCTGAGTTCTGTGAGTCATCCTTGAAAATTACTGGACCCGAGGAGGAGGGAACCCTGATTTATAGCCAGTCGGTCAAAAGCACAGATGACAACCTCCTGGAACTTGCAATTGGCATCTAAGGTATGGGACTAGGGGTCAGGTGCAGTGGTTCGTGCCTGTAATCCCACATGTTGGGAGGTCAGGGCGGGAGGATCACTTGAGACCAAGAGTTCGAGTCTGCAGTGAGCTATGATCATGCCACTGCACTCAGCCTGGGTGACGGAGTGAGACTGCACCTCAAAAAATAAAATAAAATAGAAATAAATGAAAATGAATAAGTAAAGTGGGGGAACTAAGCCCTTAAGCTATAGGGTCTGCACTAACTCCAGTTAGTGTCAGAAGTGAATTGAATTATAGGACATCCACCTGGGGTTGGAGAAGTGCTTGGTATGGGAAAACCTCACACATTTTAGTGACCAGAAGTATTGTGAGAGTATAGAAGAGGAGAAACAGTTTGTTTTTTCTATATGCACACACGACTTCATTCAAGTATCACAACGAGACTTTTCAGGGAGTTACATATATTATCCCCATTTTACAGATGTGGAAAGCTGGGAGTAAGGAGGAATAAGTACATTTCTTAAGATCACAGAGCCAGAAAAGGGACAGATGTGAAGTTTGAAAGTGAGTAAACTTACTCCAGAGCCTGCAAAAAAAAATACATATATATATATACGTGTATATATACACGTATATATATAACAGTTTTTAATTGTGCCTTATTCAAGTTAGTTCATTAAAAATGTATAATACTTGTTTTAAAGGTCCTACAAATGAAGTGATCACCCACGAATGTGGGATGTAGGTCACTATATTTCACCTCAGAATGTTATTTTTTTTTAAAGCAGTATTTCTTATAGGAATCTTACTTATCACACAGTAGTTACAATAATGTATACATATAAAATGTGTATATATAAAATGTGTATATATACAATGTATATATATATAATGTGTATATCTAAAATGTGTATATATACAATGTATATATATACACACACATACATAATACACACACACACACATATATTAAAAGTTAGCCAAGTGGATTGATGTATGCAGCAGCGCAGCAGCTGCACTCCTGCCTGGGTAACAGTGAGACTCCATCTAAATATATATATATATAGTGTATATATATAATGTGTTTATATATAATGTATATATACACACACACATACATAATACATACACACACACACATATGAAAACTTAGCCAAGTGGACTGATGTATGCAGCAGGGAAAGCAGGTGATAGGAGCTCCTTTAATGCTCAGCAGAGGACCCAGAGGCAAGGAATCTGGTTTTCGCCTCCATTACAGTAAACAGCTTTCACTAACATATACAGGTATTCCACACACATCTAAACACACAAGGGTAAGTTGTGACCTGCTACGCATAGAGTCTAAAGTGGTGCAACCATGGTCTTCCTGTGATTCTCCCAAGAAAATGGGAAATAGTCAACTCCATGCAGGTGGTGGGTAGCACTGGTCTTTTATCATAGGTTGAACTTGAAGATGTTGAACTCTTGACATGAGTATCTGTAAAGAGTATATGTCTGCTTTTGCTATGCTTCCTCTATAATTGACATGCCCTTAGAGTGGGAGAATTCTGATGGCTGTTTAACCTAACAGTGATATCTGTTAAAAATGTGGGGCTGGGCGCAGTGGCTCACGCCTGTAATCCCAGCACTTTGGGAGGCCGAGGCAGGTGGATCACAAGGTCAGGAGATCGAAACCATCCTGGCTAACATGGTGAAACCCTGTCTCTACTAAAAATACAAAAATTTAGCTGGGTGTGGTGGCGGGCGCCTGTAGTCCCAGCTACTCAGGAGGCTAAGACGGGAGAATCGCTTGAACTTGGGAGGTGGAGGTTGAAGTGAGCTGAGGTCACGCCACTGCACTCCAGCCTGGGAGACAGTGCAAGACTTCATCTCAAAAAAAAAAAAATGTGGAAATCTTTCAACAACACCTAGTTATACATTTAACATTAAAATAAAAAAGCATGGATCATCCATAGCTTTAAGCCAAAAGGTAGAAGGGAGTGTGTCTGAATTTTTTTTTTTTTTTTTTTGAGACGGAGTCTCGCTCTGTCGCCCAGGCTGGAGTGCAGTGGCACGATCTCGGCTCACTGCAAGCTCCGCCTCCTGGGTTCACACCATTCTCCTGCCTCAGCCTCTCCGAGTAGCTGGGACTACAGGTGCCCGCCACCATGCCCGGCTAATTTTTTTGTATTTTTAGTAGAGACGGGGTTTCACCGTGGTCTCGATCTCCTGACCTCGTGATCCACCCGCCTTGGCCTCCCAAAGTGCTGGGATTACAAGCGTGAGCCACCGCGCCCGGCCTGTGTCTGAATTTTAATGCTTTTAGTTATACTATTCTGTGGTTTCTTCCACTGTCCTAAAGAATGACACTGGTACACTGCTTGATTCTGTACCAACGCAGGCACGACTTTGAACTCTTAGATCAAACAACACCTGAAACAAGGAATGCCATTCTTTCTCTGTGGTCTTTTAAGAAGCTAAGCCAAAATTATAAATTATTCAAGTTTCCTATCAAATGGTGTTTTTTGTTTGTTTGTTTGTTTGTTTTTGGACAGGAGTCTCTGTCTATCGGCCAGGCTGGAGTGCAGTGGCACTATCTCTGCTCACAGCAACCTTTGCCTCCCGGGCTCAAGCAATTCTCCTGCCTCAGCCTCCCAGGTAGCTGGGCTTACAGGCACCCACCATCATGCCTGGCTGATTTTTTTTTTGTATTTTTAGTAAAGACAGGGTTTCACCATGTTGGCCAGGCTGGTCTCAAACTCCAGACTCAAGTGATCCACCCATCTTGGCCTCCCAAAGTGCCAGGATTACAGGCGTGAGCCACCGTGCCTGGCCTGAATGGTGTTTTTATGTGTGTAACTATCTAGAGAACAAACCAAATAAATGTCTACCACTGCAAGAGTGTGGACTTTGGGCATAGTTCCGTTAGGAATCAGAAACCTTGAGCACCAGTTGACAGTCAGGGTAGTTTTCCTACACACCCCCATTTACCCTGCATTTGTGCCAACTATTATGGCAAGTGTGTTTTGGGGGGTGGTTATGCTTCACAACTTAGGCTTATGCCTCTGGGTTCAAGTGATTCCCCTGCTTCAGCATCCCAGGTAGCTGGGATTACAGGTGTGCACCCCCATACCCAGCTAATTTTATTTTATTTTTCTTTAGTAGAGATGGGGCTTCTCCATGTTGGCCAGGCTGGTCTCAAACTCCTGACCTCAGGTGATCCACCCACCTCCGTCTTCCAAAGTGCTGGTATTACAAGCGTGAGCCACTGTGCCTGGACTATTTGTTCACTTTTTGTAGAGAAGGGATCTCACTGTGATGCTGAGTCTAGTCTCTTACTCCTGGGCTCAAGTGATCCTCCCACCTTGGGCTCAGAATGTGCTGAGATTACAGGTGTGAGCCACCTCGCTCTACCCCTGCCTTTATCTTTTACAGATATTACCCCCAGTTACTCCCTCCTGCGCTCCTAACTCTGTCTCTGTCTGCCTCTCAGGGGAACCAAACTGACCCCAAATGCCAGCTAACTAGAACAAAAATAAAATAAAATAAAATAAAATAATTAGTGTGACAAATTGCCATCCTTCTTTACGTGTGGATGGCAACTTTCTTTCACCTTTAACCTTTTTTAATCTGTGAGATTACTATGCATAGATTAAACCAGTAAATTTGAAAACATAGATGAAAATAATAATTTTCTAGAAAAATATAAATGACCCAAATGGATTTGTTTGTTTGTTTTACATAGAGGCCCTCCCCACCTTAATGATTTGTCAAGGATATTTTTCATGTCAGATCTTAAATGTGTACTTCCTTCTCTTATTTATTTTGTATTTATTTATTTTTTTTCCCAGACAGAATCTCGCTCTCTCACCCAGCCTGGAATGCAGTGGTGTGATCAGGGTTCATTACAGCCTCTACCTCCTGGACTCAAGTGATCCTCCCACCTCAGCCTCTCGAGTAGCAGGGACTATAGGCATGAACCACTATGCCTGGCTAATTTACTTTTTATTTTTTGTAGAGATGGAGTCTCATTATGTTGTCTAGGCTTGTTTTTAACTCCGGAGCTCAAGCAATCCACCTGCCTGGGCCTGCTAAAGCCCTGAGATTACTGGCATGAGCCACCACGCCCGGACTTTGGGTCTTATGTTTGCTACCTTTAAATTAGAAATGAGACTGGTTCCTACCTGCCTACCTGTGGGGCTGCTATGAGAATTAGATGCACAAGGTAAGTGCTTCGCACGTAGTGAGGGCTCCAGAAGTGATTCTTCTTTACCTGTTCCTCTTCCTTCTTCACTTTCAAAGGGCTAAATGTTTTGGCAGATGACCAAGGTGTATTTGGATATTGATACGGTTTGGCTGTGTCCCCGCCTCAATATCATCGTAAATTGTAGTTCCCATAATCCCCACATGTCACAGGAAAGACTGGGTGGGAGGTGATTGAATCATGGGGGTGGTTGCCTCCATGCTGTTCTTAAGACAGGAGTTCTCATAAGATCTGATGGTTTTATAAGCGGCTTGCCCCTTTGCTCGATTCTCACTGCTGCCATGTGAAGAAGGATGTGTGGGCTTCCCTTTCCTCCATAACTGTAAGTTTCCTGAGGCCTCCTCAGTCATGCTAAACTGAGAGTCAATTAAACCTCTTTCTTTTATAAATTACCCAGTCTCGGGTATATCTTTATTAGCAGTGTGAGAACGGACTAATACAGATATCTTTTATCCAATAGATTTTATTATTTTTCAAAATATGTAATCAAAATAAATGCATTCAGATACAAGTTTGAATCATATGAAATTGCCTGTTTTCCACCATTTTGCACCTATGAAAATGGCAGTTTCATATGGTTCAATTTAATAGTTTAAAAAATAATATAGCACCTAAAAATCTCAAAATAAAACACAGCTCTCTCCTCCCCTATCTGTCTCCATATGGCCCCTTCTCAGAGGCAGCCACATTAAATACCTTTAGCTGATCCACTAGGCAGCGACTTCTACGTGTCTAAATGAGATGCTTCCACTCCTATTGCACAATTTACCAACATTGACTGTTATGTATTGATTTCTGGTTGGGATAGAGGCAGATTTAGCTCCCTTTATACTCCACCTCCTCTTTTCTCATTTTCTCATCATTGTTACACTTTTAGTCAAACCATTAATCAGTCTTGACATCACTCTGACTACAGAAATGGCCTGATGAGATTTTAACCAAGGTGAACCTTGTCAGTAAAGCCCTGAATGGGGATTTCTGAGCAGCTGCAGCTGCAAGAATTCTACTCCTCAGCTCTTGGCTTTGCTGCTCCCTGGTCACCTTTTACATCATGTATGCAGACAGTGCCAAGTTTCCCTGAGAAGATGCTGAAGGGCCTGGCCAGCTTGTGGGCCCCTCTCTGTACACACCAGGTGGTTTTTGAGTGGCCCTGTAATATACTGTGCATATTTTTTTAAAAAAATCAGTTATATTGAGATATACTTCGTAGGCTGTACAATTCATCTATTTAAAGTGTACAATTCAATTGCTTTTGGTATAGTCACAGTGTTGTGCATCCATCAATATGATCAATTTTAGAACATTTTCACAGCCACTAAAAGAAATCCTACCCCTCATAGCCCTCATTCCTAAATCCCCACTGCTTCCCCTAGCCCCAGGCACTGCTAATCTTCTTTCTTTTTCTATAGCTTTGCCTATTCTGGACATTTCTTATAAACAAAATCTTACACTGGGTCCTCCTGGCTTGTTTCACCTAGCATAATGTTTTCAAGGTTCATAAATACTGTAGTATATATCAGTACTTAATCTCTATTTATTGCCAAATGATATTCCATTGTATGGATATAGCACACATATTATATATCCATTAGTCAGTAGATAGGCATTTGGGTTGTTGCTACTTTTTGGCTGTTATGAATAATGCTGCTATGAACATTCTACTCCACATTTTGGTGTGGACTTGTGTTTCGTGTCACTTAGGTAAATACCTAAGAGTGGAATTTCTGGGTCACGTGGTTACTCCATTTTTAACCATCAGAGGGACGTTCAGTCTCTTCCAAAGCAGCTGCACCATTTTACATTCCACCAACAGTGTACGGTTAGCCTCCATATCATTAGGTTCTGCATCCAAGGATTCAGCCAAATGCAGATTGAAACATAAACCAATAAAACCAATAAAAATAACAATACACTAAAAGTGATAAAAAGGAAAGTATGACAATTATTTACATAGCATTTACATTGTATTAGATGTTGTAAGTAATCTAGAGATGATTTAACATATACAGGATGAAATGTGTAAGTTATATGCGAATGTTGTGCCACTTTATATAGGGGACTTGAGCATCTGCAGATTCCGGTATCCTCAGGGGGTCCTGGAATCAATCCCCTAAGGATAGGGAGGGAAAACTGTATAAGGGTTTCCATTCCTCCACATTTTTGTCAACACTTGTTATTATCTGACTTTTGGACTACAGTCATCGCAGTGGGTGTGAAGCAGTATCTCATTGTGGTTTTGATTTGCATTTCCCTGATGCCAATGATGTTCAGCATCTTTTCCCACGCTTATTGGATGCTGTGGCAGGTTTTTTTTTTCCACCGTTTTTACTGGAATAGATGTGGTAGATTTTAACATTTGTCTGAATCAGTTCAAACATTTGCAAGGCAATCATGACTGTCTTGATTTGCCTCTGCTAACCCCCCATCTAATGACATGACTTGAAGTGGCAACACGTACTTCCACCCTTGCACCAAGACCACTTTTCTTACCTTCTTCTCTGGGCTAGTCAAGGCATCATGAAATAGAGGCTTCTTTAAAAAAAAGAGAGAGAGATTTTTAAAAAGTTGTTTTATAGTAAAATAAACAGTTATTTAAAAGACAGGTGTTTGTGTCAGTTTCCTGCTGTTGCTATTTCTGTCTAGCAAATTACTACACACTTAGTGAGTGGCTTCCAATGCCATCCATTTATGAACTCAGAGTTTTGTAGGTTAGAAGTCTGATACAAAATGACTGGGTTCTGTACCTAGGGTATCATAAGGCTGAAATCAAAGTGTCAGTTGGGCTATGTTCTTGCCTAGAGGATCTGGGGGGGAAATCTTCTTCCACATTCATTGCTATGGTAGTGGCATTCAGCTTCTTGTGGCTATAGATCTGAGGTGTTTGTTTCCTTGCTGGCCATCAGCTGGGGCTGCCGTCAGTTCCTAGAGGATGTCCCCATTCCTTTCCAGATGCCGCCTCCATGCTCAACCCAACATGGTGCCCTGAAACCTTCTTTTTCTTTTGTGAGACAGTGTCTCACTCTGCTACCCAGGCTGCTGTGCCATAGTGCTATCACAACTCACTGCAGCCTCAGCCTCCCAAGCTCAAGAGATCGTCCCACCTTTGCCTCCTCAGTAGCCGGGACCACTGATGCATGCCACCACATCCAGCTAATTTTTGTACTTTTTGCAGAGATGGCATTTCATCATATTGTCCAGGCTGGTCTCAAACTCCTGGGGTCAAGCAATTTGCCTGCCTCTGCCTCCCAAAGTGCTGGGACTTCAGGTACATGCCACCGTGCCCGGTCTGAATCTTTCTTAAGCTCCTAATCCCTGATGTCTCTGTCTCTGACCTCTGGACCCAGCTTTAAAGGACTTACCACATGCCCATTGGCTAAGCTCTCTTTGTTGAAGTCAATTGTGCCATGTGACGTGACCTACTCATAGGAGTGAGATCTATTATGTTCAAAGGTCTGATGACTAAATAGGATGTGTACACCTGGGCAGGGGTGTCTTGGGGAATCATCTTAGAATTCTGTCCACACAGCCAGCATATGTATGCATTTTAGAATGATGTTCATTAGAAAATATAATTGAAATTTTGGAGTGGCCTTTGAAAGAGCTAACTTTAGTTATCTGGAAAATGTACTTCTGTGGAAGCCTTCACTTCCTGATAACATAAGACAGATGAAGTGTCATCACAAATGAGAAGACCCAGCATTGCAGCGAATTGATGAAGTTCATTAGGCAGCAAGTATATTGACAGAGCTGCTTCCTTTAGCAAGAAATACCAGCAAAAATGCACAAAAAGTGAACATATACAACAAAACTGAGGGTTTAATTAAACAAATTTTTTTTTTTACCCCATGGACAGGATTTTCCTAAAATATTATGGACTTTTCTGCTTTCATTTACTAAACCTGAATGATATTTTAGAATTTTGCAGAGCTTCTGGGTGTTTGCCATTGGCAATTTAGGCATCTGTAAAATTCCTAAAGACGCAAAGCATTATGGAATTACAAAACACAGACGTAAACCCTGTCCAGCAGAGGTGCAAGATTGCCTGGATGTGAATAGGCAAATTTATAGAGATAGAAAGAAGATTAGTAGTGGCCAGTGCCTGGGAAGAGAAAGGAATGGGGAGTGGCTGTTAATAAATACGGATTTTTTTCAGAGAGAGGATCTAAATTAGACAGTGCTGATGGCTGCACAACTTTTTTTTTTTTTTTTGAGATGGAGTCTCACTCTGTTGGCCAGGCTAGAGTGCAGTGACGTGATCTCGGCTCACTGCAACCTCTGTCTCCTGGGTTCAAGCAATTCCTGTGCCCCAGCCTCCCTAGAAGTTCTGATTACAGGTGGGTGCCCCCAAGCCCTGCTAATTTTTGTTTGTTTTTTAGTAGAGAGGTGTTTCACCATGTTAGCCTGGCTGATCTCGAACTCCTGGCCCCATCAATCCAACTGCGTTGGCCTCCCAAGCTGCTGGGATTACAGGGGTAAGCCACCATACCCGTCCTGAATTATAACTTTAAAAGGGTGAATATAATACTATATAGGTTATATTTTAGTAAAGTTGTTATTAAAAAAGAAAAATTAGCTGCATATAGGAAAAGAATAAACCCAAGAACAGCTTTTAAAAAATAAATTCCTGGCCGGGCGCTGCGGCTCACACCTGTAATCCCAGCACTTCAGGAGGCCGAGGCAGGTGGATCACGAGGTCAGGAGATCGAGACCATCCTGGCTAACACAGTGAAATCCTGTCTCTACTAAAAATACAAAAAAAAAAAAAAAAAAAAATTAGCTGGATGTGGTGGTGGGTGCCTGTAGTCCCAGCTACTCGGAAGGCTGAGGCAGGAGAATGGTGTGAACCCGGGAGGCTGAGCTGGCAGTGAGCCGAGATCGCGCCATTGCACTCCAGCTTGGGCGACAGAGCAAGACTCTGTCTCAAAAAAATAATAATGTAAATTCCACAAAGGCAAGGCAATTTTTAAAAATGCTTTATATCTACCTATCTAGCCTGTTATCTATCTGTCTAGTGACTAGCACATTGCTGAGTACACAGGGACTTACTTGATTATAAATATTTATCAATGATCTGGACTAAAACGATACCGAATAAGTTAACCCTTGTTGCCAAATTGCATATGGAACAATTCGTTTGGGGGAAGGAAGGATATCACTGCTATGATTTTAATGGGCATCCATTTATTTATTTAGTCACTTATCAAATATTTATTGAGCACCTACTATATGTCAGGCTCTGGGGATACTATGGTTGATAAGACAGTATGGTATCTGCCTAGCAGGAGGTCACAGTGTAGGTGGTGAAAAATAAGAAGGATATTCTAGAAGCGTTCTAGAAGCAAGTATTTCATAATATTTTATGATGCCATCTCATGATGGGAGATAGAATAACTGGTCCTCTGATGAACTGCAGGCAGATGGACAAATGAACTTTGTGGTATAAATAAAAATTGTTAAAAAGAGTGCATCCCTTTGCTTTAACAAAATTACTTTTGAAAATAAATTACTAGAAAGGCACCTATGCTCAGCACTATACCACCGGCCACTTGGAAACAAGTTATTAGAAAATGGCATAAGGACAGAAACTAACAATCTGGGTTCAAAAAATGTTCTTTATAGAAACAAACCAGTGTTGGCCAGGCACAGTGGCTCACGCCTACAATCCCAGCACTTTGAAAGTCCGAGAAGGGAGGATTGCCTGAGCTCAGGAGTTCGCAACCAGCCTGGGCAACATGGTAACACCCCGTCTCTACTAAAAATACAAAAATTGGCAGGGTGTGGTGGCACACACCTTAATCCCAGCTTCTCAGGAGGCTGAGGCACAAGAATTGCTTGAACCCGGGAAGCAGATGTAGCAGTGAGCCAAGATCGCACCAGTGCACTCCAGCCTGGGTGACAGAGTGAGACTCCATCTCAAAAAAAAAGAGAAAGAAAAGAAAACCAAACCAGTGTTTGTTAGGGAATTGGTAAGTAGCTATATTATTCTCTGAGGGCTTCCATGACAAATGACCACAAACTGGATCACTCAAAACAATGAAGATTTCTTCTCTCCCAGTTCGGGAGGCCAGAGTCTGAAATGCAGATGTTGGCATGGCCAAGTTCCTTCTGAAAGCCTTGAGGTAGGACCTGCTTGATGCCTCTCTCACAGCTTTAGGTGGTCACTGGCAATCCTTGGCATTCCTTCATGCTATAGTTTGGTTTGTGTGTCTCCTCTGAATCTCATGTGAAAATCTGATCCCCAGTGTTGGAGGTAGGACAGAATGGGAGGTTTCTAAAACAACCCTGATTTCTAAACACCCATGACCATCCATCAATGGGGATGGATCCCCTCATGAATGCCTTGGTGCTGTCCTTGCAGTAATGACTGGCTTCTTGCTTGATCAGTTCCAAAGAGAGCTGGTTGTTCAAAAAAGCCTGGAACCTCCTGCCTCTGTCTCTTTCTTCCTCTCTTGCCATGCGATCTTCACACATTTCAGTTCCCCTTCACCTTCCACCATGAGTGGGAGCTTCCTGAGGCCCTCATCAGAAGCAGGTGTTGGTGCCATGCCTCCTACACAGCCTGCAGAATTGTGAGCCGAATAAACTTGTTTCCTTTATAAATTACCCAGCCTCAGGTGTTCCATTATAGCAACACAAATGGACCAAGACACTTGACTTGTAGCTGTATCGCTCCAACTTCTGCCTCTGTCCTCACGGGGTCCTCTTTCTCCTATGTCTCTGTTCCCAAATTTTCTTCTCGTAGGAACGCCAGTCACTGGATGTAGGGTCCACTCTAATCCAGGGAGACCCCATCTTAGAGTGATTACATCTGCAAAGACTCCATGTGCAAATAAGGTCACAGTCACAGGTTCTGGGTGGACACAAATTTTTGAGAGACACCATTCAACCCAGCACAGTAACCATCAAATTAATGTTGAAAAAAGTCCACAATTTATCAAGTGAAAAAAAAGCATACTACAACATAATATAATTTTATTTTTGTAAAAACAATAAAAGTTGCTTGTGTGAACAGCATGTTACTTGCTGTGTTCTCCCAATCCCTGATCCTTATCATCCAAGCTCAGGGACACCCTTCATGAGATAATAGAAAACTCAAGGTCTTCTGATAGTCCCGAAAAAGTTACCACATTAAAAACTATTGGCCAACACGGTGAAAACTCATCTCTACTAAAAATACAAAAAATTTGCTCGGTGTGGTGGCAGGCGCCTGTAATCCCAGCTTCTCTGGAGGCTGAGGCAGGAGAATCACTCAAACCCCAGAAGCAGAAGTTTGCAGTGAGCCGAGATCATGCCATCGCACTCCAGCTTGGGCAACAAGAGGGCAACTCCGTTTCAGAAAAAAGAAAAAAAAAGCAACAACAAAAATAACTATAGGAATTTATTTGATACAAATGAATTATGTAATTATGAAATAATTGATTCTGATGAGGAAGGCATGGGTATATTCAGAATAGACAGCTAAGTTCAAATTTTAAAATCAAGAAGAGGCAATAAAAGTGACAGAGACATTGATGGACAACTAAATAAAGATGGAATGAGGAGCTAATGAAGCATCTTTGGATGGTGTAAGCAGAAACAGCAGTAAATGACAAGGACCGAGCATTGTTGTAGAGGTCTGGGCATGAGGCCAGCTCTGCATGTCTATGCCACCTAACATTTGGGAGGAACTTCCCCTCCCTTTGCAATGTCAAGTTGAGCTGGGCCACAAGTACTGGAGCCCTCAGTTGAAGCTGCCAAAGTTCTGTCACTTTGTGGTTCCCTGGTGGCAAAACGGGAGATTCCTGAGCAAATTAAATTTCTCCAATGGAGGAGGGTATGAGAAACACAGCATTAGGAAAGTTGCTGAGTTTTAAACCCAAATCCCCTTTCTATGATGGCCTTAGCAGACATGCAGACTTGACTTTTGAAAGACACACACCTGTGCATATGCGTGTACACATATGCACACATGTCATCTTGTGTGATTAGTATGTGCTCAGCCCAGCACTAGGGAACCCTCATGGGCCAGACCATGTGGGTTCTAATCCCAGCAGAGCCACCTGCCAGGGTTTACCTCTGGGCAAATTACTTAACCTCTCTGTGCTCTAATTTCCTCACTTGTAAAACAGGGTTAAGATTATTACCCTCTCCACAGGGTTTTACAAGACCTCATTAGCTTCCAGTATTAATGATTTTAAGTTGCTTCATATATTTAGTTAATTTGGTCTTTATAGCAAATATTCAGCAAGGACAAAATAATTGGGACTTACTGTACTTGGTGGCTCACGCCTGTCATTTCAGCACTTTGGGAGGAGGAGGCAAGTGGATCACTTGAGTCCAGGAGTTGGAGATCAGCCTGAACAACATAGTGAGACCCTGCCTCTACAAAAACAAAATTAGCTGGGTGTGGTGGCACCTGCTTGTAGTCCCAGCTACTCGGGAGGCTGAAATGGGAGTATCTCTTGAAGCTGGGAGGCAGAGGTTGCAGTGATCTGAGATCACATCACTGCACTCTAGCCTGGGTGAGAGTGAGAACCTGTCTCAAAAACAACAACAATAATTTAGATTTAGAAGAAAGAGTCTTAGGCTGAAAATCTCGAGGTGTTGAGATGAGGTTGAATCTTCAGCCCTGTTACCCCCTCACTGGGTAGTGAGCACAGGTCACCCTCCATCTCTGAGTGGGAGCTCCTCATTGCCAAATGCAGGTCTTGGAGTTGACCTGAGGTTTCTTCGGTTTCTTCATGGTGCTCTAAGTTACTCACTTCAGGGAGAAGAAAGTGAGGAGGAAGTGAGTCCCACGCAAATTCCAAAGCAACTCTGATTTTTTTTTTTTAATTCAACTTTGAGATCAGCATTGATTCACATGCAGTTGTATGAAATAATGCAGAGAGATCCCATATATACCCTCATCCAGTTTTGCATATCTTGTACAACATCACAACCAAGAAATTGACATTGATGCAATCCACTGACCTTCAGATTTCACCAGTTTTCCATGTGCTCATTTGTATGCACGTGTGTGTTCAGTTCCACGCAATTTTATCACATGTAGGTACGCGGGACCATCACAGTGAAGACACAGAACAGTCATTAGAAGTATACCTTGGTGCTACCCTAGTAAAGCCACACCTGTTTCCCAGTGTCCTCGCCTCCCTAATCCCTGACAATCCCTATTCTGTTCTCCATCTCTAGAATTTTGTCATTTCAAGATTATATAAATGGGATTGTGCAGTACATGATCTTTTGAGATTGATTTTTCCACTCAGTTAAGTTCCCTTGAAATTCCTGCAAACTGTGTTATTCATCAGTGCTTTATTTTTCCTGTTCTTTTTTTTTTTTTTTTTTGGAGATGGAGTTTCACTCTTGTTGCCCAGGCTGGAGTGTGCAATGGCACAATCTTGGCTCACTGCAACCTCTGCCTCCCCGGTTCAAGTGATTCTCCTGCCTCAGCCTCCTGAGTAGCTGGGATTACAGGCGCCCACCACCACGCCTGGCTAATGTTGTATTTTTAGTAGAGATGGGGTTTCTCCATGTTGGTCAGGCTGGTCTCGAATTCCCGACCTCAGGTGATCCACCCACCTCGGCCTCCCAAAGTGCTGGGATTACAGGCATGAGCCACCATGCCTGGCCCTATTTTTCCTTTTTATTGCTGAGTAGTATTCCAGCAGCTCTTATTTTAACTGCTACACATATTGGTCTTGCCTGAGAGATTTCATTTAAAGAAAGGCTTCCTTGGCTCCAAAAGAATAGTTTGAGAACCATTGAATATAACGACTAGATTGCAAAATTCTAAGACCCTGGTTATGACAAAGAGAAATATAATCTCTACATTAAAATTTACATAGCTGTTTACATTTAACAGTGAAATAAATCCCCTGACCCTCATAGGTATAATTTCATCTAACCTTGGACAGAAACAAGAGAGAACAGGATTGAGAGACAGAAAATTTATTACTGGCGGAGAATTTAAGAGTTCCCAGTCTTTTAAACTTAGGAGAAAAAAACATCTTTGGTTATCTCTGTTAGTATAACTTCTCTTTGCTTTTCCTTCTCTTTTCATTCCATTGCCTGGTGGTATTTTCCCTCAATTCCCCAAATGCTATTCCAAAAAAAAAAAAAAAAAGTGACTTTAAAAAAACTTTTGTTAAAAAAAAAAGTGTTTTTTTTTTTTTTAAGACAGTCTCACTCTTTCACCCGGACTGGAGTGCAGTGGTGCAATCATGGCTCACTACACCCTCGACCCCCAGGTGCCAGTGATCCTCCCACCTCAGCTTCCTGAGTAGCTGGGACTACAGGCATGTACTGCCATGCCTGGTTAATTTTTGTATTTTTCTGTAGAGGCAGGGTTTTGACATATTGCTCAGGCTGGTCTCAAACTCCTGGGCTCAAGCCTTCCTCCCACTTCAGCCTTCCAAAATGCTGGGATTACAGGCGTGAGCCACTGCACCTGGCCTCAAAAAGGTGAAATTTAAAAGCCAGTAGAATCTAGGGTCGCACCCAAGCCTGTGTATTTGGAGGAGCCACTTGAGTGGCATCGTTGACTAAGGTGAACCGTGTTCAGGTTTCAGAGACACGAGTGAGGACGATCTGAACGGCCTGCAGCTGTTCACATTCCAGTGCCCTTCCTGCAACCATGCCTGAAGGGGGTCACAAGTCCTTCTTTATGCATCATTTCCATCTATCATATCATATCATTTAAGACACTCTGCCGCGATGTCTGGGCCCTCTTTGATCAAGGGGCCACCCGGAGGGAAAGATTTGGGATTTGGCCAACATTTGATGATGTGAGGGTGAATGAAGATAATGGGATTAGCTAGGTGTGGTGTTACACACCTGTAATCCCAGCTACTCAGGAGGCTGAGGCAAGAGAATCACTTGAACCCGGGAGGCACAGGTTGCAGTGAGCTGACGTCATGCCACTACACTTCAGCCTGGGTGACAGAGTGAGACTCCATCTCAAAAAAAGGTGGGGGGGACGGAATTTAATGAACCTGAGTTTATGTCTAGGGGACCATCAGAAGAAAAAAACCGATGTGTGTAAACAAAGGTATAGGCATAAAGTGTAGAAGAATAGGATAAGAGCTTGAGTGCAGTAGCTCACACCTACAATCCCAGCACTTTGGGAGGCCGAGGTGGGAGGAATACTTGTGGGCAGGAGTTTGAGACCAGCCTGGGCAACATAGTGTGATTCCCACCTCTATTTTTTTAATTATTAAAAAAGAGTAGGATAAAAGTACTTTTATTTGTCCAGAAAAATAATATAAATTCAACCGGGCATGAACTTAGTTTCTCTCCACTTTCCCCAAGAGGTGAAGGGAGATTTTCAATCTCTCTGGAGTATGAAAGTGCTATCAAAATCCCATAAAATCAGTGATGTTCATCATAAAACATGCCATCTGTATTAGTTATTGATTGCTGCACAAAACATTACCCCAAAACTTAGCAGCTCAAAATAACACACATTTATTACCACACTGTTTCTGTGGGTCAGGCGTTTGGACACAGCTTCACTGGGTCCTTTTCTCTGGGATATTTTCCTGGAGGCACTCAGGGTGCTGGCCAGAGCCTGAGTTTCATTTGCAGGCTCAGCTGGGAAAGGACCCACTTCCCAACTCACTCCGTGGCTGTTGGCAGGCAGGATTTGGATTCTCGCTGACTGTTGGCCAGAAGCCACCCTCATTTTCTTCCTTTTTTTTTTTTTTTGAGATAGTTTTCACTGTTGCCCAGACTAGAGTGCAGTGACAAATTCGTGGCTCAGCTGCAGCCTCAAACTCCTGGGCTCAAGCAATCCTCCTGCCTCAGGCTCTCAAGTAGCTGGGATTATAGGCACGCACCACCATGACCAGCTAATTTTTTATTTTTATTTTTTGTAGAGACGGTGTCTCACTATCTTACCCAGGCTGGTCTTGAACTCCTGAGCTCAAGCAATTCTCCCGCCTCAGCCTCCCAAAGTGCTGAGATTACAGGTGTGAGCCACTGCACCTGGCCTCCACCCTCATTTTTTTGTCATGTGGGCTTCTCCAACACAGATTCTTGCTTCATCAAATCATGCCAGCTCAGAAGGCAATAGAGAGATTCTGCTAGCAAGACAGAAGTCACAGTCCCTTATAACCTAGTTATAGAAGAGACACCCCATAACTTGTGCCATCTTCTATCATTTTGAAACAGGTAATAAGTGCAGCCCATATTCAAGAGGTGGTGGTTAAACAAAGTGTGAATACCAGCAGGAAGGGATCATTGGGAGCTCTTTGAAAGGTGGACCACCTTCATACCACCCTTGTGTTTGTTTATAAAAGAGAAAAATGGCAACTCTTTCACCGTGATAGAAAAATAAAATTGTGGGCAAACTAAGAGACCTTAGTTTAATCACCCAGCCGATGGTATGCTAATCTTGCCATCTCATGAACCATCTCGTCCAGCCCTGGGGCCTGTTTGTTCAAGCTGCCTCTTGCACTGACTTCCTTCATTGGGTAAACATCTTTAACTTTCTTTCAGTCCTTCAGAATTTTGACAATGATCAACTAAATTTTATTTCTTTCTCATTACGATCATCTGAAATCATGTCAAAACAAAAATGTCTCATTTTCCCACCCACTGGGAAACTATTCAAAAGCCCATGCTTTTGAATAGTTCTGATAATCTTTGTCCAATTGTACACCTCCCTCTGCCTATTTCCTTTTCTCCTGATTCAGAATTTGGAGAAGTAATAAACACAGAAGAAGAAAATCAGCCTCACTAACATTTGTGGAGATGCAAATTCTAGCCACAAAAAGTTTGCGATTCATATACCAAATTGGCAAAGAGGAAGCATGTGGGTTACACTTATTGTTGTTAAGGATGTGAGGAATGCAAAACTGGAGAGCAATTTGGCAGATCTGATAAATGCAAAAGATTCATAGTTTATGACACTCATAGCAATTTCCAGGAATTTCTCTTACAGCAGTTCTCATAGAAATGTGTAAAGATGCAATTATTAGGATGTTCACTACAGCATTGTTTATGTAATACAAAGTATAGGAGAAGCTGAACAGGTGTCACTATTGTCCCATGGGTAGGAGAAAGAATGATACCCTATTGAACTCTATTTAAAGAGATGACGATGGACAAATGACACACATCTGCCCCTTCCCTCCCCTCTATTACACTCCCTGGATATTTTCACTGTCTTAAGCCTAAGGGTAGCATTGCCAATTCTTCAAACAACGGCAACTTGTTTTACTTTTAGGGGATTTGAATGCAATTTCTCCTTTTTAAAAACTGGTTTTTTAAAATTTATTTTTGAGACAGGGTCTTGCTGTGTCACCCAGGCTAGAGTGCAGTGGCAGTCATGGTTCACTGCAGCCTCAACCTCCTGTGCTCAATCAGTCCTCCCAGATCAGCCTCCCGAGTAGCTGAGAGTACAGATGTTCATCACCATGCCTAGATAATTTTTAAATTTTTTATTAAGATGGGATCTCACTCTGTTGCCCAGGCTGATCTCCAAAATATTGCATGATCTCATTTATATGTGGAATCTAAATAAGTCAAATACATAGAAACAGAGAATGGAACAGTGGTTACCAGCTCAAGCTCCTCCCACCTTCACTTCCCAAAGTGCTGGGATTACGGGCATGAGCAACTGTGCTTGACCTGGATGCAATTTCTCCATATGCATTCGTTCCTTTATTCAGAGTGGATCTAGTTGTATCCCCAGGAACGTTGCTGAGCCATAGGGTGTCTCAGCTTGAATTTTTTTTTTTTCCAGAAGCAGACCCAATAAAAGTTTGTGAGTGAAAGTAATTCGGAAGGTGGATGACAAAATGAGACAGGGCAAAGTAACAACGAATAGGGTGTTTGAAAGCATGTTGTTGGTGTGGGCAGCTGGCATTTGATCCCACCGCCGACCTCGGAAAGATTGCATAAAACATTTCTCAGAAAAATGTCTCAGAGTCAGCCCAGCTGAGAGGCAAGAAAAGCTGAAATATTTATTCACTAGCTTCCACCTCTCATGAATCAAGGAGTACTCCCAGGGGATGACTGTCTGACCTACCAGCCTGTCCAGTACCAGTACGTGAACCTGGCACTCCTGCAGGCAACGAAATCCCCCAGGGCAGAGTCATGATGCTTGCAGTAAGAAGCCACTGGCATGTATGGAAATAGTGAATGCTAAGAGAATCTGGGTGGGGCCCACACACTGTCTGCCACAGAGAAGTAGGACAGGGGATAAGACAGACATGGCCCTTACCCTCATGGGTTTACATTTTCCTGGGGCACCGATAATAAGCGAACAAAATAAAATAAATGGTGCATTGAAGAAAATAAAAGTGTTACATAACAGAGAATGAAGGAGGCAGAGGCTCCCACTCCAAATAGAGAAATTCTGGAAAAACCTGTAACCAAAAGTGTTTAACATACAGCGAAGCTCAAATGTAAGAAGGGGAACTCTTCGGGTGGCAAAAATATAAAAGGGTTTGCAAGTGATAACAGGAAATGGGAGTTAAAATCAATGGGCAAATTGGGAACTCTCGTACCCTATTGGTGGGAAGGTACATTGGTACAGCCTTTACAGAAAACAATATAGAGGTTCCTCAAAAAATTAAAACTTGAACTGCAATACGACCCAGCAATCCCTCTGCTGGGTATATACCCAAAGGAAATGAAATTAGTACCCTGAAGAGATATCTGCAGTCCCATATTCACGTAGCATTATCCACAATAACCAAGACATGAAGACAACCTAAGTTGATGACTGGATAAAGAAAATGTTATACACATACACACACACACACACACACACACCATGGAATATGATGGAGCCTTAAAGAAGATGACTTTGCCATTTGCAACAATATGGATGAATGTGTAGGATATTATGCTAAGTGAAATAAGTCAGACACAGAAGAAAAAAATATTGCATGATCTCATTTATATGTGGAATCTAAGTAAGTCAAATACATAGAAACAGAGAATGGAACAGTGGTTACCAGGAGTTGAGGGCTGGGAAAAAATGGGGAGATGTTGATCAAAGGGCACAAACTTGCAGTTACAAGATGAATAAATTTTGCAGACCAATGTACAGCATGGTGACTATAGTTAATAATATATTGCATACCTAAAATTTGCTAAGAGTAGATTTTAGGGGTTCCTACCACACACACACAAAGGTTAAGTATATGAGGAGATGGAAATGTTAATTTGCTTATGTTTGTACTAATCATTTCACTATGTATATCAAAACATCATGTTGGACAACTTAAATTTATGCATTTTTCATTTTAAAAATAAATAAAGCAAATTGAGTGAAGATATAAGTAAAGGAAGGGAGGAAGGGAAAGAGGGAAGGAAGGAGAGAAGGGAAGAGAAGGGAAGGGAAGGGAAGGGAAGAGAAAGACAATAATCAATTGGCATAAAGGGACTAGGCTTAATGCCAAATAAGGAATGAGAGTCAAGGTCAAGGTCATGGACATTGACAACAGGAAGCTGGAAGTGAGGCCTCTAAATAAATCTAGGGGTCAGGAAGGGGCCATGCTGTCCATGATGTGTATCAGAAAGACTAAACCCACTGGCCAGAGTACACAACCCATACCAGGATGTTTCTCTTAAGCTGTGGTATGAAACAGAATTCATTGTGAAAAATTAGAATCTCAAGCCTTTGCCATGTGTGTAATGTCAGAACTTGCACAACCTGCTCATGTGGAAACACTCAACCAAGAAGCCAACAACAACAATGACAATACAGCTGTGTGGAGCCTGAGAAGAATTCACACCCAAAGAATTAGAGCTAAGACAGGAATTTGAATCTGGAAAAGACTTTTAAATAAATATGTTTAAAATGCCTAAAGAGTAAGGAAATGAATCAAATGCATGAAAAGAAGATGGCTCCTTGAAAAACAAACATAATAGATAGATCTTAGGATGAACCCAGGGAAAAATCTTACAAATGGATGTAAATGTGGGTGTGGTCAGTAGATAGATGGCATCTGAAGACATAAGACTGAATGACAACTCCAAGGGAGTGAGTGTAGACAGAGTGTAGACAGAGACAGAGTGAGGGTAGACAGAGAAGATGATGGAGGGCAGAGTCGGGGATCCAACATAAAGAGGGAGGGGACTGGAGGAGGAATCAGTGAAGGAGGCTGAAAAGGAGCACACAGTGAGGTAGAAAGAGGACCACAAAGTGTGTTTGGTATCTGCTAAGCCAAGTGATAAGAATTTTCCATAGAAGAGAAAGTGATAATATGTTATAACTGCTGCTGCTGATTAAGTAAGAGGATGGGAAATAGAACACTGGACTTAGCAGTGTGGGAAAAAAATGGTAACCTTGACAAAAGAAGTTTGGTCAAGTGGTCAGGGCAAAAGGTGGGTCTAAGAAAGAATGGAAGGAGAAGAATTGGATAAAGTGGGTACAGATGATATTTCAAGGTGTTTCATTTCAAAATTAAGTAAAGAAGTAGGAATGTAGATGGTGAGGGATGTGAGGTCAAAGGAAGGCTTTTTTTCTTTTCCTAAAATTGAAGACTTAGTGGGAAGTTTGCATACTCACGGAAATGACCCAAGTGGGAGGGAAAAATGATGTCATGGCAGGGAAGAGGCAGAACTGTTGGACTGCTGTTCTTCAATAGCTGAGAAGGAATGGTGTCTAGGTACCCAAGTGAGCAGGCACTTAGGAGTTGAACCTGAGATGTTTCTCTGTAAAATCAGGAGAGAGCAAAGAGTAGGTAGATAGACCCTATGTGGGAGTCCAGAGAAGTTCTCCTCTGACTGCTTCTATTTTCCCAAAACAGTAAAAAGCAAGGTTGTCAACTGGGAGTGAAGGAGGAGAAGGAGGCATCAGGGGTTTCAGGTGTAAAGATGAGATGCACAATAGTCTTCTAGGACTGAGAACATCAATGTCGTAGGGGAATAGAAAATTATTGCTTGGCAGCTTTAAGGGGTTTGTAGCTTAGGGTTTGTAGTTATGATTATTGCAGTTGTATGATTTTTCCCTCAGTTACATTCAACTGCATGGGTATGAGGCAAAAAAAAAAAAGGTAGAGTTGAATAAACAAGTTTTTGATTTTGCCAAGTGACTTCTAGGAAGTGAATGAAGAAAGGAAGTTGTCATTATAACGATTAATCCGGAAAATTAAGCTGAGTAAGGAGGAGAGAGAAACATCAGGGAATACAGAAAAGGCAATGAAAAAACCTTGAAATGTATAAAAGAGGAAACCAGTAAAATAATGAGATGGCGGTGTTAATTTATAAACAATGGATACAGAAAGCCTCTATGAGGAGACAACATTTCAAAAAAGATCTGAAGTTTAAGAATGAACTATCCAGGCAAAGAGACAGGGAAAAAAGGGGCTTGACTATTCTAGGAAATGTAAAAAGTCTACAAAGACAGGGAGGTTGGCTTGAGAAGGCTTGGAAAAGTAGGCAGAGGCTAGGTCATGCAGAGTTCTGTTGACCAAGGTAGAGAGTTGGGATTTTATTCCGAGTGCTATGGGAAATAACTGAAGAGTTTTAAAAAGGGGTGTAACAAGGTCTATGTTTTTAAAAGCTCATTCAGCACTTACAAAATAATACTGGTAGACATTTGATAAGTGTGGTGGAGTAATTTAAAAAATACAAAGATAGTTAAACAAATAGAAAAAAAGAGGCAATTGTCAACTCCAGGAAAAAATGAAAAGTTAACCAAGACAGTAACATGATTAGAAGGTGTTATTTAGCTCAGCTTTTAAGAAAATTAGTACAGTCATAACAATGTAAACACTGAATATTTAACCAAAAATTTACAGGACAGGGAGAAAATAAAGAGGAGAGGTAGCTATAAGGGAGCTAAATCATTATCTACCATAAGAGGAGTTAACAGACTAAAATTGATAAATAAAAATGACAGTATGTGTATATTATTTAGTTTTATGCAGATAAATCCTAGAAGCAATTAGTTGCTTATGGGTAGTGGGATTGAAGTTACGATGGAGAGGAACAGAATTGACCAATTTTACCTATCAAGTTTTTAGTACTTTTTGAGTTTTAAAATATCATGCACATTGTTCACACTGTCACTGTCTGAGATTTTCTCAATTAATGTTTTTAAGGGGTGGATATGTGGTTTTCTGGATGGTTCGATTTACTCTTTTGTCTTGTTTTGATTAGAAAGGGGCTACCTCCAAGCACTAAGAGGTTTTTATCGGCATTTCGCATTTTTGCTTGTGAGCAAATAACCGAAGAACAGAAATACTCTCCTGGCTGCCTTTCAGAGACAGAATTCTCTTTAATTTGCAAAACCATTTATAAATTCTCAGTATTAACTCAAAAAATTTACGCACATGCCTTTTTTGATTAAAAAAAATTCTGAAAAGTAACATTCTGGCTGCTGTGTGGAGTGTGCAGTTAGAGGGTATGGAGGAAGGCAATTAGGTTCCCACTGTCTTCCTCCAGGCTAAGGGTGATGGTGGTGTGATAGGTACTGTGGTAGTGTAACAAAGATGGACAAAAGTAAAGACATTTAAGATATTTGAAAGTAGAGCTTATGTGATTTGAATTGATTCAGTCATTGTTTTCTGTACCATTCTGGGCTCAATGATTTATTTTCTCGTCTTTATTACAGTTTATTCACAGTATCCACACATCCAAAGGAACAACCCCGACAGAAGCTGAATCTGTGTTGATTTTATTGTTTCGCTTTCAAGCTTAATGGTTGGATGTTTCTACCACTGTGTAATATTGGGGTGGGATTGAAGTTGAGAGGTTCTGATTCCTCTCCTGTAACGTGGTGGTATGGTTTGGCTGTGTCCCTACCCAAATCTCATCTTGAATTGCAGTTCCCATAATCCCCACACGTCAGAGGAACCCGGTGAGAGGTAATTGAATCATGGAGGCGGTTACCTCCATGCTGTTCTCGTGATGGTGAGTGAGTTCTGACAAGATCTGATGGTTTTATAAGCGACTTTCCCCCAGCTTCGCTCTGCACTTCTTGCTGCTGCCATGTGAAGAAGAATGTGTTTGCTTCCCCTTCCACCATGATTGTAAGTTTCCTGGGGCCTCCCCAGCCCAGTGGAACTGTGAATCAATTAAACCTCTTTCTCTTATAAATTACTCAGTATTGGGTATGTCTTTATTAGCAGCATGAGAACAGACTAATAAAAGTGGGCTCTTGATAATTCATCAGAGGGTTAACTGCTTTACGAATTAATTATTGGAATTCATATGAGCAAGAAGCAGCCTCTGTTGCATAAAACCACTGAATTGGTGGCTTTATATTTACATGTGATATGGATTCATAGCTACATGTAACCAGAACTATTCACATTTTGCTTTGAACAATTCTTTGTTGTGGGAACTGCCCTGTGTGTTTTAAGATGTTGAGCAGCATCCCTGGCCACTACCCACTAGACCCCAGAACCACTTCTCTGTCCCTTCAATTGTGACAACCAAAAATATCTCTAGATATTGCTGAATGTACCATGGGGAGCAAAATCACTCTTGTTTGAGACCTATTACTCTACAGCATTTATCACAATGGAAATTATATACATAGATATTATAATGTAATATAATATATAACATAACAATGTAATACACACACATACGTATATATATATATATATATATATGTCTTTTTGTTTAATGTCCATTTCTCTTACCAGAATATAAACTCTCTGATAGTCAGAACTAATTTTTTTCTGAAGGGCAACGTGGGTGGAATCACCAGTAAATGATTCAGTATTGCTAAGCTTAACCTCAACTAGAAGCCTCTAATGTCTTTTTTCTCTCTCATGTACCCTGTGACATTCTTCCCATCCAGTCTTTATTCAGTTAGTTTGTAGGATGGAAGAGTACTTGATATTCAGTCTCATCATTTTATCTCATCAATGTCCACCCAGTCCAGATCATTCTCTATCTTGTCTGCAATCTTCACACATTTTTTTCTAAAACATACCACAAACTACCAGCTATGGTTATTTTAGGGAGTGGATTGGGGAAGACAGGAGATTTTAAGACAGTCATGATTTCCTCTACATGATATATTTCCATATATGTTTAACTTTTTCCATTAAGTACATAACAATTTTTAATCAGTAATAATCATAGGTATATGTTTTTAAAATAAAAATAACCTCATTTTGATATAGATCTAAACCCTTAACGAGGAATGTTAAATGAATAAACCATGAAGCTAGGAAAGTAAAACATTTTTATAAGCAGATTACACTTTAGGCAAATGTTGACAGCACCATTTGTGTGCGCATGTGCATGAGCATGAATGTTTATTACTCATGAGGTTCTAACCTCCATCTTGGGCTTCCCATCCAAGACATTCCCACCACGTGTCCATTCAGCTTCCCAGACAGACTAAACAAGATGTGTAAAGAATGATCAGAAGCAATTTCAGACTACGCAGGCAAAAGCTGGAATGAAATAAAATTAAATGTTTCACTTTAAGGAATTTTTTCTAAAAAACTTTTATTTTGGCTGGGCGCGGTGGCTCACGCCTGTAATCCCAGCACTTTGGGAGACCGAGGCAGGCAGATCACGAGGTCAGGAGTTCGAGATCAGCCTAACCAACATAGTGAAACCCCATCTCTACTAAAAATACAAAAAATTAGCTGGGCGTGGTGGCGGGCGCCTGTAATCCCAGCTCCTTGGGAGGCTGAGGCAGGAGAATGGCTTGAACCTGGGAGATTGCAGTGAGCTGAGATTGTGCCATTGTACTCCAGTCTGGGCAACAGAGGGAGACTCTCCCTCAAAAAAAAAAAATTTAACTTCAGAGAGTACAAGTGCAGGTTTGTTATATAGGTAAACATGTGTCATGGGGGTTCATAGTACAGATTATTTCATCACCCAGGTATTAAGCATAGTACTCATTGGTTTTTTTTCCTGATCCTCTCCCTTCTCCCACCCTCCACCCTCCAAAAGGCCCCAGTGTATATTGTTCCTCTCTAAGTGCCCATGTGTTCTCATCATTTAGCTCCCACTTATAAGTGAGAACATGTGGTATTTGGCTTTCTGCTCCTGTGTTAGTTTGCTAAGGAGAATGGCCTCCACCTTCTTCATCCATGTCCCTGCCAAAGACAGGATCTCATTCTTCTTTATGGCTGCATAGTATTCCTTGGTATATATGTACCACATTTTCTTTATCTAGTCTACCACTGATGGGCATTTAGGTTGATTTCATGTCTTTGCTATTGTGAGTGGTGCTGCAATGAACATAAGGGTGCATGTGTCTTTATAATTTCTGAAACAAACTACTGTAGCAATTTGTTAGCTGAAATAAGTATCTATGTGCCTAGAAGCTGAGAGATATAAATTGTCATCATCATCATCTTTGTTTAATGACTTACCACGTAACAGACACTGTGCTAAGTGGCTTCAATTTCCATCTCCCACTCTTTTTTTTTTTTTTTTTTTGAGACAGAGTCTCACTCTGTCGCCCAGCCTGGAGTGCAGTGGTGCGATCTTGGCTCACTGCAACCTCCACCTCCTGGGTTCAAGTGAGTCTCCTGCCTCAGCCTCCTCAGTAGCTGGGATTACAAGCATGTGCCACCATGCCCGGCTAATTTTGGTATTTTTAGTAGAGATGGGGTTTCACCATGTTAGCCAGTCTGGTCTTGAACTCCTGACCTCAGGTGATCACCTGCCTCAGCCTCCCAAAGTGCTGGGATTATAGGTGTGAGCCACTGTGCCTGGCCCATCCTCCACTCTTTAAATACTGGTAACACCTTTAAAGGTAGGTACCAGTATCCTCCCATTTTTCAGATTCAGAGAGGTTGATAAGGCCATACAGCAAAAAGTTGACATTCAAAGTCAGGTCTGGGACTTGGGGAATATCCTTAAAGGTTTTGCTCTACTACTCTACTCCCTTGGTGTTGTAAGGGTGGGCTTGGAAATCTGATAGAGATGTATTCCCATTACTGTGTGAGCTTGTGCAAGTTACTCAACCTCTCTGAGCCTTATTTTTTCACCTGTATAATGGGAATCAAAATGTCCACTCAAAATAATGCATTCAAATCTACCTTGATAATTGCCTCACTGGGTTCAATAAAAGGATTAAATGAGGTGATATATGCAATTTGCCAAGCACAGTGCCTGATGCAGAGTAAACACTTAATGAATAATTCTTGTGATAATAATGATAGCAATACGATTACTACTATTAATAATAATTACTATGTTTTGGGCAGTTACTATCTATTAGACATTTTGTAAGTGCTTTACTTCCATTAACTCAATCTTCACAATAACTCTGAGAGGTGAGTATTATTAATATCTCCATTCAACAGATAAGGGAAAAGGTTCAGACAAGTTAAGACACTTTCTCAAGATCATACTGCCAGGAAGAGGCAGCAGTTATATAAAGTGCTTGCCTCAATGTCTGGCACACGAGTGCTCAGCTGATGACCTCTTCCCTCCCCTTTATTGATGAAAGCTTGGAGGTGACCTTGGTGTTTACTGGGGAATGAGAAAGCAAAGAGAACTTCAAGAAGGATGGGTGAGTTAGACCTTACATAGTTTGCTGTGAAGCAACAGTGGTTTCTTCAACCAGTAAAATGTTGCTACCGGCAGATGAGGTCTTGTTTTCTTGGTTTTTGTTTGTTTGTTTGTCTGTTTTTGAGTTGTATTTTTGCTTTTGTTGCCCAAGCTGGAGTGCAATGGTGCAATCTTGGCTCACTGCAACCTCTGCCTCCTGGCTATCAGCAGATGAGTTCTAAGGGAAACAGGTGACAATACTTGGTTACTGCAGAATTCCAGACACCTTGCAGTATAGAATAAGGAACATGAATCCATAGATCAGTTCCATCTAGGGTACTGAAAGTTCTTTAAAATACAGCTAATGTGATCTCAGGTTCCCCGGGTATGCTGTATTGATTGAGCAGGTGCACATTGCTGGTACCTGCAGCTCTCAATCCCAGAGTCACTTCCTTCTCTGCTGGACAGGCTCTGCCAAGACAGAGTTGGGGAAGGTTTTTGATCCCCAACCTCCAAGAAATTAAAGAGTAGAGCTGCAGTATCTATATGTGCAGCTTCAAGCAATTAGAATTGTGGGGATTTATCCAATGCTATTGGAGGGTAAGTGTGCAAGACTCCTACTCTTTGAATCATCTCTTAAAATTATTATTTATTTTAAATTTACACTGAGTAAAATTCAATTGCTTTGGTATATAGGTCTATGTGTCTTGACAAATGATTACTATACCCAAGAAACTGAGCAGTTCTACCACCCTCCAAATTTTCCTAGGGCTGCATCTTTATTGTCAACCATATTCTCCAACCATCAGGCTCTTCAACTACTAATCTGTTTCCATCTCTATAGAATGTCATATAAATGGAGCCATAGAGTATGTAGCCTCTGAGTCTGGCTTCATTTTTTAAGCAAAATACTCTTGAGATTCATTCATGTTGTTGTGTCAAAGCTTTTTTTTTGTGACAGCAGAACACTTGGCAACATCCATCAGAAATGAAAAATATGTACATATGCTGTCAAAATTGTCTTCCAGAGTTCCTTATTTTTTGCAACAAGCAATTTTTTTGCTTTTAAAATTAAAAAGGTGTCCATTTCTAAAAGGAAACAAATTCATGAGTCACTCTTCTGACCAATGTAATCCATATAAATATATTTATTTGTGTATTTTTATACTTTTATACAGTTAATATCCATATCCATTTTTGGGAAAAATACACAAATTACAGACTGTAATGATAAATACATTACCCATGATTTTGCATCACCAAGGATCTTGTTAACATTTTGTGAAATATCCTAATGCACATTTAAATATTATATCCTTTCATAATTAAAAATGGATCACATGAGAAATTTCCTCCCTCAACAATATCTAGTAAAAATATTTGTATTTCTTGGCTGGGTGCAGTGGCTTACGCCTGTAATCCCAGCACTTTGGAAGGCTGAGGTGGGTGGATCACTTGAGGTCAGGCGTTTGAGACCAGCCTGGCCAACATTGTGAAACCTCTTCTCTACTGAAAATACAAAAATTAGCCAGGTGTAGTGGCACCTGCCTGTAGTCCCATCTACTTGAAAGGCTGAGGCAGGAGAATGAGAATCACTTGAACCCGGGAAGCGGAGGTTGTAGTGAGCTGAGATTGTGCCACTGCACTCCAGCCAGGGTGACAGAGTGAGACTCTGTCTCAAAAAAGAAAAAAAGTGTATTTCCATATAACTCTGCTGTAAGGCATTTACTGGAAGTGAAATCCCTGGGTGTGTTATTAGAAATTATTTTTATAAGTAAGGTTGAAATGAACAGGTGTGTGTACAGATCTTGGCATACTTGACTGATAACTTCCCTAAGACCAACTTCCAGAAGGAAATTCCTGGATCAATCCACATGCATTTTTATGAGACATTAAATTCACTTTGCCAAGCTGCTCTCCAGAAATGATGTATCAATTCATCCTACCAGGAATTCTATGAAAGGATGAATTGGGAGAATGGTATGGGAATGCCTGTTTCTCCACATCTTTGCTAACATTGGGTTTTATATTTTTTTCATATAAAGTTTTAAAATTCCTCTTGACGGAGTGAAGCCCCTGGAAGTGAGGGTCTATGTGATGGTATCTAGAAATACTCCTTGCTTTAACTCTTTTCTTTTGGCCCAGCCCTTGGTATTCTTTCTGGGGAGAGGATGGAAAGGAATTTTGTACAAATACCTGGAATGGGGATCATCAGGTTTAAATATGGTTAGGATTAAGTGAGGAAGGGTTTCAAGAGGCACATGGAAAAACAAGCCCTTGATCTTGTTCTTTGGGAGGCGTTGCTGGCACGCACTTGGAATATAGAACTTCTGGAAATGCCCGTGAGTTCTGACTGTGCTCAGCGTAGTCTTCTCTTCTGAGAGATGCTGAAGGACCCTCCAACGGCATATGGGAAAGATCAAGAGGGCAGGGACTCTGCTTCCCCAGAGTATCCTCTATCTCTGTTTCATAAATAGGGCATCAACAATATTTTATTTATGAGGACGTCAGCTCCATTATTAATTTAAACAACACTGTCTTAGACCAACCACCTATTTTACCCACTACAAAATCAAAGCCCAGAGAGGGAAGCCAACTTGCCCAAAGTGACACAGCCCATCCGTTGCAGAGCTGACTTCCGCCTGACACTCAGGTCAAGGCTTTCTCCTTGCTACAGTGACAAGTGCAGTGACATTACAAGTTAAGTCATTCACATGCGGCCCTGGCAACGTCTGCTAAAATTAAAAAGACAGAAAATACACTTTGCTTTTATCCACCCAGAAATCTCACTCTGGGAATCTAACCTGAAGAAATAAAAACATCAGAATATTTACAAGGATGCTAAAAAGATGAAATAGGGCATTATCAAATAACTTAAAACATTAACTTGTGTTTTAAGGAAGAATAGTAAGATGCCAGAAAAAAAGCAAACATATTATGATCCAACTTTTTTTTTTTGTAAATAGTAGCAACCTTGCCCATGGCTGTTATGCATGTATACGTGTATATGTGTAACTATACAGATATGCAAATATATGCATAGGGCTATAAAATATGGAGAAAAATACAGAGGTATACATACTAGATGAAAGGCAGGGAGGAGAAAAGGAGGAAGAATAAGTAAAAAAGGAAAAGAAAACAAAAGACTGCACACACATGTAAGGCACGTAGGTGATCCCACCACGGATTCATATAAAATTGTGTATGTGGTAAGTGTATACTTTTGGAAACTGCATATTTAAAACATGTTTTAAAACGGTCATTCAGGTCTGTGGGTCTAAAGAAGATTAAAAAAGCTTTTATACCTTTAGAAGTGCTTTAACACATTGGTTCATTGAATCCTATAAATTCAGTGTGGGATAGAAGTTTCTGCATTTTACAGACCCAGCGAGGCTGAGTGACTTAGCCAAGCTCCTGAAACCAGTCAGCTGCAGGGCTGGGGTGGTCTCCACCTGTTTTACTCTGAACCTTGTGTTCTTTCCATTCCCTGGTGGAGGAAGGGTAACACCCTAGGGTGAGAGGTTTGGGAAGGACAAAGAGAAGCCACGTAGCTTATAAAATCAGTTTCTTTCACACAGCTGGGAGCAGGCTTGGCATGTGGCTTCTTTTTCTTTCTTTTTTTTAAAATTTTATATTGGCAATAATTATATATATTTGTTGGGTACACTGTGATTATTTTGATATTTGTATACATGGTGGAATGGTTAATTCAGATAATTAACCTATCCATCATCTCGAATGCTTACCATTTTTTTGTGATGAGAACATCTGAATTTTACTTTCTTAGCAATTTTTTTTTTTTTTTTGAGATGATTCTCACTCTGTTGGCCAGGCTAGAGTGCAGTGGCGTGAACTTGGCTCACTGCCAGCCTGCCTCCCAGGTTCATGCCATTCTCCTACCTCAGCCTCCCGAGTAGCTGGGACTACAAGCGTCAGCCACCACGCCCGGCTAATTTTTTGTATTTTTAGTAGAGAGGGGTTTCACCGTGTTAGCCAGGATGGTCTCGATCTGCTGACCTCATGATCTGCCCGCCTCAGCCTCCCAAAGTGCTGGGATTACGGGTGTGAGCCTACGCGCCCAGCCGAGCAATTTTGAAATATACAATACGGTATTATTAACATTTGTCACCATGCTGTGCAATAGATCTCAAAAATTTATTTCTTCTATCTGACACTTTGTACCCTTTTTAATTTTTTTATATTTTATAATTTTAAAAATATATTTTATACTCATTTTTCACTTATATTTCAAACACCAACTCGAACCAGAGGTTTGTTTTCTTTGGCCCACATTTCCCCATTCTCTCCCCACCCCCAGACTCTGGTACCTACTATTCTAATCTCTACTTCTGAGTTCAACTTCTGCAGATTCCACATGTAAGTGAGATCATATAGTATTTGTCTTCCTGTGTCTGGCTTATTTCACTTAGCACAATGTTCTCCAGATTCATCCATGTTGTCAAAAAATGACAGGATTTCCTTTCATTTAAGGTCAGAATAATATTCCATTGTGTATATATGCCGCATTTTCTTTATCCATCCATCTGTCAATGAACATTTAGGTTGATTCTATCTATATCTTGGCTGTTGTGAATCATATTGCAATGAGTATGGGAATGCCGATGTCTCTCTGACATACTGATTTCATTTCCTTTGGACACATATCAGGAGTGGAATTGCTGGATCATATGACATTTCCATTTTCAGTTTTTTGAGGAACCTCCATTCTGTTTTCCATAATGGCTGCACTAATTTGCATTCCCACCAACAGTGTACAAAGGTTCCCTTTTCTCCACACCCTTGCCAACACTTTCTTTCTTTCCTTTTTAAATTTTAGGATATTTTTAGATTTACGTAAAAGTTGTAAAGATAATACAGAGAGTTCCTATATAACTCACTCCCTATCTTCGCTGCTGTTAACATCTTACACTACTCTGGTACATTTGTCATAGCTAACGACCCAATATTGATATATCATCACTAAATAAAGTCCCTACTTTTTCCAGATTCCCTTAACTTTTGCCTAATCTCCTTTTTCTGTCCCAGGATCCCATCCAAGATCCCACATCACATTTAGTCCTCAATTCTCCTCAGGATTCTATTGGCTGCGAGTTTCTCAGACTCTTCTTGGCTTCGATGACCTTGACAGCTTTGAGAAATGCTGGTCAATTATGGTGCAGAATGTGCCCCAGTTGGAATTTTTCTGATATTTTTCACATGATTAGGATTTGGGAGGAACACTGCAGAGTTAAAGTGCCACTTTCCTCATATTCTATCAAGGGTACATGCATGACGTCATCATGGATAATTTCCTTTGATGGGGTTCAGGACACGATAACCCAAAATATGGCAACTTGGCATCACAGAAAACAGCAGCAGAAGATCATAAAACTTAAGAAGTCACTCTCTGACCATCCATCCACCTGCCCTTCTCCCCTGAAGCAGGTCATTTGAGAGATATCCTCGCTAGATAAAAGAACATCCTTAACCCTGAAGCCACAGAGATGCCAAGAATCTAATCAAACAGGCCTTGTGAAGTTCTCCCAGTTTATTACTATTAGATTATATCCTTTGTCCTTCAGTCATACTTCGCTGCAACCGTTCACTCATCATCAAACCTAAGCATACAAGTTTTTCTGTGTCCCTGGGTCTTCATTTCTGCAGGCTTTCACATCCCATAAAATTTGTATTAAATAATTGTGTGGGCCGGGCACGGTGGCTCATGCCTGTAATCCCAGCACTTTAGGAGGCTGAGGCAGGCGGATCATGAGATCAGGAGTTCAAGACCAGCCTGGCCAACATGGTGAAACCCCATCTCTCCTAAAAATACAAAAAGTAGCCAGGCGTGGTGGTGCATGCCTGTAGTCCCAGCTACTCGGGACGCTGAGGCAGGAGAACCGCTTGAACTTGGAAGGCAGAGGTTGCAGTGAGCTGAGATCATGCCACTGCACTCCAGCCTGGGCAACAGAGTGAGATTCCATCTCGGAAAATAAAATAAATAAAATAAAATAAAATAAAATAAAAATAAAATTGTGTGTGCCTTTCTCTTGTTCACCTGTCCTTTGTAACAGGTGCCTTAGCCATGAACTTAGTGATGAGTGAGAAAACGAAATCTTTTCTCCCCTACCACTTGATCACCTGGTGTAGGTGCTGTTCGCCAGGGCTCTCCTTTGTAAAGTTATTCTTTGTTCCCCCTTTCTATATTGTAGTGTTTTGAAGGAAGTCACTACACTCAGATCACCCCAGAGGTGTTGGAGTTAGGCTCCCCTGCCATGACTGCAGAGAATCTACATCAATTATTTGGGATTCTTCTGTATAGGAGATTTGTCTCTTCTTCCTGGAAGGAATGTGACCTTTCTTTTGTGTTCCCTGGCATCATGCACAGAGATCTGTTACACAGCTTGACACTTCTCATCCTGGTTAGAATATCCACTGGGGAGCGTCTCCCCAGAGCTTGAGAAACAGTCTCAACCTCACATCGGAGCAGGCAGAAAGAACTCTGGCTGAGGGTTAGGTAAGCTGTATTCTAAGCCCTGGTCTTGCCACCTCCCATGGAGGTCTTGGGGCAATCGCTTTCCATCTTTGAGTGTGTTCTAGTTACTACTGGTGAGTAACAAATTAACCCACCAGTTGGTGGCCTGAAACAGTCATTTTATTTTGCTCACAATTTTGTGTGTCAGGAATTCTGGAAGGGCTTGGCTGGGGAGCTCTTGCCCAGGGTCTCTCACAATAGTGCAGCCAAATGTTGGCAGATGCTAAAGGCATTTGACGGTGCAATTGGTCTGGGGATCTACAGTGGCTTACTTATAGTTGCCAGGTGACACCGGCTGTCAGCTGCTCAGCTGGGCGGTTGACCACAACATCCACAAGTGGCCTGACCATAGGGCAGTCTCAGGGAAGTTGGGAAGCTAGGCTTCTTATATGATGGCCCAGGGTACAAGCAAGAACGTTCTGGCAGATAAGGTGGGAGCTGGTTCACCTCCTAGGACTCAGCCTCAAAAACACACAGAATTATTTCCACTATACCCCATTGATTTTAAGAGGGTCACTAAAGTCAGCCCAGATTCAAGAAGAAGTGACATAGAAATCATCACTCGAAGGGAGAGGTGTCAAAGAATTGACAGCCGTTAAACACACACATGCACACACACACACACACACACACAATTAATATATTTTATATATTTTGTACATATTTTACATAATATATATATAGGCATGGAGTCTTGCTCCATCACACAAGCTGGAGTGCAGTGGCATGACCATAGCTCACTGCAACCTCAAACTTCTGGGCTCAAGCGATCCTCCTGCCTCAGCCTCCCAAGTAGCTAGGACTACAGGTATGTATCACCACACCTAGCTAATTTTTAATTTTTCTTGTAGAAATGAAGTCTCACTATGTTGTCCAGGCTGGTCTCAAACTCCTGAGCTCAAACAATCCTCGCACGTCAGCCTCCCAAGTAGCTGGGACCACAGGCGCGTGCCACCACACCTGGCTAATTTTTTGTATTTTTGATAGAGATGGGGTTTCACCATGTTGCCCAGGCTGGTCTCAAAGTCCTGAGCTCAAGCCATACACCCTCCTAAGCCTCCCAAAGTGCTGGGATTACAGGTGTGAGCCACCATGCCCAGCCTAAAAATATTAGCTTTTATCAAAGGGTTTGAGCCCCACTGGTTCTGTCTCCCTTTTATGAAGTAGGCACTGTGGTGAACAAGTGCAAACCTGAGATCACACAGCAAGCTAAGAGTCAGAGCTAGGACTCAAAAGCAGGTCTCCAGGCACCAGGGCCTGTGTCTCTTCCTTAAAGTCTCATGATCCTGCAGAGGGAAGTAGAGAAGGTGGCCAGACAAACCCCCAAATGACCCGGCTCTCTTTTGACACTGCATCAGGGCTTTCTGCATCCCATTCATTAACTCAAGAATGCAATTATTCAGCAATACGCTTCCTGGTGACAATGCTTCGACATGAAGATCTTTAGTTTAAGAGGTGGTCAAATTGGAGCTCTTGCCCTCTGAACTCATGTGGGTGAAGGTCTCAAGAGCACCATCTGCTGAGAGAAACCGACAAATGATATGGAAATGGCAATTTCTCAAGCATCTTGGCTCCTCATCAGGTTGGGAAGCCACATCCTAAAGGTAGAAACCTACACACCCAGCTTGCTGCAAAGACTGGGAGTCTCCATTCAAGGCTCTCTGGTTGGCCAGGCTCAAGGTATTCACTGGGAATTAATATTATATTAATATGTTTGAGCATTTAATCTAGCAATGTGCTTTTTTTTTTTTTTTTTTTTGAGACAGAATCTCACAGTCGCCCAGGCTGGAGTGCAGTGGCACGATCTCGGCTCACTGCAACCTTCACCTTCACCTCCCGGGTTCAAGCGATTCTTGCGCCTCAGCCTCCCAAGTAGCTGGGATTACAGGCACGCACCACCATGCTCAGTTAATTTTTGTATTTTTCGTAGAGAATTTGCCATATTTCCCAAGCTGGTCTCAAACTCCTGAGCTCAGGCAATCCACCTGCTTCAGCCTCCCAAAGTGCTGGGATTACAGGAGTGAGCCACCACGCTTGGCCTGCAATGTGCATTTTCTTATGCATGTTCTGGCAATGTGCATTTTCTTTCTTTTTTAATTTAAAAAAATTAAATTTTTTTATTATTTTAAAAAAGGTTTTGTGGGTACATAGTAGGTGTATATATTTATGGGGTACATGAGATAGTTTGATACAGGCATATAATACATAATGATCACTTCAGGATAAATGGGATATAAATCATCTCAAGCATTTATCCTTTCCTTGTGTTACAAACAATCCAATTATACTCTTTTAGTTGTTGTTGTTGTTTTGCCAGTCAGATGGTTTAAATGTGTTCTTTATTTTTCTTCATCTTTTAAGTTCCAGGGTACAGGTGCAGGATATGCAGGTTTGTTACATAGGTAAACGTGTGCCGTGGTGGTTTTCTGCACAGATCAACCCATCACCTAGATATTACGTCCAGAAGCCATTAGCTATTTCTCTTGATGCTTTTCCTCCCCTGGCCCCATCTTTTAGTTATTTTGAAATGTACAATAAATTATTGCTGACTGTGGTCACCGTGTTGTGCTATCAGATACTAGATCTTATTCATTCTATCTAACTCTATGTTCACATCCATTAACCATCCCCACTGTCCATCCACTCCCCCACTGCCTTTCCCACCCTCTGGCAACCATCATTCTACTCACTATCTTCACGACTACGGTTGTTTTCATCTTAAAATCACACTAATAAGTGAGAACACACAAAGTTTGTCTTTCTGTGCCTGGCTCATTTCACTTAATATAATGATCTCCAGTTCCATCCATGTTGGTGTAAATGACAGGATCTTATTCTTTTTTGTGGCTGAGTAGTACTCCATCATGTATGTGTACCACATTTTCTTTATCCATTCGTCTGTTAGTGGATGCTTAAGTTGCTTCAAATTTTGGCCGTCATGAGTAGTGCTGCAATAAACATGGAAGTACAATGTGCATTTTCTTATGCATATTCTAACAATGTGCATTCAATCTTTACAATAGTAAGTGTCAATATTATTCTCATTTTGTAGATAGAGAAATCGAGCCATAGAGATTTAAGATCACATGTTCATACAGATTTATATCCAAATTAGTCTGACACAATATCTCCTTACTATAAACTATGCATCTTGACACTTGATTTTATTCCTTAGAGCATTATAATGCTTATACTGTACACTGAATTCACTTGCCTTATGTTGCTCTCTATTCTTTTTTTCAAGGATGTCAAACTTCCTCCCAGCCATACTGGGGTACCTTGAGGTCTGGGACTAAGCTGCTTTTCTCTCTTGTCTCTGGTGGAGAGAAACAAATGAATACTTATTAAATGTAACTCAGAATTAACTATTTATCTTTTTGCTTCTGACATGGAAATGTAGAGAAGTTATAAACTACCTCGTACATTTAGACAAATTGTTTTTCTACAAATATTCTATAGGGTTTAAAAATAACAGCAAAAGATACGGCCATTCCTCACAACTGTAATGGCAATAAGGAAATATGCATTCATGAAATTTATTAGTAATTTCCTATCTCCAGAGAGTCAAGAATTTTAACTGTATTGTTTTTCCAGATCTGCTGACAAGTTGCAAACTTAAGTTGAGTGGGGCTTCACATTCTCTTCCACTTCACCACTGACAAGGCCATTTGCACAAATCCAGTCCACCAATGGGATGTTCTATATGCAAAAATTTTTTATTATACTTTAAGTTCTGGGATACATGTGCAGAATGTGCAGGTTTGTTACTTAGGTATACACGTGCCATGGTGGTTTACTGCACCCATCAACCCGTCGTCTACATTAGGTATTTCTTAAATGCAATTTTAAAATCTAGTTCCCAGAGACCATAATTCCATCTTTTCTCTTTTGTACATTCGTTTCTCCAAGGAGTAGACTAGTGTGGGAAACAGAGTGCTAAATTAAGGATTAGAATACCTGGTTTCTTTGATTTTTTTAAAAAAAATCTTCTTTTAAACTATAAAAAATATTCTTTAAAAATTATAAATACATATATTCAGAAAACGTGTAGCTCAATGACCTACTGCAAAATCAACACCCACATAACCACCACTGAGGTTTTGTGTGAGACACTGGGAAAGTCACTTGAGTGACCAGTGTCCCCAGCTGTTTGAAAAGGATCTTCTCAACCACAGTATGTTTTATTTATTTATCTAATTTTATTTTTTAAGTTCTGGGGTACATGTTCAGGATGCGCGGGTTTGTTACATAGGCAAACGTGTGCCACGGTGGTTTGCTGCACCTGTCAACCCATCACTTAGGTATTAAGTCCTGCATGCATTAGCTCTTTTTCCTAATGCTCTCACCCCACCCCATCCTCCTCCAGCAGCCCCCAGCATGTATTGTTCCCTTCCCTGTGTCCATGTGTTCTCATTGTTCAGCTCCCACTTATAAGTGAGAATGTGGTGTTTGATTTTCTGTTCCTGCGTTAGTTTGCTGAGGATAATGGCTTTCAGCTTCATCTATGTCCCTGCAAAGGACATGATCTCATTCCTTTTTATGGCTGTATAGTATTCCGTGGTATATATGTACCACATTTCTTTCTCCAGTCTATCATTGATGGCCATTTGGGGTGCTTCTGTGTCTTTGCTATCGTGAATAGTGCTGCAATGAACACGCGTGTGCATGTGTATTTATAAGAGAATGATTTATATTCCTTTGGATATATACCCAGTAATGGGATTGCTGGGTCAAATGGTATTTCCGGTTCTAATCATAATATGTTGTTTTTAGTTACTACCTCCTACTCCATGAGTTGGATGAACTGTAATTTATCAATGTCTGTATTGTTGGCCCGTTAGGTGGTTTGTTTTCTCCTTTATTATGAATAACCTTTTAAGAAGTAGCTTGTTCCTCAATCTCGTTCATATTCATAATGATTCCTTAGGAAAAACTCCTAGAAAAGGAATTTCTAGGTCAAAATGGAATGATTTTAGAGCCTTCGCAAGGCACACAATTAGTATGAAGAAGAAAACAATTTTCTATTACCCGAGTCTATTTTGCCAAATAAATTTGAGTAATAGAAAACATTTACTCATTGAATGAAGATGCTGTTTTCGGGAATAGACAATCAAGAGGGAAGCATGCAGGCAAAGAATGGTCTACATTGGAGGCAAAAATATTTCAAGTTGCCATTTTCAAAAATTGTAGTTTAGTTCAAACTCTCTTGCTTCCACAAGAGGCTTTGAAATAGTTTAACATGAAAGCGCCAGCATCATGAAGTCTAAAGCCATTACAAGCAGAGCACAGTGGCCACAGCCAAGTTGCAAAATTGCTTTTTAAAAGGACTCAACACCCAGCTCATGGTGAAAAATCTCTTTTAACGTCCCGCCAAGACTCGGCCGCTAGAGGGCACTAACAATACATATTTCCAGCCAGTACCAACACCGCAGAACCGAGGTTGGTTTTCTGTCCTTTTCCATCCCATTAGCCAGAAACACAAAAGGACAATGGCCCTGCAAGCTGCCCCAAACCAGTGCAAATATTCTAGCAAATAGGCCAGAACCTTTGCTGCCATGGGTCTTCTGTCTTCCTAAGTCTGATAACTTTAATGTTCTGTGAAAAAACTTGTAGCTTTAACCATGAGAGGAAATCTATCAGCATATGGGGGGAAACAGACTTTGCTCAAAATAACCTGTGGCTTTTGGAACAAAGTTTTTGATGACTTTTTTCACTTCTGATGAATCAGATTCCCTACTGAGTGACATAACCCTCATCAATTTCCTCTCTCTGCACCATTTGGCTTCCAAGGAGGTACTCTTGGCTTTTATTTCCTGCATGTTAAAGGAAATTTAGTAAGATTGATGGCTTAATGTGTAGCCAAATATCATACAGCTTATAACCAGAGTGTTTTGTAACTATTAATAATTAATATAAATGGGTACCCTAGTGGGTGATGTGCTTATTCTTGGCATCCCTAAAAGCAACTCCAAATCTCCAGGCTCTTTGAGCTGAGAGATGGGTGATAAATGGCAATGAATCAGAAGAATTGAATGCTTTCTAAGTCCCACAGTGCTGGGGTTGCTAACATTGTATTTGCACAATGTTAGCATCTGTATCTGTTTGCTGTTTCTCTCAACAAAACACACACCTGGCTTCACTGAGGAGGACAGAAATGCTCTTAGACATTTATCCTATACCTCAAACCAAAGTAGGCTCTCTCTGAGCAGTCTAAGCTTTCTTATTGACCAGGCTTCAGATTCCAATCCTGGCTTCAAAGAGAATTCGGCTCCTCCGTGAGCAGAGGGGAGAGGAAGAAATCAGTCATTGACTTTAAATTGCCCTGTAGCCTTTATTCTTAATTGAAAAGGTGCCTGGAATTCTAATGGCTCCCCCCCAACATTAGGCCTAAAGAAGAGGTACAAGTAAAGGAATTTGAGTCCAGTTTTGAAAATGGAGGTGCATAATCATTCATGAGCCCCCATTTTAGCAAATGAAGTTGCCCCACATTCAGAAAATATCTTCTTGGTTGCCTCCTTGGCTACAAAGACGTATGTCTTCTTTTTAATGTTCTCTTCATTTATCCTCAATGAGTTTCTGCACCTCTGAGCCTGAGTCTTTTTGGTTATCAGCAAACCACAGGAGCCCGATAATTTTGGAAGGGGCACATTCCGATGAGAAAGCACCTATCTCCATAACTTTCCACCGCAGAAGAAGAAGAAAATGCCTTGGCAAAGATAAATGACTCTGGTTTTCATTCAGATCCAACATCCATCTTGGCAAAAACTAAAACCAGTTTGCAGGGATTAAAAACGTGGCACGGAGGTTAGACAGTCATTCCAGCAGACGAAGGTCTGTGAAAAGATAAGCCTAATTCTTTGGAAAATGAGACACTTTGACTGCTAATATCTTGACTTTCTTCACATCCTTTTTTTTTTTCTTAAGAGAAATTTCTCCTCTATGCTTTCCTTTTCTTGCTTGAATGTTTATCCATGGAAATGCATGGTTATTTAAACCAATAACAAATCTCTAATATTGCTCTTGGCCAAAAACTTCTGAGAGAGGATGTGACAGAGACTTTCTTCAGAAAACAAGCACGTGAACTTCCAAGTTGCCAGGCAGTACCTTAGACCCCATTAGAGCACAAAGAGAAAGAAACACATTTAATCAAAGAGACTTTTCCCACACCCTCTCCTTTCCCCTGCTCAGTGTTTTGAATCCACTGAGTGTTGTGTCAATGTTGGTTCCTAAGTTTGTGGTTTGTCAGAAGGGTTCAAAGGCAGCATCTGATATTTGGATGTAGTATAACTCAATGGAATGTCTTGATCCTGTCTCAGAAATGCACTCTGCCATGAGGCAACAGGTCAATGATGGAGGCCAGAAAAATAAAAGACTGCCCAGATTATTTGGGGGAAGTTTACTCTCAACACGGGGTGTCACAACCACCAGGCTGAGGAAGTCCTCTCTGTATTGCTGGCTTTTTCTCCTGCTCTTTCTTGGATGCATTTGTGTGTTTAAATCTTCTAAGGTCTCTGGTCTTAGAGACCCAGAACTTGACAGTAAAAACTTACTTTGGATCAGAGAAGTTCCCAATATACGGACTACAGAGAATTTTAACATAAATTTAAAATGTAGTGCATTTTCACCTAGTGTGGACACTTAAAACTGAATGCCAGTACGTCTCCTGGGATCTGGGTAAAAATGATAGAGGAAAGGGCTATTGAAACTTTGTGTAGGGTCAGGTAGATGTTTAGCACTGAATTAAAGATGGGTAAACAAAAGCCTGAGATGCACACAGAGAATCTAGAGAGAGCAAGTGGCTTGCCCAGGGGCACTTTATAACTGGTAGTGATGATGGTGGTGATGGTGATGGCGGTGGTGATTATGGTGGTAATTATGGTGCTGATGATGATAGTGGTGCTGATGACAGTAATAATGATAGTAGTGATGGCTGGTATTAGTGCTGATGATGGTGGTGATGGTGATGATTGTGTTGGTGAGGTGGTGGTGAGGTTATGGTGAAGGTAGGGATGATGGAAGTAGTGGTGGCGATGATAACTGTGTTGTGGTGGCAGTGGTGGTTATGATGACAGAGGTGGAGGTGATGATAAAGACTGGATTTCCAAATCTGAAATTTCCTACTACCTAACTCTCTTAAACCTTTAACCTGCTATGTTTTATCAAAGGATGCTGGAGCCAACATCTGCTACCCCATTGATCACCAGAGTTGATTTGGCTGATCTGGCTGGCTATGTGGGTGTCCCCTTCCTCCCTCACCACTCAATGTGCATTCCTCCCAAAGCTGCCCCCACAGTCGAAGAAGACAGCTTTTACCGCTAGTAGACTTGTAGGCAAGCACACAGAATGTTGTAAGGATGTTGTCAAGTTTTAATGTTTAATGTGTCAAGTTTATTGTATTTTTTCATGATAAAAATAATAAAACTCACTGAAGTATATGTGAAAAATATGTAAAAGTTAAAGGATAAATAGCAGGTATATCTGAGAGGCACAATTTCAGGGCATGTTTGCTTCTGGTTTTCAATATGTATGTTTTGAAGGACAATTTTTTTTTTTTTTTTACCACATATTGGTTTTGCTTTTGTAATCCAGAAAAAGAAAGAATTTAGAGTGTCAGTAAGAGCCCTTATTGTAATGCTTCCGTGACACAATAGTGTCTATATAATTACTCCGATATTGTAAATGAGAAAACTGAGAGTCTAATTTGCCCCGGTATCCTACCAAGAAGAAATGACAGGGCCAGAATTTAAACCCAGGTCTCCCCAACTCCAAAGTCATGCTCAGATCCAATGTATGTCACTGTCTCCTGAGGGTGGCCCTTTAGGTCATCACAGAAACACTGTCCCCAAGGATGACAACTCAAGGATGTGAGGGCGACCTGGCTGCAACATCTGCCACCCCATTGATCACCAGGGTTGATTTGGCTGATCTGGCTGGCTAGGTGGGTGTCCCCTTCCTCCCTCACCACTCAATGTGCATTCTTCCCAAAGCTGCCCCCACAGTCAAAGAAGATGACTTTTACCAATAGAAGAGGGCTGTTCTTCAGCCAAGGGTGTAGGAGCAGCAGCTCTCCCCTCCTAGAACTTCCAGACGAGCCCTCCAGAAGCCTTATAGTGTGGTCTTCTGATAGTTTTTACAATTCAAGCTTCTCAGACCAACTCATCTTGAGTTTTGTTCCAAAGCAAATGTTGCTTTAGCAAGGTTCTAGTGAACTTGGGGTCTAGTCTTCCTCGAATCATAGTTTTTTAAGAATTGGACATGTAGTTGGCAGGCTTCTATTCCAAACTCTATCCTTAGCGCAGAAATGCTTTCTTAACATTCCAGGTAGACTGTCCTCACTTTGTTCATGAATGCTGCCTTGACGGGGAGATCTTTCTCCCCGACAAAGACACACACACATGACACACAGACACGAAGAATTCTCCCTTTTAAAATCTCAACCACATGTTGAGCTGAAATTGACTTCCTAAGTAAACTTCGTCAATTACTCAGAATGAGGCTGTTTTCTCTTCAACAGCACAATTCTCTACATATTTGTGGGCAGCAGCTTCTGTCCCCAGGATTCGCAGTCACAGACCGCTTCATCTGTTTGTCTAAACTTCTGAGATCCCTTCCTCTTGGTATTTCCTGTCGTTCACAAACATTGGAACCCCAGACCTGAATCCTGGTGCTGTTCCCATCAAACAGAACCTTGGTTCAGATGCCATTCTGTGACTGCAGCCCAACATGCCTGTGAGTCATTATTTTATTTATTTATTGAGATGGAGTCTCACTCTGTCACCCAGGCTGGAGTGCAGTGGCGTGATCTTGGCTCACAGCAACCTCCGCCTCCTGGGTTCAAGTGATTCTCCTGCCTCAGCCTCCTGAATAGCTGGAATAACAGGTGCACACCGCCATGCCTGGCTAATTTTTGTATTTTTGTCTAGTAGAGATGGGATTTCACCATGTTGGCCAGGCTGGTCTCAAACTCCTGACCCAAAGTGATCCGCCTGCCTCGGCCTCCCAAAGTGCTGGGATTACAGGCATGAATGACCATGCCTGGCCAACTCTGAGTTATTTCTTTAAACAAATTTATTGAGATCTAAATCACACACATCATACAATTCACTCCTTGAAAGTATACAACTTAATGATTTTCAGTATTTTTACAGATACAGACAACTATCACCACGGTCCATTTTTGAACATTCAAAAAGAAACACTGTGCCCTTTAGCTGATTCCTCTGTCCCCCCCGGCCCTGGCAATTAGGGATCTGCTTTCTCTCTATATAAATTTTCCTGCTCTAGACATTTTATATGAATGAATTGTGCAATATGTGGTCTTTTATAACTGGCTTCTGTATTAGTTCGTTCTCACTCTGCTATAAAGATACTGCCAGAGACCAGGTAATTTATAAAGAAAGGAGGTTTAATTTACTCAAGTTTCACATGGCTGGGGAGGCCTTAGGGAACTTACGATCACGGCAGAAGGCGAAGGGGAAGCAAGGCACATCTTACATGGTGGCAGGAGAGAGAGAGCCAGAGGGGAAAGTGCCAGACGCTTAACAAACAACCAGATCTCCTGAGAGAACTCGCTCATTCTCACAAGAACAGCAAGGGGGGAATTCACCCCCATGATCCAATCACCTCCTACCAGATCCCTCCCTCAAAAAGTGGGGATTACAATTCAAGATGAGATTTGGGTGGGGACACAGAGCCAAACCGTATCAGCTTCTTTCACTCAGCATCATGTTTTCAAGTTTCATTCAAGTGTGGTACATGTAGGTACTTCCTTCTTCTTATGGCTGAATAATATACCATTGTATGGCTGGGCGCGGTGGCTCACGCTTGTAATCCCAGCACTTTGGGAGGCCGAGGCAGGCGGATCACAAGGTCAGGAGATCGAGACCATGGTGAAACCCCGTCTCTACTAAAAATACAAAAAATTAGTCGGGCGTGGTGGCGGGCGCCTGTAGTCCCAGCTACTCGGAGAGGCTGAGGCAGGAGAATGGCATGAACCCGGGAGGCGGAGCTTGCAGTGAGCCGAGATTGCGCCACTGCACTCCAGCCTGGGTGATAGAGTGAGACTCCGTCTCAAAAAAAAAAAAAAAATATATATATATATATATATGTGTATACCATTGTATGGATAAACCGTTTCGCTTATTCATTCATCAATCAATGGACATTTAGGTTGTATTCCTTGCGTTACTTTGACCTTATTATTGGTGAGTTTCAGTAACCCAAATCTTCAAGTTCCAGTCACAGCAGCTGGGATGAAGCCACTTCATCCTATGTTTTAGCATCACATTAAAAAATAAACATGAGCTTAAATTCGTTACTTAGCATGTTACCTAGCAATATTCCAAATTTTAGGTCCTTTTAAAGTCATGCAAATCTGAGATATTCTTTTTATCATCTCTAAACAGGGCCACCTTCAGGGTCATTATTGGTGATAAGAGGTGTGTTCAACGCCAAGTTTGACACTGAAACAGTGTTTTCCCAAAGCAAGTTCTCTAATTCCATGAGATAGGAATAGATGTCATGAAAAAGGGAGCCATCACCAAGAGGGCATGGACTACTTCAGTCCCTTAGTCTGTTTCTATCCAGAGACCAAAGAAATTTCATTTTTCTGAGGCAATGGGATCCCTGTGGGTCCTGGGAGATGGGGGCACAGGGACCCAGTGGGTATCTTGCACTAGACCAAGTTTGAAGACTGATCACTAATCTCCCTCTGCCACTGCAGTGAAGGTCTTGAGTAGACAGTAGCTTTCTGGAAAGAAGTTCCTCATTGTTCCTTTCTGGTTCTTGGGACACATCTTCCATCATCCCATAGGAATCAGTGCCAAGACCTAAGGTGACTTTGGCTCGATGAGAAGCTGCAATTGTTTTCCACCCAAATTCCATGTCGCAAGAATTCTTGGCTAGCAGACGAAAGGTGGGTAAGCCTGTAGATGAGACTGGAATCTTCTGCTCCCCTGTAACACATTCACCCACCCCACTATTCTTTGCTCTGACAAGAAGGAAATTTACCCAGATATCAGAGAGGCCAACTTGGCGATGGTATTCTCCAGGAGGTCTTTGTTTTAGTTAAAGTTTAAATCAGAAAGGATCATACAAACTCTAAGACCTCCTTACTGTGTTTAAAACATTTTTTTAAGAGAAAGATCAAAGATTCAGGACCTCAGGGAGAAAGGGTTGGAGGGAAGAATAATGGCAAGGCATGGATAGAAATGTTTGTGTGGCTTAAAAGACAGGCCGGCTTAATACCTTCCTTTATTGTTACTGTTTTTCCTCAGGTAGACCCCAAATGTCTCCTCATAGTTATGTAATAATTGCAACATTTGGAAAGTGCTTTGCAGCAGTTTATAAATCGCTTGCACATATATTCTTTCTCTTCCTCTTCCTCCTCCTCCTCCTTTCTCCTTTTTCTTTTCTCCTTTCTCCTTCTCCTGCTTCCCCTCCTCCACCTCCCCCTCCTCCTCCTTCCTATCTCTTTTGTCTTTCTGTCTCTCTATCTCTTCCTCTGCATTTAGATCCTCACAATGACCCTTCAAAGGACATGAAGGACTTGTTACCGACGAGAAAACTGAGCCTTGGGCAAAGAAAGAGACGAGCCTCCCAGCTAGTAAGACGGCGGAGCTGGGCTTTGCTGACTCCCATGCTAACGTTTTCTCTCCACTCTACCAAGTTAACTCTAAGGAACAGAATTCTGGGACCCCCTGGGCAGTGGGTTGGGGATTGAGGGTCTGCTAGTTACTGAAACAAAGGCACTCACGGAAGCCTGGACGTCTCTCTGCCCTAGTAAATTCTTAATCAAGTGCATCACCTCCTCCTCATCCAAAATCAGCTGCCTAGAGACGATTATATGATTTTATTTTGTTTTCCTTGTCTGTTTGTCTGACCTGCTTATCTTGCCTGCTTTAAAGTCAGCTTCTAAAGTGCACATTAAAGGTGATTAGAAGACTCGGGGCTGTCCTCAGTCATTAGTGAGTGCTTTGGAGAGAGTGCTGCTTCCAGCGCGCGTGTCCTGGTTCCTTCCATCATGCATCACTGACCGCCAGCAGGCCTGCCCCGTCTCTCTGGCTTCCCTCACCAGTGTCTGCCCCTGATCGAGCTGCAGATCGGAGGGGCCGGAGACGAGTTTAATTTAAAGACGAGCCCCCCTTGTGCTGCTAAAGGAAATGGCGTGTCAGCTACGTCAAAAATAGATACTGTTGCGCAGATATATGGACAGGGAGGTGGACGCCGCCCCTGCCATTCATTACCTGGATTGCCTTTAAATGTCAAAACAAATCCTTCTCCGGTCCTTCTCCAAAACTTAAATCATCAAGAGAGACAGGGTCAGCCTCTGCAGTTTGGAATGCTGGAGGAGAGGGGGATGGGGTGGACGATGGGGGTGGGGGGAGTGGAGAGGGCTGCCTGTGCATCTAGGGATCTGTGTGTGTCTTGAGCAAGGATTTTTCCCTGCTCCGTTCTGAAAGGTTGTTCAGATTGGAGCCTGCCCCTGCTGTCCTGAGATTGATTTCGCAATTCCAGGCAAGTGCCTCTATATGTATAATATAAATATAGATGTGGATGTGTATAAAAGTAGTAATGCATATTGTGTATGCATATTAACAGCTGACGTGAGCATGAGTAATAGCACGACACAAACGTGACAAAAGTTACACAGGTTTACGCTAGTCAATGCTTTCTATGTGCGAGGCATCTGATGTTCATCTTATTTAATGCTAGAGCAACCCTACGAGGTTTATAATTCCCATTTTTCAGGTGAGAGAATGGAGGCTTGGAGAGATTGAAGTACCTGTTTAGGGTTGCACAATGATACTAAGTGGCAGCACTTCAAAGCCTGTATAGTCTTAGGCTCAACGCTGGATATGTCATCAAAAAGTTCAGACTAGAATTCCAGCATGAGGAGAGAAACGTAATGACTAGCTTATACTGGCATGGATGTTTGAAAGCCAAAGAATAACCAGATTGTAATAAGTAAAGTAATTTATATTGATTGAAAAAAATCAGTGCATGCATAGGAGGCTGGGAGTGTGAGCCAGACTCCCTGGCTTCAAATCCTGCTATTTCCTAACCATGTGCCCTTGAACACATCATTAATCTTTTTGCTCCACAATTTCCTCATCTGTAAAATAAGGATAATAACAATACCTGCCTCTTAGAGTGGTCAAGGCAATAAAATGAATTGATACATGTCAAGCACTGCAATAGTTTCCAAGCATAAGATAAACTTTTAATAAATATTAGCTACAATTAAGCACACATGTATTTAGTTTATTCTGTTTTTTAAATCCTCTCTACTAATAACCATATGGCTTCCAAGTTAAAGAATTCTAAACCATTGAGATTTTCCTGAAAATGTGGACAGGTCAGATAGATAGATAGGGAATCTGTTTTGCAGCATTTACATATTTGAAGAAATCATTATATTCTGGGTCACACATGCATATATAAAAATACTAGTGTTTTTCAAATACAATTAAAATTGCATAATTATAAATATATTTTTAAAAACAATCCAAATGTCCATCAGCTGGTCAATGGATTCATAAAGTGTGGTTGGTTTAGTATATCCAACCATGGAATACTGCTCAGCAAAAAAAAAAAAAAGATGCATACTACAACATGGATGAATCTCTAAAACCCTATGCTGAGTGAAAGAAGCTAATAGAAAATGACTTCATATTGTATGTTACCATTTATATGCAGTGCTCAGAAAAAGCGAATTCATGGAGACAGAAAGCAGATTAGTATTTGCTTGGGTCTGGAGGTCTAATTTTATCCTATGAGTAATCTTGGTATAGCACAGATGCTCCCATGCTGTGAACCGACCACATGCTCTGTCTTGGCCACCAGCCCTATCTGGAGCCAAGGACTCGACTCTGTAACATCTCAGAGTTTGTCCTACCTCTCTAACCCCATACTTGCTCAATCTTCTGTCCCAAAGTTCAGAGTGACCGTGCTCTGCAAGTTACTCGCATTGGACAAGCTCTGGATTAATGTTCAGTGCCCCAAGCTGGGTTCCTGTGAAGTGTGCTCATCTGTGCCTCTCCAGCCTGTCCCAAATTTGGGACGAGAGAAGGTGTCACAGACAGCCTCTGAAGGAGTGTTTCTCAGTTTCATCACTATTTACATTTGGGGCTGGATGATTCTTTACTGGGGGAGGTGGGGGTGTCCTATGCATTGTAGGATGTTTAGTAGTATCCTTGTCTTCTACCCATTAGATACTAATAGCATCCACTGCCTCCCCTAACCCCCAGTGGTGACAATCAAAGACATCACCAGCTATTGTCCAATGATCTTGGAGAGACAGGTCACTGCCGGTTGAGATCCACTGCTCTGGAGAAATCATCTGTTTGTTTTTTTCCCACCCCTCATCTTGGTGCTCTCAAGGACTTTGGTCATGTCCTAAAGCTAGTGAAATATGGTTGGCTGAGGAAAAATCCTCCTAAGGAAATATTTGCATTTTTATTTAGGACAAAGTCACTTCTTGTTGACAGATCTATTAGCACCAGAACTTATTAAGTTTTGTAAAGAAAAACCAATCTATATTGTGTGATTAAAAGTCATTATATATTTTTTTTGTTTAAACAATCAAACATTACAATTATATATAATTTATACAGTGCAAGTTTCCTGGAAATTGCATACATTTAGAAAACCCCCATTAACATTTGACCTAAGGGCTTCCATACAAATGCACACATATACAAAATATATATTTAAATAAGAACTTACTATGCACACTCTTTAGCATCTTTTCCCTGCCATGGAAACAGGATGTTTTACTATATTAGCTCTTGCCACAACAATGCTGCATAACAAAATTACTCCAAAGCTCAGTGGCTTAAAACTGTTATCCATTGTTATGCTCACAGGTCTGTGGGTCAGCTGCAGCTCAGCTCAGCTATGCAGGACTTCGGCCTCCACTTTGAGTCCAGGTCTGACTTCCCAGACCAGTGACCATCTAGGTCATGTGATCTGCTCCATGTGTCTCATCCTGGAGTCCAGGCTGAAAGAGCAGTGACGACCTAGGACTTATTTTTCTTTCATGATAGATAATCAGAGTGCAAGAGATCAAAACCAACCGCACAAGCACATTCTAAGCTTCTGCTCACATCATATCCACTAACATCCCTTTGGTCAAAACAAGTCATGTGGCCAAGCCCAGAGTCGAGTTGCAGGAAAACGTGCTTTCAGCCACAGTAAAGCTGTGGACATGTGATATGACCTCAGAGGAGTGGGTCATTGGGACCAATCATTTAATCTATCACATTTAGAAGAGAACTGGACATGAAATGGTATCCATGTCTTATAATCACTGGTTTCAGACCTTGCCTGACACAGTGCTCACATCATCCTTCCCTCTTCCCTACTCTTTATTTTATGTAGCTTAGTGGCCAAGATTTGTACCGACAGCCATAGAATCTCTGAAGAAGCAAGTAATCTGACACTGGGAAAGGTACTTAACATTGCTTTTCCTCAGTTTCCTCATTAAAAATGGTGACAAAGCCACCTAACCTGAGTATCCACACATGTCCAGCAGCCACAATGGGACTATTGAGGAGAAGCTTGAGAGGGAAGAGGGTGGGAGGAAAAGGGGTCCACCCCTGCCTCTGTGTAACTACAGCCTCCGTGAGTCCAGCTCCAAGTACCTGGTGGAGAGACTGGGTCTGCTGTTGGTCAGCAGGATCAACAGAGCTGCAGAGAACAGAGGAAAGTGAGGGCATGCTGAGACCTGCTGACACCTCTGCACTTGTCACCTCATCTAACCAGGGTGGCCCTCCAGGGCTACTGGCTGCTGCTTCATCTACCCTTCCACCCTTGCAGAAATTCAGTTTTTGGCCAAGTCTAATTCGGACCTGAAGACCAAAAGAACTCTTGGAAACATAATTCCAGCTTAACCAAGTTGACACTCTACAAACCACCCCATAGCCCAGAAATAAATGTGTTGAGTCTGGATCCCTACTGTGTTGAGTCACAGAGCCCTACTGTTGAGGAATAATGCTACTGTTGAGGAATAATGCTACTGTTGAGAAATAAATGTGTTGAGTCACAGAGCCCTACTGTGTGATGCTGAGCCTATTAAGAAGACATAAAGTACTGTTTGTGGTTGGGCACAGTGGCTCACACTTATAATCCCAGCACTTTGGGAGGCCAAGGCAGGAAGAGCACTTGAGCCCTGGAGTTCAAGACCAGCCTGGGCAACAGGCATGATGGTTTGCACTTGTAATCCCAGGTACTCAGGAGGCTGAGGTGGGAGGATCACTTGAGCCCAGGAGTTCGAGACTACATTGAGCCATGATGGCACCACTGCACTCCAGCCAAGGTGACAGAGTGAGACTCTGTGTCTCTAAAACAAGCAAAAGTACTACTGTGTCTTTTGTCTGCAATTTTGCAGTAGAGACAAGACGAAGACACATGAACCATTAAGAGACCTCATGGATATGCAGGACATGACCAAATACATATGGCTAAGGCCCTGTAATCTGAATGGAGGAACCTTTGATGTCTCTGAAGTGTTGTGATCTTTGACAAAGACAAGGAAAAGTGAAAGTTAGCCGTGGACAGATACTGGGTTTCCCACATGGGATAGATGGAGTCGTTATTGGCAGTATAAGTTCCCTACACTTGATATACACATCCACACTCTTTGACATGTGACTTTGCAAGATTTCCCACTAGAATGGGTGGACTGTGCTCCACTTTCATTAGTTTTGGCATGTGACCTGCTACGGCCAATGAAATATTAGGGAATGTGACACAAATAGAGGCTATAAATGCTTGGTTCTTATGCTTCTTCCATTCTTCATGTTAAGAACATGTCCTGAGTGGCCACTGGTCCAAGAAGGAATGAGAGAGATGATAAATCAGACCTTATCCCAATCTGGAAATGGAGCCCTCCCAGCTGAGCCCAGCCATAAGCAGCTAAACTACAGTCAGCTCCTGGATTCTTGAGCAAGAAATAAATGCTTGATACTTTAAACCATTGAATTTGGTGGTGAGGGAGGGAATTGTTGAATGCTGAAAGCATTCTTGCAGCACCAGCTGGCTAATATACCATGTAACCCACTTAGTGATTGATTTGGAAAAACTTGAGATCTACTAAAATGTCATGATCCCCATGTAAGGAAATTCAGGTGCAAAAAGTGATGGCTCAGTATAGCAGAAGGAAATACATGTGGGTAGGTCACCAACATCCACTTTTTATTAGGATGACTGACTGAGTAGTGGAGTGGGATATTGAACCTTTAAAACAAACCACCCTGCTTTAAGGGACCTCTAGTTCTATACAGAGCTTGCATGTAAATATACCCTTCTCTCAAAATATTATAGCCCCTCACTCTAAGATGTCTTCATGATATTTATTGTTCAGTTGAGTTATGCTTCCCGTAGAAAACTGGGAAATAAAATAAAACAATGAAAAAAATTTAAAGAACCTAATTCTACCACCCAGAGATGGCTTCTGTAAGCTTATTAGCACACAGTCTTCTGTATGCATATTTTTTCTAATAAAAGTGGGATCATACAGTGCGTAGGGTTTTATAATCCACCAGTCTCCATTTACAAAGAGACTATGCATGTTTACTTTTTGTAGTAGTTTCCTAAAATATTAAACACATTGACATAATCTAATTGACCAGTTTCCGATTGCTGCACACCTACATTCTTTCTGGTTTCCTTCTATTGTAAATAACACTGCAACGAACATCTTATACCTAAATATTGGTGCAGAGTTCTGATTACTTCCTTAGGATAAATTCCTAGCAGTAGAATTACTAGGCATCAAGGCTTTTAAAAATATGTTTTAAATTTTCCCTCCGGAAAGGTTTATTGATGTGTACCCCTCTCCTTGGTGTTTAAGAATGGGTACTGAGGCTTAATGAAATCAAGGAATTTCAGAGTTAGTCCATATTTTCAGTTAGCAGTGCACTTCATCAGAACCTTTCGGCCTGGGCTCCAGCAATGGTTCATGTACTCAATAAACATTTTTAGAGTGTATACTCTGTGTCAGGCACTGGGGTTATAGCAGTGAACAGAGCAAATAGAAATTTTTACCTTGGATATTTAAGGTCCAAAGAAAAAGCCAACATTGAAAGATTGGCTACTTTTTGAGCTTGGCATATACTCGCAGGGATCCATTTCTCCAAAATCATGGAGCAGTCACTTTGCTCTCTGAGCAGATCCACTTTCCTGCTATTTTCAAGATTCCATTGTTCTCATCCCAGACACCCCAGAAGAAAGTCAAGGAGGTAGGTAAATTCTCCTCAAGTGAAAAGGAGAAGTCCTGACAAACCCCTCCCCTAGAAAGTGAAAGGGAAAAAACTCAATGAATTAGGTCAAATAAATTTAGAGCTGCCCACCCCGTCCGCCCAGGAGACGCCTCCTGGTGTTGTGATTTCATAAACCATGGAGCACTGTGCGGGGAGTTTGGGATGATGTCACCTGAACACCGAGCTGTATTTATGGCTTCATGCCTACAGCTACCTTTCACTTCTTCTCTTTGGGTAAATACATCATGGGCCCATCACGGTGAAGCCAGCGAGTGCTGGCTGAGTGGTTTATGGTTGTGCCTGTGCTGGGAGGTGTGTTTGCAGGACTGCTTGGCAGATCCCTAGGTGTGAGTTTCTAAGATGCTGGGCTCTGGATCCAAAAACCAGGATATCATGGAGGCTGTTTTTGTCTCTTTCAAGATGTTTCCCTCTCCCTTGCTTCCAGCCCCTGTCCTCAATGTCAGCAAAGCCCACTCCCCTTTCTCCCATCTTTTCTTTCTTGGGAGATAGCCAAAGAAAGAAGCAAACCTCCTCATCGACCTCCCTGAACCAAATTCAAAAGCACTTCAGCTGACACCTCTGCTATGTTGACCTTTTGGCTTTTGATTTGGGTGAAATTGAAGGTAAAAGAGACATGAATCCAGCAACTGAATTTGACCTCTTAGGCAGTTTGAGGAACAGGGGTGTCCCCAGGAGACAGGAGGGGACATGGTGGGGAGAGGTGAACAGAGGACTTGGGGGGTACCAGCTCCTCCGGGAAGACTTTGCTGCCTCCATTCCCAGGTGAGTTAGTTTTACGTTTTCTGGGCTCACCTCTGACATAGAATCTATCACACCTCAAAGTAACACAGGATGGGCGTGCTCAAAGGTGGAGTCCATGGACCTTGCACACAGTCAGTATGCAACAAATGCTTATTTAAAAAGTGAATGCCTGAATAAATGAATGAACAGATAAATAGAAGGTTCTCCCTCAGCATCTGGGCTTCTTCCACTTGCCATTTAACTTGGTGTTTTGCCCATCCATTCAACAAAATGTGGGAACCTCTGACCATTCATCAAGCTCTAGATTACATTGGTATCAGTTATTTACACAATAAAAATTTCCTGAGTGCCTACTGCGCATCAGGTCGTGGGTTTGATTCCAGTGCTAAAATGAGATTAGTAGTTACCAATTTCATGATGTTCAGTTGAGACTGGAGAAAAAATTATCAGGCAATTTCAATTTCAATCGTTTCATGGATGGGGAAATTACACTGTGACAGAAAAGGGAGTTCTGAATCAGACTGGGGGGATGTCATTAAAGCCTTTTTGAAAAAGGAAAGATGGGGGTTCTTGCAGACTTGTTTTTGGAAAAGACTTCATATTAGCTGTCTGGCTCAGTTGTCAACACACAGAAGTCCTTGACCACCAAAGAGACCACGTGGTATACCTAATAATAATGCCTCCCATTTAAAAAAATTGCTGCCATTTGAAAAAAAACTGAGTTGGCAAGGATGTGAATGAATGAGACTTCCAGGCCACTGTTTAGAAAATGGCAGGATAAAATGGTGTAACTGTGTTGGAGAGCAAACGAACAATAGCCAATAACTTCTATAAGATGCATGTACATTTCAACCAAGCAGTTTAACACCTGCTGTGGCTCCTAGAGAAACTCTTATATATATGCAAAGAGAGCTATATACAAGAATATCCACTGCAATATTGTTTGTGATGCTAAAATCCTGGAAACTACCAACATGGTCATTAACTGGAGAATGAATGAGTAAATTGAGGTGCGTATGTTCAGTGGAATACGCCATAGTGGTTAAAAATAACCAACCAGAAGTATATGTGTCAATATAGGTCAGTCTCAGAATTACAGTGTTAAGCAAAATTTCCACAAGAATATGGACAGAAGATTTTTAATGTGTGAAACAACATCATATGTTACATAATATATGTTATTTAAGGATAAATATATACATCCAGGGTAAGAATGTAAAGATATGCATATGAATGATAAACCTCAAAATCAGGGTGGTGGTTACTCTTGGAGAGGGGGGAGAAGATAGGCAATTACGGAGAGTTACGTAAGAGGATCCAACTGCATCCGTAAGTTTTTATTTTTTACGCTTGATATTGAATATATGAGAGTTTATTATATTTATTCTCTACACTTTTATGAGCTTGCACTATTTCAAGATGCAAATTTTAAAATGCTGCTATATACATACTATTATGTTCTTTGCTTCTCATGAAACCTTGTGAAATAGAAAAGCAGGAAATGTTATTTTCCTGGCTGGGCTTTTTAAACCCATTGTGTGGATTATATAAGAATCATCACAGCAGCACCATGAGGCAGTTGTGATGATTGTCCCTATTTCACAGATGCAGCCATTGAGGCTCACAGAGGGAGCAGCTTGCCCAACTCATGCAGTTATGGCAATTTGGGGCAACAGGGTTTGAACTCATGACCCATAGCCTCTTTGCTCAGGAGGCATAGAGTGTAGGAGTTAAAAGGGTCACCTCTACCACATTCCTAGGCTAAACTCCCAGTTCTACCTCTTCCTACCTGTATGACCTTAGGCAAGCTTATCTCTGTGTCTCAGTTTCTTTACCTGTAAAATGGGGCTAATTATAGTAACTTCCTCATGAGGTTGTGTCATGAGGATTAAAAACATTCAGAAGAACTTATAACAGTGTCTGGCAAGTAGTAAATGCTACAAAAGTGTTTCTTGTTGTTGTTTCTAATTATGCCTGAACTCTACACACAGGTGACCTTCAAGCCATGCTACCATCAGGCACTGCTTGGAGCTGGGTGGTGGTCAAGTGCGGGCTTCCAGCTTAGGGAATGAGGGGACTTTCAAAGATACAGGGGCCCATAATTTGGCCAGCAGATGAAAAGAATCGGTGATAGATTCATGAACCAGGCACTTCTCCTCCCTCCATTTGTTTTTCAGCCTTTCCCCCTCACCATCACTCACTGGTTCTATAAACAGACTTCCCAGTAATCGTTTTCCTTCCCTTTGAAGTCTCCCATCCATTCTCTCCTCACTCTTAGCCCACTCCCCTTCCTCTCCAAGGAGGACCTCGTGTTGGCAACAGTTTCCAACTGGACTGGGCAGAGATGCCGTTCATAACACCCTCTAGAAGGTTAGTTCAGTTCAATCCAGCACATTTCTCTGAACACCTACTGGGTGCCTTTGAAAAAACTTAGCTGAGGAGAGAGTCACAGGGAATAAAAGAGAAAGGCCCAATCAACGAGGTTGGAAACGAGGTTTTGTCAGAACATCTCCTGGAAAGCTTCCTCATCTTTCTGAGCCTCAGTTTTCCTATCTGTACAGTGGGGATAATAATACCAGCAACTTCACAGTTATGTGGGAGGTAAATTACACACTAAATGTGAAGCATTTGTTACCATGCCAGGAATGAAGCAACTCAGCTAATGACAGTTTTCTTATTTCTGTTGTTACAGGTGTGATGAAGAAGGAAGAAATTTGAATAATGTCCAGCTTCTGGTCTAGAAGATTCAGTAAGGGGAACAGCCATCTGCTTAAATCCAGAGCCCAAGAGAAATCCAGGTCTTGAGGGAAGAAGACCAGTTCCATTTGGAACATGTTGAGTTTGAGACAGCTGAGTATGGGCCACATGGAGATATCAAGGGTGCATCTGGCAATTCAGGTCTGGAGTTTTGGGGCTCAAGTCATGAAACAGTCGTAATTCCTGGGATCCTGACTCCCACTTTTTGCAGTGACCACACAAACCCACTTCTGGAAGCTTGCATATGGTAGAAAAGGCTTTTTGCAGTCCCCTATCCCCCTATGCACACAAACTTCTCTGAGCCAAGTCCCAGAGGTATGTCACTCAAAGGAAATAACCCAGTTTAGACAATGACCAACCATAATGCCCTCTTCACCGGAAAACAAAATCCAGGCTTCTCCTCCAACTAGAGAAGGAGACCCAGAAGAAGGGGCAGTGATGATGTTTCAGGGAGATTTTCATTTCCAGGAGCTCATAGCACACCTGAGATATAGATCCCACACATGTTCCACACGAACAGCCCAGTGTATGCATCTACACAGTATTGAGTAGGTGCCAGCTACATGGCCCAGAGGAGGAGAGTGGTCTCTGAGAAGGCTGGTCCATTGGCCCAAGAGTCTCCTTGATCAATAGGAAGGATGCGGCTGGAAGTGAGATAGAGTGGGACCCGTGAAGACTGGCATTCAGGGAAGGCTCTTCTGGCCCAAGACTAGGACTAAAACTGGATATGTAATAAGCCTCCATCAGCTAAAAGGCATCATGTAGCTTGTACAGAGTTTCAAGAAACACTAAATTTATTTGAATTAAAAGAAGTCAAAACCTGCCCCCGATAAAAGTATTATCCATATAAAAATCAAAGAAATGTAAACTAAAACTCTAATCTCTCTTCCTCCCACCCCACCCTCCACCCACTCCCCAGTCCCTAGAAGGGTCCCTAGTCATCGATTTGTGTCATTACTTCCTGGCACTTTCTCTAGGTGCACTATATAAGAAAGCTTCAATGTACGTATGCAATCAATACAAATGGTTTATCTTTATTTTCAAAAAAAATTAGTAAAAACTTTTTTGAACCAGGCGCGGTGGCTCACACCTGTAATCCCAGCACTTTGGGAGGCTGAGGCAGGTGGATCACGAGGTCAGGAGTTTGAGACCAGCCTGGCCAACATAGCGAAACACTGTCTCTATTAAAAATAAAAAAAATTTAGCCGGGTGTGGTAGGCACCTGTAATCCCAGCTACCTGGGAGGCTGAGCTAGGATAATCGCTTGAAACCGGGAGAAGGTTGCAGTGAGCTGAGATTGTGCCACTGCACTCCAGCCTGGGCAACTGAGTGAGACTGTCTCAAAAAACAAACAAACAAACAAAAAACACACAAAAAAAACATTTTTTAAAAGCCAGGGTCTTGCTCTTTTGCCCAGGCTGGAGTCCAGTGGCACAATCATAGGTCACTGCAGCCTCCAACTCCTGGGCTAAAGCAATCCTCCAGCCTGAGCCTCCTGAGTAGCTAGGACCACAGATGCACACCACCAGGCCTGGCTAAGTTTTTCTGTTTTGTAGCGATGGGGGCCTATCTATATTAGCCAGGCTGGTCTTGAACTCCTGGCCTCAAGCAATCCTCCTGCCTTGGCCTCCTAAAGTGCTGGGATTACAGGCATGAAGTACTGTGCCTGGCCTAATATAAAAGATTTTTTAAAAGCTCTTGTTGGACCCATATTTGTGAGAGGAGAGAAATGATTGCCCATAAACATGTGTATTTGGAAAATTCGCAAATGAATATTGGTACTTTGATGCATTGCATAGGAATTCACTGAGCATCTGCTCCACACGAGGCAACATGTGTATTTATTTGTGTGCAAAACAGCAAAGGGGGCTGATTTGGACTGCATTCCCTGTTGGCATCTGCACTCTTATGTGCACACGGCATATGTAATGTGGACATCCATTTTTTATCTCAATTGATTCCTTACCCCGGGTCTGCTGGTAGCTGCTTGGTTCATTGCAGAAAGTGCAACGGTGCACCCAAGCCGCCTCCACCCCCCAGCCTTTGTGGGACTCCTCGCTCTTTTTCCCTCCTTCTTTGGAGATTTTATTTATTATCTGTGGGGAAGTGTATTGTTTGGAGATTCTGGTTTCTATTTCTCCACTGGCTTTGACAGATACTCAAGGAAAGGGGGTGCAGGGGGAGAAGAGAGCATTTGGTTTTGTTTTATGATACGCCGTGGAGGCTCTGTTAAATTCTCAGAGGCCTTTGGGCCCGGAGGACCATGTAAATGAAAAGGCAGTGGTGATGGTTTACGAGGGCTTGTGGAGAGAACCATAACGACACAGAATGAGTGTGGTCATTCTTTGTAATGTAAGCAGTGGAAATAGCAAAACTGGGTTTAATGTGGGCAGTAATTTTTACAGTGCTAATAATACAGCAGTCATCGTGGTATCAATTTATTTTATGCAAACATGAAGGGGGTGCTAAGATGCATTATGCCACAGAGACTCCTTGATCCACTTCTGAGATCAGACTGCCTGGGTTTGCCTCTGGCCTCTGACACTGCATTCCTTTTCTGTGTAAACTTGGGTGAGTTACTTGGTCTTTCTGAGTTTCAGTTTCCTCCTCTGCAAAATGGACATCACAAGAACTATGCCTATCTTCTGAGGTTGCCGTGGGGATGGATATAATGCCTGAAGCACTGTGCCTGGATGGTGAAGACGGAATAAATCTTTTCTGTGGCTTTCAAGCACAATGCATCCTCTTTGTAACACTGCTATGAAGAAGTGATTTCATCTCTTTTTATGGATCAACTAACTTTTATTAAACTATGTTGTCTCCCAGAGAAAGGTTCAAATCCTTGTTATCATGAGCCCAACATGTCCGAAATCAAAATCACTTATCTCTTTCCTTGTTCTGCCCACACCAGCATTTTCTAAGGTCTCTGTGGAGTCTTTTGAAATGCATCATTTATCCCAGCAGTCTCCAACCTCAGTTGTGCATGAGAATCTGCAGGAGAGCTTTTTAAAAAATACCCATGCCTGGTGTCCAACCCAGAGATTTTGGTTTAGCTGCCTTGGGATGAGGCTCAAGCATTTCCAGATGATTTGAGTTCACAGCCAGAGCTGAGACCAACAAGGTACACAGCTGCCCAGGGGAGGAGCATTCTCCTTCCCCTGAATTCCTCCTCACTCTTGAAGAACCCTGTTGAACTCATTGCTGAGACACTTTTAACTCTTCCTCATTCTCTCTAACCTTGGTGTCAATTGCATGCTTGTCGCTTCTCCATTGGACTGCTGAATAAACCTCCCTCTTGGCTTCTAGACTTTCAGCGTATCCCTCGTCAGTGGTCAACCTGCCCACCATTCTAGCTCCCCAAGTGTTCTTTTCACAGCATGCATCTGATCACGGTGCTTAATCTCTCAATGGTTTGCCATTGCCTATACGATTTAGTCCAACTCCCCAGCCTCTATTCAGAAGCCCTTCTAAATAGGCTCAGCCTGCCTTTTCAACCTCATCTGCAACCTCATCTTCTGCCTGAACAATCACTATTTGATCATGCTCTTCTTTCCACTACATCTCTCCTTGCCCAATGGTAAACCCTTACACATTCCCCAGCCCAAGCCCCTCATCCACCTCCCAGGCAATATGGATTGCTTCCTGGGGACTTTGTAGCCTAATATGATACATGCTGTAGAAGTATGTACAGTATGGTTTTTATTTACATATCCGTCTCCCCCATTTGCCTTGGGAATTCCTCAAGTTCAAGGACTGGGTCTTATTCATCCACATGCTTATTCATCACCCCTCAGAAGCATTTGTGGAGCAGAACAAGCTGTATCACTTTCAGGTTTTACTCTGTGGCAGATTCTATTTTCCAGACTGCCACAGCGATATCTTCCATTCTACATCTTCTTCTTCAGCATGACCCTGTGTGTCATGTGGAAAGTCTAGCTTCCCTCTGCTTGGGCAGGTTTGTGAATGTTTCTACCAGTGGAATGGGGCATAAATGATGTTTTATGACTTCCAAGGTCGGGCCATAAAAGTCAATGCAGCATCAGCTTTGTACCCTAGAGCACCTCTGCTTGCATCCTTAAGCCTTCATGGAGAAAGTCTGACACCCCTGGGGCCACCATGTTGTGAAAAAGCCAAGCTGCATGGGAAGGCCAAATGTACCTGCTCTGTAGACAGTCCCCGCTGAGCCCAGCCTCCAAGTGGTTCCAACACAGGCAATAGATACATGAGAAAAGAAACTTTCAGAAGATTCCAGCACTAGCCACCTAGTCACCTCCAGGCATTTGAATCTTTCCAGCTCAAATCTCAGACACTGTAGAGCAGCAGTAATCCACCTTTATGGTGCCCAGTCTAAGTTACTGACTCTTAGAACCCGTGAGCATAAAAGATTTGTTATTGGAAACTGCAAAGTCCTGGGGTAGATTCTTATGCAACAATAGCACCTAAAGGGCTCTGTTTTCTCCTTTGTTTGATGTGCAGCCCTGCACTGGCTCTGCCTACCACCCCCTCCCATATCATCCTCCCTCACCAAAATGCACCTTTACTGGACTTTCTGCTCCTCTATCATCCCTACCCGGCTCCACCTCAGGGCCTTCACCATTGCTGCTCCCTCTACTTGGAACAGTGTTCCCTCTGCCTGAAACAGTCTTCCCTGCCTCTTCCTATCATGGTGCCTTCTTATCATTATTGAATTTTAATTAAAATATGTTTTATATGACATACATGTTGTAAAGTATAAACATGTAAATAATTTATAATTATATGTTGTAAACATAGCATGAAAGTTATATTTTATGTAATAGCCAATACGTTCACAAAAACATGCTCAATATCATCAGTCATCAGGGAAATGCACTATGTATATACTAAGATGGCTAAAATAAAAAAGGTTGACAATACTAATTATTGACAAGGATGTGGAGCTGGTGGGAATGCAAAATGGCAGAACCACTTTGGAAAATAGTTTGGCAGTTTCTAATAAAACTAAACATACAGTCATGCACATATATAAGCCAGCAATTCCACTCCTATGTATTTACCCAAGAAAACGACAAACCCATATCTACCTAAAGACACGTGCATAAGTGTCTACAGCAGCTTCATACATAAGAGCTAAAAACTGGAAACAGCTCAAGTGTCCATCAACTGAGGGATGGGCTAAGGAACTGTGGTTCATCATCCATACCACCCATACTATTCAGCCACAGAAAGGAATAGGCCAGTGATAATTGCGAGAACATGGATGGACCTCAGCCACACTGGGCTAAGTGAAAAAAGCCAGGCACGGGAGGCTGCATACTGTATGATTCCCTTTCAACCACATTCCAGAAAAAGCGAAACTAAAGGACAGGAAACAGATGGGTGGTTTCAGGAGGCTGTGGGGGCTTGGTGGTGGGGGGCAAATGGACAAGCTGTAAAAAGATTCTAAGGGACTTCGGGGGCAGGAAAATGTTCTGTACTTTGATTCAGTGGTAGTTATACAATAAGACGCATTCATCAGAACTCCTCGAACTATATCATTATCAAGGGAGAATTTTAACGTATGTAAATTACCCCGATAAACCTGTCTTATGAAAAATCACTTCTTTAGGGAGGCTAAAGACTTCTCTGGCTTTGTTTTATTTAAAAGATATCCTCATCCATCATAATTCTTTCTCACATGACTTTTTTTTTGCATAGTACTTAATGATTTCTAAAATTATATATAAACCCACATACATTTAATTTATACTATATATTTATATAAATATATAAATATATATAAATAAATATATTTATATAAATATATTTATATATATAAATAAATATATTTATATATATAAATAAATATATTTATATAAATATATAAATAAATATATTTATATAAATATATTTATATAAATATATAAATAAATATATTTATATAAATATATATAAATAAATATATTTATATAAATATATATAAATAAATACATTTATATGTATATATAAATAAATATATTTGTATATATAAATAAATATATTTATATATACATATAAATAAATATTTTTATATAAATATATATTTATATAAATACATATATATTTATGTAAATAAGAAATATAAAATATATGTATATAAACAAGAAATATAGAATATATTTTCTATAAATTAATAAGAAATAGAATATTTTTATATAAATAAGACATATATAATATATTTATATAAATAAATAAGAAATATATAATATATATTTTATATAAATAAATAAGAAATATATTTTTATATAAATAAAATATATATTTATATATAAATAAGAAATGTATATTTTATATAAATAAATAAGACATATATAATATAATAGCATAATATATATATTTTAACTTGCTTACTGTCTGTTTCTCTTCTAGAATGGCTAACTTCCGAGGCAGGGATTATATTCATCATGCTTACTTCTCTATCTCTAGTTCCAGCCCACCGAGTGGCAGATAATGAATGTTCAAAATAAATATTTATTGAGTTAATGGAAAACAAAGTGGCTTAGGCAAATACATGCAGTGACCTAAGCTGCTAAAAAAATTTTTTTTTAATCCTTGACTGAGTTACTTTCAAACTAGGCAACTTCTCAGCCAGAGCCCACTCTCTGCCAGAACCTCCAGCCTCTTCAGAAGGGGCAAACGTGGATGATGAGGATTCCCGAGTGGCCTGGGATTAGGGCACAAGACGAGCGCTTTCCCTGGACAGCTCAGGTCAGAAAAGAAATCTCCGTCTCCCAGGCATGGTTCACTTCCCCCATGCATGGCTGTGGCATGTTCCGTCAGATCAGGTAATAAAAGTACGGTCAGGAGGTCTGCAAACTTTGGGTTTTATTTTGTTTTATTATTAAAAACTAAACATTCGGAACACAGATAATTCGGTTCCGCATGAGGCTTCCTTTGGCTCCTGCATCTGAGGAATTTAACAAGGGACAAAACAGGGAAATATATATATAGCTATTTGGTATAGAGATTGAAAGCAAAGTTTTAATTCAAAGGATTATTAAAGTAACCTCTCTGGGCAAGCTGTGATCAGTAATGCTGCCCAGATCATCATATTGTGGGCTTTTTAAAGAATCTGGAGGCAGTGGGGGACTGTAAGAGTTTTCGTTGTTTGGTTTTTTTTTTTTTTTTTTTTTTTTTAATTAGCTTTAAAAGGAAGGGTAGAGTGATGGTAAAGCCAACTTTTAAATATCCTTTTTGGAATGGTTGGAATTGAGTTTCAAACCTTAATGTGCTCCCAGGGACAATAATACAGGCTGGAAAATAATTATTTTCCAAGTTCCAGAGCTGCTTTACCCCTCCATCTGTACTGTCCCTGGCCAAGTTAAGTTCCCACCCAGGGCACATTGCCCCATTAAATTCTTTTTTTTTTTTCCTGCTCCTTCCTTCTTAAGCATTATAAAGGGGGCAGGTCCTTCATTATAAACTCTTGGGGATCATGCCAAGACCACCGCTAACAAAATAGTTTAGAGTTGAGCCCTCAGAAGCTTGAAAAGATGACACATACCACAGTTCGAGTTGAAAAAGATTCCTCAGGTGTAAAATCAGGCAGCAATATGAAGCTACTCTTGTATCGCACTTCTTTCACTCAATGTTATGCTTGTGGGATTCATCCACTTGTTTGCAAGATTGTAGTTCATTCATTTTTCACTGCAGTGTGGTACTCTTCTCAGTGAATTTGCCACAATGTATTTATTTATTTCACTGTGGATGATGGTTGCTTAGATTGTTTCAGTTGTAGGGCTATTAGCAACAGTGTTGCCATTAAGGTTCTTCTACATACCCTGGTGAATATGGGTACCATTTGTCCTCCAATATCCTTAACCTCCTGGCCCGGAAGTTCAGAACCCCTTTGGAGTCATGGAGCTCTTGGATAACCTGATGGAAGCTGGGCCCCATATCCAAAATACAGACACATACACACAGACAGACAGAGACAGAGGGACAGAGACAAAGAGACAGAGATAGACATACACAGATATAGAGAGGCAAAGGTGTAGACATATACAATATTGCATATCATTTTAGGGAGGTCGCAAGGAGCCTCAAGTGTATGCAAGGATCACCTCAACAACACCAGCTGTACTCTGGTCTGGGAAGGGAATCAGGGAGACCTTTTCAGGGGTGCCTGACAAGTCGTATCTTTGGGGGAAACCAGAGAACAATGAGGTGAGTTTCCCTCCAAATCTGCTTCTGAATACTTTTGTTTTTCCTCCTTGGTGCTGGGAGGTTTCCAGCCTCAGAGAGGGAGAAACAAGAGGTCAGTTTCCCCAGCATAACTCCAAACTCCATGGCACTCCTGCAAAGCCTGGTCTGCACTGTGTGGATGTCTGTGTTTGCACCAAGGGTGAGGGCAAGGCTGGAGCCAAGAATAACCCATAATTCTGCACACAGCAGATTGAGTTTCTTGCAGAATTTGCTCCCAGAGGAAAAGGTAATGGCAGGAGCTGAGCATGGCCAAGGCCTCAGAGAGTGGATACACTATGTGTGTTGGAAAGCACCCACGGCAAAATTTGCAGACAGTGACGGGCTCTGGGGGGCATGCACATGGGTCCAGCCATGTTGGGCGGTGCCACTCTTAGTCCTGGTTAACAGGGTCCCTATGCTCTAAAGGGTTCTGCCCTGACTCTCTTCTGACTGTGCCCCTCCCTTTAAGGCAGAAGAGTTGGCAGGAGCCACTTCGCCCCATCATTGGTACTCCCATGTTCAGGGCACACAGAAACTGAGATTTCTGTCACCTTACTGCAGCTTTGCCACCCGGTATCACCGGGCTGTGGGTGATGCACCCTCTAGTCCCAGGATGCTGCAATTCCCACCTGTGTCTCTCTCTGCATTGCTCTGTGTGTCTCTTGTCTATTGCTCTCCCGCTGCTTCTATCCGTGTCTGTTTCAATATCTCACTGTGCTTTGTTTTCCTGTATGCATCTCTTCCTCAAGCTGTCTCTTTCCTTGATGCTCCTCTCTCTCTGTTTATCTCTCTGTACATCTCTCTCTAATGTTCCCTCCATTTTTCCTAGCCCACAAGCCTCTCAGTGCCTTCCCCCCAATAACTGGCCATTGGGGACAGCTGCCGGCAGTGACCTCAGAGCTCTTTTGTGCCCACTTTGCCTTCCTCCCTCTGCAGCGCCAGCCCTGGACCACTGCTGGAAAGGGAGCTGCAGAATGAGCTCAGCTCTCTTCGGAGAGACCTGCACCCACTTTCTCGCTCCAAGCCCCAGGGCTCCTTGCCGTCAGAGGGGCTTCAAAACAGCCTCTTAATAATTAGAACTAGATTTCCCATGAATCCTAAAAAATGTATTTCGATCCTCTTAGCACCAGGGCAGGAAAAAGACTGGAAGCTCCCTGAAATCAATCGAATCTGCATCTCCCGGGCTTCCTGAACAGGCAGCTCCCCGCACCAGTCGGGAATCTTCCCAGGTTGATGTCTTATCTCAAAGGGAAGGAGAGGGAGATAGTTTTGAACTCATCCCCCTTCCCCAGCTCTCCGCTGCAGGAGCCTCAGGTTCTGGAGTCCAGAAGGAAGAGGACTGGGGGAGAGCGCCCCGAGTGTGAGGAGGTGCTCTCGCTGGAACCCGGCGCAGGCGGAGCTTCAGGAGCACCCAGGATTTCCTGCTCTGAGTCAGGGGTCGCATCGGAGACCCCCGGCTAATCAGCCTCGCCTGCCGGATCTTGCCTTCTCCAGAAGGTGAAGAAGGCATAAATTTTAAAATTCCTCTCCCCTCCCCGCCCAAATGGGTTGAGATTACTCCAGGCAAAACTGTCTCTTCAAAAATTAAAATTGGGAACGGTTCCATTCCAACTCAAATGGCTGAGCAGAGAATATTGCAGAAACTTTACCAAGTTGCGCAAAAAGCGGTTCCCCTCCCGGCTCCCGCCAAGCATGTCCCTAAAGGGCATTTTTCCAGGCAGACGGTCCATAGCTCTCATCAGATTTTCAAAGAGCTACGAGGAGCCCACCACCGCCACCACCAAAAGGGTGAAAAGGTTAAGGACCCTTACAAAGGTACGCAGCGCCGCGATTACACTTGGAAAGAAAACCTCCGCCTGCCCATCCGCCTTATTTTTTTTTTAATCTCCCTCCCCTTCCTCCTCCTCCTCCTCACCCCACCCCCTTTTTTCTTTTGCAGCTTTTCGTTGACATTTCAAAGCCTCTCTCCTGGTTTCGATTTGAAGCTCCCGGATAAAATCGATCAATTAAAAAAAAAAAAATAGGCAAGGATTCCGGTTCTGGAATTCGAAGTCCTCCCCCTTCCGCGAGGGCGGAGCTGGAGCCAGAGGCAGGCCGGCATAAAAACTTCGCTTGCGCAGGCACCTCACGGCCCCCCTACTTCCCTCTTCCCCAGACATTTTTCCCCCCAAAAAGAGCGGGATCAAAGAAAAAGGTTTAACGTTTTCGGCAAGCGAGCACCAGGCGCCCTGCGCACTTAAGGTCGGGGAAGCGGGATGTTGAATTTGCTCCGCCCATTTGGCGGCGGGAAGCCCCCACATCTGTTTACTACCTGAATCTGCGACCTCAGGTATTCCAGGAAGCCGGTCTGGCGACCTTAAAAGACTGTGAGGTGGCCAAAGTCATAAACTGGAAGACAGCGACTCTTAGATCTGAGACCTAATTCCTGTTTTATTGATTAAGGAGAGCAGGCTAGATGGAGTTAGAAACAAGATGAAACTTGAAAGATCCCGCACAAATCCTCTCTTCCGCTGGCCTTCGCCTTCCCAACAGCTGCTGTGCGTCTCACCCCAGCTCACCTCTGTGGGGAAGGGGACGCCCAGGTAGGGGAGATGGAAATTTGCGAATGTGGCCGTTACAGGAAATTCAAAAGGAATAAGGCTAAGGGAGCAGAATTAAATCTCATTTCATTTAGTAACATTGTGGGCTGCAGGTAAGAGGGCGCTATCCCGGTTATTGATTTTTTCTTGATGTAAAATTTTTACATTTTGTTCATCGTGGGATTCTTTTTGTATTCATTTTTGGCGTTTTAAATATACTTCATTAAAATATTATTTGTCTTGATTACCGAGATATTTTCACCATCTTATTGGCCCATGCAAACCCTCATTCTGGTCCCTGCCCTCTTAGCCAGGGCAGCTGAAAGGGGCCCTCAAAGTCCGAGTCTTGGCTGGGAAACATTTGGGGGTTTGGGTATCACTGAGAGGAACAGGCATTTAGGAAATGAAGAGAAGGAGACAGAGGAGATTTTAAGGATGCTGAGCTTGTTTCCTGGTTGGAATCCCCGGGTCAGATCAAGGCAAGAGAGAAATCTCATTTTCCTCCCCTAAAATGTGACTCCGTTCACTGTGACATTTCTGGCTGTGATTGAGAGCAGGGAGGCTCGGCCATCTGACGTGAGGTCAGGGGCCTGGATTTTGTTCCTGGGAGCCCAAATCAAACTTACTGTGTGGCCTGGGACAAGCTGTGCTGTGCTGAGACTGTAGCCTCCTTAGCTGATTTTTTTTTTTAATGGAAAAGACCAGCCAGAGACATCCAGAATATGTTAAATAAATCAGTTTTCCAAAATTCTTCTTGGTTTAAGAGTAGGTTTCCCCTACAAAGCCTCTATTTGATTAAAAGGCTTGTAATAATGGCTAAGCTTTAGTGAGTGTTCACCCCAAGTCAAGAGACTTTGCCGGTTGTTTTTAAAGCATTATCTCTTTTAATCTTCACAACAGACGCAGGAGGTAGAAAGTATCTTTCATTCCTATTTTACAAATGAAGAAACTGAGGCCAAGAGAGGGGAAGTAATTTGTATACAGCGGCTGAATGGTGGACTTCAGAGATCAGGCAAGTTTCCTCCAAAGATCCCCTTCTTACACAATACATGTCTGTGAAAAATTCACTGCATTTGCATTTAAGAACATTTGAGGACACTGGAAGTGTGAATGGATTTGGAGAGGGAAGGCCACCTGCTCTAGAAGAAGCCGCCTCGGGATCTGCATATCTGTACCGTCTGCATTCAAATTGCCCTTCAGAGCAGCTTCTTCCTTGCCCGGCTCATATCCCCCAAAATGAACTACACTGCCATCCAAAAACAGCTGTTTTCTAGCCAGTAACAACCCAGGCATGTACTCTGTGTACCAGAGCATTTTCAATAAGCCACAGATCCTCAGGCTGAGAAAGAAGCCACTGGAGGTTCAGAGCCAGGCACGGGGGATGAGGCAGACAGAAAACATAAGACAAGAAACTGGGAAACAGGGGATGTCCTGATGCTGCCTAAAATTCCAGGAAAAAAAAAGGCACACAGTGGTTAGAAGAATGGGTGCTGCAGCCTGAGAACCGTGGAGAGGAAACGATGCTGGTTGGTTCCCCATTCACAGCCTTTGGTGTCTCTAGGGTATTTGTTTTTGGAGAAGAAACATCTGTGAGGGTAAAACACTTCCTGAGTGAAGCAACTGTGTCCCACAGAAGTTGGGATACATCTGATTTTCTGTGATGCCTTCAATGCAGAAGTAAACATGATTAGACTTTAAGTTTTTCATACAAATACTTTTTTTTTTTTTTTTTTGAGACAGAATCTTGCTCTGTCGCTCAGGCTGGAGTGCAGTGGTGTGATCTCAGCTCACTGCAACCTTTGCCTCCTGAGATCAAGTGATTCTCCTGTCTCAGCCTGTTGAGTAGCTAGGATTACAGGCATGCACCACCATGCCCTGCTAATTTTTGTATTTTTTAGTAAAGACGGAGTTTCACCATGTTGGCTAGAATGGTCTCAAACTCCTGACCTCAAGTGATCCAACCTGCCTCGGCTTCCCAAAGCGCTGGGGTTACAGGCATGAACCACTGTGCCCGTCTACAGATACATTTTTAAATGTATTTATAAAGGTCTTTCAGATTTGGGGTTCAAACAAAAAGGTCATCAGAGATCAGATTGGCAGCTGGAAATGGATGACCTACTAAAAAATCTGAATTATCGTTCCCTGCTGTTAATGATTATAACTTTAATTCAGAGAGTGCTTTAAACACATTTCTCATTTTGTCTTCAGGCCATAGCTCTATGATAGATTAACAAGTCATTCCTTTTCACCTGTGAAGAAACTAAAGCCCAGCAAGGTTAAGTTGCTCACCCAATGTCACACAGCAGTAAACAGAAAAAATAGGATTCAAACCAAGTTTTTGTGGAACCCTAGACCCATGTCCTTATCCCACTCCATGGCCAGGGGCTAAGCTCGTGGAACATACTCAACATTTTGCAAGGCTGTCTAGGGAGTGTCAGAGATTCAGCGTGTCAAAGAAATGCCAGATGTGATTTCTGAAGGCAGCCCCAGAAAGTTCTCTCAATCCTTTCTCCTGGCCAGGAGGCAAGAAAGGAGCTGAGAATTGCTGTCCAGGATAGCCACAGTGCTCAAAAACATGGGGCAAGGGACATACGTGTTGAGAAATAGACTGCCACTGACTGAGCAACACGATCCCCAAGTGAGATTTCTCAGTGACTGTCACTTGGCTCAAAGAGACAGCATCATCCAATCTGTTTGAGCCAGAGCTTAACAGAGTAGTCAGCATTTGCTGAGAACTTGTGTGCCTTTTTTTTTTTTTTTTTACTAAGTGCTAAATCATTTCTCTTTCTAATACTCCAGTGAGGAATTCTCTTTCTAATATTCCAGTGAGGAATTATCTGGGCAACCATGCACAGTTGTGCAGGTCATGCACTGCACAAAAGGGATGTCATTCACATCCTTCTGTCCTTGCCTTTGCACATTTATATATATAGCTGCCCCTCAGTATCCATGGGGTACTGTTTCCAGGACTCCTTGCAGATAACAAAATCTGAGGATTCTCAAGTCCCTGATATAAAATGGCATTGTATTTTCATATAGCCTACACATCGTTTTTAATGCTTTAAATCACCTCTAGAATACTTATAATACCTAATACAATGTAAATGCTATGTAAATAGTTGATATACCATATTGTTTAGGAAGCAATGACAGGAAGAAGAGCCTGTATGTGTTCAGTACAGACACTTTTTTTGTTGTTGTTTTGAGTATTTTCCATCTGCAGTTGGTTGAATCCCTGGATTTGGAACCCACAGACAGGGGGCTGACTGTATTTATTACAACCGTTTTCCAGAAGATGGCAGTAAGGTGTCTTGTTTTAATGACGGTATAGTATGACAAAATTCCAACGTGGAAGTAAGGTGACTTGAGGGAAGGGTGCCTTCTTCTAATTGCATAAAACGCAGTATGGGTAGTGACCCTGGCTATGATCATTTTTCGCGTTCACAGCTGGGCACACTGAAAAGTGGAGTGCCTGACTTAGGTTCACAGAACTGGTTAGAAGGTAAGTCAGCCCTCAAACAAGCCCATAGTCTGGGCTTCCACCCACTATACTGGGGCTCCTAGAAGGTTGAGAAACAATTTGGAATCACCCAGATCTGGGTTTAACCTCTACCTCTCCTGTTTAAAGCTGTTGTAAAAAGTGATTCATACCCTCTGAGCCTTGGTCTCTGCATCTGTAAAATGGGTACAATAATAGTTCCTCCCACAAGCCTAAAATTTATATGGAACCACAAAGACCTTGAATAGGCAAAGCAATCCTAAGTAAAAGAAGCAAAACTGGAGGCATCATACTACCTGACTTTAAAATATACTACGAAGCTATAGTAACCAAATCAGCATGGTAGTGACATAAAAACAGACACATAGACTAATGGAACAAGATAGAGAACCCAGATATGAATCCAGACATTTATAGCCCACTCATTGTCAACAAAGCTGCCAATTACATATAATGGGGCAAGGATAGCCTCTTCGATAAATGGTACTGGAAAACCTGGATAAACATATGTAGAAAGAAGAAACTAGAGCCCTATCTCTCACCATATACAAACATCAAATCAAAATGGATTAACAACTTAAACATAAGACCTGAGACTTTTAAACTACTAGGAGAAAACATTGGGGAAATGCTCCAGGACGTTGGTCTGGGCAAACATTTCTTTGTGTAAGACCTCAAAAGCACAGGCAACCAAGACAAAAATAGACAAATGGGATTACATCAAGCTGAAAGGCATCTGCACAGCAAGGTAAAGAATAAACAAACTGAAGAGACACTCCACAGAATGGGAGAAAATATTTGCAAGCTATATTTAACAAGGAATTAACAACCAGAGTATCCTGCAGGAGCTGGATTTAAAATAAAAATAACCAGAATACAAAGAAGTTCAAACAACTCAATAGAAAAGGGGAAAGGAAGGAAGGAAGGGAGGGAGGGAGGAAGGAAGGGAGTGAGGGAGGAAGGAAGGAAGGGAGGGAGGGAGGAAGGAAGGAAGGAGAGAGAAAGGAGAGAAAAAGAAAAAAACAGGTGTATGAAAAACTATTCAATAACTCTAATCATCAGAGAAATGCCAGTCAAAACCACAATGAGATATCATCTCACCCCAGATAAAATGGCTTTTATCAAAAAGACAAGGAAGAACAGATGTTAAGGAGAAAAGTGAACCCTTATGCCCTGTTGGTGGGAATGTAAATTAGTACAGCCACTATGGAAAGCAGTATAGAGGCTATTCAGAAAACTAAAAATAGGCCAGGCATGGCAGCTCATGCCTATAATTCCAGCACTTTGGGAGGCCGAGGTGGGTGGATCACCTGAGGTCAGGAGTTCAAGACCAGCCTGGCCAACATGGTGAATCCCCATCTCTATTGAAAATACAAAAATTAACTGGATATGGGCCGGGCACAGTGGCTCATGCCTGTAATCCCAGCACTTTGGGAGGCTGAGGCGGGTGCATTATGAGGTCAGGAGATTGAGACCATCCTGGCTAACACAGTGAAACCCCGTCTCTACTAAAAATATAAAAAATTAGTCAGGCATGGTGGCGGGCACCTGTAGTCCCAGCTACTTAGGAAGCTGAGGCGGGAGAATGGCATGAACCTGGGAGGCGGAGGTTGCAGTGAGCCGAGATCGCGCCACTGCACTCCAGCCTGGGTGACAGAGTGAGACTCTGTCTCAAAAAAAAAAAAAAAAAAAAATTAGCCGGATATGGTGGCAGTTGCCTGTAATCCCAGCTACTCGGGAGGCTGAAGCAGAAGAATCACTTGAACCTAAGAGGTGGAGGTTGCAGTGAGCTCAGATCATGCTGCTGCACTCCAGCCTGGGCGACAGAGTGAGACTCTGTCTCAAAACAAACAAACAAACAAAAACAAACAAACAAAACCCATAAAAATAGAATTGCCATATGATCCAGCAATTCTACCTCTAGGCATATCTCCAAAAGAAAGGAAATCAATATATTGAAGAGGCATCTGCGCTCCCATGTTTATTGCAGCACTGTTCACAATAGCCAAAATACGGAAGCAACCCAAGTGTCCATCAGTGAATAAATGGATAAAGAAAATGTGAGCTGTAGGTATAGATATAGATCTCACATTGGAATACACAAACACACACACACACACACAATGGAATGTTATTCAGACATAAAAAAGAATGAAATTCTGTCATCTGCAGCAACGTGGATAGACTGGAGGTCAATATGTGTAGTGAAATAAGCCAAGCACAGAAGGACACTTATGCCACATGTTCTCACTCACATGTGGGAGCTAAAAAAGTGGATCTCATGAAGATAGAAGGTAGATTTGTGGTTACCAGAGGCTGGGAAGGGTGATGGGAAGAAGAGATAAAGAGAGGTTGATTAATGGTAAAAATATACAATTTGATAGGAGAAATAAGATGTAGCATTTGATAGATCGGTAGGATGACTACAGATCACAATAATTTACTGTATATTTCAAAATATCTAGAGGAGAATATTTGAATGTTCATAGTATAAAGAAAAGATGAATGTTTAAGGTGATGGATAGCCCAGTTACACTGATTTGAGCTTTATAAGTTATACGAATGCATTAAATTATCACATGTAACCTGAAGTTATGTACATCATCTATTATGTATCAATTTATAAAACTTTAAAAATAGTCCCGACTGCAGGAAAAAAGAGATAATATAAGCAAAGTGTTTTGTTCAACACCTGGCATGTAAACACTGGCTAGCGTTATTATGAATTGTGTCTGATTTGTACATGGTTGAATCTTTTTCTTTCCTGTGTCTTGAAAGGAAGGATTCCAGACCAAACCCTACCTCCCAGCACACAGGATTGGGAATGTTAACAGGCTTTCTAGTTATCATGGTTCCTGGAAGGGTCTCTTGTTTGGGGACATTCTGTCGTGTCTATTTTCAGTCCTATTTTTCTTCAGTTTGCAGCTGGATGTGGAGGAATTATTGGGAGGGGGGAACTAGAAGATTTGTCCAGCTGTGGCTGCCCTGAGTTCTCTGAGAGACAGAGAGAGAAAGGGGGAAAGAAAGACAAAGAGAAGGTGGTAGAGGGAGATTGTCAACCCAGCAATATTCATGAAGCCCTAAATTTATTTTGCAAATGATGACTTTAATAATTCAAACCCAGCAAATGGCTGGGAAGGCCAAAGTACCACCTCATTCAGCACCTTAGTGACATTCAGAACTAAGAAACCTGTCCTCTCATTTCAGCCTGATGATGTCACCAGATGCAGATGATGGAATTTCCACAACCTCCCCGACAACAACAAAATTAAGTTATTAAGACCGCTGGGGAACTTACAATTCTTAACATTTATTATATAATTGTTATGATTATTACCACTCTAATTTATTTCCCTACTTAAAAATGTTCTGGCGACTGTAACTCATTTTAGGCTGATCCTCGCAAACCGAGAGACCTCAGATTATTTAGAGAGAGAGAGAGAGAGAGCGTTTAGCCAGGTGCGTGAGTCTCAAATTTCCTCAAAATTGCTGCAGGGCCTCACTCAATATAGAAATAAGTAAAAAACAGTGTGTGCATTATATCAATATTATGATAATGTGCACCGAATGCAGATCATAAGTGATTAATTCGGTCATTTTCCAAGTTTATCCCTGGGGGTTTAGATCCTAAAGGGCCCATGAATGAACACAAGCACACACGTAATCCCATCTTCCTAGGGCTCTGTGGAAAAACACTTTAATGCAAAATGAGGAATGAGAAATTAGGTATATATAGTAGGAAAAGCAGCTTTTTAATTGTAGGCTTAGTCTTGTCTCTAACCTGTGGGCAAAGCGGGGGGACTCAGAAGGTAGAAAGGAAATAAAATTGGCTGAATCATATCATTATGTGGTATTTCACCAGTATGTTAATATTATAGAAATGAAACGCTCTTCTATGGAGAAGTTTGCATCTGAGGTTAAACTGAGTATTTGATCTGAAGGGCCTGTGAGTAGAAAAAGAAATTGGACTCCTACATGGACAGTTAAAATGCCAGTGGATTCATATTAATTGAACCATTGAATGTTTTATGTTCAGTAAATGTGCTACCCTGTTATAATGATGATATTAATATTAAGGAGAGTTTATTGAGTATTTAATATCCTCCATTGTGCTAAGACAGTGATTCTCAGTGGGGAAGGTGATCGTGTCCCTCCTTCCCTCCCCCAGGGGACATTTGACAATGTCTGGAGACACCTTAGGCTGTCATAGCTGGTGGGGGTGCTGCTGGCATCCAGTCAATGAAGGTCAGGGATGCTGCTACGTATCCTTCAATGCACAGGACAGTCCCCACATCACAGAGTATCCAGCCCCAGATGTCCATGTGCCAACAGGGAGAAACCCAGTGCTAAGGCTTTGCATGCATCAACTCACTTAATATTTGCAACAATTTTTCAAACTAGATATTACTAGTTCCCCCATTTTACAGATGAGGTAATGAGGCTTGGAGAAGTTAAAAGGACTGTCCAAGGTCATTCAAGGACTACTGGAGGCATTGAGAAAAAGACTCCCCTCTTGTCTCTGTTCACAGCTGGAAACAAGGCAGAGAAATGCTCCCAGATAATCCGTGCGGCTCCCATCTCATGCTCCCATGCAAGCTCAGGTGTGTGGCCCATGGAAGGTTCTACCTCCAGCCACCTACCAAACCACCTGTGGGAAGACAGAACGTACTCTAAGCCTGGTAGGCAGGTACACAATAGTACCTGCCTTGAGCAAATTCTGAAAGAATATAAACAAATCTATCAATGCTTATCTCTAGGGTCAGGTTTGGGAGACTTTATTTTTCACCTTATTCATGCATCGAGCGTGTAACAATTTCATGATCAGAACAAAACAGTGATTTAAAAAATATGTAGAAAGCTTACATAGTAATGGGGGAAATAATTGCGGCAAGGGAAACAAGATAAATAGGTGCATCTTCTGTGGCTACTCTCAGTTTTACAAGAATGTAAACCATAGTGTCAGGATGTCCACCTTGATGGAGGAAACCTGAAAGCCGGGAGCCCTCACTTTCTTACAAGGTAGGAAATGAATGCTTTCTTTCTTTTGTATACCTTGTCTATGAAATTGACTTACTGTATACTAATATATATTTTTACTATTTTTCAAAAATTGTGTTTACAATAATAATACAAATACCTCTGGACTCATTTTATTTTATTTATTTATTTATTTTGAGGCAGAGTCTCCCTCTGTTACCTAGGCTAGATTGGAGTGGCATGATCTCGGTTCACTGCAACCTCTGTCTCCTGGGTTCAAGCAATTCTCGTGCCTCAGCCTCCCGAGTAGCTGGGATTACAGGTGTGCGCCACCACACCTGGCTAATTTTTGTATTTTTAGTAGAGACAGGTTTCACCATGTTGGCCAGGCTGGTCTCTAATTCCTAACCTCACATGATCCGCCTGCCTCAGCCCCCCAAAGTGCTGGGATTACAGACGTGAGCCACCGTGCCTGGCCCAACCTCTGGATTAATTTTAAAAACTTATTTATTTATTTAGAGGCAAGGTCTTGCTCTGTCACCCAGGCTGGAATGTACTGGCACGATCATAGCTCACTGCAGCTCAAACTCCTAGGCTCAAGAGATCCTCCCAACTCAGCCTCCCAAGAAGTTTGGACTACAGGTGTGAGCCAGTGTGCCCAGGTTAATTGTTTTTTTTTTATGCAAAAGAATGTAAACATTTAATGTATATTTTTCTGAGACATCTTTCCATAGTTTTCTATAGATTCTCAAAGAGGTGCAGGGGAGTCCAAAAATAATAATTGCAACTAACATGCATTAAGCACTTAGTTTCAAGAATTATGCTAACCATTCCACATGCATCATCTCACTTACTATCCCAATAACCCTATGAGGTCAATAATATTTGTAACCTTATTTTACAGATAAAAGAGAGACTCAGAGAGGTTAAGACACTTGTCTAAAGACCCGCAACAACAATGCCAGAATTTGAACCCAGATGCATCTAGCTTTTAACAGAGCTTTAATCGTCTACCACATAAAAAAGTTAAGCAGCACAGGATTCAGTTATTCTTTAGGGACCTTCTAAGTGTGCCATTTTATTATTTTCCAAGAGAGTTTCAGGGATGTGTGAAACAGAACCTTATGCACCTAACAAGAATTCTTCCACCTAAGAGCTAGGGGACAGCAGGTACGTGCATGGTGAGAAAAAGACTCACCTCTTATCTCTGTTCACTGCTGGAAACAAGGCAGAGAAATACTCCCAGATAATCCATGAGGCTCTCATCTGGGGATGGGGGTGGGAGAAGGTGACTTTCATCAAGTTAGAAGGGGGTGAAAGTGAGAACTTGAAGAGTACATGGTGGAGACAAGCATTTGGAATGGTCATGGTGGTTTTAAAGCTGTGTTAAAAACACTAACAAAACTGAAGGCAGGCTGAGAGTGTGGACCCGTCAATCAAGGCAGGGATTGCAAATAGTGTGTTCCCCTTTGAGGAGACTCCTAATTAACCACAAGCCATCACGTCCTACATTTGAGGTGTGTCTTTCCTTATGGCTCATTGGAGGGTGGAAGAGTGTGTTAAATATGTCCATGCGGTGAGAGTAGATGGTGAAGAAACCTACAGTGGGTTATTACCTGGAAAACTGTGGCTGGCTTTGGTTACCCAAGGTCAGGGTGAAAGAAGGCAACTTGGATTAGATACAGTGCCAGGAGCAGGTTAAGGAGAATGAGGCACTCTACTTCTAACACAGAATTTAAGGGAGCACTGAAAACCTCAGTAACCAAGATAAATAGTATTTTAATGGAATTTTTAAATTTTTATTTATTTTTTGAAACAGGGTCTTGATCTGTCACCCAGACTGGAGTGCAGTGATATGATCATGGGTCACTGCAACTTCTACCACCCGGGCACAAGCAATTATCCCACCTCAGCTTCCTGGATAGCTGGGACTAGGGGCGTGAGCCACCATGCCTGGCTAATGTTTTGTGTTTTTAGTAGAGATAGGGTTTTGCCATGTTGCCTAGGCTAATCTCAAACTCCTGGGCTCAGGTGATCTGCCCACCTAGGCCACCTGGGATTACAGGTGTGAGCCATTGAACCTGGCTCAACATTTTTAAAAATACAAAATTAATGCACAATAATCAGTGATTTTAAATATCATTTATACTTTAAATGTTAAATGAAAACAAGGTCTTATAGGTCGAGGTAGGGTGAATAAGATGAAGTAAGGCAGGATCAGATCCTGGTTTTATTTAAAATTATTGCTGAACAATTTTAAAAGAAATCCCAGCCATTGTGTTATTTCACCCCTACAACAGTTTAGTGGGTATCTCTAAATAACATAAGCAGCCTTTTGCATAACCTCAATGCAGTGTCGCATGAACAACCTTAACTTATTATCATCTAATGTTGAGTTTAGAATCAAATTCTCCCGATTGTCTAAGAGAGTCTTTCATGACTGATTTGTTCTAACTGGGGTCTGAAGTGCACACAGTCACACTTGGTTGAGATACCCCCTTAGTTATCTTTCATCTAGAGCAACCCTCCTTTTCTTTACACCATTGCCTTGTTGCAGAAACAAGTCATAGACAATGCTGTGTATTCTGAATTTGTTTGCTTCTTATGATGCCATTAAGTTTTATTTATTTTCACTATTGATTTCCTGTTTTCAGTTTCATTGATTTCTCTACTTCTTTTTTTCAATAGAGACAGCATCTTGCTATGTTGTTCAGACTGGTCTTGAACTCCTGGCCTCAAGCAATCCTCCTGTCTCAGCCTCTTAACGTGCTGGGATTACAGGCATGAGCCACCACCCAACCAGCCTATCCTTCACTTTTTATTATTTCTCTTCTTCTGCTTAATTTGAACATGTTTTATATTCTTTTCCTAGTTTCTTAAGCTTCCACCTTAGATCATTCATTTTAGATCTTTCTTCTTTCATATCTGCATTCAGTGCTACAAATTCCCCCTTAAGCACAGCTTTTGCTGCATCCCACAAATTTTGATAAGCTGTATTTTTATTTTCATTTAGCTGAAATATTTTTAAGTTTCTCTTAAAATTTCTTCTTTGATCCATGTATGATTTAGAAGCATGTTGTTTAATCTGTAAGTATTTTGGAATTTTCCAGGTATCTTTCTGTTATTGATTTCCAGTTTAACTATCTTGTGGTCTGAGAGCATATATTCTATGGTTTCTATTCTTTTAAATGTGTTAAGATGTGTTTATTGCCCAGAATGTGATCTAGCTTGGTGAATGCTCCATGTGACCTTGAGAAAAAATGAGTATTCTGTTATTGTTGGGTGAAGTGATCCATAGATACCAATTGCATCCAGTTGATTGATGGTGTTGTTAAGTTCAACATGGCCTTACTAATTTTCTGACTGCTGGATCTGTTCATATTACTGAGAGAAAGCTGATATATATATATATATGTATATACACATATATATATATATATTTTAAATTAGCCTGTGTGGGTTTAGAGATTACTGGCTTTTACCAATATGTGATTGGGCAGGAACTAGCCATTTTATTAGGGTAATTCTAAATGTCTTTTCAATTTTATTTGTATTTTGAGATCAAGTCTCACTCCATCAGCCAGGTGGAGTCCTGGCTACTTGGGAGGCTGAGGTGGGAGGATCACTTGAGCCTGGGAGGTCGAGGCTGTAGTGAGCGGTGATCGCACCATGGCACTCCAGAGCTGGGCAACAGAGTGAGACTGTGTCTCAAACAACAACAACAACAATAACAACAAAAACAATAACAAAAATATGTATACATTTTGGAATGGCTAAATCAAGCTAATTAACACGTGCATTACATCATAGACTTATCATTTGTTTGTGGTGAGAACACTGAAAATCTACTCTCTTAGCAGTTTCCAAGAGTACAATGCATTGTTATTAACTGTAATCATCATGTTACACATTAGATCTTGAAGATTTTCCTCCTATCTACCTGATATTTTGTATCCTTTGACCAACGTCTTCCATACAGGCGCTAGAGTCTCTGTTTCTTAAAGTAGAATACAGTTTATGATTTTTAAGAGTTTTTCTCATAGGCTTTTTAAAAATTATTCTTAGACAAAATTTATTTTTTCAATAATTTTACTTTAAAAATTATCAAAATAAAAATGCAGTTGAGATAGCACTGTTAGGAAATCAGAAACATAAATTAACAGCTTTTATTTATAAAGCAATAAATAAATCTACAAGAAAAATACAAACATTTAAACATAATATGAATAGATATATGCATTTGTAATGTTTAAACACTCCATATTCTTTCATTCAACACTCTGCTTCTAAAATTCTATTCTTAAGAAATAATCATGGCTGTGTCCAAACGTTTCCCTATGCTCTGTCACCCAGGCTGGAATGCAGTGGTGCGATCTTGGCTCACTGCAACCTCTGCCTCCCAGGTTCAAATGATTCTCATGCCTCAGCCTACTGAGTAGCTGGGATTACAGGTGCCCACCACCACGCCTGGCTAATTTTTGTATTTTTAGTAGAGATGGGATTTCACCATATTGGCCTGACTGGTCTGGAACTCCTGACCTTAAGTGACCTGCCTACCTTGGCCTCCCAAAGTGCTGAGATTACAGGCATGAGCCACCAAGCCTGGACACATGGGCTATTTTCAAAATACTTAACCACAGATACAGCAGGGACATTAATGAATCCAAAAAGATTCTGGCCATAATAACAGACACAATAGAATTGGTGGATGCCAGTTGAATACTCAGTCCTGGTTATCCCCCCTCTTCTATTTGGTACTTTTGAATCCTCAAATTGCATCTAAGGTACCTGCTTACATATGTGAAGCACCTGGAACATTTTCAAATGATTTTTAGTTTCTCCACTCTCCTACTAAGGCAAGCAGAGATGGGTGAGTTATCTCCCCATCATTTCTACTCTGTACAGATGCCACATCCACTTTATTAAATCAGCCTCAGACGCTGTACACGCAGGAAAGCTGGCAATGGTTCTGATTAAACAAAGCCTGAGGAGCTTGTCCAAGTCTCCTCTCTCCTCAATCCTCTGTGAGCTGAATATACATGAGCTTCTGTTTATGGAGGAAGATTACATATAACAGGGGAGAAGAGGAGACTTTGGTAGGTTTTAAGACTTCAATTTCAAACCAATTGGGAGCAGGTGGTGAGACACACCAACTTCAAAGAGAACGTTGCCTCCAAGCTGATGAAGAGCCAGGTGTGCGGAGGGGAGGCACCTGGGGTCCTGATGTGCTGTGGAGGACCCTAGATTCTGGGAAGCCCCAGGATGATGATGGTAATACACTGTGCTGCTCTGAGACCTTGCATCTAGTGATCTCTGGAGCAGCCCACATTGAAAATCTGTTGTTCAGTGTAGCCACTTTTATCACTGATCTTAGCTAGATCTTCTGAATAACTTATTGCAGCTTTTTCATTAGCACTTGCTGCTTCACCTTGCATTTTTACGTTATGGAGATGGCTTCTTTTCTTAAACCTCATGAACCAAGATCTGCCAGCTGCCAACTTTTTTTCTGCGGCTTTCTCACCGCTCTCAACCTTCACAGAATCATAGTTAGGGCTCGGCTCTGGATTAGGCTTTAGCTTAAGGGAATGTTGCAGCTGGTTTGGCCTTCTATCCAGACCTCTCAAACTTTCCCCATATCAGGAATAAGCCTATTTCACTTTCTTATCGTTCATTTGTTCACTGGAGTAGCACTTTAAATTTCTTTCAAGAAATTTTCCTTTGCGTTCACAACATGTCTAACTTTGGCGCAAGAGGCCTAGCTTTCTGCCTATCTCTGCTTTTCACATGCCTTCCTCATTAAGCTTAATCATTTCTAGCCTTTGATTTAAAGCAAGAGACATGTGATTCTCCTTTTCATTTGTACACTTAGGAGCCTTTGTAGGGTTACTAATTGGCCTAATTTCAATATTGTTGTGTCTCAGTTGTGTCTGCAGCTCCCACAGATAGTGATTTCTCTGATGGATTTAGGCCAAGTATATTGAAAATTTTATGGAAAGGATTCACTATTCTAGATACCATTAAGAACATTCATGATTTATGGGAGAAAGTTAAAATGTAAATATTAATAGGAGTTTGGAAGAAATGGATTTCAAGTCTTTTGGATGACTTTGAGAGATTCAAGATTTCAGAGGAGGCAGTCACTGCACATGTGGTGGAAATAGCAAGAGAAACAGAGTTAGAAGTGGAGCCTGAGGATGAGGCTGAATTGCTGTAATCTCATGATAAAACATGAATGGAGGAGGAGTTGCTTCTTATGAATGAGCAAAGAAAGTGGTTTCTTGAGATGGAATATACTCCTGGGGAAGATGCTGTGAGCATTGCTGAAATGACAACAAAGGATTTAGAATATTAAATAAATTTAGTTGATAAATTACAACAGGATTTCAGTGGACTGATTCCAATTTTGAAAGTTCTACTATGGGTAAAATGCTTACAACACCATACTACAGAAAAATCTTTTGTGAAAAAAGAGAGTCGACCAGGCGCGGTGGCTCATGCCTGTAATCCCAGCACTTTGGGAGGCCGAGGTGGGCTGATCACAAGGTCAGGAGATCAAGACCCATCCTGGCTAACACGGTGAAAGCCCGTCTCTACTAAAAATAAAAAAAAAAAAATTAGCCAGACATAGTGGCGGGTGCTTATAGTCCCAGCTACTCCAGAGGCTGAGGCAGGAGAATGGCATGCTTGCAGTGAGCTGAGATCGCACCACTGCACTCCAGCCTGGGCAACAGAGCAAGACTCTGTCAAAAAAAAAAAAAAAAAGAGTCAACCAATGAAGTAATCTTTATTACTGTCTTACTTTAAAAAATTGTCACCCCAACCTTCAGCACTGCCACCCTGATCAGCCAGCAGCCATCAACATCAATGCAGGACCCTCCACCAGCAAAAAGATTACAACCTGCCGAAGGTTCAGGTGATTGTTAACATTTTTTAGCAATAGAATATTTTTAATTAGGGTATGCACCTTGGTTTTTGGAGACATAATGCTATTGCACACTTAATAGACTATATTATAGTATAAACATAACTTTTATATGCACTGAGAAACCAAAAAAATTATGTGACTCAATTTATTGCAGTGATCTGGAACTGAACCTGCAATATCTCTGAGGTATGCCTGTAGTTAGAAAGTCTTTGGCTCAAGTAACACAAAGCCCAGATTCAACCTGGTGCTAACAGTGAAGACAAGATTTCACTCAACAAGAGGTCTAAAGTAAGGTAGGTTTCAAGGCTGGTTGATTCAGTAGTGCCACTGTGCCACCAAGAACTCAGGTTTTTTTCCATTTCTTTTGCTTTGCTACCCTCAACATGAGGACCTTGCCTTCAACTGGATTTCCTGTTCTCAAACTGGCTGCATCTAGACCTGACACATCCAGAGGAATCAAGTGGAGGGTGGGTGGTGTCATCTTTTCCCATATCTCTGTCTTAGAAACAAAGAAACTTTCCCTAGAAGTTTCTTTTTCATGTTTCTTTGGGTTGAGTGGGTTCAGCAGGACAGATGTCACTTGGGGTCTCTCATGAGACTGCACAGCTGGGACTGCAATCATTTGAATGGCAACTGAGCTTGGTGTGCAGGATGGCTTCTTGTCTAGTGCCTCAACTGGGATGTCTGGAACAGCTAGGGGATGGCCAGGCATCTCTCTGTGTCCATGCAATCTCTCCATGTGGCTAACTCGGGCTTCCTCACAATATGGCAGCCTCAGGGCAATCAGACTTCTCACATGATAACTGGCTTCCCCCAGAGCACATATGCCAAGAGATCTAGCTCAGAGCTGCAAGCCATCTTATGACCTAGCCTTGGAAATTCTACAACATCATCGTCATCATATTTTGTAAGTCAAAAGTAAGCACAGGGTTAGCCCAGATTGGAGACCAGGAGACAACACAAGGTCATGAGTATTGGGAGGCCCAATTCATTGGTGGAGGGGGTCTTTGGAAACTAGCTACCATAGCCCCCTTCCTCCCAGAAAACTTCCATATGTCATTGGCCAAAATTGGATTATAGGCCCTTTCCTAAATCAATGGCTGGCAAGGGAAATGGAGTCAGTATGATTCATCATCACATCGAGGAAGGCACCACTATGGGGGTCAACATCATGGTATTGAGAGAAGTAATCCAGGGAAGACCCACCTTGCTTCCCTCACACTGCTGTGAATTTATTATGGTTGGTCCTTACAATGATCTCTTTCCCCAAGGTCCAAAGATCACCTTCTCTCCCCCAAGACATGCTGGAGAAGCAAGAGCTAAGGCCTTAGCCTTGTAACTAATCCCCTGCCATAAAATATACCAAGGATACAGCAAAGTTCTCTTAGACTTTTTTTTTTTAAGTTCAAACTGTCCTCTAAGTGACATGGACTAACTGTGTTCCATGCCACTTAGAGGGTCTTGTCCCATGGTATTGGAAAAACACCAATAATTTGTTTAGGTTCTGGACTCCTGGGAAGTTCTCCTGTGTCCACAGGTGTTTCTGTATGACCCATAAAATAGGCAAGTGAGACGGGGAGAGAGATAGCCTGAGGTTACAGAATGAGAACTGGACAAGAAGTCAAAAGGCCTCTTGTTAGCCAGGTGGTCTCAGAATAAATGGCTTTAACCTCAAAGACTCTTGGATTCTTCACTTGTAAATTATAATAATAGTAATAATATCCTCACAGAGTTTTTGTGAAGTTTGTATGAGACATTATGCAAAAAAGATATAAAATGATATATAGAAACCAGATATTCTTATGAAAGAAGAGGAAGGCAGAATAGTAGAATGGGCAGAGGGGAGGAGTGGAATGGGAAACCTTGGATTTGGGTTCTGCCCTTTCCTGGCTGTATGTGTTCTTGGGAGAAATGCCATCACCTCTCTGAACCTCAGTTTCCTTATATGTAAAAGGGGGGTGGTGGTAATGCCTACACATCTGCCCCACAGGATTAGGGGAAGCTGAATTTTGATAAGAGATGTGAATGAGATTTGAAACTCATTAAGTGCTCTATTGATGGGAGTTATCACGCAAGAAGAAGCAAACAAGAGTCACAGACTTTTTTCCCTCTCTCTTTTCCTTTGCTTTCTTTTTTTCCTTTTTTTTTTTTTTTTGATACAGAGTCTTATTCTGTCACCCAGGCTGGAGTGCAGTGGTGGGATCTCTGCTCACTGCAATCTGCGCCTCCTGGGTTCAAGCGATTCTTGTGCCTCAGCCTCCTGAGTAGCTGGGATTACAAGTGTGCGCCACCACGCCCAGCTAATTTTTGTATTTTCAGTAGAGATGGGGGTTTTACCATGTTGGGCAGGCTGGTCTCAAACTCCTGGCCTGAAGTGATCCACTGGCCATGGCCTCCCAAAGTACTGTGATCACAGGCATGAGCCACCACACCAGGCCAAGTCATAGACTTTTTAAAGAGGGCATAGGATGGGTTACAGTAGCTGCCTTGGGCTAGGTGCCCAGAAGCACATCCTAAGACAAGGTTTGTTTTGTTTTGTTTTGAAACAGGGTCTTGCTGTGTTGCCCAGGCTGGAGTGAAGGGGCACAAACATGGCTCACTGTAGTCTCGACTTTCTGGGCTCAGGCAATCCTCTCACCTCTGCCTCCTGAGTAGCTGGGACTGCAGGTGCATACCACAACACTCATCTAATTTTTTTCTCTTGTCATAGAGATGGTGCTGAGGGGTGGGAGGGCAGTCTCACTATGTTGCTCCGGCTGGTCTTGAACTCCTGGCCTCAAGTATTCCTCCCACCTTGGGCTCCCAAAGTGCTAAGATTACAGGCATGAGTCACACACACCCAGCCAAGACAAAGTTTTAAGTAATTTATTTGGGAGGAGATGCCAGGAAATGTAGCAGGGGTGTGGGGAAGTGAGGCAGGATGGGAGCAACTTAATACAGGGTGAGTTGTCCAGAAAGTGAGCTCTGTAGGATATTGGAGCTTAATCCTACTGGCGAATTGTGAAAGTCAGTGTAGACCCACACCCCAGGGTTAAACCACCAAAAAGGCTGCAGTATTTACATACTATATTCCATTGGTCATCACTTGAGGGCTGTCCTGGGGGTGGAGATGAAACAGCAATTCCAGTTTCCCTATAAACAGGGAGAGTTTGCCCACTCCAGTGCCAGTCCTCGGGCAAAGAATTTCAGGTGCTGGCAGTTAGAAATTAGGCTAGCATGCTGGAAAAGAAAATGTGAACAGATACAGGCAGGCACTAACTGTACCTCTCTAATAGAGGGCCACAGTTATCTCTTAGATCTAACCTACTGACAAGACAGCAGGTAGAGTGTAGCCATGGTCAGCTGCAAGGTTGTCCACGGTGCAGGGGCCATTCTCCTTGTTCAATCCCCATAACAACCTGTGAGGTTAAACAAGATAATGCATGCAGAATGGTTTGCCCAGTGCCTGGCATGGGTTAGGTGCTTGGTTGCAATTAGATATTCTTCTTATTATTGCTGCAAAGGAAGGGCATTCTCTAGGCAGAGAGACTTGGAATCTCCTCTCCCTGGTCCTCAGTGACCTTTGAGGGGTCAATGTCTGAGTTTGTTCATCCTTAAAAGGGAATCCCAATTGCTTCTCATCTCCCTGCCATTTTCCCACTGGGCAGTCATCATGAGTGTGGGGCATTTGGGATCCTTCAGCAGGGAGACCCAGGAGAGGGTGACCGTGAACCTCAGAAGCACGTCTCACTTCATCCTGGTGCAGGGCTTCTCTCCCTTTTCTAGAAGCTTGGCTTTTGTGCATCTGGAAGTCCTTCTCATCTCACTCAAATGCCCATAAACCTCTTTTTTATTAGTCTTTTCCTGACCTCCTACCACCCCCAGTCATTTTACAATGACCACTTCAGAGATATTGAATACACGTATAAAAGAATCCACACCACTGAGGGCAAAGAAGGGAAAGTCATTTTCTTCCTTCTTCCTTCTTCCTTTTTTTTAAAAAAAATCTACAAAAGAACTCTTTTTATGTTCATTTCAGAAATAGCAGAAAATGTGGACAAACAAAAGAGGAAAATTGTAATAGCATCCACAGACCAAGCCACCCAGAGATCACCAACTCCGTGTATGTCTTTTAAGATATTCTTCTATGCATAAAGTTCATATTCTTTGACTACTTATAACTTCGCTTTTTTTTTTTTTTTGAAGCAGAGTCTCGCTCTGTCACCCAGGCTGGAGTGCAGTGGTGTGATCTTGGCTCATTGCAACCTCCGCATCCCAGGTTCAAGTGATTCTCCTGCCTCAGCCTCCCTAGTAGCTGGGATTACAGGCATGCACCACCATGCTCAGCTAATTTTTGTATTTTGACTTATTTCTTTATTGTTCTTTGAGATGGAGTCTCACTCTGTCGCCCAGGCTGGAGTACAGTAGTGCAATCTCAGCTCACTGCAACCTCTGCCGCCCAGGTTCAAGCGATTCTCCTGCCTCAGCCTTCTGAGTAGCTGGGATTACAGGCACCTGCCACCATGCCCGGATAATTTTTGTAGTTTTTAGTAGAGACAGGCTTTCACCATCTTGGCCAGGCTGGTCTTGAACTTCCCACCTCGTGATCCACCTGCCTCGGCCTCCCAAAGTGCTGGGATTACAGGCGTGAGACACCGTGCCCGGCCAATTATTGTATTATAGTAGAGACAGGGTTTCACCATGTTGGCCAGGTTGGTCTTGAACTCCTGACCTCTCAAGTGATCCACCTGTCTCAGCCTCCCAAAGTACTGGAATTAACAGTTGTGAGCCACAGTGCCCAGGTAATTTCACTTATTTTTAACAAGAAGAATTCACGGGGTTCGTAGTTTAAAGGCTAAAATAGTATGAAGAGTGAGAAATCTGCCTCCCATCTTTGTCCCCAGCAGTGCATTTCCCCAGCCCAGAGCCACCATTGTCCTCATTCCTCAGGAATCTGTCTCCTTTTATATATGCACTGGCTCACACTAGACCCACTGTTAAAACATGGCTTGTTTCTTAATTTATTTCAGAAATGGTTCATCTTTTCCTTCTTTTAATGGCTGTATAACACTCCACTGTAGGGATTAATCCATGACTTCTTTTTGGTGTTTTGGAATCAGGGTCTTGTTCTGTCACCCAGGCTGGAGTGCAGTGGTGTGATCATGACTCAACTGCAGCCTCCACCTCCTGGGCTCAAGCAATCCTCCCACATCAGCCTCCTGAGTGGCTGGGACCATAGGCATGCGCTACCACAACGTGCTAATATTTGTTTTTTGTTTTTTGTTGTTTTTCTATAAACAGGGTCTCACTATGTTGCCCAGGGAAGTCTTGAACTCCTGAGATTAAGTGATCCTCCCACCCTGGCATCCCAAAGTGCTGGGATTACAGGTGTGAACCCCCACTTTCGGGAGTTCGAGATTTCTTTAATCAGGCTCCTACTGTTGGGCGTTTAAAATGTTTCCAATCTTATGTTATCCCAAAGGATGCTGTAATGTAGAAATATCATTGTGCAATTTTGCAAGTATCTCTGGAAATGAAATTCCTGAGTCAGAAGGCATATGCATTTGTTATTTTAATAAAACATACAGACATTTTAAGACAATGTATTCAAACTAGTTTGTAACCTGTTTTTTGGTTTGCTTTTACTTAATGGAGAGAGAGAGAGAGATCAGAGATGTCAGAACATATTCCATTTTGTACATGCATAATACCTTTATTTAACCCATCCTCAATTAGGAAATAGATTCCACTTTTGCAAAACTGTAAATCACTGCAGAATTGCGACTGCTCTGTGGCAAGTGAGAAAGGTGTTTTCAACCATGAGATTGAATGTGAAATATTAGAACAGTGAATCAAAATCCCGTTCAATTAGGCATTAAGGAGTCTGAAAAGAATGAGAAAAATCCAGGTATCAAGAGTCAGTATTTTTTTTTTTTGTAACGAGTAAAGGATAAGGGATCCTTTTAAGTGATTCTTTTCCCCAAATGAGGATTCAATGTTTCAACTCATCCCGTGCAAATAAATTATTTATAAATTACATTCCTCTCTTTTAAAATAAACACCATTTCCCCAGAAATTTAGATAAATAAAATGTCATCTATTTATCAAATTGACTCGTCGTGCTTAATAACCCACGGCCGAGCTAAAGGAATTGTTATCTAACAGCTAGGTCAAAAGTGCAAGACTCCAGACTTATTAATGCTAAGCCTAGCCTGGCCATTGATTAGCTCTGTGGAGCAAAGACTGGGAGGAGGGGGACTGCGGACACTTCAGTTCCCTGGGTCTTCTCCCCTCTTAGATGATACCATTTTCCCTGGCCTTGGCTTGCATGTTTAACAATGTTTGTGTAGCACTCAGATAAAAGGTGCAGGGTGAGACTTAAGTGGTTGTTAAAATTGTCAGCCCCAAAGTCATCAGAATTCCGATTGATAACCCGCACTTACAGTGAGAGGAGAATTTGTTTTCTTAGGGAGGCTGATTTTCCCTTTTTAATGACCCAGGAAAACTCTCCAAGTTCACTTGCACTTAGAAGGATTTTTATCCAAAATCTTAATTTTCTTTTTTCTATAAGAACTGAACTTCTGAGCTAATGGAAAGAGCTCATAGTCTAAACTGGAAGGTCATGAAAAATGGGATTCAGGAACACAGAGATGAACTGAGAATCATCCTGCAGTTGTGGAAACTGAGGCCGAAAGAGGGACCAAATGGCCAAGACACATGATGACTTGGAGCCAGCTCTGGGATTGCGACCGAGGTTTCTTGACTCTTGGTCCCTTGCTCTTTTCCTTAATGGTTCCATGAATCACCTCCTATTTAACCCTTGCTGGACCACTCTCCAGAGCCCATCTCCACATTTAACAGGTGGACAAACTGAGTAAGGGATGAGCCCACACAAATTTAAGCCCAATATCTAGAATGTCTTAATTTTCGTTCGACATCATCTCTGCTCTTCAGAAACCTTGGAGCCCATTTCCATATTCTCCTAGAATAAAAGCCAGTCTAACTTTTAAAAATATCTGGCTTCATGGGTATGGTGGCATGCACCTGTAGTCCCAGCTACTTGGGAGGCTGAAGCACGAGAATGGCTTGAACCCCAGAGGCAGAGCTTGCAGTGAGCCAAAATTGCACCACTGCACTCCAGCCTGAATAATAGGGTGAGACTGTCTCAAAAAAAAAAAAAAAAAAAAGGCTGCATCAGAGAAAGACTACAGGGTTCTCAGCTATAGCCAGAAAACAACCTCAGCCCCCATTATTTCCTGGGGTATTCAGAAGGTTTGGGGTCAAATCCTGCATCCCTGCTTCTGAACTCTGTAGACGTGGAAAGTGAATCTCCCTAGGCTTCAGCTTCCTCATTTATAAAATGGGAATAATCATATACTGACCTAATACAGTTGTGAGAATGACACAACCAGTTTCCTTTATTAATACCCCATATTAACATAGATGGTACATTTGTAGAGACAGGGTTTCCCCATGTTGCCCAGGCTTGTTCATAATTAATAAAGCAATATTGGTACATTTTATTAAAAATAGTTGTGAGAATGAAATTTAAAAAGCCACGTAAAAAGGCTGAGTGCAGTGGCTCATGCCTATCATGCCTATAATCCCAGCATTTTGGGAGGCTAAAGTGGGCAAATTGCTTGAGCCCAGGAGTTTGAGACTGGCCTGGCCAACATGGCAAAACCCTGTCTCTACTAAAAATACAATGGTGGTACACGCCTGTAGTCCCAGCTACATGGGAGACTGAGGCATGAGAATCGCTTGAACCTGAGAGGCGGAGGTTGCAGTAAGCCAAGATCACACCACTACACTTCAGCCTGGGTGACAGAGTGAGAAACTCTGTCTGAAGAAAAAAAGAGAAAAAATCCATGTAAAGATAAATTACATGGATTAAATGTCAGTTTTAAAAAGTCCATATTTAGCACCGTGCTTGACTTCCAGGAAGCCCTTAATAAATGGTACCTGTTGCTATTGTTGCTGTCATTGTTGTCACTGCTGTTGTTTTCATTGAAAGTTACATGGCTTTGCATAAGTCACTTCACCTATCTATGCAACAAGTCCCCTCCTGCAAAATGGGTATACTGTCTCCATGAAGGAGTTGTTTTGAGGATGCAATGGATAATGTATACACAATTCTCAGTACAGCGTCTGACACATAATACACCTGAAATAAATAGTAGGTATAATATTTACCTGTGATATTACAAAATGAGTGGTACAAATAATATTTACTGTTACATCACTTTGCACAACTTGTCTCCTCTGTGTCTCAGTATCTTTTAAAACCAAGTGTCGAGGCCGGGCATGGTGGCTCATACCTATAATCCCAGCAATTTAGGAGGCTGATGAGTGCAAATCACTTGAGTCCAGGTGTTCGAGACCAGCCTGGGCAACATGGGGAGACCCTGTCTCTACAAAAAATACAAAAATCAGCCAGGGGTGGCAGTGTGTGTCTGCATCCCAGCTACTCAGGAGGCTGAGGTGAGAGGATCACTTGAGCCAGGGAGGTTGAGACTGCAGTGAGCCAAGATCACGCCACTGCACTCCAGGCTGGATGACAGAGCTCCAAAAAAAATTATTAAAATTAAAATTAAATAAATGAGTGGCAAAGGTGTCTGTAGCAATACTGTCATTGTGGGGGGCATAAGAATGACCTGTGCTGACTGCTCACATTGTAGATGCTGCAAACCTGAGGTTCTGATTCAGTGAGGGTGGAGTGGGGCCCAGGAATCAGTGTTTGTAGCATATAGGTCAGCTGACAGGGAAGCAGGTAGTTGTAGACCACTCTCTGGGAAATGCTGCAATAAAGGTGGGGCTATTTTGCACAAAGTCAACAAATATTAATTAATTCCTTAGTTCATAGACACCAAGGAGTCATGGATGCCTACTCTGTTGCAGGCACTGCAGAGCATCTGACTACATAGACAGAGGCAGGCCCTTCTTCAGAAACTTACAGGCTGCTGTTCCATTGGCTAAGCCAACAGGCTTCATTTCTAGCTGTGAAAAATTTCCTCCTCATCTCCCTTCTCTCTAAAGCCAGCATGCAGGTTTTCTGCAGGCCAGTGGGCAAGAACATCTACTGGTGATTTCTTTAAAGGTTTTGGCAAGACAGGCCAATAATTAACTTTCTCCAAAACGGCTCAGTGCCTAGAACCTCAGCCCCTTTGTAAGGGGACCTTCTGCTCCCACCCTCTCATTGCTCCGTGGCTTTGAGTGGCCCCACTATCAGAAGACGTCAAAGCGTTTGGGATTACTTAGCCTCAAGGGCACTGGGCCTCTCTCCAGCCCACTGAGATGCTCAACATTGCCATTTATCCTGTTTCAGCTTTGCTGGGTTTGTTCATTCTTAATAGCAGCCAAATGCCCCCCCGGGTCTAAAAGGTCCTTCTTCTAGTTCCCTTTGGTGACAAGACTTTCTATGTTAACTCCTGGCCTCTCAGAATAACCTCTTATTGCAAGCCCACCTAATTGACTTCTCCAGACTTTGCCCCTTGGTAGTCTTTGTTGGTCTTCCCAGACAGCTCATCATCAGACATGAAAGTTTGAGTGGGCGGCGCCCCCCTCCTCCCACTGTGGTCCTGCTCAGGTTAGCAGGGTGTCATCCGGGCTTAGGAATCCCTAGAATCTAGAATCATGGCTGCAAGCGTGAAGAAAACTTTGGGGGAAGCTCTTAAACAAGAGCCCCAAAGGGGAAGTGCACTTGAATGATGTTATCACTGAAGAAATGTGCATAATTATAAACATTGTAAATGTCTTATTATGGAAAAGTTTCAAACGTTTATAGAAGTAGAAAGGACACTATAATGAACCACACCATAATTTCATCACCCAGCTTCAAATGTAGAAATATGAGGGAAGGGATGCTATGCATGGTGGCTCATGCCTGTAATCCTAGCACTTTGCGAGGCTGAGGCAGGAGGATTGCTTGAGGCCAGGAGTTCCAGACCAGCCTGGGCAACACAGTGAGAACCAATCTCCATCCTTTTTAAAAATGTAAAAGAACCCATCTCTGCAAAAAATTTAAAAATTAGCCAGATGTGGTGGTATGCATATATATGCATATATATGCAAAGGTGATATATATATCACCTTTTAAATGTGTGTGAATACACACATACAGATACACACTTATAAAAATGGAATCAAAAAAATACATACAGGCTGGGCACGGTGGCTCATGCCTGTAATCCCAGCACTTTGGGAAGTCGAGGCCTGTGGATCACTTGAGCTCAGGAGTTCGAGACCAGCCTGGCTAATGTGGTGAAATGCCATCTCTACTAAAAATACAAAAATTAGCTGAATGTGGTGACAGGCGCCTGTAATCCCAGCTACTTGAGAGGGTGAGGCAGGAGAATCCCTTGAACCCAAGAGGCAGAGGTTGCAGTGAGCCGAGATTGCGCCATTGTACTCCAGCCTGGGCAACAAGAGCCCATCTTAAAACAACAACAACAACAGCAACAACAAAAATCGTACATACAGGACTCCAATTAATTTGCTTTTCTTACTTAAAATAGGATTTTTGGCTGGGCCCAGTGGTTCATGCCTACAATCCCAGCACTTTGGGAGGCTGAAGTAGGCAGATTTTTTGAGCCCAGGAGTTTGACCAGCCTGGGCTACATGCTGAAACCCCATCTCTACTAAAACTACACACGCACACACACACGCACACACACACACACACACATTAGCTGAGTATGGTGGTGGTCACCTGTAATCCCAGCTGCTTGGGAGGCTGAAGCAGGAGAATCACTGGAACCCAAGAGGTGGAGGTTGCAGCAAGCCAAGATAATGCCACTGCACTCCAGCCTGAGTGACAGAGTGAGACTCAGTCTCGAAAAAAAAAAAAAAAAATTTTTAATGATTGCATAGTATTTCATCTCTAGATAAAACATAATTTTACCAACCTCCTATTTTTGGACATCTAAGTTTTTAACTTTTTTTTATATATTTCCCTGCTATGAAAATTCTTACAGGTAAATATTTGCCCACATTTCTTTATGTGTTATTTCTGTAGAAAAGTTTTCTAGAAGTGAAACAGCCATAAATGAACCTGTAAACTAAACTGCAAACTGCCAAAGTGCCTCCAGGAAGGTTGTTACCATTTACATTCCCTCCAGTATTGTAAAAGGGACCCTCTGTTTCACTTAGCATCATGTTCCCCCAAACCCTTGATGGGAAGTCCCCAGAGACTTGGCGAGCGTTTCTCATTATAATGTTTCCTCCCCAAATAAGAGAGCTCTGAGGAAAGAAAAGATGAAGGAATAAGAAAGGGGAATGATGTCTATAGTGGGAAGACAGAAGAGGTGGAAAAATGAAGGAATGGACAGAGGAAGCGAGGGAGAGAGGGAGGGAAGGAGGAAGGAAAGGGGAAAGGAAGGAAGAAAGGGAGAGAGGGAGGAAGGAAGGGAAGAAGGGAGGGACGGAGGGAAGAAAGGAGGGAGGGAGGAAGGAAAGGAAGGAGAAATGAAGGAAGGGAGGAAAGGAGAGAGGAAAAAGGAAGGGAGAGAGAGATAGAGGGAGGGAGAAAAGAAGGGAGGAAGGAAGGAAAGAAGGAAGGAAGGAAAGAAGGAAGGAAGGAAGAAAGGAAGGCAGGCAGGCAGGCTGGCTCACATAAGGGCAGAGGAAGAGACAATAGGAGTTAGAGAAATTGAGAAAAGGGAGAGACCAGGCAAAAAGGTGAGGGAGGTGTCATTATCTTTTGCTAGAGAACAGGAAACTAGGGGACCAGGAGACAGAGAGAGGCAGACAACATCCTTGGATATTATTCTTCTGAACAAAGGACATGGCAATATGGATCTTCAGCAAGCTGCCACCCTTTGCCTTATGTCCTGGCTACTCCAACATCTCCAGTCGCGTGCCACAGGCCCTGGGGACAGCCATACTGGCCTCTCCCACCTGTCACTTGGGCGGCTGCCGGGAAGCCTTCACTCTGGAGCTTCATGGGTTTGTCAGGAAGAAACTGTGTTTAAAAACTATATGAAGGACAACACCAACGCCATTTGGGAAAAAAATATGTTGGTTTGAGTAATTCGAACCAAAATAAATAAAAGAGAAAATTTAAAAATGTTGGGGATGGGAGTGGGAGTGAGGAGTGAAATGCACAAAATAATTCCTTAAACTTTACTCTGCCCTGGCAGGGACGACCCCGTGGAAAGCCAAAATAGGCCAGGCGCATCTCCCAGTTCCTGTTGTCCAGTGAGTCTGGCGTTGCTCAACCCTCTACCAAAAAGCATGCCTGCCCCTCTGCACAGAATGGAAAATGAACATGGCTCTGCCCTGTCTCTGAGAGACCATTTAAGGCTTTGAAAATCTCCTGCAAGTTGAGTGACACTCCCGTGCCAAGAGCGGATGAGCATGTTTTGTTCCTGGGACATCTGCTATCTCTGATTGGAATGTAAGAGATGTCTGAACTTCTCGATATCCTCTCTCTCTCTCTCTCTCTTTCCCTCTCCCTCCCTCTTTCTCTCTCTCTCTCCCTCCCTCCCTCTCTCCCTGTCCCTCCCTCCCCTTGCTGCCCCACCCCCCCATTTCTGTCCTCAAGCCGCTACAATGACCCTAAGCAAAAAAAAAAAACCTGACTCTTTACCAACCCCAGGGAACAAGCTCCACCAACAACCACTTCTTTTTGTTTGGCAAAATCTCCTTTTATGTACAAAGATTATCGACGGAAAGACCATACTTTGCAAATGTATCATCAAGTTAACCAAATAATAAAAATGCAAAATGCAGAGCAGTTTGTATTGTGAACTCCATTTGCAATTTAAAAGACTTTTTTTATAAACATATGCCTTTATACACATATATGAAGAATATAAACAGATACACAAAACACAGACTTTGATATTAGTGGTTGGGGGGAGGGGAAATGAAGGGAGTAGAGGGCGTAGGTCACTGCATACTCTTTCTGTCTGATATTTTTCATCATGTGCATAAGTGCACATGATAATTTTTTAGGATTTTATTTTAATCCTATTATATTTAGAGACTGGTGGATTTGGTTCAAATCTTGCTCTCCCACCTACTAGCTTCAGGAGTGTGGGTACCTGACTTCACAACTTCAGCAGTCGTTGGTTGTAAAATGGGGCAATTGTATTGTCTGCCTTCTAGGGTTGTTGCAAAGAGCAGATGAGTTAGCACATGTGAAGCACTTAGCACAGAACCTGACACGTGTGGTCAATAAATATGGGCCTCATTATCATCATCATCATCATCATCATCATCATCATCATCATCATCATCGTCATCGTTAGTGTTACTATCTGTGGTTGTTATCCTGACCCAAAGAACTTGGTTGTTTGTTTGTTTGTTTCCTGAAAGCCAGGAAACCCTGCAATATCACTAACCAGGCTGTTCTTTGAAGTACGGCTGCCTGCTTCGCCCCGGGAAGGAGGGAGCCATGTGTTACAGTCCTGAGGCATATAGATCTTCCTTCAGCAGATCATTAGGCTCATGTTTGTCACATTTATTTTAAGGAAACTGGTAGGGAGAGGGTGGATGAGGTTAATTGCCCTATGGATGCTGGGCAGCCCTGTTCTCCAGATGGGGGGAGGTTCAACAAAGTCTGACGTGACCCCAGAGGCATGGCTAAGGCCCTGGCTCCTAGGCCTTACCAAACAGAGAAATAAGACTTGCAGAGAGGGAAGAGGAAAGGGGTCACTGGGGCCTGAGCTTTCATCCTGGGGACTCTAGGCTTGCAGAGAAACCCAAATGGATTGGTTGTGATTCTTACAGAAGTTTGAGAAAGCCCTAGACTTCATCTTATCCAGAATGAATCCGGCAGAGTCTCACTCCCCGAGCAAGTTAAGAGTCATTCTTATGCACAAATAATTCCTTAAACTTTACTCTGCCCTGGCAGGGAGGACCCCATGGAAAGCCAAAATAGGCCAGGCGCATCTTCCAATTCCTGTTGTCCAGTGAGTCTGGCGTTGCTCAACCCTGTACCAAAAAGCATGCCTGCCCACCCACAAACCTTTAGCACAGACCTACTGGGTGATGTCCCTACAGCCGTGTCACTCCGGGATGTCACTTCACCTCTTCAAGCCTCTGGTTATTCATCTGCAAAATGGGTAAAATAATAGTTCTGCCGCATTGACTTTTTGGAAGGATTAATACACATAAGCATTCATCAAATGGTAGCTACGTATATGAAGATTATTATTATGTTTCAGTCTACCTGTGAACCAAGATTTGCTTTCTCCTACCCTGTGAGACCTTCATCTTCATAAAAAGAAAACACATCAGTGTCCGTTAAACTGTGTGTTTCAGCCCTTCCAGAAAATAATCAAGAACACACGGAAGTCCCGGCTAAATGAGTAGAAAATGAACTCCTGGTGGATGGGCGGGGGCGGGGGGGTGCGGGTGACACACCTAATTCAATGTTGATTTTTCTGGCCACCGAAAATATTCCTTTTTACGGACCTGCTGGAGCTCCTTAGATTAACAACCTCGGCCGGCACTCATCGCCCCCACCCTGGCAAAGCTTCCCAGCCAGGGAGAAGGTGTGACTTCAGACTTCGTGGTAAGGATGGGGGTTGGGGGCGCGGAATGCAGGCCGGTGTGTGAGGTGATTGTAACCAGAAACGCCTAGGCAGGCATCTCGCTTCTGTCCTGAGCGGCCGCTGGCAGGCAGCCGGACCGGGAGCCGGGAGCCGGGAGCCGGGAGCCGGTCCGAGGTGCCCTGACTCGCCGCTGACCGCCCCTCCTGGGCCGGGCCGATAGCTTATCGGGTCCACTCGGGGGGCGCCCAGTGCTACAACCGGAAACGCGGCTGGAGGCCAGTGGATGCCTGATGGAGCGGCTCGCGCCGTGGTGCGCGCGCGCCAGGGCTTAGGCTCCCAGTAAAGGCCTTCTTCATCCATCCACCCGCAACCAGGTAAGTCATTGCCTCCACCCTCGGATCAGTTCGCTATAGGCAGGTGAACGGCTGGTATTTTATGGACACTGCGGAGCAGGGAGGGAAGTGAAAGTGTGAGCCAACGCAGGGGTCCCGGGAGGTCAGTGCCACCTCAGTGCCCACGGGCCTCAGAGTGGGGACATGAGCGCCGTGCGAGGGGAGGGGATGCTGGGACCCCGGTTGTGTACCCCAGGTTGCCGGTAAGGGTGCACCTGACCTCCGATTCGCATTTTCTCTTTCCCACAGCTTGACCTGAGACTCCTGGACTCAGGCTTGGCGTGGGCTCCATTCCACCGCGATGCCAGCATGCGTATTGGGGTGCCTTGTCTTGGGGTGGGAGAACCTGTTGTAAGAAGTTGTTTGTGGTATAGTCGAAAATGACAGAAATTTAGTGTGAAGCCTTGAGTTTAGGTCCAGGCTTTCCACTACTGTGCATTCCTGGGCCGCTTGCTTAACCTCTCTGGACCCAGCCTCCTCATCTTGCAGAGAGAAGTTTTATGATGAACTAAGTGGGTTGTTGGAGTTTGGTAAGATGTATAGTTGGAAGATCTTTATAAAGTAGAAGGAGCCTTATTTTGAGTGGTCTATTGTTATTAGAACATTTTAGCACTGTCTAGGGAAAGTCAGCCGGCAGCTCAGCTGACTGGGGTGTATGTTCCCGCAGAAGGAGACCCGGGCGGGGTCAAACAGGTTGAACCATGGCCGTCTTCTGCTCAGAACAGGTGTCCCCAGCCTCGGGGAAAGACATTTGGAAGGAAAAGCAGGGGGCGTCAGTGACCCCCCGAGGGCTGCAGAGGTTAGCCACGTGCTCCTCTGAGGCCTGAATCCCGGTATCCCGAGCAAGCCGCTCAGGACTCGGTCCCTGGCAGATCGCCGCCCGAGCTCGGCCCCCAGTTCGTTTCTTCAGCGCTTGGCCTGGGCTCACCGCGCGCCCTCACCCCGGTCCAGCTGCGCCTAGAGTTCACTCAGGGCAGCAGAGGACCCGCGAGTAGGCGCTCAGACAGACAGACGCCGCGGTGCCGGGCGGTCTCCGGCTGCGCCCGGGTCTGCGAATCAAAGAAGAAGCGTCCTTCTCTCACCCTCTCACCCCGCTCCGCTGGCTAGCCAAGCACGGAGCCCGCCAGGCTCTGGCCAACCGGCTCACGTGGCCCGGAGCCCAGAGGCTCGCTGAGGCGGCTTCTCTTTACTTTAAACAGGGGGCCTCATAAGACTTGTTTAGGGGCCCTGCAACACTGTATACAGAATCAACTATTTAAGTAAGTGCTTTTCTCTCTCTCTTTCTCTCTCTCTTTGGTTCATCTTTCTAAAATCAGCTTCTCAGTGGGATCCACATTCCCTCTGAGGTTAAGAACCATCCTTCTCCACCAGAAGCTCAGGGAGCTGTCGGTGCAGGATGGAACATGACAAGATTACAGGCCCCAGGTGGTGGTTTACACCTGTAATTCCAGCACTTTGGGAGGCTGAGGTGGGAGGATCACTTGAGGCCTGGAGTTCAAGACCAGCCTGGGCAACATGAGACTTCCATCTCAACAAAAAATTTAAAAATTAAAAATAATTAGCTAGGCTTGGTGGTATATGCCTGTAGTGCTAGCTGCTGGGAAGGCTGAGGTGGGAAGATCACTGGAGCCCAGGACGTTGAGGGTGCAGTGAGCTGTGAATGTGCCACTGTACTCCAACCTGGGCAACAGAGTGAGACCCTGCCTCAAAAACAAACAACAACAAGAAACAAGATCACGTGTTATTTCCTTACATGTACCCCTAAGGCACTTGGCTGTGAAAGACAGCACACACACACATAAACACTTCAAAAACTGAGGCCCAGACAGGAGTTACCACTGGTTCAAGGTCAGACAGCCAGTTAGAGGCTAAAAGTAACACACGGGCCTGTTGGTTCTTGATCTGATGCTAAGTATCAGATCTAATCGATTATTAGCTCTAAACAAGCTAATCACCAGTCCACAATTCAGCCAGAAACTGGCTTCCACAATGCACTTGATTAAGACTCCTGGCTATGGTTACTCTTCAAGGGCACATGCTAAACTAGTTGAAGAACACAACCTGAGTTTGCAGGCTACCAGTGGCTTGGAAAGAGGAAAGGTTCAGCTTAGCTCTATCCTTAATTAGTAGATGTTTAACCTTTAGGATGGCAAAGTACCCATGGAGACACTGATGAAAACTATGGACTTTCTCCAGAAAAATACACCCAAAATACAATTTTGAGACCAGCATCCTGGCTCTGAAGACCTGTGACAGCCATCCATGGAGTCATGTTAAGAATCTCCACTCCAACTAACCCAAATTTCACAGCCCTGGAGGAGAAGCAGCCTGTTTGGGGAATTCCACCTTGGCTCCATGTCTCTGAAGAGACTTGTCCCAGGCACTATATGGGATCCTCGCTCACACACAACCCAACAGCCGACCCACAATGGCACGCCTGCCAGTTATTGCCTTGGTCCGGCAAACCCCTGGCTAAGCATCCACAGCTGAGGGCAGTGAGAAAAGTTCAAGTCCCCCGGCCTTCTCAGCCTCGACTGTTTATCCATATGAAGGGCTCTCCTTCCCGGCCCACTTCCACCCCCACCTTTCTGAGATCGGCTATAAAAATAAACTATTTTTCCTTGTTAATAAATCTCCGCCCGGCGCCCTCTTTTAAAGAACTCAAAAAAAAAAAAAAAAAAATCACTGCGCCCAGCGCGAGCGAGCAGGGAGATTAATCTCGAAGCAGGATTTATGTGGCGCGGGGATCCTCAAACAATTGGAGTCATAAAGTGAAATGAGATTCGGAGGCGGGTGGGGGAAGGGGGAGGGCCTCCGGAACCGCAAACACGTTTGTGTAGCTAAACAATGTGGAAACTTTTAAAGACCCATTTCTGCAGACATCTTGCAGCAACCGCGCGTCTCTGTCAGCCCGCGGGAAAGGGAGAGAGATATATTAACTGAAGACACAATTTAAAATTACTTAGGGGTTTTAAACATGCGGACAATGGGGGCGGGCGTGCTGATAAACTGTTGTCCATATTTCCTTCTCTCAGAGTATTATTTCCAAAATATTCCACCCCCTTCACAATGCCCCCTTCCCTCCCCGCCCCTTCTTTTCTCTCTCCATTCATTACTTTGACGAGTGTGCAGCGACCGAAGTCGAAGCCAGGAGGTACCAGAAGCCAGCGCGCAGGATCCGGGTTTGCGCCCTAGTGCCCGGCGCACTGTGCGTAAAGACGCTGGTGCGGCGCAGAGCCCGAATGCTAGGGCTTAGGTACATCACATCTACTTCTGGGGTGGTCTTTCTTAGGACGTTAGATTCTTAGAGGCTTTAGGGATTCTACGCAGTCTTTTAATGCGTGGCCTCGGTCAGGATCACAGGCAAACCTTTCTCCCTGGCCTCAGGAGTAAGCGCGCAGGAACACATGCCCAGGCGGTTCCGGCTCCCAGCCCTGATCTGTACCCTTAGAGCTGGTGAGCTGGTTTGGACTCCTTGGCTCCAGATACACAACTAAGAGAGAAGCAGGAGCGAAGGCTGGCCCTCCTTGTTGTTGGGGGGACTTGTGTAGGAATTGTCATTAAGTCTGGAGAAATTGGGGCACGGGCTCAACATTCATCTTGCCCTGTAGCAACGCCCGCCTTCCGAGCACGGGATTCCCACAGTCGTCAACTCCCCGCAGGAACTAGGCGGCCTGGGTCAGCCTGTTTGACCTCCCGTTTGCTCCTATGTAAAATGGGGATATAACGGTATCTACCCCGATGGTTGTTGGGAGATTAAATGACTGCAAAGCTCGTAGAAAAGTGTAGGTGGTCAATTAGTGTCAGATGTTTCTGTGGTTATCACTTCTTATGACTGAGTTGTAAGAGCGTGGGCAGAACCCGAAAGACGGCCCTGTTACTCTACAGAGGAGACAGAGCCAGAGAGAGGCATTCACTGTCTCAGTGAATGAGGAGAATGTTAGGGTTGAAAGCCCGATTTCTGGGTTCATTCATTGATTTGATAAATATCCCATTAGTTTCAGGCTTGGTGCTGAGCTCTGGAGGCCCAGCTGTGACCAGGATGGTCCTCTGCCCCGCGGAGCACGACGATCAGCGAGAGAGACCGATGCTGAAACCTACAGTACTTCCTTTGATGCCAAATTCTTGCCCGCGCCCCTCCTTAATGCTTCTCTGGTCACAGCTGGGGCGCTGCAGGCTGCAGACAGACCCCTGCCCCCAGGAGGCATACAAACGTGGGGGTTAGGGGAGAACAGGCAAAGGCAGAGGCATTCTCCACCTAGGACGCCTCTGTGGCCGCCGCCGCGCGCCAGCCTGTGACCAGCGGCGCAGCTTCACCCAGGCTGCCGGCTGCCGCTGTCGCCCCTGCGGGGCACACGTCCAGCAAAACATTTCTAAATGTGTCTGGGCCCAATTCCGGAGTGTGAAGCAATCCCTCCGGCCCACGCTGCCGGCGGACCCTTTATGTAGTCGCGTTTCAGCCGCGCAGCGCTCATCAGCGCCACTTATGTCATCGTTTCTGGGTGCGCGCGGGCAAATTTGCTCCGCGCGCGCTCCCAGCGACCCTCCCCTCCCAGTGGCCTCCACTCTAGCCCTGCAGGGCCCCCAGGGATTTGCTCTGGGGGCTTGGCCAAGAAAACTGGCCACCGGGACGGGCTGTTGTCTGCCTCCGTGAGTGTGGCCCAGGTGGAAATTCCAGTGAAAACTGCGCATTCTGAGTTAAAACAAAACACAGCTAACCTAAACTAACCTAAACTCGTTTAGAGAGGTTTGAATTGGCTGCCTAATTACGGATTCCTCCATCATAAGTCTCTTGAATTAACTAGGCAAAACTGTCAATTATCCAAATGTTATACTGAATTTCCCAGAATTTCCTGGATTTGCCAGGTAGTCAACATCTGCTGTTATGGGGACAAGCGTCCAGATTGTATTAGCACAATGTTCTGCTCTCCATCTGTGGCTGGATGCCTGCTCACTCTCCTGAATTTTTCTGATACAGTACTTCTGGATTTATTTTTCCCTGGCAAATTCCACGATGCTCCCAAGGCTGTGATGGAGAAGGGAGGGAGAGATGGGTGTGGTGATGAGAGTGGTGGTTACCTTGGCATCTTATCTGCGCTTCATGGGCTTCTGAGTATGTTCATGGCTGGAAGAAGACCTTCAGAGGCTGCCCCACCAGGTTTCCCAAATTAGAGAATTAAAGCAATCTCTCTGGTCATCCAGACACTAGATCTCTTAACTTTCCCCAAATTTCCAGATAATTAAGTGTATACGGGAAAGGAGAAGATGGGCCAAAATTTCCACATAATTTTCTAATTTTCTTTCATCTCCATTATGTCAAGAGAAGTGTAAATATACCCCTTTTACCTTGAAAGGAGAAAGAAAGAAAGAGAAAGAAAGAAGGAAAGAAAGAAAGAAGGAAAGAAAGAAAGAAGGAAAGAAAGAAAGAAGGAAAGAGAAGAGAAAGAAAGGCAAACAAAACAAATCTGTATTTGTTTGAAACTCTCTTCCTGCATTTAGAGGCTGTGTGTGTGTGTTTGTGTTTGTGTGTGTTGAGCCAAGGTCACTGGGCAGCAGAGGAACAGGACTAGGGTTTGGGACAACTGTGTCAACGTTTTCTATTTAGGAAATGTCTGTTGGATCTCAATCCTAGTGGATCCCATTTTCCCCAGAAAGCACCAATTTCTAACACTTTTGTGTCTTCGGGCCCCTGTATCTTGTAACCTATGACAGAGCTCAAGGATAGAGGCTGGTTCTACACTAACAAAGTCCAGTGAATCTGTCCACAAATTCTCCCCAACAACTTTGGTATGGGGTGGTGTCGGTGGGAAATGTGTGGCTGCCTGGGGCAGGAGTCCACATAATCCAGCTGGACTGGATCTTGATTCCTTTCCCTTCCCTTAATTTCGCCAGTGTAGATCTCTGCCTAGAGACAGGGAAGTCTGAGAGAAGATCCAGAAGTCCCTGCTCTGGGAGCTCCTTAAGGGCTGTGGTTGGTTATGGTCTTCCAGTTGTTGGGGAAATTTTTGAGGACAGAGAGACCCCTGACTTTTGCAGCTGGAGAGAGGATTAAACACATGTCCAAGCGTGTGCACACTCTCTTCCTCCTCCAGCAGCACACAAAGAGGAGGAAAGGTTGGAGTATATGAAGGATGAATCCTCAGCCTGAAAATTATATATATATCAGGGAGGCAGCCTGCAGATCTCCAGCTAATTTACAATGAGGTCCTGGACCAAGATCCTGGTTCTAAAGACTTTAATTGGAGTTCAAGAACACCTCCCCACAGGAGGGAAGACCCAGAGATTCTATTGCATCCCAAGGATGTTCCCAACTCCCGAACATTAAGAATATCCTCATTAGAACCTGTTTCCCACTGGTGGTCCTCCATCAACTCTTCAACTCGAATTAAACTGGGGACACTTCGGACCGGGTCTGGGTCTGGAAATGCAACTTTCAGAATCAAGGGCTCTGGAGTCTGAATGCCAAAGCTGAACCTCTTCCCTCACTTGCTAAGTGATGCTGGGAAAGCAATTTAACCTCTCTGAACCTGGCTCTCATCTGTGAACCGGTGATAACAGTACTCCCCTCTTAGGGTTGTTAGGAGGAGCCAATGAAGGAGGCAGGAGGAGGGAATGGCTAGATCAAGATTTATCTGGTCTGTAGTAGAACTGGAGGCCTGTCCATACTGGGTCCTCAGCCAACAGGTTGCAGCACGCAGGCTGGCAGCAGCTCCTCTCAGCCAGATGGTGAGAATGTAATAAAATAAATATATATTGTCGGGCTATTCCAGAAACAGCAATGTGCGGTGTAGGAAAGCTTCGTATCGAGCTCTGTTGGTGGATGTCTGCTTTTCACTCCTAGGCCAGTCCTCAGGCTGTGGGTTCCAGTCCAAGCCCTGCCCGTTTCTTGCAGGGCGACTCTGTGTAAGTGTCTTCCCCTCTCTGGGCCTGGAGTAGGCAGTGCTGGAAATGACTCCTACCTGCAGGGTCATTGTGCGAATGAAATAAACGAGGAGGTGCGTGACACGTGGTAGTGAGATTGAGAGATACAGTATCACAGCACGTCGTAACAAACACATAAGCACAGCCTAACACAATATACACATCCTAATGGAAGGTAAACGTGGTATAATATCCGATATTACGATGTGTTATATTGTATTATAATTCTAGGCACACGTGAGCGTGCTGGGAGAGACAGACTGCGTTAGCCAGGACGTGCTTCGCCATTTTAATGCCCGTGGGGGACGCAAGGTCTTACTGACTCGGGTTTCGAAGCGCGGGTGAGCACTTGGCAAAACGCAACATCTTTCTCCATGCAGCGCTGCTCAGGGCCCACTGCTCCAGTCTTGGGAAGATTCTTGCAGGTACCCGGGCACTGGGAAACCCTGGTAGGATCCGGCCGCTCTGTGGCGGCAGCTAGGAGCCCACATGGCACCGAGGAAATCGGGCGTCTGTGGCAATTCCCGACTGAGCGCGGCACAGCGCTGTGCAAACTGATGCAGCAACCTGAACGCGCCGTACCTCACGGAGCACGAAGCTTGGAGGAGACCAAACAGAGAACCCAGAACACCTACCCACCCTTCCGCCTTCTGCTTTCCGTGCGGCGCAGGGAGCAGGCGGTTTCCGCAGGGAGAAGGCATGGTTGGAAGCAAAGCACATTTTGCTTCTCCGCGCTGCTTCCCGGGATTTAGCCAGTGCCTCAGATGCGCGCGCTGACCAACCATCGAGACACGATTCTTTGGAGCCCTTTCTTCTAAAGGCATCGACACATCTGCAGAATTGTTTTCAGCGGTGGAATCACTGACGCACACACCAAATCGCTTGCACTCGGAACAATTTGCCCGTAGAATTATATGCACATAGAAGTATTTGAGAATTGCACATCGTTGGCTCGTGGGCATGGAATTATCTGCACATAGATAATTGTTTGCATATGTTGTTTGCATATGTCTTTTGCATATGTTGTTTGCCACGGATAATTTAGGCGTAATTATCTGTAGACAGAAACGTCTTTGCGCACACACATTATTTGCAGGCGCATTAGCGCGCACACACTTCATTATATACACGAAAATTAAGGGCACACCCGCGGCTATGCGCTCTGGCACAGCCCGTGGCCCCCACCCGCAGGCGCAAACCTAAGGGTGTAAAGATGAGCACTGAGTGTCTTATGTTTCGAGGAAAGTTCCGGAGTTGAAAGGAGAAAACTCTCTGGAGTCCACGTTCTCTCTTTGTTGTTGGGGTTTGGGTGTTTGTTCTTGTTTCTTGTTTTTATTTTTTGACAGAGGTTGAATTCCCGACAGTTTTCCTGCTAGGAAAGACAGCGGGGACAAAGGCCAGAGGGTCACCCTGCTTGGAATCGAGGTCCGGGAGCAGTCCTTTCAGGGTTAAGGGCAGCGCCATGGGAACAATGAGTACAGAGATCGTGGCGCGGCCTCCTCGCCTCCCCCAGGCCGGAGAAGAGCCAGGTGGGGCCTGGAGGGACCCGCGGCCTGCGCTCAGAGGGCCGGGGGAGCTGTGTTTATTTTCTAGTTATTCTTGGCCGCCTTCCACGCGATTATTTGTAGCAGCTTAGGGAAGTTCAGGGAGAGCTGGGGCCTTAAGGGGTGGGGTAAGGGTTCCTCTGCCAGACCCCATGGATTTTATGGCATCGGAGCTCCAAGGGCAAATTACAGGCGGAATCAAAATGTGTAAATTCCAGTATAATATATAATAATATAATTATATATAAAATATATAATATAATTTAATGTGTAAATTATAGGTTAGCATCGTAAAGAATCCTAAGTCTCGCCGCTCAAGAAAGGCGAGTTGTGGGTTTCCAAGCTGACTCCCAGCCGGGCGCGCGCCATTGCGCCATGGGCGTCTGCGGGGCTCCGTCCCCAGGCTTGGGCAGCCGGCGCGCCGGAGCGCTAAGAGGGAGAGCTGAGACGCAGGCCCAGAGTTCTGTCCCAAAGCGGGTGGCCTCACCAGCAGGAAAGAAAGGGGGCCAGGTTGAGCACCCTGGCTTCGGAGGCTGCCAAAAGACCGACAACCTGGAGCTGGGAGCATGGGAATTGGGAACGCTGCTTTTTCTCCCTGGGCCCCGCCGCTGTGGCGGCCTGTTAGCTCGGGCTCGCTAATTAGACTTAATCGAAAGTGCCTTTATACGCCTAGCCAAGAGCTAAAGCTAGTTTAAGAGGTTAGGATGTATGTGCTGCCACAAAAGTGCGCCACAGAGGTTCCTTGGAAAGAATTTCAGTAGCCTTACAGTTCAGAAAGCTCTCTTGACTTCATTTTGCATTATTTAGCGTTTTCTGGGTCTCATTTGTTTTCTTCTTTTCCCTCCATAGGCTTTCTTGTTACGTCTTCTTTCCCCCTTTTTCATTTTTTTCTTTCCTGGGTTTCCTTTCCCTTCTTCCCTCCTCCGCCCTTTCTCCCTCCCTCCATCCCTCCCTCACAACTTTCTTTCTAATTTCTTTTCTTTTTTTTGTCTTCTTCCCCCTTTTCTCCTTGCCTCATCCTTTCTCACTTCATGACCAATTTTCTTGTTGTTCTCCCCACATTTGCAATATTTCAAAGTCCCTCCTTTCTGGTGTCTTTTTTTTCTCTTTGTTCACTCTATTTTGCAATCCCCCATCTATTTCCTCCTTTTCCTTCTTTTCTTTTTTTTTTAATCTTTCTTTTCCCATTCTATGATTAATTCTTCATGTCTTGGCCCAGAATGTGGTGCAATTGAACTTAAATTTCCTTGATTATGGCAAATGTAACTAAAAATAGGTCACAGTGGCCTGGAGAGAATTAGAAAGGGGAGGAGAACATTTCGATAGCAGCATCAAGAAGTCCTGCATTCAGTTAGCACTAGCCTCTCCAGGGCTGGATACATTGGAGAGGTGAGGGGGCTGAAAGATTAGTAAGAACTCAAACTTTCCATGGCCAACGAGATTGTCCATTTGGAAGGGGTGAACTATCCAGTTATCAGCAGGACACTGGTGTGTTATCATGCACGTGAGCATACCAGGGTCTGTGCATATCAGCTGTCCATTTGATTTCCATCTTTGTTCTAGGAGCTCCTGAGAAAATCTTGCTAAGAGTTAGCACGAATTTCAAGAAGACAAATAAACCACCCATGATAAAAATCCTTTTGAGACCACCTAGCTCCCTTTCTGGATGACAGATTTCTATTTTTCCTCCCTAGGAGCCCAGGTCTCCCCTTCTCAACAGCTGTTCATCCATTGTTATATTTATTGGGTAAATATAAACCCATAAATACACCTGAATGAAAAGCTTCATGTTCCATAATATGCTGTTCAGAGCCAACAACATTCATCTTCCAACCATTTCACTTCTTTGGTTTGACAAACAGTGTAGGAATTCTACACTCCTGCTCCTTTTCCCAAGTGATGAGAATATTAACATCTGACCACTCTGCCCCCAGGAGTAGCCTCCACCCCATCCACCATTCCAAAGCCTCCTTATTAATAAGAGGTCACTTTCTTCCAGGCCTTAAGCTCAGCCTGCAATTCAGACCAGACAGGGAGAATATGTTGACATACCTGAGCCAGTGGCAATACCAGGGTGATCCTATCCTCGTGAAGGGAAGGGAAGAGGCTTCCTAGGGGCCCATGCTGGGTACCTGTGCTTCTAGAGACCGGAGAAACAGGCGCTCCTGTGTGGAGATCAAGGGAGTGACTTCAGGAAAGAAATCCTGGCTCCATCACAGTTCATTTTCATAAGTGCATGCCCTTTAAGTCTGGCTTTCTGGAATGACCCAAGCAGCAAGCTGCTGAGCCCTTCTCCTAGCCATTGATTGCCTGGCTCTTTTAAAGCTTGGAATCCAGTAAGGTTGGTGTAGATGAAAAATATTCGATTAGCATATTGTGTTGTTGAGGGTGTGGGTAATAAGCACTCAAACCTGGGCACTTACAACTCCTATGGTGGGTGGCAATTTGGTGTGCCATCAAAATGATGACAGCACAACGTTTTGACATAGCAATTTTTGTCCTAGGTGTTTATCCTACAGATGTGGTCATGCATTTGCAAAATGGCATTTGTATGAGGATGTTCAATGCAGCACTGCTGTAATAGCCAGTTTGAAAATGACTTGGTGGGCATGAATGGGGAGCTGGTTAAACTGATTATAATAAGGGGGCAGTGACATATTATGCAGCTATAGAACAGATCGAGGGCTTTCTGCATGTACAAATATGAAAGCATCTCTAGGATATAAGCAAAGGACAATGAAACTAAAAGCAACAGGCAGAATGGTTTGTATAGTATGCAACTGTGTGTGTGTGTGTGTGTGTGTGTGTGTGTAGTGATTCCCCAGAGGGGCATAAAAGACACTGCCACCCTGTCACTGTGGTTACCTCCAGGGAGAGCCAACTACATTGTTGAAGAAGGAAAATCTGCTTTTCACTGTATACTGTTTTATACTTTTTCAGTTTTTTTTTTTTTTTGCCTTTCACATGTCCTACTTATGCTATACATAATTTTTAAATGAATTGAAAAAATAATAGAAAATGGTTGCTGTCCTCATGGTCTTTTCTTTTTCTCTGCAGCCTTTTTATTGCTTTCTCTCATTCTCCTCTCCCTTCCAGACTAATAGTCACCACCTGATGAACACTCACCCCATGTAGAAGTTGTGGCAACTGCCTTAAAAATACCTCACTTCATTCTCACATCAGCTCTGCAAGAGAGGCATTCTTAGTCCTATTTTACAGGTGTATAAACTGAGGCTCCTAGCGACAAATCTCCTGCCCAAGCTCACATACCTGATAAGATGCTTTCCAACCCAGGTAGTCTGTTTCCAAAAGCAAATGATTACAATCTAACTGACCCCTACTTCCATATCCTCTTTCTTTTCTCCATTTATTCTCCCAAGACTTCCAGCCACTCCTCCATTCCTTAATTTCCACCCCATCTCCCACCACTCACAATTGAATAAATGAAAATAAAATGCTGGAAGGAGAACAGCTAAGTCCAGACCAAAGCAGGCCAACTGGTTCTAATGCAAATTCAAAGACAATTTGCTGAACTACATGGTGGCAGATGGAATGGAAAGGTAGACTTGATGGAAACAGAAATCAGTCAGTCCCTCGGCTGTTCATAGGAAACCCACCCATGGACTCACAAGTCCTATTTCTTTCTCCAGCAGTTCCCATAAATCCTAGCAGGTCTTCATTCTTGGAGCCAGCACTAAGCCCTGAAAGGTAATGGGGTGTGAGAATTTGGCTTTGGAAAAATTCTCGGTTAAGATCCGGATGTGGGGCCAAGATTCCTGCGGGGAGCCCTTAAACATAGGAGCTGGGGCTGTTAACTAAATTTCCTCTTATCTGAGGATTGGGCTTCTGCAGGTGAGGCCTCCAAACTTCAAATGCATTCCTCTGCTACCACAGCAAGGCCCCAGAAAGATACCAGGAATCACATTTTTTGGCACATGGAACTAACTCGTGGCCAAGTCAGCAAATAGCTCTGGAACACTTAGGATGTACAAGGCACTGCACAGCCAAGGTACCAAAATGTGTGTCAGTTTCATATATACTGGCATATTATAAAAATTAAATTCAAATTATTACAAAAATCAAATTCGAATTCTATTTTTTAGAAGTTATACAGTGAAAATACATTTCTATCTCAGCTCCTTTCCCCAGTCCTCTAGTTTGCTTTTCTGAGGCCATCCAACTGTGACCTCTTTCTTGTATATTTTCTGGATATAATCTAAGCATGATTGATTTTTTTCTTATTTGAATCATTACCTTTTAGACCCAACATATAGCCATGGCCTAGTGTGTAAGAGCCTGGATCCACACACTGGTCCATGACTTTTTAGGTCTATGTACTTGGCCTGGTTCCTCAAAGACCGTGCTTTGGTTTTCGTTTTCTTTTCTTTTTTTTTTTTTTTTTTTTTGAAACGGAGTCTCGCTCTGTCGCCCAGGCTGGAGTGCAGTGGCGCAATCTCGGCTCACTGCAAACTCTGCCTCCCGGGTTCACGCCATTCTCCTGCCTCAGCCTCTCCGAATAGCTGGGACTACAGGCGCCCGCCACCACGCCCGGCTAATTTTTTGTATTTTTAGTGGAGACGGGGTTTCACCGTGGTCTCGATCTCCTGACCTCGCGATCCGCCCGCCTCGGCCTCCCAAAGTGCTGGGATTACAAGCGTGAGCCACCGCGCCCGGGCACCGTGCTTTGGTTTTCTCATCTGAAAAAGGGGATGATACCAATACCCGCCTGAAAGGTTTCCTATGCAGATTAAATATGACAAAGCAATGTCAAGCATCTAGAGTTGTGCCTAGCACAAACGCTCCATTATTTATGAGAGGAGCCAAGATAATTAGTACTTTATTATCTTAATACATAGCTGTGTTCTGTTCTGTGTGTGTGACTGTGCATTCTTCCCCACCAAATTTCTTCCTGATGCAGCGTAGGTGACAGTATCTTAGACCATAACTAGGAAAATAAGTGAAGAATTAAGATTCTACCATCAGTGAAAGTATCTTATAACTTTCAATGTCTAAAAAGGAGAAAGATGTTAAAATTTTCCAATACTGGCTTCTTCCAAATAGCAAGATGTTGTATTTGGTGGTTCTGTACAAAATAGAACTAGCATTTCTGTTACTACTCTGGGGTATGTGTGTGTGTGTGTATGCATACACCTGTATATGTGTGTTACATAGGCAGTTGAGGCAAATGCCTGAACCCAGAACCTGGCCACATTGTATATGAATAGACCTCAATTAGAAATAAAATTTGCATTAAACTTGAAAATGTTTGTGGTCATATTAAAAAGTAGGGTGGCATTTACAAATTTAAGGTTATGCACAGACTACATCAACTTTTAAAATGAATGTGTCTGGATAAAACTTTATTCTCTTTAAGAAGTGTGTTCACGTATCGTTTATTTAAGTTGAATCCTCACTTTGTGTAAAATATCGGGGAACCCTAGAAGGTGATATTTCCCCTGCATTCTTTTCTGGTCCCCTTGGTGATAGAGTGGTCTCTGATGCTCACGGCGTGGGTGAAGGTGTCTGTACTTTATAGGTACAAAGACAAATGCTGGACTCTCCCCTGTAGATGGGTTTTGAAAATGACTTCATAGTTCTTTGCAAAGATCATTGCACAGTTGGATAGTAAATGATGCGTTTTTTTTTTTTTTTTTTTTTTGGTCATTCACCAAGTACAATCTACCCCTTCTCCCTGCCAGGAATGAAGCCAATAAAACAGAAGGATAGCAAGATCTCAAATCTGTTGAGTGTGAGCTTCTCATAGCAACATAAACATAAACTTTGTGGGTTTTTTCTTTATACTTAAAAAGCTGTTTAAATACAGAAAAGTACATAGATTAATATGTCAAATACCTATGTACTCACACCTAGAAAAAACACATATTAACAAGTGGTCATATTCACTTCAAATCTTTTTTTTTAATAACAGAAGCAAAATACTATAAAGTTCAAGTGCTTTTTCCTTTTATAACTTTGTCCCCCTTCCTCTTCCTCTTCTTAGAGAAAACCACTGTCATAATTTTGGTAAATTATTTGCAGTCTAATTTCTTATATGTTTATAAAATATACACTTGTCTGTTAGCAATACAAAATTTTGGCTTGTGTTTTTTAATTTGCAAAAATCTTATATATACAGGTCTACAATTTGCTTTTTCATTCAATATTATACTTCTGAGTTTAATACATATTGGTGGATAATATATAATTGTAAATATTAATATTATATTATATAAACATATTTCATTCATTTTAATTGCAACATAGTAACCTATGATTGAATAATAATTGTAGCTAATACTTGCATAATACTTTCTATGTGCCAAGCACTGTCCTAACCATTTTATGTAATGAACTCACCTAATCCTCACACCTATGAAATAGTTGCTATTGCTATCCTCATTTTCCAGATAAGAAACATACAGTTAAGGAATGAGCCCAAGGTCACTTTCTCAGCTAGTGGATTTTTATATATTTTTTTCATAACCATTACAGACAGGCCAGGCGCGGTGGCTTATGCCTATAATCCCAGCACTTTGGGAGGCCGAAGCGGGCAGATCACAAGGTCAGGAGATCGAGACCATCCTGGCTAACACGGTGAAACCCCGTCTCTAATAAAAATACAAAAAAATTAGCTGGCCGAGGTGGCAGGTGCCTGTAGTCACAGCTACTCGGGAGGCTGAGGCAGGAGAGTGGCGTGAACCTGGGAGGCAGAGCTTGCAGTGAGCCAAGATTGCACCACTGCACTCCAGCCTGGGCAACAGAGCGAGACTCCATCTCAGAAAATAATAATAATAAAATAAACCATTACAGACGACACAGCAAACATCTTTGTACTGCTTCTTCATATACGTCATTTATTTTTATATGTGAAAGGTTTATTTTGAGTAGAATTGCTGGGACTTTGAGTATGCACACTGCTAACTTTGCTAAATATTTTCAATGTCAATATCTGCATGTGTGGTTTGGGGCAGCCTTCACTTTACTGAGCCTCAGTTTCTTTCTTTGTAAAATGGGAACATGAGGGCTGGCTCATAAAGGTTGAGGTAGAGATTTAAAAAGCTGTATGTGGTAAACCTGCAATAATGAGTAGCTATTATACATCCTCATAAGAATATTACTGTTGCATTACTCTGTGATAGCGCTGACCAGACTCTAATTAAGGATAAGTATTTCAAAGTTCAAAAATGATTGTTAGGACTGAATTGGACAGTTCTTCTTAGTTGCTGTCTCATTGTTATAGGCTTGAAAATAAGCAAAAGGAATTTCTGATAAAACTTTATATTAAATCATACCAAACAACCCAGAGGAGGGAATATGAAGCCAAGACTTAAACTACACAACTGAACCATTCTGGACTAATTGATGACTGTGCAGCCTGGGCAGGTCCCTCGGACTTTCTGCGTGTCTTGTTCTCCAGGTCTTAAGGAAAAACGATGATACTTTCTTGCCTTGAAAGATAAGGTTGTTATAAAGAAACAGATGAAAGAACTGGGTGAATCCCTTTTTTTTTTTTGAACTATGGACAATCAAAGATCTGAAGTAGATTTAAAGATATTATTTTCTGGCTGGATACCAGAAAGTATTTTATTATTGCATACATACTCAAAACATTTCAGAAAATTTTATCTTAACTTTGGAAATTAGTTTGTCTTAGAAGAGGAAAGGAACATACCATATTGGTGTGTTCATGGAATTTTTCTCATTGCTGTGCCAGCTTCAGATTCATGAAAATATTAAGGCTTTGTTTTCCTACATAAACTGATTTAGGTAGTAGAAAGATGGGAGAGAGAGGAAAATACACAGATGCAACTCAATCAAACAGTTGTTTTGCAAGCAATTGGTTTCTTGATGGGATTTGATTAATTGTTTTCAAAAATAACTTGCCTGAACAAATTTGGTATCTTTCCTTTGTCTATCTGCCACGACTGCCAAGATATTAAAACCCAAACTAGCTGTGTTTAAAATTTCTTTAATCAGTTATCAGCTAAGTTCAGCATCTTTTATGTCAAAAATAGCTCACTGGTAGCTTGGGTAAAGCCAATTGGCTCCTCTTCAAACTGGTTTGTCTGAGGCTGGGGCCACAGGAAATGCTCTGGTCCTGCTCCTAGCTGAGACCCCATTGATGTCAGCTGGAGTTGGGCCATTTTCATTTGCTAATAAAGCCCCAGCATCCATGGTGAATAACTGATGAAAGATGCTGGCTGCTGTTGGTGGCAGGGAAAGAATGCAGCACATCCAGGGGGAAGGGAAGAAATTAGAAGGAAAACTTAACCAGTGGTTCAAACCTGTTCTTTCAGCCAAGTCCTAATGGTGTAATGGCTGGCTTATTTTTCCAAAGGCTAGGGGTATGGGAATAAAAGGGCTGAAGAGAGAGAAGGATAGAAACACACACACACACACACACACACACACACACACACACACACACGTATACACACACAGAGAGAGAAGGCAAGGTGCATGATGAAATAGATGTTTTATAATTGTTTAAATCAGCTAGAAGAAGAATAGGCACTACTCAAAGGCAAAGACAGTTTATTTTCTCTTGTGGAGAAAGGGTCAGCACAGTTTCAGTTGTATGTGGGATAGTTATATCATGATAGGCAGAAGTATGACTTCATGGTCGTCTTTAGTTAGAGGTTAAATACCGTTGAAAGAGATGAGTCTGGGTGTTAAGCTGACAAAGGGCAAAATGATGACTTTGTAATGTGGTTGTATGATACAGAAATCACTGTTTTCTGAATTTGGTTACTGTTAAATTCACTTAATGACTTTTGCCGTATTCAAGCACCGTCTATTCTATTTTCTCTTCTATTTACTTTTCTAAAGCTAAATGTCTATTTTGGCTTCGTCTGAAACCATTATGGGTTTGTTGGGTTTGTCTTTTTAAATAGCATCCATTACAATAAAGAGATACATATTAACATTTCTTCTAAAGTTCATCTGGTCACACACTTAAAATCATCTTGTGGATGGCCAAGGGTGTGGGACACTTTAGGGTGATTGTTAAGAGTGTAGGGTTTGGTATCAGTCAGACTTCAGTTTCAGCACTAATATTTAGCAGCTGTATAACTACATTCAAGTTACTTAATCCCTTTGAGTCTCAGTTTACCCACCAGTAAAATGGGGATGATACTGCCATCCTCATGGGGTTGTTGTGAGCATTGAATAAGATCAAGCATGTTAAGTGTCTGTGCCTCGCACCTATGCTATTGGGTGCATTGTGTCCCTCCAAAATTCATGTTATCAAGTTCTAATCCCTAGTACCTCAGAATGTGGTTGTAATTAGAGGCAATGCCTTTAAAGAGATAATGAAAATAAAATGAGGTCATTAGGGTGGGCCCTCATCCATATGACTGGTGTCCTTTTAAGAAGAGGAGATCAGGACACAAAAATGCAGACAGAGGCAAGACAATGTAAAGATAGGGGAAAGGTAGCCATATGCATGCCAAGGAAGGAGACCTCAATACTTAATCAACCCCACCAACACCTTGCTCTTGGACTTCCAGTCTCCAGAATCATGAGAAAATATGTTTCTATTGTTTAATCTACCCAGTCTGTGTTATTTAGTTATGGCAGTCCTAGCAAACTGATACCATGCATATAGAGTGTATATCCAGAGAGACTCTTGTCTACATCCTTGGTGCTTAGCCATATGCAGACATGGTCTCAGACTCTACTTAGATCCAAGTTTCAGATGATGGCACAAACCACAAAATAGTGGATCCTGCATTGAAGCAGGGCCTCCTTATTGCCTTCTTGGCAAATTCACAGCAATGTTGTCATCTAAGAAATATGGTTATTACGTGGGGAGAGTGACTAATCCCCAATGACTCTGACCCAATTTAATTTTTAGGTAAGAATTCTAGGATTCTGTGAAACGCAGTTATTTTTTGTTGAAAAAAAAAACTTCTGATCCAGAAGTTTTATATTTTACCAAATGAAATTTAAGTCTGAAATTTCATTTTAGGTGGAAAGAAAATATAAGTCTTTGAAATAAAGTTGTACATTTACATGCTTTTACAACTCAAAGGCAATTTTGATTTTAATATCAAACTTTCAGATTTTGGCACATCATAAGAACAAGTGCCTCAGGACATTTGTTTTGTTCTTTTTTTTCTTTTTCAGTTTTATTTATTTATTTATTTAGCTATTTTTATTTTTTGTTTTATTTTGTTTTTGAGACAGTCACGCTTTTTCACCCAGGTTGGAGTGCAGTGGCATGATTCTGGCTCGCTGCAAGCTCCACCTCCCAAGTTCAAGTGATTCTCCTGCCTCAGCCTCCTGAGTAGCTAGGATTACGGGTGCCTGCTACCATATCCAGCTATTTTTTTTGTATCTTTAGTAGAGACGGGGTTTTGCCATGTTGGCCAGGTTGGTCTCGAACTCCTGACCTCAGGAGTTCCACCCGCCTCGACCTCCCAAAGTGCTGGGATTACAGGCTTGAGCCACCACGCCTGGCCTTATTTTATTTTTAAACTTTTTTATTTTTTAAATTGTTTTCCCAAGTTTTTATTTTAGACTCAGGAGGTACCTGTGCAGGTTTGCAATATGGGTAAATTCCGTGCTGCTGGGGTTTGGTGTGCAAATGATTTCCTCAACCAGGTAGTGAGTATAGTCGCCAATAGGCAGTTTTTCAATCCTCACTCTCCTCTGACCCTCCACCCTCAAGTAAGCCCTGGTGTCTATTTTTCCCCTTTTTGTGTCCATATGTACTCAATTCAACTTTTATTTTAGATTCAGGGGTTACATATGTAAGCTTGTTACCTGGGTATATTGCATGAAGCTCTGTCACTTGGGTACTGAGCAATGAATTCTGCAGAGCTTCTGACCCAGATTCATGCTTCAAGATGCAGTTAATGTTGTGTGATGTTTCAAATGGCTTATCAGGCTTGAGAAAACGTTCATCTCAGAATCTGTTTTCAGCTTCTCTCTCTTGGAAATTGTCATTAACCTTCCCACCTCACTACCTCATACCCCTTCACACCTTTCATCCAACTACCAACTAGATTATTTATAAGGTTTTGTGAATTTCAAAAATATTTTATAAGTATTGTTTTATACCCATCTCTACATACTTTATTCCCAATGAGCTAGGCATGCAGTTGGCATGGTAGGGCATGTGGTGTTATTTACCATTTTTCACATAAAGTGATGCTTGATGGTTTAATCACTATGAAAACAGTGGTTCGTAGGCTCGTGAAGGAGGGTTAACTTGGGCTGCGTCCTAAAGGATGATAATTTGGATAGGTAGAAAAAAGAGGACCGGGTGTGGTGGCTCACACCTGTAATTCTAGCACTTTGGGAGGCTGAGGCAGGCAAATCACTTGAGGTCAGGAGTTTAAGACCAGCCTGGCCAACATGGTGAAACCCTCTCTCTACTGAAAATGCAAAAATTAGCCAAGTGTGGTGGTGCATGACTGTAATCCCAGTTACTTGGGAGGCTGAGGTAGAAGAATCACTTGAACCTGGGAGGCAAAAGTTGCAGTGAGCTGAGATTGCACCACTGCACTCCAGCCTGGGCAACATAGTGAGATTCCATCTCAAAAAAAAAAAAAAAGTAGAAAAAAAAAAGAGGAGAAACTATTTCAAGCAATGAGGAGAAATTGAGCAAAATCAGATCATATTGTGTTGGTTGAATATCCCTTATCAGAAATATTTGGGGCCAGCAGTGTTTTGGATTTCAGATTTTTTCAAATTTTGGAATATATGTAAATACCTAATGAGATATCTTAGGAAAGGGACCCAAGTCTGAACATGAAATTCATTTGTTTCATATATACCTTGTACACATAGCCTGAAGGTAATTTTATACAACATTTTAAAATAATTTTGTGCATGAAACAAAGTTTTGACTGTGTTGACTGTGACCCATCACATGAGGTCAGGTGTGGAATTTTCCACTTGTGGCATCATGCTGGCACTCAAAAAGTTTTGGATTTTGGAGCGCTTTGGAATTTAGATTTTCTGAGTAGAGACATTACTTGTATTGTAATAATTTGCTTGTACATTCGTCTCCTTATTGGAGCATTGTGAGACCATTAAGATGAGTGGGTCTTATTCATCTGTTTACACCTGTTGCCTAGCACGGTGCCTGCAATGTGGTGGTCATATATTACATCGCAATAATCGACAGGACTCATGGACTCTCAGCTGACTTCTCTCAACTCATAGAAACACAACTCACACTGGCTTATGCAAAAATAAAATTTTACAGGGGAGAAATTATTGGCTTATGAAATGTGGAAGCTTATGGACGTGTCAGCTTCAGGTATATTTAGGTCAAAGGACCCCAACAATGTCTCTTCATCTTTTGGTTCTGCTTTTTTCTTTGTTGAATTCCTCACCAGACAGAATCATTCCAGATAGTAGTCTCTCTTTTTCTCTTTCCCTGTATAAATAATTATTAATGAACCATCTGAGCAAGTTAGAGACATTGTGCCTCTTTAAATACAACAGAGAGCATTTGCTAAAAACAAGGATTTTACCTGACATAATCACAGCACAATAACTGAAATCAGGAAATTCAATGCTATTATCAAATCTACAGTTTACGTTTCATTTCCGTCAATTGTCCCAATAATGGCTATTGTAGCTATGCCACTCCCACCAATCCAGAGTCATGCATTATATTTACTTGATATGTTGTTCTATAATTGGAAGTGTTTCTCTGTTTTTCTTTGTCTTTCTTGATCTTGGCATGTTTGAAGAGTACAGACCAGTTGTTTTGGAAAACATCCCTCTATTTGAGTTTGTCTAATGTTTCTGCATGCATTTTTGCAGGTATAACATTTAACCCTTTGGAAGGTGACAGCTTTTTCACTAGACACTTAATATGAGATTGCTCTAAGCCTTTGCCTTCCATGAACTCCACGGAAGTGGTCTTTGGAAAAAGTCTATTTAGCTTCCTGTGTCTACTGGCTCGTAGTTCCATGAGGTTTATTGGCCAAGCCTTTATGGGTGCTGGGTTTTCAAAGCCATGCGACTCTTCAGACCTACCTTCAAACCACAGTCCATTTTAAGTCATCTTCAGCAAGGTGTGTCTCCATAAGTCTTCTTTCTTGGGGTCACTTTTTCAAGATTTGTTCAGGAAGGTAGCCTTCCTGCAAAAACATAAAGGCCTCTGGTTTCCTTCATCTCACCACGCACAGGCAAACCATTTCCACTGTCCCATATTCTAGCTGGTCTGAATTTATTTCATGCCCTCTAATCCATTCCAGTAACCCAGCTTTTACTCACAAGCTGCATTTATTTACACTAATTGTAGTTGGAGTTCTGGAGCAATTCTTTATTAAATCAAATTAGTTTTATTCTGCTCCTCAAGTGGTTTCATCTGTAAACAGGATACAAGAAGACTGCCTATTTCGAAGCTGGTTGTGAGGACTAAATTTGAATTAAAATTAAGTCAAGCATTTATTACAATGCCTGATACAGGGCCAGTACTCAGATCATTTTCTGTATCTCAAGCTATGTATTTATATAGACCTATATGTATCTCTATCTGTTTCTCAGTATGGGTAAATTCTACCCTTTCCATTGCAAAGATCTTTATGCATGGTTCTTTCCAGAATGACACTTGAGAGAAAGCATGATGCAGTTGATATCCAGTTGTGTAGGCCTCTTATACTTTGGTAATTGGTATGACATTAGAATATGAGCTTCTTGAGGGCAGAAATATTTGTCTGTTTTGGTGACTGTTGTAACTTCAGCACCAGGAATAGTTTTTCAGCAGGTAGTAGACAGTCAATGTTTATTTAAATTACAAGCCCCTACTTCGTAATCCTGGAGGTTGATTTTAGAATTAGATAAAGTTGGAGCATTCAGTTAATTCCAAGTATAGCTCAAATCTACATCTGATAAATTTCTTTCAGCTGGTCCGGAGAAACAGGGTGGAAAAGATGCTCTTAGCGGTAGACCAGTGGCACATTAACTAAGTACTCATATTTGAGCTGAAAAGTGAGTGTTAAGAGAATAGCAGTGAATGAAACCTTGGCAAATTCAGTCCCATGGGCTCCTTGATCTGACCTGTCACATGATGGCAGTTATACCTGATGTCAGGTTATTGTGTTTCTCCACTGTGCCAGACTTTTTGCATATGTAACCCGCAGTCTTTGTAATATCCTTACGTGGTGGGTGTTCACAGCTTCACTTTTTCAGATACAGTCAGGAAAGCTGAGAAACAACCTAACCAGAATTGGCTTTTTCCCTCTTAAAAGGCTGAAAGACTATTTTGCAGGGTTAAATTTTCTTAGTTCTACACATTGAGCACATGAAAAGAGAACAGAAATTCTACTAGATTTGGTAAACTTCTGTTTGAGGTACATTACATGTTTTACATAAGAATCTTTTAAATCCTCTCAACAATTCTAAAAGGTAGGCAGTATTGTGGCCATTTTACAGAAGAGGAAACTGAGGCTCAGAGAGTTTTTATAACTTAACTGCTGTCATCCATATCTGCCTGTCTATGCTTGAAACTATGACAAAAAAAAATACCCTGCACAGGGGGATCTACTTACAAATCTTGATTCAATATGTGCTTTTGCACTGGGGATACTTTCCCTACCCTCTACACTCCCCAAAGTCCCAAAAGACCAAGAGGAATTAGGTTGTTTTTACATCACACCAGAGCTTACTAAAAACTTCACCATTCCTTTTTCTCCATGTTGATGAAATGAGACATTAGACAGTGGATGGCCAGGAAGTGTTGCAATACTGGATTCTAAACAAATATTCACTGAATGCTTGAGCAGTCATGTGAATGAATCCTTCCAGGCAACTCTGCCCAGAGCTACTGAGATGTGGAAACTGAGCTGCAGCTGGGATGAGTGACCATCAGCTCCACCCTGCAATCACACAGCTCCAAAGAGATGATAATGACTTTCAACCAGAATGTAGACACAAAGATGAAAGACTCTTTTTCAACGTCAACGCTTTAGCCAGTCACCTCGGCTTTAGGGCCATCCTTTGAACTCCCTTCATGATCCAGCAGAAGAGAAACTATAGGTTAGCTCTGAGCAAGACTGTCTTTCATTATTGCTTAATAACCCTCCAGAGGTCTCTTAGTATATTGTGCCCCTGTACTGTTTGATTTCCCTTGTAGGGGTGTGGAAGGAGAAATCAGGCTTTGACATAAATAAATGGAGACTGACACTCCTGGGAGAAGAGGATGTTGTCCCCAGGATCCATATGGTCTGCACCAATATCTTCTTTGTTTGGAATGTAAGTTGTTTCTGGTAAATTTCTGAGCTCTCATAGCAGATGGGTCGAAGTACATTCATTCATTGTTTCTTCACATACATCGAGGCATGGCTACTTTATGAACTTTGGGGGTTGAGGGAAAACTGGACCAGCACAGCCTACAGCTGCATTGCCATAAAATGGTGCCTGAGCTACCTCCAGGTGTTTCAACCCACATCCTTGCTTTTGGGCTTTGACCTGCTGAAGACATTTTACAATCTCTTTCACTGACACTTTGTAGATGCTTCCTTGGGAATGCACTATGAGCTGATGTCTCATTTAGAAGCTTTCTCTTTCCAAAAACCATGTCCCACCATGTCCCAGAGACTTGAGTTATCCACAGCAGAAATTTGGGGTGATTTGTCTTGCTCAACAGGTCTCGGCTCTGAGGTTGTACACTGTAGTATATATGTACTTATCTATTCTTTAAAATCGAGATTTAAACAATTATCAATGGAAAAAATGAGGGAAAAACTAGGAACATTTATTGAGCCGTTACTCTGTGCCAGGCACTGCACCTGACACATATTGTTATCATTCATCTACTTTTCTAACAGATTATGTGAGTCCTGTAATTTTCCTGATTTCAGACATAGAGAAACTGAGGCTCAGAAAGCTTGCTAATCTATGAAAACTATACAATATGTAATTGTCAATGCTGGGACTTGAGCCCAGATTAATGGATGCTTTAGATATGTTTATTAACATCCATGTAAACATGGAAAACATCACACACACACACATGCTCATTTTTAGTTACAAGTTAAATATCAGATACTGATCTAGGTCAATAGTTGCACCAAATTAATTATAATAGCTTACATTTATGGGTCACTTGCCTGGTACTTTTTATTTATTATCTCCTCACACCCTCACAACAATACTGAGGGGACATAGTTATTATCCTCTTTTTACAGATGAAAAATACTGAGCCTTAGGGATGTCACATCACTTGCGTGCTTGGGCAAGCTGTCCCCTTCTGGTAACAAGATGGTGGCCAGTATCACTAAGCTTTCCAACCTTAACACTCTAAGGCCAGTAGAGAGGCCTTCTCTTCCCCGTATTTCTGGTAGATGTCCCACAATAACCTCTGATTGGATAGAATTTAAACATATGCCTACAGCTGAACCAATCATTGCAGCTGGAGGATAGAATATGCTAATTGGCCATCTACGGGGTAATGAGAGCTAGGAAGGGAAACTCAGGATGCTGTCACCAGAGGAGGAAATGGATGCTGTCCACTATTGCATGACTTGTGCTACAGAAAAACCCGCCATAGATTTCAGAAGGGGCTTCCACTCACTTGGCCTTACTAAACCCAGGTCTGTGTGATTTAGATGAACCAGGAAATTGCTTCAGTGTAAACCTAGTCTTGTTGGAATTCTTGTCAGCTCCAGTTTCCATAATTTTGAAGCCAGATGCACCACTCTATTTCTGATGCTTTAAATAGCCAACCCTTGAAATTAAAGTAAGGCTGAATGTTTGCAACTGGAACCTCAAAATTTCTTTCTTTCTTTTTTTTTTTTTTTTTGAGATAGAGTCTCACTCTGTCGCCCAGACTGGAGTGCAGTGGCACCATCTCGGCTCACTGCAAGCTCTGCCTCCTGGATTCACGCCATTCTCCTGCCTCAGCCTCCCGAGTAGCTGGGACTACAGGCGCCTGCCACCATGCCCAGCTAATTTTTTGTATTTTTTAGTAGAGACGGGGTTTCACTATGTTAGCCAGGATGGTCTCGATCTCTTGACCTCGTGATCTGCCCACCTCGGCCTCCCAAAGTACTGGGATTACAGGTGTAAGCCACCATGCCCGGCCCAATATTTCTTTCCTTGCCAAAAACTCAAATGTGGAGCCAGTCAGGGATAAATATAGCTCAAGGCTCTATTGGTTAGCCATATTGCTGCAATAATGCCACATAACAAATTACTACCACCACCAGTGGCTGACAACAATAAACATTTATTTTTACTTACGAATCTATGGGTTAGCTGGACAGGTCTGCCAAATGGAGCGTACTTAGGTATTTGTGGTCAGCTGCAGTTAACAAAGTGGCTTTGTTAGTCTTAGCTGGACTCCCTTACTTATCTAGGGCCTTGGCTGAGACAACTGGGCAGACTCAGTCATGTGTCTCATCCTCCAGGAGGGTAGCCCAGAATCGTTCACACCAAGAAATCAGAGAGATGAGAGTGTAGAAACACACAAGGGGTTGAGTTTGCTACTATCCCATTGGCTAAAGTGAGTCACAGAGGCCAAGTCTAGAGTCAGCATGGGTAGAAGGTAGCATGGAAAATGGGGTCACTATAGGGTCAGCATGGGTAGAAGGTAGCATGGAAAATGGGGTGACTATAGAGTCAGCATGGGTAGAAGGTAGCGTGGAAAATGGGGTCACTAGATGCAATCAATCTTCCATAGGCTCCAAATGGATTCTTTTTTAAAATTGTTAATTTTGTGGGTACATAGTAGGTGTATATATTTATGAGGAACGTGAGATATTTTGATACAGCCATACAGTGCCTAATAATCACATCAGGGCAAATGGGATATCCATTACCACAAGCATTTATTCTTTGTGTTTTAAGCAATACAATTACACTCTTTTAGTTATCTTAAAATGTACAATTGAATTATTCTTGAGTATAGTCGCCCTGGTGTGCTATCAAAAGCTAGATCTTATCCCATCTTATTCCTTTTTTCTAACTATTTTTTGTACCCATGAATCATGCCCACCCCCCCACTTACCACACCACCACCGCTACCCTTCCCAGCCTCTGGTAACCATCATTCTATTCTCTATCTCTGTCAGTTTGATTGTTTTAATTTTTAGCTCCCACAAAGAAGTGAGAGCATGTGAAGTTTGTCTTTCTGTGCCCAGCTTATTTCACTTAACATACTGACCTCCAGCACGGATGGATCCATGCTGTTGCAAATGACAGGATCTCATTCTTTTTTTTACAGCTGAATAGTACTCCATTATGTGTATGTACCACATTTTCTTTATCCATTCATCTCTTGATGGACATTTAGGTTGCTTCCAAATCTTAGCTATTGTAAACAGTGCTGCAACAAACATGGGAGTGCAAATATCTCTTTGATATACTATTTTCCTTTCTTTTGGTGATCCAAATGTATTCTTTTAGTTTCCCGATAGGAGGTAATCAGATAGTGAGAATTATGCCACAGCTAGCAGAAAAACTGAACACATTCGCTCCTAGTCCCCAACTCTGGCCTCATCCACACCAAATGCCAGGAATACAAAGCCAGAGGCCCCCGTCCTCACGTTTGACCATTCACTTAATGAGCATTTCTTGATGATCTGGGAGCTGGGAGACAACAATCACAGAGTTCCTGCCCACAAAGAGCTGTGTCCTATGGGAAGTCAGGCCTGGAAGTCAATGGTTACAAATTAGGTTCTTAAGTGCTGAGCAGAGATGGGGGTGCAGGGCGCAGAAGACCAGAGAGGCCATTGCTCCATGATTATGAATTTACAGAACAGCCATGCTTCCTCCTCCTGCCCCCGATGGGGGCCAGGGATCTCCAGGCCCATCGGCCAGGCTATGAGCATTTCTTCCCTCCTCCTTCTGTCCTCAACCTGCCTCCGGTTTCTTAGAAACCTTGCTCAGAGGAGGCTTAGCTTCTCCTTCCAGTTACTGATTAGTTGGTATTAATGTTTTCCAAGTGATCAATTACACATACAGCCACTGAATCCTTCTCCTGCCTCCTCTCCCCACCGTGGGCTGGGACTCTGGTGAAGCCTGCCTCTGCTTGTCTCGAGAGGATTGGCATTCTTCAGCACAGTGCACTCAAGACCTACTCTAAACCTGTGCCAGATGGTTTACATATACGGTCATATGTCCCTTGACAACAGGAATATGTTGTGAGAAATGCATTGCTAGGCAATTTGGTTGTAGTGTGAACTCCTACATGGTACAGCCTACTACACACCTAGGCTGTATGGTATAGCCTATTGCTACCAGGCTACCAACCCGAACAGCATGTTTCTGTACCAAATACTATAAATAATCATAACACAGTGGTATTTGTGCATCTAAACATAGAAAAAGTACAGTAAAAATACAGCATTATAATCTTAAGAGACCACTGTTGTATATGTGGTCCATCATTGACCTAAATGTCTTTACGTGGCATATGACTGTACTTTATTATATTATTTTTCCTCTCAACAACCACCTGAAGCTGATATTCTTATGAAACCCATTATACGGATTGAGAAACTGAGGCTGAGAAAGGTGAAGAGACTTATGTTCCCTAGTTCATAAGTCCTAGTTCTTAAAGTTCATTCAATTAGGAAGTGGCAGGGCTAGGATTTGGACACGTGGCAATGCCAAAGGCTTAACCACAATTATCCGGCTGCCTCTCTAAGCAATGTCCATTCCATTTGTCTACTCTCTCTTCAATTCCGAGTCACAATTTGGGTTTAGGTCTGCTCAAGCTACAATACAAACAAATTCTTCTACACGAGCCCAAGAGAGGGAAGTGGAGAGACTGGAGTTTAGAAAAACCGGTTTGAGAAGAGCCCAGCCAATGCTCCTTTTAAGTTGGCTTTTTCTCGCCTCCCTGAATCTCCTTTTCTGCCAGGAATCCAGTCCTTCTCCCTGCTCCTGGGAGCCTCCACCCAGGGAAAACAGGAGGTCAGAGTGTGGGCAACAGGCCAGCAAAATCAGCTAGAAACAGCTCTTTCTTTTCTACCAGTGACGGGTCCACACCCTGGATGCATAAATCCTTTATTTTATTTTTATTATTATTATAGCTCAGGGTCTAGCATGGGCCATAAACGGATTTAAGAGGCTGCTAGAGTATAGAATTTAATATAGTTAGCATCATTAAATAGTGGCACAGCAAACCCACTTGGGAAAGTCTGGACCCCACTATCCCTCTCCCCATCTCTTCTCACCTCCCTCCTGATTCCTCAAATTCTCCTGGCATACATTGCATAGGGGCAGCCCCTCTCTCCCAAAGGCAAAGGGCAGGGAAATTAAACAGGGAGGCAAGAAGGCCAAGGAGGGTGGCCTGAGTCACGTTTCCCTGGTGTCTGCAGCCCTGGTGGAGAGGGCATTGGGCAAATAATCAATTAGGGACACGGGGAGATGGGACAGAGCCTTCTAGATAAGCATGGGTTTTATCAGCCTATAAAAAGTACCACTTTCACTTATCTGCTGGCTCCTTCTCCAGGCTCCCGGGAAGAGGTGGAAAGGTAGGCAAAATAAAGGCCCAGGGGACATGGGAGGGGTAATCGGTGACGGGGGCCACTTGGGGCAGAAGGAGAGGAACTTTCTCAGGGAAGCAAGGCTCAGAAAGCCAGAAAACATGCTGCGGGGGAGGGGGATACTTTCCCCTGCAAACTGATCGCCATTCAGAATTATCTTCTTATTTTTATCGCCCAGAGAGAGGAGAGCTCCCTGGTCCTATGCACTTTATTGATTCCTTATGCCGATGGTCCCTGACTTATAATGGTTCAATTTATAATTTTCCAATTTCAGAATGGGTTTATCCGGGTATTAATTGCACTTTTGACTTGACAATATTTTCATCATATGATGAGCTTATTGGAACGTGACCCCATCTTAAGTCGAGGAGCATCTGTATATGTTTTGCATATGTCTCCCTGGGTTCGAGTCCATCTGCTATGACACCATTATATATTTTGTTTAACACATGTTTAACTAGTGTCAATTGCGGGAAGGGCATAATCCTGGATACTTGGGATGCGGTGTTGAAGGAAACAGCCATGACCTCTGTTTTTAGCAGCTTAGATTCCGAGGTGGAAACATCATAACTAAGCACATAACAAAAAACGACAGCAATACAGTGTGCATATTAGACGCCAAGTATTTTCTAAAAGCTTTATCTCTAGAAATTCACTTAATCCTCACAAATGCCCTAACAGAAGGGAGGACCACTCTTAGCCCCATTTTACAGAGAAGAAACTAATACATAAGCAAAATAATTTAGAAAATGTTTTTTTTTAACTTCCGGGGTACATGTGCAGGATGTGCAGGTTTGTTACATAAGGTAAATGTGTGCCACGGTGGTTTGCTCACCTGTCAATCCATCACTTTGGTATTAAGCCCAGGATGCATTAGCTCTTTTCTCTAATGCTCTCTCCCACCCTTGACCCTCCCCTGACAGGCCCCAGTGTGTATTGTTCCCCTCCCTGTGTCCATGTGTTCTCATTGTACAGCTCCCACTTATAAGTGAGAACATGTGGTGTTTGGTTTTTTGTTCCTGCGTTAGTTTGCTAAGGATAATGGTAAAATAACTTCTGATAGTGGTCAGTGCTATGAAATAAATAAAACAGGGTGATGAGATGGAGAGGGGTAATTTCAACGGCCAGTGGTCAGGGCTGGCCTCATGGAGGGGTTGGCCACAGAGGAGGCAGTTGTGAGGGGAGCTGGGAGTAGAGGGAACGGCATGTGCAAATGCCCTGGGGTAGGAGCAAAGGCTGGTACAAATGAGGATCAGAGAAGGAGCTGAGTGGAATGGAGAGGCAGAAAGGAGGGCAGGATGAGATAAGAGGGCAGGCGGGGGCCAGCTACTGCAAGGCCTTCCTGATACGGGAAAGAGTTGGGGTTTTATTCTAAGACTTTTTGTTTGTTTGTTTTGAGACAGGGTCTCACTCTGTCACCCAGGCTTGAGTGCAGTGGTGCAATCCTATCTCCCTGCAGCCTTGAGCTCCTGGCCTCAAGTAATCTTCCCACCTTGGTCTCCCAAAGTATTGAGATCCCAGGCATAAGCCATGGTGCCTGACCTTTGGAGGGTTGTGAACAGGATCAGGACATGAGCTGATGCTTCATTTTTGCTCAGTGGCAGGTAGCTCAGGCATCCTTGGGGGCTAGATGGGACCACTGGGTGGAAGGATGGTGATGGCAGTGGTGGTGCTGTGAGGAGAGGGAGTTAATGGGGTACAGGAATCTCCCAGAGGTCACTGTAGTGTGGTTTGCACTGGAGGCAGAAGAAAAGGGTCCCACTCTCAGCTTGCTTCGAACTCCTGGAGAACTGTAGCAATTCCCTTCACTCTCTGCACCTCTAGATCTCAGTTTCCTCATATATAAAATTAAAGAGTTGGACTAGTTACTGCTAAGGGACTATTCAGGTCCCACCCTCAAGGATGGGGCTGTGTCGAAGCCCTGGGACCTGAAGGGGTGGGCTGAGGACTGAGGATATGGCTGGAGATGGGCTTTTCTTCTGCCTGCTCCAAACCCACGTCTTTTTTCCTCCTGAATTGGTGGTTTCTAGTCTGAGTGGGACCTGTGGAATCAAGGGGTTCGCTCCAGGCTAACCTCACCATGCCAATGGGGAACAGTCTCTAATTGTGACCACACAATTCCTTCTGCCAGGCTGGGCAGGGGCAGCCCGCCTCCAAGTGTACCGGTGTGTGTGGCCACATAAGAGGATACATGAGGGTCTGAGGCTGATGCGTGGGGGACCCTGGGATGACGCAGTGACCGTGTGAATCCGGAATGAATGGATCTGAATGCGACCACGAGGGAATGCGTGGATCCAAGAGTATGCATGGGCTAGTGTCTGTGACTCAGGGGGAAGACCTGTAATTATGAGTGTGGCTGGTTTGGGACTGAGTGTGTGAGAGTGTGTGTGACTGCACGTGCACAGCTATGCACACAGCTATGAGTGCATGTGAGCTACTCCATGTAAGATGGGACCACGTTCCAATAAGCTCGTCGTGCGATGAAAATATTGTTAAGTCAAAAGTGCACTTAATACCCGGATAAACCCGTTCTGAAGTTGGAGAATTGTAAATCGAAGTCATTGTAAGTGTGCATATGCATGACCTTGGTTGTGGTGTGTGTGCCTGACACTGAAGGGGGATGGATATATACCGGGGGTGGAGGGCAGTGTGTGGTTATGAGTGAGGGTGGACAACAGGGAGTGTAAATGTGACTGTGAGTGTGTGTGTGACTGAACTGATGTGCATTTATGCACAGCTGTGAGCCTGTGGGTGGTTGTGTGACCAGGATTGTGTGTCTGAATCGGTGTGTATCTGTGGGTGTGTGCCTTTGTGTGACAGTATGTGTATGTGGCCAAAGAGGTGTATGTTTCTGGGTATTTGCCTATTGTGTGAGGCTGAGTGTTAGAGTATACATGTGTGTTTGTGCATATCAAAGATTCAGTGTGTTTCTGTGATGTGTTGCTGAACGTGACCATGAGAGCAGCAGTGGGTTTGTGATCAGGCCATATGTGTATAGGGGTGTGTGCATGTGTGGTTGTGTGTGACTTGGAATACTGGAATGTGCACGTGACTGTGTCTACGCATGTATGAATTCATATATTAATATATACATGTATTTTTACATATGTATAGTATATATGTTTATATGAATGTGTGATGAATATGGTGGCAGCTATGTGACAAAATTGCTGAACCTAGACACGTGGTGGGTGGCTGCCTGGCATGCTTGTGTGTGTGAGATAGAAAGGCTGCACCCGTATATAAAGTGGGTGGCTGTGCACGGCTGTGTGTGCTATAAGTGACTCCCAAGTGGCCGGGTCTGGGGCATCTCACTGCTTGACCTCTTGGGAACAGAGGGCTGAGGCGGTGGTGTCAGTGAGGGGCTGGGCCACCCGAAACAGGTGAACCAGCTTTCTCCCAGCCCTGTGGTGTCATAGGTGGCCGAGACCAGAGCATTGCTGCTGCTTTCAGCATGTGGCTGGTGGCTGGCAGAGGGATCAGCTCAGCAGTCCAGGTCTTTACCTAGCCCAGGAAAGATTTGCTGCAAGCAGCTGTCTCTAATCATGCCAGCCCTGGAGCTGTCACCCTGGTATCTATGGAGCAGCAGAAGCAAACCCTCCCTGGAGTCCACCAGGTCTGCGAACCCTCGGGGACAAGGTCAAAGGCTGCTTTGGGCAAAGGACTTGTGGGTAGCTAGACTGGTTCATCTGATCTCCTGGAATCAGCTTCCAAGAAGTACACGTAATCAGGATTTAGAGTCAACTCTCCTGTCCTTCTGGGACTGGGGAAGGCCCAGGAGGTGTGTGCAGGGGGAGCATGTGCACAGCTGGGGTGCAGGTGCTCTGCATGCCAGTAGGTGGGTTGTGCTTGTATATCACCTACTCACGCCTTTCACTCCACCTATGGAGGAAGTAACTGTGCCTCCAATACTGCAAAGGGTTGCATTTCTGCCCGTGTTCGTGCCCAGCATGGATCTTGCACCTGCTATTTCCAACCTGCTAATAGGAGAAGCGCTGTGGGGGCTTCCCCTGAGCGCTCGGGGACAGGGATGAAGTTGCACTGACAACACTGTCCTCTCCAATTCCCAGGCACCTTTTTCCCAGTTCCCAGGAAGTGGCTGTGGAATTTGCTTCCAAATATAGACTCGGGTGGCCCAGGCTGCTGCAGACAGCCCCTTTGGCCTCCCAGGCTGAATGGCAGAACAGTGATTGCCTTCCAGGAGGCCCAGGCCCACAGGCCTCGGCTTGGAGCTGTCGGTAAAAATAATAATCATAAAAGTGGCCAATAAAAGGGGGGGGCACTGAGCATTAGGTTATGAGCCCAGAAAACCATCTGACCCGAGGTGATGTTTGGGCGGTGGCTGCCCCACCCTCTAAACACCCACATACACACACACTCACACACACTGCCTTCCACAACGACACACAGGCTTACACAAACTCCCACCACACACATGCACAAGACCCCATGTTCCATAGGCTCACAGCTGTTTTCACATAAGGAGGTCCACAGAAAAAGTGCATAGGTAACAATTTTCGAAATGCCCCCTCTCAAGGAAGCACATGTAATGACACAGACACACGCAACTAACACAACAGCACAGAGACACGTAAAGCTCCCCCTCAAATGACTCAGTCCTATAGAAAGACTCCAGGACAATGCCATATTCGGCCACACAGAAAGCAGACACACAAGCCCACCTCTCCAGCTGGGCAGCCTGGACCCTCTGGTTTTGTTAGAAGGTGGAGATTGGGAGCATGGGCAGGAACGCTATAGGACTGGCCCTTGTCTTTAAGATTCAGTCTCCTGGGTCCTGGGCACTCATCAAGACTCACCCACGGGGACCAGGAACCAGGATGCGGGGCTCTTGTGGGAGCCGTTGCTAGTGAGCAGAGCAGGCTGAGAAATCTGGCAGGCACCCCAAACTTTGAGCCTGGTGTCTGCTAGCATGGGGGTGGCCTGGGCTGGGGGGTAGCCAGGATCCTGGAGATGAGGAAGGATCACCTGAGGGTGCCTCGGAGGGGATGCATTCTACTTGGAGGGGGAAAGACTCAGGCACTAAAAAAATGACTCCGAAGCAGGGAGGACACAGGTGGAGAAGGGTGGAGGGAATCGAAGGGAGGGAAGTGAGAGAGTGGGGATCCCTTGCACTTCCCTTTGAGGCGCTGCTCGAGGGGTTTGGATCTCAGAGACCCCCACTTTCTGAAGAAGTCATTTTCTTCCTAACTTGCAAGTGTGGCAGCCAGCGCTGCGCCCTGAGCAAACAGGCGGTGGGAAGAGCCTGAAACACCGGGAAGCGAAGGGAGCGCCTGGGGAGGCTGCAGGAGCGGCGCCAGCGGCAGGTCCCTCCGGGTGCCGAGTCTGGAGCCCCTATGAGGTCTGGGACTTTCTTGTCACCAATGGGGCCTGAGGCGGCAGGACTCCTCCGGCCCCAGGGAGAGCCACAGAGCAAAGACAGAAGAGCCGCGCCTGGCGCGTGCTGACCTGGCCGCAGAACGCAGTGCCCGGGAGGGGAAGGCCTGGAACCGGGAGGCCGAGCGGCCGCGTCCGACTACGAACTCCACACTTCACCGGGGCGCCCTCCGCAGACTAAGCCCGCAGCCGCTCCAGCACGCCGGGGCGCAGCCTCCACGTGTACTCGGGAACTGCTGGGAATCCCTTAAACGCTCTACCTGAAGGCGCGGGAGAGTAGGGAAAGGGAAGGAGCATTTCCAGCAGGGGCTGTGCGCATTTCCAGCAGGGGCTGTGTGACTTCGGGCAAGTCCTCACCCTCTCAGAGCCTAATTATTTGTTTTAAAAAAAAAAGTGGAACCGGGCACATCTCTGCCCGGCTCCATCCCACCCACCCATCTTCCTCCCTCAAAGCCAGGGGACAGTGTGTACTGGCCTTGAGGCTGTGATGAATGTGGGCCAGGATTTGGGAACAGAGCAGTGAGGTTTGGAAAGGAGAACATGAGCATCTTTCCATCCTCCCCCTGTCTTGCTTAATGCCAGTGAATCTGGGCTGTTTGCCCCCAGGCTCTCTTCTGGGGCCTCTGCTTCCTCAGTGGGAGTGGAGAGAAAAGACTGAGACATCACAAATGATCTGAGCCTTCACTCCGTGAGAGAAGGAGCCATTCCCCCAGGTTTTCAACTAAATGTGCTTTTCGATGCTGAAAAAGTGCCCTTTGCACTCCCCCAATCCAACAGACCTCTCCCCGGTTCCCCTTCCTGCCTTGATAGAGGAACCCTGACTTCTGATGGGTTCGAATCCCACCAGAGTGGGGCGGTGGCCAGAGTGCCAGAAACCTCTTCTGTAAGGTTGAGGAGAATTGAGTTCCCTTCTCATAGAGCAATTCAGAGCTAAATGTGTGAGCAAACCCAGGTTACAATGGCTCTTTCCTGGCCTGCCATAAATGTTAGCTATTATTGCACCTCAAATGCTAACAGATTTGTGAGCCTAAAATGCTCACGTTGCTCTCTTGGTGGCTGTGTAGACATAAGTAGGACTCTTCTAAAATATTAATGCAAAAATGCTGGGGAGGGAAGGAAACAGGAGGCCTTGGGTTAGAAACGGGAGCCTCTGTAGGCTGCCTGGGCTCTCAGAAGGGAAAGGAATGGGTGGAGGCACTACAGAGCCAGCCAGTGGCTTTGAGGGACATTAGATGTCCTGTCGGAAATACGGGGAAAGAAGTTAAATTTCGTCTTTCCTGAGCAGTCAGGAGAAAGATGGGGTTGGCAGCAGAATGGAAGAAAGCTGAGAGAGGACCCAGGGGAGGAGCCGCCCCCATCCCACCGCCAAAGACCCCTGTCGGCACCCGAGGCCTGGACGCCTTCTCTCTGTCACCCTTTCATTGCTGCCAAACACTGCAGGCGCAGTGCCTCTGAACTGGACACAAGAAAATCAGCCTGTATTATCCACTGTCCACCTCAAAATGAAAAGATCCACTTCCCCCTCCCCTCTGATAAACATTCAAGAGGAAAGCAATGCAATTAGAAAGATTATTTTAATGTTATTTCTATTACATCCACAATTGAAATTTCTTTTAAAAAAAAAGAAAAGGAGAATAATGTATTCTTTTCACTCCATTATCCCTTGCAGACATTAATGCCACAATTTCTAATGCTCAGGCTTTTCTCCTTCCATTTAGGAGAAATGGCCCCAGGCAAAGAAAAAGGTTGCCTGGACTGATGTGGGGAGCCTCCTATGCAGATAGGTGTAGTTAACAGATGTGAAGAGATTAAGTGACACCTAAAGTCCCAGGCTCCTGGCTGAGATGTTTGGGCCACGGGTTTCGATTAAGATACACCATAGGCTCCACACGATCGGCTCTGGGGTCAGCATTCTGAATTCAAAGACGGGGCTTTTGTTCAAGACCTGAACCCACCTGGTACAAAACCTCAATTTTCTCCCCTGTTTAAAAAAGGGGGCAGTTTTAAAAATCCGTGCTCTGTTGAACCCACTAAGGAGGCTTCAGAAAGTCAAGAACAATGGGCAGAAATGCTTTTCTGCGCAGCCAATTGCACGAATGTCTTCGGGGTACCCCATTGTTAAGAGCATTCGGTGGGACTTCCAGGTCGTCATGGTGACCAGGAAATTCAAGGTCCTTGCGGAAATAATCATCAGGAACTTTTCCACTGGAAACTTTGGTCAGTTGCTCGCCACAGAGAGCCTCTGTCAGTTGTTCCACCCCAATATGTTTTGGGTGTGATTTGGGAGAGGGAGCAAGGTGTCTGGGGTCCCTGCTTCTGGACCCTTCTGTCAGGATGTCACCAAAGGCCAGAAACCCAGCACCAGGGAGCCATAGGAGACTGGCTGGAGAGGAAGAAAAATTAGAGGTCTCGACCAACCAATTGTTTCAGTGACAGATCCTTCCAGATTGGGGTTTGGCCTCCCTCATCACCCACACCCCCACCTACCTCCCTTCACCTCCTCAAGATCATTACTAGAGTTTTCACTCACAGTTCCAGGCGGGGTGGCGGCCTCCACTCCCACCCATGTATACCAGAGCTCTGTAGCTGAGACCTGTAGTGTCCTCTCTCAAGAAAGTCTCTCCCCAAAAGAGAGGCATGAAGGATGTAGAGATTAGCTGTCCTGATTAAACTGGTGATTTCAGAGTCTCTTGACAACAGCATTTCAGGTTCTCTTGACCCAGCTGGGCCCAAGTCTGAAAGCCTGGTCAGACCTTAGGAATTTTTTAAAACAATGGCCTGGATGATTTTGGCCATTGCTTGAATATTGCCTGAATTGTTGGGTTGATGTGGAGGACATCAAGATGAGTTTTCATAAAGAGGGTAATTATGATTACAATTGCTATCTCCTTTGTTTTCTTTGCCGCTACAAATTCTGGATTTCTGCAGCATAGACTTGGAGACAGACCCACACCACTTCTCTTTAAATAAAGTGCTTTATGAAACATCAGATCGAATTCTCTCCAGTGGGGATGCCTTGCTCTGTGAGGCCTGGCTGGTTGGAAAGAGGCCCGCGGGCAGCCAGGACTGGAGTCGATGTTTCATCTCTGGTTTTGACTCTGGCCCTTTGAGCGAGCTTAACACGTGTGGATTTAATTTCCCTTTCTTTCTTGCTTCCTTTTCTTTCCCCCCACCCCCACCTTGTGAGGGAACAAGAAAAATAGTCTGCTCTGTCGACAGCGCGACACTGTTCCGTTTGCCAAAGAAAATTTGTCTTTCCAGAGTCCCAGAGAGCAGTGGGCTCCTATGTTTCCAACGAGCCCTTCAATTGAGGGAGGAGGTATCCAGACAGGCCCCCCACCTTCACCCCAGACCTAGACATATTAGTTCGAGTCTCTCTCTTGCAGGGTTACAGAGCTGGAATGCCCTATGTTTCCTCCCCCTACCCCAAACATTTTGGGAGACCTATCAGTGGGTTTTGACCTGCAGGATGGTTGAAGTTCTTAGGCTCAATGTGACCCTGGGGGGACTCCATGGTCTCCCAGATGGGACCCTCACCTTTCTAGGCTAGGCACTTGCCGAACTGGAGGAGATAAGAACAGTGGCATCCTTGTGTCCAAGCACCACTCGCTTCCACCTTTCTGCTCTTTGAAGTGTGTAAATTTTTAGCATTGGGATCCTTCTCAGCTGGGCCTCGAAATGACATCCCCTCTTCCAGTTCTCATTTCATTACCCTGAACAGGAAAAACAAAAAACAAAAACAAAGAAAAACCCAACCACCACCACTACCACAAAAAACCCTCACCCTCCAAACTTGGAGAGTAAAGAGGGCGATTATCATCTAAAGCACACGACGCAACACTAACATGAATGAAGAGAGCAGCAATAATAATTCTTGGTGGAAATATTGGAGGAGAGTATTGGATACTCCATAATCATAATAATAACAGCCAGTATTCTTCCCACATACTTCCGGTCAAAAGTGGGGAAACCAGAAACCGAATAAAACATTGGGAAGAGACATACTGTGTTCCTGGAAAAAATATAACTGAGCCAGATTTAACTGGGTGAGAGGGAAAGTGGCCCCCTTGAGAAACCAGGGAATGTCTCACCCTCAGACCGACCCTTTCTTTTGCAAATTGAATTGGTCAAAGTTTATTTTTGTCATCATTTCTATTGTTGTAATTCTTATTCATTTTCCCAGCCCCGTCCACACTTCTATTTTTCACCACCCCCACACCCCCAAGTTGCCACCGGGTCAGGTGGGGACATATGGGGACAGAAATAGAAGGGGATGCATTTTAAAGCGAGTTCTCTTTTGAGAGGAAAACAATGGGTAGTTTTGGAAGTGTCTTTCTTAAAAACGGAAGGAGAAAGCGAAGAAAAAAGTTATCAACAGCAATGGGCCCCTTTGGTTTGGGTTTTGACTTTTTAAAGAGGAACCTCTGCTGTCCTGTTGCAGTATTAAAATCAGAGCAGGAATTTTGCAAAATGAGAAAAATAAACTTCGGGAGGAAACCCAGCTGGGAGCAGGTTCGGGAAAGCGACAGTTCTCCGAAAGGCGGAAGGGAGGATGCGCGCTGTAGCCGGCTCCGGAGTTTACTGCCCAAACGCTTAGGGAAAAGAACGAGGATTCTCAAATCTAGTTGCGATCTCTCGTCTCTCCTTTATTCTGTTCGTGGTGCGGGCTTCGGAACGTCTGGGAAAGCCAGTATGTGAAGCTGGACTTGCAGAATCCTTTGAATGCCGGTCCAGGTGGCTGCAAGGCCCGCGGTCCGGGATGCCAGAGAAAGGAACCACACGGAAAAGACGCTACGCTCGGAGTTTCGCCTTTTCCTTGCAGCCCCAGCGGGGCCTAGGCCTCGGTTTCCGGCCCACCTCGGCTCAGAGGTCAAGTAGGAACTCATCTCGTCGAACTAGGGTTTGGGAGAAGGATTTCGGGTTGCGTTCTTGGCATCTGGGAGCAAACACGAGCCTCGGATTTGGGGACATATCGTTATTAACAACTTGGGAAACGAAAGCGAAGCTTGGGGCAGCCACTGCAGCCTGGCTGAGAGAAAGGACGCGGGTTGTGCTCTCTGGAAGCAAAGGGGTCTGCAGCCCAGCTGGCCTGGGAGCTTGTGGCCGGCGCTGGAAGCTGCCCGCTCTCCCCGCGGGCCTGACCTTGGCTCCCGCCGCAGCTCTGCCGGCCGACTGCCTCCCTGCACATTTTGCTGCCGTTCCAGGCCCGACAAGACTGGAGCCAGGCCACGCTTCGGAAAGCCCTGGGGGTTGGGGACGCGCAAAACCCAGAATCGAACTCCGAAGCTGAGGGCAAGCCCAGATTCAGACGTCCAGCTCCCTCGGGACCCCTTGGCGGAGAACTTACCCTTCCGGAAGGCCCGACGCTCTCCGGCTCTGTGCTGGGCAGGCCTAGCTCTTCTCTCGGCGCCACCAGGGGCGTCTACGCGGTACGTTTTGCAACTCAACCTAGTGGGTTTCCAGCGGTGCGCAAAAGTTTGCGCGCATCCACCACTGCGCTGCTTAGAAATTGTGCCCATTGATCAGACTAAAAATAATAGTCGTCGTGATTACAAAACAAAATAGAGTGCCTCGTGCCTCGGCGGGCCCTGGTGCAATAATTATTCTTTACAGAAATCACCTCTCTCCACTCCCACCCCTACTCCACCACCCACTCGCACCCCGCCCCTGCCGGGCCACTCTGGGACGAATTGCGTTCTTGGACCTTTCTCTCAGCAAGACACATTACGGAGAACTCCCTCTGTCTCGTGTCCCCTCCACGACAACCCAGTAATTATTTCTATGCAAGTCTGCAAGAGGGCACTGAGTTATCGCATTCCAAGCCTAACCAGCTAGAGCGGCGCCTCGATATTCATTTGCCAAGAGCTCCTCCGCGGGGGATTTTTTTTTTTTTTAATAATAAGTATCCCCTGCCTTATGCACGAGACCTCAGTCGCCCGGAACAACTCGATTTCCTTCCAATAGAGGTCTGAGGTGGACTCCCACCTCCCTTCGTGAAGAGTTCCCTCCTCTCCCCCTTCCTAAGAAAGTCGATCTTGGCTCTATTTGTGTCTTATGTTCATCACCATCATTTCTCCGGAGAAAGCCGGGTTGGTTTATGTCTTTATTTATTCCCGGGGCCGAGACGTCCGGGACTTGTGGCTGCGCAGACCCGGCACTGATGGGCGAAGACGGAGAGAAATTAACCTCTCGCCGCTTCCCCTCAGGCAAACGTGACAGCGCGCGGGCCGGTTGCGTGACTCGTGACGTCTCCAAGTCCTATAGGTGCAGCGGCTGGTAAGATAGTCGCTATCGCCTGGTTGCCTCTTTATTTTACTGGGGTATGCCTGGTAATAAACAGTAATATTTAATTTGTTGGAGACCACAAACCAACTTTGAGCTGGGAGGTACGTGCTCTTCTTGACAGACGTTGGAAGAAGACCTGGCCTAAAGAGGTCTCTTTTGGTGGTCCCTCTCAAAGTCTTCACCTGAGCCCTCCTCTCCAGCGAGGCGCACTCCTGGCTTTTGCGCTACGAAGAAGAGGTGGGATAGCTGGAGGTGAGTTTCGCCCTGGAGGACTAAGGGGGGAAATAGGTTTCTCTTTGCAGTTGGCCCTGCTTGGCTTTTCACCCCGTCTTGGTCTTGCTGAATCTTTCCTTGCTGTGCTGCTACTTTTCATGAATGAAATAAGAATGGCTTCGTGTGTCACCTGGCAAGAATGGATTCTCTGGAAAGGTTTGAAAATCCCTATTTTGCTTGGTGGCCCAGACCATCTGTGCTCAATGAACTAAGCAAATCTGGCTGGGCTATTACCTGGGAGAGTCCAGATTTTTCCTCTCTAGAGGGGCCTGAAGATTATTTATGGGAATTAATTTTATCCCCAAATCTCTGAGAACTTAAAGGGATTGGGAAGGTCTTTCTGAATTTCCCTTTCCCTCTACCGGAGATGTAGCAGTTCAGCCTCCTTCCGATGCCATGTTTGTTTTTTGTGTCTTCGGCCTAAGGTCGCCTTGTTAGCAAGCCCAAAGGCCTCCAAGCTGACCTGGAGGGTGAGGGTGTTTTCACAAATAAATAAATCGCCTGGGCAAAGATCTGTTTGCAAACAAACCTGGAAGGTGGAGTGAGCACCATAGCAAAGGAGGGCTGGCTTTCTCCCTGGTTGCCCCATATTTAGGGTTGGAGATTCTCCACTTTATCATTTTGCAGCAATGGCCTGGCCTGGGATTTTAGCAGAACAGCCACGGAGGGTTACACAGCTGCTGATCTCGGGACATTTCTCCTCCCTCCATCCCTTTCTCCAGACCTTGACTTGCAGGCCCAAGTCTCTTATCAGAACCCTAAAAAAATCAGGATGATGGGGGTACAGGAGGTAAGGATGGGAAACAGAACAGGACTCCTGACATTTACTCCAAGCACCAATATTTGGTGTCCCAATCTGGGTCTGCTCAGACTGAGACCTACTGACTGTGTTTATGCTTTTATTGACCTCTTCAACTCACCCTAAAAAAAAAAAAAAAAAAAAAAAAAAAAAAATTTCAGAGAGGGGAAGGGCAAGGAGAGGAGACCAGTGGAGATGAAAACCCTAGCCAGTCCCCAGTGACTGTTTGATTATTTTAATAAAACTGGGCACTGCCTTGTGTACACCTGGAGCAGGGGAGGTCTGGTGGCCCTACTGGGTGGGGGGTGGGGGCCCGCAGCGATTTCTTAGCATCTTTGATCTCGGCCCCCATCCCAATGCACCTTTACCCTGCCTTCACCCCAGAGTCGTTGAGAGTAGGGGTGATGAGTAGGGGGTGGAGGGGAGATGTCAGGAAGGCGAGCGCCGGCCAGGCGGGGTCAGGCAGCTCTCCTTCTCGAGGTCAGCGTTGGAGAGAATGTCTGCAAGGCTGCGGAGGCCCGCGGTGTGTTTGTGTGTGTGCGTCCAGACTCGGTTCTCTGCACCGCCAGCGTCACTGAGATTACTTCCCGGTTAGAAGCCGACCGCGTTTGAAATGATTTGTGCAGGAGTTTTTGCAGCCACCGCTTGCTCAGAGAAGCAGAGATGGATGGAGGTTGGGAAAGGGGTAGAGAGGAGGGAGTTATTGCAGGTCTGGGTTGAGAGTCGTATTGTGATTCGAGTGTTCGGGAAATCTAGTGGAAAAGTTGGGGG